>NC_042620.1:132051098-133251098 GCF_901001135.1 Rhinatrema bivittatum | reverse complement strand
ATTGCCCCATCCCTGATATGCATGTTCCCCATTAGCAAGCCATTGCTACTGGTGTCCGCTTTGAAGGCAGTTACAAACTCACTCACCCTCAATGCTCCAAAAAAAGCCAAAGAGAACACCGCTCTAAAGAGATGAATCTCAAATCAGAGCTGCACACCACCAGCAAGGCGTTCCATAACCGTACTAGCAACCCGTGTGTAATAGGCTTCCTCTTATCACCCAACCCCGGACCCTACCCCGCAAGCATTTTCTTTACCATGAAGGTCCTAGTCAGGTCCCCCCACCCCTGCGTCTTGGCAAAAAAAGCAAAACCGGCCAGGTGGTTCACTACCACACCCCTGGACACCCCTGCCTCCTTTGCCCTCGCAACATATTGAATGATAATGTTCGCTGGTACTGGGCCCTGCACTCAACTGAGCCCTTTCAAAAACACCTGTACACGCTCATAGCCATGAGAATAGGCAGCTCACTTTACCGGAGCTACCGCACTGCGTAACAGATCCTTGGTGGGTCACATCCCAATGGTCCATAGGCATTCCGGGAACCTCATAGCCTCTTCGTCCGCATTTGGAACCTGCATGCAAAATGAATCCCATTTAGCGTGTGACAGGGAATCGGCCACGCCATTGCTTACACTGGGCATGTGGTGTGCCCTAATAGTCATGCTTAAGCTCAAACACTGCAGAACTATTTCCTTGCAAAACTTCCCCACCCGCGGACACTTCATGGATTGCCTATTGATAACCTCTACCACTGCTCAGTTGTCGCACCAAAATATTATTCTTTTGTTGGCCAACTGTTTGCCCCATACAACCAGGGCCACCAATATGGGCCATAATTTGAGAAAGGTTATGTTCCTTGTCAAACATCTTTCCTTCCATGTTGCAGGCCAGGGTTCGGCACACCATAAGCCTTGAAAATATACCCCAAATCTCCAACTACCTGAAGCATCTGAGTAAATATCCAAATCGTGGTTCGAGACTGGAGGTTTCTGCCAAATTGATACCCTATTGAATTTGCCCAGAAAATTGACCCAAATGTCCAAATCCTTCTTCAGAGCCTCAGATACTGAATAAAATTATGCAGCCTGCTGATTCCCACAGTAGCCCGGGACAACCTCCTTTCTATGGGGATGACTCGGCATGCAATGTTAAGACTACCCATGAGTGAATGTATGTTAGCCAATGTCAGCTTTTGCACTGCTAACGCATTTTCAAGCATTTCCCTGAGCTTACACAACTTGTCAGCTGGTAGCCTAGATATCATCTCCTGGGAATCCAGCTCAATGCCAAAGAATGACAAAACCATGATGAGCCCTCAGTCTTGTCCCTGGCTAGTGGGACTCCAAACTCAGTGGCCATATCCTGAAATTCTTCTAGTAACTTAGAGCAAGTGTCAGACCAGCCAGTTCCAACAAACAGAAAGTCATCCAAGTAGTGAATGACGTTTGGAATACCAACCCTCTGTTCCACCACCCAATGTAAAAAAGAACTGAATAAGTCAAAGGTGCATAAAACTGCACATCCCATTGGCATGTATTTGTCATAAAAATATTACCCCCTGAAACGGAAACCAAGTAGAGGGAAACTACCCAGATGGACAGGGAGCAACCTGAATGCTGATTCGATGTCGGTCTTAGACATTAAGGGGTAGAGTTTATAATTGTTCGCGCACCAGGCGCGAACAAAAGTACGCTGGATTTTATAAGATACGCGCGTAGCCGCGCGTATCTTATAAAATACGGGGTCGGCGCGCGCAAGGGGGTGCACATTTGTGCAACCTGCGTACGCCGAGCCCTCTGAGGCCGCTCCGATATCGGAGCGGCCTCAGAGGGAACTTTCCTTCGCCCTCCCCCCACCTTCCCCTCCCTTCCCCTACCTAACCCACCCCCCGGCCCTATCTAAAACCCCCCCTTACCTTTGTTGCACGATTTACGCCTGCTAAAAGCAGACGTAAATCTACAGCAGACATAAATCTACAGCAGACGTAAATTCTACAACATGTCACCACTTTCAAGTTAAGTACATTACTAACTTGTTTATGGCTGTATTCATATAACAGCTATTATAAAGACTTTAGATCCTTTAGCAACCGATCATTAAATCAAAAACACAGTGAAGCACTCAGTTCCACAGAGGTTACCAGATACATACTAGGGAACTGAGGTGCATATATGAAGGTTGCAGGATTTATCATTTAATGTATCTGTTATATCAAGTCTTATTTTTGAGTGAGAAATGTTGATACATTTGGATATTCAAGTATGGTATCGGCATAACTCAACTTGGGCCCGTAATGGCTAGAATCATTCTACCCTACCACACTGATCATCCTGGGCAAAGCCCTGGTCCAGTTAACTATATTCCTAGGCACTTTGTCTTCTGGACTGCTTACCTCATCCCGACCCTTGCTCTTCTTCCTATCACCTCTCTTCCTTCTCCCTGCCAATAAGCTAAAAATATCTAAATAAGTGCACCTCTTGATCTTTTTATGCAGCACCTGGGAACATTCTCCCACAACTGAAAAGGTAGTGAGCGCAGGCGGCTCCCTCCTTACTTTGTCTGGATTGGCCAAAGGCGTGGACGTGCCCTCATCGCCTGACGAATCTGAACTGGATGAATTGGATGAACTGCCGGAACTAGACCCAGTCCTCGCAGCCCGCCTCCTGCTGCTCTTCCTCCTCCGGTCCTGTGCTACAGTCACTGTCTTAACCCCCCCTCCCCCCACCCGGGACCTTTACCCTCCTTGCTGCGCCCACGAGTGCAGCTGCGTGATTACTGCAACACCGGAGGGGGGAAGTAATCTGGCCGCTGCTCCGCCAGACGTGGATGCTGGCTGTGCCGCCAAGTCTCCCTGTCTGTACCTCTTCTCACGTGTGCTAACCGTGGTGCAGATCTGCAGATCTGCAGAAGAGCGCACCGCTGATGGCGCGTAAAATTCACTGAGTTGGGTCGAGCAGGGCCGCATGAAGCGAAAGACACCGAAGATGACCACGATGCTGCCAACCAATGCTGCCGCCACCGCTAATATGGTGCCTCGGACGACGACCGGGCCATTAAATTTGTCCTGCGCATGTCATCAAGAGGTGCTGCCAACCATTACTCCGGTATCACTTGCATGTGCGGCTCACCGAAATCTTGCAACCTCGTGCAAGCGCGGGATTCCCGCCATGCAGGACAATGCCGGATTGACAGCGCCAAGACACCGTGCAGGCACCTCCCTCCGAACAGAGGGAAAAGGAGAAGGCCAAGAAGGGGAGAAGAGTGGCAGAGGCCCCAGCTCCAGGTTATTGCAGAACTTGGCGATGGCCGGGGGTGGGGAGGTGCCCCGTTCTTCCCTTAATCATGAATTATATGCGGAAGAATTTATTTTGCAAGGAATGTGCATACTCCGGTTATGCTGACACCTCCCCTACTACTAAACCCAGACATCCTACATAAAAAAAATGCAGATAAAAACCAAGCAATTTCAGTTTTGTGACTTAATTAGTAGGTGTAAAAGCAAGCATAGGGATAAATTCTGGACTCTGCCCTGGAATGCCAGTAAACCACATTTATTTTTTTTTTCCTTTATGCATAACACTGCTAATATATGCATATTTTAGGTTTTTGCAAAATATTACTTATGTGCATATATGCTACTTACGCAGGTATTTTCCAGTTTACTGTATAGAAATGTTTTGAAAATTTATCCAAAGATATCAAAGACCTTTATGCCATTGGGGGAAAACCTTGATAAATCAGCCTAGAAAAGGTGTTTAATGAAGCTTTTTCTATCTTTTTAGAATCAGCTTTAAGCATTTAATGCTATACAACAATATTATACACTTTTAGGGGGAGATGATGTAGCTAAAATAAATTACAGCTAGTGCGGACTGTTGGTTTAAAGATGAGTGCATATATATATATATATCTTATGAAATTTTTTATCAACAGAATTAATGATAGAAGCTTCAGATCTGGGGCTACAAAGACAGATGTAGAAGTTATCATTCTGTGCCTCCAATTCTCAGGTATTCACAGAACCCAGCTGTCCTGAAGAAATTTAATCTGGTAACCATCTGGCACTGCTGCAATCAAAATGATATATGTCCCACTACTATAAAATACTTATAACCTAGCTGGGTATAGGAATGCCTAATTAATCTTTCATATATTAAATTCTGTTTTCAGTAGATTCAGTACTTTTTTTCATGATTAATGTTTCATAGGAGGAAAAACTAGACATTCTCATCATATAATAGGTTTGTTTGATTGGATTAATATATTGACTTAGAAATTAATTTAGTTATATGTAATTATGCGGGGACTGAGTATGGAAAAATCTGATGATTTTTATACTATAGCATCATATCTGTAGGAAAAGTGTGGAAAAAAAAATACATCCAACTATATTATCTTATATCCTTAAAATTCCTTTAACATTCTGTTCAAAAATTTAAAAAAGAAATCCTATCATTTGATTCACATACATAAAGCAAGGACATTTATAAGGAGAAAAATACACAAGTCCAAAAAACTAATATATCCTTATTTAAAAGACACTCATAAAAGACAATAGAAAATAGAAAAATATTCATAACCCAGCAATGGGTGATTCAGTATCACATATGCATCATTCATAGGTCCATATCACACCCTAATGGCTGAATATTCAAAGCATGTTTAGCGCTAGATAGCCAGATAAGTAGGACTTATCTGGCTATGGAGTGGATGCTGATTATCCAGTTATGTTCAGCTGTTGCTGTACAGCCACATAAGTCATTTAGGGCCTCATTTTCCAATATCGCATGCGATACCAAAAAGGGGTGTAGCTTAAAGTAGCTAGGTGGAGAGAACATTTGTACAAATCTCATCTTGGAGTGAGTTTCCTCACTCCATAGGTCATCAAATCTTCACAAGAGACCTGTTCGTACGTCTCACGTTGAATGTGAAAGTGGCCCCTAACCCCCTACAATAATACTTAAACCTCACCTTGAGTTACTAGGTGGGCCTCCCATAGGGATACAAATACCTGTCTAGGGAGGAAACACTAAAGCAAGGCTTGCTCTCTCTCTGAGCCTGCATCATACTGAACAGGCCTGTCAGGAGACATCATGAACCATGATATACTGGCAATGTAACCCAAATTGGGCTAATAGCACAACTTGCAATTACAGCCTTTTGCAATACACATGCTTATTAGCATAAGCTACACCCCTTTTTGGTATCCAATGCGATATTGGAAAATGAGGCCCTTAATCTGGCTTGTTGAGTAACTGGATAAGCTGTGGACAGGCAGAGGTGGACTGGGGTGGCGCTCCTTAGCCGGTAGTGTTATCTGGCTAAGTAGAACTATTCAGCCTTAGATGGATGTTATCTGGGTAAGTTAGACCTGCTCAATATCAGGTCTAAACTTACTGGGTCATTTATCAAATTGCGTTAGGGCCTTATTGCATGCGATAGCATGATAACGCCATAACGTGCGCAATAAATAACGCAATGCAAAATGCGTATGCAAATTAAACATTGAGTATTCAAATTGGAGGAGTTTGAGCGGAGTAAATGGTAATGAGGGTCTGCTAGCATGAAATGCGATAGAGTAATGCACACTAATGTGGGATTTAACACCGAAAATAACTGTTGCGGTCTCTGCCGCTTCCCCTTCGCTAGGTCTGAACAGTGCCTACCTCCGCTGCTGGAAACGTCGCGTTCCGCGTGGCTGGGACTCCGGCGGCGCTGCCTGTTCAACGTGGCGGCTGCCATTTCTTGCCCGTCTCCCTGCTGCCGCGCGCGCGAGGATGCCCACTTTGTGCCCATAGCTCCCGGAAGTCTGGCCCCGCCTGTGCTGATGACGTCACGCCCTAAGCCTGATATAACCAGCGTCTGGACTCCTTCTCCTTGCCTTGCAACGAGGTTCACTACTGCCTAGTAGTTCTGAGTTGCGCTTCGTCTGTTCCTCTTTCCTGACTTGACCTTTGGACTGCCTTTGACTTCGCTTCAGCTTGCCGCCTGCCTCTGACCTTGGTTCGTTCCCGACTTCGCTTCAGCCTGCCGCCTGCGTCTGACCTTGGTTCGTTCCCGACTTCGCTTCAGCCTGCTACAGACTCCATTCCAGTCTACCGCCTGCTTCAGTCCGCAGCCTGCTACAGACTCCATTCCAGTCTACAGCCTGCTTCAGTCCACAGCCTGCTACAGACACTAATCCAGTCTACAGCCTGCTTCAGTCCACAGCCTGCTACAGACTCCATTCCAGTCTTCAGCCTGCTTCAGTTCCAGCTTTCTACAGATTCTGCTTCAGTATCCGGTTAGTTACAGTTCCCGCTGCCGCCCGCTGCCCTGTCATCAGCTGGCCCTCGGCCTGTACAGCCAGTCCACGGACTATCTTATACTTTTGGACTTCCTATACTACACTCCCGGCCTAGGCCTTTCCTGCCACTGGACATAGAGCCTACTCCCCAAGTCCCAAAGTTCCAGGACCCTCCTGGGGGGCTCCTGGTTCCCGGGTGAACACCGCCAGCCTGTGGCTCCGCCTCCCGACCTACCCTGTCATCCTAGGTGGGCCGGCCCAAGGGTCCACTACCTCGCCTGCAGTATCCGACTGCAACAATAACTACAACATTTTTTTTTTTTGAGGTATGGTGAAAAAACCTTTTATTGCACTCCCTTGGCCGATATCGTGTATTGCGGGTATTATTGCAGCGATTATCACATATGATAAAAAGAGGCATTCTAACGGACACACCTACTAGACCTTCCTGGGCCAATAAAAATACCTGCTCTTACCTGGCCTAGCTTCCAAAAACCATAATGTTTGTGGCAAGTTTAATTGTTGGGGGATACTGGATGATTTGGTAGGCTCATCGCAGACAACAAGAGGAACAACAACAAGAACCTCAAGTACAGGGAAGAGCATTCCAAGTCCTCCTAGGGAAGTCCCTGCATTGGAGGCAGACCACTGGCTCCACAGGGTTGGGGCCTACAGTGGTGCCTGACATGCATGCGGCCACCGTGGAGGAGATACAGGGAGCACGTCTTTCCTGCACAAGAATCATTGCTGGGCATGCCAGAGGATTATGTGGTTAGCAGTCACCTCAGCTCTCAGGATATCCTGGAATTATATGAAGAAATCCGAGGGGATCTGGATCCAGTCACAGAAAGGACCCACGCTGTGCCTGACCTCACCAAACTGTTGGCCACCCTGCATTTCATGGCAACTGGCTCCTTCCAAACGATAGAAGGAGTCGTGGGGGCACTGTACCAAATCACTTTTTCCCACTGTCTGGACCAGGTCATAACATCTGTCTCTGACCGCATTAATTGCTACATAGCATTTCCTCAGGAGAGGCAGGACTTTATGGACTCGAAGAGAGGCTTTTATGCCTTCGCAAACTTTCCTAATGTTCTGGGAGCTGTCGACTGCACTCACGTGGCCATCATTCCACCCCGTGACAGGAAGGAGATGTACCGCAACAGAAAGCTCTTCCACTCCATCGACATGCAAATGATCTGTGACGCTCGAATGCGCATCCTCAACGTGGTGGTCAGGTACCTGGCAACTGCGCACGATTCCTTTATACTTAGGCAGTCGGGCCTCTGTAAAAAGTTTGAGGATGGATGTACGGTGACAGTTGGCTCGTAGGTAAGAGAGACACTTCTTCCTCTATTCCATCTCTATGTGTTTGTTCCAAATGGCACGGACATGGGGGGGGGGGAGGGGTGGAAGATGTAACAGTATTGCTGCCATGACAAGAGGCTTGCACACGTATGACTGCAGGCCAGTGCCCCAGGGCCAGCCTTTTTCTCCCCATGCTGCACATGCCTGCTAATCTTGTAAGGGCAAACAATGCACTTGCCCTAAAACTCGGTGTGTAAGCTGGCACTATACACTTTCTCCGTGGTCACTTTCTAAATTGCCCTGTTCCTATCATCCAGTTGGAAGCAACTGAAATCTCACTGGTCAATCAAAAGCTTGAAGTATCCATAGCAGAAGTAAAGTTAGATGGCAGGAGACCCCGGTGCTCGCCTGTAACTGTAAGTATTTACAGTTGATGTGAAATCAGGGAATGCCCATGCTCTACCCATTCCATGCCCATTCCCCGCACCTTTTGGGTACTTTTCATTTGTGCATGCAGTGGGATATATGAACATACTTGGGTGGCATTTAAAAACTGCTTGCCACATGCTGGACTGACATATTTGCGTATCTCACCGTTTTAGTGCGCGTTGGAATTTTAAAATTCACCTTTTAGATTCTTAAGGATCATTTCATTGGGATTATGGTGCAGCCACTGTAACATTTTGGTGGCAGGTTTTTTCTTTCTACTTACCCTACTCACTCTACATACTTCTTGGACATATAGATTCCTGTCCCTTTGATGAAGGAAATGAATTTATATTTAACATGAATAATTGAGAAAAATTAAAGTCTTCATTTAAAAATACTGAATATTAAAATATATACGTTTTACTATGACTAGTAGAATCCCTGATCTGCTTGAAATATGGAAAATGCACGGATAAGTTCCATCAGTCATGTTTAAGAACATAAGAAATTCCCATACTGGGTCAGACCAAGGGTCTATCAAGCCCAGCATCCTGTTTCCAACAGTGGCTAATCCAGGCTACAAGTAGCTGGCAAGTACCCAAACACTAAATAGATCCCATGCTACTGATGCCAGTAATAGCAATGGCTATTCCCTATGGGGAGGATTTTAAAAGGCCCGTGCGCGCCGGCGCGCCTATTTTGCATAGGCCGCTGGCGCGTGTAAAGCCCCGGGACGCGCGTAAGTCCCGGGGCTTTCGAAAAGGGGGGGAGGGGGCGTGTCCGGGGGCATTCCCAAAACAACGCGACGTTTCAGGGGCATGCTGCGGCGTTTCGGGGGCGTGGTCGAGGCCTCCGGACCAGCCCCCGGGACCGGAGGACGGAGCGGGGCTGCCGGCGACACGCGCAAAGGTGGGGGGGAGTTAGATAGGGCCGGGGGGGTGGGTTAGGTAGGGGAAGGGAGGGGAAGTTGGGGGGAGGGCGAAGGAAAGTTCCCTCAGAGGCCGCTCCGAAATTGGAGCGGCCTCGGAGGGAACAGGCAGCGCGCGCTGGGCTCGGCGCGCACAGGTTGCACAAATGTGCACCCCCTTGCGCACGCCAACCCCGGATTTTATAAGCTACGCGCGTATCTTATAAAATCCAGCGTACTTTTGTTCGCGCCTGGTGCGCGAACAAAAGTATGCAATCGCGCAAGTATTTAAAATCTACCCCTAAGTCAACTTGATTAATAGCAGCTATTTGGCTTCTCCTCCAAGAATTTATCCAAACCTTTTTTAAACCCAGCTATACTAACTGCACTAACCATATCCTCTGCTTAATTGTGTGTTGAGTTGAAAATAATTTTCTACAATTTGTTTTAAATGTGCTACTTGCTAACTTCATGGAGTACCCCCTAGCCCTTCTATTATCTGAAAGAGTAAATAACCGATTCACATTTACCCGTGGATTCTTTGTTGGTTGTCACATCCGCTATTGGACCAATGCAAGAATAAGCCTAAGATGGTAGTTGCATTTGAAGAAAATATTTTTATGTAGGTCCAGAAAATATCATAGATTCTTATATATTACAAAGTTTTAAAAATGAGTTTTAATGATATTATACTTTTGTGAGTTTAGTGATTTTTAAACCCTTTTTTATCAAAACTTTTATGTTGGAAGCAATCTAATAAATTATAATCAACATGATACTAAAACAGGAATAACTATGTGCACTATACACTATTCTAGAAATTAATGCTGAAGAATTTCAAAAAGAGTAACAGATTCACTTTAAACTCTCAGAATAGTATTTTGTTTTGGAATTGGAGAGTCACTCAGAAAGCAATGGTGCTTAATAATTAATTCTATAACAAACAGTTTGAAAAATATATATTCATTTTATACTTAGTAGTCTGATGCTTTTTCTAATAAAAAATCTACAGTGATGATTTTGGATTTGCTCAACACTTCCATTGCTTATGAGTTATTATGAAGCAATACATTTAGAGCAGATTTTAATAGTAAAGGAAGGGTCAAATATCACTAAGAATAGGAATATGTCATCAAATCTATGATGCTGAATTTCCTAGCTCAATATACGATCCAAAATATCCAGCACGTTATTCCTACATTTTTTATTTTCAATAGATTCTATTAAATATATTATTACATATTGAAATATTACAAAACAGAAAGAATCTTTATTGATAGAAGTTAAGACAAAGCAATAAAAAATAACATCAAATATACAGTAATTCAAGATAATAGTCACATATATAACATAAAAATTCCTTAATATGAGAAAGTTCCTAGAAGGAAAAGAGACACGCAAAAACAAAACAAGTAAACACAAAGACATCATGTTGCAAAATAAAATAAAAATTAATTAAAAGCCAATGGGTAGATAAAAAATACAAGAAAAGTCTGGAAGACCAAGAATAAAACAATTTAACAAATTAACTCAACCTGAGTCTAGGAATTTAAACTAGAATATCAATTTTAAAGGAGTCATAACTACAGGGTTGTCATAAAGTACTGAATTTTCTCAGTTTGGATGGTTTTTTAATCTTTTTATTTATTTATATTTTCCGCTTTTCACACTTTTTCAGCACTTCAGGTACTGTAGGTATTTTACATTAAATACCTGAAATTTGTTCAATGAAAGTCAGTAGTTTTACATGAATATGATCTAATCAATATGCTGATTTTCTAGAGACATGCATTGTATACATTTCAACAGAGCTGAACTTGGCAATATTGAAATGCACATGATCACTGGAACTCAGGCCTAGATACATCAAATTGTTATAAATATATCGGAAATAGCACCGTACTAAAAATGGATGTGGTTAAGGTAATTTCCTGTGTATCGCATTGTTTAGATAATTATCACGTCACGCAGTTCGCATGTTGCGTGTAGCGTCAGCAAATCATGCATCATTTTATGTGGTGTGCATTGATTTGTGTGTAGCGTGTTATTTTTCAGTTTATATATACCGGCTTCCTGCAGCTACCTCTTTGAGGGTGTGTCAGCTGTTTGGAGAGAGGAGAAGAGAATAGGTGAGTTCTTGGTTGGAGTTTAGTGGACAGTGATTTCTGAGTGAGTTGTCTTGTCTTCTGTTCTCAACTGTTTACCTTAACCTTTGTCTTTATCTGTGTGGAAGTTTTTGTTTGTCAAGTTTGTCAGTTTGTCTTTGTGTGAGGCATGGTAGTGGTCAAGTGGAGGAGGAATGTTGGTGAAGAAGAGTGGTGAAGCAGAAAAGGAGTGGTAAGGAGTGATGCTGAGGCATGGTGGTGATGTGGAGGAGGAATGGTGAGGTATGTGGTGAGGTGTGATGGTGAGGTGGAGGAGGAGTGGTGAGGAGGAGTGGTGAGGCATGGTGGTATTGAGGAGTGGAGAGGATGGAACATGAGAGGCAGGGGAGAGGCATGAGTAAAAGAATGGGAGGAGTGAGGCGAGAAGGAGAGAGGAGAGAAGAAGAGAGGATGATGGCAGAAGTGCTAGGGTATGGAGTAAGAGTAGGGACAGAGTCAGGAGTAGAGATAGGGAGGGAGAAAGGATAGAAGGAGTGGGAGGCAAAAGGGGATAGGCAGGTGAGTCCGGTGGGAGGAAGATGACAGACTAGGGATAGCCAGAGAGGGCAGAAGGGAGGGAAGTCAGTAGGGAGGTGGAGGGGAGAGTGGAGCGGAAGCGAGAGTCAGAAAAGGGAGGACCCCTCTCTGGAAGCAAAAGTGGCACTGCCTTCAGACAGCCAGGCAGCAAGGTGCATTCATCTAAGGGCACTGAAGTTCAACCCGGAGGACAATGAGATGATCATTGCTGAGGTCCTGGAACATTATGTCATGCTCTTCAGCAACCATGCAGCCAAGACCTCGAGGGCATCCAAGGGCCAGATCTGGTGCACCATCGCCCAGGTTATCTCAAGGCACAGCAGTGTGAGATACAGTAGAGAGCAGGTGGTCCAAAGGTATGAGGACATAACGGCACTTAGGTTGTCCCCCCTTTGAGTGTACTCTTTCAACATGGACCGTCTGGGGGCCTTTAGTTTTATATCACAGTTGTGCTGCTATCAGCTCTAACATTAGAGCTATTGGGGTGTCAATATAATACCTGCTCGTTAAGGCAGATAGCGAACAAGTATTAAAAAGATACACATGCCAGGCCAGTACAGGGAAGGCAGCCAGTCTGAGAAGGTCTGTCTGCTCACAAGCAACAGCAGGCCTCCTAGAGTCTGCTCTTGGGATGAGGGGTTTGTCTAACGTACACAACTCCCTCACTCCTCCTCAGTTGTCACACAGCTGCTGACTTGGTGTTAGAATAGCCAGCAAGCAGACAGAGGTACATAATACACAGGTTGTGTAGAGGACAAGTGATGTGGGGAAAACTAGCTGGTAAACCTGTCCCCTAAAATCAACTGCAGAAATGTGCATGTACATGCATGTGCATGTACACAAAACATATCGAGCTACAAATCTGTGTAAGCGTAACCTGCCAGCATATACATCTGGTAGATTAAGGCGCAAAAGATGTGGCCTGATGTGGCAGCATTTATGTGGAGTGTCGAGTATCTGATCTTCATAGAGGAGGGTAAGTAGGCCACAGTCTCAAAAAAGGGAACCTCTAACAGGAGTGCTAGCAGGCCTCAAGCAAATCCCATCCTCAAAACAGCTAAGCCTCTCTGGCAGCTGAAACTCTTGGAACCATGCACAACCCCAAATAGGACAATTAGGCCCACTCCAAGTACTAGGTGGAACAGCATCAGGGTGTGGGAGGTGGAAGGGGTACTCTACATGAGAAATCTACACATCTAGAAATGTGACACACCATATCTGAGGTCTGATGCTGACAAGTTTCACATCCCTCCCTCAACACATGGAATAAACAATGTGAGCCATAGGTGGACTGGTCTTTGAGTAAGCGTGAGGCCATTTTATTCCCATATGATGCAAGTGTACTTCTGAGGCACCCATTGTAAATAGTGAGAGGACAGAGGACAGGATGACTTGTGTCAAAAGTCTGTGTATAATGGATGCATACACACTGCCTGCTCTGGGGTATGCATAGGTGTGGTAATGGAGGGAGTAATGAGGCAAACATCATCCCCAGATACAGATGCAGACCAATCCTAACACAGCATGTCACTCACTCAGACACACACAGAGTCACACATATGTGTTGGCCCTTTTTTGGGGACAGACTACTTCCAACATTTTGTGCATCTACATATGGCCAATGAGTATGTTCTTGGCATGTCTATAATCCTACATCATTGATGTCTGACTGCTTGGTCCGTAACTGATAATGAGGGAGTCAGTCCGAAGTGTGCACAGAAGATTAGATATACCTGCCAGCATGACAAATAAGAAGCATATATGATAAGCCCTTTGTCATAGGTACTGATATGGACCCCTCAAGTCCTCAGAAATCAGGAAATGCTTGTCTTGCAAGAGACCAAATAGAAAGTATATAAGCTATCATCACACCCACATCGCACCTCTGGGATCAGTTGCCCCATACATTCAGCACAGTGACAGGTTTCCGAATAAGGCAGGTTGTAGGCCCCTGAGGTTATCAGCTGACAATAGCTTCTCTAGCCTTTATGGTATACACAGAGCTGATGATTCTCAGTCTATCAGCACACATGCCCTACTCACCACTAACTGTAAAAGTGATAAACACGACAATGATTAATGGTCACCTTGGTCAATCAAAAATTGTTATGTGTCCAAATCAACTTGCTTCAATCAAATAAAACTATAATTAGCTCTTAATGAAGTATTCAACAATAGGCTCAGCAGTGCGCGCAAGCCCAAGGACGCGAGTATGTCCCAGGGCTTTGGAAAAGGGGCAGTCTGGGGGCGGGGCCATGGGTGGGGCCGTGGTTCGGGGGTATATCCGGGGGGTGTGGCGGCAGTCCGGGGGCGGGGCCGAGTGCTCTGACACAGCGGCCTGTGTCGGGGCATGGCGCGCCGGCAGGTTACCAGCGCGCAAGTTACGCCTGCCACAGGCAGGCGGAACTCTTCGAGATAAGGTGGGGGGGGATTTAGATAGGGATGGGGGGTGGGTTAGATAGGGGAAGGGAAGGAAAGGAGGGGGGGGGAGTAAAAAAAAAAGTTCCCTCCAAGGCCTCTCCGATTTCAGAGCGGCCTTGGAGGGAACGGGGAAAGCCATCGAGGCTCCCCTTGGGCTCGGCGCGCGCAAGGTGCACAAGTGTGCACCCTTTTGCGGCTTACATTTTAAAATCGGCCCCTTTGTGATTAATGTTATATTGATGCTCAGTTACAATTTATCATATGTTGTTTACATTGTTATGACGGTTATATTGTTACCACTGTTTGCTGTAAAAGTTGTTGCAACTGTAAACCGGAGTGAAGGCTTGTTCCAAACTTCGGTGTAGAAAAACTCACAAATAAATAAATAAATAAATAAAATAAATTCTTGGATAATAGTTTTCCCAGATAATGGAGCATGGATTGAAGCTGAGGATTTTGAACAGGTCATGAGAATTTTCAGATAAAGGAACTTCAAATGTAAGTGGCGCTACTGTACATAATATTCCACAATGTGTATAATTCAAGTAAACCAAGCAAGCCAGAGTATTGGTGTCTGGAAGTTTTGCACAGTTTGCTGAAATAACTAGCAAACTGGCAGTGTTTTATTTCATTTAAAAAAAAACAAACAAACAAACCAACCAGACTGAAATTACAAGGCCCTTAAGGCAGTTCTATCATTCCCTGCATCTCTAGGCATCCTATAGTTCTACCCCTCTTCTAGATGTATTTCAACAGAAAATAATATAAATCAAAATTTGCTTAGCAAGCCCGTTACAATATTAAAGGCCTCAAAACACAAAAGGCTCTTGTACTGCCTGCTTTCCAAGGGAAGAAATGTCTGCAGCTCCACTCCTACAATTTCTAGTTCTGTCTCTATCTCCAGCTCTCAACAAAGTGAGATTAAATACCTGTAGATCTTTAAGATAGGTGAGACTTAATTGGTACTAGGCAACATTTCGATGGAGAAAAGTTGTCTGATTACTGGCACAATTTCCATTTTTCTGCAGTTGTTCGGGGGTAGTTTCTGTGGCAAGGGCTTGAAAATTCAGCATAAACATTTCTGAAATTCTGCAATTCTGTGGTATAGTTGTGAAATCTGCATTGATATGCACATTAAATATCCTGAATTGTATTTCATTTTATAAAAATAAAGTTCAGTTCTGACAACTCATGTGTCTGCATAATTTATTTTGTTGTCTTTTGAGGTTTTTTTTTAGGTGGGAGATTCTTGATTGGTGTTGGGAGGAGAGGAAAGGGCATCAGCAAAAGGTACACTTTCAGGGATGGAGAAGAAAGGGAGACTAGGATGGGAGCAAAGGATTGGAGATGGGGAGAAAAAGTGAGAGGGAAAAGATTAGAGATGGAAAGAATCAAATGGGGAAGAAGAAAGGCTTGGAGATGCAGAGGAAGGGAAGAAGCAGGAGGACCTGAGGAGGCTGCTTGGGGATGTGGGAATGGAGGATTTGGGAACAGGGCGAGAAAAAGGAGAAGAATAGAGAGAGGGAAAATTCTCTCTATCATGTCCCATTCCTACCTGGTGCAAATAAAGATACACACACACACAAACATGGGTGCTGATTTTCTCTCTCACAGAACCCCCCCAATCCCCTCACATATCCCCTCCCTCCACCCCAATATTTGTCACATTCCTCCACTAGTTTACTCGCTTCATCCTCCTGCCAAATCTCAACCTCTTCCCATTTTCTACTGAATCTCACCCTATTCCCTCCTCTCTCAATTCTTCACCCTCTCTGCAATCATCAACTGGCAATATGAATAGCAGATGTGCTTCATCCTGTGCCATCCCTCCTTCTGCTGCCTGGGGCCTGACTAGTAGTTTGAACTTTGGAGGACACCCTACTGCTGGGTGGTTCAAAACCAAAGGAGGAGGATGTGGCCTAATGCAACCCTGCCCTCCTACTAATACCAGCTAGTTAGTGTATTAAGGGGGTGTACATATACCAGCATGAATGCCTGGACAAGACAGCTATTGCTTCCCAGAATAAGAGGCAATGCATACAAATGTATGTTATGCATATTCATTGTGGATATCCTAAAAACCCATCTGGCTGGACAATATCTCAGGACAAGTTTGGGAACCAGTGTACCAGGGATTCTCAACTCCAGTCCTTGTGGCTTTCATAATAGCCAAGCTAGACAACTTCGCCTTATTTGTAGACCATGTGTATGGAAATACATTTATGTCCCTCACTGAGAACCCTTGGTATATACAGATCAACATATTAAATAACATTTACATCAGTGGTTAAGGTGCATTAAAGTGATGTTTTTACCATGTGCATTAATGGCCAGTGTAAAGGAGATGCACCTTAATACAGATATTAACGCAAAACCTACATCTCCTCCAGGAAGTAGGTAGTTAATTGTTTGTGTTAATAGGTCTGCAATAAACTTTCAGTGAATAATTCATATTTTTACTACGCTAACAGGTAATACATTATTTAGCATACTTTTGCATCTCATTAACTCATAGCATAGATTTTGCGTTAATGCTTACATTGCCAGTAATGCAGTTTAGGGCAATGATGTCAATATCTGTTAATGTTTCCAGCAAAGAAGAATTTTAGTAGCTATTTTGGTCTTGGAGAATACTGAATACTGTGCAGGTTATGATACCTTCCCTCAGACAAAAAGGAATTATTCAAAGATATTATAATATATGAGAAGACAAGGGTTTTAAAATTCATTGCACTGCAGTGGGAGTGCATGAGAGAGAGTGAGCTGTATGGTGGTGGGGCGAGTTGAAGAGGCGCGTGAGATGGCTTCTTTCAAGATAGGTTGGGGGGTATGCACTGGACAATATATTCCTTCACCATCTTCTTCCTCCACTCAACTCCTCCTTCAAAACAATGCAAGTGTTGAGTGCATTTTGACCCTGGTAAGTACCAGAAGAATTTTTGAACCCATGATTATGAACTCCTTGTATGTCTTTTCTTCAGAGACTATTGATTTCAACATATTTTGTTAGCATATTAAATAATAAAAGGATGATGAAAGGAAAATGTATCTATTTTCTAAGTTTATCAACTACTGAATATGCCAAATTTTTATGAATAAAAATATTGTTATGATACTTGATTATACTTGATGATTATACAAAATCATACTTGATGATTTTGATATGATTATTCATAGAAATAAACATCAAAAGGCTATGAGATATTGGGCACTCTCTTTCTAATTCAACAGCATATATTAATACTTTGTAAAAGAATAGATATGCACAACTAAACTGCAAGTGGCAGGATTGGTACAGCTCAAAAGATGATACTGCATCAGTCTTTGCCATGGAAACAGACAGGTTGGCATAAAACATATTTCGATTTTCAGAGAAAACCTAAGCATCTCTCATCTAAATGATGAACATAAATCAAAATATACCAGACATATAAGTAGTGAACCCTTAAAAAATAACATTTTATAGTAATTAGAGGTATCTGATTCATACTGACATATAAAGCAAGATGTATTCATTTCAACAGGACACTATATTTCCTTTTTGGTTTAATTGGTTGTGACACAAGAAAAAGAAAAGGGCACACTGCCTAGAATATTTAATACAGCAACCAAGGGAGAAAGTAGGTCTCTTTACAAAGAGTAGAAGAGGCTCATGATCATGAGGCGGAGTTCTGTGATGTGGTTGGGTCAGCACTTCCAAACCATGCCCTGCTGAAGCAACTT
This sequence comes from Rhinatrema bivittatum, assembly GCF_901001135.1. Lineage (NCBI taxonomy): Eukaryota > Metazoa > Chordata > Amphibia > Gymnophiona > Rhinatrematidae > Rhinatrema > Rhinatrema bivittatum. The sequence continues at coordinate 133,233,341 of NC_042620.1, read as the reverse complement.
AAAAGGGGTGGAGTTTCAAGAGAAAGTGGAGACAGAGGAGAGGGATGGTGGATTGTTTCAAAAGATCTGTAGAAAAAAAAACTTGTAGCTCCAGAGGCAGATTGGATGACCATGATAACAAAATCTATCTGGGTTTCTGGGGATTCTCTTGAAACGATGTTGGGGGATGATATTGAGAATACTGTATAAGAAACAGCTGGGCTATGTCATCCCTGGGAAAGGGCAAAGCAAGCCATTGGGGAATGCCTCAACCAAGCAATTAGTCCAAGGGTTAGAAGAAGTAAAGAGATTCTCCTTTCTTTTTTTTTTTTTTTTTAATTTAATTCAAGACTTTTCATTGGTAGCACAAAGCAAGTTACAATCAGGTATAATACATATTTCCCTGTCCTCAGAAGACTTACCATCTAAGCATTTTTCTCATAGATGCAGAATGGAAAAAAATCCTTAGTAAATCAGGTCCTATGTTTGTATCTGAGGCAACAAAGCAGGAATTGACTTGCTCAAGGTCATAAGGAGCATCAGTAGGATTTTAACCAAGGCATGACTGGTTCTCAGCCCATTGCTTTAACCACTAGACTACTCCTCCACACCTCTAGGAGTTTACGTAGCCTGGAAGGCCCTCTTAACGAGTAGGTATGGCCAGCAAAAAAAAATTTAGTTTAATTTTAAACTTTGTTTTGTGGGAACCCTAATTCATTTTAGTTTCAAAACAAAAAAAAAAAAACAACAACTGTTTTTTAGTTTCATTCATTTTCATTTGCCATTAAAGTCAATAGAGGAAGCATTACATGTAATTTTCAGCCTATACTGGCCTTCAGAACAGGAGTTTTATAATCAATTATCTTAAAACTTGAACATAAGAACATAAGAAAATGCCATACTGGGTCAGACCAAGGGTCCATCAAGCCCAGCATCCTGTTTCCAACAGTGGCCAATCCAGGCCATAAGAACCTGGCAATTACCCAAACACTAAGATCCCATGCTACTGATGCCAGTAATAGCAGTGGCTATTTTCAAAGCCCAGGGGCGGATTTTCATACTCCGCGAATAGGCCTACTTTTGTTTGCGCTCCAGGCGCAAACAAAAGTACGCTGGATTTTAGTAGATACACGCGGAGCCGCGTGTATCTGCTAAAAACCTGGATCGGCGCGCGCAAGGCTATCGATTTTGTATAGCCGGCGCGCGCCGAGCCGCGCAGCCTACCACCGTTCCCTCCGAGGCCGCTCCGAAATTGGAGCGGCCTCGGAGGGAACTTCCTTTTGCCCTCCCCTCACCTTCCCCTCCCTTCCCCTACCTAACCCACCCACCCGGCCCTGTCTAAGCCCCCACCTTACCTTTGTCGGGGGATTTACGCCTCCCTCCGGGAGGCGTAAATCCCCGCACGTCAGCGGGCCTCCTGCGCGCCGGGACGCGACCTGGGGGCGGGTCCGGAGGGCGCGGCCACACACCCGGGCCGCCCCGGGCCGTAGCCACGCCCCCGGGCCCGCCCCCGGAACGCTCCCGACACGCCCCGAAAACGCTGCGCGGTTCGGGCCCGTCCCCCGACACGCCCCCTCCGAAAACCCCGGGACTTACGTGAGTCCCGGGGCTCTGCGTGCGCCGGTAGGCCTATGTAAAATAGGCTTACCGGCGAGCAGGGCTCTGAAAATCCGCCCCCCAGTGTGCACAAAAACCAGGGGATATGCGCATGACTGGGCCATGCGCACGCTGAGCGCATTTTAAAAATGGCCCGGCCATGCCATATCTCCTGATGCTCGCTGAAGTGCCGGGCTTCTTGAAAGGGGCGGGCCGGGGGCTGACTGGTAAAATGGTCGGCATACGCAACTTTCTTCTGCTCAAAGGAACAGGTAAGTTTTAAAATAAAAACAAAATAGTTAGGTGGGGTTTAGGGGTCGGGGTAGAAAGGAGATAAGGGAGGAAGGGTAGTTACGGGGTTAGGGAAATTTGTTCTCAGTCTGCTCCTTAATTGGAGCTTTCTGGGAGGGAACTGGGCACGATTACGTCATCATGCGTACTTCAAAATATTACCCGCTGCATGAACAAGTCGCCACCCACTCGCACATGCGCGCGCCAATATTAAAATCAGGCAGGGATGTGTGCGCAGTTATCATATTTTATAACATGTGCATGGCGACGTGTGCATGTTATAAAACTGCTGCATCCATGTGCATGCACTGGGAACCGTGTGCATGCACTGGGAACCGTGTGCACGCATGCTTTAAAATCTACCCCTAAATCAACTTGATTAATAACAGTTAATGGACTTCTCCAAGAACTTATCCAAACCTTTTTTAAACCCAGCTACACTAACTGCACTATCCATATTCTCTGGCAACAAATTCCAGAGCTTAATTGTGCATTGAGTGAAAAACAATTTACTTCAATTAGTTTTAAATGTGCTACTTGCTAACTTCATGGGTGCCCCCTAGTCCTTCTATTATCCAAAAGAGTAAATAACCGATTCACATTTACCCATTCTAGATCTCTTATGATTTTAAAGACCTCTATCTTATCCCCCCCCCCCTTAGCCGTCTCTTCTCCAAGCTGAACAGCCCTAACTTCTTCAGCCTTTCATCATAGGGGAGCTATTCCACTCCCTTTATCATTTTGGCTGCCCTTCTCTATACCTTCTCTAGTCCAGCTATATTTTTTTGAGATGCAGCAACCAGAATTATACACAGTACTCAAGGTGCAGTCTCACCATTGAGTGATACTGAGGCATTATGACATTTTCTGTTTTATTCACCATTCCCTTCTTAATTCCTAACATTCTGCTTGCTTTTTTGACTGCCGCAGCACACTGAGCAGACGATTTGAATGTATTATCCACTATGACGCCTAGATCTTTTTTCCTGGGTGGTAGCTCCTAATATGGAACCTAAAATCATGTAAATACAGCATGGTTTATTTTTCCTATATGCATCACCGTGCACTTGGTCCTAAAAAACAAAACAGTAAATGGTCTATTAAAGCCAGGAAGCAGATACAACAAACAAGTCGCCTTAGTTGCAGGACTGTATTTATTGAGAAAACAAGGTAGCACAATTCAGAGCAGAAAATACTGAAATTGCCCGAATCTGACCGAGTTTCACCTAAAATTAAGGCTGCATCAGGGGCTTTGGTATAATCAAATTTTTATTTATTAAAAATGACCGTTATCTGTAGTGTTCAAAATTCTTTATTTGGATATAATCGGTGTGTGATGCTATAATACTGCTGATCCGGTTTTGCTAATACACTACAGATACGATCATTTTTAATAAATTAAAATTTGATTATACCAAAGCCCCTGATGCAGCCTTAATTTTAGGTGAAACTCAGCCAGAATCAGGTGATTTCAGTATTTTCTGCTGTGAATTGTGCTACCTTGTTTCCTTAATAAATACACCGCTGCAACTAAGACGACTGATATATATTTGCTGTTATCTGTCACCTTGCACTTGTCCACATTAAATTTAATCTGCCATGTGGATGCCCAATCTTCCAGTCTCACTAGGTCTTCCTGCAATTTATCACAATCTGCTTGAGTAATTACTCTGAATAATTTGGTATCAACTGCAAATTTGATTACCTCACTCGCCATATTCCTTTCCTGGTCATTTATATATATATTGAAAAGCACCGGTCCAAGTACAGATTCCCTGAGGCACTCCACTGTTTATCTTTTTCCACTGAGAAAATTGACCATTTAATCCTACTGTTTCCTGTCTTTAACATTTTTCCAATCCACAAAAGGATATTGCCTCCTATTCCATGACTTTTTAGATTTTTTAGAAGCATCTCATGAGGGACTTTGTCAAATGCCTTCGGAAAATCCAGCTACACTACATCTACTGGTTCACCTTTATCCAAATGTTTATTAACTCCTTCAAAAAAATGAAGCAGGTTTCTGAGGCAACACTTCCCTTGGGTAAATTCATGCTGACTGTGTTCCATTAAGCCATGTCTTTCCATATGCTCTGTGATTTTGATCTTTAGAATAGTTTCCAATATTTTTTCCGCGGGGAAGTCCAGGGGGGCAGGGCTAGAGTCGCCTGGCAAAGCGGCCATTTGCCACTGTGCCAGGGGATCGCGTTCCGGCAGGGTGTTGGCAGGCGCAAAAGGTAGATTAAAAATTTGGGGAGGGGGGTTAGGATAGGGGGAGGGCAGGATAGGGGAAGGGAGGTCAGGCTAGGGGGTTGGGAAGGTCCCTCCCACTCCGCTACTTAAGCTATCAAGCTCCCTGTGTTCGCACCCTGGAGGGGCAGAAGCGTGTGTCCGAGAGTGCCTGACTTTTTTCAGTGCGGACTCGACAACCGCCGACTAGTGGGGGAGATGCCGCTGCTCAAAGCCCACAGCCTGTTGCACCAGATAGGTTGCATCAGCCTTCCTGTTAACCGGGGACACCGATACCAGGTGTTCCCAGATACGGAGGAGGAGCTCATTCAAGATGTCGTGGACCAGCACCTCCATGATTTCCTTGGGAGCATCGATGAACTGGAGGACCTCCAGCATCTTGTGATGGGTATTCTCCTCCGACAGGAGTTGGAAGGGGATGGCCTCTGCCATGCCCTTACAAGGCTGGCAAACAACAGGTCTTCGGGCAGAGACCGATGCTATTCCTCCGGAGGGGAAGGCTCCGAGAGGAGGGTTATCGGAGAATTCAGAGGATGAGTCTGAGGAGGCATCGCCCCATGGGTCATAAGTACCTTCCTCACTGGGGCCCAGATGCTGAGGGCGGGGGCCAGGAAGGGCAGTGGGCCTGCACCACAAGGGTACCAGAGGATTTGGAGGCACCGGCAGCATCGATGGAACTCCCGGCATCGAGGGGGGCATCAGCCGCGGTTCGCCGGAAGGAATCGGCAGTGGCCCGGGGAACTGCGGGCAAGGCTGCCCGGTCCCCAAGGCCTCAACCTCCTCCTTGGACCCAGGAATCGGGATCACTCCAGTGGAGGGCTTCAGTGGCCGAGGAGGCATCGAAGGCCTCTTGGGCACCGGTTGCGTGGTAGGGTGCCAAGAAGGATGTCCAGACACTCCAGCAGGGGTGCAAACATCGATGGTGGAGGCTCAGTCACCGGCATGGGGGCCGGTGGCGCTGGCAGCTTGACGCTCTGTTGCACTTTGAGTACTGCTGACTGTACTCTATGGTCTAGTTCCTCCTGAAAGTCCTGGGTAGTTAGGACTGATGGAGGGGGGACGAGGCATTGCCGGCACATTCTTGGAAGGATCATGGAGGCAGCACGGCGTCTCACACCGTTGCCAGTGGGGAACGTCTTGGGCTATTGGGGGCACCAGAGGATGAGGCCTTCAGTGGCTGGTGCTGCTTCGATGTTGGCTCGGCCGCCGCCGATGCCGCTCTGGAACCGGAACTGTGGCGAGACGGTGACCGGTGCTGAAGATGAAGACCCCGAGGTTAGCAGGAGGGGAGAGACCACCGAGGACCGATCCCCCTCTCCTTGATCCTTAGGGGTACTGGTAGTGAGACCGCCAGGGGAAGAGAAGGAGACTGTTCCCCGTGGTCCTTGGGCATCGAGGATACCGAAGCTAAAGTAGAGGGTTGACAGCCTTGATCGTGTATTTAAGGATGGCAATACCAATGTCCCCAGAACCTAAACAGAGGCAGATAACATATTTTTCCACATTGGTCATTTAATAGTTGACTTATGGTAATACATTTACATTTCTGATTTGGGGCCAAACTTATACAGCAACCTGCAATAGAAAATTCAATATGTAGTGTTAATATGAAATGTATTTTTAATACTACATATGTGTCTACTTTTAGTTATAAATGAACTGAAAAAAAGATTTATTTTCCATGTGAGAAATACTGCATGCCATTTCTGTGTATTATGTAAGCAGATAAATCACGCCCCTGTCTCATTTACGGATGTCAAAACATTATTATACATAGAGCTTGCTAATAAATGAAACATGATTTTATAATACCAATCAGGACTTATGCTAGAAGTCTGAGTCAGCAATATGGCTCATGTCATCTGTAATACATTACAGGCTAAATCCTCTTACCCTCTTAACAGCACGAAGAAGGATTCAAAGGTCAAACATAAAACTGGCAGAAAATCAATAGTTCACATCTTCCATCACCACACTGAATCAAAGTTGTTTCTATGGATGCTTAATTATTCAGTTTCAAAATGAATTTTAATTTCTTTAAAGCAGCAGTGCTTGCAAAATTCTTTCAACACAATGCAGTTGGCAGTAAAACAAACTAAATAATTACTATTTCCTGTTATTCTTCCAACTTGTCTCTCATTCCTGAAGGCAAATTAAAGCTCCTTAGTCAGACCAACTTTGTGACCAGCAGTAAATCAGGATGCTTTATACTGACCATGGCCCCAAAAGCTGGTCACCTAAAATTAGTTGACAAAAAATGTCTCATTTAGATTATACACCAGGGAGCCTGTCAGATGTGAGCAATTTTCAAATAGCACGCACAGTTTGTTTGAAAATGATCATTAATACAGGTGTATGTTGCACTTGCAATTTGGTGTGGGTTGACAAGGATAAAGTGACGCACATACTTCTGAAAATGTCTCGTATGGGCACTCAGTTCCTCTCCAGACCCTTCCCCTAGAATGTTTTCTTGTAATATGGCTTAGGCATACATGTTACGGAAGTCCTCCTGTATTTTTAGCTGGGCAGAGGAGGGCAAATTTCTGGTAGGACTATCAAGATATACTAAACCATTTAAATTTGGCTAGATTCCTACGAAAAAAAAGTCCTCCTTATTTTAAGCAGTTAAAAACTATATAAAGAAAAGCTATCAGAAATGAATGTTTTTTTTTTTTTAACCTTTGAGCTTGTCTACTAAACCATGTTAAAAATCAGATATTACTACTCAATTTGAATAACCTTTAGCAAATTCAGAGTTAAAACCAGATTTAAAGTGGATGCATTACCAGGGATACTGTTCAACCTACTCTCCTCAAGCAGCAGCCAATTCCCCCCACTGCCACCCCTCTTGAGTCAAGCAGAAATCTCTTCTGGACCAATCTACTCTTCCCGAGTCAAACAGCAGATCCCCCCAGGCTCAAGCGACAGCATTCTCTGGGTGATCCAGACATCCCTCTGCCCAAGTCAAGCACTGGTCCTCTCTGGGCTGATTTTACACCTTAGGAGCAAGGCGACCTCTGTGAGGCCACACCCCTCAGAGGTTAAAGGAAATGTTGCCGCAGAAAGGTCTACTCCTCTGTCCTGCCCCATGATGACCTCATCTACTTCTTTGCCTCAAAGACCTGGAGGGTGCACCGCTTGTCTTGTGGGGGAAGAAGGGGTGGAGGTGAGGACTCAACTCAGAGGTGGATTATATTTTCTTTGGGGGATTGGGTGGGGATATATGCCTGGAAGGGGCTATTTGGTTCGACTTCGGATGGGCCTGAGATTGCGTCCCATATTGGGCTTTCTGCTAATAAGGAGTGCTAACTAAATAACTACACTTCCTGAGGCAAACTGTGAGGCCGAATGTGATTTAAAGTTAGTATACCATTTGGATATTTATAAGTTGCTTTGTATGCATATGCATGACACTGCGGGTGTAACTATTCTCTGCATTAGGAAGGAATTTTTGTTTTATCGGTAATGCAAATATGTTACAATTGCCTCTCTTCAGAATTATTTTCTTTGTTTTCACTCCATTTTTCCCATTCCTTATGTTATGTTCTTCACCTCTCTCTCCCTTTTCATCTCTGTTGTCAACATTTATTTAGCTCTTCACCACCTCTTTCAATTCTTCAACCCCTCTTCTCTTTATCACATCTCTCTCTCATCCCTTCTCTTTCCCTTCACTTTCTCTTAACTTATTCACCCACTTATATATGTGGTTTTTGTCTCGCTGGGGCCTCTTTGCGAGATAAATGTACCCCAGTTCAGAACATGAGTAAATCCCTTACATCCTCAAAGCTCCCATTATTTTTTTTAGTATGTTTTTCTCCCATGAAAGATGATGGGAGCCAGCAGTGCCATGCAATTTTCTTTACTGGATCCAATTCCATTGTACACATACTGTGTAGTCAGACCCATATTTCATGAACACATAGTGCACTAAGGGGTAGATTTTATAAATCTGCGCCCGCGCAAGCAAGAGTACGCGGGATTTTAATGGATACGTGCGTAGCCGCGCGTATCCATTAAAATCCAGGGTCGGCGCACACAAGGCTGCCCATGCCCCCGGAACGCCCCCGATGACGCGCCGGCCGCGCCACGCCCCCAACACGCCCCCCCAGGAAAGCCCCAGGACTTGTGCGCGCCGCCGAGCCTACTCAACATAGGCTCGGCGCGCGCAGGGGGAGTTTGGGCCAGGTTTTCGGGGAGTACGCGCGTATCTTACGTGCGTACCCCTTTGAAAATCTGGCCCTAAGCCTAGAAAAAACAATAATGGACACTGGGGGGGGGGGGGTAATGTGTGTGTGTGTGTAATTTCCTGTCAGTGTAAAGTCTGTGGGTGCTTTTTACCTGTACACTTTATACTCATTTTTAAAGCGAAAATACATGAATATTTTTGTTTTAAAAATGATCCCAGAATCTCTAAATTCAGCCAATAACATCCGCTATTTGGTATGCACAGACTTGTGAACATAAAGTCTTAATCCTGCCCAGACTTCATCCTTTGGAATGCCTTTCCCTATGCATGCAAAACTAGGTGAATACAATGGGGCCGATGCAATACAGTGCACTCAGCCGAGCGCACTGTATAACCCGCAGACGCAGGGTAAATAGATGCTAATCCTCCCCCTAATTCAATAGGGGTATTAGTGCCTATTTAACGTGCATCCAACGCGGAGTGAATGCAATAGAGCTCATTACATGCAAACATGATCAGTATCAGTTTTCGTAACCGGCAGCCATGGCAGGATCGCGTTAGCAAGGAGGCGCAACCCCCTAATTTGTTTATAGCATGTGCAGGTTTATTATAACATCGGCCCCAATGTGTATACGTGAAATTTTAAATATGCATTGGTCACACCATTTTCTAAAAGGTTATTCCTGCACATAAAACATTATTTTACCTGCACAAGTCCGTGTGAAAATAACTCTGGAAATATTAAGAAAAAGATGATATTTTATTGATACAGAAAAAAATTAACATTTTCTCAGAAAGGGTGAATGGACCACTTACAATTGAATTATCTTACTTTCAAAGAAAACAATGTAAGGAGAATTTTAAAAGCCCGATGCGCGCATTAATTAGGGGATGTGCGAATATGTTGGGCTCCCACACACCGAGTGGATTTTAAAAGCCGTCGAGATATGCGTGCATTTCTCGGAATGCACATCTCTCTAAAGTTTTCAAACAGGGGCAGGGTGTAGGTGTAGTCTGGTGGCGCAAGGGAGTTTCGGGGCAAGAACCTGAGATGTGCGTGTAAATACACGATCCAGCATGTGTCGAGGCCCCCTGCTGTGCAGCTTTACTTCTGCTATGGATGAAGTGTAAGTTAAAAAATAAATAAATAAAACGAGGCAGATTTGCAGGGTTTTAAGGGTCGGGGTTAACCGGGGCAGTGAAGGCTATTAAAATAGGGAGGTTTGGAGGACCTATTTCTTAACTGGGTGAACAGGGGATGAACTTGTAAAACTGGGAATAGCGTCGGCATGCGCCCCCTATAAAATCCCCTGATTTACACAAAAGAAGCAGCATTTGCACACACATGCATGCACCCACTTAAAATTTGGCACACATGTGCACTAGGGATGGGTATTCATTTCAAATGAATTTCAAAAGCACAACACATAAGGCAAATGTGTTTCATTTGGGGGGACCCCAAAATGAATTGGGGCCCCCACCAAATGAAACACATCTTATTTGTTGAATTTCCTTGAAAACAAAATGCACTGGGGGCATTTCCATGCTGCTTACCTGATCACACGCTCTCGCTCCCTAGGAGCTGGCAGGGTTCCTCTAAATAACCTGCTCTCAAACCACTACAACTTGCATTTTTCAAGGGAAGAGGAAACCCTGAGTTGCCCAGCAGCATCTTGAACCCTATGGATCGCAATGTCGAGTTGCCTTAAGCATACAGAGCTGGAGAGAACGATTGGGTCAGAGGACAAGATGGCAACGGAGGGTCCACTCGTGATGTGTCTGCAGCACATTCAATCCTCCGTTGACGAGCTCTGAGACAAAGTGGAGGAATATGCATCAGTAGTTAATGGGCTGCACGCTAAACTAACTGAGCATGAGGAGCACATGGTGGCACTGGAATCAGGAGCATCTGTGATGGAGAAGTGATATAGGTCCCTCGAAGAAAAACTAGAAGGCCTAGAAAATCATAGCTGCAGGAATAACATACGCATTGTGGGGGTCCCCGAACTGCTGCGGCTCTGCAAGACCTGGATCCCCAAACAGCTGCAGCTAGCTCACAGAAACAGACCGGTCCTAGATGAACGAGCTCACCAGCTGGGAGCTGGAGGGCCGGATCAGAAGCGGCCGTGACAGGTGATTGTGTATTATTTGAACCACACTGATAAAGCAAAAACTTTGCAATCCTATTGCAGCGAAAAGGAACTGATCTTCCAGGATGCCAAATTGTTTTTCTTCTCCGATTTCTCCAGTAAAGTCCAGGCAGTGCGCAAAGAGCTCACCCCATATTGCACACAATTATATCAGTGTGGGATCAAATTCTCCTTATAATACCCTGCCAGGCTGAGAATGTTTTTAAGTGGAGCACCTACGCTGATTACTTCTGCCCAGGAGGCAAAAACATTCATGGATCAACTTCCAACAGAATGACACAGCTCCTAAAGAATGCCTTTCTGTTCTTTCTACACCCTTATTAACGACATTTGAGGTCACTTGCTGATACTTGGCCTGTATGGTTGCAAAATGAGAGTCTCTGGCTGCTGCCATTACCTGCTCATTGCAGGGAACATCTGGATTTGTTTTCATTTATGCTCCTGCATCTATTTTATTTTTTTTAGACTTCTCTGCTATAGGGAGGGACATGTACTATCCCATCTTTTTTAGGTTTCCTGTGGCATTTGTAGCACTGCTTGTGTTGATGAGCTCCTAGATCATTCCTGGACATGTGGCTTGAATAATTGCTGGGAGACCTCTCTGGCTCCGGGAGGCTTTGGCTGCAGAGTGGGGCTGTCTTGCTAGAAAACAAAATGCCTAGGCTTAGGCCCGAGGCCAGGACCTCTCCTAAGACATAGGCTGAGGCCCAAAGTAGGGGCCTAATCTTGGGAATAGGCCGAGGCCCAAAGAAGGGTCCGTGGCCTAGGCCTGAGCATGGCACTGGGGTTGTTGCCTAGGTCCAATCTGGTGCAGGGGCCTCGACTGAGAACCAAAAAAGGTCTTACCTGATCTATCAAGTATCCGATTGTTGCGGTCTCGGTCGCCACACTGGCGCCCGAGGCCTTACCTTCCTCCCGAGTCCCGGGGAGCTGCCGCGTTCCGCGGCCTCAGGACCCCGGCCGCTGCTTTCCGGGGAGCTGCCGCGTTCCGCGGGCCTGCAGTGCCTTCGGGCGCCATGCGCCGGCTCTCACGCTGCCGCTGGCGTGGCCTCACGGCCAGTCCCGCCCCCAGGTGCGCGCGCGCGACTGTCCTCCACTTTTAAAGGGACCAGCGCGGGAAAACCCGGCTCCTCCCTTCTATGACGTCAGACGCTGCAGGGCTATTTAAGCCCTGCAGTCCCTTCCCTTCTTTGCCTTGCAACGAGGTTCACTACTTCCTGTAGTTCTAAGTTGCGTTCTGGATTGCCTGCTACCTGCCTGACTCCGCTCTGCCTGACTCCGCTTGCCTGCTACCTGCCTTGACCACGGTTTGCCTGACTCCGCTTGCCTGCTACCTGCCTGACTCCGCTCTGCCTGACTCCGCTTGCCTGCTACCTGCCTTGACCACGGTTTGTCCGACTCCTGCTTCTTCAGCCTGCCTTGACTCCGGTTCGTGACTCCGACTCCTGCTTGTCTTCAGCCTGCCTTGACTCTGGTTCGTGACTCCGACTCCTGCTTCTTCAGCCTGCCCTGACCTCGGTTCGTGACACCGACTTCTGCTCGCCCGCTGCCGACCCAGACTCCGGTCCGGATTCCACTCCTGGGTTTCTTCGGCCTCGCCTAAGTCCCAGCGGTCCGGGTCCCTACGGGTTCCTCCTGGGGGGACCTCGGGCTTCCAGGGCGAAGTCTCCTAAGTCCTAGCAACCCGGGCTCCCACAGCTCCTCTGGAGGAGTCTCGGGTTTCCAGGTGAAGATCCTGTTGCCCAGTGGGAGTTCTGCCTACCGACTGTTCCCTCGGGCCAGTCGGCCCAAGGATCCACATCTGGATTGTCTCCAGCATAACATCCGATGGCAAGCCTGAGCCTTGGCCTGGATCCAGACTCAGGCCCGGGCCCAATTCCAGGACCCAACCAGGAGGCTGGATCCCAATGCCAGGGCCTCAGCCTGAACCCAGGCACGACGCTGCGACTCAACCCAGAAAATGCATCCTGATGCCTGAGTTTGGCCTAGGACAGAGACTGGATGCAAGCCCGACTCCAGAGGCTGGCCTGCAGACTGGGTCCTGAAACTGGGGCCTCGGCCAATGTCCAGGCCCAGAGCCCAGGTCTTGCTGCTTCTCCCTATTTGTCCTCTTCTTCTCTTAAGATGCAATCTGCTGGGGTTGTGCCAGAGTTAATTAACACAGCAGATGGTGACATCATGATGTACAGCGATGTGTACGGCATTGCCATACATCAAAATGGTGCTGTCTACTGGGGCGATAGCTGGGGTGATAGCATTTGTGGTCATAGCTTGAAAGCTATGACCACAAATGCTCATAGATTAAGCAATAAAATCCCAGACCTGCAGGCCCTAATGGTAGAGGTGGAATTGTACATTGTTGCTGTTACGGAGACATTGTTCATGGAGTCTCATGATTGGGATGTGGCCATCCCAGGCTATAACTTGTTAAGGAAGGACAGAGAGGATAGAAAAGTGGGAGGACATCCAAAAGTTGGGAAAGAAGGGAGAAGTGTTGCTTGTTGTAGATTTTAATCTGCTGGATGTGGACTGGAATATCACTTCTTTGGAATCTACAAAAATTAGAGAGATAATGAATGCCCTTTAAGGTGCTCTACTCAAACAAATGGTAATGGAACACATGAGGGAGGGTGTAATCCTCGATTTGGTGCTAATGAGGATAATGTCTTTGATGTTCGGGTATGGCCTCACCTGAGCAGCAGTGATCATTAGACGGTATGGTTCAATATAGTAAATAGGATACAGAGGAGTCACACAAAAGACCCGCGTTTTGAATTTCGCATATACAGACTTTGTCAGAATGGGAATATACCTGGAGAAAAAACTGGGAGAAAACAGGTGAGGTAGAACAAAAGTGGGCCAAATTAAAATGAGCTATTACAAATGCAACAAATCTATAAGTTAGGAAAGTAAAGAAGAGTATGAGGAAACAGAAACCAATCTAGTGCTCGAGGGAGGTGGCTGAAAAATTTAAGACAAAAAGAACAGCAAGATGTATAAAGGATCTCAAAAAAAGCTACACAAGGAAGAATATCTGTTAAAAATGAATGAGAAGAAGAAAGAAATCAGGAAAGCAAAAAGTCAAGCGGAAGAAAGAATTGCCAAAGAGGTAAAGAGAGGAGATAAAACATTTTTCAGACATATCAGAAAAAGAAGGGAGGCCCAAAGTGGTAAAGTAAAATTGAATGGTGACAAGAACTGTGTGGAGAGAGATGAAGACATTGTGGAAATATTAAATACTTCAGTTCGGTGTTCACTAAAGAAGACCCTGGAGAAGGACAATTGCTGGTTGGCAAGATCGTACATGGAGATGGGATAGAGAAACTCCGTTTATAGAAGAGAATGTATGGGAAGAGCTAGGAAAACTGAAAGTAGACAAGGCCATTGGGCCAGATGAGTTTCATCCTAGGATACTGAGGGGGCTCAAAGATGTACTGGTGAGTTGCTGCATAACCTGTTCAAAAGATTCCTGGAAACGGGAGTGGTGCCGAGTAATTGAAGAACGGTGGTGGTCCCACTTCACAAGAGTGGTAGCAGAGAGGAAGCTGGAAACTACAGGCCAATTAGCCTTACCTCAATGGTGGGAAAATTAATGGAGACTCTACTGAAGGAAAAGATAGTGAATTGTCTATAGTCAGGATGATTAGTGGACCCAAGGCAGCCAAGAAATGCAGAGTCATGTATCTGGGGTGCAGTAATCCAAAAGAACTGTAAGTGATGGGGGGTAAAGGGCTATTGTACACAGAGGAAGAAAGTGACCTTGTAGTGATAGTGTCTAGTGGTCTGAAGACAGTAAAACAATGTGTCAAGGTGATAGCTAAAGGCAGAAGACTGCTGGGCTGCATAGAGAGAGGACTAACCAGTAAGAAAAAGGAAGTGATAATCCCCCTGTACAGGTCCTTGGTGAGGTATCACCTGGAGTACTGTGTTCAGTTCTGGAGACCTTATCTCAAAAGGGACAGAGACAGGATGGAGGTGGTCTACAGAAGGGCGATCAAAATGGTGGGGGTTCTCCATCAAATGACTTATGAGGAGAGTTGAAAGACCCAAATATTTTTACCCTGGAAGAGAGGAGGTGCAGGGGAGATATGATGCAGACCTTCAGATACCTGAAAGGTTTTAATGGTGCACAATCAACAATCCTTTCCGTTGGAAAGATATCAGTAGACCTAGGGGTCACAAAATGAAACTCCAGGGAGGATGACTCAAAACCAATATCAGGAAATATTTCTTCATGGAAAGGGTGGTGGATGCCTGGAATGCCCTTCCAGAGGAGGTGGTGAAGAAAAAAAACAGTGAAAGATTTCAAAGGGGCATGGGATAAACACTGTGGATCCCTAAAGGCTAGAGGATGGAAATGAAGAAAAGAGTGCATGGGGTAGCTTGCTGGTGTGGTGGTTACTACCCTTAACTAATAAGCCTTCATACTGTTGATGCAATTCCATCATTGCTCTCTGCTTCAATGGCAGGGGGGAAAAGAGGAAAAGGGGAATTCGATTCACACAGCAACCAACAAGGACATTGAGTTTTAAGGTCTGGGAAATCAAATAAGCATGGGGGTAACTTGCTGATGCAGCTGTTACTACCCTTAACCAATAAGCTTGATATTTTTGATGCAACTCCAACAATGCTCTCTGCTTCAGCAGCAAGAGGTAATGGGGTATTGGACTCAAACAGCATTCAACAAGGGCCCTGATTTTGACAGTCTCGGAAACTGACTTGTATGGCACAGCAGATATTACCATAAGCTTGCTGGGCAGACTAGATGAACCATTTGGTCCTTTTCTGCCATCATTTTTATGTTTCTATGTTAAGAAGAGAAGAAGAGGATGACAAGGGTGCAACTGTGAGGCCTGGGCTCTGGGCCCAGGCCTTGGATTCTGGACCTGGTCTCCAGGCCAGGCCCTGGCGTTGGGCCTGGATCCTGGCCGAGGCTTGAAGTTTGAGACCCAGCCTATAGACTGGGATGCAGCGTCAGGTCTGGATCTGGGATCCAGCCTTGACTGAGGCCCAGGTGTCGCGACCCAGCCCCCAGGCTGGGTCGTGGTGTCAAGCCTGTGTCTGGGCTCCAGCCTAGGCCAAGGCCTAGATACCAGGACCTGTTCCCCAGGTCAGATTGTGGCATTGGGCCTGGGTCGAGGCCCCTGACATCGAGAATAGGCCTCTGGTTGGGTCGCAGCATCAGGCCTGGGTCTGGGTGAAGGCAATAGTGTTGGGACCCAAACTCTGGGCCAGGTAATGGCGTCAGGCCTGGTTCCAGGATCTGGCCTAGGCTGAGGCCCAGACTTCATGCCTGGGTTCGGCTGAGGCGTCGGCATTGAGTAGGCCAATGTTGTGGCAACATACGTCTCTCTCAGACTAGGCTTAGGTCTTGCTTGTGGATCCTCTCCGGACCAGGTACATGGGAGCCACAGAGGGGAAGTCTGGCACTGGCATTCTTCGGGGCACAATGGTGGGAGGCTCTAGGAGGCCTCATTTTCACTTTTTGGCCGTTTTTGTTTTTTAATTGTTTGGATTTTTTTTCATGAAATAAAAAAAATCAAACAATCCACTAACCAAAATTTGTGGGGAAAAAACATCCCGAAAACAAAAAATTTTTTTTTCTCCTGTATATCCCTAATGTACATGCAGCCAGGCATTTTTATCACATGCATGGATGTACGCGCTCATTATAAAATTGCTGCAGCCCTGAGCACAGCCCGACGCACACGTGCACACGTCTGCCCAGTCACCAGTTGAAAGTTACTAGAATGTTTTTCAGTTAACAGACATCTATATTTCATAAGATGTGGTATTCTATTGCATTACATATTCTAAATGCATGCTCATTTAAGGTCCTCAAAGAGAAACATGCTCAAATAGCCTAGGAAATTGGCTGTGTCAGCAACTCCAGTCTCTTTCTCTCACTAAGCACAACAATAGGAAAATAATGTAATTGCTTCTTCTTCAGGAAAAATCTGAAACTGCAGTTTTATTCAGCTCATTCAGTTAATATTTACAAAGACTCTATTGTAATTTTACAAATGCAGAGAGCACAACCAAGTATCACATTACTGAGTGAAAGGTAGATAGGAGGGTAAGACAATTGTCCTAAAAGATTAGCCATATGAGCTCAATTCAAACATTTTGCCAGCCATAGAAAGCCTGTTTAATCATGGACATTTACCCTCTGCTACCCTCTTGCAAAACAAACATTTCAGAGGACCAATATCAAGGAGAAGAGGTGGCTGGAAGGAAGGAATAAAAAGGAGAAAGGGATGAAATTAAAGGAAGACATACTAGACTTAGAGAATCGAGGGGATGAGGGAATAGGAAGACAGAGTTAAGAGGGAGGGAAGGGACAAGTGATTGAGGAAGGTGAAAGGGCAAAAAGAGGCTGAAGGGGAGAAGGGAGAATAATGAGAGGAACATTTTAAAAAAGATGATACAAGAAAGAAGTAAGATGGGGGAGTTAGAGTGTAAAGCAGTAAATGATGAGACAGACATAGGTGACATCTCAGCGACCTGGTGGAAGGAGGATAACCAATGGGACAGTGCTATATCAGGGTACAAAGTATATCACAATGATAGGGAGGATCAACTTGGTCAGGGTTTGGCACTTTATGTCCGGGAGAGTATAGAGTCCATAGGATAAAGAGCATACAAGAGACTAAATGCTCAGAAGAATCTACATGGGTAGAAATTCCATGTGTGTTGGGTAATAGTATAGTAATAGGAGTATACTATCATCCACCTGGCCAAAATGGTCAGACAGATAATAAATGCTAAGAGAAATCAGGGAAGCTAACCAATTTGGCAGTGCAGTAATAATGGGAGATTTCAATTACCACAACAGTACCGAAGCAGAACCTTGCACATCAGCAAGTACCCAATAAACAATGGTGCAAGAATAAATCAGGACTTTATATAAATGATTGCTGTTTGATTTGTGAAGTTGCCAGGTTCACCTTTTCGAATCATCAACCAGAATAAAAGACTGTGTTGAATATTTGTGGAACTCAAGATTTATTCTTGCACCATTGTTTATTAGATTTCAATTACCCCAATATTGACTGGTAAAATATAACATCAGGTCATGCTAGAGACAAAGTTCCTGGATGGAATAAATGACTGCTTCATGGAGCAATTGGTTCAGGAACCAATGAGAGAGAGCTAGTTTAGATTTCACTTTTTAGTGCAACACAGGATTTGGTGAGAGAGGTAATGGTGGTGGGACCACATGGCAATAGTGATCATAACATGATCAAATTTGAACTAATGACTGAAAGGGGGACAATATATAAATCTACAGCTCTAACACTAAATGATTCAAAGGGAAACGTTGATAAAATGAGGAAAATAGTTAGAAAAAAATTGAAAGGTGCAGCTGCAAAGGTTAAAAGTGTACAACAGGTGTGGACACTGACTAAAATACAATTCTTAGAAGCGCAGTCCAGATGTATTCCACACATTAAGAAAGGTGGAAGGAAGGCAAAACGATTACTGGCATGGTTAAAAGGTGAGGTGAAAGAGTCTATTTTAGCCAAAAATAATCTGAAGAAAATGGAAAAAGCACAAGTACTGTCAAGTTAAGTGCAAAACATTGATAAGGCAGGCTAAGAGAGAATTTGAAATGAAGTTGGCCATAGAGGCAAAAATTCATAATAAAACCTTTTTAAAATATATATCCAAAGTAAGAAACCTGTGAGGGAGCTGATTGGACCATTAGATGACCAAGGGGTTAAAGGGGCTCTTAGGGAAGATAAGGCCATTGCAGAAAACTAAATGAATTCTTTGCTTCTGTGTTTACTAATGAGAATGTTGGGGAGATACTGGTTCTGGAGATAGTTTTCAAGGGTGATGAGTCAAATGAACTGAACCAAATCACTGTAAACCTGGAAGATGTAGTAGGCAGATTGACAAAGTAAAGGGTAGCAAATCACCTGGACCAGATGGTATGCATTCCAGTGTTCTGAAGGAACTAAAAATGAAATTTCAGATCTTTAGTTAAAATTTGTAACCTATCATTAAAATCATCCATTGTACCTGAAGACTGGAGGGTGGCCAATGTAACTTCAATATTTTAAAAGGGCTCCAGAGGCGATCTGGAAAACTATAGACAAGTGAGCCTGACTTCAGTGCCAGGAAAAATAGTTGAAATTATTCTAAAGATCAAAATCACAGAGCATATAGAAAGACATTATTTAATGGAACATAGCATGGATTTACCCAAGGGAAATCTTGCCTCACAAATCTGCTTCATTTTTTTTGAAGGGGTTAATAAACATGTGGATAAAGGTGAACCAGTAAATATAGTGTATTTGGATTTTCAGAAGATGTTTGATAAAGTCCCTCATAAGAGGCTTCTAAGAAAACTAAAAAAGGATAGAAGGTGATGTCCTTTTGTGGATTACAAACTGGTTAAAAGACATGAAACAAAGAATAGGATTAAATGGTCAATTTTCTCAGTGGAAACAGGTAAACAGTGGAGTCCCTCAGTGATCTGTACTTGGACTGGTGCTTTTCAATATGAGGCAGATTTTAAAAGCCCTGCGCGCGTAAATCCGGCTGGATTTACGTGCGCAGTGGGGTTACGCGCACCGAGCCTATTTTGCATAGGCCCCGCGACGCGCGCAAGCCCCAGGATGTGCGTATGTCCCGGGGCTTTGAAAAAGGGGCAGGAAGGGGGCGTGGGCGTCCGGACCCGACCGAGGCCATGCCAGGAGATTGCGCGCTGGCAGTCAGCGTAAATAACAAAATAAAGATAGGGGGGATTTAGGTAGGGCTGTGGGGCAGGTTAGATAGGGGAAGGGAGGAGAAAGTGGGGGGGAGCGGAAGGAAAGTTCCCTCCAAGGCCTGCTTAATGTTTCGGTACTTGCCAGGTACTTGAAGCCTGGATTGGCCACTTTTGGACTTGATGGACCCTTGGTCTGACCCAGTATGGCAATTTCTTATTTTCTTAAAACTAAAGAAGCAACTCTCCCAAACAACTGCTCCCAAAAATGATTTAATGTTTTAAACACTGAATTTGGCACAAAATTCATATTATATTGATGTTAACATGCATTACTATTAGCGCTTAAGTATTATTGAAAACAGAAAAATTTTACCCAAGTAAAATATTAAATGTGAAATTTCAAAGGAGTTTCAGACATAAAAGCTGGAATTTTCAAAAGCCCATTTATGTGCATTATGTTACAGGAGTAAGTTACTGCCCTAGGGAGAAGTCTCATATGTTTGCCTAACAAATAAGATCTTTAAAGCTTTCTTAAATATTTTGGATTCTGGCATGTTTCATATTGCAGTGGGTAGGAAATTTCACATTAAGGGGCCGGCTGTGGAGAAGGCCCACTTGTGGCCTCAGCAAGGTGAGCCAGTAAAGGTGAAGGAATATCCAGAAAATTTTGGCTGGATGAATAGAGGGTGCATGTCAGACTGTGAACTTTTTTTTTTTTTTTAATTTAATCTTTATTTGGTTTTTTATCAATGATTTACATCATGAAAACAGGCAAATATGTAATACAACCATAACAAAAATATTTATATAATATCACTACATCTTTTATTTGTTACATATTCCATAAAAGAGGGAGATTAATTCAAGAAAATCTTTTAAAGAAATCCATAAATTACATACTAATACTGTAAGGAGAAGGAGTATATTTATTTTTTACACACCATTGTCCTTAGCTGCCTCAGTCTGGGCCTGGCTTTTATGTAATAGGAAAGTTTCCAAGTGTGTTGGATCTACAAAACCAAATTTTTTACCCCTATAATTAATTAAACAAAGACAGGGAAATTTTAGAAAAAATGTAGCACCAATGGCAATTACTCGATCTTTTAAAGACAGAAAGTATTTTCTTCTTGCCTGCGTGACTCTAGCCACATCCGGAAATATCTGCACTTTATGTCCACAAAACAACATATCTTTAGATCCGAAAAATTTTTTAAACAATTTATCCTTATCCTGCTCGGCCAAAAAGGAAATAAAAAGAATAGCTCTATTATTTATCACATCCAACGACTCTTCAAGAAATGTTGATACTCCCATAGTAGATGGGGCATCATCATTTTCTTTTTGTTCTTCCGTAGCCCTAATTGGTTTTTTAATCAAATAATAAATCTTAGAAATTCTAGGGATATCCTCGTCAGAGTACAATAAGAACTCTTTTAAAAACTTCTTAAACATTTCCCAAGGAGAAAGTAGCCTAGTAATAGGAAAGTTTATTATCCTCAAATTTCTGGATCTAAATAAATTTTCCATGTGCTCTATTTCTGTATGTAATGTAATGCTATCACGAATAAATACATTTTCTGAGGATTGAATCATTTGTATCTTATTTGTTATTGCTGTTATTTCTTCCTCATGTTTTCCTAATTTCTGCCCATGATTTTCTAATTGGCTTTTATTAGAATTGATAGCTAATAACAAAGATTCATTCATTTTAACCACATTACTATCCAATTTACAAATCATTCTTCCCAAATCAACTAAAGTAACATTTTCAGGTATTGTCATAATGTTATAGCCAGAGCCTAAGTTAACTGGTTGTACTATTTGTTGTAAATTATCATTAGGTAACAATAAATTCTCAGTTCCTTGAGGCTGTATTATGCCTCCCTGAACATTTCCTACCAGTTCTCGAGTTGTTCCACTTGCTGATGGCTGGCATAAGGACGCCGGTGTTTCGCCAGGACTTGAGGAGGTCATAGACGTACCTCCAAAAGTGTCCTCATGTGGCGTTTCCAACCGCCTGACAACGTGTTGGTCCATCGGTCCGATGCGATGTTGCTGCACTGGAGAGGAGGTGGTAAACTTCGCCTTCCGTTTCTTTCCCATTCGCAAACTTTCAAGGCAAAATTCCTAACCGGCCTCCGGCCCTCGCCGGTCTAAGCTGGTCCAAGCCGTGTGCGCGCCCCTTCGGCGCGCGTGGCTTAGGCGACGCGCCGGTGGCAGCGGGGCGCCGCCCAACCGTAGATTTTATAGTCAGTGGGGGCACACGCTGCTGACGTCACCCGCCGGCGACTCAGCCTCTCCCGCAAAAGTTCTTTGTCTCGGAGTCCGGTAGCGGTCTGGGGAAGGTGAACACCTCCTCCTTCTCCTTCACTCACTCCCCATCGTAGTGGCTCCCAACCGCAAGACTGTGAACTTTTAAGATGGATGAGATTCACAGAGATTTGACATTGTTTAGATTCATAATTTCTAGTTTAGATTGGTCTTGCCAGTATATTGCAGGCCAGTGTATTGAGGCCAATACGGGAGAAATATGTTCATGCAACTTAGCTCCTGTGAGAATACTTGCTGCGTCATTTTGAATGATTTGCATAGATCTAGCACTTAAGCTGAGAGTCCATTGTTTAAGTAGTTACAATAGTCAAGTCCTGAAAAAAAATTAATGCCTAAAGGACAGCAGAAGTCATCTGGCTTCAGGAATGCTTATAGACGGTGCAACATATGTCGTTTGGCAAAGGAAGCTCTAATTATTGACTTAATGTGAGGTTGCACAGAAAGAGAAGGATCTATGATAATGCCTAAGCTAGAGACTTGATTTGGTATCTGTCAAATGAGAGGGTTGGAGGGATATTACTAAGAGGTAGATGAAAAAGAACCATGATTTTGGTTTTATCAATGTTAAGTGATAACACCGGGGAACAATTTTTAACATAATTCCTGTTGAGTTCGATTTTTCAGCTGTTTTAGACTTAAATAGGCATGCTGATTTCAAAACTGCAGTTAGTTTTCTTCTATCATGTCAAGTTTTTTTCTCTACAGCCTATCTTAGGCTGGGTCTCATGAAGCAATTTGTTAAAGCTTTGCCAATTGAAGGAGACTGTTTCAAGTATCTCATTTTGGCATTTCCTAGCCTGTCGTTTGAAAAAATAAAGGCCGGCGTGTTTGACGGTCCACAGATTCGGCAGCTCATTAAAGATGAACATTTCATCGGGACAATGTCAGAACTCCAAAAGAATGCTTGGTTGTCATTCAAAAACCTTGTCAAGGACTTTCTTGGAAATACACGAGCACAAAATTACACCGAAATTGTCCAGAAACTCTTGGAGAGTTTCAAAATAATTTGTTGCAACATGAGCATCATGGTGTACTTTCTGCATAGCCATCTTGCTGACTTCCCAAAAAACCTTGGTGCAGTCAGTGATGAGCAAGGTGAACGATTCCACCAAGATTTGAAGGTCATGCAGGCACAGTATCAGGGTAGATGGGATGTACATATGATGGCTGACTATTGTTGGAGCATCAGGCAAGATTGTCCACAGATTGAACACTGCTGGAAAAGCTATAAGTGTAAATGTTTACCTTAATATGTATGTTTGGTAGCAGAACTTTACTACTTTTACACAGTTTGACTTACAGTAACAATATATAGCCTTTGTATGAATAAAATAACTAAATAAACAGTATATTCAGGTAATTTTTTCTTTTATTTCCTTTGCATGTACATTTTGTATGATTTTTGGGACAAAGGGAGGGTATCCTGTACCTTAAAAAGTTGACGTGATAGAGAAAAACTGGGGTCATTTTTGGATTCAGATGTCAAAAGTTAGTCAAAAACAAGTGTCAGATCTAACTCAACGAAAATTGTGTTCCCCAGTGTAATCTATCATGTCATAGACAGAAGCATATTGTTGAAATAAGGAGGAAAATTGGGTACTTAGAGCCCATGTCGATTTTAAGGGAAAGAAAAACTGATCATCTGTGTAAAGTTTGTAAAGGACCCCAAGACTGGATAGAAGACAACAAAGAATAACGTGATTGAAAGTGATGAACCTTGGGGAACACCAATCTGAATAGGGAACCAGGCTGAGGTTCCACTGTTTATGCAAATTTGCTAAAGACGGTAACTGAAGTTAGTGCGTACTAACAAAAAATGTTACTTATAAGTTAAAAAGTGACAATTCGTGAGCAGTTCTAACGAACAGTGGTATTCGAGACAGCCAATGGGAATGAAGAACCATAATTGTCATTGTAAGTAACATAGTGCACACTATGGCCCAGTTAGCGTGCACTATGCCACCATTAGTGTGCGCACACTGGGTTAATATGCACTACCTGGGACATTCGCAGTTTGTAATTGGTTACTGCGCGGTAACAGACCAACAGTGCGCACTAATTCAAGTTACTGTGCACTAACTTGGGCTTGTTGGGTTTCCACCTCAATTACTGGCCTCTCCAGCCTATTGCTCTCCTCCACAGTCAAACAGGAAAGTCCAACCTTGTCCAAGAACTCATCCAGATATGTCTTATTCAATTCTTTCTGAGATACATAAAGGTTCTCATAAAAAGATTCAAAAGCATTCAGTCATTTCAGTTGGTGTGTTTACACACCGTATGGCAATCCGAATTTCTTGAATTGATTGGTGTTGCGTTTGGTGGTCCACGGCCTGCTCCCACAAACTGCCACACTTATCTCTCGGGCTGGGCCTTTCCTGTTGTTCCCTGAAGCCACCAGGCTGCCTTCCTCCCCAGAGTGGTAGGATGTTGTACCTCAATGCAGCAGGATGCCACTGATGATTCCCGTGGCAGGACGCTACTGATACCGCTGGGCACTACTCATCCTAGGGCGCGCGTGTGCCCGAAGTCATCTGCTTTAAAGGCCCACGATGGGAAAGACCTGGAGGTGCCTCTTGATAACATCATTCTCTCTGGTCTATAAAAGGCCTCTGCAGATACACCACCAGTTCCTCAGCAACAGGTATCCCTACTGCATAGTTGTGTGAGTTGCTTAGCGTTTCTTGTCTGCAGATGCAGTCCTTTTCATCTTCAGTTCTAGTGGTCCTCGTCCTTGTCTTCAATTCCAGTGTTTCCTGTCTTCGTCTTCAGTTCCAGCATCATTGTCTTCAGCTCTTCAGTTCTTCTTCACCTGCTTGCATGCCTTACTCCTTGCCTTCTTGCCCTGCCTATCCATCCCACCAGGGAAAGGTGGGATGGATAGGCAGGGCAGGATGGCACCGGCTGTCCATTGCTCTTACCATTTGACAGGGGCCGGCCAATGGCACGGATACCCTGTCACATACTAAGGGCAAAGGACCATCGGCGCCATTTTCTTTACTGGCAGCCGATGGCCCGAGAACGGGAGAACGCTCCCGGGACCCTCACTGGACCACCAGGTACTTAAATTTTTTTTTAGGGGGGGTTGGAGGGGTCCGGAGGGTGGGGGGATACTAAAGAACTAATTTTAAAGGGTCGGACTGTGTTTTTGGGTTATCGGCTTGGCGCAGCTGATAAAAAAAAACAATGATTGGACCGTGGGAAAAATAATTTCCCGATAGTCCACGAATCTGAAACCGGAACCGATTCTGGTTCCTATTCACATCTCTACTTGACATTCTGCAGGCTATTCCGGGTCTTGCCCATAATCTTCAGAATGAACAAAACATCCTGGAAATCCTGGTGGGCTCCATTTACAGGATGCCCATGCGACTTGACACTCTCACTATCATCTGCTTCAGTGATGCCACCTCCTGGGGCCCCCAACCATTCAGTACCCCACCTACCGCTATGGGAACATTTGGATCCTTTACTGCATGATTTCCAGAAATTCTCTGAGGTATTCTGAACAGTCTTTGAAGAGCCTGGTTGCATGGCCAACATGGGTTCCTTCCTATTACACCTCTGCCAAGCCTTCCGAATGCTGGCTGAGTATGCCATTGAATTTAGATCCCAATCAAAACATTTCAACTGGCAGGAGGATTGTCTCACTACCATCTTTCTTGAAGGTATTTCCCTCAAGAATTAAGGACAAACTCTCTGCTCAAGACCTCCTAATCTCCTTGGAAGGACTCATCATACTAATTGTGAAGATTGACCGATGACTCCAGCAGAGAGCACGAGAGGTCTATCCTCCTTGATAGAACATTATCTTGGTAACCCGGTTCCAGCAGCCACTCTTGCCATTGGCCCTTGCATCCACAATCTCCTCCTTTCCTGAAGAACCCATGCAGATGGTCACAGCCATCTAATCCCCAAGGAGAGGCTCCATTGTAAACAACAGGGCCAGAGTTTATATTGTGCTGGCCAGGGACATCTGCTGGCTCACTGCCTTCTGAAATCGGGAAACTCCAGGGCCTAGTGTCTGGTGGGGAGGTGACCCTAGGCCTTATTACTCATTACTCATTACTGCTACTACTCATTAACCCTGGAGTTGGATCCCATCAGCTTCTCCACACAGGCATTTGTGGACTCAAGCTCCAGTAAGAACTTTATCATGAAAGAACTGGTACATCATCTCCTCATCCCAGCAGTCCAGACAACCTTTCCCCTAATAATCTCTACAATCCACAGAGACCCTCTTCCTGATCAGATCACCTTGACTACCATGCCAGTGACTTTATGCATGGGACTGCACAACCAGAAAAAACTTAGTTTACATGTGATTCCCAGGGTCATGCATCCTATTGTCCTGGGATTACTCTGGCTCCAGCAGCATCGTCCCCAATTTGATTGGGCTATCCTACAACTCACCAGTGGGAACAAGACTATGGGGATGCTTGCCTGGAGAACGTAGAGACTCCTTGCCGACTGACCATGGCCGAGGCTACTCCCACAGTATGCGGACTTCAAAGACTACTCCCACAGTATGCGGACTTCAAAGACATTTTTTTCGAACATAAAGGCCAAACCCTGCCTACTCACTGCTCACACAACTGCAGGCTCGAGCTCCTCCCGGATGCCAAGCCCCCAAGAGGAAGGGTCTATCCCTTTTCACTTCCTGAGACTCAAGCCATGTCTGAGCACATCCGAGGAAACTTAGAACATAGATTTATCTGCTTTTCTTCCTTCCTGGCAGCAGTTGGATTTTTCTTTGTGGTTAAAAAGGATGGCTCTCTCAGGCCATGAATTGATTACCGGGGATTGAATGCTATCATGAAAAAGGACTACTTTCCTTTATCATTAATATCAGAGCTCTTTGATTGTCTTCAAGGTGTGAAGTTTTTCACAAAACTGGACCTCAGGGGGGAATATAACCTTGTCTGAATCAAGGCTGGCGAGAAGTGGAAAACAGCTTTTAACATTCGTGATGGATACTCTGAGTATCGAGTTATGCCCATTGGGTTTTGCAATGCACCAGCAGTTTTTTGTTGCATATCCCAGCCACGGCAGGCCTGCAACCGCCCCTACGATGGTGGGGACCCGTGGGGGCTTCCTCAATGCCACCTCAGGCCAAGGGTCCATCTCCGCAACATTTTTCAAAAGATGGTCAATGAAATTTTTCATGATTTGCTTTATATTTGTGTAGTTGAGTATCAAGATGACATATTGATCTTCTCTCAAGACCTCCGCACCCATCACTGAGACATTCACACCATCTTGCGATGCCTGCGAGAGAACAATTTATTCTCCAAGGTGGGAAAGTGCCTTTTTGAACCTTTTTTTACCTGGGGTAAATAGTCTCATGTGACAGATTCCATATGGATATCGAAAAAGTGAAGGCTATTAGGGATTGGCTTCATCTTGTGGGACTACAAGCGCTGCAGAGAATCTTGGGATTTGCCAAGTTTTAATAACAGTTAATCCCAATCTATTCATCTGTGGCAGACCCTCTCACTGCTCTTACTTGTAAGGGTGCCAACACCAAAGACTGGCCCCCGAAGCCGTAGAAGCATTCCAAAAATTGAAGAATGCTTTTATAGGATGACTCTGTATGAGTCATCCAGACTCAACGCAGCCCTTTATCTTAGAAGTTGATGCCTCCACACTGGGCATAGGAGCAGTTTTAAGTTAACATCCGCCAGAAGGAGAACTTCATCCCTGTTCTTTCTTTTTGAAGAAATTCTCACCCATGGAGCACAACTACTGCATAAGATCGAGAGCTCTCTTTAGCTCCCGAGGAGTGGTGCCATCTGTTCAAAGGAGTTCAACATTGTATCAGAATAAATATGGATCACAAAAACCTTGAACATCTTCACCAAACTTAATAACTACATACAAGGCAGGCTCGCTGGTCCTTGTTCTTCACTCACTTGAACTTTGAACTGTAGTACCACCACATGTTCAAGAACCAATGGGCACATGCTCTCTCACACTCCGTCCAGACTGAGGATACCCCAGAACTTCCAAGGCATATCTTTGACCCTGTTAAAATACTTCTGGCTGCTTCCAGGGAAGATGGTCATATCCTCCCAACTACATTGAAAAGTTTTAAAATGGGCTTATGTTTCCCATGTCGCAGGTCAGCCTGGATGGGCTTGAACCCTTGAATTGCTTCAGCGTTATTACTAGTTGCCCCAAAGGAAGCAAGATGTCAATGCATATGTTGATTCATACCTAACCTCTGCACAGCAAAAACCACTGCTTGGCAGACCCTGGAGGCTGTTACAGCTATTACCAGCCCCCAGGGAACCCTGGTTCCACCTGCCCACTGATTTTATCGTGGACCTCTCCCTCTCAGATGGTGCCATCGTGATCTGCGTGATCATAGATATTTTCTCTAAAATGGCACACTTCATTTCACTACTGGGCCTCCCATCCACACTAGAATTGGCACGTTTCTTTACTCTTCATGTCTTTCCCAAGCACATATTGATGGACAGGAGTACAATTTAATGCAAAGTACTGCATTCCCTTTGCATAAAATTTGGCATCATGCTAGATTTCACAACTGCTTACCATCCCCAAGGAAACGGACAAGCAGAGCACACCAACTGGACCCTTAAGGCCTTCTTCCGTTCATACGTCAACGAGCGTCAGGACAATTGGGCCACTCTCTCTTACCATGGGCGAGTTTGCCCACAATACATGTCAATGCAGCCACTGGATCCTCTTCCTTCTTAATGGTCTATGGGAAATAACCATTGCCTCCCCTGCCACTACTTGAGGCAGTACCCTCGCCAGTGGCCCAACTATCAGCCTAGGAATTGCAAGAACTATAGGCACAGACCAATCTCCTAATCCAAAACGTTGCTGACAGAGCCAGAAGAACAGCTGATGCCCACAGAAGACCTGCTCCACTGTCTAAGGTTGGGGAGAAAGTATGGCTCAGAACTTGCTATTTATGCCTGTGGGTGTCCTGAATGCACTTGGCCCCATGCTAGATTGGACCCTTTTCAGTACTTCGACAACTGGGGCCCATCACATATCAGTTAAAGTAACCATCAGCACACAAGATAAATCATATGTTTCATATCTCCTTACTTAAATCCCTGATACTCTTACGGCCCTCTAGGGTATTACCTGAATCTCAGGATGTAACCATTGGTGGAGAAACAGTACAAAAAGTCAAGGAAATCCTAGACTCCTGCCACAGGGGCAAGGACATTGAATACCTCATCTCTTGGAAGGATTATGGCCAAAAGAAGAATTCCTGGGAGCCAGCCTCCAACATTCTGGATCAGGATGTTCCATATACATAACATCAAGAAACCTTGAGCCTCAGGGAGGGGGCTGAAGAGGGGGGTACTATTGTGTTTAGTGGTCTGTAAGATCCTCCCACAAACTGCCACATTTACACCATGGGCCGGGTCTTCTTATTGTTCCCCAATGCCACAAGGCTGTCTTGTTCCCCAGTGGAATGGGTCACCTCACCTAGACATGGCAGGATGCCGCAGCCACCAACTCCTGCTTAGTATTGTGAGTTGTTCAGCATTCCTCATCTGCAATTCCAGTTCCTTATCTTCATCTTTAGTTCCAGTGTTCCTTGTCTTCGTCTTCAGTTCCAGCATCATTGCCTTCATATTTTCAGTTCTTCTTCATCTGCCAGCCTATCTTGCTCCTTGCCTTCCTGCCTATCTGTCCTGCCTCTCCCTTTGGATGGATACACGGTATTGACCTCGACCTGCCTCCTGGACCTTCCTAAATATCGCTTGCCACTAAGCACCGCCTGCCTCCTGGAAATCCCTAAACGTTGCCTGCCATGGATCCCAGCCTGCTTCTGGCTTTGACAGTACTATGTTTTCTCTGGCCCACCGATTTCAACAGATCTCCCTACCATCAGCAGAAGCCCCTACCTAAGACATGCCAGCCCTGGCACCCAGAGGCTCAACCTCAGGGGAATATGGGCTGCTAAAGGCGAAGCTCCAGTTGGGCCTCTGCCTCATCCATATTTGCCTGCCGACGATGTGGACTTGCAGGGCTCCTCTCTGCAGGTGATGCCAACTTCACCTCTGTCCAAAGGTATATGGCTCCAACTTGCCTCTCAGCTGTCTAGCCAACAACCCCTCTGGTTTATTCCCTTTTTCAAGAATGACCCTCTTCTTCACCTTCATAAGCTTAATAATCCTTTCCTGGAAGAAGATATTAAGTTGACTTCTCGCCTCACATAGTGCTTTTAAAGCATGAAAGCCCAACATTTTTTCCATGCTCCATTTCAAGCCACTTAATTTCAATCTCAAGTTCTTTCAATTTATCCTCTCTCTGCCTTCTCATATAGGAGGCAACTGAAATAAGATGTCTTCTTAGTGTGGTTTTAGCAGCTTCCCACAATATACTATTGCTTACCTCAGTTGTATTACTAAAACGTGTATATTCCTCTCACTTCCGGATCATTCTCTCTTGCACCTTCGGATTCTTCAGAAGAGAGTCATTTAGAATCCAGTGCTGCTGAGATTTTACTTGGGAATTAACTTCAATTGTAAGAATCAGAGGGGCATGATCAAAAATATGGATTGAACCCACTTCACAGTCTACTACCCTCTGGAAAATGTCTTTCTTTTTTTAACTTTCTTTTTATTGAATTTCACCAAAAAACAAATATAAGACATATCTGAGAGAAAAATAGGTAGTACAAACTACAAATTTTCTTCATGTATCAACCACATGTCATTGCATGAATAAGATTTTGAGGGGGCAAATAGAGAGTCTATTCTTTCTCCAATGGCTGGATTTTGTTTGCCAGATATCAATCAAACCCATCTCTGTCATGTTTCCCCGTTTAAATCTGGCCAGTCCCTTTTTCCCTCACATGCTATACTGCACGGCCATCCTAAATTTTAATATATCCAAAATAATAAAATCTCCTCCAATCAACTATGCTCCCTTTCCCTCAAGACACAGTAACTCAAATATCTTCATAAAAAACATTCTTGAATATTCATCAGGGCAATAAATATTAAGTAATGTCACCTCTTCCTCATTAAGTACCCCTTGTAACAACAAAAATCATCCCTCAGGATCCAAAATTTTCTCATAGCATATAACAACTAATATTTTTTTCTCAACAAAATCACCATCCTTCTAGTTTTACTCCCTTTTCATGAGGAAGTGTAGCACTCCTCAACTCATGCAGCTTTCAATTTACCTAAATATTGCATTGGTAGATGAGTTTCCTGTACAAAATAAATATCAGCTTGCATGCACTGTTGGGAGGCCATAGTTTTTTATTTTATTTTATGGGATGGTTTAACCCATTCACATTCCAGGAACAGAAATTAATCGTTTTCCATGAGTAAAAGGGATCCACTACCTGGATACCCATAGTATTTCTCATCCGAATCATCAGCCCCCACCTTTCAATTTTACAGCCCCTGTACATCCATCCCCCTCTCCCATACAAGTTACTTCAACTTCCCACCTAATCTACCCAATTCCCCCCTTATTACTACTCCCCTCATATCCCTTATTTCCTTTCCCCTGAAATGAATCCCCCCATATCCCCTCCCCCCTGCCCTACTACCTTGGCAGTTGGCAAATACTCACCCCAAGTATCCCCCCCCCCACCACCACCAAAATGAGCATTCTCGCTGGGCACATCAGTGTGTTTCCAAGGATTATGAACAATTACTGCTTCAGTGAGGCAATAACCATTCAACCCCCATCCTGATTCACATTACAGTATATAATAGAATTAATTTTTTTTTTTTTATCTTGAGGTGTCTCTCTTCACTGATAATATCAATATCACATTTGGTACTATGATCAACATCTGTTCATGTCAACTGCTCCCAAAGATGTCACAAATTCATCTTCAGCTATCTTTAGCAAGCTCCTTCTGACTTCTCCTAGCCACTCTCTCTGTCCTTCCCATTACAAGATCGCTTAGCCCACACCATGTTCTTCCCAGCTGTTACATGTGCATCCGATGGTCTTGAAGCACTCTCTTCTGCTAGCACTAGCCATTCTCACACAACCAAAGAAGTCATAGGCTTTCCATTCTCACATCGTCCCGTTCAGTCATTCTGTGGCTTTCCCCTCTCCGCTCCATTACTTCTGATCACTTTGATGGACTCAAGCCATTACTGTCTCTCCTTATCTCCTGCCTGCCGTCTTGGGACAACATTTGTAGGCATGCTCGAGCCTCTTCCAGAGAATCAAAATTTTCCTAGACACCCACAACCAAAATGAGCATTCTCGCTGGGCACATCAGACATAATTTTAAGCCTTTTTAATGGAGCATTTTCTTTACATCCTTGAAGGTAGTCCGCTTTTTTCTGTGTCTCATAAGTATAATCTGCAAAAATTCCCAAGTGGTGCCCTTTGAACTGCAACTTTGCTGCCTCTCTGGCCTTATATAGGATCCATTCCTTATCTCTGAAATGATGGAATTTAGTCAGAATAGACCTGGGGAAGTTATTGGAGAGTTGTCATTTCCATGGTATTCAGTGTCCCTGATCTATTGAGAGCAAGGGGGTCCCACCTCCCCGATTGAAATAACTATTAAGAGGCAGTTCAAAAAGGCATTAACTTCTCTCCCCTCCATATTCTCCGACACACTTGTAACTCGGACGTTGGATCTGTGGCACCTATCTTCAAGGTCAGTGACTTTCCCCTGCAGGGCTGCCACTTGTTTTTGCAAATCTACCAGCAAATTTGCAGTTGAGTTTCCCCAGTGCTCCAAATCAGAAACCCACCATTCCAACTTCTCAACCCGTGGGCACAAGCCTTCGAGTTTTATAGTGATTTCCCCAATTGCTTGTTTTACTGTGCCCGAATCCTTAGCAAATTCCACTCTTAATTCTTTAATTTCAGTTAAAATTCATGACATAGCACCATTCCCTGCTACCTCCTTCTCCAACAGTGTCTCCTCCTGCCAATTACTCCCGCTCAAATGGCTACCTCAATGTCCACAGCTTCCTTATAACATTTAGTGATGTGACGTTTTGCCGTGCTGCAAGTCTGTCTAAGTGGCATTATACAACTACCTTCATGGGATACACTCTCAGTATGCTTCTCAAGTAATCGTTAAATTTCAATTTCAGGTGGATAAATGGGGGGAACACTTGATGGTGGATGGTGTCTCACAGAAATGTGGCCATCGCTATAAGCACTCAACAGCGCCCCCCCCAAGTGCATAGTTTGGGCTGGAAAAAGAACTTGCAGAAAACACCGATACACATTTCAGCAGGTACATTTTTCTTAGAAAATTTTCAAAAGGGAAAGTATGCCTGCATCCCATACAGTATCAGTTGGACAGGTGGGAATCAGAACCTAGCTTATTCTCAACCCACTGCTTTCATCATTAAGCCTCTCCTCATTCTTGTTATCAGAGTACATGGAGGGTCTGTGAGGACCTTTTCTAATATGCCACATAAAGAACTTTTCACAGAACAGAGCCAAATATCCTTTTGGCCACCCACAAATCTCTTTTCTGCAGTTTACTCACAAAGCAATCCAAACGGAGCTTACATCAAGTCTTCCTTCTCATATCTTTAAACCGCAACAAACCGAAAACGAGGCTGGGTACGGCAGTACTTGACTATATTTGTAAACCAAATGGGTGCTAAGAGAGCATGTGCTGTTTATCAATGAATGGCCAAAATGAATTAATAAAAATTGCTTTGTGAGGAAATGCTACAATATATTTTAGTTTTGAACAGCATGATTTTAGTTTGAACCCAGTTTGTACTCAAGTATAATCTAGTTCTACTTTGTAGGTTTGATGTAGATGTTGAGAAAACTAACCCCTAGAGTCATCAAATTGCTATAAATACAGCAAAAATAGTGCCTGCGATAAAAAAGGGGTGTGTTGGGATAAGTTTCCAGTTACTGTATCGCATATCTATTTTACCGCAATGCACATTAAATGTATTGCACCCACAATATTTTCACATCACAAGCTGAGAAGTGCCCAGACAGGCTTTTATTGCTGCTGGTGAGAGCGAGAGAGAGAGAACCTCTTTATAAGGCTCTCATATAAGTAGACTTTTTATACCATTGTAAAAGGGGCAACTAGTAACTCAGGGGCAGATTTTGGTGGTGGGCTAGGTTTTGAGGGGGCAGTTTTACATGCACAGTCAGAGGTACAAACAGCACAGTACACATCAGTGAAGATTTTATGTGATTTGGAGTGATGAAAGGTACAGTGTGTATAATGTACTCTCAACCTAGCATGATGCACTCTTCACCTAGTTGCTATCAAGCTAGGTCGAGAGTACAATGTACAAATCTCATCTTTGTGTATCTTTCATCACTCCAAATCACATAACATCTTTACTGATGGTAACTGTGCTGTTTGTACTTCTGATTGTGCATGTAAAACTGCCCCCAAAACCTAGCCCACCATCAAAACCTCACCCCGTGTTCAGAATCCTCCCTCTTACAGTTGACTAATATGTGTGCCTCCCCAGAAGTGCTCTCGCTTTCTCTCTCTTCCCGAAACAGGATTTGTGATATTTATCGAAAATGCCAGTTCGGCATTAATACACAGCATAATGCCAGGAAAAAAAGGTGTAGTTATTTCTGGCGTTAAATCACATGATAGTGTGTGTTATGCTATTGCATGCAACATTAAACACCCTTCATTTTCATTTATTCCTCCCACTTCCTTGAAGTCCGAATTTAAAAGGCCTTACGCGCGCCGGGCCTATTTTAGAAAGGCCCGGCCACGTGTGTATGTCCCGGGGCTTCGAAAAAGGGGCGGGGTCAGAGACTTCCAGCACAGTGGCCATTTGCCGCTGTGCCGGGGGATTGCATGGCGGCAGGCACAGAAGGTAAAACAAAGATCAGGGGATGGTTTAGGATAGGGCTGGGGGAGGGGGATAGGTTAGGGGAAGGGGTAGGAAGGTTAGATTAGGGGTTTGGGAAGTTCCCTCTAAGGCCGCTCTGAAATCGTAGTGGCCTGGGAGGGAACGATGGAAGGCCGCAGATGTTGGTGCTCACTTGTGCGCGGCACTGCGCGCCGATCCCCAATTTTATAACATGCGTGTACCTGGACGCATGCGTGTAGGTATTAAAATCTACCCCAAAAATTTTAAAATTTGCATACGTATCTCGCAATACGTTATTTATCGCATGCATTTTGGCATTATCGTGGGCGTTAGGGCCCCCAACGCCTGCGATAGGTCTCTAACACGATTTGAAAAATGACCACCTAAGTCTGTTAAACATTTCAGTGGAATTTATTAAGTTCATGCATTCACCAGTTAATAAGAATGTGGGAATGCTTTGTAATTTATACAGTGTATATAGTATTCAGTTTTTAAAGAAAGTGTTATTGTTTGAGGCAATATGACTTTAACTAGTACAGTTATTTTTATATCACTTTTCATTCATAATGTCTCTAGTCCTCGCACAAACTGTGATCTCCTCCTGAGGAAGCCATCATAGGTGAAACAAAAGGCCTATTGTTGGCGCATGAGGCACTCAGTTCTACACTCTGTTTTGACTGGAGCATTTGTTTGTTTAAACACAACTTTTTAGGATATTGATAATGTTGGACATCAATACAATTCATTTTGCAACCTTTTGAGCCTTAACCATCCTATGTTTGTCATACGCCCTTTAGCCTATGTAGGCAATTTAGCTGATATCAATTGCCAAGTCTTGCCATACACTAATTGGTTTTATTATATATATATTAAGAAAAAGATATTAGGTTCGTGTACTTTTGTATTAGAGTGATAGTTCAATACTTTGTATATATTTTTATGGCTAATGAATTTTGTATGGAAATATAATATGTGAGTATTATCCTTTTGAGTTTAATAAACAATAATTGTAATGTTTTGTTACAATAAAAGATATTTGCATTAGTATTCTTTCCATTTGTTTCTAAATCACATACCTTTTGAACACTTGTACTGTTTTTGATTGCCTTATTACTACTATACTATATCCTGTATTCACAGAATATATATATATATATAGATAGATAGATTCTGGTATTATTTATTAGATTTTAATGATTTCATATAATTTATAGATCTGATGCTTTTAATTATTGCCAACATACAGCATAATTATGACTTGCTGTTTTCTAACTATTGTGCTTATTTAAGCCAGTGTACAAGAGACAGCAAAGTCCATCACCGCATGGCGGAGGGGGATTTGATAGCTCACATGCTGGGAAACATGTTCAGCATGTCTATTCTTTTTTGTCAGACATTCAGAAAACCATCATGATATGGCACTGAGAAAAAAGGGAATAAATGGAAGCAATATTGCCTGTGTCTGAAATGATTTGGCTTTGTGATTTGTAAAACTGAAAAAGCATTTGTTGAATCATCTCTTTTAAGACAACCTTTATGAATTTCTTCTTTGTTTCAATCCTTTCTTGGGGCCATAATAAATTACACATTGATAAGCCTGGTGTCCCAACACATTATTCACAAGGAGAAGGTGGCAGGCAGGCTGTGCTCTTTCTTTGTTACACCCCTTTTCATTAGGTATATTTGTATGCCTTATTGCCTTATTATCATGGCTCTCTTTCTCTGGTATCCTCCGCCCTATGGGAGGGGCTACATAAATAACTCCACCTCTCAGCTGTGCAATTTAGGATGAGCACGTGTAACATACCCACACAATTAAAGGTTCTTCCAGGAATGGGGAGGAAAGGCTGGAGCAAAAAGTAAAAATGACATACAATAACATAGAACCCCCACTGAGTAATTTTAAAAGGAACACGCATGCACCATCAGCGCGAGGGCGGAAATACACTGCAATTTTGTATCGTGCGCACAAGTACGCACTTATCATTTAAAATCCCCCTGAAGCATGTGTGTGTGCGCGTAATCTTAAGAGGCGGCTCGAGTAAAAGTCCCGCACATATTTCCGCTAGGGCTTTAGCGACTTTTACGCACGTATGCAGGCGGATTTTAAAACATGCTCGCGTGAGGGAAAAACCAGTTTTTCCACTTAGTCCACCAATTTGTGCAGTCGATAGTGAGGTCTTCAAGACCCCTTTGGTTCTACATCTTGAGAGCCCCCAATTGCTCTCTAGACTTGCTCCTCATCATGACCTGTAGTAAAGTTATGCGGATAATACACCAATGTGCGCCATGGTCAGCTTTTTTAAAATTCACACGTGTAAGTCTTGGCCCCAACCCAGAATGCCCGTGCCCCTTTTCCACCCCATTAAGCTTGACACATGCATGGGTATGTACGTGAATACCTCGCAGCCTCTTAAAATTCACATTGCTCGTGGGTGGCCCACATATGTGGCTGTTTTTGCGCGAGCAACACTTTTACAGTCTACCTGACAATTTATTACTATTGCAAGAAATGCATATAAAATCAGTGTATGCGAGGGCCTTGAAGGGAGAAAGAAGGGAGATCAGTCGGAGCCCTCCAAGCACTCGTGGTAAGCCCTGATTGAAATCAGCTGCTGCAGCTAGGGTTTCTGCAGAGAGACTATCAGCTGGACTGGGGCTTTAAAACCCCGTGTATGGCTTAGACTGTCTTCTGATTGCCTTCTGATTGCTGTATTTTATTTTGCAATTGTTTTGGGATATATGGGGCGCAAGAGGAAGGCCAAGATCATCACCTCCTCTCCAGCTACTTTAAGACTCGGTCCAATGGATGCTCATCTAAGTAGGCTCAACTTGCCAAGAGAGGACAGTGTTAGAGACATATTAGATGTTTCTTTAAGTCCTGGTGCTGGACCAACTCCTATACAGCCCCCAGGATTTACAGAGGAGGGCAATTCCATTGAAAATGAAGCAGCAAGTGTGAGTTTTGCAAATGTAGGTGAGTTATATGTAGATTCAGCAGCTTCACAACCCTTGAATACTCATCAAGAGGGAGTAAATGGAAGCCCCTCTGTAAACATTGGTGGCATACAGGCGACTGCTGTAGATGCCACCAATGTTACTCTGGGTGACTTGTGGAGAATGCTGCAGAAACTAGATACTAATGTAACACAAATGAATTTATCCTTTTCAGCTATGGTAGGTGGAAATAGATCAATGATTAAAGATCAAGGGAAAAAATTAACTGAATTGGAATCTAAGGTAAATAGTTTATCATTGAAAATTCAGAACGCTCAAAGTTTTGAATCTAACTGTATTTCAGATAATATAGTGTTACATAATGAGATAGAGAATTTGGAGAATTGTTTAAAAGTTAAAAACCTGCGGTTTGTAAATTTTCCTTATACAAGACTATTGTCTCCTTATGAGATGTTTGTAAAATATCTTAAGGAAAATTTAGCATATAAAGATAATGAGATCCCAATCATTTCTAAGATCTATTATTTTCTTCTCCAATTAAGAGACACCCCTGGGAATCAGGGAGACCTACAATCCCCAGGAGTGTCTACTATTTTGGAAGAATCTATTGACATCATAAATAAGAGAGCTACTCTTCTTGTATCTTTTTCCCTAGAAAAGGATAAAGAGTTTAGGGGCGGATTTTAAGAGCCCTGCTCGCGTAAATCCGCCCGGATTTACGCGAGCAGGGCCCTGCGCGCCGGTGCGCCTATTTTACATAGGCCTACCGGCGCGCGCAGAGCCCCGGGACTCGCGTAAGTCCCGGGGTTCTCCGAGGGGGGCGTGTCGGGGGCGTGTCGGGGGGGGCATGTCGGGGGCGTGTCGGGGGCGGTCCCAGTCGTCGCGGCGTTTTCGGGGCGTGTCAGCAGCGTTTTGGGGGCGGGTACGGGGGCGTGGCTACGGCCCGGAGTGGTCCGGGGGCGTGGCCACGCCCTCCGTCCCCGCCCCCAGGTCGCGGCCCGGCGCGCAAGAGGCCCGCTGGCGCACGGGGATTTACGCCTCCCTCTGGGAGGCGTAAATCCCCCGACAAAGGTAAGGTGGGGGCTTAGACAGGGCCGGGTGGGTGGGTTAGGTAGGGGAAGGGAGGGGAAGGTGAGGGGAGGGAACGGGGGTAGGCTGCGCAGCTCAGCGCGCGCCGGCTATACAAAATCGATAGCCTTGCGCGCGCCGATCCAGGTTTTTAGCAGATACGCGCGGCTCCGCGCGTATCTACTAAAATCCAGCGTACTTTTGTTTGCGCCTGGAGCGCAAACAAAAGTAGGCCTATTCGCGGAGTATGAAAATCCGCCCCTTATTTTTGAAAAATCTCTAAAAATAGGGAACTATTATTTTGTGGTCAAAAAATGTATGTTTTTGCAGATGTTTCAAGGGCCACTCAGGTGCGCAGGAAACAGTTTTTGGTTTTGAAAAGTAAGACGAATTGGGTGCAACTTTTTATTTAAGGTTCCCATGTAGATGT
Source organism: Rhinatrema bivittatum (assembly GCF_901001135.1). Classification (NCBI taxonomy): domain Eukaryota; kingdom Metazoa; phylum Chordata; class Amphibia; order Gymnophiona; family Rhinatrematidae; genus Rhinatrema; species Rhinatrema bivittatum. The sequence continues at coordinate 133,194,580 of NC_042620.1, read as the reverse complement.
TTAGTCAGTTATCAAGGCAAGAAATTTATTTTTAGTATGTCACAACATCTAGAAAGTTTTTTGAGAGATAAAGAGTTAGTAAAGGAAAATCAGGTTGAAGCAGCAGAAACAGGTCTGTAAAAATAAAGATTTCTACCCCTCTCCTCCTTGTTAATTGTATTATGTAAGTTTTCTTTACCATATAAAGACCCTCATTTATTGGATAAATGTGACAATCAAATTATTTGGACTGTATTAATCTTCTTGTAATAAGTTTGCCTGAATTGTTCACTGTTTAATGCCTTTTATGTTAATTTTATTTATTGTTTTGAATTTAAAAATTGAATAAAGTATAAATTATAAAAAAAAAAATCAGTGTATGCACATTTACTGTTATGGTTATGAGGTGTTGGAGTGGATTCTTGGGTACTGCAGTGATGGCCACTCCCACGGGGAGGAGCCCTGTGAGGAACCGCAGTACTAGACTAGACTGTATACACGCAGACACAGAGAAGTTGTATTTATTGTACAGCTCGATGGTACTGCCCGGGAAGCGGGCAGCAGTAAAGGTAACCCAGTGAAGTAGTCCAGGGGGTCTTCAGCAGAGGAGACCAGTCTCACACTCGAGTAGGTGATAGGCAGCACGGCGCAGCAGGGACAGGTCCCAGATGTAGACACAGAGCGCTGAAGCTAAAGGTGAGACAGACTTGCCAAAAGTCCCTGTTGGTACAGCGGGGGTCCGGGAGCGACCTCCTGCACTCGCGCCGTCACTGTCAGTATTCAAAATGGCGCCAATAGCCTTTGCCCTCACTATGTCACAGGGGCCAACCAATGGCACCGGTAGCCCCTGTGACATAGTAAGGTCAAAGGCTATCGGCGCCATTTTGAATAACGGCAGCCAATGGCGTGAGTGCAGGAGATGGCTCCCGGATCCCCGCTGGATCACCAGGGAGTTTTGGTAAGTCTTGGGGGGTGGGTCAGGAGGGTGGGGGGGTGTAGTCAATTCATTTTTAGCCGGGAAACGAATAAGAATAAACACATGAACGTATCGGGGGCCCCCCTTGCTGAAGGCAACATATCTGCCCCCCCCGGACGAATACGAATTATGAATGCAATGTATGCCATCCCTCTGCACATCCCTATTCTCCACTGGTTTCTTGATGAAGCTGTTGCAGGTGCTTGGAGTCCACTTGCTTCATGGGGTTTAATGTACAGATTTTCTCACACACATAGGAATAATTATCCCCTTATAAAATCACAACAAAATATTCTGAATTTCCCTGCAATGGCAAAAGCCTACTACTGAAGGATTGCAGATAGTATTCTTAATATGTTCTTCTAGCTAGAAATAAAAACAAAAATCAGGTATTATCTGAACATCACTTTCTTTTCCCTCACTATAAAATAACAGTTTATCCATCGCAGTCTGCTGTAAAAGTACTTTTCTTCAGATAATTACTACAAGGAAACATCCACTATCAGAAACTGCTCTTACTTTAATTCCAGACAGAAGCTGGAATTAAACCCTCAAAGCTACATTTCTGTATCTCTCCCGACCTCTGTCTCTGTCGGACCCTTAACAAAGGCAGCATTACATTTTAAACCTAATTAAAAATATTCATTACCAATCAATTCCGTGATACTCATTGGCTCCAGGCAAGTATTACATACCCAAGTTCTGATTCAAAGACCAACAATTAGAAGTAATAACAATTAACCTTCCATGAAACACAAATATGTCCCCTTGTCCAGTAATATCCACTAAAGGGGTAATTATTTAGTAAGCTGATGACTGAACAAGTAAGCTGAATTTACTCACCTAAAGTTATCTGGCTACCTTTAGTTGGATAACTTTAAACCTAACCAGCCAGCTTTCGAAAATGGCCAGTGAGGTATAAAATTATCCGGTCTTAATTAGCCGGATAATTAGTTTATTAACTGATAGCTTCTAAAGTTATCCAGTTAAGTGGCATTCCTTTGAAAAAACATAAAAGTAATTTAATTGCTGGCTTCCCAGTCTGATTCCCACCCACCATCATAAATCAAAACCCCCTGCTGGCCAGACCTCACCCCCCAACCCCTCCAAATTTTAAAATAAAACAGTTATTTGCACCAGACCTGCAGCCCATTTCTCCTTTCCCACTTAATACTAATTATATATATATATATATATATATATATATATATATATATTTATTTATTTATTTATTTATATATATTTATATATATATATATTGAGGTCAATTTTTAAAAGCCATTTAGATGGATAACTAAAAATTATCCATCAAAATGACTATCCAGCTATATTTAAAGCCTTATGCGGCTAAAATCTAGAATTTAGCTGCATAAATCAGGGGAAGTCTGAGGACAAGCAGGAGGTGTTTTGGGGTAGGCCAAAGTTAGCCGCATAAATTATATGGCTAACTCCAATATTCAGAGTTAGCCACTTAAACATTGCAGCTAACTCTAGTCTTGCCATGTATACTTATCAGGCTAACTGAATAGTCCCATTAAGTTAGCCAGCTAGCTATAATCCAGCTAACTTAACTAGCCACTCCATAGCTGAATATCGACCTCAGAGTCTCCTTGTCACCCCCCATGGCTCTACCCTCCCCTAAAGCTCTCCTACCCACCCAATAACTGAATTGTGGCTCCATTTTGAAACTTGGGATTGCAGTACACTGAGATCCCAGGCACTTCCAGCATTACTCTGGTAATAGTGCTAGAAGTGTATGCTATCAATGTAACCATTCAGCCCAACTGAGATTCTTCTGTTATGATAGAACTTGGGGTGAACTATAGAAAACAGGTATAGTACATATTTGGTTTGACTTCCCTTGTACTTAAATCCTCAAATATATTAAAAGTTTAAGCTTCAAAGAAGATATTAAAAGGACAATGTAACACAGCATGAGCAGTTATTGGCTTAGAGGACAGAACTTTTTGGACTCTGGCTATTCTTCTACAGAATTTTATTATTTACAATTAACAAAAGCTTGCTTACCTCAGCAGTACTGAAAACAGAAATGCAGCAGTTTACCGATAAGTCAATTTAGTATATTTATTTATTTATTTAAAAACTTTTATATACCGGTATTAGTATGCATACATCATACCGGTTTACAATGTAACTTTAAAGGTAGAAATTACAATGAACAGGGAGGGCGAACAAGGAGGAGTATACAAAGAGCAGGAGGTGGAGGAATTAAAGCAATAAATAAAAACTGCAACGGACTATTTACAGGAATATACAAGGCGTAGGCAAGATACTTGCAGAAGTCGGTGTACTTAATCAGGGTAGGCTTGTCGGAAGAGCCATGTTTTAAGTTTTTTTCTGAACTTGGCGTAACATGGCTCTAGCCTGAGAGTGGTAGGGAGGGTGTTCCATTGTTTAGGGCCTGCAATGGATAGTGCACGGTCCCTAGTAGAGGAGAGGTGGGCTTTTTTCAAAGGGGGAATGGAGAGGGTGCCTTTGTTGACAGTGCGAGTGGGTCGTTCAGTGCGTATAGGACGAAAGGGTTCATCCAACCAATTGGAATTGTGCGAGTGGATGGACTTGTGCACTATGGTTAGAATTTTGAAGAGAATTCGGGATGCGATGGGGAGCCAGTGGAGTTCTTTGAGTATTGGGGTAATGTGATCATTACCCCAATACAGTTCTTGCATTCTTCTCCTCTTGTCTGGGGCCCACTATCCTCTCTTATCCCTCTCCCCAGGGAGAATACCCTGCAACCAAGATTCACTTGTGGGCTGTCTTAAGATGGACCATTAAGGAGCATCTAACATATACTCCTTTACAGACAGAAAGATATAAAAAAGACTTTTGGGGACTTTTGCAAAAGAGAATTTCCATAGAAACCAACAAATATGTTTTATAAGTCAAGTAGAAACTTTGATAATTAAAATATCACTAGAAATTAGCCAGCACCATACAGCATTGCATAAGCATGGATAAGTTGGGGACCACAAGACTCCAACAGGATAATAGATACTCCACCTTGGCAACAACGGCCCACCAATCATGGAGTAATAAAGGCATACCAAGGCACTTCATGTCAACCCCACCAATTGCAAAGAAGTCGGTAAGACACTCCACCTAAAACTCTCCAATGAATTAAGAGACAGTCTTGCCTAGGGGGCAAATCTCCATAAAACAAATGTTTTTTGGGAAGCAAGCCAGTTCTCCAGTCATATTTTCAGCTAGCGATAACTGAGGCACTAGATGACGGTGAGGCAGCAAAACCCCCAGATCTTAAGAAGCATTTCCTGAAGGACTGCACCCCAGGCCCCGATGTAAGGACTTCAACCCAGGAGGTAAGAGAGAGAGAAATATTTAGGGAACTAGGAGCCATAAAAGGTACAGTGCCAAGCATTGGCTACACTGCGCTTTCTAATAAGATTTATAAGCCAATTTACTTTACCCCTTTATTAGATTATTGTATTGATTTATTTATAGGCTTGCTGGATAAGTCTTTATGCTGTCTACAGGTAGTTCACAATATGGTAGCAAGGCTTCTATGTGGTTGTCTAAGAAGGGTTGTTGTGGCTCTATTGCTACATCAATTGCACTGGCTTCCAGTGAGATCTTTGGATTCAGGTTAAATTAATGGTCTTAGTTATAAGGCTGTGAGGGGTAAGGGGCCAGATATTTGCAGTAATTGTTGAAAAGCTACATACCAGGCAGGGTTTAAGGTCAGTGAACAGAAGACTTCAACAGGTTCCATCTAGGAAGGAAGTGCATAAAGTAATTACTATCAGGAAAATGTTTTCTGTGATTGGCACAGAGGTTTGGCTCTCAGCGCCAGAGGAGATTTGTCTGAAAATGAATGATCTGGCTTTCAGAAAGAAAGTAAAAACTTGACTTTTTTCCAAATGGTGAAGTGTTATAGGGTTCTCTGTAGGAAGAGGAGTAAAGCTGATTAACGGTGGCTGAAGAAATGCCAGTTCTATCTTTCTTTCTTTTCTTTTCTCTTCCTTCCTTTTTTCTTTTCTCCTTCCTTTTTTTTCCTTCTTCTTTTTTTGGGACGGGAAGAAGGGAAGAGGTTGGGTTGTGAGCTTACAGGGTACGTATCAGAAGAGTTATAAAGTGGATTAAATGCTCATGCCTTCCTTGTCTTCTTTTTTTCTTTTTAGGGAGAAAGGGGAAGGGGACAATGGAGGAGAGATTGGGTTGGGAAATATATGTTTTGATGCTTTTATATGTTTTAAATGTTTGAATTTTTGTTAGGTTTTAGACATGATGTAAACCGCCTTGAACAACTTTTTAAGTCTGATAGGTGCAGTATATAAATAATCATGAAATGAAATAAAATAAACCAAACAATAAATTACCCAGAGCAACAAGGAAGTGTGTGAGGATATTTGTGTGCCTGTGTGCATACAAATATCCACGCATATTTACTTATATTTATATCTATATGAGCTGCAGTGTCTGTAGTTGCTCAGATATCTCTTTGATCCCATACACATGCAAACCTGCTGACACGGTGCTTGTCATCAGAAACCATCTTTCAAATAGCACCCACCCCTTCCATCTAATTAAACTTACCCTTTATATGTTCATCTACTTTGAGTAGATGACCATATAAAATCCCATACTTAAACTAAGACCAGTTCCCCATGTCTTTCATCTGACCTCTCAATCTTGTTTTTACGATTGCCCTCCAAATTCTTCTCAAGAATGTCCAAATTGTGTCACAGTGAGGGCCTTCACTACCTCCACTGGTTGGACTAGTTTAGGCTGTACCATCTTCCTGTTTGATATTTATAAAACCCATACCTTATCCAAAACCTAGAGCCCCCTTCCATGTTGTACCACCGAGTTTTGTAATAATCCACACAGTCACCCAAATTTGTGTGGTGGCTGTTCAAAAACTGGTCTTCCTGCTCATGGATGTTTTAACATTGGTTCCTCTGTGCAGCTTCCCATAGTCTTTTTGGAAGCCCAGTGCTATCATATCATTGCTCTTTACAATTGTAACTGTCATTTCATGAAGATTATCCCATTGTTGTGAGGGCTGTAAACATTAGAGATGTGAATCGTGTGATCGATCGTCTTAACGATCGATTTCGGCTGGGAGGGGGAGGGAATCGGATCGTTGCAGTTTGGGTTTTTTAAATATCGTGTAAATCTTGCAAATCGTGTAAATCGAAAACCGGCACACTAAAACATCCCTAAAACCCACCCCGACCCTTTAAAATAAATCCCCTACCCTCCCGAACCCCCCCCCCCAAAATGCCTTAAATTACCTGGGGTCCAGTGGGGGGGGGAGGGCGGGAAAACCAGCACACTAAAACAACCCTAAAACCCACCCCGACCCTTTAAAATAAATCCCCTACCCTCCCGAACCCCCCCCCCCCAAAATGCCTTAAATTACCTGGGGTCCAGAGGAAGGGTCCCGGTGTGATCTTTTACTCTCGGACCTCGGACCTCCGTGGTCTGTAGAAACAAAATGGCGCCGGCACTACCTTTGACCTGTCATATGACAGGGCAAAGGTAGCGCCGGCGCCATTTTGTTTTTTTGGTCCCCCGACGGCAGGAGTGGAGGAGATCACTCCCGGACCCGCAGGGACTTTTAGCCAGCTTGGGGGGGCCTCCTGACCCCCACAAGACTTGCCAAAAGTCCAGCGGGGGTCCAGAACGATCTCCTACCGCGAATCGTTTTTCCATACGGAAAAACGATTTGACTGCAGGAGGTCGTTCCGGACCCCCGCTGGACCCCCAGGGACTTTTGGCCAGCTTAGGGGGGCCTCCTGACCCCCACAAGACTTGCCAAAAGTCCAGCGGGGGTCTAGATCGACCTCCTGCAGTCGAATCGTGTTGCCTTACGGCCGGAGCCATTTTGCGCAAAATGGCGCCGCAAAATGGCGCCGGCCATATGGCAACACGATTCGACTGCAGGAGGTCGTTCTGGACCCCCACTGGACTTTTGGCAAGTCTTGTGGGGGTCAGGAGGCCCCCCCAAGTTGGCCAAAAGTCCCTGGGGGTCCAGCGGGGGTCCGGAATGACCTCCTGCAGTCGAATCGTTTTTCCATACGGAAAAACGATTCGCGGTAGGAGATCGTTCCGGACCCCCGCTGGACTTTTGGCAAGTCTTGTGGGGGTCAGGAGGCCCCCCAAGCTGGCCAAAAGTCCCTGCGGGTCCGGGAGCGATCTCCTACACTCCTGCCGTCGGGGGACAAAAAAAAACAAAATGGCGCCGGCGCTACCTTTGCCCTGTCATATGACAGGGCAATGGTAGTGCCGGCGCCATTTTGTTTCTACAGACCACGGAGGTCCGAGATCTGAGAGTAAAAGATCACACCGGGACCCTTCCTCTGGACCCCAGGTAATTTAAGGCATTTTGGGGGGGTTCGGGAGGGTGGGGGATTTATTTTAAAGGGTCGGGGTGGGTTTTAGGGTTGTTTTAGTGTGCCAGTTTTCCCGCCCTCCCCTTCCCCTCCCCCTTCGCACGATTTACGATTTTTTAATGATAAATCGGGGGAATTGTTATTGTATCGCGGCTCTAACGATTTTTGATGATTTAAAATATATCGGACGATATTTTAAATCGTCAAAAAACGATTCACATCCCTAGTAACCATGGCTGTTCCCCACAAGATTCTCTATTCTTCACAGAAGCCTGATGCAGTTGTACCATGACTCCCTAGTCATAAACTTATGTTTCCTCCCTTTTTGCCCCTCTAAAAGTTTCACATGCAGGAGCAAAGGTCAAGCTCTCTCCTTTGATTCTTTTACCCATTTCCTCCCATCTGCCTTCCCACTGTGCTCTGTGTCTATCCTAAGCTGTCGTAGTTTTGGTTGCTACTGACTCTGGTGGCAGGCTATTCCAGGGATCTACCACCCTCTCAGTAAAGAAGCATATTCTAATGTTTATATTAATACCTTTCTCTTTGGATCTATCATGACCCCTTGTCCTTGAATTTCCTTTATTACAGACAATTTCTGTTGGAATGGTGGACCCTTGAGCTGAGACAAGGTTGTTGCTACCACCAGGGGAGGACCCCTGTTGGTCCTCGTCGTCGGGAAGCAGTTCAGGAGGAGATGACCCAACTGGACCTTCACCTATACCAGCCCTTGTTCACGGCAGGTTGAGCCCTTGGGTATCAGGGCCAGCAGGACTTAGGCGCGGGTCTCTCAAGGCATGGAACCAGAAGACAAGAAACTGAAGCAGCCCTGGGCAGACCAAGGGTTGAGGCATGCATGGGATGAGAGGAGACAGGAACAGGCCAGAGGTTGGGGCAGGCAGTGAGCAAGCAGAGATGGAAAGCCAGGTAGAAGGTCAGGGCAGGTGGAGGTCAAGCAGAGTCGATGTACCAGGCAAGGGTCAGAACTGAGAGAACAATCTGAAGGGAAAAGGAGCAAGACAGGAACTGACAACAAGGATCAGGAATGCTGGAACCAGGAGTCAGGAGCAGGAGACAAGGCAGGAATCAGGAACGCAGAAACCAAGGCAGGGATCAGGAACACAGACAACTCGCACTCAATGGATGAGCAGGACCCATTGCTGAGGTGAGGTGGTGGTGGCAGGACAGGGTATATATAACCACCCTGCCTGATGTCATCTTCCCGGGCCGCAGGGAACTTTACTGCCACTGGCCCTTTAAATTCCAAGAAGGGGCTGGGTGCGAGGTTCAGCGTCAGTGGTGTCTGGGAGCACCGCAAGAGCAGGCCGCGATGGCGACAGTCGGTGTTGGCAGCAACAAAGGAGGGAGCAAGAATGGGCCTCCTGCCCATCCAGGTGAGGGGACCCGATTGTGGTCTCACACGGCCGGGAACCCTAACAATTTCACCTTCCCATATTTACTGAAGCCTGTCAAATATGCAAAAGCTTCTATCATATCTCCCATCCCTTTTTCCACCAGTGAGATCATGCTGAGTTTCTTAAAGTGCAATTTTCAATGGTTTTTATCCAGGTAAACACAAATATAAAACAGGGTGCTGGCAATTGTTCTCCCTCAGTGTAACTACCTACAGGAAAAAGGAGGCAGGATTAAATTGGAGGAGGAAAAGCATGCTTAGTGATTTCATTTTGCCGATAAACTCAGCATTGGTTTTGCGACTAAACTCAGCGTTGGTTTTGCGACTAAAACCAATGCCGGGTTTATCGGTGTCGGTTTCCCTTACTGCTGTACGGCAGTCACGAAAACCGACGCCGGGTTTATTGGCATCGGTTTTCGTGACCGCCGTATGGCAGTCACAGCTCCTTCATACCGGGATTCCTGTGCAGACACTCAAACAACAACTTACCGGCTCTGGCCAATAACACCACTGCAAGTTCCCTGGCAACTCCTGTCACGTGAAGGAGGGCTCGGTGAGCACGACCCTGCTGAACAAAGGTCAGTACGGCTTCCACGAGCTGCGCAGCCTGACCCGCTGCACCTTCCACACCATTGGCTTCTGCTCTTATGTCACAAAAACTGATGCCAATAAACCCGTCATTGGTTTTCTTGATTAGTTCGCTGAAATCCAACACCAAATTTATCAGAGTCAGTTTTCGTAGCTGTCCGCTGCTAAGGAAAACCGATGCTGATAAATTCGGTATTGGTTTTTATCGGCGTCGGTTTTCTTTAGCGTTGGACAGGCACAAAAACCGACGCTGATAAACTCGGCATTGGTTTTCAGCGACCTAGTCATGAAAACCGACGCCGGGTTTATCGGCGTCGGTTTTCGTGTGATGGGCCCGATCGTCAACATTTAATTTTTTTTATTTCTTTTATTTTTCTTATTTTTTCGATGCGCACATCTTTAACGCCTTCTCCTGGCAGGCGTTAATAGAACACAGTTAAATGTGTGTCAGAGACGCACATTTTTCATTTTGCATCGGGAGTGAATGCCTAATAGCCTCATTCACATGCATTTGCATGTGAAGAGAGCTATTGCATTTACTCCGTGTTAGACACATGTTAAATAGGCGCTAATTCCCTTATTGCATTAGGGGATTGAATACTGCCTATTTTACCCGCTTTTAACTGCACGTTAACAGTGCGCTGGGCTCAGCGCACCATATTGCATTGGCCCCAGAGTAAGGGTTCCAAAATCTAGAAAAAATGGCAGAACATATCAAAAACCATGTTAATATTCTATATGGAAACAAGCATTGTCATCTTCTGACAGTAAAGGAGATGCTGATTTGAGCATGGAGCTTTACCAACGAGCAACCTTTTTGATGTTATAAGCTCTTATTGCTACTTATGTTTACATAACAGTAAAACTGCATTTATAAAACACTGAGGACCAGACTAATGGTCTTGCACAAAAAGTGTAACAAATTGCACCACAGAACGCTAAGCTATGTGATCATTTACTTAACCTGCAGGTACAAACAAACTTTCACTTTAAACTTACAATCCTAACAAGGATCTGTGATACTGCAATTGGAAGCCAATCCTGAGAGGACTCAGTGGGTTTCTTTATAGGTCCCTTTACCAATACTTACCCTGAAATGCTCTCTCATCACTTTACTCAGAACATCAGCTCTAAATTGCAAGATTTGTATTATATCTTTTTAGAACTATTCCAGAAGCTGGCATTTCTTGCAGAAACATAGCCATTTGGGACTTCAGTTTTATCTTTGAACCAGTTCTTTTTATTTAGTTTTATTAATTAATCTAATATTAATATATTATTCTATGGTTTATAGAATGTTAAAATGTTTTTCAATGGTTTATATTAAACTCTGCCTGCCTTGATTTATGTTATAGATATTTAGAACTCTTTATTCCTTGCTCGCCACTTCAATTTCCACTTTGTACATGTGGTCCTCCAACTGCACAGGGAGGCTGAAGATTATCTCTTAATGTTGATCACTTTTATTATTTTTTTTAGTTGTTCCTATCCTTGGAAATTTAAATGTCCAAGTATTTCATTTATTCCTACGCAAATACAATCAATTAATCATTCATTGTCACTGCTAGACATCATCAAGTTCCCATTTGCAGTGCTTGCAATATTCCTATGATATGCTATCAAGAAATCCCAGTAAATTTATATTTAGATCAGTTGGCTTCTCAGCCCTGAATTTGCTGGAATAAAAAGAACAATGAAAATCATGTGGTCCTTTAATTCTATGCTGGTAAGGCTTTTTTATTTAAATATTTTCAAAAACAGGCTACTTGAATAATTCAGAGAAGATGGATTTCTGTGAATCCTCCTAGCAATTCTTCACTTTCAGTCTTTTGTAATTTCTTTTAACATTAATTGAAGTACTGTTGCTCACAAACAGGCATATTTTCACCTCAAAAACTCTTAACACTTTAAAGAGATGAAAACCTTACTTCTCAAGGGTGAACATCATTTATAATTATGATTAGGAGTTATAAAATGTGCATGCTTCACTGTCCTTAGTTCACCCTTATACTGCATTTTGAAAAACAAAGGCTGTCTGCAAAGGTAATATGATTTATGTTGCTTGGATTGTCACTAGAGGACGCTAAAGAGCACAAGTTCTCTCTATTGACACTGCAAGTAGACTACCGACATGAGTCTTCAACATAGCAAGATGGTACAGAAAATTTTGCAAGGTTAGGAGTCAGCATCAGAGATCATTTCACTGCCTAGAGTAAAATATACAGTTCCACAGACTATTGCTAACGCCAGTTATTTTGCTATACTGTACTTTCTCAAATATGCCTGAAGCAAATGTTTTCTTCGTCACACCAATGATTTGCTCTTCTGGTGTAAGATGTAAAGCTAAACAAGTCTAGTAAACTACTGTAGCCATCACTAATAAAAGTACTAAACCTGCCAGATTGTAAATATGGAGTGTTTCCTGAAATACTGTATTGTTGAAACATCAGTATTCAATTTTAGATAATTTACTTTCTCAGGCCATATGGAATATGTACTTGAGAACTGAGTACATAGTAAATAACAGACCTGGTTTTACCTTGTACAATGTATATATCAGCTTGTAAGGTACTGAAAATGTAATGTAAGCCAGACGATGCACAGTAGCAAGTATTTGTCATCTGATACAATACAAGATTTAAATAGGCTCATATCTGTACTCTAACAGGTTGATTTTAAAAGCCTTGCATGTGCCAAAACCAGAAAATATGTGCACTGCACAGATTCTAAAAGGCCTGTGGCTATGTGTCTATCTTTCAATATGTGCACAAACATCTTTTTGTCAAAATGGGGTGAGGTGTGGGCGAGTCTGGGCAGGGAACCTGCAGGACATGGGCGGGCTGGGTCTGTAGCATGAATCTAGCATGTAAGTAGTTACGTGCACAAGTGCGTGCCGGGGTCCCCTATCGCGTAACTTTTCTTCGGCTATGGATGGTGTGCAAGTCAGGGTTTTAAGATCAGGGTAATAGGGTAAAAAGGAGGCAAGTTAGCTAGGTGGATTAGGAAGTCCTCTCCTTTACTGGGGCGAATTGGAAGCGAATTGGGAAAAAGGACTATTGCATCGGTGTGCATAGCTACTAAAATTCCCCCCACTTGCGCGCATGAGGTGGCATTTGCATGTGCCAATATAAAATCATGTATACAGATATGCGCGTACAACCGATTTTATAAGATGCGTTATGTTATAAAATTACCGCGTCCATTTGCACATGTCATCAAATGCATGCACATGTGCCCCTGTGAGTGGGTTTTAAAATTTACCTCTAAGGGTATAATTTGGTAATATCACACTAAATTAGTCAGCAAATATGTGCATAAATTACACCGATTTTCTAAGCAGATTTAGATACATATGTAAAATAAGGCATACACAGTTACAGCTACTACTGAGGGCATGATTTTGCAAAGAGAATTTAAGTGCATTCTTTTTCAATTAAAAAAGTATGATCTAAATTTATGATTATTTAGTTTACTATTTTATTTTATTTATATTACAAAACTATGTATTTACTTCTTTTTCCTTTTGGAAATGCAAATATTTTTAAATGAATATTTGTTAACTAATGTAAACCGATTTGCTATTTTCTCATGAAACATCGGTATATAAAAATTATTAAATAAAATAAATAAATAAATGCAATCTTAAAAGCAAATCCTGCCCAGACGCCATCCCCAGGATGCCGCTCCCCTATGCATATAAAATTACGCATATACAGATGCACAATTTTTCTGAAGAGCCACTTCTGCAGGTAAAGCACTACTTTACTTTATGAAATCCGTTTGAAAATTACCCTCTCTATACATTTAAAATAAAGCTATGCCAACAATAACATGTTTCTTTATGTCTGCAACATGAGATGCATTGTAATATTACATCATGATTTTGAGGACGCAGAATCAATGATATTACACTTTTATAAGCATCAGTACTGATGCTTGAACATTTATTTTTGTAATATGATTCAAACATGAATTCTCAGGAGCCTACTCACTTGTACAATAAAATATGGTTCAAATCCTACAGAGGTTATCAAATTTTCATTTATTCGACTAATTCAGTAGCCGTATCTCTCTTTTGTTTGGACATTTATATAATTTCTCAGGTAGATTTCAAATCTTGGAAAACTCCTCTTATTTAACACTATTCAATTCACTATGAATAGAAGTAAATCAGGAAGCTAATGTGTTGACTTTCATCTGAACCTCATGCAGCCATCACACTGTTATATGTGAATTATTAACAAAGCACAAACAATGAACATAAGAACTTAAAATTTGCCATGCGAGACCAAAGGACCATCAAACAAAATATCTTGTTTTCAACAGTGGCCAATCCAGATCACAAGTACCTAACAGGATCCCAAAAGGTAAATAGATTCTATGCACTTTATCACATGGATAAGCAGTGGATTTCCCCAAGTCCACCTTAGCAACAGTTTATGGGTTTTTCCTTCAAGAACTTGTCCAAATCTTTTTTAAATCCAGCTACACTAACAGCTTTCATCACTTCCTCTGGCAAAGAATTCTAGAGCTCACGAAATCCTGTGCTCCACTAAAAATTAGTCTATAATAGCTTCTCCACCAGTTGGTTCCTGAACCAATTGCTCCATAAAGCTGTCATTTATTCCATCCAGGATCTTTATCTCTCTAGCATGTCCTGATGTTATATTTACGCAGTCAATATTGGAGTAAATAAAATCTACCATTATTATTACACTACCAATTTGGTTAGCTTCCCTAATTTCTCTTAACATTTTATCGTCCATCTTATCATTTTGGCCAGGTGGATGGTATCTTTTAACCAGTACTTAATCCACAATAGAACATTGCCTCCTATCCCATAACGTTTTTATTTTCTCTAGAATCTCTCTTTTTAAAAAATGGTGTTACATTGGCAACACTCTAATCTTCAGATACCATAACTGATTTTAATGATAGATTACAGAACGGGGTACTGATAGCCAGATATTAGGGAAAAAGCAAAGAACTGCTTCTATGGCCAAGTCCAAAAACAAAGCATTTTCAAACAGCATTTTCTGAATTATCGAGATAGCTGCTCACCCTGTAGTGTTGCTAGCAGTAACCTGGCTCTTCCAGAAAGCATTCCCTCCAAACAAATAATTCCTGCCACGGCCCCCTCCCCCCTCCCTGCCTCCCCCCCCCCCCCCCCCCCGATTCCCCCTGTCCAGCCTTGCGCATAATGAACCAAATCCTGACTATATCCTGTAAACAATTAATAACACTATCAGTCATTCTGTTGTAAATAGTTAGCTTGGTTCTTAAATAAGATGTTATATTGTATCCTGTTATTATGTAGTTAGCTAGGTTCTCAATTTTAATGATGTTATACTGAACTATGTCGTTAAGGCCAGCCTTTGACATTATGTTTTATGTAAACCGATGTGACATAACATATCGAATGTCGATATAGAAAATCAAATAAATAAATAAATAGCAGTAATTTTGTTATGGGTTTGATAGTTGCTTGGTTTTGATTGTTATTATTACTACCCTTAACATATGGCTTGGGGGTAACCAGTAAGGAGCGGCAGTTACTACCATAAGAAACTTGCTGGGCAGACTGGATGGACCAGTTGATCCTTTTCTGCTGTCACTACTATGTTACTATGTAATAATAGGCCAATAATTTCATTTTTCAGAACTCCAGGATATATACCTCCTCCCTTTCCCTTCTTCAATGCCGTCTTAACCTTTGCTGTTCTGCCCTTGTTCCTCTTACATGACAGTTCTACCAGTTTTCCTTCCTCACTATTACCTCCCTCCTTCTCTACTTGTCCCTGCACCATAGGCCTTTCATCTATCCTCCACTCTCCTCCTAAATTTCAATACCTTCCCTCCCTGCCATACCTCTCATCTCTCATGCCCTTTTCACAGCATGCACAGTTCCTTAGCTCATTTGATATTCCATTCTCCCAACCCCATCCTCTCACTCAGTTTTTGAAGACTTCCTGACATAGACGAGTGACAGATAAAATAAATACTTATTCTCTTACCCACAGACCTGGGACAATGAACAATACAAAGTTATTTCACTAAAAAGGAACAAGGCAAAACATAAGCCATACAGACATCTTTTTCAGCTCTCCTAGATCTCAGTTCTCCTTCAACCTCTTCTTCTGGGATTCAATTGCTAAATGCTTTCCTGCCCAATTAGCACTAAATAACCAGTCCTATTTTCTTGATTTCTTTTTTACAGTTTTTATGGTGGAGTCATGTGGAAAAAAAAAAAAAAAAAAAGAGTACTAAGTATGCTCATTTTAGTATGTTTTTGTGTAGCATCCACATACTAATTAGCTGTCATGTGAGTGATTAAGTTAATATGCACTGTAGCAGTGTGTATGTGCACTACTGACATTTTTTAGTGCATAAGTGATGTTTTAACATGCATCAAAAATGTTTGCGTCTGAGTTTTAGTGCATAGACTCCATGGTATTATACAATTACAAATTAAACTGCACCCAAAATATCCTAGTTATCTCTAAACTGAGTCATTTCATTGTAGTTTGGGTTTTCTGAGACACAGTTTACTGACTCATTTTGTCCTGGGCCAAACCAAACCAATTAACCTTGCTTACCAAAATTTGAGCCATTCTCATTTTGTCTCATCTGATTCCAGTGTTCAGACTTCTTATTTGCTATCAAACGAAGTTCAGGAAGATGAACTGCTTAGATCTTGAGTAATCTTCTTGCCCATCCCCTGTAGGGCAAGGTTGACAACGATGAAATGGCTCACCTCGAAGATCTGATTCATCTTTAGAACATAAGAGAGCACACTGTCTAAAGCAGCTCACTTAAAATATTCAAAGAATCAAACAAATCTGAGGGAGAATTTCAATCCAAGCAATGTTTACTGACACATGACATACACAAACCACAATCTGAGAATGGAAACTGTCAATACTGGAAACTGAAACACACTGCAGCCACTCACCCATCCCTGCAATTAACCTGTATGTTATTTTATTATGAACTACCAAAAAGACTCTCTTATATTTATGTACTGTGGAGACAGCGAACTATGACTCTTAAGAAAATGTCTGTACAACCACATATAAGATGAACTCACATTTAAACACCTCAAGTGAGAAGACAATATAGTCTAATACCAGACCTCATACCACGGCATAATAAGTAATGCTAATTTAGCATATATTGGATCTGCCAGTATATATAATCATAGGTCTTTAACAAGTTAAATTTTTTCTTTTCATTTTCTTGCTTCTGTGCAAACAAACTTGTGAATCTTGTGCATCTTGTGGAAAAAATAATTGCTTAAAAAACTTTTTAATTCATTTGATCGTATTTTTAGATGATTAAGTCATATTTGACCAACACTTAGCTTTAGTAATGCTGGTGAAGAAACGCCATATTTTTTCTTCAGAGGCTAGTATGGAAAAGCCCGACACTGGATCCGTGTTTCGGCGTGTTCCACCGGTGTGGAAGAAACATAACACCGGCAGAAAGCCGCCATCTCCAGCCGCTCCTATATCGCTCATTTCGGCCCCCGAGGAAGGCACACGCGGAAACACGGATCCAGTGTCGGGCTTTTTCATACTAGCCTCTGAAGAAAAAATATGGCGTTTCTTCCACACCGGTGTGGAAGAAACGTAACACCGGCAGAAAGCCGCCATCTCCAGCCGCTCCTATATCGCTCATTTCGGCCCCCGAGGAAGGCACACGCCGAAACACGGATCCAGTGTCGGGCTTTTTCATACTAGCCTCTGAAGAAAAAATATGGCGTTTCTTCACCAGCATTACTAAGTGTTGGTCAAATATGACTTAATCATCTAAAAATACGATCAAATGAATTAAAAAGTTTTTTAAGCAATTATTTTTTCCACAAGATGCAGAAGATTCACAAGTTTGTTTGCACAGAAGCAAGAAAATGAAAAGAAAAAATTTAACTTGTTAAAGACCTATGATTATATATACTGGCAGATCCAATATATGCTAAATTAGCATTACTTATTATGCCGTGGTATGAGGTCTGGTATTAGACTATATTATCTTCTCACTTGAGGTGTTTAAATGTGAGTTCATCTTATATGTGGTTGTACAGATTTTATTATGAACTCCATATTTATTATAAAATTCCCTTTGAAACTGAGCATTATAAAGAGAAATTGTAAAAGCATGAGTTAATGGAGGAATATTTTATAGAGCTGAATGATAAAGTAGGGCACAGTGTTATAAAATTAGATTCTCAGGGAATCTGTTGTTTTGTGGGTAGGTTGTTTTGTGGGTAGCATGCCTTTGTATAAAACAATTTAAATGCAGAGAAAGTTCCCACTCACTCCCTTATATTCTTGACGGAAAACATAAACAATGTGTGGGCTGCTGTAGTTGTGATGATAGCTAAATGCATAACATTGGCAAATGTTCTATCCGACATATGCTAATGAACAACGACATCAACAAAATGTGTTTGCTTTTACTGTCAGCTTTTCAGAATGACATAAAAAAAGAAAACGAGCCAAAAAAAGGTATAGTGACGAAATTATCAGAAACTGTGCTTGTGTCTACCAGTCCACTAGTGTGATTAATTTAGCAGAAGAGAAGCATTAAGTGAAGGAAGGCATTGCAACAAACATTTATTCAGAAACTTAAGACATGCTTGGGTTTCCTACCTGGACAGAGTACAGAACTGCTGTAGCTTAACAAACAAACAGGTAACCATGTGGTCTCAGTGGAATATACTTAGGGGTCGATTTTAAAAGCCGCGCGCCAATTTTATAACATGCGTGTGTCTAAGGACCTGATTTACTAAGCCTTTTCTCCCATTCTATGTCTATATCCTTGCAAGCACAATAAACATTATCTATCACTTTCTCTCTCCTCTATGATGCATTTTCTCTAAATACACCGGCACGTCCAATCCTCTCTTCCTCCCCCCTCCCTTCCCCCCCCTCCCCCCTTCTTTCCCCATACTTTTAAGTTTTTGCCGTTTAAATTACTTAGCTATTCTCACAGTTAGTTATTTATGTATTAGTTCATATTTATTAACTTGTTATATGTACAACGTTACTTCTTCCCTTAGTTATTTATATACTAGTTCATAATTATTACTACCTTGTTCTATGTACAACGCTTTGACGTTTTGTTTTGTTTTCCTGTAAACCGACACGATATCCTAGGATGAACGGCGGTATATAAAAACCAATAAATAAAAAATAAATAATAATAATAATATGGGAAAAATGCTTAGTAAATGAGACCTTAAGTTCTTTTAGAGATACGGCCTCCAGAAGAGGACTCTATTCTCCAAGTTATGTCTCTTCCACAAACCGTACAGAGGCATTATTATCTTATTATTCCTATTAGCTATACCTTTCCTTATGCTCCCTAGCATTTCTCTGATTCTGGTTACCTTGTCACATTATTTTTCAGCCTTGAAATCATTGGATATAATCATTTCAAGGTCTCTCTCCTGTTTGATACACATCAGTTTCTCACCCTATTACATAGTGCCCACTTGGATTTCTGCTTCTCAAATGTGTGACTCTTTAATTCTTTATACTGAATCTTAGCTATAAAGCACATGAATACTCTTCAGGCTTTCGATTACTCTTTACATTATCTATTCACTTGGGAGTGTTGACTTCATGCAGATCTTACAATCATCTGCAAAAAGATAAATCTTCCCTATTTACTCCTCTTCAATCTGACTCACAGATAATTGAACAACGCTAATCTCATTGCCTTGTGAACTTTCAGTTCCATGCATATCTTCTTTTCTGTAAATACTAGTGATGTGCAATCGTTTTTGCCGAACTGGAATTTTCTAAGATAGTGCCGGCCGTCCATTGCTCCTACCAAGTGACAGGGGCCGACCAATGGCACGGTAGCCCCTGTCACATGGTAAGGGCAAAAGGCCACTGGTGCCATTTTGTTTACTGGCTGCTGATGGCCCGAGAGCGGGAGATCACTCCCGGGACCCCCGCTAGACCACCACGGATTTTAGGCAAGTTTTTGGGGGGTCCAGAGGGTGGGGGGGGGGGTTGTAAATAACTACATTTTAAGGGTTGGATGGGTTTTTTTTTTCTGGCAAAAATTGCTGAGAAAAAAAAAATGACCAGATGGAAAACAAAGTTTTCCACAGGTTGGCCGACCTGTTGCCCGACCCGGGATAAAAAAATGAAGCACATCTCTAGTAAATAAATGTCATACCATACCAACTATTCTGATTACCCCCTTCTTACACCAGTTTTCCAGCTATTCTTCCCTATCCTTCTCTTTATGAGAGTCCTTATGTCTTCTGAATGTTAATCTTTTTGATCCACTTCTCTTGAAAACCATACTTTCTTTTTCCTCTTAATTTTACTTTCCTAATCTAAGATTTGTTACCATTATTATAATTCAGTTTAGTACCAACTGTTCTATTTCATAAAGATCTTCCCACCCTGACAATGCCTCCTTTAAGGTACTTTTCCAGCTGTATAAAGTTGGTAGTCTGGTGGTATGGTTTTCAAAAGAAGTGGCTCAAAAAGATTAACTAGAATGCTCAGGTAATCAGTGTGTGCAGGATGGGGGAGGGGGCCTAATTTAGGGATCAGCGTAGCTTTGCCCTGCTCTGTCCATTCCAGTATTATCCCCGCTCCTCCTTTTCCCTGCAAAGGACAGAAGGGGAGGGGAGAGGTTGGATTAAGGAGTAGAATAACATTTCTTTGCTCTGCACTCTTTCCACTCCAGTATCATCCCTTCTCCAACCTGTACATTGTTGCCTGTAGCAGGAAGCAGAGAGCTCTCTGATAACACCAATAATGGTGATTTTACTGCACTTGACTTGTGCTATCATTTTAGCACTCTAGAGCAGCTTCCCATTTTTTAAATGTAATTTACGATTCATAGTGGGGTATAAGACGACATACATAATATTAAAAACATAAATTAACACCACCAAATAAAACCATGAATACAGCACTGATATGAACTAATAACAAAACAATTAAGCCATGTACTATGTGCAACAAACTATTTATCTACCAAATTAAGCTGCCCCTGGATTAAAATATCTATTTAAGCCATCAGATTTTCAAATACAGGTGTACTTTCCCTATGAAAATTATCCAAGCAAAACTAACTATACACAATTACACTTGCTGTGCACTTGAACGGTAACTTTCAAACCGGTTCATGGGCGCACATTTGCCTGCATACGTCAGCCCGCACCCCAGTACAGGATCATTTTATAACAAACATGCACATATGAATGCATGTTATAAAACAGCCTGGCGGCGCGCACATGTGCGCCAAATTTTAAGTGGGTGCGCACATCTGCATGCAAATCCTGCTTCTACCACAAAAACCGGGGATTTTAAAAGGGACACGCACCAACACCAGTCCCAGTTTTACCAGTTTCTTTCCAGTTCTCCCTGTTAAGAGATAGGTCCTCTCACATCCCCCCCCCCCCCCCCCGGATCGATAGTCTTCATTCCCCCCAGCTAGCCCTGACCCTTAAAAGCCCACCAATCTGCCTAATTTTCTTTAAATTTTATCTTACATGGCATCAATAGCAGAAGTAAAGTTACACAGCAGGGGGCCTCGGCACGTGCCGGATCTCGTCAGTATTTACACGCAGATTTTAGATTCATGCCCTGCCCAGATCATGCTTACGCCCTGCCCCTTTTCGAAAACTTCCGAGATGTTAAAGCTGTGGGAGATGTGCGCGTATCTTGGCAGCTTTTAAAATCTGCTCAGCGCACGTGAGCCCGATTTATTCGCACATCCACTGATTAATGCGCACTTTGGGCTTTTAAAATTCACCTCATAGCTTTTCAGGAAAAAAAAACAAACCATGCATACTTTAAAAAATGCAGAAGTATATGCAAAAATGAACCCCCTGCCCCCTCCAAACCCCCATTCCCAGGAACCCCTCTGCTCACTGTGGGTAAAAGTACACGCATACATTTACTTATAGGTTGGACTGTCAGTTTTGTAGTAGCAAACCTCTTTGGTTTAAGCACTGTTTTACCTGCAAAAAATGGGTTTCAAAATTGCCCTCACTGATAGCTTTAAACACTGTACCTATACTAGAACATGTTTTTCTTACTGACCTAGTAAGAATCCTGTTTACCATGATTTTCTTTCTTCTGCTGATAACATGCCCAGTGGACAACTCATAATTGTTTAAGAGAGAAAAATAGGGATAGTTATCAGTACTTTGCTCTTGACCATTAAATAGAAAGGAATACCCTTTCCTTCACCTGGAAAGTCATGCAGGCTTTCTCTTTGGAAACTGCTGTAAAGTCTGTTGGTAACTGATTTTTAATCTAGGTGGGCAGGTACAAAATGGACAACCTGGTAGAGGATATTCAAGCTCTAATAATCAGTTTCATTTTGTGCAAGTGTAAGCAGATGGGAAAGAGCAGTCACCACAGAAAACGTAATTTGTTTCACTCTAATAGCACACTATCCAAAAATACTCGTACTTCAATTGCACCTGAACAGGAAATGGAAAAGTCTCTATTTATACGGTAACACCATTCTCAGTCCGTGAATTAGAACTGTCTAAGCATATTTTCTTAGTGAAAGGTTAGAGAAGCCTGTTGAAAGAGAGGGGTGACTCCAATCCTGTCCATGTAGGATAAATGAGGTCAGGAAGAAATGAGTAGGGGAATGTAAAAAACGTGAATTATTGAAAAGGTTTGAATAGTCCTCTGAGTGAAAAGGGCTCTGAACTGAAACAGATCAAGCAGACAATTGGGGGAGCGGGGGGGGGGGTTGTATGTGAACCAATTTGTATTCAGGTTCACATACAATTTGTATGTGAACCTGAATGTTTTAAAAATTACTGTGTTGCTACACAGAGTACATTATTCTATTATGTTGTAATGGCAATAGACATGGAATCTACTGTTTAATATAGTAATACTCAGTGCACAATGACTTACAAACATATTTATTTAAAAAGTTTGTATCAGCCATTAGTAAAGAATATTCTAGTGTTTATTTTCAAAATTGAAACACATTAAGGGGATAATTTTAAAAAGGATTTACACACATAAAACTGGTTTTTACATATGTAAATGCACTTTAGCCATGTAAGTCTGTTTTTGAAAATTGCTACAATATATGCCATTGGATTTTCCATAGGTTATATATGTGTAAGTGCACTTTATCAGGCCTATCCTGTAAAGTGCGGCCGCGTTTACCCTGCTCCTAAGCCGTTTTTAACTTCGTTTTCGGCCGCGTTAGCCCTTCCTGCGATCCCGAATCCCCTTTAACCTACTCCTACCGCGGCCTAAATTCCCTGGGCAACCCCTTCCGCCCGCGGCATGCGTATTGCATGCAAACGAGCGAATTAGCGCGATATTGCATGCAAACGAGTGAATTCGCTATTCACCTAGCATCCTGTAACCCGCGCCCCGACTAACGCTACCTTTCCCTGCCGTTTTGTCGCGCGTTTAACCTGCAAACTTACCGCCTACCCTGACCCAGGCGGTAGAGGCATGGGTAAGGGTAGGTGGAAAGCTTTCCCCCAGCCCCCGCTCACCTGCCCCCGCCGCGATCATGGGTGCCGGTCTCCGTGGCAGCCCCAGGCCTCTCCCCTGCTCCCGAAGCCAAAAAAAAAAAAAGCGAAAAAAACGTTGCAGCCCCCCTCCGATGTCCGGACTGGGGCTGCCACGGAGACTGCAACAGCAAAGCGAATTTTCAGTGTCCCCCCTCCTCTCGGAGCAGGGCGCGAAAAGCCGCCTTGCTCCGGGAGGAGGGGGGACACTAGCAACGGTGAAGCAACGGCGAAGACAGCGCAGAAGCAATGGCGAAACGACTTTTCAGTGTCCCCCCTCCTCTCGGAGCAGGACGGAAAAGCCACCTTGCTCCGGGAGGAGGGGGGACACTTACAGCGGCGAAGCAACGGCGAAGACAGCGGCGAAGCGACTTTTCAGTGTCCCCCCTCCTCTCGGAGCAGGGCGCGAAAAGCCGCCTTGCTCTGGGAGGAGGGGGGACACTGACAGCGACGAAGCTTTCCCCCAGCCCGGACACCGGCGAAGCCAGAAGACAGCGGCGGAGAAACGGCAAAACGACTTTTCAGTGTCCCCCCTCCTCTCGGAGCAGGGCGGAAAGCCGCCTTGCTCCGGGAGGAGGGGGGACACTGACAACGGCGAAGACAGCGGCGAAGTGACTTTCCAGTGTCCCCCCTCCTCTCGGAGCAGGGTGCGAAAAGCCGCCTTGCTCCGAGAGGAGGGGGAACACTGACAGCGGCGAAGCAACTTACTTTTCTGAAGCCATCATCAGGAACACATGCGATCGTAGCTCCTCCCGATTAAGACAAAGATGGCCGCCTGCACGGGGAAAGCGTGCAATTGGCCGCTGAAGACGTGACGTCATGACATCACGTCTTCAGCGGCCAATTGCACGCTTTCCCCGTGCAGGCGGCCATCTTTGTCTTCATCGGGAGGAGCTACGATCGCATGTGTTCCTGATGATGGCTTCAGAAAAGTAAGTTGCTTCGCCGCTGTCAGTGTCCCCCCTCCTCTCGGAGCAAGGCGGCTTTTCGCGCCCTGCTCCGAGAGGAGGGGGGACACTGAAAAGTCGCTTCGCCGCTGTCTTCGCCGTTGTCAGTGTCCCCCCTCCTCTCGGAGCAAGGCGGCTTTTCCGCCCTGCTCCGAGAGGAGGGGGGACACTGAAAAGTTGCTTCGCCGCTGTCTTCGCCATTGTCAGTGTCCCCCCTCCTCTCGGAGCAAGGCGGCTTTTCCGCCCTGCTCCGAGAGGAGGGGGGACACTGAAAAGTCGTTTCGCCGTTTCTCCGCCGCTGTCTTCTGGCTTCGCCGGTGTCCGGGCTGGGGGAAAACTTTGTCGCTGTCAGTGTCCCCCCTCCTCCCAGAGCAAGGCGGCTTTTCGCACCCTGCTCCGAGAGGAGGGGGGACACTGACAAGTCGTTTCGCCGTTGCTTCTGCGCTGTCTTCGCCGTTGCTTCCTGGTATCTGTCATTTCAAATGACATTTGAAATGACAGATACCAGCGTGGCGTGAAGCCTTAGGCCCGCGCACCCAGGATCCTGTATAGGTGCTCTATCCAGTATCCTGGTTGCGCGGGCCTAAGGCTTTTCGGACGCGGCTTACATTTACATATAATTAGGCTTCAGGATCGAGCGGTAGGTGAGCTGCACTGTGCGGGCGGTAACCGCGGGTGCCATAGGCACTAACGCAGCTCTTCCTACCGCTCGGTACTGGATCACCCTGTATGTGATTAAATGGCTTTTGAAAATTGTTCCGATAGTATGTTACATTTACATGTATAACACCTTTTAAAATTACTTCCTCAGTTTGTTGTGTTTGCTGCAAAGTACTTAAAATTCTCTAGAGGATTATGGTATGTCCATTTTGTTCAACATTTGCTATGCATTGTCCTTACTACTACTGCTACTACTATTTATCTAAACACTACAAAAACGGAAATCATTCTATTGAGAAGATATCTACCTATAGTGACTCCTCAAACACCTGACATGGGTAACTTCAACATTACACCCTCAGACCAAGTACATGACAGGTATACAGACTGATGAGAACCTAACAATGGAAAAGCACATAAATAAATGAATCAAATCAGGATATACCAAACTGCACTTACTACATAGACTGAAACCATTGCTGACTCACACAGACTTCTGCACTGTCCTGCAGACCCTCATCTTCTCAAACTTATACTATTGTAACTCACTTCTACTCGGAGTTCCCAACTGTCTTCTAAAAAAACTACAACTTTTACAAAATGCAACAGCTAGACTCATAACTGTTTCAAAGAAACTGAATCGCATATCACATTCACTGATAGATCTTCATTGGCTACCTGTATAATCCTGCACAACTACAAAGTCCTAACATTAATACACTCCACTTACAACCATACAGGTCTCAGAGATCATTAAGACCTCAAAACAAAGGACTACTAGCTGTGCCATCATTATAGAATACTCACCTAACAAAAATAAGGGAACACATGTTCTCAAAAGCTAACCCAATGCTATGGAACTCTCTACCCAGGTATCTAAGACTGAAAGAAATTCAAATGTGACCTAAAAACATGGTTATTTCAAAATGCCTACAATCTAACAATCACCTGAATACAAAACATGCACCCTCAAGGACAAAGTCATTAAGAACCTATCTTCTGAACTAAATACCTTATCCCAAATATGTTATTTTTAATATGCATGTTGTCTGATCTCATTAAGATAATATAATTGTCGATGTATATTATGTACATCACATTGTAAACCATTGTGATCTTTATTTGGAACGACGGTATATAAAATGGCTAAATAAATAAAGCGCTATTAGATATACAATATGCTATAGAGATACATGTATGAGACAATCTTTGCTCCATGGAGTTTACAGTCTAGTCAAGACAATCATACATGACAAACAAGAGACAATGAAATGTGTATTGATTGTATAAAAATAGTTGGGAGTTAAAAAGCAGTCTCAGAAAGGCGAGATTTTTCACTGGATTTGAATGTGGCCAGAGAGTGAGCATGACACACCAACTCAGGGAATCTATTCCAAGCATATGGCATACCTTGGTGGAAAATGTAGAGTCAGCAATTGACAGTGGAGAAGAAGGACACAGAGAAGAGCAATTTGTCCAATGAATACAGTTCACGAAGAAGGGTGTAGGGGGTAGAGAAGTGAAGATAGATAATGAAGAGCTGCAGAGCAAAAGCTTTTGTAGTCGAGCAAGAAAATTTTGACCTATATGTGGAAGTTAATGGGGAGAAATGTAGTGATTTGTGAAGAGGGTTTACATGGTCATAGTGATGTTGAAGGAAAATAAGCCATACAGCCAAATTTTGAATAGATTGTAGTGGAGAAAGGAGGTCTGCAAAGAACAAGTTTCAGTAGTCTAACTGGGAGGTGATAAGAGAGGAGATAAGCATTTTGGTAGCATACTAAAAAAGGAAAGGACAAATTTCCAGTGATTTTATAGAGGAAGAGATGATAGGTTTTATCAGTATTTTAGATATATGTAGAGAAGCAGAAAGAGGAATCAAAGATGACCCCAAGATTATGAGCTGAGGGAACCAGAAAGACGAGAGTGACATTCACAAAGATGCAATAACAGGAAAGAGAGGAAGTGGGTTTGGGGAAAAAACAAGAAATTCCATATTGGCCATGTTGAGTTTTAGGTGATGGTGGGACATCAGATAAGTGATGTCAGATAAGTAGGCTGTCATTTGGAATTGGATTCTTGCTGATATTTCTTATGTAGAGAAATAGATCTGGGAGACATCAGCATGAAAGTGGCACTGAAATTCATGGGAGATCAGTGTACTGAGGGAAGAAGTGTAGAGAGAAAAGAGAAGAGGACCCAGGGTAGAGCCTTTAGGCACACCAGCAAATAGTGTAATAACAGTGGAGAAAGAACCATTAGAAAATACAGTAAATGTACAGTGGAGAGGAAAGAAGAAAAACCAGGATATATCAGTGTCCCAAAATCCAATACAATGGGTCAAAAAGTAGATGTTGATCAACCGTGTTGAAAGTAGCAGATTGGTCAAGGAAGATGAAGATAAAAACCTTGGCCATGAAGAGGTTGCTGAAGACTTGGCAAGAGAAGTTTCAGTGAAATGCAGAGGGAAAAAAGTCTAGAGCAGACCCAGAAAAGCATGAGGTTAAAGGAAGTCAAAACAGTAGAGACAAATGGCACGTTCCAGAAGTTTGGATGTGAAAAGGGGGAAGTAGATGGGACAAGACTTTTCAGGTCAGGTAGGATCCAGTAAAAGTTCACCTAGCCATTTCCATAAAATTTCTACCTGGACTACTTCAATTTTTCTCCTACTCATTTTGTTGCTTCAGATAATGCACACACTTCTGCAAAATTATGAAAAATTGGCAGGTTCACATGTTCAAGATAGAATACCTGGGTGTAACAATATCTATCAACCATTTACAACTTCTGTTATTGACAAGAAAATGGCAAATATCCACAAGTGTTCATTTTCACCTACAGTATTCTTAATCTGTTTGGAAAGTGGATGCCTGAAGAGTTATTTTGCTCAGCAATTTAGTCTCCTGCAAAGCTAATTGTCAGTTCTTTTTATAGATGAGGTTGAAATGGAAGAAAAGAAGAGAAGACTGTGTCTTCGTGTATATTTTACTACTCTTCTAAGAAGTCATCATGACCTTGAAAAATATAAGAAGACAACAGAAATGCCTATTTATGAAAACTTTGTATTTGTTCTTGTTCATTTTCTGTTACTGTTTATATTTGGCACAAAAGTTACAAAAGCATTTGTTTGTTAACACAGTCAGAAAGGCAAATGAGAAAACATCCTTTCACAGCTCAGTGTCTAAGCAAGAACATTTGGAGGCTGGTTTCTCTATAGATGTCAGTGTTTTTCTTAAATTAGCTTTGGATACATTCCAAATTCTCTGATCTATTAGTTTACTATTTCAAAATTTTCAGAGTCTCAGAGTTGCTATAGTTCATAATTTATCATCTTCCTGATTTACGCACCACATATTTATTATATCCTGTAGACAAGATATTTGTAATTGTAAATTGTTTTCTTATACTGGGGTATAGATGTATTTATTTCAATGTTATTGCCTATCCAGAATGACTTTTGTATATTACTTAAATCCTAATCTAACAGAACAATAAAGCTAATCCAGCAAACAGTACACATTAAAAGATGAATTATAAAAGCCCAATGTGCCAAAATTGGAAAATGCGTGCACAAGTAAGACCACATTTTAAAAGCTGTCCAGTTGCATGTGTATCTCGAGCTCCACACACATCTCACTTGATTTCAAAAAGGGGTGTGGTCTGGGCATGGTCCGGGCAGGGCATGGGTATTTCGGGGGATGGTCAAGAGATATGCACATAATTAATTATGCGCCCCGGTGCATGCCCAGGTTCACTACCGCTTAAGTTTACTTCTGCTATGAAGGAGGTATACGTTGTAAAACAAAACATATAAAAGCCATTTTGGAGGGGTTTAAAGTTTCTGGGAGTGCAGGCTATTATATCAGGGGGATATGTAGAACCTAGCTCAACCATGGGTGAATTGGTGGATAAACTGGTCAAACTGTTCAGGACGTGGATGTGCACTGTTTTAAAATACCCTGACTTACGCGACAGAAACAAGATTTACGTGCCTAGGTGCGCTCACACTTAAAACTGGGCACACATGTGCGCATACATGTGCGTAAGTTATAAATTCAAAGCATCACTTACACACATAAAACCCTGTTTTATGTGTGTAAGTGATGCTTTGAAAATCAATTAGGGAACAGTGCATTGAAAAGTATGTGCTTAACTCAATTTCACATGTACTCTTTTGCACATTGAGGAGATACATTGGGGTGGGGTGTCATGGACTGGAGGCAGGCTTGTGACATACATGCCTAATTTTGATTTTAAAAATTGTGCATAAATTACCCTGCACAAGTCATGCCCTATTTGAAACAGATGCAATTTTGTGTAAAGGTGATTTGTGCGTGTAGTCGATCACTTAGCCATGAATTTCAAAATGAACTTATACATGTAAGTTCATTTTGAACATACATTTTAAAGTCTGTATGTATAAGGTTCAGCCTATAGACAGACAAGACAATGGGCACTCAACAAGTTAATAAAAAGCTAAAAAAAAAAAAATAGCATCCCCTTTGAACTGTATATTTGGTAAGAATACCAGATCCAGAGACTTTACCTGTTGCGATCCCGGGTCGGTCCCGGGATCGCCACCTACCCGACCGTGGTTCCGGCATTCGCCCGCGATCCCCGGGCCTCCGAGGACCTTCCCTGCCGCAGCCCCGACATCGGGCAGCCTCTCCCGGTCCTGCAGGGCCCTCTGCTGCCGCGTGTCCGCCTCGTCGGAGCAGCCGGCGTCCTTCGGCGTCTGGCCCCGCCCCCTAGATGCGCGCGCGTCTCTGCCTACCATTTAAAGGGGCCAGCGCGGGAAATTCAAACTAGAGCCTCCGGTGACGTCAGACGCTGCAGGGCTACTTAAGCCCTGCAGTTGCTTCTCTCCAGCGCCTTGCAACGAGGTTCCCAGGCTTGCTCCTGTCTTCAGTTGCTGCGTTCCTGCTGTCTTGTCTTCTATTTTGATTCCTGACTCGGATTGGCTTACGGATATTCTCGGCTCCTGACCCCGGACTGGTTTTTGGTATCTTCTGGCTTCTGACCTCGGACCGGCTTGCGTTGACCCCCTGGCTTCTGACCCCGGACCGGCTTACGTTGTTTCTCTGGCTCCTGACCTCGGACTGGCTGACGGCGATCCATTGGCTCCTGACTCTGGACTGGCGAGCAACGACCCTTCGGCACTCAACCTTGGACCACAGCTGACCAGGCCCCCGTGGGCCCTCCTAAGTCCCAGCGGCCGGGTCCCTACGGGCTCCTCCTGGGGGGACTCCGGCTTCCAGGGTGAATCTCCTAAGTCCCAGCGGCCGAACTCCTACGAGCTCCTCTCGGGGGAGGCTCGGCTTCCAGGGCGAAGGTTCCTTCAACACAGTGCCAGCGCCTTCTTTACCTCCATCCTCGCCAGAGCTCTTGGTCGCATAGAGCTCCCAGAGTTTCACCTTCGGCCAGCCACTAGTCTGTCCTTTCCGCCTCCCGGTCGGGGTCGCTGCTGGAAACACCTACAGCAGCTCCTCTTCTGGCTCCGATCGGCCCAATGGTCCACGAATCCAACATTACCATTATGCAGGCTGTTATAAAAGTATCCCTTATTCTATTGATTGCAGGCCCTTTAAAAATGGTGGCCACACCCGCTGTTTTTTTAATCTGATTGAAGCAACAGCCCGACTGGTACATTAATGAGTGAGAATGAGATAGAAATTGTTCATTCTAAGATGGCGTGTAGGATACAATTGTTGTTTTCATCTTTTTTACAGATATAGCCCCTGAAGCAGGCAATATTCACTGAAATATTGACAGTTTTGGGCACAGAAGACATGGATGCAGCGGGCATTTGCCGGTGAGGAGATTAGATCTAAGACACCAAATTTGTTTGGAAGCAGCTGTTCCTCTGCCTTTAAGATCTCATATGGTCTGACACACTGGCAATAAGCAATGTATCTAACATATTGCAAAGTGGATAAATGCTCTGGGTTGATCTGCTTACATGCATAAGAACATAAGAACATAAGAAATTGCCATGCTGGGTCAGACCAAGGGTCCCTTCAAGCCCAGCATCCTGTTTCCAACAGAGGCCAAACCAGGCCACAAGAACCTGGCAATTACCCAAACACTAAGAAGATCCCATTCTACTGATGCAATTAATAGCAGTGGCTATTCCCTAAGTAAACTTGATTAATAGCACTTAATGGACTTCTCCTCCAAGAACTTATCCAAACCTTTTTTGAACCCAGCTACACTAAGTGCACTAACCACATCCTCTGGCAACCAATTCCAGAGCTTTATTGTGCGTTGAGTGAAAAAGAATTTTCTCCGATTAGTCTTAAATGTGCTACTTGCTACCTTTATGTAATGCCCCCTAGTCCTTCTATTATTCGAAAGTGTAAATAACCGATTCACATCTACTCATTCAAGACCTCTCATGATCTTAAAGACCTCTATCATATCTCCCCTCAGCCGTCTCTTCTCAGTTGAAAGGATTTAAGACTTCTGTTTTTTAATTGCATAACTAAATTTATTTCAAAAATTTTGAACTTAAGCTGGTAAATGATTAGATTGGGACCTGTCTTTCCACTTGTTATAAGGCTTTGAGCCCTGTTGCATGTCAGTCAACAAAGATTTATGATACCAATATACACAGACTTGTATACGTTTTTCATCTATCTTTTTGGTCTTGCTTATAAAATTATCCACTTACACAGTAATTTTCAAAGGGACTTTATCCACAGAAATGGCCTTTTAAAAACTGGCGTGATAAGATGAGTGAAAAATTACAGGCAGGACTGGATACAGCAGACAGGACAGGTCTGGACAAGGACTAGGCAAGACAACACAGAACAAAGAACATAAAAGCCCAAAGGCAGGTATTGATTATAAAATTGACATCACTAAAGATTTTTAGTCCTTATAAGCAATGAAAAGTCTAATAATAGGAGTTGATTTGTACACTGCAGTCTCTGACGGCAGAAGAGGACCAAACGGCACATCCAGTCTGCCCAGCAACCTTTCACACTTATTTTTCTTATACTTATCTGTTACTCTTGGCCCTTATTAGTAACTTTTTGGTTCTAATTACCTTCCACCCCCACCATTGATGTAAAGAGCAGTGCTAGAGCTGCATCAAAGTGAAGTAACAAGCTTAATTGGTTAGGTTAATTGGTTAATTGCTACAATAAGAAAGCTACACCCACGCTTATTTGTTTACCCAAACTATGCAATTCAGTCCTTTTTGGTTGTTGTTGGAATATAAATCCTCTTATCTTCATTCCCCCCTGCCATTGAAGCAGAGAGCTACGCTGGATATGCATTGAAAATGACATATCAGGCTTATTTGATTTGGGGTAGTAACCGCCGCAACAAGCAAGCTACTCCCCCGCTTATTTGTGAATGCAAATCTTTTTTTCCACATTTCCTCTTGCCGTTGAAGCATAGAACAATCTTGGAGTCACATTAACCATGTGTATGTTTATTGAATAAGGGTATTAATCACCAGGTAGTAGCTGTCATTCCCACAAGCCGCCCCCATGCCTCTTCTCTTCATTCACATCCTCTAGACTTTATCTAATATCTTTCTAAAGACAATTATACCATTTGCCTCCACAGTGTCCTGTGACAGAGTTCCAAAAGTTATAGTAATTATGCATTATTTAAAATGCTACTTATCTCTTTTGCTTGCTTTGAAACCTGCAGCTTGATACTTTGAGCTCCTCTTAGCTTATGTAGGGCAAGACAGACTGATTTATATATATATCTATATATATATATATCTATATATATATATATTTTGTGTCTTAATCCTCAAAAAGTCTGAAATTGTGTGGGAAGGGAAATCTTCCTCCCCGGATTAAAACAAGATGTAATATTGGATGGGATTCCTCTTCCACTCAGCAATCAAGTTCATAGTTTGGGCGTACTTATAGACTTGTTTTTATCTATGGATCCAGACAAATAGGAGGAAAAGCCAGAATGCTCAATTTTGAAAGATGGCATTGACTGGCCCAAAGCCTAGGGAGTGCTCTGAGCCCCACTAGACACCAGGAATTTATTCTAAGGTAATGGGGAGATTTGGGGGTGGGGAACTACTAAACAACAGGGAACTTTTCTATGTAAGGGGGTCAAGGTGGGAGGACCACTAGAAACCAGAGATCTCTTCTATGGAAGGGGAGGGGTCTGGGGGGTTGATGATTTAGGGGTAGAAACTGGGGGGTGGGGGTGTTAGAATGGGGGGGGAGCAATTTTTTGGAAAGGGGAGAGATTTGGGAAGGGGAGCGGGGCATTGCTGAGCAAATTGTAACTCTTTGTTTGGACTTTTGCCCCTGCTGGACCAGTTCTAGAAGCAGCAGGGATCTAACCAGACCTCGGGGGACTTTCTCACAGTGAGGGGGGTCATTTTGGGCCACTGGTGGTCCTTTAAATAGGAGCCCTGGGGTATCAGGATATGTATTAATGTTGCATTAATGCCCCGATGTTCAGGCAAAAAGTTAGCTACACCTTTTGGTCTGTAGCTTTTTCAGCAAATAATGTGGCTCTGGCAAGCTGTGTTATTTGATTATCATAGGCAAGGAACTGAGGACCAGATACAGGAACAGGCTGCTCTGGATACCGAGCAGGGACTGGGACAGGATACCGATACTGGTGCAAGGCAGGGAATGGGTGCTAGGAACTGGACTGGGCAGGACAGGATAAGACCAGACAAGGGCAGGACTGGACATAGCAGACAGGACAGGTCTGGACAAGTACTAGGCAAGACAAGACAACACAGAACAAAGAACATAAAAGCCCAAAGGCAGGTATTGATTATAAAATTGACATCACTAAAAATGTTTAGTCCTTATAAGCAATGAAAAGTCTGATAAGAGGAGTTGATGTGTACATTGCAGTCTCTGTTAGCTGCATTGTAAAAATGAACTCCGTTATATTGCTTATAAGGACTACAAATCTTTAGTGATGTCAATTTTACAATGATTACCTCTGAATGTGTGTGTAAGACCACTCAGTCCAAACCCCAATCCATTTCCTGCAAACCCACCCTGATTCAAGTGCCCCTCTACAGTGGTACCTATATATAAAGTGACAGACTGACTCTATACCAAGGTGCTCTTTCTCTCTCACTCATATGTGAGTGTGTAAGATAAGCATGTAAAGGCTGTCAGCATATGCATGCCATGAGTATTTTAAATACTATGCATGTACTTTATAAAATGAGGCGTATATTTGTTTGTGTTTATGGGCACACAAATGTTTCTTTTAAAATTTGCCAGTGTATGAATTGTCAGAAAGGTTGCTTCTTGATCCATGAGTTGGATCAAGCTGTTGCGTTATTGATGAGGTATTCAACCTTTGTTTTGTCAGACAGAATCCCTAGGTTGACAGGATAGCATGGAATACTGTATATGAGGAGCAATGCCTTGTTGGCAAGACTCTTTCTGACCCAATATCTTTCCGAAGCAAGAGAAACAAAGTTGTGACCTACTCCTGAAAAATGCTTATAATCACCCAGGCCTTCTTGTTTGATCTCCAGTTGAAAAGTAAATGCATTTTTTTGCATAGTCTATCAATGCTTCGGATTTTTTGAATGGTACAACAGCAGTTTCATAACAGTTCTTGTCTTAATAAGATGAAATTTACAGTTATCTAATTTATCTGTGCAAGCATCTCGCAGAGGTAGGCAGGGAATACTCTCACCCTCTATGGTTTAGACAAGAAAGGTTCCCATTCAGGCAGGGTGTCCTTAGACGGGATGGAAAAAAAACCCTTGCAAAAATACTGATTGGCAAAAAGAAATACAATCTCTGCACAGTCTCCTTTAAGTGTCTCTCTCCCAGGGTGAAGATGCCGTTGGGTGTCCTCAGAATAGAAATGTAGTTCTTACTCCCAGTTCTCTCCTTCAATTGTCTCAATAGGATTTTTCTTAGGAAAAGTCCAATAGCAGGGAACACAGCAGCTCTCTACAGATATTCCCTCTTCAGGCATGAAAGGTGACTAAAATGTCCTCCTTGGAACTCAGAAATCTTCACACAAAGACAGAAACTCTGGAATTCACCTGCAATGGGTCACCATTTGGAATTGTCCCTACCTCCTGATCTAACCAGGCTGGCAGAGACTCCAAATTCCTCCAGCAAGGGGTACCAGGGCTCTCACAGGTGAAAATCCCAAAAGACAAAAACATCAAAAATTGTTACTCCAAAGTAGAACCAGCACTCAGGTAGGCATTAATTCTCTTCTCACTAGGGTACTGGCCCAGGCTGTGTAACCTAGTACCCAAGCAGGAGAACACCACAAGGAATACCACTCCTACTCTCTTCTCTTACATAAACTGCTACACCTAGATATATAGCTAAATCAAGTCAATCCACATTTGAAATTTAGTATATCTTACCATCGACATTTTAATCAATAAAACCACAATGGAATCAATACTACCCTCTTTAGGAAAAGCATGGACAGAAATAATTTCCTCCGCTTCGAAAGCCATCACCCCCGCCATTTCAAGGAAGGATTACCAGTTGGGAAATTTTTTCGCATCCATAGGATCTGCTCAGACAACACAGATTTTCATGACCAAGCAGCAATGCTAAAAGACAGATTTCGAGAGAGGGGCTATCCCAATCATGTTATCCAAAAAGCATACAAAAGGGCAAAATTTTCCGATAGAGAACAATTACTACAATATAGGCAGAAACCTGACAACCCGAATCTGATATGAGTTCTGGAATATACAGAACTAATGCCACTGATTAAAAAAAACATCCTCAAATATTGGCATGTTTTGACCCCCATCCCATATTTCGGGAGCCACCTATGTTTGCTTACTCAAGAGGTATAAATATCAAGCAGTGTGTGGTTAAAGCAGCTCCCCCAGTCGAGATTGTTACCAAAACGGCTGCTCAATCTACATGTGGCAATTGCTCTTTTTGTGTCACAGCCCACACCGGCACTGGATGGCAAGATCTCAATACGGGCACCAAAGTAGATTACAAATATGAAGTCAATTGTAAT
Source organism: Rhinatrema bivittatum (assembly GCF_901001135.1). Lineage (NCBI taxonomy): Eukaryota > Metazoa > Chordata > Amphibia > Gymnophiona > Rhinatrematidae > Rhinatrema > Rhinatrema bivittatum. The sequence continues at coordinate 133,159,146 of NC_042620.1, read as the reverse complement.
ACGGACTTCATTATATACGCTCTTCAATGCCCATGCCAGAAGATTTACGTAGGACGCGTAAGACAGAAAATTTGCACACGGCTTATGGAACATCGTAGCCGTATTAATAATAAAGAGTGTAAAGCTCCCACGGTTTAACATTGTATTGACCACGGTCACACATTTGAAGATTATTTTAGAGCATGTTCCCCCTTTTTGGTGTGGTGGAGACAGGTCATCTACACTTAATTTGAAAGAAAACCAATGGATATTCAAATTGCAGTCTGTAGAACCTAGAGGACGCAATGAAAAATCGAGTGGTATTCTCTCATTTAAAAAGTTAAGGTATGCCCCACACACAGTGGTCCTTCAAAGATGGCTGCCATACAATACATCACTCACCATATTTGGTAACCCACACCCCCATCACATCCGGCTGTCAACCTATACAGCTGGTTGAGTTCCCTTTAAAAATGGCATTTTGAACCAAGGCCAATAGATGGGAAAACATTAAATCTAGCGAACTTAATAAAAAAGTCGAGTGGTATTTCCTTGTTTAAAAAGTTTAAGGCATCCCCCAACATAGCAGATTTTTAAAGATAGCCTCCACACAACACGTCATTCACCATATTTGGTAACCCTCACCTCCGTCACATCCAGCTGTCAACCTATACAGTTGGTGTAGCTCCTTTTAAAAATGGCGTTTTTAATCGAGGCCAATTGTCAGTGACGGGGAAGCATATTGACAGGTAGCTTGTAGCACCGAGAAGTAAGTACAAGATTATTTTATACACAGGTACCCTTTGGAACGCATCAAAGAACTTTTTACAGCTAATGACGTGTTCTTGACTTATGTTACAGCACATTCAGTGATGTCAACCCGTTAATAACCTGACCGCACTTTTCTTAAATATTTAAGTGTTCTTATACCAACTCCAGCCATAATTATTTTAAGCTTGACATTGTTCTGAAAGGCTTTGCATTTTGTTTTGTTGCACAGATTGATCCTCAATTGAAAGCTCCCTGAGGAAGGAGTAAAAGCTACTCCGAAACATTGCAGTGTTGGAAGTATCAAGAATTGCTGCATTTTGAAAAATTCATTTCAAAGATTAGTGCATTGTTATAGCCCCTGCAGGGGAATTTTTACATACACACATAAGAAGGAGACCTATGATTAGAAAAGCCCGGCACTCTACAAGGCTTCACGTAAGCCACAAGCTGTAAAGGGCATCGTATGACGGTCACCGTTCTTATATTCATATATATCTTGCATGCCCTATACAGCTGGTTGCTGCATACATAGCGGAATATTTTTCACCTTGTTTGATTCTAGCATTTCACTCTATTTTCCGGGTATTCATTTTTTTGTTGTTTACACCTAGAATTGCTGCAGCCTGCTTTTATAAGCAGGAGGGGGCTATCTATTCCAGCAACCTCAGTGGAGAAGCTGTTCAAAAATGGAGCACCCCTGCCTCCACTACCTTTCCTATCCTAGGGGTGAAGACTAGGGCCTTAACTTTATAATCTCAAAGAGTAGTCTCACTCTACTCTCCCTTCTCTCCTGGGATCTAGTTGCTCACCCACATTTCATCTCAGCAATGATAACCAGCCCCATGTGCCTAGCTAACTTGTATGTGTTTGAAGCAAGAAGATGGATCTAGGAGGAAAAGAGAAGTGAGCATGCTTACTTTAAAACATTTCTGCAATTTTTCTAGCTGCCAAATGTTATTTACTGGTCGGGTGGGCATAAGGTGCAGAATTTATGAGGTCCATATTCAGCTGCTGTGAGGCTCGGCAACTTAGGCAATAAACTTACCTGGATAACTTAGCCTATATATTCTGCCCTGCCACTGAGTATATCCGGCTATCCTAACATTAGTCAGATAAGTTTATCAGGCTAACTTTAGGATACGTCTATGGGCCAACTAGAGTTAGCCGGATAAGTTATCTGGCTCTGAATATCAGAGTTAGTCAGATAACTTATCCGGCTAACTAAACTCCTCCACGATAGATGGCTAAGGGCCGGCCACTGACTGTGACCAAACATTTAAACTATGCCACTTAGCTGGATAAGTCAGAACTTATCCAGCTAAGTGGTGCTGAATACTGGCCTCTCTATTAATAGCATGTGCATTCCATTGAGACTATGTTTTAGCATGAGTGATAAAGAATTTACTGCATTGCTCATTAAGTGATGCTTTCGTGAACAAATTAAAATATTTGGTGAGTGCTTGCTAAAAACCTTTTAGAGCAATTTGTAGAGCATATTCCCCAATATATGAGAAGCATGACTAAATAAACTTTCAATAGAACACCTAGAAAATGTTGGAAAACTAAGCAGTGTTGTGCGTGTGTCCAGAAAAATTGCACCTCATCTGAATTTCTGGTGTGTCAAAATTATTGGCATAAATTTAACTATTTGAGATGCATACTGTATATTATTTCTTAAGACGTTTTGTCTGGTATGTTTATGGGATTTTCACAGTATTTTTTGCTCAGGCTCTGAGAAATGTTTTAATTGCACAAACATTTTCTGTATTAAAGTATAAAAAGCAAACTGTATTCTTATCAAACTGGTGCATCCTTTGGGCAGAGGAATTTCTGAATTTTAACTTGTGATTATAATCTATGAATGGCTTTAGAAGAAAATGGATCTTTACAAAAGAATATAAAGGAAAGCTAAATTTTCAGAGGCAGAGCTACCCAGTTCAGCTCAAAAGGTCACTGTTGACGGTGCCAAACCTTATGACACTTCTAGGTCCAAACAGATTATGAGTCAAAATGAAGCCAGATGATAGACATTTTAAAATAAATATTATTCATATACACACAGGTTTGCAGTCTACTTACTGTGATTATAATCAGATACACTTTTAGATCTTTCTGGCTAAGATCAAGCACAAGATCTAAGTCAAACTGATGATGGTCTTTTCTTGGTCTTTTGGCTGTAACTGAGAACCATATAACATGGCGAGTTAACACCCTGCCACGTAACTCCACTGGAAACACAAAATTGTTTAGACCCTGGACAAACTGAGAGAAATAAACCTTTAATTTAAAAACAAGTGGATGCACATTTATTTATTTCCATATTTATAGCCCGTCTATAATGAGAGCATGCTAGGCAGGGAATAAAAGGTATAATACAATAAAACATAATTTCTCTCGAAAACACAAGAATACCATCAATTGTAACACAAATAACTAAAACATTACAATTTAAAACATTAGGGATCCATAAAACAAAGTAAAAATGGGTGGCCAGTCCTCTCTCCCGACACAGCCTGCGGCAGGTGGGTGGGCACTGCTGGTAACAGGGGACTCGGTGTGCCTCCCCCTGCCGCAGGCGGCACTACTTCTGGCCCATTTTGCTTCCACCCTTCCCCCTCAATCATCAGCCAGACTGCCCAGCTGCTCGTAGGTGGTGGTGGGGGGTGGAGTCGGAGGGGGTGGGTTCCCATGCTCACCCCCAGGCTCCAGTCACTCAGGTCAATCCAGTACCAAGCGGTAGGGAGAGCTGCGTTAGTGCCGGGCGCACCAGCGGTTGCCGCACGCACAGTGCAGCTCACCTACCGCTCGATCCTGTATGTAAATAGCTTGCAAATGCAAGCTGCGTCTAAGAAGCGTCCGTGAAGCGTTAGGCCCGCGCAACCCATTTTACTGTATAGAGCGCCTATACAGTAACCTGGGTGTGCGGGCCTAACGCTTCACAGACATGCTGGTATCTGTCATTTCAAATGTCATTTGAAATGACAGGTACCAGGAAGTGGCCAGTTCTCCGACGCTCGGGATTGTCAGCCCTCTCCCCTCCTCCCGAAGCAAGGCGCGAAAAGCAGCCTTGCTCCAGGAGGAGGGGAGACAGGACTGGCAGTGTAAAGCGAAAAAAAAGTAGCAAGAACGAGGGGAGAGAGGATGGGCAATCCTACGCTCGGGATTTCCAGTCCCCCCTCCCCTCCTCCCGAAGCAGGGCGCGAAAAGCAGCCTTGCTCCGGGAGGAGGGGAGGGGGGACTGGCAGTGTAAAGCGACGAAGCGACTTACTTTTTGCAGCCCCCCTCCGGACATCAGCGAGGGCGACCGCGGCTCCCCTCTCCTGCCTCCAGCTGCCCGCGAAGATGGACGCCTGCACGGGCAAAAGCGGCCCCTGTTCGTGCAATTGGGCCGCTCAAGTCGTGACGTCACATGCCGTGACGCCAAACGTCATGACGTCACACCTTGAGCAGCCCAATTGCACGAACAGGGGCCGCTTTCGCCCGTGCAGGCATCTATCTTCACGGGCAGCTGGAGGCAGGAGAGGGGGTCGTCCTCACCGATGTCCGGAGGGGGCTGCAAATAGTAAGTCGCTTCGTCGCTTTACACTGCCAGTCCCCCCTCCCCTCCTCCCGGAGCAAGGCTGCTTTTCGCACCTGCCTCGGGAGGAGGGGAGAGAGGACTGGCAGTCCCGAGCGTAGGATTGCCCGTCCTCTCCCCTCTCTTTCTTTTTGGCGTCCATCATCGCGGGCAGCTGGAGGCAGGGGAGGGGAGCCGCGGTCGTCCTCTCCGATGTCCGGAGGGGGGCTGCTGCTCCCCTCGCTCTCTTGCTACTTTTTTTTTTTTCGTTTTTTCCGCTTTGGTTGCTTGCTTCGAGAGGAGGGGAGAGGGCTGAAAATCCCAAGCGTAGGATTGCCTGTCCTCTCTCCCCTCGTTCTCTTGCAACTTTTTTTTTCGCTTTTTTTTTTTTGGCTTCGGGAGGAGGGGAGAGGACTGGGGCTGCCCCGGAGACCAGCACCCATGGACGCGGCCAGGGCAGGAGAGCGGGGGCTGGGGGAAAGTTTGCCACCTACCCTTACCCCTGCCTCTAACGCAGGGGTAAGGGTAGGCGGTAAGTTAGCAGGTTAAACACGCAGCAAAACGGCAGGGTAAAATAGCGATAGTCGGGGCGCGCGTTACTGGATGGTAGGGAATAGCTAATTCGATCGTTTACATGCAATATACATGCCGCGTGCGGAAGGGGTTGCCTGGGGATTTTAGGATGCAGTAGGAGTAGGTTAAAGGGGATAGTGTATCGCGGGTTGGACTAACGCGGCCGAAAAGTGAGTAGAAAGCCGGTTAGGAGCAGGGTAACCGCAGCCGCACTTTACTGTATTGAGCTGACTGTTTGGTCGCGGCATCCATTGAGGGCCGCACGCTGGTGCGTGGTCCGGCATTATGGTGGCTGCCTTTCATTGGGTGGGGAATGCCGGGGATCTCCCTGCAGCTCGCGCAGCCACGCGATGAACCAGCACTGCTGGTGAGGAAGGGGACTGGTGGGACCGGCTGCATTGGGAGTGGGACATCAGGGGGGGGGGGAATTTAAACTCAGGTGGTGGCAGCGATCAGGTCTTTTGCAGTCACGCCGTCAGCCAGCTGCTCGCGTCCCCAAAGAAAAAAGAACACTAATAGGAAATAGCAGGCCCTCTGTAAGTAGCAGCTTAGTGGCTAGAGAGCAACCTTGCATGCTATTGATCAGCAGTTCAAATCCACCCCATTTAAAAAAAAAAAAAAAAGGAGAGTGAAGGTGTTTAATAGCTGCAATATAATAGTAACTGTAACTTAGCCTGTTTGGCCTTTCTTTCTGATTCAAATTATAAATTAAATATATATATATATATATATATATATATATATCCACTGCAGTGAGCAAGAAGACCCTCTGCATCAGTGACCTGCTTTCTGTTATGGTGAGTGTCTGCTGCTCCCCCCTATGCTCTTTCACTCCTTAATATGCCCTATTAGAAGGACAGCAGCCCCCGTGGGGTAGTGGGGGGGGGGGGTTTGACTCCAGGTAAGAGTGCTGGAGTCCTGCCCCAGTGGAGCACCTGGGAGCTTCAGACCTGCAGCAGGCCAGATGAGGTGGTACCACATTAGCAGGAGACCCCAGGAACCCGGTGGGGTTGGGTCATTGGGAGGAGGGGAGGCACCATCCATTGGAAGTGGGAACCCTATCCTGGCTCATAGCCCCCGTTGAGGGTGTTTGGGGTGGGCATATAAGAGGTTGCTCACTAAAGAAGGCTGACCCTATACTGCCAGGTCCTAATGGCTGAATGAAAATTTTGAAAATCATAGAAGATAATACAGAACCTTGAGGTACTCTAGAATCAAGAACAAATGAGTTTGAGGTTTTATTTTTAATTTTCACTTGTTACTGACAATTACTGAAAAAGGACTGAAACCATAGTAAGACCTTTCCCCCGAGACCTAACTCTCTAAGGGGGTCATTTTCGTAGCGTACTGCACGCGAAAAGGGACTTTTCACAGGCCCGCCACCCCCCCCCCCCCCCCGTTACTGCCGGATTCTCTAAGGTCTGCGACCTTAGAAAATCCAGGCCTAAGCCTAGAAATTAATAAAGAATGAGTAATGGAATCAAAGGCTGAAGCCATGTCTAAATAAATAGCAATCACAGAGTTACCTCCATCTAAGATGCATAGAACATAAACATTTACAATAACCAGAAGTGTCTTGGTACTGTGATGAACTCAAAAGCCACACTGATTTTAGTTGTGGCCTATAGCTGTCAGGTAATTCAAGAACTATATGCTCTAACAGAACAAAAGAACATAAGAACATAAGAAAATGCCATACTGGGTCAGACCAAGGGTCCATCAAGCCCAGCATCCTGCTTCCAACAGTGGCCAATCCAGGCCACAAGAACCTGGCAAGTACCCAAAAGCTAAGTCTATTCCATGTTACCATTGCTAATGGCAGTGGCTATTTTCTAAGTGAACTTAATAGCAGGTAATGGACTTCTCCTCCAAGAACTTATCCAATCCTTTTTTAAACACAGCTATACTAACTGCACTAACCACATGCTCTGGCAACAAATTCCAGAGTTTAATTGTGCGTTGAGTAAAAAAGAACTTTCTCCGATTAGTTTTAAATGTGCCCCATGCTAACTTCATGGAGTGCCCCCTAGTCTTTCTATTATCCGAAAGAGTAAATAACCAATTCACATCTACCCGTTCTAGACCTCTCATAATTTTAAACATCTCTATCATATCCCCCCTCAGCCGTCTCTTCTCCAAGCTGAAAAGTCCTAACCTCTTTAGTCTTTCCTCATAGGGGAGCTGTTCCATTCCCCTTATCATTTTGGTAGCCCTTCTCTGTACCTTCTCCATCGCAATTATATCTTTTTTGAGATGTGGTGACCAGAATTGTACACAGTATTCAAGGTGCGGTCTCACCATGGAGCGATACAGAGACATTATGACATTTTCCATTTTATTCACCATTCCCTTTCTAATAATTCCCAACATTCTGTTTGCTTTTTTGACTGCCGCAGCACACTGAACCGACGATTTCAATGTGTTATCCACTATGATGCCTAGATCTCTTTCTTGGGTTGCAGCACCTAATATGGAACCCAACATTGTTTAATTATAGCATGGGTTATTTTTCCCTATATGCATCACCTTGCACTTATCCACATTAAATTTCATCTGCCCAATTTTCCAGTCTCACAAGGTCTTCCTGCAATTTATCACAATCTGCTTGTGATTTAACTACTCTGAACAATTTTGTGTCATCTGTAAATTTGATTATCTCACTCGTCGTATTTCTTTCCAGATCATTTATAAATATATTGAAAAGTAAGGGTCCCAATACAGATCCCTGAGGCACTCCACTGTCCACTCCCTTCCACTGAGAAAATTGTCCATTTAATTCTACTCTCTGTTTCCTATCTTTTAGCCAGTTTGGAATTCATGAAAGGACATCACCACCTATCCCATGACTTTTTACTTTTCCTAGAAGCCTCTCATGAGGAACGTTGTCAAACGCCTTCTGAAAGCTCTAACTATATGCTCTAACAGAAGATATTTCCAGTATATCTGGAAGAAAGCCATTGGAAAACAATGAGTTGATTAAATCTTTGAGTAGAGAGAAAAATGTTTCTTTAAACATACAGAAAATCCATAAAGGATATGGGTCCAAAGAGCTATGTGAGTTTCTTAACACTGATATCTAATTGTCAATATTCATGGAGGATACTGGATCAAAGGAATACATCTGAATTTCCAAAGAATCATAAAAATGCGATTCACTACTGACCACAAGGCCTTTTGTGACAAAGTTTTGATTTTATCATGAAAGAAGTCAGCAAATTTCTGAGAAGGAAGGAAGGATAACTTCTGAATCCTGATATTCTATGTTAACAATTCTATTAACAATGAGAAAATTTCATAAGTGCTATTCAGGGATTCTTTTAGACAAGTAGAAATATAAGGTTTCCTAGTCGACATGAATAGAGCTCTATATTCAGTTTGAATTTTACAATAAAGCTCTAAGCTTTCATCTGATAGATGAGGTCTTCATTTCCTCTCTACTCTTCCCATACATCTTTTCATTTCTCACAGTGCTTGACTGAACCATGGCAGTCTTTTGTGTTAAAAAAAAACAACCCTGAAACTTTCATTGGAGCAACAGTATTTTTATTGCTGTGGGGTACAGGGACAACAGGGACCTTTATATAAATATATGGGATAGACTCACAATCAGAGAGTGAACACATAAGGGTAGATTTTAAAACGTGCGCGTGCCAATTTTATAACATGCGCACACCACACAAGGCAGGAGACCTGAAGCAGGTCTAAAGTTTTGGGCTAATATAGCCGGATATACTCAATATCATGATAACATGATCAAAACCACAACTAAAGAGTGCTTCTACAGACTTCAGGTGTTAAAAAGACTCAAACCTCTCCTATATTTTCATGACTTTAGGACTGTTCTCCAATCCCTAATATTTGCCAAAATTGACTACTGCAGCGCTCTCCTCATCGGCCTACCCAGCGCAACAACCAAGCCCTTACAGATGATACAGAATGCCGCAGCGAGAATTTTGACAAGCACCAACCAGAGAGACCATATTACGCCCATCCTCCGCAATCTTCACTGGTTACCAGTCAGTCACAGGGCTCTACACAAATCTCTAACTCTAATTCACAAATCAATTCATAACCGCCTCCATCTCGACCTCGAATTCCCACTCAAACTCCACACTTCCAACAGACCAATGAGAGAAACCTACAAAGGAGCACTACAAGCCCCGCCAGCTAAAGCCACACGACTCATCTCTACCAGGGACCGAGCTTTTTCTACAGCAGGTCCAGCCATTTGGAACAACTTCCCTGCAGATCTCAGAATGGAACCGTGCCTACCAACATTTAAAAAAAAACTCAAAACTTGGCTCTTCTTACAAGCCTTCCCTGATCCATCAAACTTTCATTAGATAACTACTCAGCTTATGAATATGAATTTCGAACTTTGCCACTCCAATACTCTCCTAATTTACTAGTTTGCTACCCTAATAAGCTAACTAGCTCTAGACCAGGCTCAGACATTTGTTTAAAATCCCATTTCAGAGGCAAAATCGTGTAAAAGAACAACTCTGATTCTACTTTTTCAATCTTATTCTTTATTGTACATCATCATATACTATGCATATACAAACAGAACAATACACATGAAAGCACATATAAGAAGCAAGAATATACTTACATTATATTAATGAGCACAGCGCTGGCTTTGGAACTAACCTTTTTTTTTTCTACTACAGCTCTGCTTATATAGGTTAAAAATACAAAGTCAGCTAATTATCTGATTTCTGCTTGCATGCTTCACACCACGCTGTCTGCCTACAGGCAGCTGTTGTTTGTCTCCCCTTATCTCTCTCTCCCCCCTGCATTCTTTCCCACAGACTATTTGCTGCGTACTCTCTGCGATATCTCCTGCCCCATCCTGTGGCTTATAGCTTTGTCTGGCATGCAAGGTCCCAGGTTTGTGTTCTGGGGCCTACTGGTATTTTTCCATACCAGCAGTATGTTCAGCAATGATGGCAAGGCCGGGGATTGAACCCGGGTATAATCAACACATTTCACAATGTACCTAATTTAATATCCTCTTAAGGCTTCTCTTTTTCCAGCTGAACCAGCTTCCAAGTTCAAGGTCCTTGTTATTATGTAACTTTTGCTTCTCTGCTTTTGTCTCCGCTAATTATAAAAAAGTTGTTCCTTATGTTACGTTATGTTATACTGATCTACCCCTGTTCGATGTAAACCGACCTGATATGGTATTCAACCTTGAAGGTCGGTATAGAAAAATGTTAAATAAATAAATAAATAAATAAATAACAAAACCCGTTCCTGGAACACCCCTGGAAGGCCCCTTTTTTATCCAGCTAAATTATAGCCGGATAACTACTTTTCCAGCTATAATTTAGCCAGATAAGTGGCTGAAAATGGCAAAACTGGCCATTTAGGTGGATAAAAGTGGGCTTTTTGTCTACATTACTTTTGAATATGGAGCCCAATAACTTTAGCACTTGCTTCAACGTGGTGTTAAATCCTAGCATGCCAGCAGGACATTTTAACAATACAGAAAAACAAAAAATGAACTCTGAAAATGTAACTTTCATTATAATAAGACATAGCATAATTGTGTCTTTCTCTACCCCAAAACAGTTCAAATGAGCTACTGATAATGTTTTAGCACTTATTTCAATAAGCGACTACAATGTATGATGTAAACTGCAGATATCGCAGCAAAGATTAAATAATGGAAATTTTAACTTGGATCAAAAGAGTACATTGGTATAAAAATGACTAAATAAGCAATGTGCATAGTCTTTGATAAAAGTTTAAATTAGCCCCAATGTTTTCTTCTACTGCTGAATATAAAAAATAGTTGAATCAAATTGATTCTGGCAATTTGTTCTCTGTAGCTATACAAGTTTTTGGCAGTTAAAGGAACTGATTTAATATGCTTTTAATCTCACAGACACAAAAAGGGAAAAAAATAGCTTTTGTACAGTAGGTCTTAAATTTCCATGATTCATGCTTTCCTTAATTTTAATAAGATAAATTAAGGATTTGATCTTGTTGAGCACTCTGAATAAAAATCATAAATATAATATTCAAAACAGACTTATTAGTCTAAGTAGTATTGCAATGGTCAGCCATCGCCAGATAGTCAGATAGGACTATCTGAATTTTAAAAGCTGAGAGCTATGCAAGTATCTCAGGTCAGCACACGCTGAGCAGCATTAAGAAGCACGCGAGCACATGCAATATCTCCCGGTATGCGCACAGATGGGAAAGGCAAAAAAGATGTGGGGCATGGGTGGGATATGGACAGTCCAGGTATGTACATGAAATGTGCGCCTGTGTATTTACGTGCACAAGTGCGCGCTGGGCTCCCCTACCAGGTAACTTTTACACCTGCTATGGATGGCTTATAAGTAATGAAACAAACAAACAAGTCTAGTTAGTGGGGTTTTAAGAGTTGGGGCTACAAGGGAGGCATATTAACTAGGCTGATTAGGAAGTCTTATCCTTTACCGGGGGCGAACTGGGGAAATTGGTAATCGTGTCGGCACACATATCTAATAAAATCCCCCAACTTATGCGGTAGAGCTGGCATTTGCACGCACATGCGAATGTTCATATAAAATTGCACGCATTTGTATATGCATACAGCTAATTTTATATCATACATGCATATACATGTGTATGTTATAAAATGGCCATGTCTCTGGGTGCGAGCCGGCATGCGCACGTACATGTATGCCCGCGCGGCTGTTTCAAAGTTACCGTCCCCTCCAGCTAAGTATTTAGTCAGATAATTCAGGGAATGAACGGATCGGGAGGAGATGAGTTAACCAGATATTTTACTCCACTAACTCCAGTATTTAGATTTAGCCACAAAACATATCCAGATAACTCTGGTCGGCCCATATACCTGTCCTAAAGTTAGTTGGATAAACTTATCCAACTAACTTTATGATATCCGTGTATATTCAGAGGCATGGCTGTGCTGCTGAATATGCAGCACTAATTTATCCTGCTAACTAGCAGAACTGCCCTGCAACTGAATATGGACCCCATGTGACAGCCATGTACTCTATCAACTAAAAACTAGATGCATTTCAGATAGCATGTATGTTCCAATATCAGCAGGTGAACTCATCCTGTTATTTTATTATATCTTTTCTCAAGTGTTTGACTGGCAGTAGCTGTCATCTTGAGGCATGTTCTTCTAAATTGGCTACAATTAATCCAAAGTGCTGCAGCCAGAATACTTATTGAGATGAAATTCATTTAGAATTTCCTTGCTATGGCTTACATGATAAATGCTGGAAAAATTGTGCATAAGCTTCAAAATGACAATCCTGATTTGATATATCTTTATTGCTGCCTGCTTCTGAGTATGTTGTATTTCTTCTGCATGTGTATTTTGATTAAAAAGTCATCCTAGTTACAGAACATGAAATTATGATATCTCAGTATTACAAAACCAAAGCAATCAATTTTATTTTTAATTTTTATCAGTGGAAAGTAATGGCTAGTTGCTCTGCTTGTGAATTTGTTGTTTTCCTTAAACACTTCTTTCCGGATCAGTTCACCATCCAAACATCTATAATTTCAATGTGAAATTGTCGCATTTTCATTGTTTGTGTGTGTGTTGGGGGAGGAATCAGCACCGTTTTTAAAAATTGACTTTTCTTGCTTCACGTAATGATTGCTGATGCTGTTTTCATACATATATATATATATATATATATATTTAGAGGCATTAGATGGCATAGCTTTCTAATAAAGAGCCTCATGACAGACACTGAGGGAGTGAGGCACAATGGGGCGTGGAAGGCAAGACGGGCGGGAGCCAGCGTGGGGGCGGGGAGAGTAAAGGGGGAGGTAGGGGAGGGAAGAGGAGGGTGGGGGGCGGGCCCGGCGGTCTGGTTAAAAGGGAAGCTCCTACAGCCGAGCTTCCCTTTTGTGATCCAGACCTCTACCGGTTACCTGCAGTTTCCCACCCACCCTCCCATCAAATTTAGTCCTATTCGTTAATATAGTTAAGGGGTAGGAACCTGTCGCAGCCTTTGGCGTTGCGCATAGCGTGGTGACCAGCCGAAGCAACACCCCCGCCTTTAGTTTAAGTAGGCCGTGGCCTGAGGGGCGGAGGCCCTTCGGGGCCACTAGAGCAGGCAGCTCAGAAAGGGGCCAGCGGCCAGCGCAGACCCTCGACGCTTCAACGGCCGAGAGGGGCGAGCAAAGAGGCGAATGGACCAATCAACCCTGACTTCCACGGTCGGGTCACCGGTAATTTCGACAGCCCCGGCTTCTACAGCCAAGGAGGGCGCATGTGCAGCAGAAAACTTTGACAGTAGCACAGGTTGGCGGGGGAGCGCTGGTCACTAAGAGTTCAGTTTTTTAACAAGTTACAGTGTTGTTTATGATGGCCAATTATGTTTATTGCTCAATTTAGTAATGTATAATATTACCATTGCTTATTGGGCTGCGGCCATTATTTTGTCCAAACTAATAAAATTCTCGTTATTCAAATGTAATGGTGTGCGTTGTTTCTAAGAGCTACCTGCAGGTATGATAAGGATTACAGACGCAGGCTTTCCACTGCCCACATTGTGAATACCACACCTTAGACCGGTGTCTCAAAGAACATCAACAGGTCTGTTACTTCAGGGTAACCAAAATGTGTAAAAATAATCTGGCTCCTTAACGCAACTGATGAAAATATATCTTTTGACTAGTTACTGTGACTATTCTGAAGGTCAGGCCTGTTTTGTGGACTCGAAGACTGGACTTCGAAAACACCGCCACCGTAAGTATGAGGAGCTGTTAAAGAGGAAAAGTTCATATTTCTCCCCAAAATAAAAAAGAAATCAGTTCTATTCCAAAACATCTGAATGTATTAAATTCAGTGGAGCTGCAACTCTTTCATGAATTCTGAAGCCAAAAGAACCTTTAATATGTTGCACATTTGTTTCACATATGAAACAAAACAAAAGATGAAAAAAATAACATGCACAAAAAGTTTTTAAATTATTCCAATTCATCTAGCATAACAATAAAATAAAATTGCAGGACACAAACCTCAGGTGTCAGCTTGTCACTATGTTACAAGTAAGGTAGTTATTAAATTCATTATGCTATCAAATTGTGAAGTTTAGACACACCAAATATAGCAACCTGGTTTAATTGCTCACCATTTTAATGTGCATGAAAGAAAGAGAAAGGGGGAGGAAGGATTGGATGCAACTCTATGACTGCAAGATATCCTTAAAGGCCTTTTTCCATCACAATTCAACACATTCTACTATCTTGCATAAATCAAATAAAAATGAAGGTCTGTTTGTGCAATTATTACTGTACATTCCGAAGCCCTAAAATTCAATGTATGTGTTTAATGAATTTGCTTGCTATTAATACCATTTATACATAAAAGCATCGTAGACAACGTAGATATATTAGAAGTACAGGCAAATACACTATGACACATTTTTATCATCATAACACTGATTTTAATCCTTGCAGTGTGACAGAGTGGTTACAAAACATATGTCTTCAACATGCTCAAGAGAATATGGGGCCCACACAATAAAATTTGGGGTAAAAAATGAGCACCTTTAATGAGCTGTACAAAGAGATTTATCATGTGCAGATTAAAATTTTGCCACACTAAAATAGCCATGGAAATAGTATGAATAGATACATAAGAAAACTCTGCCATGCATATAAGCTGCCTGCTGAAATCTCCTGAGCTAAGTGGCACTTTTACTATGTGCTAAGAAGTTGAGGGGATGCCTCTCTTCCCAAACCCATGCAAAAGAAAGTGCTCCCATTCTCACTGACCCTCCAATCTCCCTGGCACATAGCAGCAATCTCCCCATCCCTGCCCCCCTCCACAAGGAATCCACGACTGATACATTACAGGAGGACCTTGCAAGACTGGAAGATTGGGCAAGACTGGACATTACAGGACATTACAGGAGGACCTTGCAAGACTGGAAGATTGGGCATCCAAATGGCAGATGAAATTTAATGTGGACAAGTGCAAGGTGTTGCATATAGGGAAAAATAACCCTTGCTGTAGTTACACGATGTTAGGTTCCATATTAGGAGCTACCACCCAGGAAAAAGATCTAGGCATCCTAGTGGATAATACTTTAAAATCGTCGGCTCAGTGTGCTACAGTAATCAAAAAAGCAAATGGAATGTTAGGAATTATTAGGAAGGGAATGGTTAATAGAACGGAAAATGTCATAATGCCTCTGTATCGCTCCATGGTGAGACCGCACCTTGAATACTGTGTACAATTCTGGTCGCCGCATCTCAAAAAAGATATAGTTGCAATGGAGAAGGTACAGAGAAGGGCAACCAAAATGATAAAGGGGATGGAACAGCTCCCCTATGAGGAAAGGCTGAAGAGGTTAAGGCTGTTCAGCTTGGAGAAGAGACGGCTGAGGGGGGATATGATAGAGGTCTTTAAGATCATGAGAAGTCTTGAATGAATAGATGTGACTCGGTTATTTACACTTTCGAATAATAGAAGGATTAGGGGGCATTCCATGAAGTTAGCAAGTAACACATTTAAGACTAATCGGAGAAAATTCTTTTTCACTCAACGCACAATAAAGCTCTGGAATTTGTTGCCAGAGGACGTGGTTAGTGCAGTTAGTGTAGCTGGGTTCAAAAAAGGTTTGGATAAGCTCTTGGAGGAGAAGTCCATTAATGGCTATTAATCAATTATACTTAGGGAATAGCCACTGTTATTAATTGCATCAGTAGCATGGGTTCTTCTACTAGCACAGAAAAGCTAGAAATAACACATGGACGTTTTCATGTTATTTCCTGGCCCCTAAACCGGGTATAACACAGGCAAGGAAATGAGCTAAATGACATGTAAATACATGCAAGGCATTATAATGCCATTCAAATGAATGTTGCAGCATGCATCAAATCTTCACACAATGTTCTACTCCTGAAAAATTAGTTACATCTCAAGAAGTGTTGATAAATTTTCCCAAAGAGCATTAGAGATTAATATACTTCCTGTAGTGATTCCCGAAGCTAAGAATTTAGAGTCAGAAGTCTACCTAATATCCAACTCTACCATCCAAACATCCCTTGTAATCTAATGGCCTCTCCTATGATTAAGCTCTGCCCCTTTGGGAAAACACCACTCCCTGGTAAACAACTCCCCCTTTCCCACCTTCCACCACAGTCTCTCTCAAGATTATTGTTCTATTCCTGAGGGTCTAATGGGGGCAGGAGTGATCCCTACTTGCTCCCATCCTACTGTCACCATCTTTAAAAATTAGTACTAGCTGATCCTTGGTGCTGCTTTGTTCAAATCATGTGATCCAACAAAGGAAGGCCTGTAGAGGCAGTACAGATGTGAATGGAGACCACTTATATTTCCACTGGACGCTCCCTTTAAAAGATGGTAGCCTCAGGATGGAAGACAGTTATCCCACATTTCTGTGATCAGGAACGTGCAAAAATCCCAGTTGTATCAACATAAGGAAAACTTATGTGAGATCGCTTGATACTGCAATTTAGAAAATCCTTTGGTCGTCTTCTCCATGGTACAAATACCACAGTTCAGTAAATGGCTCTTATGAGATGAGGGACTGTTAAGGTGATACAGATGAATTTTCAAAGAGTTGAGTGCATAGAAATCAGCACATGCGTGCTTAAATAGAATATATATTCATGCCAATATAATTTTATAAACTTCAAACATGAGTAAATCTTCTTGAATAAAAAAAGGGGCAGACCAGGGGCATTTTGGGACAGAGCCAACATTTAGGGGCAGATTTTCAAAGGGTTACTAGTGTAAGATTCGCGCGTATCCCCCGAAAACCTGCCACAAGTTCCCCCTGCACGCAAGCCCTGGGACGCGTGTAAGTCCCGGGGCTTTCCTGGGGGGCGTGTTGGGGGCATGTCGGGGGGGCGTGTCGTGGCGGCGTGTTATCCGGGGTCGGGGCCGTGGGCGTGGTTCCGGCTCGGGGGCGTTTCAGGGGCGTGGCCGAGGCCTCCGAAACTGCTCCCGGGCCGGGGAAACGCGCAGCCGGGGCAGGCGTATCTCTTCGATCAAAAGTGGGGGGGGTTAGATAGGGTTGGGGGGGGTAGGCAGGGGAAGGGAGGGGAAGGTGAGGGGGGTGGAAGGAAAGTTCCGAAATCGGAGCGGCCTCGGAGGGTACGGAGGCAGGCTGCGCGGCTCAGCACGCAGGCTGCCGATTTTGCACAGCCTTGCGCGCGCCGACCCCGGATTTTAAAGGATACTCGCGACTATGCACATTTCTATTAAAATCCGGCATACTCTTGTTCGCGCCTGGTGCGCGAACAAAAGTACACGTGGTCGTACTTTATTAAATTCTACCCCTTAATGTACAAGTTGCAATTTTATAACCTCCGAAAGTGTCGCGTGTAAGCCTGTTACTGTGTAGTTTATGTAAACCTTTTGGCAATAACATATATTGCCAAAAGGTTTACATAGAGATGAATTATGTAATGGGATTAAGTTTTACATAGAGATGAATTATGTAATGGGATTAAGTTAAACTATTACCATTTTCTATTACATATATAAAATTTTTAGCATTTGCTCTAAATCCGTTCTTCAATTTCTAGATGTGCCTCTGTTTATCATCATAGTCTGAAAACAGTAAATTTGCTATTAATCCTCTTACAATTTTTAGTTTCACAGACAATTTCAATGTATATAAGTGATGTTTAGCTGTTAGATTTAATAATCCTCACATGGTATATTTTAATTTCTATTGCTCCAAGATTTTCCAAACATACCTATAATGTTATGTAAAAACTGGAATATAATGTTTTATACATAGCTCTTCTAACTTGAATACAGGACATCATAATATGAATTTTAGACTTATGTTCAGGAAGTCTTGATACACGTCAGATAAGATTTTCAATAGTGCCTTTTAGAGAGAATTCTTCCATTTTTAAAGTCTTTTCCATTTCTGCACATACAAATATAGATTTGCACTAGAATACATCACCAGTTCAGACAGCCTCAGATTACACTCCATCCCCATTTGTTAATGTCACTCATTCTATTTCATGCAAGAGTCCACATGTTACTCTTGATTTAATCAATAACCAGAGGAAGGACACTCCATGATAGCAACTGCTCAAAGCTATTCGCCAACCAACCAGCACATTTCAACCCATTAGCTCATGTCTGTCCCGCTCCTTCTTAAGAACATAAGAAATTGCCATGCTGGGTCAGACCAAGGATCCATCAAGCCCAGCATCCTGTTTCCAACAGAAGCCAAACCAGGCCACAAGAACCTGGCAATTACCCAAACACTAAGAAGATCCCATGCTACTGATGCAATTAATAGCAGTAGCTATTCCCTAAGTAAACTTGATTAATAGCCGTTAATGGACTTCTCCTCCAAGAACTTATCCAAACCTTTTTTGAACCCAGCTACACTAACTGCACTAACCACATCCTCTGGCAACAAATTCCAGAGCTTTACTGTGCGTTAAGGGAAAAATAATTTTCTCCGATTAGTCTTAAATGTGTTACTTGCTAACTTCAAGGAATGCCCCCTAGTCCTTCTATTATTCGAAAGTGTAAATAACCGATTCACATCTACTCATTTAAGACCTCTCATAATCTTAAAGACCTCTATCATATCCCCCCTCAGCCGTCTCTTCTCCAAGCTGAACAGCTCTAACCTCTTCTTCAGCCTTTCCTCATAGGGGAGTTGTTCCATCCCCTTTATCATTTTGGTTGCCCTTCTCTGTACCTTCTCCATCGCAACTATATTTTTTTTGAGAGGTGGCGCCAGAATTGTACACAGTATTCAAGGTGTGGTCTCACCATGGAGCGATATAGAGGCATTATGACATTTTCTGTTTTATTAACCATTCCCTTCCTAATAATTCCTAACATTCTGTTTGCTTTTTTGACTGCTGCAGCACACTGAGCCGACAATTTTAAAGTATTATCCACTATGATGCCTAGATCTTTTTCCTGGGTGGTAGTTCCTAATTTGGAACCTAACATCGTGTAACTACAGCAAGGGTTATTTTTCCCTATATGCAACACCTTGCACTTGCCCACATTAAATTTCATCTGCCATTTGGATGCCCAATCTTCCAGTCTTGCAAGGTCCTCCTGTAATGTATAACAATCCGCTTGTGATTTAACTACTCTGAATAATTTTGTATCATCCGCAAATTTGATAACCTCACTCGTCATATTCCTTTCCAGATCATTTATATATATATATTTTGAAAAGCACTGGTCGAAGTACAGATCCCTGAGGCACTCCACTGTTTACCCTTTTCCACTGAGAAAATTGACCTTTTAATCCTACTCTCTGTTTTCTGTCTTTTATCCAGTTTGTTATCCAGGAAAGGACATCGCCTCCTATCCCACGACTTTTTAGTTTTCTTCGAAGCCTCTCATGAGGGGCTTTGTCAAACGCCTTCTGAAAATCCAAACACACTACATCTACCGGTTCACCTTTATCCACATGTTTATTAACCCCTTCAAAAAAATGAAGCAGATTTGTTAGGCAAGACTTCCCTTGGGTAAATCCATGTTGACTGTTTTCCATTAAACCATGTCTTTCTATATGCTCTATGATGTTGATCTTGAAAATAGTTTCCACTATTTTTCCCGGCACTGAAATCATGCTTACTGGTCTATAGTTACCCGGATCAGCCCTGGAGCCTTTTTTAAATATTGGGATTACATTGGCCACCCTCGAGTCTTCAGGTACAATGGATGATTTTAATGATAGGTTACAAATTTTAGCTAATAGATCAGAAATTTCATTTTTTAGTTCCTTCAGTACCCTAGGATACATACCATCCGGTCCAGGTGATTTGCCACTCTTTAGTTTGTCAATCTGGCCTACTACATCTTCCAGGTTCACAGTGATTTCATTCAGTTCATCTGACTCATCACCCCTGAAAACCATCTCAGGAACTGGTATCTCCCCAACATCCTTATTAGTAAACATGGAAGCAAAGAATTAATTTAGTCTTCCTGCAATGGCCTTATCTTCCCTAAGAGCCCCTTTAACCCTCGGTCATCTAATGGTCCAACCGACTCCCTCACAGGCTTCTTGCTTGGGATATATTTTAAAAAGTTTTTATTATGAGTTTTTGCCTCTATGGCCAACTTCATTTCAAATTCTTTCTTCGCCTGTCTTATCAATGTTTTACACTTAACTTGGCAATGCTTTCGTTCTATCCTATTTTCTTCAGATGGATCCCTCTTCCAATTTTTGAAGGATGTTTTTTTGGCTAAAATAGCCTCCTTCACCTCACTTTTTAACCATGACGGTAATTGTTTTTCCTTCCTTCCACCTTTCTTAATGCGTGGAATACATATGGACTGTGCCTCTAGGATTTTATTTTTAAACAATGTCCATGCCTGTTGAACACTTTTAGCCTTTGCAGCTGCACCTTTCAGTTTTTTTTTCTAACTATTTTCCTCATTTTATCAGTTTCCCTTTTGAAAGTTTAGTGTTAGAGCTGCAGATTTACTTATTGTCCCCCTTCCAGTTTTTAGTTTAAATTTGATCATGTTATGATCACTGTTGCCAAGTGGCCCCACCACTGTTACCTCTCTCACCAAATCCTGCGTTCCACTAAGAATTAAATCTAAAATAGCTCCCTCTCTTGTTGGTTCCTGAACCAATTGCTCCATGAAGCAGTCATTTATTACATCCAGGAACTTTATGGCTCTAGCAAGTTTTGATGTTACATTTACCCAGTCAATATTGGGGTAATTGAAATCTCCCATTATTATTGCACTGCCAAATTGGTTAGCTTCCCTGATTTCTCTTAGCATTTCACCATCTGTCTGACCATTTTGTTCAGTTGGACGGTAGTATACTCCTATCACTATACTCTTACCCAACACACATGGGATTTCTACCCATATAGATTCTACTGAGCATTTAGTCTCTATCCTGTTGGACTCTATACCCTCCTGGACATAAAGTGCCACACCCCCACCAAGTTGATCCTCCCTATCATTGCGATATAATTTGTACCCTGATATAGCACTGTCCCATTGGTTATCCTCCTTCCACCAAGTCTCTGTGATGCCAATAATATCAATCTCATCATTTGCTGCTATACACTCTAACTCTCCCATCTTACTTCTTAAACTTCTGGCATTGACATATAGACATTTCAAAGTGTGTTTTTTGTTTGTATTAACAACCTGCTTTTCCGTTAGGAATAATTCAGAAATCATTAGCTTCTGAGATTTTTTACATATAGGCACATGGACTATGTTTGCTTTTAATGGAACCTCTCTGTTGGGATGCCCTAACTCTCCTGTTTCATTAGTTCCTTCAAGGTTACATTTCTCTGAACCACTTTCGCTTTCCCCCTTGTTCTAGTTTAAAAGCTGCTCTATCTCCTTTTTGAAAGTTAGTGCCAGCAGCTTGGTTCCACTCTGGTTAAGGTGGAGCCCATCCTTTCGGAAAAGTCTCCCCTTTTCCCAAAAGTTTCCCCAGTTCCTTACAAAGCTGAATCCCTCTTCCCTGCACCATCGTCTCACCCACACATTGAAACTCTGGAGCTCTGCCTGCCTCTGGGGACCTGCACGTGGAACAGGAAGCATTTCACAGAATACCACCCTGAAGGTTCTGGATTTCAGCTTCCTACCTAAAATCCTAAATTTGGCTTCCAGAATCTCTCTCCCAAATTTTCTTATGTCGTTGGTGCCCACATGTACCATGACAGCCGGCTCCTCCCCTTCGTCAAGCATCCTCTCCCTTTCACATTATCCCTGTAGAAAGCCCATTCTGTATCTAACAAGTTGTTTAAAATCACAACATCTTCATATCTCATTCCCTCTAACTTTTGGCTTTTTATTTTTATTTTTTTCCTGGAGACTCTGCCTTTATTGCAACTCTGTCATGAAGAAGACATCTTCCCCCATACACTTCTACCAAACAGCCGTGGTGGTGCTGTTGGACTACTTCTTAATTCCTCTTGCAGGTGTTAACCCCTTTTTCCTCCTTAAACCCCATCCTTTTCTTTCTTTGAGGCAGCCACTTACTTGTTTTTCATTGTGCTTCATCTTTATGTCTTGACTAGCCTGTGATCTCCAAGGAGCAGAAAGCTCACAGGGACAGTAACTTTGAAACAACCAGACAGGCACATGTATGCGCAAATACCAGCTCACGCCAAAGGATGTGGCCATATTTTAACATACGTGCGTATATGCATGCATGCTATAAATTAGGCTGTATGCACGTACATGTACGTACAATTTTATATGGATGCGCGCATATGAGCACAAATGCCGCCTCTACAGCGTAAGTGGGGGAATCTCAGTAGACACATGCACCGATGCAATTACCAGTTTTCCCGGTTCGTTCCCAGTTCACCCAAGCAAGGGATAGGACATCCTAATCCTCCAAGTTAAATAGCCTCCCTTTTACCCTAACACCAACCTTTAAAAACCCACTGACTAGCCTAGAATTTTTTATTTTATTACTTATACGCCATCCATAGCAATAGTAAAGTTACGCGGCAGGGGACCCCGACGCATGCTTGTGCATGTAAATACTTACGCACACATTTCATGTTAGAGTACCAGAATGCCCTTGTCCTGACCATGTCCTGCCAAGATCATGCCCACGACCCACCCCTTTTTTGCAACTTCAGATTTGTGCCTATACCAGGAGATACGCGTGTACTCAGGCACCTTTTAAAATTTGCATAGCACGTGCCGGCCGGACATACTCACATATCTCCCAGTTTTGGTGCACACCGGGCTTTAAAATTCACCCCTTAACGTGGGTGAATTTTAAAACTGCTGCAATAGTATGTCATATTTACATTTTCTTTGAAAATTACCCTGTATGCATGTAATTTCCAATTTTACATGTGTAAATTCCCTCCCAGTCGGCTCCAGTTTCGGAGTGGACTGGGAGGGAACTTCCCACCCCCTACACTAATCTCCCTTCCCCTAACCTACCCCTCCAGCCCTAACCTAGACCCCCCCCCAAAAAAAGACCTTTTGTTTTACCTGTTGCGCCTGCCTCAGGGCAGGCGCAGGTTGTGGGCGCCAGCACCCTATTCCCTAGGCCACCTCAGCAAATGGCCGCTGTGCTGGGGGGCCTCTGGCCCCGCTCCACCCCCGCTCCACCCCCGGACCATCCCACCCCACCCCACCTCACCCCTTTCTCGAAGCCCTGGGACTTACACGCGTCCCAGGGCTTTGGGGGTCATTTTCAAAGGAGTTACGCATGTAAATGTGACATACTATCGTAGCAATTTTCAAAAGCTATTTACTCGAGTAAAGTGCACTTACTTGAGTAAATCCTATGGACAATTCAATGACATATATTGTAGCAATTTTGAAAAGCCCACTTACTTGAGTAAAGTGTATTTACTCGAGCAAAAACCAGTTTTGCTCGAGTAAATGCTTTTTAAAATCTACCCCTTTATGTGCATGGCCGGGCCTTTTAAAATAGGCCCAGCGCGGGTAAGGCCATTTACCCACATAAGCGTTTGAAAATCCAGCCCTTTATCAACTATACAAACTGAAATTGCACATATTGGCTAGAGTAGCATATAGGAAAGGAGAAACTCAAATATTTTATAACTAATATAATGATCTTCAGGGTAGAAGTCTGTTAATTTTGTGGGGAAAGCATCTGAGGCAGTTTGTAGTTCTTATCATCATCATGATTTTTATAGCTCATACCAGATATACCCAGCACTATACAAAAACACAAAATGGACAGTTAACATAGGTAAAACCTATTAACAATTCAATAGCATATTGTGTTAAGTGCATTTAACATGTGTAAACAAACTTTTGAATATTGCTAAAACAGATTATCACATTTACATTTTCCTTTCAAAATTACCCTGATAAATAGTATTTTGCAAGATTCAGAAGTTTGTGTATACTTGCAATGTCACACATAAACTTGAAAGGAATAAAAGGCAGTTTAGATGTGTCGTGGGGTGGGATTTGGAAGTTCATGCATGACTCAGTATTTTGTAAGCAGTACATAAATATATTTCTGAACTTGTCTGTACACTTTTGCACCAGTTAATTAAGCTGCAAATCTGAAATTCCACGTCATTTATTTGCACTTTTCACGGAGCAAGTGATCAGAGGGTAAGGATAAAGTGCTAGATGGGATGGGTGAACTGGTAAAACTGCCAGAGAATTGATTGTAATTATGCACACAAGTATTTTCATAATTGGAGTACACATATTCTTTATAAAATGCATGCCTCTGTGTTTAACTCAGGATTATTATGCACACATGCTGCAATTATTAAACATGTAAAATATACGTGGAAAAGAGGGCTTGAAATTTCAAATATATTACAGTATAATTTGGATTTTTTATTCACTATAGAATCATGGTTGATGGAAACGTGTAATATTAGTAAGCAGCTTATGCCCTCCAGGTTACTCTTATGAAGGGGTGTGGCATAAAGGGAAGATAGGTAAAGGTGTTTTCATTATTTTTAAAACCTTTTATAGTTACAAGAAGAGAAGATAAGATGAGTAATAATTCTGAAGGTTTATTAGTAATACAGATAACAATCGTGGATTATTTGTAATCCACGATTGTAATCCCGGCCCAGAAATCTTTGGTAATTAACTTGGTGGTGGATTCATTTCATTAAAAGATAGATTTTAACAGGGCCGCACAAGCACAACGAATACTCTTCACACACTCATATCTAAAGCTTATAAGTGATGAAAAATCTAAAAAGAGGAGTGGATTTGTACACTGCAGTCTGCTAGCTACATTGTACAAATCAATACCTTTTCATCATTCTTTAATGATGTGAATTTTAGAATGGATACCTCTGATTATTTGTGTTTTCTTTTCAGGACAATGGATACCTCTGAATGTGTCTGTAACAGTACCCCCTAACCCCAGCCGATCTCCCCAATTCTTAGAATAGTCCATATATAGAATATCAGACTGAGTTTACCCTCCATTGCCTCAGGTACAAAACTTAGATTGTAAGCTCTCTGGGATAGAGAAATACCTACAGTACCTGAATGTAAACCAATGTGATATCTCAGATTGAATGTCGGTATATTAAAAAAATATATATATATAATAATAATAAAGAGCGCTCTCTCTCTCTTCCCCACGAACTCCTGCACCTAGCAAGGAACACCCATGCCCTGCCCCTTTTCCTCCAGCATGCCCTTCCCAGCTATTTAAAATTCTCATAGCTCCCACTCAGGCCACTTACGCATATGTGTGGCTGGTTTTGCGCATGCAAGGCTTTTAAAATCCACCTTTAAGTCTAAAGCTTTACAGTATCAAAATGTAATTATATCTGGGAATTTTAATATACATGTCGTGTTCTAGTTTAGTTACGGAATTCTTTCCATAATAGGTACATTAGGATTGAAGCAATTAATCCAGCAGATCACTCATTGTTCTGGATATACATTAGATTATATATATATTATATATATATACACATTATGGGGCAGATTTTATAAATCTGCGCACATGCGTACTTTTGTTCGAGCACCAGGCGCGAACAAGAGCACGCAGGATTTCAATAGACACGCGCGTCTCCATTAAAATCCGGGGTCGGCGCGCGCAAGACTACCCAACATCGGCAGCCTGCACGCGCCGAGCTGAGCAGCCTGCCTCCGTTCCCTCCGAGGTCGCTCCAAAATCTGAGCGGCCTCGGAGGGAACTTTCCTTCACCCTCCCCCCACCTTCCCCTCCCTTCCCCTACCTAACCCACCCCCCCCGGCCCTATCTAAACCTCCCCCCTACCTCTATCACGAAAGTTACGCCTGCTTGAAGCAGGTGTAACTTTGCGCGCACCGGGACGGCTGCCGCGCTCCATGTTCCGGTCCGGGGGCTGGTCCAGGGGCCGCTGTCTCGCCCCCGGAATGCCCCCGGGCTGGAACCACGACCCGGACACGCCCCCAAAATGCCATGTCACTCCCGGCACGCCCCCGACACGCCCCTCCATGCAAGCCCCGGGACTTTCACGTGTCCCGTGGCTTGCTCGCGCCGCCGAGCCTATGCAAAATAGGGTCGGCGCGCGCAGGGGGGGTTTGGGGTAGGTGCGTATCTTACGCGAGTACCCCTTTGAAAATCTACACCTATATTAGTTCATGACTGAATAGTGCCCAATAATATTTTCTCTAATATCAGGGAACTGTTTAATCTGTGGTCTCTGATATTACTATTATCTGAACTGAGCCATTTGGATGGTATAGCAAATCATAACGTTAAACAGAAATTGGTACGCCCTACTGTGGATAATTAGGATTTCTGTACTAGGTGGGAGGTTGGAAAAAAATCCTTTGATTTTGTGTCTGTTGAAGAAACTAATTGGTGGAATCATTCTCTTCAGCAAATATATGATGCTGTGGAGCCAGAAAAGGTTATGCAAAAGGATTTACAAGTATCTTTTGCCCCTTGGTATAATGAGAATTTATTAATAATGCGGAAAACATTATAGAGTTTGGAAATAAAATGGTAGAAATTTAGGACTGAGGAATTTAAAGATGCTCATCTGTTGATGTTATCTTCATATAGATCAGCACTGACTATGGCTAAAAAGATTTATTTTACTGCAAATATTAATAAATCAATTAATAAACCATTAGAATTGATAAACGTGGTAAAAGGGCTGTTAAAGAGACCTGAAAATTTTTGTTCTGCGGTTCTGAATAATACTGATTTAGCAATCTACATTCAGGATAAGTTTCTGTCTGTGCAGAGACAGATAACAATACAGAATAGTAATGATTTTTTTTTTATATTTATCTTTCAGAAATGCACTGATAAAATGGTCGTCATTTAAAATGTTAATGGGTTTACTGACATTTTTGCTAATATAAGAATAGCAAATTGTACTACAGATTCTTGCCATTCTATATAGTTAAAGGATCTTTTGATATATTTAAAGAACAAATTGTCTGTACTGTCACTATATCTCTGGTTGAAGCTTTAGTCCCTAAATTGTTGAAACAAGCTGTTATAAGGCCCAAGTGTAAACATTTGACACATTCTGCTGCCTCATACCAAATTATAAACCTTTTCAAATCTTTATACAATGAGCAAAATATTGGAAAAATGCAGTTAGAGGATTTTTGAGAGGAATATCATAAAAGAGAAGTTTGGCTTCTGACAATATCCTGAAACAGAAAACCTGTTAGTGTTGATTTTTGATGATATTCATCTAAATTTTGACTGGAATAAATCTAGGATTTTAATCCAGCTGGATGTGTCCTCCGCATTTGATACCATTAGCCATTCTTTGCTCATTTCATGAGTGCATTTTTTAGTAGGGGGATGCAATCTTTTTAATCAAAATATACAATTGCAATAAAATTGTCTATTTCTTCTCATTTCAGGAGCACCATGAAACAAAATTTAAAAACCCAAAATTATTTAAAATTTGGTATTTCCTGCTAGCATGCACTAATAAAAAAAAATCATTCACTCCCAACTATCAGAATACTTGGAAACGAACAACATACTTCAACCCACACAATTTGGTTTCAGAAAAAACCTAAG
This sequence comes from Rhinatrema bivittatum, assembly GCF_901001135.1. Taxonomy (NCBI): domain Eukaryota; kingdom Metazoa; phylum Chordata; class Amphibia; order Gymnophiona; family Rhinatrematidae; genus Rhinatrema; species Rhinatrema bivittatum. The sequence goes on along the minus strand of NC_042620.1, from coordinate 133,131,804 downwards.
CATGGAAACATTACTCCTTTCACTTAATGACACAGTTCTTCGAGGATTAAACAAAGGACAAAGTTACATTTTAATTCTCCTGGATTTGTCAGCCGCCTTTGACACAGTTAACCATGCCATTTTACTCAACAGACTTTCTGAAATTGGAATATCAGGCACCATTCTAAAAGGGTTCACCTCATATTTATCCTAAAGAAGTTTCCAAGTAATTTTCAACAACAACCTTTCAAATAAAGTGAACCTAAATAAAGGAGTCCCACAAGGATCTGTACTATCGGCAACACTTTTTAACATTTATCTCCTACCTATTTGTCACACAATCATCTGGGTCTGTCACATTTCCTTTATGCTGATGACATTCAAATATTAGTCCCAATTCAAAATTCGCTTGAAGAAACCTACAAGAAAATAACGTCTTATCTCTCAAAAATTAAGCAATGTCTCTCTAACTTAAAACATGTAATTAACATCGATAAAACCGAACTAATCATCCTTGATAAAAAAAATCAATGACTTACCCAGACAAGCACTCAAAACAGAAAACCCAGAATCAATAATCTCTCCTGTCGACCATGCCAGAAATCTTGGAATTACAATTGACAAAGAATTATCCTTCAAAACTCACATTTCAAATAAAATCAAAGAAGGTCATCACAAATTACTGATGGTCCAGTGGGGGCAGGAGCACTGGATAGCCGGCACCATGTTTAAAGATGGTGCTGGCAATGGCCGGCCATCCAGTACTCCTACCATGTGACAGGGGCCGGCCAATGGCACGGATACCCTGTCACATGGTAAGGGCAAAGGGCCATTGGCGCCATTTTTATTAACGCAGCCGATGGCCCAAGAGCGGGAGATTGCTCCCTCACCCCCACTGGACCACCAGGTAATTTTAAAACCTTTTTTGGGGGTTCGGGAGGGTGGGGGAGGGTTTTTTGATTATCGGATAGGGCGCAGCCGATAATCAAAAATCCAATCAGGCTGGGCGATAAAAATTTTAAGATTTGGATCGGAACTGGAACCGATCAGATTCCGGTTCCGATTCACATCTCTATTACTGACACTCAGACGTCTCAAACCATTCCTCTCTCAAAATGATTTTAGAATAGTTCTCCAACTACTCCTATTTACAAACCTAGACTACTGCAATGCCCTACCTCCTTGGCCTCCCTTTTACCACCATACGTCCACTACAAATACTGCAAAACGCAGCCGCCAGGATTCTTTCTGGAACCAAGAAACAAGATCACGTTACACCTATTCTTATTTCCTTGCAGAATAAAATATAAAGTCTTATCAATCCTCCACAAATTAATTACAGGACAACATAAACATTGGCTATCTGAACACATTGAAATACACACTCCAAAAAGGAACCTTCATTCAATGAATAAAGACCTCCTCAAAATTCCTCACACAAAAATCATGAATCTAATATCAACACGAGAAAGAGCTATATCCATCGCCAGCCCATCTCTATGGAACTCCTTACCTTTCAATCTAAGAACTCAATTTGACACCAAAACTTTCAAAAAAAGACTTAAAAACCTGGCTTTTTACCAGAGCCTTCTCAGATGATCTTAACCACCAACACCATTAAACTCCCAACCAGACAACTCAAAAGAAAACAGAAACACTGCCCGATCTATCCTCGATGGAACAATAAAACCTTGATCTCTACAACAGACATCTAAGAACTTTTTTACCTATATAAACTTACCCCTTCAATCCCCCAATGTTACTCAACTTTATCGTTGAAATTCTTTGTTAAAACTCTATTGTTACTCTCCTAAATTTCCTGCCCTGCAAACAGTTATGATGGCAAAACCGAATATACGGTATACAAAACATGTTAAATAAATAAATACATAAATAAATAAATAAATAATGGGATTTAGTGAGTACTAACTGGATATTAGTGCACACTACCTGAAAATGTTACCGATAAGTTAAAATGTGTCAATTGGGGGAGCAACTGGTTAGCTGGTTAGCTAGAGGTATGGTTCTACATTTCCACTGGCTGTTTCATTAGTTACTTGTTTGTGTTGCCAAGTTTGCAGAATGGTGTTTGTGGGGGATGGCCAGTGCCTGGTAACAAGTGTGAACAAACAAGTGGTGTAATAATAGCATCAAGGTCTAGTCAAAGAAAGTAAAAGCAAGTAATCCAAATACATATTTTGAATTCACCAATCCCTTTATATTTTAGGTCAATTAATTAAATTAAAACAAATCAGAGAAAATTCTTTTTCACTCAATGCACAATTAAGCTCTAAAATTTGTTTCCAGAAGATGTGGTTAGGGCAGTTAGTGTAGCTGGGTTTAAAAAAGGTTTGGATAAGTTCTTGGAGGAGAAGTCCATTAACTACTATTAATTAAGTTGACATAGGAAATAGTCACTGCAATTACTGGGATTAGTAGCATGGGATCTATTTAATGTTTGGGCACTTAAATCCTACAAAATTGAGATAAACCCACCAAATAAGGTTGCAATACTAAAATCTCCACTTCTAGAGGAGGACCGGAAGGCTCATCTGCATACTGCTCCCAGCATCCCCCGGGAAAGGAGTCCAGAGGTCACCGCAAGCGATTCAGGGATTGACTTCCACAGCCAAAGCTTCCAGAGGCCCCGCACCCTGTGCAGTAGAGGAGGACTGGAAGGCTCATCTGCATACTGCTCCCAGCATCCCCTGAGAGAGGAGTCCAGAGGTCACCGCAAGCGATCCAGGGATTGACTTCCACAGCCAAAGCTTCCAGAGGCCCCGCACCCTTTGCAGTAGATGAGGACCGGAAGCGTGCACCTAACGGTACGCGAATCTCAAACCCTTCCATTAACTGAGTGAAGATTCATTTAACGGTGGTTAAAGAGTATAGCTTTCAGAAATTTTTGGGCTTATAAAAGTTTGGTGAAAGGTGAAATTAAGGGATATATTATTTAGAGTTTGTGTGTGTCTGAGGTAATAAGCAAGCCAGAGATAGTTAATTCTAGTGTCTGTATTTCCCACCCCTCAACCCTTGATTTTTAGGCATGAGACATTTTCTCATTAAAAATCAATCAGGGTCTTATCTAAATCATTCTATTGTACCAGCCCTTATTGAAAGTTTAATCATCCCCTTGTAGGACACTAGCTGATTAATTAGTAAATTCACCTGTAAATTTAAAGTACTCTCATTCCAGCTCCCTTAGTATCCTAAACTTAACTAGGAACAATAAAACTAAGATGAAGGCAGCAGTCCAGCAGCAAGAGGGGGGTTTTCCAGTCTTTTGCATTGAGTGTCACATGTATGACTTTTTACCCACCGGTGAGAGATTGCATGTGTGCACTCGGTGCAAAGAGCCCCTGGCTCTCAGGGAATGAGTCCGATCTCTGGAGGCTAGAGTAGCAGACTTGGAGGAGCTGAGGTAGACAGAGAGGTACATTGATGAGACTTTCAGGGACATAGTAGCTAGGTCCCAAATCCAGTCTGGCATCCCCAGTGCTGCCTTGGATCAAATAGGTCTCCCAGTAGGAGAATATCACCCTGGTGTAGGAGGAAGTGATCCTCTAGCAAGGACCTGCTCTCCAGGTGATGTATTGTCATCTCGCACTGAGGACAAGTCTCCCAGGGCTACTGCCCAGGAGGGAAGGGTTAGGACAGCCATCATAGTTGGTGATTCGATTATTAGAAATGTAGATAGCAGGGTGGCTGGTGGACGTGAGGACCGCCTGGTAACTTGCCTGCCTGGTGCGAAGGTGGCAGACCTCATGCGTCAACCAGATAAGATTCTAGACAGTGCTGGGGAGGAGCCGGCTGTTGTGGTACACGTGGGCACCAACGACATAGGAAAATGTGGGAGAGAGTTTCTGGAAGCCAAATTTAGGATTTTAGGTAGGAAGCTGAAGTCCAGAACCGCCAGGGTGGCATTCTCTGAAATGCTTCCTGTTCCACGTGCAGGTCTCCGGAGGCAGGCAGAGCTCCAGAGTTTCAATGCGTGGATGAGAAGATGGTGCAGGGAAGAGGGATTCAGCTTTGTAAGGAAATGGGGAAACTTTTGGGGAAAGGGGAGACTTTTCCAAAAGGATGGGCTCCACCTTAACTAGAGTGGAACCAAGCTGCTGACACTAACTTTCAAAAAGGAGATAGAGCAGCTTTTAAACTAGAACAAGGGGGAAAGCCGACAGTCACTCAGCAGTGCATGGTTCGGAGAAATGTATCCTTGAAGGATACTAATGAAACAGGAGAGTTAGGGCATCCCAACAGAGAGGTTCCATTAAAAGCAAACATAGTCCATCTGCCTATATGTAATAAATCACCAAAGCTAATGATTTCCGAATTATCCCAAACAACTGAAAAGCAGGTTGTTAAAACAAACAAAAAACACACTTTGAAATGTCTGTATGCCAATGCCAGAAGTCTAAGAAGTAAGATGGGAGAGTTAGAGTGTGTAGCAGCAAATGATGAGATTGACATAATTGGCATCACAGAGACTTGGTGGAAGGAGGTTAACCAATAGGACAGTGCTATATCAGGGTACAAATTATATCGCAATGATAGGGAGGATCAACTTGGTGGGGGTGTGGCCCTTTATGTCCGGGAGAGTATTTAGTCCAATAAAATAAAGATCATACAAGACACTAAGGGGTAGATTTTAATAGATACACCAAGCCTACTCAACATAGGCTTGACGTGCGCAGGGGGTACTTCGGCCAGGTTTTTGGGGGGTACGCGCGTATCTTACATGCCCTTTAATGGTTAACAAACTGATTAAATGACAGGAAACAGAGAGTAGGATTAAATGGTCAATTTTCTCAGTGGAAAAGGGTAAACAATGAAGTGCCTCAGGGATCTGTAGTTCGACCAGTGCTTTTCAATATATATATAAATGATCTGGAAAGGAATACGACGAGTGAGGTTATCAAATTTGCGGATGATACAAAATTATTCAGAGTAGTTAAATCATAAGCGGATTGTGATACATTACAGGAGGACCTTGCAAGACTGGAAGATTAGGCATCCAAATGGCAGATGAAATTTAATGTGGACAAGTGCAAGGTGTTGCATATAGGGAAAAATAACCCTTGCTGTACTTACACGATGTTAGGTTCCATATTAGGAGCTACCACCCAGGAAAAAGATCTAGGCATCATAGTGGATAATACTTTAAAATTGTCGGCTCAGTGTGCTGCAGCAGTCAAAAAAGCAAACAGAATGTTAGGAATTATTAGGAAGGGAATGGTTAATAAACAGAAAATGTCATAATGCCTCTGTATCGCTCCATGGTGAGACCGTACCTTGAATACTGTGCACAATTCTGGTCGCCACATCTCAAAAAAGATATAGTTGCGATGGAGAAGGTACAGAGAAGGGCAACCAAATTGATAAAGAGGATGGAACAACTCCCCTATGAGGAAAGGCTGAAGAGGTTAGGGCTGTTCAGCTTGGAGAAGAGATGGCTGAGGGGGGATATGATAGAGGTCTTTAAGATCAGGAGAGGTCTTGAACGTGTAGATGTGACTCAGTTATTTACACTTTTGAATAATAGAAGGACTAGGGGGCATTCCATGAATTTAGCAAGTAGCACATTTAAGACTAATCGGAGAAAATTCTTTTTTACTCAACGCACAATAAAGCTCTGGAATTTGTTGCCAGAGGATGTTCCTCAGGCAACAACCTGGTCCTTAATGCTGCCAAAACTGAACTCCTCCTTATCTCTTCCAACCAAGACAATTCCACCCCACAGACCCACCCCAACATTCAGGTCACACATGTTAGAGACCTCGGTATTATCCTAGATAACCGTCTAAATCTAAAGAAAGCTATCAACAACACGACCAAAGGCTGTTTCTATAGACTTCAGGATTTAAAAAGACTCAAAACTCTATTGTACCTCCACGACTTCAGGACAGTCCTACAAACCATGCTCTTTGCCAAAATGGATTACTGCAACGCTCTCTTCCTCAGACTCCCCATCTCCACCACCAAACCTCTACAGATGCTTCAGAATGCCGCAGCAAGAATCTTGACCAACACCAACTGCGGAGAACACATCTCACCCATCCTCCGGAACCTACACTGGCTGCCAGTAAACTACAGAATCCTACACAAATCCCTCACCATAATACACAAAACAGTCCACAACCATCTACAGCTCGACCTTGAAATCCCTTTCAGACTCCACACCTCTACCAGACCAATTAGAGAAGCATACAAAGGAACTCTGCAAGCCCCCCCCCACTAAAGCCGCACGTCTCACTATCACGAAAGACCGGGCATTCTCGATAACAGGCCCTACTATCTGGAACAACATCCCCACAGATCTTAGACTGGAACCATGCCATCTAACATTCAGAAAAAATCTTAAGACATGGCTTTTCCGCCAAGCCTTCCCGCAACCCTCCGAAACACACTAACGGCCCTTGTCACAATTCACGAACTCTGGAACTAGGAACCTCTACGCAGCCAATATGTACAAACTACTAATTTGTAATCTTATTTTTTATTGGTTATTTGCCTCCTTCTACTCTTTTTTCCAGCTACCTATGCTTCCAAGTTTATCCACCTTGTTGATTGTAACTTTGCTCTTTTTCTTAAATGATTGTTTATTGTTATAGTTCTTACCCCGTTCTATGTAAACCGATTTGATATGGTTATTACCATGAAGGTCGGTATAGAAAAGTGTTAAATAAATAAATTAAATAAATGTTGTAAGTGCAGTTAGTATAGCTGGGTTCTGTTATGAACGCTGTCCGCGGGTTTCCCCGCGAGCAGGCTCTGTTTTTCTCACCTCATGCTGGTTATCTTCAGCCGACACGGCAGGACGCCGCCGTCGGCCTTCCCTCGCGGCCGGAGCCGTGGACTGAAGTGTCTTCTGCGGCCTGGAGGCCGCCCTGCATCGTCCTCTTCACCGCGGCCGACGCCACGGACTTTCTGCTTCTCATATGGGGCCCGGGAACGCCGCCGACGTCATCTTCCTCTTCGCGGTGCTAAGGCCGCATCCCCGGGCTGGCCCAGCAGCTGGAGCCGCCCCCGGGGCTCCCTGCAGCGGCTGCAGCCGCTGCCGCTGTCAGGGCCTGCTCCTCAGGCCCTGCCCTGCGTCTGCCGCAATTACTTTGGTGCAGGCTACTGTCCGCGGTCCTGCACAGCTCCTGCTCTCTCCTTAGGTGCCAGCTCGCGCCTCTCTTCAACATTTAAAGAGCCAGACACAGGAAGTGTCCTAGCCCCATCTTTGTGACTGTTTCCTGCTTCAGCCCTATAAAGGGCTGCTCCGTCAGTTGTCCAGGGCCTTGCATCGAGGTGTCTTCGCTCTGGAGGCTCCTGCCTGCCCGAGCCCATGTAAGGTCTTCTAGTCTTCAAGGAGCTCCTCGTCTCGTGCAGTTGTACCACATCAAGTCTTCGTGCCTGAGGTCCTTGTCCAGGTGTCTTGATCTTCATGTCCTGGTGTCTTGTCCTGATCCTGATGTTCCAAGTTCCGGCATGTCCTGTTCCTGTGTCTCGTCTTCGCTCCCGAGCCTTCTGGTCCGGTAGGCCGAGGGTCCCTCGGATGATGTGTGCCTGAGTGGACTAGCCTGCTGGTGGACTTCTGTCCTATGCTCCTGAGCCATTATGCTCCGCCAGCCATTGTGGAGCTCCGGGCAACTTATGGCTCCGTCGTTGTGGTTCCGCCGTGACTGGACTCTTTCCTGCATCTGTCCCATTCCTCTCGTGGTCCGTGACCAGCCTCTTGGGGCTGTGTAGGGTGCGTAGTGGACAGGGAGGTCCGCGACCAGCCCATTGGGTGCGCCTGTGAAGGTGGGCTGAGTAGGGCGCCCTGAGAGACAATGCAAATGTCTTCCCAGCCATAGTCAAGTTCCAAGTGCCTCGTCTGCGATGCCATCTGCATCAACCTAAGTTTCTCGTTCACGATGCCGTCTGCATCGATCCCAAGTGTCTCGTCCACGATGCCGTCTGCATCAATCCCAAATATCTCGTCTGCGATGCCGTCTGCATCGATCCTGGTGTCACGTCTTCATAGTCCTGGTGTCATGTCTTCAGCCCGTGTCTTCGTGCCAAGTGATGCCGTTGCATCAATCTCCTTGTCTTCGTGTCAAGGCCCATCTGACCTCAACCTCAGGCCAGGCCTGCTGCTCCATGCTGCTCACAGCAGGTCCGAAACGGCCCGGAATGGTCTGAGGACCATTCAACTTCCAACATCCTCGGATGTTGGCTTTAGGAGCTTGCCGGCCTGGCAGAGGGTAGACCGTCAACCATGCGGAGCCACCGTCAACCCTTGGCTCAGGCTGGAAGGTCTGGGCCGGGCTGAGGCCCATGGGCACATGAAAATCACCATTCTCAACAGAATACAAGGCCTTTCAAGGCCCTTCTCATCAGGTTCAAAAAAGGTTTGGATAAGTTCTTGGAGGAGAAGCCAATTAACGGCTATTAATCAAGTTTACTTAGGGAATAGCCACTGCTATTAATTGCATCAATTGCATGGGATTTTCTTAGTGTTTGGGTAATTGCCAGGTTCTTGTGGCCTGGTTTGGCCTCTGTTGGAAACAGAATGCTGGGCTTGATGGACCCTTGGTCTGACCCAGCATGACAATTTCTTATGTTCTTATGTTCTGAAATATTGGTTTGATCTATAGCCCAACCAGAGTACTAAAAAAAAACTGCTCACCTCTAATCGAAATCTTCACTAAAACGTTTCCAGCTCCAGAATCAACTCTAATCATAGAAGGTTTTAACCTACATGTAGACAGCACACCTAAATATACAGCATGTGAAATTTTTCTAGATACAATTGAAGCCATGGGTTGGTCATAATTTGTATCCAACCCCACCCATAAAGCAGGACACATCCTTGACCTAATTTTCGCCAATCACAATAACTGCTTAATCAGTTCTTCTCACAAAATATTGCCATGGTTTGATCATTAGCTCATAAAAGCAGATATAACTCTTCTCACCACACAACAAATAAACTCACATAACAATCAATCCTTTACAGAAAAAAAGATAGAACCTGATACACTCAAAGAAACTATTAAAAATATAATTACTGAGTTCGATCATCTTTTGACTCTTGGGATAAAATAATCAACTGGTATAGCGAAGATCTAAGACACACTAAACAGACCCTGAGAAAATCTAAAAAGCAATGGAGAAAATGTCAATCTATGGAATCCCTAGAAAAATACAAATCCCTATTAACAAAATATCATAAACAAATTAATAAAACAGATTCATGGTGTAATATTTAATTCAATGCTACTCTCTGAAACAGTGAAAAACCTAATCAAAGATCCATCCTCCTCCATCTCAAATAACTATGACTTTACAAAGTACTCATGAAATGAATATGCTAATTTATTGTTAAACAAAATCAATACACTTAAATCACAATTTTCCAATTGCTTACCAACAAAACAGCCTGTTGAAAAATTTGGTCAGGTGAAATGGAACTCATTCAACCCAGTACCTAAACTTGAAGTAAACTAAATCATCATTAAAATGAAACCCGCTACCCATTCACTAGACCCTATCCCTGCAAGTACACTGAAAACTGTAAACAGCATAATAATTCTGATATTCACAACCATAATAAACCACTTGCTATCAGAAGGACTGGTCTAAGATAGGGCAAAACAAGCTGTGATTAAACCAATTCTAAAAAATAAAATTGGCAGAATTGATGATTAGGACAATTACCAACCAATATCCAACCTGCCTTTCATCACAAAAGACCTAGAAAAGGCAGTCTTGTCACAATTAGGGAACCACCTTGAAGACAACAATATTTTATACCCAAACCAATTCGGATTCAGAAAAAGTCGCTCAACAGAAACCCTACTCATTTCCCTAGTTGATCCTGTACTACAAGGCTTTGACAACAATGAATTATATATGTTGGTACTAATAGATTTAACAGCAGCATTCAACACATTTGACCATACCCTACTATGTCACCAGCTGAGAGAATAGACAGAAAAATTAACAAATGGTTCTCATCTTTCCTAAAAGACAGAACATTCCAAGTCAAACTGTGTAATCAAATTTCAGACACCTTCCCAATCAATACAGGCATCCCACAAGGTTCAGCACTCTCGGCCACACTATTCAACATCCATCTGCTGCCTATGGGGTAGATTTTAAAAAACTACGCCCCCACACAAACCTGGCTGCTTCTCTCTCACCAGTCAGCACCCCAACTAGTCTCTCTCACTCCTATCACCCATTATATTCAGCCCAGTCAATCACCTTCCCGTTAGTGCACACTTACTCCAAAATTAGGTAACCCAAAATAAACACCCTTGAACCATTTTAAAAATGAAATCAAACAATGACACAAAATGAAAACAACATGAAACCCATATTGTTTGGGTATTGGGGAGGTGGTATTAGATTGGTTTACTTTGTTTTTGCAAACTAGAAATCAGAAAATAAGGTTTGAAGGTTTTAATTCAGAGTGGTTTGCAGTGACTTTAGGAGTACGTAATTTCTGCTGTACTTTTTAATGTATTTTTGCAGCCATCAGGTTCATTGAAGTAATCAGACTTATATATAAGAATATGCTGATTATGTAGAATTTTACATTCCTAATCCATAATATATCGGGCTTGGTAATGTGTCCATCAGTGCTCGATCCTTGCCTGAAGTCTAGATATGCCTGACCGTCACCTCCCTCTGACCATAGCCTGCCTTTGGACCACATCCTTAGTCTTCAGCAGAGACCTTTGCCTAAGTCCTGCTGATCTGGCACCCAAAGGCTGAACCCGAGGAGAACGTGGTCTGGTAAAGGTGAAGCTTCTGACCAGTCTCTGCTTTGCCTGGGTCTGCCTGCTGGAGCTGAGGACTTGCAGGGATCCTCTCTACAGATAGAGCCAATCTCACCCCCAGTCCAAGGGTCCACAGATACAACAGTGATGTGCTTTAAACTTCTGTAATGCATATTGGACAGTACTGAATTTGCAGATAATTAGATTTTGAATAAATAAATAAATATAGGTGGGGGGGCATGTGATGTGGTGAGATTTTTTGATGCTCTGGGGCCCCATTCCCTGTATCCAATCACATCGGCCTATACACTGCCTCAAATTGAAACACCCTTCACCATCGTGGATGAGTGGGAAAAGTGGAGAAGCAGACTGGCTATTTTTCATGATGTCCCACAATGACTGATGGCCACAAAAGCGATTCACAAGGAAAAAGGAAAGCTGGTGGTGAATAAGATGGCAGACAGTGTTAATAATCCCCCATCACTACTAGTCCTGACAGGAGATACAGATGTTGCATTGGTAATTTTAACGACTATGGATGAAAAATTGGGGAAAACTTCCCTAATGCTTTCATGAGCTACAGGTAATCCTTACCAACAACACCAAACGCATCGTAGATGTTGAAGGCCACGTTGCCGGGTTAGACAAGCATGTGCAGGAACTGGAACACAAGATGGTGGCAGTCAAAGCAGATGTCGCTAAAACAGAAGCAAAACTAGAAGACAGAGAACTGTTCCCGTAGCAATTTAAAGTTTACTGGCCTGCTCGAGCAGATTGATGATAGAGATCTCAGGAAGCTATTGGAGACACGGCTCGTGAAAACTTTCTCCTTCCCAGATGCTCAGAGGCTTTTCAAATTGAAAGAGCACATCGCTTGGGGATATGGAATGGTGGTCATGGGAAGCCTCAACCTGTCATTGCAAAAATCTTAAACTTTAAACATAAAGAAGAAATTCTAAAGCAATACAGGCAGGCAAGGTCTCTGGAATATGAGGGCCATTGCATCTTGGTTTTCTCTGATTATTCAGTGGAAGTTTCAGCAAAGCGAAAATGTTTTGCATATATCTGCTCAGAGCTGATCTGTCATCAGATTTGCTTTGTTCTTCAGTTTCCCACAAGCTGAAAGTGACGTACAAAAATGCAGTTCACACTTTTTAATCAGCCACTGAAGTGCAAGCTTTCTTCCAATCCAGGCTGGGAGAAATGGAAGGACAACAGCCCAAGAGAGCAGGAAGCAGTCTGATTTACAGCGAAAAAAGAGTTGTGAAAGCAGTGTGTGCTGGCTGTGTCATCTGCAAGTTTCCAGTGACCTCCTGGCAGTTCATGGACCAGACATTTTGTTTTGCATAGATTACCCTGGATTAATCAAGTGGAAATGAGCACATGTATGAAAGAGAAGGGGAGGGGTTTAAGTATGTTTATCGGTTTGGGGACAATTGTTTGATATAGTAGAGAGTGAACCCTACCACATAGTTCACATGTGCCTTCTTCTGCTCATGGTTGAGTAAATATTCAGTGCTGTTTATGTGTTGTGGAGTTGAATAAGGGGGAGAGGAGGGGGGGGAAGGTGGGGAGAGAGAAAGAATGGGAATTCAGAAGGTATAAAAATGTTATCTTTATGGTAAGGAGCTGGCTAAGTGAAAGGACATATCAATGAAAGAAGTGTGACTCTTGTCACTGGTCGGGGCCTAGGCTGGGGGGCCCTAATCCAAGTGTATGGTTTTATATGATCTTTTCTAGTTTGGTACAAAATTGGGCTGGGAAGGATAGAAAACATGATTAAATGCATAACTTGGAATGTAGGATGTATTGGGTCAATGGTTAAGTGGTATAAAGTGTTGCAGGCTTCACAGAGATGGGGAGCACATATAGTTTTATTATAGGAGACATTTAGATACTGAAGAACATGCAAAACTGCGTAGACAACGGGTCAGTACAATATACTCATCTCAATCTGGCACCAAAAATGCAGGGGTGGTGATCCTAGTTGGGAAGAATGTCCCTTTTCATGAGACTAAATTGGTTTTTGAAGGGGAAGGAAGATAATTATTAGTGAAAGGCCAATTGTTTGGGAAACCAATAATATTGTGCAACATGTATGCCCCTAATAATTATGAACACAAGTTTTTTGTAAGAATGACATGGCTCTTATCATATACTAATGCCCCAATGGAGGTGGGAGGGGATCTCAACTGTGTTTTAGATAATTAATTGAATCAGTCGGCACTCATAGTAGTTTAATCAAGGCAGATGTATAAAGGGGTTGGGTACTTATGTTAAATGGTTGATCTGGTGGATGCTTGGAGGTCACTACATTCTCTGGACAGGGAATATACCCATGTTTAAAGAGTCCATGGCACACAATCTAAAATCAATTATCTCCTACAGATAGAGTGACTTTTTAAAAAACACTAACCTCCAATATTGGTCCATTGATAATTTCAGACCATGCAACTGTTTGGCTTGACTAAGAGGGCTTCTGCCTGGTGGACGTGTCCATCCTGTCGCTTTCCCAAGTATTTGTATGGGGTCCCCACATTCAGATCCTACTTGGTTAAGAAATGGGAAGAATATGAGTTTCACAACCAAGAGCAGCGCACCTCAGCGATTCTGTTTTTGGAGACTGCGAAAGCAGTAAAGAGTAGATATATTATTTCATGCTCGGTGGCAAAGCAAAAGGCTTTGACATCAGAAATATTAGCCCTGGAGAAACAGCTATATAGGGATAAACAAAAATATGATCAGTGTCCAAGAAAGGAAACAAGGAGGAAGTTTTTTTTAAATACAAGTGGTATTCACTATTTCATCAAAAGGTAAAACAAGGAATGATCTACTAGAAAGGAACATTTTTCAGCAGGAAAATAAGGTTAAGAACATAAGAACATAAGAAATTGCCATGCTGGGTCAGATCAAGGGTCCATCAAGCCCAGCATCCTGTTTCCAACAGAGGCCAAAACCAGGCTACAAGAACCTGGCAATTACCCAAACACTAAGAAGAACCCATGCTACTGATGCAATTAATAGCAGTGGCTATTCCCTAAGTATAATTGATTATTTATTTATTTATTTATTTATTTAACAGCTTTTAATATACCGGTGTTTGTGCAAGCACATCACACCGGTTTACAATAAACTTGAGAAAGGAGGAAATTACAAAAAACAGGGAGTGGGGGATGGAGCAGGAGCGAAAAAGGGGGGGGGGGGAGAGAGAGGGAGGAAGGTAAGGAGGAAAGAGAGCAGCTGAGCAGGTAAAAGGAACGTAGCAGTATTTACAAGAGAGGTTGCTTAACGGGGTTATACATTGTTGTTTAATTACAGCGGTTAAGGGGGGGTAAAAGATTATATAGGGGAGAAGAGTGGATGCTTACTTACAACAGTTATGGGATATAATGAAAACTTATTTGAAAATTTAAAAACACAAAAATGTAAAATATTAGCTTATTTACAACAGTTATGGTTATAGCAGGTACTAAAAGGGAGCTTGATTTAAGGTTTTTGGCGCAGGTTAAATGTTTTAAAATTGATAATGCAGCGGAGGACGGTAAAGGGTAGCGCAGGAGTGAGAGGTGGGCTGGGGGGGATATAGGAACAGGTGAGGGGAGGGAGGGGGGTGAGGGGGGAGGCTGGGGTGGATGAGGGAGGCTGGGGTGGAATAAGGGAGGAGGGACTAGGGAGAGGCTAGAGGGGGGAGACTGGGTGGACTAGGGGGGAAGGCTACGAGGGGCTGGAGTTGGGGTAAGCCTGCTTGAAGAGCCAGGTCTTAATGCCTTTTTTGAAGATGGGTAGGGAGGGTTCAAGACGGAGGTGTGTAGGGAGGGAATTCCAGAGGACGGGGCCCGCGATGGTGAAGGCTCTTTCTCTGGTGGTGGATAATCGGGCTGTTTTGAGGGGGGGGGTGTGAAGGGTGCCTGTGGAGGTGGATCTTGTCTGGCGGGTTGAGAGGTGGAAGTGGGGCATTTCTTTAAGCCAAGGGGGGTTGTTTTTGTAGAGGGTGTTATGAAGGATGGTAAGGGTTTTGTATTGGGAGCGGAAATGGATGGGCAGCCAGTGTAGGTCTATTAGGATGGGTGTGATATGCTCTCTTTTACGTGTATTGGTAAGGATTCGAGCCATGGCGTTTTGGAGGGTTTGGAGAGGTTTGATAGTGGAGAAAGGGAGGCCTAGTAGCAGGGCGTTACAGTAGTCCACTTTGGAGAAGATGGTGGACTGTAGGACTAGTCTGAAGTCTTGAGTGTGGAGTAGAGGCTTGAGTTTTTTGAGGATCTGAAGTTTGTAGAAACCTGCTTTAAGGAGGGACTTGATGTGAGGTTTGAAATTGAGGTGTTGGTCAAGGGTGACTCCCAGGTCTCTTACGGCGGGGGGTAGAGTGGGGGAGATGTTAGGGGGCGGTGGTGTGGTGGAGGAATCATGCTCAGATTGCTTGGATATAAAGAGTAGTTCGGTTTTAGTTGCATTGAGAGCAAGGTGAAGGTCGGTTAGTAGGGCGTTGATGGTGACTAGGCAAGATTCCCAAAAAAGGATGGTTTCATTGAGGGTTTTTTGAATGGGTATGAGTATTTGTACGTCATCGGCGTATAGGAAGAAGTTCAGGCCTAGGTTTGAGAGTAGGTTGCAGAGAGGGAGGAGGTATATATTGAAGAGGGTAGAGGAAAGGGAAGATCCTTGGGGAACGCCTTGTCTGAGGGGGACGTGGCCGGATTCAAAGTTTTCGAGTTTTATAAGGTATTCTCTGTTAGTGAGGTAAGAGGTGAGCCAGTCCAGTGCTGTGTCGGTGACTCCTATCTCTGTCAAGCGTGTGATAAGGATTTGATGATTGACAGTGTCGAAGGCTGCCGATATGTCTAGTAGGGCCAGTAGGTAGGATTTTCCTTGGTCAAGTCCAATGAGTATGGCATCAGTGATGGCTAAGAGGAGATTCTCGGTACTTCGGCCTTTTCGAAAACCAAATTGTGAAGGGTGTAGGAGGTTGTGGTCCTCGAGATAGTCGGTGAGCTGGGTATTGACTACTTTCTCGAGGACTTTCGCAAGGAAGGGTAGGTTGGAGATGGGCCGATAGCTTGCAGGGTCAGAGGGGTCAAGGGATGGTTTTTTTAGGAGGGGTTTCACAACGGCGAGTTTGAGGGGATCTGGCACTTTGCCGAAGGTGAGGGAGCAGTTAATAATGTTGGCTAGGGGTTTGGCGATGGTGGTGGGTATGGAGAGGAGGGTTTTGGAGGGGATTGCATCTAGGAAGTGTGTGGCCGGTTTCATTTTTTTAAGGATGGTCTCGATTTCTAGCGTGGAGGTGGGGTCGAAGGCTTTGATGCAGGAGCTATTGTGTATTGGGGAGGGGGGTGTGGTCATGGGGTGGTGGGGGAAACGGAGGAGGATACTGGAGATTTTGTGCTGGAAGTATTTAGCAAGATCGTCGCATTTTTTCTTGGAGCTTTCTTCCGTCGTAGCAGGGTGGGGGGTTTTAGTGAGGTTATTGACGTAGGAGAAGAGGGCATTGGCGTTGAATTGTAGGTCGTGAATTTTTTTGGCATGGAAGTCCCTTTTGGCATTGGTTGTGGCTTGTCGGTAGTTGTGCAGTGATTGCTTATACACTGCTTTATGTTGGGAGGAGGGGTGGCGGCGCCACAGGCGTTCTTTTGATCTGAGGTCCTGTTTCAGTCTTTGGAGTTCGTTGGAGTACCAGGGTTTTTTTTTGTTCTGTATGATGGGTATTTCTTTATGTATCACGGGGCAGAGATCATTGGCTATAGATTTGGTTATCTGATTCCAGGAGTGAAGGGCTGCATCTGGATTTGAGAGGTCAAGGTTACCAACAGTTTTGTCGAGTGCTGTGGTTATGCTTTCAGAGGAGCAGGGTTTATGGAAAGATATAGTTTTCCTTTGGGATGGTGATATCTTGGTGGGGGAGGTGAGGCGGATTTGGGCATTGATGATGAAGTGGTCAGACCAGGGTATGGGGGTTGTTGAGGGGGGGCAAGGTGTGGATAGATGGGAGTTGATAAATAGGAGGTCGAGGGTGTGCCCTGCCTTATGAGTGGCGGAGGTGATGAGCTGTTTGAAACCTAGGGCTTCGAGGGTGGTTAGGAGTGTTTCGCAAGAGGGGGTACGGGGAGTGGAGTCCACATGGAGATTAAAGTCTCCGAGGATCACTGCGGGGGAATCTGTTTTGAGGTTGTCTACAATAAATTCAATGAGGGGGGAGGGGTCGTGTTCGAGAAGGTTGGGTGGGGCGTAAATAAGGCAAATCTGGAGGGTGGGTGATTTAAAGAGACCGATTTCTAGTTTAGGCGGGGGGCAGATGGGTTGGAGATTGAGGTTCAGGTGCTTTTTTGCGGCCAGGAGTATACCACCACCTCTCTTTTTAGGTCTTGGGATGGAGAATGTGTCGTATAGTTTTCCGGGGAGCTGATTAAGATAGACATGGTCTGATTCTTTGAGCCATGATTCAGTGATAGCAAGAAAGTCAGGGTTATCATCCGTGAGCAGGTCATGGATGATGGGGGCTTTTTTGAGGATGGATTGTGCATTAAGGAGGGTTAGGGTGAGAGTGGCTAGCCCAAGGAATTGGGTGAGGGGAGAGGTCAAAATTGGGACTAGCGAGCAACGAGGATTGGCAATGTGGAGATGGGGAGCGCAGGGTTTGCGCAGGTGAGGGAGATATAGGATGGGTACAGATTGTATGCACATGTCTGGTGTGGTGGGGCCGGGAGGGTGAGGTGGCCCTTTTGGGGGAGGAGTCTCTGGGGTGTGGGGAAATTAGGCTGGTCAGAGCTTGGAGAAGAGCACATGGGCATCAAGGCAGTGATACGGCATACAAACAATATAGGTTCTTGTAGCATACAATTCTTGTAACATAAGGTAATGTAGGCAACGCAACAACACAATATAGGTAACACAAAAGCAATGGGGTGCTGCTCGGGGTGAGCGAGGGGCGAACCGAAGGGGCGAAACAAAGGGGCAGGCCCCTTTGTCGTGCTCCTTCGGCGCGCGACGCACGGCGCGCGACGCCGGAGCTGCTGTAAGTTTAAAGGGCCTCTGTGCCCTTTCCTATTGGCTGCCGGTAAGTATGGGTAGGCTGGCCTTCAATCGCGTCTCTTTCCGGTCGGGGCAGCGGCAGGACGGAGCGGCAGGCCGCGTGGTCGGCCTCGGACCCAGCGGGGGGAAGGGAGAATTTGAATGGCCTTACCCCGATGGGTCTACGGCGCCGATCGCGCAGGCCCTCCCTCGCTCCGGATGCCGTGCAGAAGAGATGGTCTTCGCTGGTGCTGCTTGCTGCGCCGAAAGAGGGAGATCGCCGGAGCTGCTGGAAGTTTAAAGGGCCTCTGTGCCCTTTCCTATTGGCTGCCGGTAAGTATGGGTAGGCTGGCCTTCAATCGCGTCTCTTTCCGGTCGGGGCAGCGGCAGGACGGAGCGGCAGGCCGCGTGGTCGGCCTCGGACCCAGCGGGGGGAAGGGAGAATTTGAATGGCCTTACCCCAATGGGTCTACGGCGCCGATCGCGCAGGCCCTCCCTCGCTCCGGATGCCGTGCAGAAGAGATGGTCTTCGCTGGTGCTGCTTGCTGCGCCGAAAGAGGGAGATCGCCGGAGCTGCTGGAAGTTTAAAGGGCCTCTGTGCCCTTTCCTATTGGCTGCCGGTAAGTATGGGTAGGCTGGCCTTCAATCGCGTCTCTTTCCGGTCGGGGCAGCGGCAGGACGGAGCGGCAGGCCGCGTGGTCGGCCTCGGACCCAGCGGGGGGAAGGGAGAATTTAATAGCCATTAATGGACTTCTCCTCCAAGAACTTATCCAAACCTTTTTTGAACCCAGCTACACTAACTGCACTAACCACCTCCTCTGGCAACAAATTCCAGAACTTTATTGTGCGTTGAGTGAAAAAGAATTTTCTCCGATTAGTCTTACTTGCTAACTTCATGGAATGCCCCCTAGTCCTTCTATTATTCGAAAGTGTAAATAACCGAGTCACATCTACTCGTTCAAGACCTCTCATGATCTTAAAGACCTCTTTCATATCCCCCCTCAGCCGTCTCTTCTCCAAGCTGAACAGCCCTAACCTCTTCAGCCTTTCCTCATAGGGAAGCTGTTCCATCCCCTTTATCATTTTGGTTGCGCTTCTCTGTACCTTCTCCATCGCAACTATATCTTTTTTGAGATGCGGTGACCAGAATTGTACACAGTATTCAAGGTGCGGTCTCACCATGGAGCGATACAGAGGCATTATGACATTTTCCGTTCTATTAACCATTCCCTTCCTAATAACTCCTAACATTCTATTTGCTTTTTTGACTGCTGCAGCACACTGAGCCGACGATTTTAAAGTATTATCCACTATGATGCCTAGATCTTTTTCCTGGGTGGTAGCTCCTAATATGGAACCTAACATCGTGTAACTACAGCAAGGGTTATTTTTCCCTATATTAGCAAACAGGCCTAGATTCATCATTTTGCTATAAATATAGCACCTGCGGTAAAAAAAAAGGGGCATGGTTAGGCTAATTTTCCTGGTATCACATCAATATTTTATGACACCTGTTTTATTTTCACATCACATTGCAAACTGCGTTACTGACCAGACAGGCTTTGTCACAGAGAGAGAGAGAGAGAGAAAGAGAAAGAGAGAGCACTTCTGTAGAGGCTCGCAAAAAGTTAACTATTTATACCAGTGTAAGAGGGGCCACTAGTAACTCAGGGTGAGGTTTGTGGGATGAGTTGTTTTAGGAGGCAGTTTTACATGCACAGTCATATGTATGAACGGCACAGTTACCATCAGTGAAGATTTAATGTGATCTGGAGTAATGAAAGGTGAATGAAGAGTAGATTTGTACCATGTTCTCTCTACTTAGTGCATCAAGCTAGGTAGAGAGAACATGGTACAAATCTACTCTTCTTTCACCTTTCATAAACTCTAGATGACATTAATTCTTCGCTGATGGTAACTGTGATGTTCATACGTATGACTGTGCATGTAAAACTGCCCTTAAAACCCAACTCACCCCACAAACCTTGCTCCGAGTTCATAATGCCCACTCTTACAGAGAGGCTCTCTCTCTCACCGGCAGTTGCGATAAATAGCGTTTTGGCTGGCAACGCTGCAAAACACACAGAAAAAAGTTGTAGTTAAATCCTGCGATAGTCTACATTATTTTATCGCATGCCATGTTAACCAAACCTCATTTCCATTAATTCCACCCAAACTCCTCCCACTTGAATACAATTTTTAAATTTGCATACACATTTCGCAATACAGTATTTATCGCGTGCGTTACAGCATTATCATGAGCATTAGGGCCCTATCGCTCGTGATAACGCCCTAATGCATTTTGACAAATGACCCTCTTAACTGGCAACTGGATGGGCACCAAATATATAACAATGATGCAAGATAAATCAGGATGGTTAGTAAATGCTAGGAAAGATATCAGTAACGTATTTCAAGGGGTTTTTTTTTTATCAGCAATTGTATAAAGCAAATCTGGGGTCATGGACAGATATTACTGAATATCTGCATTCCACACAGTTGCCTCAGGTAACAGAGGAACAATTAGGGTTGCTAAATCATCCAATACAACTACAGAAAATTGAGCAAGAAATTAGAAAGGCTAAAATGTTAAAATCTCTTGGGCCTGATGGTTTCTCAGCAGAATTTTCAAATTGCTGGTATCCAAATTGGTGAAGCCATTAGGACATATGTATGAACACTTAACTGAAATACAAAGGTTTCCACTATTGCTGAATAGCACCACAATAACTGTGTTACCTAAAGCAGGGAGGGACTTAACATCTCTATCCTCATACTGTCCAATTTCTTTATTAAATTTTGATGTCAAATAAATAGCAAAATTTATGGCTAATTGTTTTGCAAGGATCTTACCAAATATGATACGAGAGGAACAAGTGGGTTTCGAGAAGGGTCACTGCATAATAATGAATATTTGGAATATTATAGCTTCTCTAGTGAGTAGCAAGCAACATCAAATCTCTTCTCTGCTACTGAGTTTGGATGCAGAGAAGGCATTTGATAGATTGGAATGGGATTTTAAGTGGCAGGCTCTGGAGGTTTTTGGGATTTCAAGTACTTTACTCAGGTGGTGAGAACATTGTATAATGATCCTTGGCCATATGTATTAGTTAATGGATGCAAATCTGTTGAATTTTCTTTGGGCAATCACATTAACATCTAAGGTTTTTAATTGGTTTTATATATATATATATATATATATATATATATATATATATATATATATATATATATAATTGTTTATATATATTTATATATATATATATATATTAACTTATATATATATATATATATATATATGTTGTTTTTAGCAGATAATGATGTTTTATACAAATGTAAAGAACACAACATTTGTATAATCGAGTTTCCTGAGGTAATTATTCAGTTGAGAAAAACTCTGTTTCTTCTATGTTTTGTTTTTATTAATAATATTTGATTCTTCTCCTTCTAATCTTCTGTTGATGGTATTTTTATACATGTGCAATCTCCCTTTTGCTTTAATTAATTTATAATTTAAAAACATTTGTTTTATTGTTTTTAATATAATGATTTTTGTTCTTATAACTATTGTGCTCATATTGCTTCTAATGTAAGAACATAAGAACATAAGTAATTGCCATGCTGGGTCAGACCAAGGGTCCATCAAGCCCAGCATCCTGTTTCCAACAGAGGCCAAACCAGGCCACAAGAACCTGGCAATTACCCAAACACTAAGAAGATCCCAGCTACACTAACTGCACTAACCACATCCTCTGGCAACAAATTCCAGAGCTTTATTGTGCGTTGAGTTTTCTCCGATTAGTCTTAAATGTGATACTTTCTAACTTCATGGAATGCCCCCTAGTCCGTCTATTATTCGAAAGTGTAAATAATCAATTCACATCTACTCATTCAAGACCTCTCAAGTATTAAATATTAATTTATTCTCACTTTACCAGCTGGGCCACTCATAGGTTGAAAGTGATTGCACAATTTCTGATTGGAGAGGGTGGTCTAAAGTCCTTTCTAGAGATAATGACTGAATATGAGCTAGAAGTTACCGTATTTTTCGCTCCATAAGACGCACTTTTTTTCCCCCCAAAAGTGGGGGGAAAATGTCTGTGACAGGGGCTACCGGTGCCATTGCTCAGCCCCTGTCACATGGGGGGGGGGCTGACCAATGGCACCGGTAGCCCCTGTGACATAGTAAGGGCAAAAGGCCATCGGCGCCATTTTGATTACTGGCAGCCGACGGCCCAAGTGCAGGAGATCGCTCCCGGACCCCCACTGGACAACCAGGGACTTTTGGCAGGTCTTGGGGGGGGGGGGTCAGGAGGGAGGGCGGTTGTAGTTAATTAAATTTAAAGGGTTGGAATGGGGGGTTTTTTGTTTTTTTTTCCCCACAGAAAGAGAACGATAAAAAGTTTTCTGATCTGGGGAGTGGACCAAAATGGCCCTCCCCAGACCCGAAAATGAAATGGGGACAAAAAAAAATTGTATGCACTCCCCTTATTTGCTCCATAAGATGTACAGACGCCCGGGAACAGAGCCGGTTTAGCACACCATTTTTATTTTATTTTTATTTTCTCCCTCTGAATCCTAGGTGCGTCTTATGGTCAGGTGCAACTTATGGAGCGAAAAATACGGTATATTAGAACTCAGAAAGTACTAGATTGGGGTGTGGACAACAGAGCATTATTGTCAGAAATGTTTGGTATAGAAAGACCCTATCAACATTCTATATCTTATTTTTACTGTCAATTATTAGATTTGAGACTTAGGGGGTCATTTTCCAAGGAGTTACCGCAGGAGATAATTCCGCAAATAGCCGTTAACGTGATTTGCGAATGCAAATTTTGTATTCAGGGGCAGAGTATATGTTAAGTAGGAAAGAGTTATCGTGTGCCATGAAACAGCTGCAGTGTTAGCATGGCCAATAGCTACACCTCTTTCATTTGCGGTACGTTGTGTGCTAGAGGCCGGTAAAGGTTTAACATGAGAGAGAGAGAGAGAGAGAGAGAGAGAGAGAGAGAGAGAGAGAGAGAGAGAGAGAGAGAGAGAGAGAGAGAGAGAGAGAGAGAGAGAGAGAGAGAGAGAGAGAGAGGGAGAGAGAGAGAGAGAGAGAGAGAGAGACTTGCTATAGTGTCTCTTCCCTAGACAGGTATTTGTATCCCTATGAGAGGCTCACCTAGTAACTCGAGGTGGGGATTAGGTATGAGTGTAGGGGGTTGGGGGCCACTTTGACATTCAACGTGAGACGTACGAACAGAACAGTGGTCTCTTGTGAAGATTTGATGGCCTTCGGAGTGAGGAAACTCACTCCAAGATGAGATTTGGGCAATGTTCACTCAAACTAGCTTGATGGACACTCTACCTGGGCAACAACAAGCTAGTTTGAGAGAACATTGCCCAAATCTCATCTTGGAGTGAGTTTCCTCACTCCGAAGGCCATCAATTCTTCACAAGAGACCACTGTTCTGTTCGTACGTCTCACGTTGAATGTGAAAGTGGCCCCCAACCCCCTACACTCATACCTAATCTCCACCTCGAGTTACTAGGTGAGCCTCTCATAGGGATACAAATACCTGTCTAGGGAAGAGACACTACAGCAAGGCTCTCTCTCTCTCTCTTTCTCTCTCTCTCTCTCTCTCTCAACACTGAAACAGGCTGTCTGGACACTTTCGTGCACTGTGATGATTCTTTGGTTATTTTATCGCGCACCGCAAAGATGTTTTCGCTATTCGCAAATACATTTGCGCAAATCGTGAAAACATCGCAGCACGCGAAGTTTCCCCGCTGCACGAAAAAAGCCTCATTTGCATGGGAAACGCCCCTTAATGTGTTACCAATGCAATATTGGAAAATGAGGCCCTTAGTATTGACTTTGGACAAGTGCTTACAGGTTGGTAGTCTGAATTGGATTTAGACTTCACTGAACATCAGTATGCACTTTGTTTTAAGAGGATAATATGTATTACCTGTAATGTGGACTTGTGGGAAGTGCAGTACAAATTTATAATGAGGAGGGCATTCCACATGAAAATTGCATAATCTGAGATTTGTAGAAAATGTAAGTTGTTAACGGGAACCTTGGGGCACCAATTTTGGAGCTGCTTAAAGACAAGTTCTTTTTGGAAATCAGTAAGTTGATATATTTTCCAGATCACAGGGGTATGCCTACCATTACAAGTGGATGTGTTGCTTTTTGATAACATGCGGAGGGGGCTTTGGGCATGAAGTTCATACGACTAAGGATACAGAAAGTTTTGTTATTGGCAAAAAAATGTTGTATTACAACACTGGGTGGGGGAAGATCCCCCTACTTTAATGCAGGGGAGAAATCAAATCCATATTATGTGCATGAATGATAAATATGTAGATAAAGTTGATCTGACCAGGAAACGCTGATTATTTCTACATATTTGGGAACCCTATCTGCAATCTTTGTCATACAAGGCTAGAAGTATAAATTTTGAATGAGTATTGACTACATTCTATGTAAATTTACATTTTTTTTCATTAATACTTTATTGGATTTTTATCAATTCAACATTAATAAAACATAGGTATTCAGGATTACACCAACATAAAAAAAAACATAATTCCATGGGAAATTTGACAAAGTCAACAACCTGAACTAGTCCACATTATATTTGGGGAGCGTTATAACAGGCAAATATTTCCTACATATAATTCACATCTTGAGAGACAAATTATATTTATTTTTCATCAAACCTCAGCAAATCTCTAGTTTACCCTGGTGTCTGCTCTTTATCTCTAAGGAAGGTTTCCAAATGATTGGGGTCGTAAAAAACAAATTTATTTCCCTGCATTGTAATACAACATTTACAGGGAAATTTGAGGAAAAATAGTCCTCCTAAAGCTAATACCCTCTCCTTTAACACCAAGAAATGTTTTCTTCTCATTTGAGTGCATCTCACTACATCTGGAAATATCTGGATTTTTTTCCCAATACAAATAATTTTATTTTTAAAGTACTTTTGCAACACCACATTCTTATCTGTTTCATTATTAAAGGTAACTAAAAGAGTAGCCCTTGTAGGGATGTCATCAATTGATGCCTCCAAAAATGATGTCAAACTTGGGCTATTGCCTTCTTCAGGCCCTAAAGAACTAACTTTAGATCTGGGTATATAAAATTTTTTTGACAATACCATTTCTTTATATGAGGTAATTTGTATCACTTCATTCATGTATTTCCGAAGTAACTCAGTGGCTGATAAAAGTCTGGTGATGGGAAAATTTAAAAATCTGAGATTCTTAGATCTCAAGGCATTCTCCATACCTTCAAGCTGTCTAGACATCACCAGACTATCCTTAATAAAGGATGTACTTGCAACTTGTAAATTCACCACTTGTGTGTTAACCACAGTATAATTACTTTCAATACTATTTAAACGATTAGAATGGTCTTGAAGAGTATTTTTTGTTTCTGTATTAAAGGACACAAATTGTGACATCACCTGAGCTAATAATCTCTCCATACTTTTCACTGATTTCCAGACATCTATCAGCATCACATTTTTTAAGTCAGGTAAATCAACATTTAAACCTTCCAACTTTTCTAAAGGAGTAGCTGCTGCCACTGGCCTTTTCATATCTCCAGTAGCAGCTGCTAAATCCTTATTTTGAGAATTATCATTAATTAAGGATAATGCACTCAAATTACTTAAATCTCTCACAATATTACTAGAGTCTTGACTTTGAGGTGATGAATGGTGGCCGGGACTCTGTATTGAGCCTGATGAAAAAGATACTTCCGGGTTAGGAGTAGAAAAA
This sequence comes from Rhinatrema bivittatum, assembly GCF_901001135.1. Taxonomy (NCBI): domain Eukaryota; kingdom Metazoa; phylum Chordata; class Amphibia; order Gymnophiona; family Rhinatrematidae; genus Rhinatrema; species Rhinatrema bivittatum. Next base: position 133,106,284 of record NC_042620.1, on the reverse strand, counting down.
TCAGAGTTTCTCCTTCTTACTATATGAGAATCCATAGAGCCTCTTACCACCGAGGTTACAGGAATTGAAGGAAAAACTTTTATTTTTCTTTTCCTTCCCATGATAACTTGGAATAAGTTAAGGATGATAAAAATCACCGCAAGGAGTGCGCTGGCGGCTGCGCGCCACAGGCCCCTGGTTATATCCGGTTTCACTCACGGTCAGGTGGTTTCTCAGGGGGGCGGGTCTCAACTTGTTCCGAAGAAAAAGTTCAGCGATGTTTTTTCTCAGGCTCACGGCAGTCCCACTGGCCGATTCCCTCCAGCGGGGGGGAACTCTCTCCAGGTAGACTCCCTTAGAGCCAGCCGCAGGCCCCTGGTTATATCCGGTTTCACTCACGGTCAGGTGGTTTCTCAGGGGGGCGGGTCTCAACTTGTTCCGAAGAAAAAGTTCAGCGATGTTTTTTCTCAGGCTCACGGCAGTCCCACTGGCCGATTCCCTCCAGTGGGGGGGAACTCTCTCCAGGTACACTCCCCGTAAATTTACATCTAATAACACACCAACTGGTTAATAGGCAGGGGTGGGGGGAACTGGAGTTGTGAGAGTTCTGTTAAAGTGAGAAATGATACAAGTACATGGGCATTAGGCAGTATAAACCACTGAACCTGATCCTGTTTATGTGAAATGGCTGTGTGATTTTGTATCTGTTATCTTGAAATTAATACACATATTTAAACATAAATATAAATAAATAAAATGGGCAGAAAAAGATGCATTTTCCCGCATTATAAATATGCGTGCATTCTGAAACATACATGTAAACTTTCAGAGCAGAAATAGGTGGTAACATATAAAGTGTATGGTTCTTGTCATACAGTTTATAAAAAAACTTCTGTAATTTTAGGCATGCTGATTTACACAGACTACTGAAAACTACACTCCCTCTTCTCACTGAATTATATAAAGATGAGAGAAAACAATGGTATTCATAAGAACATAAGAACATAAGAAGCTGCCATACTGGGTCAGTCCAAGGGTCCATCAAGCCCAGCATCCTGTTTCCAACAGTGGCCAATCCAGGCCATAAGAACCTGGCAAGTACCCAAAAACTAAGTCTATTCCATGTAACCATTGCTAATGGCAGTGGCTATTCTCTTAAGTGAACTTAATAGCAGGTAATGGACTTCTCCTCCAAGAACTTGTCCAATCCTTTTTTAAACACAGCTATACTAAATGCACGAACCACATTCTCTGGCAACAAATTCCAGAGTTTAATTGTGCGTTGAGTAAAAAAGAACTTTCTCCGATTAGTTTTAAATGTGCCCCATGCTAACTTCATGGAGTGTCCCCTAGTCTTTCTACTATCCGAAAGAGTAAATAACCGTTTCACATCTACCCGTTCTAGACCTCTCATGATTTTAAACACCTCTATCATATCCCCCCTCAGTCGTCTCTTCTCCAAGCTGAAAAGTCCTAACCTCTTTAGTCTTTCCTCATAGGGGAGTTGTTCCATTCCCCTTATCATTTTGGTAGCCCTTCTCTGTACCTTCTCCATCGCAATTATATCATCTTTTTCAACTGGGCTTATAATCTACAGGTAACTAAAAACAATAATACTCTGGTTTTCATTACATTGAGCTTGCAATTCTGGAGATGTGGAGTTAAACTGAGAAATAGGATACATTTACCAAGTGTATTAATTCATATAACTGTTTAATAAACATGCTTAAATGATTGATTGTATTTTCTGAGCATGTTATCTGAATAAGTGTTTCCAGGCCCACTGTGCATCTCCTTCTAAAGCAGTTCTTCTCTTATGTCTTCTCACTCAAGAGCAGATGAGTAGCAGCTGTAATAGGTGTTGAAGAAATGACTGTAATTTTTTTCCATTTAGCAATTCACTGGTAAGCCAAAAAGGTAGTTCACATAATAACAAGCAGAAAGAAAAGAAATGTGCTTTCAACTAATAATAGTTTTCTATTCCTTCACAAGCTCTTCCTTACCTCAAGTGTACAGCATTTATTCTTTGTTCCGCTTCTCTTTGATAGCAAAGGCTGCATTGAGACAATTGCATTTGTCCTACCTGACAGGAACATAAATTAGGTACAATTCCAGGTGGTTGTACTTGAAATTCTATTTGCAAATCTCATTTGTAGAATCTAAAGAGCAATTTTTATCAGTTTACATATTTTAAAGTTCCAGTCATTAGCATTTTACTAGGCAGTGCAGTTTAAGCAAGTGCCAAATGTCCTTTCAGTTGACAAAAAAAAACATTAAAATTGACAATGCAAAGGATGACATGCTGTACATCACTGACAAATTCCTTCCAAGAAATAAGTTGGCATGTCCTGTGCAAGTTTAGTATGCAAAGATGGTTCTTCTGTTCCACATAAGGAGTTTGCAAGCAGCTTTATCAAATTTTACTTTGAGATCTGCTGCAATTTTTTCAATTAACTCATAGCATACATGCTTAAACATAACAAGGTAGATAGATGTGAACATTTGTGCATTTATGATAAAACTTATCTGGCTAACTTACATGGGATATCAGATAGCATGGCTTTGCTGATATCCCTGCATTCTGCTCTACTTAGCCAAACAATTTATATCCAGCTAAGTTAAACCTTCTCTGTGGCAGCTCTGACTTATCCAGTTAACTGGATAAATACAAATCAGCATTTATCCAACTAAGTTATCCGACTAAGTAGCGTAGCCCCGTTACATTCATTGCCCACTCCTGATGTATCTGGTTATCTACTTAGCCAAATAAGTGGCTTATCTGGCTAAGTGGCAACCGCTAAACACAGCCGGATATTCAGCAGTTGCCACCTACCTGGATAAGTTGCTACTTATCCAGCTAAGCTCCTTCAGCAAACTCAGCAGAATACATGCAGATGACACACAACTTGTGACCACTCTTGGCCCAGACCCAATCAAAGCAATAAAAATCCTCAATGAATTCTTAGCAAGCATCTCCTCCTGGCTAAGACTAAACAAGTTGAAACTCAACCCCCTAAAAAACTGAAGTATTGTGAGTTGAAAAAGGAGATCTTAATTTCCTAGACACCAAGGTAATTCTTATTGGACTAGTTCTTCCCTTCGGCTATCAAGTTTGGAGGCTAGGTTATATATTAGACTCAAACCACACAGCAGATGCGCAAGTACAGGCAACAACTAAAGCAATTTTCTATAAATTACATCAACTAAGACATTTCTCGCCTCAATAACTCAGCCTTTGCAGCAGGCATCCAGGCCATTGTGATCTCCCACCTGGATTATTAAGACTTTCTATTCATTGGAATGCCCACTAAACATGAACCAGTGACCTGAATTTGTACAGAATATTGCAGCATGATTACTGAGTAACAAAAACAAATTTGACAGGATCCAATGTTCCCTACTTTCTATCATATAAAATTGAAAATCCTAATTTTAGCCTAAAAGGCCTTCATAGGAAACATGCCATTCTACTTCAGTGACCATTTGACTCCCTAATTGTCATGCCATCCCCTTCCACTCACTTTCAGAAAACTACTTGGTAGTTCCTACACTCACGAAACTCTGCCTTGAAAGTACCAGAAATAAAGACTTTTTAAGGTGCTGCACAAATCCTCTGGAATGCACTGCTGCTGAATATCAGACAAGTCCCAGATCTGCTAGCTTTCAGAAAGTTATTGAAAACATGCATTTTCCAATCAGCCTTTAGCCCACTTTGAACTGAACACTGCACCTTATTAAGAACTCTTTCAACCCCTGCTGACAACTTCACCTTGCTAGCTATTCCTCAGGAATAACAAATCTCAGTCTCTCTCATGAAATCCAACTCCTTCACTATAGAGACCCCCTCCTTGTGTCCTCCCCTAACCCCAAGCCTGTGTCAGTACCACCCCAACACTCTTTCAAATTTGGTTAGAACATGTATCTGGTTGTTTTGTCCCTGCCAAACTTCATGCTTTCACATCAATATGTAAAACAGTATGTGTATGTATGTATGTATATATATTTCTCTATTCAAATTATCACTGTACTTTCAATAGAGCAATGATTGCTCTTTTTAATGTATAAACTTCCTTGCCCAGTCCCTGGTGAACATTTTATCTCACCCAAATTTCATCATCATCATCATTTATTTATTATACACTTTTCCAGCAAAGAAAATTTCAAAGAGAGGTACAACAGACTAATGTTGCAGTACAGTCTCTGTCTTGTTGACGGTAGCTGCTTATAAGGAGAAAGCATGAATTCTAATTGCATAAACCTTAACTAATTATTATTTGCAGTACAGATGTTGGGAGTGTTAGCAAGATGCAATGGGATATATATATATATATATATATATATATATATATATATATATATATATATATATATATATATATATGTAACCCTTGGGTGGGTGAAGCCTAGTAAAAGTCCCCAAGAGCACATAGAAATAAAATAGATCCTACTTGTAAACAATTCTCCAGGATGGGTTTTACTTCTAAGGTTCAGGGCTCCCTGTGGGGAGAAGCGTAAGTTCAAGGTCCTTTTGTGCTAAGCAAACTACACAGCCCTATACCAATCCCTGTAAACAGCACTGATAATCTCCACACTCTATGGCAGCAACAAATACACTGAGAAGCAATGTTGTTTCCAGCTCCTTTAATGATAGTTGATGAATTGACTGAAGATTCTTTACAGCACTTAAAGGTGAATTTCAAAAGCTGTGCATGTGCAAAATAGCATATTTGAGAGTATGTGCTTATTTTAGAAACCTCAACATTAACACATAAATCAGGGTATGTGAGTAAATGTGTGCATGTAAATAAGGGGCGAGTCAGGGGTATTTGGGGAGAGGTCAACATAGCTATTTTATAAGCAATTTACGCATATAAATATGGCACCTTACTCGCATATATTTATTCCTGCTCAATATCTGGAGTAAGAGATTGTAAACATCTTAAGACTGAAGAGACAGGAGGGTATTTAACAGCTGCAGATGGATAGGGCAAATTAGATTAATTAGTAAAACTGGTTATTTCATTGCTGAGCGCATGTTAGAAAATCCACCAGCCTAGGCATGAAAAAGCCGACATGGTTAAATTGTATGGGTAACATTTATTTGCATATTTCTTTAAAACTGGAAGCAAAGATACACATATATAACATTTCTGCACCCTTTTCCAGCTAAATTTGACTTATCTGGTTAAATAGTGCCTTTGCTGCTACTTAGATGGATAGACTTATCCGACTACGTAGTAGCACTTATCCAGAAATATTCCAACTAATTTGATTAAGTAGCAGCAAGATGCTCCTTAGCTGGATTAGCCTGAAACGTTCTACTTGTCATCTGAGTAGCACTTTTCAGACTTACGCATTTGACAAGATCTTTTTCCAAAATGCATTAATGCATGTTAAATGGGGTCTAACTTGAATTGCTTGATCGATAAATATTGCAACACAAGGCAGAATGCAAATTTTATTTTGAGTATGCAAGTAGGAGAAGTTAATGCAAATTAGGGTCTCCTATCGCAAACTGTGGCAATTTAACGCACAATAACGCGTGATTTAACATCAGAAATAACTACACCATTTTGTTTTTGCGTTAGAGGGGTAAAAAAGTTTTTTATTGCGTGATCATGTCTGTTATTGTGGATCATGGATATTATCGCAGCTATTATCATGTGCAATAAAATGAGGTCGTCTACCAGACACACACCTACCAAGCCCTCCTGGGCCAAAAAAACTCCACCTTTTCATACCTGGCCTATCTTCTTAAAGCTAAGATGTTTGGGGCAAGTTTACTTGTAGTGGGGAAATGGCTGCTTCAGGATGCTCACCGCAAGCAACAACAAGAACAACCACCACCACAAAGACAGGCATGGGAGGTTCACACCCCTTCTAGCGAAGTTCCTGCATCAGAGCCAGACCCATTGGCCCTGCAGGGAGAGCGTTTGGGCCCACAGCAGCCTTGGCACGCAAGCGGGCACTCTGGAGATACAGAGAGCGCATCTTTTCTCCAAGAACCACATTGCTGGGCATGCCAGAAGAATATGTGGTTAGCAGGTATTGCCTCAGCTCTCAGGCTATCTTGGATTTATATCAAGAAATCAGAGGGGATCTGGATCCGGTCAAGGAAAGTTCCCATACTATACCAGGCCTCGTCAAACTCTTGTTCACCCTGCATTTCATGGCATCGGGGTCATTGGGGGAATGTTCCCAAAGTTCCTTTTCCCACTATCTGGGCAGGTCATAACAGCTGTATGTGACTGCATTAATCGCTACATAGCATTGTTTCAGGACAGGCAGGACTTGATGGATATGAAGAGAGGCTTTTATGCCATTGCCAACTTTCCGAATGTTCTGGGCGCTATTGACTGCACTCACGTAGCCATCATCCCACTCCGAGGCAGGGAGGAGATCTACTGCAACAGAAAGCTCTTCCACTCCAACGTGCAAGTGCTCTGTGAAGCTCAAATGCGCATCCTCGATGTGATAGCCTGGTACCTGGGAGCCGCGCAAGATTCCTTTATACTTAGGCAATTGGGCCTGTTTGAAATTTTGAGGATACTCTCTATGGTGACGGTTGGCTCGTAAGACAGATGCTTCTTTCTCTACTCCCTCTCTCGCTGATTCCAGCAAATGGCATGGACACAGGGGGGGCTGTGACAGCATCGGTTACATGACAAGTGACTTGTACAGGAAAGTCTCCAAGCTGTTGTGCCAGAGCCAGGCTTTCTCTCTCCATCCTGGAGATGCTTGCTAATGTGGCGTACCCAAACAATGCACTTGTCACAAAGATTTGTGGGTGACAAGCCACTACACACTTTCTATGGGTTCGTTGTAAACATCTGGCTTTTCCAATCCTCCCATTTGGAGCAGTTGAAATCTCACTTGTTAATCACAGCCTTTTAGTGTCCACACTGCAGGGACTCCCTCAGTCTGTCTGGCCCATTACCCAGCTAAAACAGAAGATGTGGCCTGTGCATTTTGGCCCTCGCATATTCACTGTGCCAGGTCAGAAATGTGCCTCTCTGGAGGACATGCTGCAGAACATGAGCAGGGACTTGCACAATTATACCATGAGGTAGATGTTATTCTGCTATGATATGTGCCAGCTGTGGTGTATAGCTTCAGGGTTTAATGAGTGCTAGACATGGGTGGCGATAGGTTAATTGTGAATGACATGCACACATTTTTTAGGAACCCCACATGCATTTTCCCATTCTGGAAGATCTGACACACCATAAGCAAGTGTTATAGTGTTCATATAGTGTGACAAGAAAAAGGCTACATGGACTCTGGGTTGGGAAATAGGCTTTTAAGGATCATGTTAAGCTAGAGCTTATCTTATACTGTCTTTGAGCATGCTGTGGGTTGGCAGTGATATCAGAAAGTCATGGTGGGATGAATGATGCAGCCCTTCTCGCTTTGCTGCAGGAGGTTCGGGATACGGTTGCAGGACCTGGCTTCTCACCCCCCGTAGCTTTTCCCAACATATAAGTTACAACAAGGCCTTATGTTCTACCCACTGTGTCAAGAGTAGATTTTGCTGTTTGAACAAAATGGGGGGAGCTTTAATGTATGTCCCACCCACAGTAGCTGAGATAGTGCTGCTCTGCTGTGTATTCCATAATCTCGCTCTATGACACAGTATCCCAATAGACATACTTCCAGATCTACCCGAGGATCCCCCATGTCCAACTGCAGAAGCCAAGATCACAACGCTGACTGGCAGCCAGCTTCAGCAAAGCATTATACAATGCTACTTTGCCTGTTAGGCCTCAACTACCTCTTCTCCTTCCATGGAAGAGAGCCCAGCAAAATGTTTTCAGCTGCTCTCCTATCTATCTTTCTTTTACTCACTGCTCCTCTGCCTGGCTCAATGTGTAACCAAAACCACATAAGCCTAGTTAGGCTACATCTTGAGAAAGGATCAAAAGACTAGTAGAAAAAGTGTACTCAAAGAAAAAATTACCCCAAAGGCATGTGGCTGGTCTAATATCCTTTGACTGATAGTGAGTCTAAAAGAGCATTGTTTCACAATAGTGTTCGTGTAAGTCTGGCAACACAGTGTACATAGTTTGCCCTGGCTTGCTTGGCGGCCCCACAACTTAGACCCTGTCCTAGGCCTCATGTGTGGGCGAGATAGTGGCATAATTATGAGGGAACTGCAGCAGGGCCTTGAACATGGAGCCCAACTGCTCTAGAACGCAAATAAATCACAAGTAGCTCTGCTGCTTAAAGACACAGACTAAAAATATAAGTTGAAAGTTAAAGGCATCAATCACAGACTTGCCATTTAAAAGCCACATTCCCTAGCTGACATCCATGTGCGTCTGAAGAAATGCACCTGTATATCAGATATCACATGGGCCTGCAAAGACAATGATGACAGCACTGCCTCAGCTATTTCAGAGGCAGTACTGACATTGGAGTGCTGACCTAGCAGCCCTTTACTTAAAGCTTTTTGGAAAAAAAAATATCTAAGATAGTGGTAATGCGTAACTCCTCACAAGTCACTGCAAGCTAGCATAGGTCATTGGGGTTGCACACTACCATACACTGCTGGACCCTGCTACAACTAATTGCAACCTGCCAACTCTCATGTACAGATGGTGAGGGGCTTGGCCCTTGGACTGACATGTTGGTTATGTTAGCAGCTTGGGGAGGCTAGACAAGGATTCTCGGCTGACTATCTGAAAGCTGGATTGGGAACAGGATGCTGTCATGTCTTCACATGTTTTTGAAAATCACCTCTGAAATGGAAAGGTCAGAGTAAGTTGAGTGATGAATATGACAGTACCCACATATCACCTAACAAAAGGTTCCCCTCACTGAACCGCCTTGTTTTAAGCTATGGTCCTAGCCTATCTTCACATGTCACAGATAGCCATTGGGAAATATAGAGATGTGAGGGTGCTGCTTGGGTCTTAGCCTGTCCATGTCAGAGCTAGTCATATTGTTCTGCTTTCTGTAGCTACATACAAAATAGGAAGAGTAATTGGTTAGTTCAAATTGGTAGTAGCTGGTACACTCCTTATCCTATTTGTGGCCATCCTTAAAGCACCTAGGCTCCAACCTCCCAGAGAGAGTTTTGAAGAATGGTCACATTCCAAGCAGAGTTGCCACCTTTCAGTTATGTTCTGATTTGAGACCTTGCTTGTCCACATGGCTGGCATGACTTGTTGCCATTACAGCAGAGTAGATGTTATATAGTATGTATCTCCTATGGTATTTGAGCATTTTGTACATTGTGGATACCCACACCAAGGCAGGTGGGTTGATAAACTCTCACTCATCAACTCTGTGCATAGTATTAAGGCTAGAGAAGGGGTTGTTAGGCCATGCCCTCATGAGCTCACAAGTAGTCTCTATCCAAAGCTTGGGACTATGCTAAATGTACAGGATAACTACTCCCAGAGGTATCATGTGGTAATCATTATAGTTTGTTCAGTTTCAGTGTGGTTATGTAGAAAGACAAGAATTTAGATCCACCTGATTACTGGAGGGACCCCTGTCTGTAACTCATACATTTTAGTTATCATATATGCCTCGGACAGTTGTCTGTCATGCCGCCAGGTGTAGAGAATATTCTGTGAGGAGTAATGACTTAGATGACATCATTAGTAGGTAGGGACAAGCTTGACACAGACATCATTGATGGTTGATGAAGAACTGTCCAGGAACATCACAATTGGGACTTGGCAGGTAACCTAAATGCAGGAAATCATCTGTACCTTTCAGTGTCACAAAGCTACTTGTGTACTTCCATCACTAACATATCTAAAAAAAAAAACACCTTGTGCCCCCATTTAGCTGTATTTACTAATTTTTCTTCTATTTGAATTTTTGCATTCTTCACTACTTTCCCAGCTTCTCTTAAATTTTCCAGATATTGTCGCCTGCCTTCCTCTTTCTGTGATCTCTTGTAGGTTTTGAATTATAATCTTTTCTTCCTTACCTTTTCATCTCCTTCTTTAGAGAACCAAAATGATCCATTTTCCCCTCTTCACTTTATTTATATTCCTAGCAAAAAAAAAATGTGTTGCCCTTATGATATCTCCTTTTAGTTTTGCCCTCTGCCCTTTCACTTCCCCTAGGTTTTCCCCATGCAACTAATGACTCCTTGAGGTACTCTCCCATTTTGAGAAAGTTAGTTTTCTTGTAGTCTAGGATCTCACTTTACATTTTATAAATATATATACACACACACATCATGTATACATGAATGTTTTCTTTGTGGTATTTTGGATTATAACATCATTGGAACATTTGATTTTGCACTGCTTTTCTTTTGTAAGTATATATGTTATAATCCAAAATACCACACTCATGTATACATAGAGCTGAATAATTGATCAAGCACACACTTAAAACAAAAATACTTGTCATCCTGCAAACAAGGCTGCTGTCAGGATGTTCAACCAAATAAAAAGACCCTTTGTCGAGAGGAGTTTATCCCCGTGCCTTCAGGGCATTCAAGGATAAAAGTATCTGTGGTCAACTAAGAGTAGTTACTCGAAGCTTGCAAACCTACAGTGAAAACACTATTCACAAGGATTTAAATAATATCTACATGATCTAGTCCTGCATTGGACCATCTAAGTCTTTAAGGTCTGTGCTCTTTTGCTAAATAAATTTTAAATACTTGAAGGGTGTCACTTTATAGTTCTTTAAATCAGATACAGAACTTGTTAAGTAAATAATAAATGCACGATGACAAATATTTTACTATAATTGTGTGTTTAATCAATTGTTAAGCTCTATAAATATATGAGTGTTCACTTTGTGGTATTTTGGATTTTATATATATATATATATATATATATATCTTTTTTTTTTTTTCTGTTTCATTTTCTCAAAGAAAGTTATTATTGTGGTGACTAAACAATAACTAAAGTAAATATGTTTAATGCATGAGCTACAATTCTTTGCATTCTATTTCTTACATATCTCAAATAGAGAGAGAACATAAACATTTAAATGTAGATTTTCAGACCTGTGCACGGGCATCCATGTGCTTGCAATTGCCGGCACACACACATGGACAACAACCAACAAGGACTAAACTTCATAATCTGGGTAAACAATTAAGTGTGGGGGTAGCTTGCTTATTATGGTGGTTACTACCCTAAACCAATTAAGCCTCATACATTACTTTGAATACATATACAGTGCTGCTCTCTGCTTCTACGGCTGGGGGAAAAGTGGAAAACAGGATTTATATTCAGGCAACAGCCAACAAGGACAGAACTTCTCAATCTGGGTAAACAATCGTGGGGGTAGCTGCTTATTACGGCGGTTAACACCCTAAACCAATTAAGCCTGATACATCACTTTGAAAGCATATACAGTGTTGCTATCTGTTTCAATGGTAGGGGGAAGTGAGGAAAACAGGATTTACATTCAGACATCATCCAACAAGGCATCGATCTGTGCAATCTGGGTAAACAAGCATTGGGGTAACTTACTTGATGCAGCGGTTACTATCCTTACCCATTAAGCCTTATGCTCACCTTTGATGCAATTCCAACATTACTATTTGCATCAATGACAGGGGATGGCAGGACATTTGAATCAAACAGTTACCAACAAGGGCCCTGAACTTGGTGGTTGGTGAAACAGATAAGTATGGACAAATAAGTGTGGAAGCTTGCTGGGCAGACTGGATGGGCCAATTGGTCTTTTTCTGTCATCATTTCATTTCTATGTTCTATGGACGCGCCAATTTTATAACATGTGCACGTCGAAGCGTACATGTTATAAAATCAGCTACCCGCACACACAATTTTATATTAGTAAAGGAGCAGACTTTCTAAACCCCCTATCTAACCTGCCTTCCTTTTACCCAACTATCTCCAACCTCTAAAACCCAGATAACTACCCTACATTTCTTTGTTTTTCTACTTTTACTCGCAGTCCAGAGCAGCAGCAACTTAGGCAGTCTGGTCGGATCCCTGCGCACATGTGCGAGACTCTGCCTAATGGTGCTGTCCGGCCCACCCACACCCTGACCCCACCCCAGCCCGCCCCTTTTAGCAAAAATCTTTCCAGTGCACATACCAGGAGATACACACGTGGTTGTGGACCTTTGAAAATCTATGCGGTGTGCGCACGGCCCAGCCACGCCCATATCTCCCTGTTTCGGTGCGCGTAGAGCTTTTAAAATTAGCCTTTTCCTAAGGCAATTCTGTACATAAAATCCAGTTTTATGTGACTCTAAAAATAGCCCTGGAGGGTATGCATATATAAATATATGTGGAATATGATTTTGCATGTATTTCTAAATACAAGCTATGAATCCTAGATTAGGAAAAAGTGTCATCACTCCGGACCGGATAGGATTCGCAGAGCCAACAAATCCCACTGGCAGTTTCACCACAGTACCTCACTAGACTTGAATGGACTTCCAGCAGCAGTCAGGTCACAGTATCCCTTGGACTTATAGTGTGATAAAAGGAGTTCACCAAATTAGCAAGATTCCACTGCCCAGCAAGCTTCCAATTTCTTTGCCCTCAAAAATTCAGTTGCAACTCACAACACAACAGAACATATCACTGCTTAGACAAGTGATTGGAGTGGAAAAATCTATGTATCAACTTCCCTTATTAACTGAGCGATGCAAGAAATATTTTGAATATATTATGCAGTAGTTGGCACTAGAGTAATTGTGACAGATTTAACTTTACACATGTGTCTACTTTACTGGCTTACATATCACTGTGCCAGAGAAAAGAAATGCTGTATCATTGTGACAGAAATGGCATTCTCCCTAGCCTCAACACTAAACATTTCAATATTCTAACAACATGTTTTAACTTACACAGATATTATGCATGCTTGCTAATTCAGTTAGGGCAGTTATAAATATCAAAGTGACAGTTTCCTTACTCTGGTTCCTATAAAATAAAACCATAATTCTCTGAAAAATAGTCCATGAAAAAAGCAATTATTCTAACATAATTTATATTGATTCAGTTCTAATTTAAATTTCATATACTCTGAAGAACTTGTAAGCATTTTCATGGTTGGGTTTTTTTTTTTTTATTATTTAGCTTCATCAAATAAACAGGAACTTCTATGGAAAAGAAACTTTCTATACAGCATTTTAACACACTTTTCATTATGGATTATTTGTGCATGCTAGTACTTGTATATACAATATATTAACTAATAAAATGAATCCAAGAATGGCACTCTTCCAAGAATGATATCATGGTTTTGCCTTATTTGCAGACATCAGCATAGTTCCTTCCAGAAAAAAAGACAAAACTTGGCTATTTATCCAGGCCTTCCCTTAGGACTCCACAGCAGAGATTCATCCTCTAGTAGCTATCCACCAAACTCCAGGTGATCGCGAATCACATAAGGTTCTCCCTGTTCTGGGTTATGTTTATCCATCTTATGTTTAACTTATTTCTTTGCTTTTTTTTGTTGTGATTAATATTTTATTCAAAGAACACATACAACTTCCATATGCAATGCAACATACTGTCAAACCCATCACAAACATTTGTTGATATATAGAACGTACACAAAAAAATGTAAAAAAAACCAAAACCCTCACCTATCCCATCCACCTTATCAATCTCCCCATCCCCTTAAATATACCTCTACTCATAAAGAAAACCATTACTATATTATAATAATCAGTTCAGCAAAATAAAAAAAATAAGACATAAAAAGATGGCATATTTCTCATGCTAAGAAAAAGAACTCTTAAGTATCCAATCACTATTTAAAGGGGCTCCAAATATCCAAATACTTGGAATACGTATCCCTCCATATAGCACTCAGCTTTTACACATGCTGTCTCTGCTTGAATTTAGCCAAGAGCATGGGAACGGAAGGAACCCCACCACACATCTCGCGGTTGTCACCAATGATGTCACTAATTTATTTTTCTAAGATGAGAGAGCACCAATGGGCATATTATGGAAAACAACTTAAGATCCTTAGGTACTGTATCCACTAACGTCATCCAAGAATTTGCAAAGTCTTGCTTAAAATTGTATCACTGGAAAGGGCCACCAAAAGTGAAAGAAGTGACCAATAGACCCACAGTTTCTCCAACAGGGGTTGCTGCAAATGGAATAAATCTTCTGAAGCTGCTGAGTTAAATACCAAATATATAACATTTTATAACTGTTTTCAGAGGAAATGGAGCTATGTCCCACAGACATAAAATGAAGATAAGAACCTTCATCCCATTCCACTCCAAGATCCTTCTCCTATGCCTTCAAATGGTTTGCTTTGACAACAGGAGCTTTATTCAATACAGAATATACTTTTGAAATGATCTCTTCTATCGTAGCTGCCTTTTTGCAATATCCCTTAAACAACAATTTCCCCTTCAGTAGGTCAGACTTCACAGCAATGAACTAAGGGGTAGATTTTATAAAGTGCTTATGAGCATCCATGTGATCGAGCTTCCCAGTGCACACACATGGTCACTCCAATTTTATAAAATGCGCGCACAGGCGCATACATGTTATAAAATTGGGTGGCTGTGCACCTGCTCTGTCCAGAATCCAGCATCACGATCTAGGCCCAGGCCCAATGCCAGAGCCCGGTCCAGAGATCGGGTCCCCATGCTGGACCCTCAGTTCAGACCCAGGCTTGGGGCTGGGGCTCGGCCCAGAGGCCAGATCCTAACCCTGGAGTCTCGTTTTTTGTCTTCTTTGACGAAATGATGCACACCAATTAAGGAGCGGACTGGGAGGAAACTTCCCTAACCTCATGCCTAAACTTCCTTCCCCTTCCCCTCTCCTCCCCATGCCCTAAAAGAAACCTACCTGCCCTGAATTTTATTTCTACTTGCTGCTCCTCAGGAGCAGAAGTAATTTTCCTACCGGCACACACTTCCTCGGGACAGCGGCTAATGGCCACTATCCTGGCCGCCTTCTGCCACGCCCCGGCCCACCCCTTTTTCAGGGCCTGGCACTTGTGCGTGTATTGGAACTTACGCGCATGGCCGGGCCCTTTTGAAAATTAGAGCAGTGCATGCAGGGCCCGGCCACTCATGTAAGTAAGTAACGATTTTTACGCACGCCGGGCATTTAAAATTTGGCCGTAATTGCATGTACGCAAAATAATCAGTTTTAGAGAGACTAAAATCAGCTACCAAATCCCGAAATTTCATCACCTTCTGTCCTGCCCATACTTGCTCCAAAGTACTTAAACCTTTAGAGTCCCAAATCTGGAAAATTCTATAATCTTGTCCTGCAGGGAAAGTAGTATATTTCCTATAAGGTGTAAAATGAAATAAATTATTTATCCCCAGCTAGAATTTTCTTCTATTTCATCCATACCTGCAATGTGCACACCGTACATGGCGATACAGATCCTACAGCTATGCCCGCTCATCTTTTTGTCCAAAAAAGTGAAGAGAACGCTTTCATCCCAAACATATTGTTCAATACCCACCCATTGTTTACTATGAACTAAGTTATGACAATCCACCACTGCTTTTAACTGTGAAACAATGAAATAGTTAGAAATGTTTGGTACTCCTAAGCCCCCATCCATTTTAAACAAAGATAAAATATTTTTTGCTACCCTTGTGATCTCCTTTTCCAGATAAATTCAAAAAATATGTTTTTGTAAATTTTTCAGTACTTCATCTAGATTTATCCAAATCTTGTAGAAATCAGGTAATCAATGAGTTATAATTCAAATGGAACAAGTCATCATACGCAGAGTCCACATTAACTCCCAAATATCTTACAAAACAGTTTTCCTATTTAAATGAAAACTTCTCTTTCAATGAATGGTTCTGTGAATCAGTCAAACGAATTCTTAAAATCTCCAATTTGTCCCTTTTAAATTTGAAATCAGATTCTCGGCCAAAATACTCCATTTCAGTTGATAATAAACTCAACAAATTTTCAGGCTATCATAAAGTAAATAAAAGGTAATCTGCATATAAAGATATTTTGCTCAACACCCACTGGAATACCTACTATATTTGGAAGCTGCCTAATCTTTGCAGCAAAACGTTCAATACTTAGGGCAAATAATAAGGGTGATAATGGGCATCCTTGTACCCCCTATTACTGAGTTCTTTGAATATCCAGCACTTGTCTTTATGCAAGCTTCTAGGTTTCTATAAAGTTCTTGCACCCACCCCAACTTTTTCCATCACTTTAAACAAAAAGGGCAACGAATCCTATCAGATGCTTTTTCTGCATCTGTGGCAAATAACAACAATGAGTCCTATTCTTTCCATGTCAAATGTGTAAGATTTATGACCTTGTG
Source organism: Rhinatrema bivittatum (assembly GCF_901001135.1). Lineage (NCBI taxonomy): Eukaryota > Metazoa > Chordata > Amphibia > Gymnophiona > Rhinatrematidae > Rhinatrema > Rhinatrema bivittatum. The sequence continues at coordinate 133,090,066 of NC_042620.1, read as the reverse complement.
AACACTGTCTGTCATCATTCGCTTGGGCATAAAACCTGCTTGAGCTGGGTAAATAATTAGTGAAATAACAGTCTCCAATTGCTGTGCCAACATTTTAACCAATATCTTCAAATCAACTTTAATAAGAGATTATGGCTGAAATGAGCTACAAAGTGTATAGTCCTTCCAGACTTCAACAGGAAATTTATTCTGGCTACACTGGCATACCGTAAAAGTTTACCACCTTAAGATAATTAAACATATTTGCTAATCAGACCGCTAACAAATCGTGAATCTCATATAAAATAATGGTATGAACCCATCAATACCTGATGGCTTGCCCAATTTTAAGTCACTAATAACACTGGTAAACAAATTTCTGGGAACATTTTATTTCCTCTACAACCTTCAGTGAATCAAGTAGATTTTAATAAGCTGAACACAAATATGCATTTATTATGTCTGTATCACGTACCATTTGCCAGAAAAGTGTGATATGCATTGTTATGTGTCTGTAGCGGCATAAGCTATAATGGAATGTTGGCACCAGAAAACAAAACTAAAAATGTTTTGCTGCAGATTTTCATTTGTAATCACTGTCCAATGCTTCACAGATGAGAGTCCAACAATAGTCACCCAGCATGGAGGGGTTCCACTTGCCTTGATACCGTTTCTCCATTTTGACAATGTCTTGATGAAACCTTTCACCATGTTCATCACTCACAGCGCCAAGGTTGTCTGGGAAGAAGTCCAAGTGGGAATGAAGAAAATGTATCTTCGATGACATGTTGCACTTCATCAATTTGTATGCCTGAAGCAGATTTTCAACCTGTTTGACATAGTCTGCTGCTTTACAGTTGCCTAGAAAATTACAAATGACATTCTTAAAGGCTGTCCATGCAACATGTTCTGTACTTTGCGTAGAAACATTTGCTGCAAATAATCAAAGGCTTTACTTTGCTTGTTCATTGCCTTAATGAAGTTTTTCATCAGCCCAAGTTTGATGTGCAAAGGTGGAAAAAATATCTTACTTAGATCCAGCAATGGGTCGTGCGCAACATTCTTCTGTCCTGGAACCAACTTCTTGTGGAGAGGCCAGACTTTTCTGATGTAATGCAAATCTCTTGCTCGACTGTCCCACTCACAAAGGAAGCAACAATACTTGGTGTAACCAAGCTGCAGACCCAGTAGAATTGCAAATTCCTTGAGATCACCACACAAATTCCAGTTGTACCTTGAGTACACAATGTGGTTCTGCAGTAGCTGCATGTTCTCATACGTTTCTTTCATATGAACAGCATGTCCGACAGGTATTGATGGGTAGATATTGCCGTTGTGCAGCAAAACAGCCTTCAAGCTTAAGATTGATGAATCAATAAATAGTTGCCATTCTGTTGGTTCGTGGTCACATTCGAGAGCACAAAACAATCCACTGATGTCACAGCAAAAAGTCAGACTGTCTACTTGGTTGAAATATTTTGTCAAATCTTCATGAAATCTGTGAAATACTGACATTTTCGTATCAGATGACAAAAGATTCCATCCTTGCAGCCTTGACCCAAGCAGCTCCGCCTGACTATTACGACATTGGTGCAACATTTCATAAAGTATATGAATTTAAATCCACAAGCTTTAAACTCAACAGTTTTAGTGATACGATTTGCTCATTCACACAGACGTTACATAGGAGACTACTCATTGCTGCTGCTTATATAAGGCTGTGTCGTCATGGAAACAAGCTGGAATCTTGCAGCCAAGCTGGGGCTTGCCCGAGCAAGTTCTGGCATGATCAGGTAGAGTTTCTTTGTGTATTTGTCTCTATTACATGTTACGTTGCTCATGGCCATCAAAAATATGACAAATTTTAAAAATCATAAAAACTACTGTCCAGCAAGAAAATATATGTACGCAAGATTATGTTTTAAAATTTCACAATTATTGTAACACAAAATTGTCCATTTCTCAAAAACCTTACGTGATGTACAAATTTTGAAGTAATATCTATGATCAGCATCAAACAATCTATTTGGAACACCAAAAAGCCTGAAGGAAACAAAAACTTTGTTTACGAGTGTAACCCATAGAACCTCCACTGTATTAACTGGTTTCCCCAGTGCCTCTTCCAAATTGGTACTTAAATGTGGCAGCTGCAAATACTTCTTTATTTCCTCCTCAGAAGCAATTTTTTCATAAAATTGATTAAATCTATTCCTAGTGGACACAGTATCCACCCCACTTTAGCCCCATTTCTGTTTTTTTATTTTAACAATGTGAGATTGAGAGGTCCTATATTTTAATTTATGAGCTAATATCTTTCCATCTCTATTATCATGCTCATAATAAGATTGTTTAACTAAATCCAATTTATATGCTATTTCTTCTGCATCTAAAATATTCAATTTATGTCTCATATCCTCCATTACCCATAAATTCTCTTCTTGGATCTTGTTTATGTTGTAATTCTAAATCCACTAATTCTTTCATCAATAACAGTCTACATTTGTGTTTGTCTTTTTCTTATAGGATGCAATCCCAATCAACGTACCTCTCACAACAGTTTAAAGGCAATCCCAAAGAACACCAGGATGTATTCTGCATGTATTCTGTAATGTGAGAGCATATCTGCTGTCCACAAGTTTTATCTTTAATTAAACTGTCATTCAGCCTTAAAATCCTACCACCACCTGTGTCTTTATTACCCTCCATTTCCCACCACACTGGGACATGGTCTGACCAGTAATTAGACCAATGTCAGAATCTCCAGAATGAGAAGCTAAAGATTTTTCCACCAAGAAATAATCTATTCTAGAGTAAGAATTATGTGGGTGAGAGAAAAAAAAAAGAATAATTCCTAGAGCAGAGCTTTCCAAAGTGTGTGTTGCGACACTTTAGTGTGTCACCTGCAGTGTGCCGGTGTGTTGCGCAAGCCCGGTGCACATGACGGGGCGGGTATACTGAGGAGAGGTCAGGGGGAGCCAATGCGGCTGCCGGTGGACCTCATCCCATTGGTGGCTGAGTAGTGAAGTATCGATGTGCCGGAGACAGAGCAGGAAGATCGGCAGGACCATGGTGGAGCTCACGCCACCACGGCCCGAAGAAAAAGGTCACGTCTAAATGTGCAGGTGCTCCTCCTCCTTCCTGCCTGCGTGGTCCCGGAAGAAAAATGTTGCCGGAGCCGCACGGGTAAAAAGGAGGAGGAGCATCAGCCACGTGCAGAAGAGGAACCGCGTTGTTGCAGCGGGCTGAGAAGAGGAGGTGGCCCAGTAGCAGGGCCGCCGCCGTGGATCGGCCCAAGAAGATCAGGGCCACTGCCGCCGCCACCACGGATTGGCCCGAGAAGATCAGGGCCGCTGCAGAGCCCATCCTGCAGCGACCCGTGAAGAGGAGGCCCAGAGGCAAGAGAGAGGCTGAGGGCCTGTAGAGTGTGTGTGTATGAGATGAGTTGAGAGATTTTGTGTGCATGTATGAGATGAGTTGAGAGATTGTGTGTCTGTGTGTGAGAGTGAGTTGAGAGACTGTGTGTGGGAGTGAGGACCTGAATGTTTGCAGAGACAGCATGTGAGAGCCTGTGTGTGTGTGAGAGAGACAGCATGTGACAGTGAGAGCCTGTGTGTATGAATGATTGTATGAGAGAGAGCATGTGACAGTGAGAGCCTGTGCTTGAGCAAGACAGCATGTGGGAGTGAGAGAGAGCCTGGGTGTGTGAGAGTCAGACAGCATGTGCAAGAGAGAGACTGTGTATAAATGACTGTATGAGAGAGCATGTGAGAGTGAGAGCGTGTGTGTGTGTCTGTGTGTGTGTGTGTGTGTGTGAGAGAGAGAGAGAGAGAAAGCATGTGAGAATGAGAACCTGATTGTGTGTTTGAGGAAAGAAATAGAAAAAAAGACAATATGAAAGGAATTGGCAAAAAAATAAGAAAGGGAAGATGGAACAAAAAAGCCTGTGACCAACTGATTAGAAACTAAGATCAGACAGCAAAGGTAAAAAAAATAAATTACTTTTTACTGATTGGCACATGTAATCTTTGGTAATGTGCAAGAGTAGCACTTTCTCTATGCGGATCTCACAATGTACGAGATCAACATGGAAGAAGTGGAAATCCACGGGGCCTGCACAGAGGAGGCAGCAGAATGGGCTTCAGTGCCAGTAGCAGCAATCAGCGCCTCCCCAACAGCCATGCAGCATCAGTGACAGTGGTAGCAGAGGAATGAGAGAGGCTCCAAAGTTGCTGGCAAAAGAAAGAGAGGGGGTCTGCCTTTAGTGTGTGCATGTGTATGAATGGGAGTCTGCCTGGGGGTGTATGTGTGTGAATGCATGGGTGCCTGCCTGAGGGTGTGTCTGTGTATGAGAATGAATGGGTGTCTTCCTGGGGTTTGTATATGTGAGAATAGGTGCCTGCCTGTGTGTGGTATATGTGTGTGTGAGAATGAATAGGTGCCTGCCTGGGGGTCTATGTGTGTGTGAGAATGAATGTGTACATGCCTGGGGGATGGTGAGGGAGTGGTGTGAAAATGAATGGGAGCGTGCCTGGGGGTCAATTTCAGTGTGAGAGAATGATTGGGAGCTTGCTTGGGTGTGTGTGTTTGTGTGTATGTGAGGGAGTCAGAGAGAATGAGAGCATGAGTGTGTATGAGAAAATCCAGGGGAGTAAGAGTTTGTGAGGGGGGGGTGGAGGGGGAGAGAGTGTCTTAGAGCCTGAGAGTGTGTCAGTGTCTGTGAGAGCGAGAGGTTATGGTGGGTATAAGAGCATGAATGTGTATGTATGTGACAGTGTATGTGTGAGAGAGAATGGACATGTGAGTATGTGTGAGAGAAAGAGAGGATAACCTCCTAATCCTCGACAATATCAGGGTGACTGGAAATCAAGAGCTCCCATGTATGGACAGCAAGGGGTTTTTAAAATCCTTATTAGTTTTAATTATTGGGTGTTATTTGACATATGTGCTGTTTTGAAATATTTTATTGGTGTTTGGGAAATTGTAAAAAAATGTATATGATTTTATTTAATAGAAATTCTATTTATCAGTAGTTTAAAATATTATTTTATTAGTATGGTTTTACTATTATAACTGATGCTTTATGTTTCTTGATTTTATTTGTTTCATGAGGAATGGTGGTTCTGTTTTTCCATTGCTAATACACAGTAGGGGTGTGCATTCGGATTGACCGCATTAGTAAAACGCAACTCATATTTTTTTTTTACTTAAAAAATTGATTCGACATAAACGATCGGATTTCCCACATATCGAACATAGATATGTTCGATATGTGGGAAATCGCGATTGTTGAGCCAAAATAAAAATATAAACCCCCTCACCCTCCTTAATCCCCCCCCCGACTTACCACAACTCCCTGGTGATGGAGCGAGGAGTGAGGACGCCATTTCTGCAATCCTTGGCGAGAAGCATGTGACGTCGGCGGCACGTCGAGTGACGCCAGCGTCACCTGATTCCCAGCTTGTTCGCGCCGGACGGCTCGTTCGGCCCAAAAAGAACTTTTGGCCAGCTTGGGGGGGCCTCCTGACCCCCCCAAGCTGGCCAAAAGTTCTTTTTGGGCCGAACGAGCCGTCCGGCGCGAACGAGCCGGGAATCACGTGACGCCGCGTCACTCGACGTGCCACCGACGTCACATGCTTCTCGCCAAGGATTGCAGAAATGACGTCCTCACTCCTCGCTCGATCACCAGGGAGTTGTGGTAAGTCTGGGGGGGGGATTAAGGAGGGTGAGGGGGTTTAAATTTTTTTTTTGCACATATGTACATATACCCAACTCATTGGATTTTTTTTATGTCCATATTGGCCGCAAGTGGGACCCCCTTTCGGACATAAAAAATATGAACATAAAATTTTGCTCTGCACATCCCTAATACACAGAGTCTGGCTTCTTGGGGTTTCCATTTCAGTTTTTGTCTAATTTGTGCTCTTTTATTTTGTATTCTGTATTTGGTGAAGGTCTGTCTCTGCTCTGTGTGTGTGACCATGATGAGAGATTCTGCTAGTATAGGGATCTATAGCAATCTGGTTTGTTTTGTTTCCTCAGTAGGTGGTGTATTGGTATTCTAGGACCCAGTGTAATATTTACCCTTGCTTTTTCACAGGTAGGGTTATTGTTGTTTGAGTCCTTGGTGTTATTACTGTTATGTTATGATGGGATTGCAGTATAGATTTTGAGTGTCTTTTTTGCGGGGTTTTGGTTAGTTCACAATGTGACTGGAAGTGGAAGGTGTTTGTACTGCTGTTACTGTGAGGTGACACCAGAATTTGAAAATATCTTTTAGTATGATGAGCTGTAAGGGAAACATCCAAGCTCCATTGTTTGGGTGAATTTCAGTGGATGCACAGTTACAGAACTGGAGGTGCAGGATTTATATTGACATTCTGTCCCTTCCTATCTATTCCAGACTTCACTCTCGTAGCCATATAGAATTAGTTGAATGAGGGTATCAAATAATTTTATAGTGTGAAACTGGCCAGCTTTTTAAAATTACGCAGAAGACACTTTGGACTTTTTTATTAACACCAAATATTCAAAAGCTGTGTTCATCCCATCAAGCTCATATATCTCATTAAAGAAGTAAATTGAATAACACAATAACTTTGTTTTATTATTGTTATTCATAAATTAGAACAATAACAATAATCTTGGAATATTATATATATTTAATATAAATGAGAGGTTTTCACAAGATAGGTTGTGTCGTGAAACATTTTATTATGTATATATTTAAGGAAACATACATAAATTGTCAAAATACATTTCGTTCGTTTAACCTTTAACCTCTGGTTTGCTAGTAAACTGAATTACTGTGTCCCGAAATTATGTTTGTCTAAAAAGTGTGTCACCAACATGAAAAGTTTGGAAAGCTATGTCCTAGAGGATGGATGGCTAACCCACCAGACCTTAATCAGCTGCCATTTCTCCATAAATTGTTCCAGCTTATTTCTATCTGCGCTCAAAGTCGATCTTACTTCTGAAGAGGTATCCAAAGATGGAATTCTAGACAAATTGAAATTCCCTCCAATTATTAAATTTTCCCCCAGAGAAATTCAAAAGACGGATCATCCAGTTTTCCAAAGATCTCCCTTTGATTAGTGTTTGTACATTAACTAATGTATATTGTGCATCAAAATGTTCAAATTGACAACTAAGAATTAACCCCCATCATTGCTATATATTGAATTGATTTGTACCAGCAAATCTTTAGAAAAAAAGGATCCCCACACCTGCATACTTATTGGCTACTGACACTGGAGCAAAAATCATATTAGAAAAATGTTTAGAATATAAGAGACATTCATGTCGCTCTTCTTTAAATGTGTTTCCTGAAGAAAAACTGACACCTTCAGGTAAACCAATTAATGAAACATGCATTTACATTTATATGGTAAGTTTAACCCTTTCATCTTAAAAGAAACAAATTTAATTTTAGCCATAATAAACATCACCTTCCCCAATCTGCTTAATATCAATTAATGTCTCAACACCTTGATTACCTTTCTCAGTATCCCCATCACAAAAACAGGAACATAAACCTCTACCTCCAACCTACCCCAATGCCACTCCCCCTTTCCCCTCCCCCCAAAAAAAACCTTCAGTCTGCTGTAAATCAAACAGATCCAGTACCCACATGGAATGAAGGGTTTCAATATCTCCCCCTTGCATTCTCCATACCTAGGAAAATACAGAACAGAACAATATAATATAATTTTACGTAACATTCTGGTATATCTGGTAGATTCCCAACACAAAAGCATAGGATGTTCAGAACCAAAATGATCAATATACCATTCCTCCAGCTAATAGCCAGAATTAGGGATGTGAATCGTTTTTTGACGATTTAAAATATCGTTCGATATATTTTAAATCGTCAAAAATCGTTAGAACCGTGATACAATAACAATTCCCCCGATTTATCGTTAAAAAATCGTAAATCGGGGGAAGGGGGAGGGCGGGAAAACCGGCACACTAAAACAACCCTAAAACCCACCCCGACCCTTTAAAATAAATCCCCTTCCCTCCCGAACCCCCCCAAAATGCCTTAAATTACCTGGGGTCCAGAGGAAGGGTCCCGGTGTGATCTTTTACTCTCGGTCCTCTGTCCGTTGTAGAAATGGCGCCGGCGCTACCTTTGACCTGTCATATGACAGATCAAAAGTAGCGCCGGCGCCATTTTGTTTTTTTGTCCCCCGACGTCAGGAGAGATCGCTCCCGGATCCCCGCTGGACCCCCAGGGACTTTTGGCCAGCTTGGGGGGGCCTCCTGACCCCCACAAGACTTGCCAAAAGTCCAGCGGGGGTCCGGAATGATCTCCTACCGTGAATCGTTTTTCCGGAACAATCTCCTATGCTCCTGACGTCGGGGACAAAAAAACAAAATGGCGCCAGCGCTACCTTTGACCTGTTATACGACAGGTCAAAGGTAGCACCGGTGCCATTTCTACAACGCACGGAGGACCGAGAGTAAAAGATCACACCGGGACCCTTCCTCTGGACCCCAGGTAATTTAAGGCATTTTGGGGGGGTTCGGGAGGGTGGGGGATTTATTTTAAAGGGTCGGGGTGGGTTTTAGGGATGTTTTAGTGTGCCAGTTTTCGATTTACACGATTTACACGATTTACACGATATTTAAAAAACCCAAACTGCGACGATCCGATTCCCTCCCCCTCCCAGCCGAAATCGATCGTTAAGACGATCGATCACACGATTCACATCTCTAGCCAGAATGCACACATTAATGTGATCAACTCATGAACCTATATAATCAAAACACATCAGAAATATTACTTATATCCTTCAACTGGGTAGATGACAAAACCATCAATCCTTGAAAAAAATTATTTCAGCTTGCTCCAGATTTTTGCGAACTGGTATCCTCAGAGTTGTGCCATAATCAACGGCCCCCTTTGCCCACACTTTGACACTTAGGCTTCTCTTGCCCACTGCTGTTCCTGCTCTGTTGGCTAGTTTCAGGAACAGAAAGCCCCACTACCTCTAAAATCAACAGTGTAGCACTTCCGTTTCTGTACGAATCTACAGAGTAACTCCACTAGAGTAACTCCATAGAGAAGGCTATGCCACAGGGATATAACCATTAAATGTAATATTTTCTTGACATAGCAGGATAGTAGCAGCATGGAGTTCCTTACGTTTCTGCAGTGTTATGGGAGATATATCATTAAAAAGTAAGATGTCATGGCCTTCCCATTTCTTGCCTCCCATCTGCCGGGCCTGCTTTATAACTTTTTCTTTTAGCCTGAAGTATTGCATGCATGTAGTAATATTGGAGCTCCCAGCGCCCAGTGACATCTCTCAATTTCTATAACAGCATTTAGCGTTTCTCCTCCCTTGTCCCTCCACCATTCAAATATGATCTGATAGATTTTACTGACTACCTGAGAGGCATCTTCAAAGGCTTCGATCTTAAGTAGACTCGGAATATGGAAATTCAACATCCGAGATCTTTTTTCCAAGTCTTCTAATTTGGTGGTCAAGTCAGTTTGATTAGCATGCAAATCTGCCAGTTCTGCTTGTAATGGCATCACTACAGATGCTTGTTCCTCCATCAAGGTTCTTCTACTCTCTTTCTAAACTCTGTTAGATCAGTATATATCTCCGCAATATTCTCTCAAAGTTCATCTTTTATAGATTTGACATCTAATTGTATTTCTTTGAACCAGGTTCAGAAATCCTCTTTGGTAGGCTCCTCTCCCTTACACCTGGCCAGGCGATCACCATCTGCATTCAGGCCTGCCAACATCACTTCAGCTGCAGGCTCCACCATGCTGCTTAAGACCTCAAGACAGGAGCCTCTCGTCTTATAGGAGAATTACTTCAAATCCATCGACTTTTTTGGGAAGCCATACTCAAGATCTTCAGAGACAATCAGACAGACTGCAAATGCAGGTAAATTCACTCTAAACCACAGTATTTCAAGGGGGAAAAACTCAGCACTTAAGCGACAATCTTACAGAGGTGATGACACTTCCCCCTAACTTACTGCTTTACTAAGTATTACAGATGGACATTTGAAAGAAACAAAACAGGAAATGAGACACATTTCCTATTTTGTTTCATTTCATTCCCAAAGCAAAACAAATGAAAATCTGATGGAATTTCACTGGTTTTTACAATTCGTTTTGAAAACAAAAAAATTGATCCACTGGGCCTAGACCCAGGGCCAAAGCTGGGGTCTCACCAAGGGAATAGGCTGAGGCCCAAAGCAAGGGCCTTGGCCTTCACTTGAGCATGATGCTGGGCCTCACCTAGGCATAGGCTGTGACCCGACATAGGAGCTGCAGCCTAAGCAGAAGCGTGAAGCCGGGGTCTTGGCCGAGACCAGGCCCAAGTCGGTGCCTCGGCCAAGACCCAAAAATATAAAAAAAAAACCTTACCTGCTCTGTCAGGGATCCAGCATCACAAGCTAGGCCCAGGCCCAACGCCAGAGCCCAGTCCAGAGACCGGGTCCCCATGCTGGACCCTCAGTTCAGACCCAGGCCTGGGGCCGGGACTCAGCCCGGAGGCCAGGTCCCAACCCTGGAGTCTCGGCTCATGGTGAGGCCCAGGCCTAGCTCCCTGGCCTTGGAAGTATTTTGTCTTTTGTCTTCTTTGACGAAATGATGCCATCCACAAGACAGAGCACCAGCGAAGGGCACCAATTTGACAAACAGCAGCTTAATTGTTAATTAACTACAGCACCTCCCCAAGTAGATGGTGTCATTACATCGAAGAAGATAGAAAAAAGAAGACAGAAGATCTCTCAGGCCTGGGTGCCAAGCCTGGGCCTGACCCCAGGGCCAAGGTTCTGGGGTCAGGACCCAGTCTCCAGGTCGAGCCCTGGCCTTGGGCCTGGGTCTGAGTCAAGGCCCTGGAGTCGGGACCCAGTCTCTGGACCAAGCCACAGTGTCTGAACTGGGTCTGGGCCAAGGTCCCAGAGTCAGGTCTGAGTCAGGTCGATGCCCTAGTATTGAGACCCAATCGCCGGACTGGGCAGCGGCTTGGACCTGGATCCCAGCCTAAGGCAAGGCCCAGGGGTTGAGACCTGGCATCCAGGTTGAGCCCCAGCATTGGGTATGGTTTCAGGCCAAGGCCCCAGTGTCAGGAATCGGTTTCCAGACCGGGATCTTCCCTAGGCTGAGGCCCAGGCCTCGAAGTCTGGGTTTTGCTTAGGTCCTAGACCAAAGTCCCAGCAACCTACTGCGACCTAGGGCTATGCAAGACCAAAGCTTTGGTCTGGGCCTAGGCATCAGGCCCAGGTCTCGAAGCCTGGTCATGACACCTAGGCTGAAGCCTCAGCCTTGCGCAGGCCTAGATTGCGCTAGGTCACTGCGATCTCCACTTAGGCCGTACGCAATGCCCAAGCTTCAGTTTGGGCTTAGGCCTTGCATCGGATTCCCCTGAGGAAGATCCTGGCTTTGGCATTTTTTCAGGTGGGATGGATGAGTGGGGTGCATGGGAGGCCTTATTTCTTTTTTTGTTTGTTTTTGTTTTTTTTGTTTTATGTTTTTTTAACTAAATATACAAAATAAACATTAGACGTAATGAAATTCTTGGGAAACCAAACCCCAAAAAATGAAATAAAATTGTTTCCTTTTCCCACCCCTACTAAATATACGTAATTTGTAACCAATTCACATATTGCTTTCCTCCTATGTAATATACCCCAGTTCTTATCTATTTACTTGCTATCTACCTAATAATTTTATGTATCAATTACTTATGTACTCAGTACCTTATTATTTTCTGTAATCTGCCATGAACCTGTAAGAAAATACAAAAGATCAAGTGCTAATGAATAAATAAATAAACAAAATAGTTTAGATTTGCCCCACAGAAAGAAATGCTGGTAAAATCTATTAGGCAACCCCCATGGTTTCATTTTGGTCTACTTAAACAGCATGTTTGACATTTTGAGAGGAAATGGCAAAAGGATAAAATTAGAGAACACCAACAGGTTTATGAGGCCCAAATACACCAATACAAAGAAGTTCTTAAAACAGTTAAGAAGGATTATTCTTCTAAGCAACTTTAATATATTTCATTTGGCAGAGAATTGGCCGAGACAGTTGCATCAAATAGGAGCAAGGTTCTTCAACAGAAAGGACAATTGGACAAATGGGGAAATCGAAGGTCTGTCAGGTGAAGTTTTTGTGAATTGTTTCAGACTAAGAAAGAAATTCAATCTGAATTTGGATCTTCTAAGAACTTAGAACTCGTATTTGTAAGAGATTCCATCAGGAAGCACATAGGTATTGTTGGCCTAGATAATTTCAGAGGTGTTTGATGAATTCCATAAAATGACATTTGTGAGAATGGGTAAATGGATTAAGAAGGTTAGGCCTTGTACTAGTCCTTTGGACCCATTACCCACAAAACTGGTGACTAAAAATGAATTAGGGTTGTTGCATTACTTAACCATGCTGGTAAATTCTAATTTGGAGTAAGGATCACTGCCAGCTTTTCTTGAAAGAAATATTAGTTTGTCCAAAACTCAAAAAGCAGGGGACTAGCAATGGGACTAGTTTAAGAACAATGATATATGTTATGTGAAGGAGGGTTATAGGTATTCTATTTGCAAGATAAATTGAATAGAAGAAAAATGACTGGATATCTTAAGAGTAGGTTGTCATTTTGAGTATGCCATATGCGATAGTGTAATTATTGGAAAATGTTTTGTGTACCTTGTAATATCCCAATATTCTTATGGATACATTATACCACACGTCTGCTGTGTGTTTCAGTTAACACTTTGCACGGACATGAAGTCAATATTTTCAAAATATAAATATATTTAGATTACTAGGTGCCAAAGGAGGAGAGGGGGGCAACTCTACAAAAAATTATTATAAACAGTGCAGATTCAGAAAAATCTGAGGGGAGATGAAAGAGCATTCCCATCCCCACCAATACCACTGCCAGGTTACCCATAGGGAATTTTCTGGTCAGCAATGCATGCAAAACAATACCACACAGTTCAAGTTTTATAAGCAATTTTACTTAAAGTAGAAAATGAAAAGCTGGAAAAAAAAGTAGAAAATTCAAGAGAGCACTGATAATTGCACACAAAATATACATAGACAAGTAAAAGTTCCAAAAAACAGGTTCGTTAGAAATGGCTGAATACTTCTAAACAGTATATTCTATCACACAGGAAAAAAACAAACCAGATGAACAGTTACACAGAAAAACACAATAAATCCCCTGTTCTACCCACCATTCCTCTAAAAGAACAGAAAAAATAGGACAGAAGAAAAAGTAATTGTACAGAGTTCACGTTTCATAAGTCTACGCATGAGTACTTGGGGTATGGAAACCCTGGAGTTTCAATATTGTCTCAGCTTTTAGTGGCACACTATTGGGTTGATTTTAAAACAAGCACACGGGCGGCTATGTGCACTTGGACGTGTTGCTGCACGCATGCTATAAAATATGGTTCGCGTCACACATGCGCACTGGATTTTAATATCTGCGTGCGCACGTGAGGGTGGGTCGGGACGCGCGCAAGGGGGGGGTGGGATTTTAGAAAACCAACGCACAGCTAAGTGAGTAGGCCTTCCCCAGTTCCCTTCCAATCCGCTCCAATTAAGGAGTGGTCTAAGAGGGAACTTTCCTATCCCCATGACTACCTTTCCTCCCTTTCCGCTCTCCTCCGCCACCCCTAACCCCTACCTAGCTAGTCTAATTTTTTTGTTTTAATACGTACTGCTTCTTTGGAGCAGAAGTAACTTCCATGCACCGGCCGGCTGTCGGCATGCGCTTCCCTGGGACAGGACCTAATGGTCGCTGTCCCAGTCGGCCCCCGCCCCTCCCCGCCTAGACCCCATCCCTGGCCCGCCCCTTTTCGCTGGCCCGTGCATGTACAGGGTGATACGCCCATGGCTGGGCCGTTTCTAAAATGCGCTCGGCAAGTGCACGGCCTGGCCACGCGCCTATACCCCAGATTTTATGCGGGCAGGCCATCGAAAATTCAGTCTTATGTGTGGGTACTGCTAATGTGAAATCCAATCTGGTTGAAAAACACACTTCTTTTCCCCAATGATCCTAACTTGTCTGCTGCAACACAGACCACGCGTCCTCCTCTTGTGAAATGTCTGTTTCCTCTAGTCATTCAATAATGCTCCACTAGCTAGTAAGGAAAAAATAATCTGAATTTACAGTTTATTGTGAGCAGTCAAAAATTGCCCTTGACTTTTGCAGCACAGCTTCACATTTGTCTCCGCAGCCACCTTTTTCCGGGTACAGTTCCAGAAGATAGCACCCACAATCAGCCTCTGTGACACACGGATCTGAGCTCTGAAACTTCTGGAATCTTTCAAAATCTTCCATGGATCAGCTAGAAATTGAATCTCTCTCTCAGCACCCAAAGGTTCTGGCCAATTCTCCTACAGCCAAACCCAGTTCTGAAACAGTTTCTGGCGCTAAAATCACCTGTCAACTACAAGGCTAGTTCAGGAAAAACAAAAAGGCCAACCTGATTAGTTCACAAGGTCAACTGGGTTCAGATAGACAGAAAAAAAACCCAAAAAAAAACCAACCTACTGAGTAACTATTTTAAAGGCAGACATAGGTGCAGGCTCCGATCAGAACAGATGTCAACTACAAATCCAATAACAAATTGGACTGTGCATCCACATTCCATTGATTATCACAAAAAACAATTTAGTCTGTGAGAAAATAAATATGTAGAATGAGAATAATGACAATAATAGGAGCCAGCAGGTTGCTGCCATGTCTAAGGAAACCAGGAGTTAGCATAGGATGAGATCCAACAAAGCATGCTAAGTCTAACCATATTTCAAGAGAAAGCAAGGTTACTTGAAATAGTTTCATATCTGTATTGAAATAATGCATCGACCAGTTTGTAACACTACTAACTATTTTTCTTTTGTAAAAATAGGGCATAAATCCTTATAAAATAACTAAAGAAGTCTGAAACAACCTTCCTTCTGATTATCTAAATACTTTTCAGATATTGGCTTTTATTAGACATTTTAGTAGCAGGATCAAGGAACAGTAGAGTAAGAAAAAGAAACGGTAGAATAAGTGATGTGTAATACTCCTTGATTCTTGTTGCCACAGGGTGGCCCATGGGAAAGTAGCCTGCCTGCGTGGCACTGGTATTGGAGGCGGGCTACGTTTCCATGGGCCACCCTGTATAATCACCTGGGCCTTGGTGGAACCATCCCAGACTTTTCCCACTTACATTATGAGGTGAGGTTTGAGGGTTCTGGTTCCCTCAGTTCTGGAGGGTGCGCGACTTTACCAGGTTCCACAGGATTCCATCATTCAGTCCTTCGTTTCCTTTGGCATGATGCAGCATGGTGGTGCAGGACCCACCCACCTCCCCCTCCTCCAGCATGTCCTTGACTGTATCTAATGGCACGGTGTGCTGGGGAAACAGTTTAAGCAGAGTCCTATGGTCTCCCCCCTGCCCCTTCATTTTCAATCTA
This sequence comes from Rhinatrema bivittatum, assembly GCF_901001135.1. Taxonomy (NCBI): domain Eukaryota; kingdom Metazoa; phylum Chordata; class Amphibia; order Gymnophiona; family Rhinatrematidae; genus Rhinatrema; species Rhinatrema bivittatum. Next base: position 133,074,642 of record NC_042620.1, on the reverse strand, counting down.
TAAAGACAATCCAACAGAGGGTCTTGCCACCCAGGAAAAGGTTAAAGTCTGTGCAGCAGTCAAAGGCACAAGAGGAGCATGATAAATTACAAGGTGAGTACAATTCATTTAATAAGAGATATATTTTTGCATAAATTAAATACAAATAAAAAATTTTTATGTAATGGGATAATAAAGATATTTTGTAGGTAGTTTATATGGGAAGAGTATATAACATAAACCAAGTGCTCCTTTGTGTATGATACTGGTTGAAGCCCACTGCGGGCAAGAGTCTGTGGATTAGTTCAAATTGAGCACGGATTTTTCTGATACTAACTTCTCATTTTTTTATGGTTAGACTTATAGGGCCACATTTTCTAAAGTAACGCAGGCCTGCGATACTTTAGAAAACTGCGCTAATGGGGGGCAGGGGATCGACCCAGGGGGGGGTCCTGTGCTAGCCGGCAGCGATCGCAACACCGCGGTGCGATCGCTGCCGGTTTCGCACCCAATAGCGCCACCAAAGAAGGTGTAGTTATTGGGCGCGAAATAAGTCGCGAAAAGGCCCTTACGTTTTCGCTGGCAGCACTGTCTTCGCGGAGTCGGCCCCGGTGACGCCCCGACTCCTCCTCTTCCGGGGCTGACTCCGCCCCGATTTAGGTAGCGCAGGCATGCGCTACCTTCGCAAGCTATCGATAGCCTTAGAAAATAAGGCCCATAGTGTGTGATCCTCGGGATGTTTGCTTAGTTGTTATTTATATACAAGGTACTTTGCTATCTTTTTGTTTGATTGGAAGTCAAAGGCATTTCAGAATTGGCAGCCTTCTCACATAAACAAAAAATATATAAGGTGATACCTTTCTATTTAACTAAAAATACATTTCCTGACTTACTTTCAGAAACAACACTGTCTTCATCAAGTCCAAAGAAAATGAGCAGATAAGGCAAAGGATGCTGTTTGACAATATAAGTGAATCATAGTGGTGTGAAAGAAGGGGGAAGGAGGTTAGCAGAATGGTAAAAAGGTGAGAGATAGGCAGCTAAATTATATCTGATAGTGAGTCACACATTTCACGTCTCTATTATGTCCTTGTATATTTGTTTGAAAATGTCTGATCATTTTAATTTTGAATACCTTACATTCTTGGATTGTTGTACATTTCCTTTCTTAGTACCCTTATCATTAAATGTCATTATGTAGTAGTGGGTTCTCCCTCTCAGGTGTTACCTTGATCTTTGTGATGTGTTAACATTCATTTGTGTAAGTTTATTCTTATCTTTAATTTCTGGTATGTTTTGTCAATGTAGTCTCCCTCTTCACACTTTTTTGAATTCAATAATATATACTCCATTATCTTTTTTAAAGATAAAATAAATGTAATTAACAATTTGACATGTCGTCACAGCAGAGAATCTCACTTCCTTCAGCGCCAGATATTAGATGGTCTGATTTTGAGACTATCTTCGACAGAAAATTGAAAGCCTGGTTAGGAAATTAAATCCGGCAATTCTCCCAATTGATGCGATCCCAGTTAAGAGTTTAAAAACTGTTTCAAATATTTTAGGCAGACCCATTGCTAATATTGTCAATTTATCTTTAGAAGAAGATAGGTTTCCTGATATTTTAAAATGTGCTATGGTTAAATGTATTAAAAAAAACCAAAAACAAATTTCAATCCATCCTGCCTAAATAATTTTAGACCGGTATCTAATCTTCCTTTTTTATAATCAAAAATAATAGAAAAAGTGGTCCAAAAACAATTATCCAATTTTTTTTGGATGAAAATCATATTCTTTACCCAGCGCAGTTTGTTTTTCAGACATTTAATAGCACTGAGACTCTGTTATTATCATTGACAGATACACTTTTAAGAGGTCTTGACCAAGGACAAAAATATCTTTTAATTATGTTAGATATTACTGCTGTGTTTGATACAGTAGACCATGATATTCTGCTACAGAGAATTAATGAAATTGGTTTGACTGACAAAACTTTTAATTGGTTTGAATCATTTTTACAGAATCGATGTTTTAAAGAAAATAACAGGTGTTGTAGAATCGGAGGTTTTGAATTTAACCTCTGGAGTTCGACAGGGTTCCTCGCTTTTGGCAATATTATTTAACATTTACATGTTGCCACTTTGTAGGCTTCTTTCAGGATTAGGTCATTCATACTATATTTATGCAGATGATGTACAATTTTTAATTCCCATTGTAAATTCAATTAAACATGTGCTCATTCTTTTAGGAGTTTATCTTTCTTCTATCTGTAAGCTTTTACAACACATGAAGTTGAAGGTAAATGAAAATAAAACTGAAATACTCTTTATCTGTAATAAATTAGACAGGGAGAAAGAGTCCATCTCAAAGAGAAAGGATCAAGATACTAGTTTGGTTACAGAAGTGAGAAATCTTGGAATTTTTTAGATAGTGAGCTTAACATGAAGAGATCAGTAGCGAATATTGTAAAAGATGGTTCTTATAAAATAAAAATTAAAAAAAACTGAAGCCGTTTTTATACACACAGGGGCGGATTTTAAAAGGGTTATACGCGTAATATACACGCGTAACCCTTTAAAACCCACTCCTGATTGCACCGAGCCTATTTTGCATCGGCCCGGCGATGCGTGCAAGCCTCGGGATGCACGTATGTTCCGGGGATTGAAAAAAGCAGTGGGGGGTGGGCGGTGCGGTCCAGGGGCGGGGGGGACAGAGGCCTCCGGCACAGTGACTGTGCTGGGGGATCGCGCGCCGGCACTTGGCTGGCGCAGGCAGGCATAAATAAAAAAATAAAGGGGTAGATTTTCAATGGGTTACGCACGTAAAATACGCGCGTAACCCCCAAAAACCTACCCCTGCGCGTGCCGAGCCTATTTTGCATAGGCTTGGTGGCGTGTGCAAGGCATGGGACACGCATATGTCCTGGGGCTTTCAAAAATGGGCGGTACGGGGGTGGTCCCGAGTCCTTCGGCGCGACGGCCTGTGCCGGGGAATGGCACGCTGGCAGCTGGCCGGCACGCACAACGTATGCCTGCCTCAGGCAGGCATAACTTCTGCAACAAAGGTGGGGGGGATTTAGTTAGGGCTGGGGGGTAGGTTAGATAGGGGAAGGGAGGGGAAGATGGGGGGGGAGCGGTAGAAAAGTTCCCTTCGAGGCCTCTCTGATTTCGGAGCGGTCTTGGAGGGAATAGGGAAAGCCATCGGGACTCCCGTTGGGCTCGGCGCGCACAAGGTGCACCCTCTAGTGCGCGCTGACCCTGGATTTTATAACATGTGTGCGGCAGCGCACACATGTCATAAAATTGGGTGTACATTTGTGCTGCCGGGTAGCGCGCACAAATGTACCCCGCGCGTATAAAATTTAAAATCGGCCCCAAAGGTAGGGGGAAGGATTTAGGTAGGGCTGGGGGGTGGAAGAAAAGTTCCCTCCGAGGCTGCTCCGATTTCGGAGCGGCCTCAGATGAAACGGGGAAAGCCATTGGGGCTCCCCTAGGGCTCGGTGCGTGGAAGGTGCACAAGTGTGCACCCCCTTGCGTGCGCCCACCCCGGATTTTATAACATGCGCGTGGCTGCGCATGTTATAAAACATGCATATGGCTGCGCATATAGATGTTTTTAGAAGGCTATTGCTGAATAAGAGTTTGGTAATCAAAAAGTTACCATTATTTGAGGCCTAGTCTAATTTGAAAAAAAATAAAAAGGGTATGAATGCAAACAGATAGTCTGTGTAATGCAAATATGAATGCATGATATGCGACTGAGAAGGGAGTAAGTTATGAAAAATAAAGGAAATGCAGGTTTAGATGAGATTTAAAAAGATGGTGGGCATATTATAAATGAGATTCTAGTTCAATAGGACAAGCTAAGGCAGTTTCTTAAAAAGCAAGAATTGTGAAGTTGTAAGAAGAGAGAACTCATCCTTTAAAGTTAAGAACATAAGAAGTTGCCATACTGGATCAGACTAAGGGTCTATCATGCCCAGCATCCTGTTTCCAACAGTGGGTAAACCAGACTACAAGTACCAGGCAAGTACCCAAAATTAAATAGATCCCATGCTACTAATGCCAGTAATTAACAGCGGCTATTACCTACGTCAACTTGACTAATAGTTTATGGATTCTCCTCAAGGAATTTATCCAAACCTTTTGTAAACCCAGCTAACTTCCTTAACTACATCCTCTGGCAACAAATTCCAGAGCTTAACTGTGCATTGGGTTAAAAAACATTTTCTCCAATTTATTTTAAACGTGCTACTTGCTAACTTCATGGAATGCCCCCTAGTCCTTCTATTATCTGAATGAGTAAACAACGGATTCACATTTACCCATTCTACTCCTCTCATGATTTTGTAGATCACCATCATATTCGCCCTCAGCTGTCACTTCTCCAAGATGAACAGCCCTAACCTTTTTAGCCTGTCTTCATAGAGGAGCCAACTGTATCTTTTTTGAGATGCAACAACCAGAATTGAATACAGTACTCAAGGTGGGTTCTCACCATTAAGCGAAGTTGCTTACTTGTAACAGGTGTTCTCCTAGGACAGCAGGATGTTAGTCCTCACAGATGGGTGACATCATCATCAGTTGCAGCTCAGCATGGAAAACTTTTGTCAAACTTTCTAGAAGCTTTGACTGACACACTGAGCATGCCCAGCATACCACTATCCATGTGTTCATGCTAGGTCCCCCTCCAGTCTCGTAACATAGCAAAAATACGAGCGAAACAATAAAATAACAAAATGCATGATGACCCAACTCTGCGGGGTAGCAGGTGGGTTTCCTGAGAACTAACATCCTGCTGTCCTAGGAGAACACCTGTTACAGGTAAGCAACTGCGCTTTCTCCTAGGACAAGCAAGATGATAGTCCTCACAGATGGGTAAATACCAAGCTCCAGGCTGCTCCTGGCAACAACTAAGACCAAGAGTTACAGAACAAAGTGCCAATGGGCACAACTGCGGTGCTGTTGGTCAGCGGGGGGCAGCCTGGTTCCAAGCAGGGGCCTTAGGAAGGAAAAGTTGGGTTCAAACCTGGAAGAGATTGCAGAGGACAGATTGGCCGAAGGCACTGTCTTGTCGACATCCTTGTCCAAACAGTAATGGGCAGCGAATGTGTGCAGGGATCTCCACGTCTCTGCTCGGCAAATGTCAGTGATGGGGACCACCCGCAGGTGGGCTACTGACACTGCCATGGCCCTCATAATGTGAGCTTTGATTCGGCCTCCAAGCTGAAGGTCCGCTTATGCACAGCAGAAGGCAATGCAGACCGCCAGCCAATTAGACAGAGTCTGTTTACCCACCACAACTCCCAGACTGTTGTTATCAAAAGACATAGAGCTGAGTGGATTGTCAATAAACTGCTGTGTGTTCCAAATAAAAGGCCAAAGCCTTCTTGCAATCCAAGGTATAAAGAGCCCATTCCCCTGGATGGGAATGAGGCCTCAGAAAGAAGGTGGGCAAGACAATGGACTGATTGATGTGAAAGTCAGTCACAACTTTAGACAGGAACTTGAGGTACATACACAGGACCATACGATCATGAAAAAACTTTGTGTATGGCAGGTACGTAACCAAGGCCTGAAGCTCACTAATTCTACGTGATGAAGTGATCACCACTAGGAATGTAACCTTCCAGGTGAGGACCTTCGGGTTGCAGGAGCGCAAGGGCTCAAAGGGAGGATGCATGAGCCGCACCTGGACAATGTTGAGATCCCAAGACACAACAGGCGGCCGAAGAGAGGGCTTTAGTTGAAGCAGACCCTTCATAAAGCAGCCTACTATAGGGTGCACTGATATGAGTGTGCCAGTGACACCCCGGAGGTAAGCACTAACTGCACTTAGATGAACCTTGACCGAGGTGGTTTTAACGCCAGACTCGGAAAGATGCCACAAATAGTCCAGGAACCTGGGAAGGGGGCATGTGAATGGATCTAAGCCATGCCCCGCACCCCAGGCGGAGAACCTCTTCCGTTTCAGTCTGTAAGACTTCCTGGTGGAAAGCTTTCTAGAAGCCACCAGCATCTAGAAGACACTTTCCGAGAGGTCAAGGGGCTGAAGGACTAGGTGCTCAACATTCAAACTGTCAAGGCTAATGCTCGGAGGTTCAGATGGCTCAGGGCACCCCAGTTCTGAGTTATCAGATCGGGTGCGGTCCCCAGCCTAATGGGATCTCTGATTGAAAGATCCTGGAACCAGACCTGGCTGGGCCAGTAGAGTGCCACTAGGATCAAGGTCCCTCGGTCCTGCTGAAGCTTCAGGAGAGTCTTTATGAGGAGCGGAAGAGGAGGGTACATGTACAGGAGACAATTCCCCCAATGAAGGATGAAGGTGTCGGAGGCTGGACGATCTTCCCCCGTGAAAGGGAGCAAAGGTTGCTCATCTTGCAGTTGTACAGGGAGGTGAAGAGGTCCACATCGGGGGTTCCCCACTGGTGGAAAATCTGGGTCACCACCTCTGGATTCAGGGACCACTTGTGCAGCTGGAAAGAGCAGCTTAGGCGGGCATGTATGTCACTCGCAGCGACATCCCCTGTGACAGGGCCCAGGACCAGATCTGAACTGCCTCCTGACAAAGGAGGAACAACCCCGTGCCTCCTTGCTTGCTGATATACCACATTGCAACTTGGTTGTACATCCGAAGCAGAACTGTCTTGTTAGACAAACAGTCTCGGAAAGCACAGACAGTATAGCAAATTGCCCAAAGCTCTAAGAAGTTTATCTGTCCATGTGTGTGGAGGCTGTTCACATGAGGTCCCCAGCCCTGAGGGAAAGCATCGGTGGTAAGCACCACCTGAGGCAAGGCAGCCTGGAAGGGAATCCCTGCTCCAAATTGAAGAGATTCTCCCACCAGGACAAAGAGATCTTCAGAGGTTGTGTGACGGAGACACAGGCCTCGAGGTCCTGGGATGCCTGCTGCCATTGCGACCATAGTATCCATTGTGCCTTGCGCATGCGAAGGTGTGCTAATGGCGTAAAGTGTACTGAGGCTGCCATGTGGCCCAATAAGTGAAGCAAAAGGCGTGCACTTATACTCTGACTGCTGTGCATGAAGGTTGCCAACCAAGATAGGGCAAGGGCCCAATTGCGTGGCAAGAATGTTTTCACCTGCACCGTGTCCAGCTTGTCTCCTATGAAGTCCAGCCGGGGAGATGGGCAAAGGTGAGATTTTGGGTAGTTGATAACAAAACCCAAGGACTGCAACATCTGCATCATCAGGGTTAAAGCATCCATTGCCCCCATGCATGATTCCCTTTTGACCAACCACGCATCCAGAAATGGGAAGACGTGCACCGCACGGCGCCCGAGATGCACTGCCAGGCACTTGGTGAAGACATAAGGGGCTGAGGCCAAACCAAAAGGCAGCACCCTGTACTGGTAGTGAGCCTTCCCCACCACAAAGCGTAGATACTTTCTCTGTCCAGGGAAGATGGCAATGTGGACGTAGGCATCCTTGAGATCGAGGGAGCAGAGCCAGTCTCCTCTTTTGAGGAGGGGAATCAGAGTGCCCAGAGAAACCATTTTGAACTATTCTCTTGCGAGAAATTTGTTCAATGCCCTGAGATTGAGAATGGGGCGCAAGACCTTGGTTCTCTTCGGTATGAGAAAATACCCCAAATACAACCCTCAGCCCTGCTGAGGGAAAGGAATGGGCTCTACCTCTCCTACCTTGATAAGTGCGGCCAGCTGTGTCCAAAGTATGACCTGCTGGGTGGATAAACCCCACGATGGACAAGGGGGAGAGTTCTCTGGGATCCTTCTGAAACTGAGACGATACCCCTAGCGAACTATGGGTGAGGACCCATTGGTGCAAAGTGATGGCCACCCAGTGGTAGGCAAAGTAAAGAAGTGCCTCCCACTGGGGGATCTAGTGTCAGGGGTGTGTCTTGCTGACTTGTACTCCCTCAACTCCAGTGAAAAGCCCATCGCTGGGCCTGCTGGGGGGCCAGCTGGGGCCTAGGTGCTCACTGTTGACAAGAACAGCCCCTAGAGCTAGCACGGGCTGTGCGAGTCTGAGAGGCTGGGGGGATAACATTTCTGCTTTCGGTAAAATGACTTCCTGGAACTTGGCCTGGAAGGTTTCCAGGCAGAAGATGGAAGGTCTAAAGCACTAGCGGAGAGTTGTTGAAGGGGTTTGTGGTGATCCTTCAACTAAGCTATCGCATCTCTGACCTTATCCCCAAACAGATTTTCACCCCTACAAGGGAGGTCAGCCAATTTCTCCTGCATCTCTGGTCGAAGGTTGGAAGCACAGAGCCAGGCCATCCTAGGGACGCTGATGCCCACAGAGGCTACCCAGGCAGCTATTTCAAAAACATCGTAGGTGGATCTCACCTCGTGTTTTATGGCTTCCAGACCCTGCTGGACCATGGCAGAGAATGACTCCTGTTGCGGCAGGCGTTCTGAGAGTTCCTGGACCTGTTTCCACAGGTTTCAGTTTTACTGGGACATGTACAACTGGAAGGAAGCAATATGGGTGATGAGCATAGTAGAGATGTGAATCGTGTCCTCGATCGTCTTAACGATCGATTTCGGCTGGGAGGGGGAGGGAATCGTATTGTTGCCGTTTGGGGGGGTAAAATATCGTGAAAAATCGTGAAAAATCGAAAAAACGTAAAATCGCAAAACCGGCACATTAAAACCCCCTAAAACCCACCCCCGACCCTTTAAATTAAATCCCCCACCCTCCCGAACCCCCCCCCAAATGACTTAAATAACCTGCGGGTCCAGTGGCGGTCCGGAACGGCAGCGGTCCGGAACGGGCTCCTGCTACTGAATCTTGTTGTCTTCAGCAGGCGCCATTTTCCAAAATGGCGCCGAAAAATGGCGGCGGCCATAGACGAACACAATTGGACGGCAGGAGGTCCTTCCGGACCCCCGCTGGACTTTTGACAAGTCTTGTGGGGGTCAGGAGGCCCCCCCCAAGCTGGCCAAAAGTTCCTGGAGGTCCAGCGGGGGTCAGGGAGCGATTTCCCGCCGCGAATCGTTTTCGTACGGAAAATGGCGCCGGCAGGAGATCGACTGCAGGAGGTCGTTCAGCGAGGCGCCGGAACCCTCGCTGAACGACCTCCTGCAGTCGATCTCCTGCCGGCGCCATTTTCTGTACGAAAACGATTCGCGGCGGGAAATCGCTCCCTGACCCCCGCTGGACCTCCAGGAACTTTTGGCCAGCTTGGGGGGGGCCTCCTGACCCCCACAAGACTTGCCAAAAGTCCAGCGGGCGCCGGAACCCTCGCTGAACGACCTCCTGCAGTCGATCTCCTGCCGGCGCCATTTTCCGTACGGAAACGATTCGCGGCGGGAAATCGCTCCCTGACCCCCGCTGGACCTCCAGGAACTTTTGGCCAGCTTGGGGGGGGCCTCCTGACCCCCACAAGACTTGCCAAAAGTCCAGCGGGGGTCCGGAAGGACCTCCTGCCGTCCAATCGTGTTCGTCTATGGCCGCCGCCATTTTTCGGCGCCATTTTGGAAAATGGCGCCGGCTGAAGACAACAAGATTCAGTAGCAGGAGCCCGTTCCGGACCGCTGCCGTTCCAGACCGCCGCTGGACCCGCAGGTTATTTAAGTCATTTGGGGGGGGGTTCGGGAGGGTGGGGGATTTAATTTAAAGGGTCGGGGGTGGGTTTTAGGGGGTTTTAGTGTGCCGGCTCATGATTCTAACGATTTATAACGATAAATCGTTAGAATCTCTATTGTATTGTGTTCCATAATGGTTTAAGACAATATTAAAATTATCGGACGATAATTTTAATCGTCCTAAAACGATTCACATCCCTAGAGCATAGTGCCCTGAAAAACCTTCGTATCCAAAGCATCCAGTTCCTTATGTTCTCACCCCAGAGGGGCAGAGGCATGGATATGAGAACGTTTGGCCTTTTGAGGGCGACTCCACAACTACAGCCTGGTGAGGGAGATGACGCCTCTGAAAACATAAGGCCTGCTGAACTAGGTAGATGGCATCCGCCTTCCTATTCACTGGAGAGAGGGAGATCAGGTGTTCCCACATACGGAGGAGAAGATCCTTAAAGATGTCATGAATGGGAACAGCCACTATCTCCTTAAGGGTATAGATAAATTGGAGGACCTCCAACATTCTATGTCACGCATCCTCCTCTGTGAAAAGCTGGGTAGGGACAGCTTTGGCCATGGCTCTGACAAACCCCGCAAAGGAGAGGTCCCCCGGAGGGGACTGATGCCTTTCCTCTGGTGGAGAAGGCTCTGACAGGGGGTCGTCCAAGACCTCGTGGGACCTGCACAGGTGAGGCCTGTGTAAATCCATGGCCCTGGGTTCTGAGGTCCTCAAAAACCCCAAGGGCATCACAGGAATTGGCAGTCCCCCTGGTAACGGAGGGACTGGGCACCGGAGTCCAGAGGGACCAGGCAAAGGCTCAGGGAACCTAGGCTTTGGGACCATGACGCTGGATGTATCTTCCTCCTCGGATGACCCAATGATGGGGATTGCTCCCAAAGAAGGCATCGTGGCCACTGAGGAATTGAAGGTCCCTTGGGCATCGGCAGGGCACTGAGGAAGACGTCCATACACTCGAGAAGGGGTGCTAAAATAGATGGCAGAGGCTCCGGCACCAGTGCTAGGGGAGGGTCAATGCTCCGCAGAGCTCAGAGCACCGCACTCTGCACCCTGCTGTCCAACTCCTCCTGAAAGTCCAGTGAGGATCTCCGAGGAGGTACGGTGCCCAGCACCAATATCATTGGGGAACACCTGGGACTCCTGGGTTTATTGGAGGATGGGGCCCCCATACCACGAGGTTGCTTCAGTGGATGTACAGCAACCACCAGTACCGCACCAGAACTGGAGCCATGTGCCGATAGTGACTGGTGTCAATGCTTGTGGGATCTCCCACAGTGCTCGGCCCGGTCTTTCCCTGGCACCGAGGAGGCAGAGGATCCTGATGTACTGGAAACCAGAGAGACTATGGAGGACTGGTCACGTCACCTTGGTCTTTAGAAGATGATGATGCCGGGGGTGTGGTGAGGGGGAGTACATTGACGGGCTCCCCTTGACTTCCAGGGGTCGATGACTCCAATACGGGTGTGGATGGAGCAGACTTTTTGAGACCAAAAAGTTTCTTCATTTTATCGAGACGAGCACTACAGCCCTTGGGGGTCATCTGATCACACAGTTGACACCCTCAGACTTCGTGCAATGCCCCCAAGCAGAGGATGCAAACTTCATGCAGATCCGTGATAGATATGCTTCACGGGCACTTGTGGCACCGATGGAAGCCAGACGACGCCATGAAAAACAGTTGGTGCGCAGTTGATGACCAGGGGCCACCAATAAGTGGGATGCTGGGAATTGACTGCGAAGATGGAAGAAAAATGTTAACGGACTGCGCCGAGAAGGTACACAGACTACGAAGGGGGACCCGATGATGGACCGTAGAAAAATTGCAAATTTAAGTGCAAGAAAGTCTAAAGAAGCAGAGCCTCTGTACCGCTCCATGGTGAGGCCGCACCTTGAATACTGTGTACAATTCTGGTCACCACATCTCAAAAAAGATATAGCTGCAATGGAGAAGGTACAGAGAAGGGCAATCAAAATGATAAAGGGGATGGAACAGCTCCCCTATGAGGAAAGGCTGAAGAGGTTAGGGCTATTCAGCTTGGAAAAGAGACGGCTGAGGGGGGATATGATAGAGGTCTTTAAAATCATGAGAGCTCTTGAACGAGTAGATGTGAATCGGTTATTTACACTTTAAGATAAAAGAAGGACTAGGGGGCACTCCATGAAGTTTGCAAGTAGCCCATTTAAGACTAATCTGAGAAAATTCTTTTTCACTTAACGCACAATTAAGTTCTGGAATTTGTTGCCAGAGGATGTGGCTAGTGCAGTTAGTGTAGCTGGGTTCAAAAAAGGTTTGGATAAGTTCTTGGAGGAGAAGTCCATTAACTGCTAATAATCAAGTTGACTTAGGGAATGGCCTCTGCTATTACTGGCATCAGTAGCATGGGATCTTCTTGGTGTTTGGGTACTTGCCAGGTTCTTATGACCTGGTTTGGTCTCTGTTGGAAACAAGATGCTGGGCTTGATGGACCCTTGGTCTGACCCAGCATGGCAATTTCTTATGTTCTTAATTCCTATTTACATAGTGCTGGAAATTTAATTCCTGGTCAGAGGTGGAGTAATGTTTCCAGTACTAATAAAAATGTAGATTTTTGTGGTTTTCCCTAATGGACAGGGCTAAACCTGCACTCAGAAACCAGCAGCAGCACACTATTGTCTTTAGAGATGTGTATTGTTTTTATATATCGTATCAGTTTGTACTTCATTTTTCCCGCGGTTAACTTTGTTTTTTCCATGTTTCGGGGGTTTTTTTCATATTACATTAATTTTGTGTTAGTGTTCGCTAATGGGAGTTAGTGCGCACTAACACAAAATTCAAATTTTTCACGAATTTCAGCGAATTATTGTTTGTTTCGGGGCGCTCCCGAAACAGGACGAATTAGACAGTTTTGTTGCACATCTCTATATTATATTCCAGCCTCACACACGGGTCATGCATCTGCCACCGCTGTTCATAGAAAGATGTCATTTCACTCCAAGGTGCACGATAGAGCATAGCAGGATATTTCCAGTGAAAATTAGCTCAAGCTTTTATTCCCAGCTTTTTTCCTGGTTTTTGTGTTCTCTGCTCAGCTCTAACAGCCCCAGCACCTTCCCCAGTACAGCCATTTTCTTCCTGGAGCTCCCTAAGCAGCTGCTCTGTGTAACTCTGTTCTCTAATCCCCCCCCACCCCTTCCCTTAACCCTTTCCTGCCTGCTGGTAACCTTACCATCTGCTCTTAGCTTAGTCAATCCTTGCAGGTTTCAAAGCTGATGCTTTCTACTACTTGCCATAGCTTCTGTGCTACATTTATTCCATCTTTCTTTCTCCATTCAGCACTCACTCCTGCGCCTACAACCCCCCCCCCCCCCCCCAAGTTAAAATGTGCATTCAATCTGTGCTGAATTTCAAAACAGTTTAAACACAGAGCTTTCTGTATTGCTCTATTGAAGTCTTAGTGGAAAACCAGGAATTCAAGTAACCGGTTTGATTTGGAAGTCTGCAATGACAGAATTAAATGGCAGCTGGGTGTGTCTGGCAGGCTCCTGGAACAGTAACAACTAGAAGTCTGAGCAAAAACACAGGCGCTCAGGTAACCATGTCCAAAGGCCATACACTCATCATACTGTCCAAATCAGCACAGCAAACTGATGGTAGGAAGAAGCTTTCAGGAAAAGACACAGGGCCTCATTTTCCAAGCACTTTACCGCGTGCGATAAATTCGCAAATCAGTAATTTGGTATTCAGGGGGCGGAGCATATGTAAAGCGGGAACCTGTTTATCGTGTGCGGCGGGGCCAGAAAAGGATTATCACCATCCACGATAGTCCCAGAGAGAGAGAGAGAGAGAGAGAGAGAGACACACACTTACTATAGTACCTATGCCCTACATAGGTATTTGAATCCCTATGGGAGGGCCACCTACTAACTCGGGGTGGGGATTAGGTATGAGCGTCGGGGGTTGGGGGCCACTTTCGCATTCCACATGAGACCTACGGACAGAACAGTGGTCTCTAGTGCAGATTTGCTGGCCGTCGGAGTGAGGACGCTCACTCCAAGAGGAGATTTGGGCAACATTCTCTCCACCTAGCATGTTGTTGCCCAGGTAGAGTGTCCATCAAGCTAGGTAGAGAGAACGTTGGCCAAACCACTTCTTGGAGTGAGCGTCCTCACTCCGACGGCCAGCAAATCTGCACTAGAGACCACTGTTCTGTCCGTAGGTCTCATGTGGAATGCAAAAGTGGCCCCCAACCCCCGATGCTCATACCTAATCCCCACCCCGAGTTAGTAGGTGGCCCTCCCATAGGGATTCAAATACCTATGTAGGGCATAGGCACTATAGTAAGTCTCTCTCTCCCTCTCCCTCTCTCTTTCTCTCTCTCCCTCCCTCCTCTGAAACAGGCTGTCTGGGACTATTGTGGACAGCAATGATTGAAGTCCAAAAACCTCACTGGCAAAATCAGGCCCACAGGAACCTAAGATGCTTTAGCTCACTGGTGTGCAGAAGGTCCCTGGTTTGATCTCCAATTTGAGTCTTCCTCCTCCTTGATAGACTGCGGCTGGGGATGCAAACACAGCCCAGTCCTTTCTAAGGGCTGGAAAGGCACAGACCTAGTACCACCCCTGCTTGATCCTCCTCTCAATATTGGTAAAGTCTGGCATGCATTGTAAAAACAAGAGTTGTTTCTGGCCTTGCAGAGCAGTGTGTGGTACATTGCATATTCTTGTCTTTCTTAGTTACATTGCATGTCCTCTCTGTTGTTTCTCCCCAGCTTCTTTCATGTTTCCGTAACTAAAGAGAACATGTGGCAGCCTCTGCAGAGGGCTGGTGTCCACAAAATAGGCATGCTAAAAGTAGATGCATGCTTTCCCCGGAGTTTGCTCTGCTGGAGGCAAAACTATCTCTGAGCTTTCTGTGTTATCTTTACAGAATCCATACACATTGTCTATTTACTTTCCTTCAAGCCTCATCTAGATATACTGCTTCTGTGCCTTTGGGAGCACTGGGGATAGAAAGGGATCCCCCTGCAAGTGGGGACCACAGCAAAGCGTACCAGTGCAATCCCCGTTGAGCTCAGGAAATAATATTTTTAAATACATATTTTCTTGGAACCTTTGTTCTCAATTTTATATTTTATCAGATATAATTACATGTGTGTGTATATTCTTGTCTATATGGTGGGTATAAGTTCATATGTGTAAGGGACTGTGCAAGGGTAGGCTTGGAGAGGTAGATGAAAGGTGCATATGTGGAGGGTGGATTAGCCATTTGTGGGCTGTAATAGAGGCAGAGCCGAGCCCTACAGTGGAAATGATAGTATCTTTTTTCAGGTAACATCCATAAATATTTATGGAAGTTTGAAAACATTGAACAGTGTACAAATTGTCCCTTTCACAATAGTAGATATTTGATAAAACCTGCTATTCAGCTGCTATTTGACTCTCAAGCCTAAAACGGATTATAGAAGCCTCCACAGCTTTTACCTCTGACACATCCATGAAAAACACAGCATGTTGTAAGCAATTTGGCTTCCACTGCAAACAGGCTGCAGCAAACTTACAGTAAAATAACATTGTCCTGAATAACAAATATTAGTTTTAGGTCATTTCAAGCCAGTGGTCACTATTAAGAGGTGGATTTTCAGCTCAATGTAGCTGGTTAAATAAGAGTTTGCTGACTAGATTCCAGAGGTTGAAATCCCCCCCACCCCACAACCATATGCACAAAAGCTAAATGTAACCACTTGATTTATGCTCATTTTCATTCATAAACCTAACCAGATAGAATCAGCTGAAAATATGCTTAACTGAGCAAGCCAACATCTGGTTGGCTAAGTCAAGTGTTCTGCCCCTCATTAAAAAATATACTCCAAGTTTACTATTACAATGCCCTTACAAGTAAATTTTAAAAGTTGCACGCATGCGCTCATAAAGTGCATATTGAGCATGAAAAGCAAAAATATGCTCACTTTGGAGATGCCCTTAAGATGGCCGCCTGAGCAGTCGTGTTGACGAGAAGCTCCCGAATTACCTTGTATTTTTTCATTGCCTGTTTGGGAATGCCTCATACGAAAAGAAAGGTGAGGGTTTGGGGAGTAGAGGCAACTTCTACCCAGTTAGAATTAAATCAACCCTGCACAGGAAGCTTCTTTGCAATGGCAACACCGTTAACACCGGGAGAGCTGGTCGCTAAAGAGACGACTGAGGAGCGTGAGCTGTCCTTCCTGACCATAGAAACATCTCTTAGCCCCGGTTCTCCAACAGGCAGGCACCACCAGGCCGTGATGTGGAAGGAAAGCAACTGGAGACTGCTGTCCCATCAGGAAGTTCCAGAGGAAGGGAAGGAGCATCTGGGCAAGGAATAACAGCGGCTGGACTTACCATTTTGGAGCAGGCGGCAGAGGTACAGCCCCAGAGGGGTAGTGGAGGTATGGGATTGCTTATTGCTGAGATGTCGGGAACCACGGGTCTGGAGTTGGGTGCCGGCGCTGCAGTGGAAGGAGGAGGCGGAGGAAAGGAGTTCCCTAAGCTGGAGGTAATTTTACAGTCCACAACAGAAATAACACTCTCAACCATATGGACGGTGTTACAATCTATTGTAACACTAACTAAGGAAGTTTTAGAAATAAAAAATCAAGTTCTTTTGAATGCCAAGGGAATAGCACAACAAAATTTAAAAATGGACTCTATGGATAGTCGATTGAAAGAAGTAGAAAAGGTGCAGTTAAACCTAATACAAAGTGATAATATGGTTAATAAGAGACTTGAGAGTATTAAAAATTCCTTGAAGATGCATAATTTAAGATTTCTGAATTTTCCGGTGCTGAAAAATATTTCCCCTTTAGATATGTTCAAACTATATACATCTCAGATTTTGAAGATACCAGAGGAGATAAAACCAATGGTAACCAAAGCCTACTACTTTCCCTATGCTGACTCCAATCGGAGAAATGTTCAAGAACAAGTATTACAAGAACTGACTACACTACTGGAGTCCTCTCAGGAGATGATTGTGGAGCAAAGGAGACCACTGCTTGTGACTTTCGCATTTCTTATGGATAAGAATAACATATTTAAATATTACTTTAGAAATAATCAAGCAATATTTTTTTGGACACAAAGTATGGTGCTATCTGGATTTAGTAAAATCCACTCAAATAAGGAGGAAATTATTTCTCAATATGAGAGTGGAAGCATTGCAAAAGGGAACACGTTTAAACTGCGTTTTCCCTGAAAATGTAATATTATGTATCAAGATCAAAGTTATGTGTTTTTTGAACCACTGCAGCTTAGGGTCTTTGTAGACTCTTGCTCCTAGAAAATCCCTCTGTAGAGTTTGGTAATAATAGGAAATAAGGTGTTGTATCTCCTCAGGTTACCAAGTATATTATTGTTAGATTTATTACCTATTGAAATAACACTCTTATTCATAGGGCTCTCCCTTATTTCCTTTATTTTAAGTATAGTATGATGATTACAAGTGTTTATTGTTGAAATTGATACCGTAAAAACATTTTCTGTACTTTAAATTACAAAGCAAGTGTTACTTGTTGTATAATTAATAATGTCATAATTAAAAATTTAAAAAAATATATACTCAGTTTTATATCGTACATGCAAGTACACACATACCATTTGAAATATCCCTACCGCACGTATGTATTGGAGTATTTATGCATGTACTCACAAGTGACAAGAGAGAGAGACAATCTGACACTTTCTATATATCCCACTGTAAGAGGGGCACTTTCAACACAGGGTGGGTTTTTGGGGGGCAGTGTTACAAGAGTTTACAGACCCTTGCACCCTAGGCAGACCAATGTAATACTGCACCCCCCAAAAACCCACCCTGAGTTAAAAGTGCCCCTCTTACAGTCGGATATATAAAGAGTGTCAGACTGCATCTTTAAAAAATTCTCTCCCCCCCCCAATGTTCAGGATCCCTCTGGCCCAAAATCTCCAGACTTACACCTCATCAGGACTAGTGGTAAAGTTATGCAGGTAACATGGCGCACATTGCCATGGTCATCCTTGCAGAATATGGGGGTTAGGTGCATACATCTTGGCCCCACCCTAGAACACCCAATCCCCACCCCTTTTCTGCCTCCTTATTCTTGACGCACACACAGGTATGTATGTACTTCAATCCCGGTTTCTTAAAATTTGCGTTGCTTGCGCGCAGACCACATACATGTGTATGGGGCCATTTTTGCATGAGCAACACTTTTAAAATCTATCTGTTAATTCTTAAAGGGACAGTTACAGAACATTATCTTTCAAAGACTTTCAGAGACATTCAAAAAATATCCTGGAAAATTAAAATATTTAATTTAGTATTAGCTCACCATAGTTCAAAATATGTACACAAACAGGCCAGGTTTTCAGGATAACCACAATGAATATACATGAGATAGCTTTGCATACATTGGAGGCAGAGCATGCAGATCTATCTCATGTATAGTCAGTGTGGATATTCTGAAAACCTGGCCTGTTTGTGGCCCTCGAGGAACAGTGTTTGCCACCTGTGTCATAAATAATTCTAAATAAATAAACTAAATTGTTGAGAACAATTTCATGGGGTGAACAGTGATTGAAAAAATTAGAGATACTGTTGTAACTACTCACAAAACTTTTAAATCAAAAATATGCATACATTACATTAATTTTCAAAGGGAAGGAATGCGCCTAATTTCCCTTGAAAATTATCCCATAAATCTACCTCCACATAATTACACCTGCTACTGTGTGTGCAGAAAGTTTCAGAAAAAATGTGCATTAACTTACTGTGAGTAGTCTGAGGATAGCCAGAAGACAGATTCAGGCTGGATTCTGGCATACATCTTGCATAAACTTCTTTATTAGTGACAAGAACACAAACAAAAGCAGCTCTGCTACTCTTCGCAGTTCAACAATACAAATGCAGTATTACACCTTACAGTTCAGCTGTATTCTCTTTCTCTAGGCTTCTTTCTCTCCCCTGGGGCTTCTGTTCCTTTCTGGGCCTGACTAGTTATACATCTTCCCAGGAACGTCAACCCAGATTCCCTGTTGTCTTAGGCTTAAGGTGAACCAGGACAGATCTCTGGATCTGCTCCTTTAAGGTGTTTTGGGATTTTCACCTTAATACTCATTTATACGTTTGTTCTATCAAAATCCTATAAAGGTGGATGATCTCTATGGCTGGAATCTCAGACCTTTATTCTTTATGGTAAAATACTCTCAAAAGACAGGTTATGATACCATGCTCCTTAAAATTGCTATATTTAGCTTTAAGCTTAAAGGTGTTATCATTTGGCTTTACATGTATTAAAATATCCTAAAAGAAGTGAAATAATGTGATGTGGGATGGGCTCATGTCTGTGGTACAGAAGTGGGTGAGGGACATCCTCGGATTGAAGCAGCTTAAAAATCCATCAGGGAACTTGGCCACTGCCACAGCCCCAGTTGCACAAGCAGCAGGTGAGTAGGTATCCACACAGTTAGGTATAGGATTTTCCAAAGACCAACACTTTCAATTCCCAAATACAGTTAGATTGGAGAGGCTACACGCAAGGGTTCCTCATCATATGCCCTTAATTTCATATACACTTATCCAGTTTTCAAATTTTCTTTACACGTTCATCCAAATTACCATGGAGAAATGTTACTTTCATTTGTTAATATCGGCGGTCCACAGCCTAGTCCCATGAACTGCCACTCTCACCTCTGGGCCCAGGTTGGCCTTACCTCAAAATGTGGCAAAAATGCCAACCAGCACACACGTAGCAGGATGCCACCGGCTTCCCCAAACACAACCTGCCTCAGCAACAGGTCATGTCGTGCGTGTTGCTTCTCCATCTGATCCCAGTCTTCATTTCTAGCCTTGTTCCAGACTTCATTTCCAGCCTTTGTCCAGTCTTTATCCAGCATGTCTTCAGTCTTCATTCAGTTTGCCTTCAGTCCTAGTCCAGTTGTCTCTGGTTTCTCTTCTGTCCTCACTTGTTTACCCTATCCATGTTGCTCGCTTGTTCTTGTCCTTGCGTGCCTGCCCTGACTATCCGTCCTGCTTCTTATCTCTCAGCCAGATATCTGGCTTGACCTTAGCCTGGACCCCAGATATGCCTGACCACTGCCTGCCTCTGATCATTGCCTGGACCTCCGACACACTTGACTGCCACCTGCCTATGACCCAACTTACTACTGACCGTTTCCTCTGCCATCAGAAGAGGCCCCACCTAAGTCCTGCTGGCCCCTGAACCCAAAGGCTCAACCCAAGGGGAATGAGGGCTGGTATAGGTGAAGGTCCTGACCAGTTTCTGCTCTGCCAGGTCCGCAAACTGACAATGGGAACCTGCAGGGCTCCTCCCTTCAGGTACAGTTAATCCTGCCTCGGCCCAAGGGTCCACAGATACAACACCTTTGTCGCAGCTAGGTCCCAAGATATCCCTGCCAAGACGTTTTTTGTTAATGGAGAGGAGCTTACAATGGAAGAGGAGTGGAACATGATGCTGAGCCTGTTAGAAAAGAAGGGGCATATATGTCAGAAAGACCTCAGTGTTCAGTAGCCTTTGCAAAGGGAAGAGGGAAGGCTAGCTTAACATCCCTGTCCTGGAACTGACAAAGGAAGAGCAGGAGGAGGAAGAGGAGCTTGATCAGGAGCCTGAAAGTAAAGACGAAAAGGAGAAAGACCAGTCATAGCAGCTTTGCTGCACATTTTTTTTTTTTTGTTGCAGTACCGTGAGTGTATAACTAATTGCCTCATCAACATGCATTTGCATGTGATGACCGCTATTAGTTTCGGGGAGGGGGGAGGTGGTTTGGACGTGCATTTTCAACACGCTAAACTCCTTACTGTATAAGGGGTAGTGGACGCATGTCAAAAACACGCATCCAACTGCAGGTAAAACAGTGCGCTCAGCTGAGCGCACTTTACAGAATCGGCCTGACAGCTTCTTTAGGAAGAAGATAACTTGTGGCTGCTGAACGTCATGCAGAAAGAAAAGGACCCAGACTCCAAAGACCACCTGACAGAATCAGCAAGGTATCCCCAACACATCCCAGGGTCCTGATGTAGAAGCACTGTCTTGTTCCTCAAGTTCCTTGTCCTGCAGTGCCTAGTTCTCCTTTTCTGTCCCGAATCCTCTCTTTGTATTCCGGACTGCACCAGAGTAAAGAAAGAAATTAGAGGACGGTTCTCTCTTTCCCTACACATTTGTCTCTCTTTGTCTCCCAGCTGCCTGCTGTGTGAAAAGCTGCAGTCCCAGCACATCATCTTCCTCTGTGTTGGGCCAAACATGAAGGCTTGAGGTACAGCCTCTTATGCCTGTAGAGATTTCTGAGATAATACAGCTGTTTAGATAGCAAGCTGAAAATTAATAAAAACAGACCTGATAATTATGACTTTGCTTTTGCAACTTAGTACACGCTCTGTGAATTCCTAATTAGCTCATTATTTGTTATCTGTATACATATTTGCATATTTATATATGCAGCTTTGATAAATTTTATTGTGCCTGCAAAAATCCCATTTATCACATCTTGCTAGACATGTTAAATGGTTAGCATATAGAACATTCCAGTTGTTAACCATTTTTGACCCAGCCTTCGCTTTGCTGTTTGTTATTGTCATACTCATTGTACAGTAAATGTTGGTGAAAAAATAATTCCAGTGGAGAAGTGAACTAGTAGTAATACAGGGCATAATAGTAACATGGGGAACTCATGATCTACTGCATACCACTTAGAATGAAATCTCTTTTACTGCACAGTTCTGCAAATTTCTGTTCTACCTTTCTGTGTAAAAAGTGAACAGATGTTTTTATTACAGTAAAACAGTGTGCAAAAGGAAACCTAGAGACTGCAAATGTTTTCTGCATCTTTCAACTTGTTCATTAATGAGTGAAAATGTGACTTAATGGTAGTTTTAGTTTTACAAATTATAATAATTGTAAGATAAATAAGAGTGAGAAGTGTGATTGGTTTGTCTTTACAAAAACATTTTTGTAAAAGCCAGTCACACGTTGTGACTCGTCGTCCACGTTCTGCTTCATATTTACTGTAACATAGTATGAAATAAACCATAGCAGCAGGAAGCCCTAAAACTCAAGGTTTTCTGGAACACCCAAATAATCTGTACAACAGAAGTCTATTATATTTTTTTTTATTCTGTCTCACTGAAGAGCCTGAACCCGCACAAGCAGCAACTAAATTCAATCAATTGATTGCAAAATGCTATTATCCCTATAGGATGCTTTCTTCTATTTGCTGAGTAGGAGATTACATTTATAAATTAGTCCTGCTGTGAAATTAACCACAATCTTCATTGAAATATGTCTATGCACTTCATTTAATTTCCTGAAGTATTTGACTTGCTTCTTGACATAGCCAAAATATTTGAAGAATATTTGAAATAGCTTGTGAACATGTCTTGTCTGCTACTGCAGCAAATAACTTTGTAACTCTTGACTCATGGAAAGCAGCAAAACCTAGAAGTTTCTTTTTGTTTTCTATTTCACCCTCTGTATCCTGAAGATTACTGGAACCTGGGAACCATAGATCTCTAATATTCTGTACACTATTTTTGTGCTGTGAAGGAAATTCAAGCATGCTTCCTTTATTGGAGCTGAAGCAAACGGTATCTGTCTCACACTTCACTTAAGTAAATGGTGAGATGGCAAAGTTTGCAGATGATACAAAAATATTCTGGAAAATCAAAACCAAAGCTTGTAGTGAAGAACATAAAAAAAAAAAAAAAAGATCCTCCAGAACTGAGTAAATCAGTAGTAAAGGAGCAGATGTGTTTCAACAGTCATGAGTACAAAGTAAATAGAAACATAGAAAAACATAGAAACATAGAAATGACGGCAGAAGACGACCAAATGGCCCATCCAGTCTGCCCAGCAAGCTTCACAAATTTTTTTCTCTCATACTTATCTGTTTCTCTTAGCTCTTGGATCTATTTCCCTTCCACCTCCACCATTAAATCATGAGGGAAATACAATCCAAACTTCTCTTACATAGTAATGAGACCTAGGTTGATACACTTGGTAAAGAGATCTTGTAGTGACTGAGAACATTTCTCTAAAATCTCTGGCCACTCTATAGCAGCAACCAAAATGGTTAATTGAATATTAAAGATTTGGAAATAGAAATAAAGATGGCTGCAGCCACATAGGGACATACTGCTGGAGCTCCACATGGACTAGAATGAATATGCAAAGGAATATTTACCTACTGGCTAGGACATGATGAAAATCTTGCAGAGAACCTTGATTCACCACAAGTTTAAGCAACTGTCCGTAGGGGCTTGTGCATAAAAATATACAAGGGATGTGGGATATTTACTTTGAGTAATTGGCATGGCTTATGTATATTAACCTTCTGATGGACTAAAGCAACAGAAATATTTATTTTTATTTGAACTTATACTTATTACCTTTGAATTGTAATGCTTGTTATTTCCATGTCATGGGGAAGGTCACAGATGTATCAAATAGCCCTTTAGTACATCTCCTGCCATATGGGACCAGTGGGCAAAAATTGCAGAACAAATGTACAATTAAAAGAAACTAAGGAACTCATGGCAGCAGCAAACAGGGCTATCTGGATATTTTAGAGAAAGAGAAGGCAAATAAGAAAACTAAGGGAGTAAAGGAACAGAACAAATAAGAAAAATACAAAGGAGACAGCCAAAAAAAAAAAAAAGGCCCTAGAATCATATGCAAGTCTTTTTCCTATTAAAGTCTGCATTTTCATTCCATAATATTGGCAACATAGTTAAAGACTTGTTTTCAAACACAAGAAGCCAGGTATTTATGAACATGTGATGACAGCTTGGAAGAAAGTCAAGTCTACTTTTTATTATGGTAAAGTGAAGGGTGTACAGGAATCTAAGAGGTCCATAATCGGCATGTTTGGGCAGTTAAGTCTGGCACTTAGCCGGACAAACACTGTAATTTGAAAATCCCACAGTTTAATCAGCCCTGACATAGCTGGATACGGTTTTAGTCAATTAAAAAGTTAACTGGCAATGTCAGAGGCAGTTACAAGGCAAAGCAGCATTATCCAGATGGAAAACTATAGGACAGCTGAGGAGCAGTCCTAAAGTTAGCCAGATACATTTATCTGGCTAATTTTAAGATAGCTGGGTATACTCAGCAGTACATCCATGTTACTAAATACTCCAGCTGAATATGGATCTCTAAATGACAAGAATGGTTTTTCAGGATCTGCTTGAAAGAGGGGAGCCCTGCTCACCTGAGCCACTGTATGCTGGTGTTGAATCCTGGGTTTTTTAAAAAGTGAAGAGACTTGCTAGTGATCTCGATCCAGGGACCAAAGACTAATGCCGCTAAGGAACAAAACTGTTCCCTGAAATTGAACTGGGATTGCTGGGAATCTTCCTCATTTCTAGCAACTTGGGTCTGTGGAGCACCACAAAGGCTACCCAAATTCTTGAGGGCAGTCTAGCCCCAAGTTAGTCTGCCTGATCTCGAAGTGAATAATCTGACCTGAACTACTTGACTTGTGAGTGCTTTGAACTGGATTTGTTATTTATCTATTTAACGCCTGCTGTTCTCTGCCACTGGAGCTGGTTCCACACCAAAGAGATTGAAAATTATTCTGGCTCCATGTTCTAAAAGAGCCTATATTTGAACTTGGAATCCCAGTGGCAAAGGAGCCTGTATATCTGTCATCTGTTAATTCTGTGATTTAAAATAAATCTTGCTTGGAATCCAAAAGAAACTGTTGGTTTACATAAACCCTGTCTGGAAATTTATTTTAAGTTGCACGGTGACTTCTGTCAAGAAGCCCTTAAATGAAGAGACATAACGTATATCAAAATCAATTTAACAAATCAATAAATGCTAAATCATTACCTTATGAGAAGACATTCTTTGACATATAAAGAGTAGTACAAGCTCCTTCAAGAGCTGCACAGTTTATAAAATACTGCATATTACTGCCCCAAAAATACGCATGTACATTTGTAATGCAGGAAATCACATTACCCAGTTTATAAAAGTACATGCATACATTTTACACCATAATTGAAACGTGTGCAAAATAAGTTATACATGGAGGCATGTATTTTATAAAGACCGAGCAGTCTTCGCTTGGCAATATTTACAATCACCGGTGGCACCCAGATCTCCACCAGCTGACTCATGACCTCCAGCACTTTACCCTGAACACCACACCCCCCCCCCATCATTTAACCCAGTCTACCATCCCAAAAACTGCAGACAAAAGCAAGGGCAATTTCACCTCCAAAACTTAATTAGCAGGTATAAAATTGCATGGACAAGCTCAGTAATGTATGTGTATATACTGTTTACAAAATGACAACGTGTGCGTACTTCCGAACCCCACCCTGAAATGCCCCTAAACCACCTCTTTTTCTCCTTGTTATAATTTATGGGGTAGATTTTATAAAACAGCGCGAGCGCATACTTTTGTTGGCGCAAACAAAAGTACGCTGGATTTTAGTAGATACGCGCGTATCTGCTAAAATCCTGGATCTGCGCTCGCAAGGCTGCAGATTTTGGGCAGCCGGCGCGCGCCGAGCCGCGCAGCCTGTCTCCGTTCCCTCCGAGGCCGCTCCGAAATCGGAGCGGCCTCGGAGGGAACGGAGACAGGCTAACCCACCCCCCCGGCCCTATCTAAACCCCCCCTACCTTTATCCCTGGATTTACGCCTCCCGGAGGGAGACGTAAATCCACGCGTGCCAGCGGGCTGCTGGCGCGCGGAGACGCGATCCGGGGGTGGTTCCGGAGGGCACGGCCACGCCCCCGGACCGCCCCGGCCCGAAACCACGCCCCCGGGCCCGCCCCCGAAATGCCACGCCGATCTGCCCCGCCCCTGACACGCCCCCCTCAAAAAACCCTGGGACTTACGCGAGTCCCGGGGCTCTGCGCACGCCGGCAGGCCTATGGAAAATAGGCGCGCCGGCACGCAAGGCCCTGCTCGCGTAAATCCGGGCGGATTTACGCGAGCAGGGCTTTTAAAATCCGCCCCTATGTGTTTCCAAAATAGCATATATGCATGTACATGCTACTTACACGTGTATATGCCAATTTTACACATACAACCACTGCACAATGCTTTGAAAACTACCCCCCGTTATGCATTATGCACAAAATGTACCTCACTCTCAAGGAAAATAAATTATTGAGATTAATTCATTAAATAATACATATTCAGCTTTTATAAGGCACTATAGTCACTAGAAAGATGTCATTCTGAGAGTTCAACTATGGCTTGCATTAATATTTCACAAAAGTGTAAAATTCAGGAGCAAAGCTAATTTTTAGAACTGTAGTAATCCACAGCAATAAACTTTAAGCACTATAGCCATAGGGATAAATATTAAAACATTTCTATTTCAAGACGAAAAAGAGAACATCAAAAGGACTGAGTACAATACTTGGTTATTTTGAGCATGTTAGTCATTCTTCTTTGCTGAGAACTCTGTTTTAAAGCCAGGTATGTTCCATTTGATCTATAAATACTGCATAGTGTGCTATAGTACTAATACGTAACTAGAAGTTAAGGGTTTTATGCAGCATGTAGTCCCTACTTTCAATTATTTTTCTCCAGTTAAACAGAAATGGTGAATAATGTGAAGGGTTTGACAATCATTTCACTGAGATAAATATTATCCAATTATCAGTTTGTGATTACAAACAGTAAAGGGGAAAGGGAAAGAAGCTGTAAGGCCCTATTGGGCAGTTCTTGCCTTCCGCCAGCAGAAGGCCTCAGTGGGCCTCTTGTACTGTTCAGTCACCCCTGTTCTTTGAACCACTCTTCTTCATGGACATCTTGTTCCTGTTAGGACCCTCTGTTCAGTCCTCCCAGCAGTATGGTCCATACTGCCTACTGGTGGACATCCTGTCTAGACAAAGTTATATTACAGACTTACAGTCTACACTTTGCCAGACATTTGGTCCTAGACTGGGTCCTACATTTCATATTCCTGTCTGCTCCTAGATTGCTTTGTGTATCCAGTGTTCCTGTTTGGTGCTAGTTTGCTTTGCTTTGAGTAATAAACCCCACATGGGTGAACTCACTGTATGTATAATCATCAACCCTCCTCCTCTATCCAATATTTTAATGTGTCTATACCATGCACCAAATATAACTCAACTGTGTATAAAACACTTTTCCTTTTCTTTGTTTTTTGTGCACAATGGTAAAATTTTTTTTAAAAAGCATGCTTGTCAAATAAATGTCCCAACTTATCTGGAGTGCAGAATAGGTTTATTACTCTAATATATGAAACCTTTCCTCTTTCCACATAAAAAAATATTTTTCTCCGTTTTGAAATGCTGACCCGCGGGATTACTGGACTCCGGAGTCACTAAAGAAGATCAGTGCAGGGTTGATAACCCAGTAGTGGGGCAGTACATGGAATAGTATAATATATCTAAAAATCATTCTGAGGTGATTTGGTTTTGCACCAGTTTGCATAGTAGAAATCCCTCGAAAACATTTGGTACAATTGATTTTTGGTATCTTTTTATGGTTGACATTCAAACTGCATCAAAATCAGAGCTTACCAATCACCCTCCATTTAAGCTCAGCAACCAGAAACTCAGTTTGAACCTCTCTAAATCGTAATGTGCCTGGAGTAGTCATCAAGGTCATCCCTTATGGTCACCCCCCTCTACCTGCTAGACACTCCATTACATCCCAAAGAAACACGGTGAAGCTTAGAGGGTCCTACTTGATCAAAACCTCAGTATGGAAACACTCTTCAAAGTAGTAAAACCTTATTCATGCACCTGCGTCAGATACGCCAATTATGAAACTATCTAGACAAACACAATCTGGCTACAGTAATCCATGTACTAATTACCAGTAGGATAGACTACTGTCCTTATAAAATGGTATGTCCCTATACAGTTCAAAATGCCTCCATCTCCTAGATAACAGCAGCCAGAATCCAGGTAAGAGCAAAACCATCTGATCATATAAAACCTATTCTATCTCAGCTACATTGGCTACCAGTAGATAGCAGGATAAAGTTTATAACACTCTACACTTCATCTATGTGCATGAAAAAAACAGGCCCTACAATATCTCTTATAACTCCTTCTCCATTATGCCCCCAAGAGAGAACTCAGATCTTCTCAACTGGCCTTACTTTCCACCCTGCCTTTGGTCTCTGCGAGACTGTCTCGCATCAGATTTTTGCCCTTTAGCTATTATGCACCAAAGATCTGGAACATGCTTCCATTATCCCTACATTTGGAGCCCAGCTAACTCACCTTAAGGAAAAAAAAGCTAAAGCACGGCCTTTTAGCAAAGCATTTCCAATAGAGACTTTCTGTCCAACAACCTAGTTACCTCAGAAGTATTCTTATTTCTACAGCAACAACAAAGTAACCTAACTATGAATCCGTATTTAAATAGGCAGATGCTCAATCAATATTGTCTGTTGATCTAATTGTATTATAACCTATTTTAATTTATGGTAGTCCATTTTGGGACCATTCATGATAAAAAAAAGTAGAATATGAAATGTAAATAAATAAAATAAGGTTATTGTATTTTATTTTTTTTGCAATTTACTTTTAATGGCACAAATTCTTCTGTTAGAAATTAACTAGAGCATAATCTGGAGAAGAGGTAGACAGCAATGGACCTGTCATAATGTACATGGTCTCTGAGTAGTTCCTTTAACGTATCATAATTTCCTATTATTTTCATGCAAGTGCAACCATGAAATTCCATCAGCTGCTACCAATTATGGTGAGTAGTGTATCTACTGTGTAATTACAGTCAGGCATATTTTGCATATGCACCCAGGATACTTTCTTTATAGATTCAAGGAAATAGATCCCCTGAGCAGATGATATCACTTGGCTATGAGTGCCAGGAAATGTACTTTTAATTAAATTGGACAGTCTAAAAGCCTCAACAGAATTAGACAAGCTTTGAAATTTATATAGGAAGAGGATAGGGACTGTGGCAGGATCAGTGGCAATATATGATTCTTGCTACATTTTTTGCCATTTTAGTTTCAATCCCCAGGTCAGCGTCCCAACTATTTTTTTTATTTAAATTTGCTTCTTTTTTAATCTGCCATCCCCCACACAATTACAACATCCAAGAAACCTGTTTCCCCCAATGATATTTACATTTCTTAAGAAACTCCTTAAGAGTTTGCAGCCAAAATACCCAGCCCTTTCTGATCCAAAAATGTGACTGAATATAAGATGTAATCTCACTTTAGACTGATATTTCTTATTATTTTAAGGTAGGTAATGCACTGAATTATAAATATATATGAAAGATACAACCTTGACAATTGCCTCTGTAGCTCACAAGTTTCAAACGTATGCTGATTCACTCCCTTTTTGGTGTCTAACTCTTTCAAGAAGCTCCATGAATTAGGTTCCATTGTTCATTATGAAAACGTGTGTTGCAGAGGGTTTCTAGGAGAGTTATTTTTTAGGTAAGTGAATCTCTGATTATTAGATAGCATTGCTAGGTAATAATTTCTTGTTAAGTCAGATGAAGAAAACAGTCCAAAAAACTAAAAAGGAAAATTTTACAAAACCAGTATAATCTTGCAAAAAGACAGTAATTGAAGTAAATGAATCTCATATACTCTATATCATTAGAGGACAGTAGCAAATCAAGTTACAAAAAACCAGTCATGCCAGAGCTTCAATTATAAAAACAATTAGAAGAATCATATGCAGGAAATATTTTGCCATCAAATTATATTTTTGTAGGATATGAAATGTGTAGCACTTTTGTACTTTCATATAGGGAGGGTAATTTTCAATAGTGTATATAACTCAACACTTATAAGAATAAGTAGAACAGCCTAAAGTTACACCTGTATTGTATAAACTTGGAATGGGAAAGGCACAGTTTACAAAATGCAGAGTGTCACTGCCCCAAAAGTGCTCATGTATGTTTAAGCACATGTACATTTTCTTAACACAGAGATCCACATAGAATATGCAGCTATTTTATAAAAGTAAACACACATATTTTAAATGTTAAATAACTGTAACATGTACTTAAGACTCAGTTTATGCATGGAGGCAGGTATTTTATGGATATTTTGTTAGCTGGTTTATGACTTAGACTCCCTAGTGACAATACATTCGGTTTAAGTCGTTTCCATTTTGATATAGTGATGTATTTTGATGTACTAACTTTTATATTATGTTACTGATGTATTAGATTAATGTTGTATTGATGTACGTTAATTGTACAATTTTTTCTTTGTAATTCGTGGGCCCGCGGTGCATGCAAAGGGCCCATGGCTTACCTGGGGCCGTGGGCCGAAGACGAGTGGGATTCCCCCAGCGCAACGGCACTGGCCGATGGCCTGGGGCGCTCCTGCGCTCCGGGGGCAGCATGGGTCAATGTCATCGGGGCGCGCTGCGCTCCGGCGCGACCAGATGATGTTGGCAACGTCATCACACGCAGGGGGGCATTCCTGCAGGCCGGCGTCATCGGGGATGGCCGCAGCTGGCCCTGATGATGTCGGCCCGGGTATTTAAGCCACGAGCCACACCGCAGCCGGCCTCTTGCGCCTCTCCCTTGGGACCAGCATGGCTGCTGCCCGCATCGTCGACCATGTGCGGCATGGCCTCGGAGCGCGGGACCCGGCCAAAATGGGGGATGCAGAACGCGGCCATCTGGTAGGAGGGGGGGATGGGGGGCCACAGAGAACGAGGTCCATCATGAAAAGAAGAATTTAAAAAAAAATATTTACAGTCGACCGTTGCCTGCCCATTACAGGCTAGGCGGCCCACCACACAGCTGCCCATCGGCAGTCAGGGCAGCCCATTGGCAGTCAGGGTGAGTGGCAGGGTCAGCCCATGAAATTGTCTTCCTCTCCTCCCTTCAGCCTGGAGGACGAAGAGACATGGGAGTGGGAGGTGGGGCTCCACACTGATGGGCTGGGAGCGATTCCCTTGCCCATTCCCAGGCGGCTGAGGGCTTAAGTGTCTGGAGTTGTGCATTATCTGCCTGGATCTCCCTCCAGATTCGTCTTTCTGGGATCAGATCCTTGTGGGGCAGGTGCGGCTTCAGGAAGGGCTGCAAGTATAGGGACAAGTGTTTTGTAAGCCCCGTGGGACGATGTGTGGAGTAAGGTGTACCTTGCATTCGCGTTACTCTGTGCTGAGTCCGCATGGGTGCTAGGTGCAGTTCTGGTCGCCGCACCTCAGTAAGGATGGAGTTTAGATTGAGATGATGCAGAGAGGGGCAATTAGAATAATGGGGGGGGGGGAGTGGAACAGCTGTGAGGATAGACTGGTGTGGTTATGCCTTTTCGGATTGGAGAGGAGACGACCAAGGGGGAGATATGATGCAGGGGTTTGGGAATTGTGAGAGGTCTAGAGCGGATAGATGTGAATTGGTTATTTGATATTTCAGATAGTGAGAGGTCTAGAACTGGAAAATGTGAATCGGTTATTTGCTCTTTCAGATAGGGGAAAGACTGGGGGGCACCCCGTGAGGTTAGTTCGTGGCACATTTAAACTAGGCGATTAAGTTCTTTTCAGTCAACGCATGATTGAACTCTGGAATTTGTTATCAAAGGATGGTTAGTGAAGTTAGTGTTTAAAAAGGGTTTATAGTTAGGGTTTAAAGAGGATTATATATGGGTGCTTGAAGGAGAAGTCCATTGCATGCTATTGGTTAAGCTGACTTTGAAAATGGACACCGCTGTTGCTGTCAACAGTAACAATGAATAGACTCAGCTTTTGGGTATTTGCCGGGTTCTTAGGGATGACTGGCTGATGTTGGAGACGAGAGGCTGGGCTGGAGGGACCCTTTCGGTCTGACCCGGTACGGCAGGTTTTTGTGTCATTGGGCTCCTTGTTGAGGGACACAGAATCCGGGAATTCGTTATATTTCCAGGATGGCTTTGTTTTCTCGGTTGCGGTTCAGCCGTATCTCTGGCAGGTTCCCCAATTTGGTGGAATGGGGATTTTTCCCTCTGTAGCCAAGTTCCCTTCAGCCACTCTTGGCCTGTCTCGTCGATGTTTTGCATTTGGTTTGGCAATGATGATATTCTTCTGTCTTACAGTTTTGAAGAATGGGGAGGGGGCTGGAGTGGCCTCTTTCTCTTTGCCTTTTATCGGATTTTTGACAGAAGAACATCGAGCCGTCTTAGAGCAGAATGGCAGCCCCTTTTTGCTTTACCCCCAGTTCAAGGCATGGCTTTGTTTCCTCTGGTGGTGGTACCGAGGAAGGAGCCAGGATTGATGGCCACCTGCCACAGCTCCGTATAGTGTGCTTCATTTGATGGTGTGATCGCTCTTCTTCGGACCTGTGGGGAGTCAGCATATAAAAAAAACCCCCAAAAACCAAGTGTATGACCATGGGTTGCTCCGTTTCCTGTGCCTATTTCGCAGCATTCAGTTCAATTTTGGCACTGAGGATGGCAAAAAGGTCAGATAATACAATCCTCTACTTGGACGACCCTTTTTGTTGGTCTTGTAGGAACAGAGATTGCGGTCATATGTTACGTACTTTTCAGAATAGGGCAGAGGATTTTGGAGAGTTGGATTCTAAAAGAATGATATACGGGCTGCCAAAGGACAAAACTTTAAAAATTGTGATTTCTACTGGACAAGGCATCAAAGGTTAAGACACAACGGAGGTGCAGGCAAAGTCGTGAGCATTTAACTTCGCCTGCTGAGTAATCCCAATAGGTGGAGCCTTCCTGCACAGACTATCCGCTGCGATAGCAGAGGGGCAACATCCGCATGACTTCATTCGAATATCACAACCATACGCGTGGACCTTGCGAAATAGGACTCATTCCTGAGAAGTTACGTCATCATATCGGTCCAGCAGGAGCCTCCAGTTTCAAGCCGGTATTTGGACATTTATTCCTAGGCATCAGGAGGTAGGAGATTCGGTGTTTATGGTCAGGGTGTATGGTCCGTTGCGCATCACTCGACGTCATGGGTGGACGAAGGAATAACAACAAACAGAACAATACTGGAAGTTTTCCCCCATGCGGTTGGTGCTGGTAATCTGGCAAACACATCGTCTTCTGGTGGCTGGTGCTGGTAATCGGCCGAACACATGAACCAAGTCAGGGTTTTTGTCATCAACACGGGTGGCGGACACGTTTCAGCAGGTTATTATTCCTGAGCAGTTACAATGGCATATTCGTCTGGCAGGAGTTCCCGGTTTCAAGCCGTGATTTGGACATTCATTCAGATGCTTCTGGGGATGGGGATTCGGATTGTACTGTCAGGGTGCGTGGGCCGCCGTGCAATGGCCGGCCGCATGGGTGGGCCACCATGCAATGGCCGGCCGCATGGGTGGGCCACCATGCAATGGCCGGCCGCATGGGTGGAGAAAGGAATAACAGCAAATATAACATTCCTGGAGCTTTCCCCCATATGGGTGGTATTGATAATTGGGGGGAGCGCTTGCGGAACAAACACATAATATTGTGGTGTGACAACCAAGCAGTAGTTTCAGTCATTAACAGTCAGTCCGCCAAATGTACACGGTTGGCGGACCTGTTTCAAGAGGTAGTCCTAAATAATTTGTGTATTAATGCCACTGTAAAGGCGCAACATGTTCCAGGGGTGTTTAATGCTGTGGCGGATTCGTTATCTCGTGCTGAATGATCATTGTTCTGTAAACAGGTACCTGATGCCAACGAACTGGCAACTGCAGTACCGGAGCATGTATGGGCAATTGGTCACCAACCACATTAGAACTGTTGGGACGATTTCTGGCTCCCACCACGTGGGATGCTTATTGCAGGGGATACGGGAGAGTGTGCTTCTTCCTGAGACAACATGGTTGGAGAAGAGGACTAGTGGCAGAGGAATAAATTGTGGCATACATATAGCGGGACTGTCCAGGGGCATAGTAGTGAAGCAGTTAGCTGGGCTGGCAATTTTCATGGGAGCCCAAGGTTGGGGGGAACCTACCAAAGGAATTTTGACTCAAAAATGTTGAAGGGTTGGGGAAGGAGACTAGGGGTCCAGAGGGACGGGCGGTACCCCATAACACATGATTTATTAATTTTAATATGCCATGCATCATTCAAGACACAGTTATTTAGGTTAGCTTTTACACTAGCCTTTTTAGGCGGGCTACGCATTGGCGAGCTGGTGGTGACATTTAAAAGGGCGTTTGTCACACGGGAATGCTAATGCAGAATGTCACGAAAAAGGAGGATGTTTATACCAAGGTAAAAAAAAATTATCAATTGGGACGGGGGCCTACCTCGACATTAAAATGATTGCATGGTCAGGTCACTTGCCCACTGGCCAATTTAGAGATATATCAAGTTGTGCGACCTACAAAAGGGATCACTTACTTATACATGTGGACAGGGCTCACCTTAACGCGATACCAGTTTTCAGCGATCCTCAAGCGAACCTTAAATGAGATAGGAGAGAATGCAGATAACTTTGGGACACACTCTTTCAGAATAGGAGCGGCCACTAGCACGGAACAGGCAGGGTTCATAACGGAGGCCATACAACAGATAGGGAGATGGTGCTATGCTGCGGTAAATTCCTATGTCAGGCTGGATTTAGCCGGCGCATTACAACAGGTCAATTAATTTACTTATTTTATTCCAGAATCGGGTTCTAGGTTGTTGCAGGTGTGGATCGTGGGGCACTCATTTGTGCATTGGGCAGAACAGAGGGCATGGCAGCGCAGATATGGCCCACATCTGGGCTTGGTACATCTAACTAATGAAAGTTTATCCATGAGCTGAGAGTGCCCCCACTGCTATCTGGTTAAATTTTATATAGGAGAAATGATCTGTCTAAATACGAAAGGTAACTGCACAATCCATTTTGTAATTCTTAGATAATTTGGCTGGTGGTGAAAACAATTATTCTTCATTTTAATCACTTGGATGGGAAAGCGTCGAATGCGCTGGGAGCAGTTACTTCCCATACTACGGGTCAAGAGGGATTCGTTGGCCAGACCGGACTTCATAATAATACACCTGGGCGGGAACGATTTAGGGACAATGTCATGTAGACAATTGTTACGGCAGATGACGAGGGACCTACGGGAAATACAATCGGGGTTCCCGGGAGTGCTTATTTGCTGGTTCGACATAATATCTCGCATTACTTTGCAAATCAAAAGTTATGGGGAGAGCCCGGAAGAAGTTAAACGGACAGGTCGAAGGATGGTTGGTGCACATGGGCTTATTTGCTGGTCCGACATAATATCTCGCATTAAGGGGCAGATTTTATAACCTGCGCGCGGGCGCAGATTTGTTCGAGCAACCCAGCATATCTTACACACACAACCCTTTAAAAATCTACCCCTAAATTTTCAATTCAAAAATTATGGGGGAGAGCCTGGAAGAAGTTAAACAGACAGGTCGAAGGATGGTTGGTGCAGATGGGGGGCTTTCAGATACGGCACGCATGGGCCGTATCTGACAGTGTGAAGGTTTTACCGACAGGGTACACCTATCTGATATCGGCTGCGACCTTTTCAATAACGAAATACAAGAGGCACTCGAAAGGAACTACAAATGGGTGTAAAATGGCTGCAGCTAAGGTTTGGTTTGGGCACCAGGCAAGTGTAAACACTACCTGGCACTGGTGGCGGGTACCCGGGCCAAAAGAGAATTATTAGACCTAGGTCAGCCGCGGGGCTGACAAAAGGCAGGTTGTAAAAGGAGTGGGGACCACGCCCGGAGACAGGGCCCCCTTGCTTGTAAATGTGGCGGGGGGTCGGAATGTCGTCTTCTTGCTGGAATCGTGGCGGGCTACAAAGGGGGGCGTGGTTCCAGTAGCGGTGAGACTGTCGGGTTGGCCCGGGTGGGTGAACTGTTATGACTGTTAGGTTAATAAAAGCTGCGGCCAATTAATACCATATAAACATACACATACTTCCAAATAATACCTGGAATACCCTCTAAACCCCCTCTGCATCTGCATACTTTTCCACATGGTACTTATCATGCATAGAGGCTAGGAACATGTGAATATGCTGATTGTGCATGTACAACCACCATGTAAGTCTTCGGAAATTAACCCCTAAAGTATTATAATGTGTACAGTAGGCTGTTGGATGGGGCTTCTTGAGGAGGCTGTTGCAAGGGAAGCAGGAAAAATGTACACAAGGAGCTGAGGACTAGAGGGGAGTGGAGGGTGAATTATTTTGGCAGAGGCAAAGCAAGGCAAACAGGTAGGACAAAAACAGGAATAGCTGAGGAATGCAGAAGCTGGAATTTGGCAGGTAAGGAGGGGAAATTTCTTCACACAGTGGCAAGGAAAACAGGTACATTTTAAAGAGCCAGGAGTCAGAAAACACTTATCCAGGGGAAGGAACATGACAAATCTTGCAGAAAAGTAACAGGAGTTCAGAAAGAAGTGGCCACTTGCAATCCTTCTGCATGTAAGCAAACTCCCATTAGCTGAGTCCTCTGCCTCAGTGATTCTACCATTAATTTGTTATTGGAGCCCAGGCAGAAGCCTTCACATTGGCTGTTATTATGGTCTAAGATATATTTTTTGTAAGCCAGCTTCCGACTGCTCTCCTTATAGAATGTTGATACAGATCTGGGAGATTTTTTAATTGCTTTGCAAAGGATATTTGCATAGGAAGAAAAAAGACAAGTGAGGCTTTTATTGCTATGTGATACTGGAAAATTTTCACCCTTGTCATGCACCTTTAAATGACTACTGTGACAATCAATTTCAATCCCATTATCCACATTGACATACTGCTGGCAATGCCACAGCTTAACATGTGCATGTTTTGGCTTGCATAAAAGCCTGTTTTAAGAAATAATGATATGTGTACAAAAACAAAAATGTTAAAACACTGTGTTGTACAATCATATCTTAAAAGGGTAATTTTCAAATGATTATGCAGTTTTGCTTGTGTAAAATTAGTATATATGTGCATAAATAACATGCACCCATGTACATGCTATTTTATAAACTTTGAGCATGCACATGTACTTGCTGTGTCGCACACAAATATTAATATGGTAAAAAGGAGCGGTCTAGGGATGTTTCTCTAGGTGGAGTTCGGAAGTATGTATACAAGTTGCTATTTTGTAAATGGTACATGCACATACATTGCTGAACTTGTCCGTACACTTCTACACCTGCTAATGGACTCATGGGTGGAAGGTCTGGATGAACTGGTGGAGGTTCAGAGTGAAGTGCTGAAGTGCAGAGGTAACAGCAAACTGGTGATTAATGTTCCCTCTAATTCAGGACAGGTTAGATGTGCAAAAATTTTCTTTTGTGCAACTTTTTATAAGCGGAGTTCAAATTTGTGCACTAGGTGCCAGCTGTGCCTGATTAAGTACAATGCAAATACAAGCAGGATTTTGAAAGTATTAGTAATTGTTTTAATGGAAAAATGTGACATTAATTTAGTAAATTAAAGTTATATGGTGTTGGCTGACTGGACCTCACCCCAGAAACACAGATGAATGACCACTCTGAAGAGACTGTGGTGGTGGTGGTGGTGGTGGTGGGGAGGGGGGGGGCTCTTTAGTGAAGGGAGGCAGGGAAGGGAGTAGAGAGCAGCGAGGGGATGAAAGTAAAAATGTAATGTTTATAGGTCGGGAGGCTGGTCAAAGCAATCCAGTCCCTGACAATTTTTGATGTATTATGCTGCAGTTGAATGTAAAATCAAAAAAAAGAAAAAGAGCCCTTTAAATTTGGGCTACACTCTGCGGCGCTGCGCACCAGGCATTGCGCGTACGAAGGACTGCGACCTAAGGGGCCTGCCCCTTGGTGCGCCCCTGTGGAATCTCTTCCTCTGAAGCCCTTTGGCTGTTTTGCCACTTTGATGGTCGACACCCACGCTTGACCCCTCTCTACGCTTCGCACTCAACCTGACCGTTTGGATTCGTTATTCCTGCCTCTACCAATATCAAGGACTATAGTTCTTTCAACAAGTAATATACAGTGCTTACCCTGACTGAGAGACCTACCTACTGTAGCCTCTGTATCCCATGCTATTGTTGTATCTGCTAATAGGCCTCTTAGATTTGTCAGCTCTGTTTTATGCTCACTTAGCTTCTATACTTCCCACCAAGCTTTCACTTATTATAGCTTTTATCTGCTGTGCAGCTAGTTCTGTTATATACCTATCTAATTGTTGCATCACATCCTACAGGTTTCTCTTACCATTTTCCCCCAGCCCCTTTTTCTGCTCTAGGCTCATTGTAATGTGCCGCCAGCCTATACCCATTTTGCACCACCCCTTCCTGCGTAAAAGTCTCCCAGCTCTCCCAGCTCTCCCACATCCTTCCATCTATCGCAAATCCCTGGTGCCCATTATGATCTCACCCCTCACACAATTTCTAGGCCTAGCTACCCTAGCCATCTCCTTCTTCAATGCGCAATCTATCCTTAAAAAAGCCCCCATCCTTCATGACCTGCTCACGGACTCCAATCCTGATATCTGTGCTATTACTGAGCTATTACTGAGTAATAGCTATCTGTGCTATTACTGAGTCCTGGCTAAAGGAATCAGATCATGTCTTCATTAACCAGCTCCCCCTACAGATATATGACATCTTCTATATCCCAAGACCGAAAAAAAAGAGGGGGAGGCCTGCTCTTAGCTGCCAGAAAACACCTTAACCTCAAACTCCAGACCACCCCCCCCAGATTAGAAATTGGTCTATTTAAATCAAATAGTCTGCAGGTCTGCCTCATTTATGGCCCCCCAGGTCTTCTCGAACATGACCCTTCCCCCTTCATTGAGTATATTACTGATAATATTAAGCCAGACTCCCCCGCAGTCATACTAGGAGACTTCAATCTTCATGTCGACGCCCACCCTGTCACACCTGCCTGTGAAATCCTTCTAGACACCCTCAAGGCCTTGGGCTTCAGACAGCTTATCTCTGTGCCAACACATAAAGCTGGTCATACCCTAGACCTTCTCTTCGTTAACTCCCACATAACAGCACCTGACTCCCCAGTTGCCACCCCCATCCCTTGGTCCGACCACTTCCTCAAACACTCACCTCACCACGAATACCCCATTTCCAGCCTCTCAAACACATAGTAAGACTATCTCTTTCCATAAACCCTGTTCTTCAGAGGACCGTACACTAGTGTTTAACAAAGTAGCCAATAATCTAGACCTTACCAACCCAGATGCTGCCCTACACTCCTGGAATACCATCACCACCATTGTAGCAGATGAATTCTGTCCCATAGTCCATAAAGAAATACCCCGTTCGTGAACAGACAGAAAACCATGGTACACTACTGAACTAAAAAAGATAAAAAACATGACCTTAGAACCAAAGAACGCATTTGGCGTAGACAACCCTCCCCCACACATAAAGCTGCCTACAAACATACTCTGCACGTATACCATCAAGCTACCCTCCAAGCAAAACGAGATTTATACTCAGCTAAAATTCATGATTACCAATTCAACTCAAATGCCCTATTCTCCTATGTTGCACATCTCACAAAGTCCACCCCCCCCCCCCACTTCCTGCGAAGCAAAATACTTCCAGAACAAAATCACCAACATTCTCCTTCGCTTCCCCACTAAGCCCTCCCCCACCGCTCCACTCCCAAATAACAACGGATTCAATATTAGGTCCCTCGACCCTACAACAACTTTAGAGATTGAAACCATCCTGAAAAAGATGAAACCAGCCACTCATATTTCAGACATTATTCCTTCGAAGACTCTCCTCTCCATCCCTACTGCCATCACAAAACCGATAGCTGACATAATTAATTTCTCCCTCACATGTGGTAAAGTCCCAGACTCTCTCAAGCTTGCTGTTTTCAAGCCACTCCTCAAAAAACCTACCCTCGACCCCAACGACCCAGCAAGTTACCAGCCTATCTCCAATTTGCCTTTCATCTCCAAAATCCTTGAAAAGGTAGTCAACATGCAACTCACTGACTTCCTCGAAGACCACAATATTTTACACCCATCTCAATTCGGCTTCCGTAAAGGTTGCAACACAGAAAACCTCTTATTGGCAGTTACAGACACCATCCTCATAGGCATGGACCAAGGTAAATCATATTTCCTCACCCTTCTAGATATCTCGGCAGCACTTGATACTGTCAACCACCAAATCCTCATTTCCCGCCTTGCAGAGATAGGTTTCTCCGACACTGCACTAGCATGGTTCTCCTCCTATCTCACCCACAGAGAATTCTTAGTAAAAATCGATAGGTCGGAATCTGCAGACTTTCCCCTCACACAAGGTGTCCCCCAAGCATCCTCCATATCCTTCACTCTATTTAATATTTATCTCCTGCCACTCTGCAACCTCTCTGACCTAGGCCTGATGTTTTTCCTGTATGCTGACGATGTGCAAAGTCTTATCCCTATTCAAAATCTCTCAAGGAAGTCCTTCATTTCTGGAAATCCTGCCTTGTTTCTATCAATTCACTTTTATCCAACCTCCACCTTGCACTGAATGCATCAAAAACAGAAATCCTCATCATCTCTAATCAACCTGAACACACAAAACTTTCCACCCCTCATAACTCTACATTAGCCTTTACCCCACTGCACTCTGTAAGAGACCTAGGTGTCTCACTAGATCCACAACTACATTTCAAACCCCACATTAAGTCTCTTCTAAAGGGGGGCTTCTATAAACTCCA
Source organism: Rhinatrema bivittatum (assembly GCF_901001135.1). Lineage (NCBI taxonomy): Eukaryota > Metazoa > Chordata > Amphibia > Gymnophiona > Rhinatrematidae > Rhinatrema > Rhinatrema bivittatum. The sequence goes on along the minus strand of NC_042620.1, from coordinate 133,034,521 downwards.
TGTCCTTAAAAAACTTAAGCCCCTCCTCCACCCCCAGGATTTCTGCATAGTTCTGCAGACAACCATTCTATCTAAGTTGGACTACTGCAACTCCCTTCTTTTAGGCCTCCCGGCATCCACCATCAAACCTCTACAAATATTGCAGAATGCCATGGCGAGAATCATAACCAACACCCGGAAAAGGGACCACATCACCCCTATACTAAAGGATTTGCACTGGCTACCCATCCCCTACCGCATCCAATGCAAAACGCTAACAATCCTACACAACACGCTCTACAAAAACGATCTCCCCTGGCTCGAGGAAATGCCACGTTTCCGTTCCTCTACCCGCCCTACCAGAACCTCCCTTGCGGGCACCCTTCACACCGCATCCCTCAAAACTGCTCACCTCACCCTTACCAGAGAAAGAGCCTTCTCTATTGCTGGCCCGACTCTCTGGAACTCCCTTCCCACTGATCTCCATCTTGAACCGTCCTTACGCAACTTCAAAAAAGGTATCAAGACATGGCTTTTCAAGCAAGCCTACCCGGATGCTAACCAAACATAGACAGTGCCAAGTCTTCCCAGATGCCTTTCAATCCCAGACAGTCCCCGTCCCCCCTCAGTTCTCCCTCTTGTACTATGCCATTGTACGCCTAATCCAGTTAGTCTGTGTACCTCACACACTTTGTGATTTCATTAAGTTTATCCTATATTGTTAGTAAGTTATTAAGGTTATGTTGATTGCTCTTCGCTCTGTCCTCCTAACTTCTTTCCTTTATCTCTCCCTCACTCCTGCCCCCCTCTACATCCCCATTCTTGCCTGCTCCCCTCATCCCGCACCTCGTTCAATGTAATTTTCCTTTCCTTGAGTTAATTGTAAACCGGTGTGATGTGTTTCATGAATTAAAAGTTCGTAAATAAAGTTCATAAATAAGTTCGTAAATAAAATTAAATAGTAAATATCAAATAAAATAAATTAGATGTCCCTAACCTCTTACCTAATTTCCTAAAATCCCTTTACTTTCCAGCTCTGTTTAACTCAGCTCAGTTAATCCTAAATGATAGTTCTGTTTTAAAAGATTCTACTTGTTTTATGTTCAAATATATATATTCTTACTTTTGTTAAATGTATAATGCTTATTTAATCCTGTTAAATGTATAACGCTCCGGCGTAAGTTCCTGTTCATTGTACACCGACGTGATATCTTTGATGAGCGGCGGTATATAAAAAACTTTAAATAAATAAATAAATAAATAAATATAGTTAATATATATATGCTATTAAGCTATTTTATGTGTGCACTATGTTTTGCTATGTGTGCGGATTTTATGACCTGTGTGCATGCACAAACACAGACACATAGCTTAGCGGGAACAGTGCTGATGATTTTGGGTACCTCTGCTATGGATAAAACAAGTGCAGCTCTAACAGACATGTTCCCTGGCCTTTTCTGTAATCAGTTCAATTATGTGGAACACATTGCTAAGTGAATTATGTTTTATTACAGATATTAAAATATTTTGTAAACATTTACAGGCACTATTGTTTCAGGAAGCCAATGCTTGAAGAAGGAAAGACAGCTTTCACTATAAATGTATGTGTAGTTCTGGCAGCCAGTTCCATATTTTGTATTGTTTTATTGGTATTTTAATGAATATTAATGTTATGCTATCTACTTAGCATGACTGATTCACTATAAGTAGGTTCTAAGTATTTTAAATATATTTATTTATTAATGTGTAGAAATATTTTCATGTTTAATTTTGGGTTCTTATGTGTGCATTGGTACAATTGTTATGTGCATAAAATAGCAAATATAAAGGGGAAGCGATGAGCGGTAGATGCTGAGGAAATCAGACCATCTGTGTCAGGGATCTGAAACTGTGTTTTTTTTCATACAAATCGGTTTAAAAACTGTCATCACTTGTTTGGATGTATATTAAAGCTGCTTTCATCTGGCTTTAAAAAAACGATTGAGTTTGCTCTTCCTTAAGAGAAGGGATCCTAATTCCTTGGCGCTACACCTCTATGTTTTGGGATGTTCATAAAATATACACATGCATTTTTATAAAATGGGTAGAGAAAGTATGTGTTTTCCTGCATTAGAAATGTACATGCAAATTGAAACATATGGGGTAGATTTTCAAAAACGGCGCATTCGTGTACTTTTGTTGGCGCTCCAGGCGCAAACAAAAGTACGCGGGATTTTAGTAGATATGCGCGTAGCCGCGTGTATCCGCTAAAATCCTGGAGCCGGGCAGCCTGCCGCAGTTCCCTCCAAGGCCGCTCCGAAATCGGAGCGGCCTTGGAGGGAATTCGCTATCGCCCTTCCCTCACCTTCCCCTCCCTTCCTCTACCTAACCCACCCCCCCCGGCCCTGTATAAACCCCCCCCCTACCTTTGTTGGGGGATTTACATCTCCCGGAGGGAGAAGTAAATCCCTGCGCGCCAGCGGGCCGCTGGCGCGCCTAGACACGACCCGGTGGCAGTTCTGGAGGGCGCGGCCATGCCCCGGACCGCCCCTGGCCGAAACCACGCCCCCAGGCCCGCCCCAAAATGCCGCGTCCCGCCCCGAAAACGCCGCGCCGATCGGCCCCGCCCTCGACACGCCCCCGACACGCCCCCCCCCGGAAAACCCCGGGCCTTACGCGAGTCCCGGGGCTCTGCGCGCGCCGGTAGGCCTATTGAACATAGGCGCACCGGCGAGCAGGGCTCTTAAAATCCGCCCCTATGTGCATACTTTCAGAAATACACAGTATTTTACAAACTGTGCTGTAACTGCCACACAGATAAGAAAAGACACAAATCCCCAAACAACAAAGGTGTGCTACCACTACTGAGAGCTCAAGGGAAGAATCTTGTATTGATACTGAGAGGAAACCACCACCAATCTCAGACATTTCTTGTGAGATTGATGGATGGGTATGTGAGTATCATAAAATAACATAGTAATGATTGAAAAAAGGCCAAATGATCTATCCAGTCTGCCCATCAAGGTTTTTTTTTAGTAGTAACTGCAGTTCTATGCAGGTTACCCCTATGTTTCTGTGAAGGTTAGTAACTGCCGCTCCATGCCAGTTACCCCAAGCCTTATGTTAAGGGTAGTAATATTTACATTAAAAACCAAGCAACTATCCAACCTATAACAAAATTACTGCTAGCAACATTTTTAAAGGATGATCATCTTTGTGATAATTCAGACAATGCTGCTTGAACATGCTTTGCTTTTGGATTTCACTGTAGAAGCAATCCTGTGCTTTTCCCCTAATGTCTGCGTATTAGTACTGCAGACCATAAAAGTTGGGGCCCAGCATTGGCTCTCTCTGGATCCAATTCTCATTTTTCTCTTCCACCATCAAAACAAAGAGCAATGTTGCCTTCTGTTAATGGCAGTAGTAATTGCTGCTCCATGCAGGCCAGCCCCATGCCTATATGTAAATTATATATACAGCAGAAAAGATACCTCAATTCTTCCACAATGGGGCCAGCAACTATACATGGTTCAATACTTACATGACTGCATCGACAAGCTGAAGCCCCAGTCTCTCAACAGGGAAAAGAAGGCTATCAGTGGGCTGGAAGGCTATCTGGAGGCAGAAGAGTGCAAATGCCATCTCCTTCGAATTGCTCAACACTGTGGCAAGATTTTCAGGATGGAGAGGAAGGAGTTCATTTTGAACTTCTCCCGTAACAGGATTTTGTTCAGTCTTTGTAATTTCAAGATATGTGTCACCCCCCACCCCCAGTCTTTTGGGGATAAAGAACCAGTGGGAGTAGAACCCTTTGCCAAGGTCTTTGAGAGGATAGGTTCTATTGCCCACTGGCTGAGAAGTGACTCCACCTTGAGAAGGATATGGTTCAAGTGAGATGGATCCGGATTGAAGGCTAAACATTGGTGCAGCCCTGGAGGATAGGAAAAGCACAAATGTTAACCAAATTCCACAATTTTGTGGATGCAACTGTCTTTAGTGATCTTTCACCACTCTTCGAGGAACAGGTGAATCCTCCCCACTACCAGAGAAGTCACAGCCTAAGAGTCAAATCTCGACAAAAAATACAGCCAGGTTTGCACTTGTTGTGGCATCTTTGACTGACTTCTCTCAAGCCGATGTCCACATGTTGTAAGCTGTTCTTGTGGTATCAAGGATGGTGTGCAATACCAATGAAATTAACAGAAGGGGCATTTCTGGAAGAAGAAGCATTTAAAAGCAATGTAAGGGTGCCTAGAGGAGGATGGCTTCCATCATTAAGGGCATGTTGCTCCTTGATCTGGGAGACATTGTATCCCTTACCTTGTCTGCAAAATGTGGGACACTGGTCAATGTCATAAACATCTTCACTTAAACTCTGATTCTCAATCAGGCCTTCTGCACTCCAATGACAAATGCAGAACATCTTTCCATAGAACAGTTTGAAAGAGATGACATTTGCACTTTTCTGCCTCCAGAAGCGCCCGCTAATAACCTTCCTTTTCCTATTGAGAGAATCTACCAGAGGCTTCAGCTTCTCAATGCAGTCATGTAAGTACTGTACTATATATAATTTCTGGACTACAATGCTGGCAAAGAGCATCAAGCTCTGAAAGACCTTCTTACTAAAACCATCCTACAACCTAAGGTCTTTATCCAGAGAGGTGTTGGAAAAAATTCAAGTTTTTTTTTTAGTTTGTTTTAGTGCCAACTTTAATAGCACTAATTGGTATGGTAGCTGGACTACTCCAAACCCAGGAAACTGAATTTAAGATTCAGTTTTCTGGCTACTGGAGGGGCAGGATGTAGGAATCTCCTGCATTAAATTTTCCAGCTTTGAGTGCATTGAAGTTTATAGATGGCACCAGGGACTAGTGCACTGATTATGGCAGGGACCAGTGGGTTGACAGCTTAAAAGGGTGAAGAGTCAATGGTGTAGAGGCTACACGTATCAATGGAGTTGAGGCTGTACAAATCAACACAGGAAAGTGTTTTGAGAGAAATGATGAAGCTCAGGCCTGGTACATCAATGATGCATTCTTTGGCACCAGCTTAAGCTTTGATAGCGGGGACTGAAGCACCACTGGCTCTGATGAAAAGTGACCTATGGGTGCAAGGAGGGGCTTGCTGAACTTTGTTCTTGATGCTTTCACGTCTTGCTCAGTCATTGAACTACAGCAACACAATTGGAGGAACTTTGTTTGAGGAGCATCTGGTCAATTCAATGCAGAGGAAGTTCAAAGAGGCCCCACTCCAAGAAAAGGAATGACTGACTTTTCACCAACCTATGAAATACTTCCATCTTCTAGATTCTGTTCCTCTGTGACATTTACAACATCTGTGTGATTTACCTAAAAAACATTTTAATATCTATGTGACATTACAAACAATTCATTCATAAGAACATAAGAAATTGCCATGCTGGGTCAGACCAAGGGTCCATCAAGCCCAGCATCCTGTTTCCAACAGAAGCCAAAACCAGGCCACAAGAACCTGGAAATTACCCAAACACTAAGAAGATTCCATGCTACTGATGCAATTAATAGCAGTGGCTATTCCCTAAGTAAACTTGATTAATAGCTGTTAATGGACTTCTCCTCCAAGAACTTATCCAAACCTTTTTTGAACCCAGCTACACTAACTGAACTAACCACATCCTCTGACAACAAATTCCAGAGCTTTATTGTGCATTGAGTAAAAAATAATTTTCTCCGATTAGTCTTAAATGGGCTACTTGCTAACTTCATGGAATGCCCCCTAGTCTTTCTATTATTCGAAAGTGTAAATAACTGAGTCACATCTACTCGGTCAAGACCTCTCATGATTTTAAAGACCTCTATCATATCCCCCCCTCAACCGTCTCTTCTCCAAGCTGAACAGCCCTAACCTATTCAACCTTTCCTCATAGGGGAGCTGTTCCATCCCCTTTATCATTTTGGTTGCCCTTCTCTGTACCTTCTCCATCGCAACTATATCTTTTTTGAGATGCGGCGACCAGAATTATACACAGAATTCAAGGTGTGGTCTCACCATGGAGCGATATAGAGGCATTATGACATTTTCTGTTATATAAACAACTCCCTTCCTAATAATTCCTAACATTTTATTTGCTTTTTTGACTGCTGCAGCACACTGAGTCGACGATTTTAAAGTATTATCCACTATGATGCCTAGATCTTTTTCCTGGGTGGTAGCTCCTAATATGGAACTTAACATTGTGTAACTACAGCAAGGGTTATTTTTCCCTATATGCAACACCTTGCACTTGTCCACATTAAATTTCATCTGCCATTTGGATGCCCAATCTTCCAGTCTTGCAAGGTCCTCCTGTAATGTATCACAGTCTGCTTGTGATTTAACTACTCTGAATAATTTTGTATCATCCGCAAATTTGATAACCTCACGTGTCGTATTCCTTTCCAGATCATTTATATATATATTGAAAAGCAACGGTCCAAGTTCAGATCCCTGAGGCACTCCACTGTTTACCCTTTTCCACTGAGAAAATTGACCATTTAATCCTACTCTCTGTTTCCTGTCTTTTAACCAGTTTGTAATCCACGAAAGGATATCACATCCTATCCCATGACTTTTTAGTTTTCGTAGAAGCCTCTCATAAGGGACTTTTTCAAATGCCTTCTGAAAATCCAAATACACTACATCTACCGGTTCACCTTTATCCACATGTTTATTAATCCCTTCAAAAAAATGAAGATTTGTTAGGCAAGACTTCCCTTGGGTAAATCCATGTTGACTGCGTTCCATTAAACCATGTCTTTCTATATGCTCTACGATTTTGATCTTGAGAATAGTTTCCACTATTTATCCCGGCACTGAAGTCAGGCTCACTGGTCTATAGTTACCCGGATTGCCCCTGGAGCCTTTTTTAAATATTGGGGTTACATTGGCCACCCTCCATACTCATACATACTTCCATTCACAACCCACACCATACCAATCATACTAGCAATGAAGCCCAACTTGATCATTGACCCATTTCTTTACATATAGGCACCCTTATTTAAACTCATTTACATTTAATAACCCTTGTTCAAACTGTATCAACAGAGTACTGTCTCACAACCTAATCACTTTGATTTTACACTTTAGGAACCATGACATGAAAACGATATTCTTCATATTTTGCTGTGACAATATCCTCAACATTGATTTTGCTCTTTAGCAAACATAACATGGAAATGGTGTTCTTCTTATTTTGCCATGATACTGTCCAACAAGGCCCTTGTTTCGCCGAATCGGCTTCCTCAGGGGAATACTTGATTAAACAGAACACCTCTACCATCGCTGACAACAGCTTGAATACTTCCTACTTACTTCCATGAATCAGAGTCAGATTTCTCTCTAAAATTTTTAAACATACAAGGCTTTTGAATATCTTAGAGCTTATGACTGCAAACACATACTCCAATGGGTAACCCGCTGTTCGCCTGGTCAATCATTTGACATCTCACTTTGCCAAACTCCAGAAACTGAGCGTGCCCACACCCAGAAAAATGCAAATTCCTTAATGAAACTAACTCATTTTCTTAGACCTGTGTCTCAGAGAACGCCGAGATGTTGAGAGAGAAATTGTCGGCTCAGTGTGCTGCAGCAGTCAAAAAAGCAAACAGAATGTTAGGAATTATAAGGAAGAGAATGGTTAATAAAACGGAAAATGTCATAATGCCTCTGTATTGCTCCATGGTGAGACCACACCTTGAATACTGTGTACAATTCTGGTCACTACATCTCAAAAAAGATATAATTGCGATGGAGAAGGTACAGAAAAGGGCAATCAAAATGATAAATGGGATGGAACAGCTCCCCTATGAGGAAAGACTAAAGAGGTTAGGACTTTTCAGCTTGGAGAAGAGACAGCTGAGAGGGGATATGATAGAGGTGTTTAAAATTATGAGAGGTCTAGAACAGGTAAATGTGAATCTGTTATTTACTCGTTCGGATAATAGAAAGACTAGGGGGCACTCCATGAAGTTAGCATGTGGCACATTTAAAACTAATCGGAGAAAGTTCTTTTTCACTCAACGCACAATTAAACTCTGGAATTTGTTGCCAGAGGACATGGTTAGTGTAATTAGTTTAGCTGTGTTTAAAAAAGGATTGGATAAGTTCTTGGAGGAGAAGTCCATTCCCTATTAAGTTGACTTAGAAAATAGCCACTGCTATTACTAGCAACAGTAACATGGAATAGACTTAGTTTTTGGGTACTTTCCAGGTTCTTATGGTCTGGATTGTCTGCTGTTGGAAACAGGATGCTGGGCTTGATGGACCCTTGGTCTGACCCAGTATGGCATGTTCTTTTGTTCTTATGTTAAGCTCTCCTGAGTTCTTGAGTCATTCCAGAGACATACTTGTTCTTCTTGTCCCTTCTTATTTTAAATTATATCTTTATTAGCTTTTAAATGTTTTACAACATTAAAGTAAAGAAATGATACATCATACTCATAATTAAGCAGAACAAAGCAGTTTCCTGCAATAACAATTCACAAGATATTACAGTATGAACATCATTAGTCTCCATATTTGTGAAGGAGAGGAAGAAATTTAAAGGAAAATGGAAAAAAAAATCATAGAATTCATTTCAGTGAAACCAAATTATATTTAAATGCCAAATTCAACCTAGATTTATTCAGTCCTGTTGATCTTATCAACAAGAAAAGTCTCTAAATGAGCTGGGTCAACAAAAATAAATGTATTCTCCACATCCATTAAAATTTAAGGAAACTGGAAGAGTGGTCGAAGATATGGCAGCTGAGATTCAATGCCAAGAAGTGCAAAGTCATGCATATGGGGAGTGGAAATCCGAATGAACTATATTTGATGTGGGGGGGGGGGGGGGGGGAAAGGCTGATGTGCACGGAGCAGGAGAGGGACCTTGGGGTGATAGTGTCTAATGATATGAAGTCTGCGAAACAATGCGACAAGGCGATAGCAAAAGCCAGAAGAATGCTGGGATGCATAGAGAGAGGAATATCGAGTAAGAAAAGGGAAGTGATTATCCCCTTGTACAGATCCTTGGTGAGGCCTCACCTGGAGTACTGTGTTCAGTTCTGGAGGCCGTATCTACAAAGAGACAAGGACAAGATGGAAACGGTACAGAGAAGGGTGACCAGGAAGGTGGAGGGTCTTCATAGGATGACATACGAGGAGAGATTGAAGAATCTAAATATGTACTCCCTGGAGGAAAGGAGGAGCAGGGGTGATATGATTCAGACTTTCAGATACCTGAAAAACTTTAATGATCCAAAGACAACGACAAACCTTTTCCGTCAGAACAAAATCAGCAGAACCAGAGGTCACGAGCTGAGGCTCCAGGGAGGAAGACTAAGAACCAATGTCAGGAAGTATTTCTTCACGGAAAGGGTGGTGGATGCCTGGAATGCCCTTCCGGAGGAAGTGGTGAAGTCTAAAACTGTGAACGACTTCAAAGGGGCGTGGGATAAACACTGTGGATCCATCAAGTCTAGAGGGCGTGAATAAAGTGGAGGCATTCAAACACTGCACGGAGCGGCAGTAGCCACAGTGGCATTCAAACACTGCACGGAGCGGCAGTAGCCACAGAGGCATTCACGGAGCGGGATGCCAGTGGCCAGTAGTTGGTGTTCCACCTTCACGGAGCGGAAGGATGGAGGGCTGCTATTTCCAAAAAAAATAAATAAAACAAAATAATAAAATAAAAACAGGGGTGGGTAAGAGTATGGGGCAAGGGGGTGGCCTGCTTGTTACAGCGGTCACTACCCCTAATTGAGCTGGATGTCACTTGGATGCAGATACAGAGCTGCTCTCTAAATTGGGTGGAGGGGAATTAGGGCTGGAGGGTACTGGAAGCCAATAGTAACAGGTGGGAGAGAGAAAAAGGGGAAAAAATGGATAAAGTGCGTAGCTTGCTGGGCCGTTTGGTCTTCTTCTGCTGTCATTTCTATGTTTCTATGTAATACATTTACATGAGAACTTCAAATAAAAGGAGGTTCCCAGGTCAATCACACTCTGTTTTAACTGCAAAAAAGGATTTCCTTCTCATCTGTCTCTCTTTTGCTACATCTGGGAATTTTTTAATTTGTTGTCCACAAAATACTCATTTTAAAATTGGAAATATTGCCCAAGTACCAGATCTTTATCAGAATTTAAAGAAAACCTAACAAGCTCTTGAGTCTTGGAAGGAATAAAAAAAAACCAGAACTAACAATAGATTCAAGCAATCTGACTTTCCTTCTTCAGTGTTAGACGAAATCTTTTTTTAGCAGGTAAATAATAATATTTTGAAATCATAAAGTCTTTCTGAGAAGAAAATTGAAGTACCTCCACAATATTTCTTATCAAGTTCAATAGGAGAGATCCACCTTGTTTTAGTAAATTTAGCAGATGTAGGTTGGGAGCCCCTAACATATTTTCCAGGGATTCATTCTTCTGTCCTTAATACCAGCCATTATAGATGATTGTATCGTAGACCCAGCTGAAGATAGACTGGGCAATTGATGTTCAATCTCAACCACTCTAGTCTCCAAATCAGTGAGCTTAGCTGATACTCTGGCAGAAAAAGAACACAAGCGCTCAACAGTACCAGCTAATGAGGATTCAGTGCGCGTTACCAACTCCATGTGTCTCTTAAATTTATTTCTGCCAGTTCTATTATGAAACTTACAGCACTTACTCCAAGGGCATCTGGAGAGCGACAAACAGGCTTTGGTATCACTATCCCTGTCTCCACAGGGATAACTCCACTAGCAAGTATAGGCTGAATAAACTCTCTCTTTATTCACCACAGTCATAGGGCATGCAGTATTACCATCTGGAATGCGATTTACCAGATCACTAGATGTTAGAGAAACCCTAACTACACCCAAATTGCTCCCAGATACCTCCTCCCTGACTGAGGATGCAATAGGTAGAGGAGGCAATATACAATCTCTGGGACTCAAAATTGTTTCAAATAACTCCCTGCTAGAGTCAACAAGATCAAATATGGCAGATATTATCAAATGATTGTCTATGGGACCTCCTACTGGAGTCAAAGAAGTGGGGGATGCTGCATATTTTCCTTTTCTCTTTTTACCCACATTCAAGAACACAGAAAAATATTTCCAAATAGTCATGCCACTTTGGCATGCAGCTTTGGTGATGCACACCAGCTGTGTGCCACTGCATGCAGATTCAAATAACCATGGCTTTCTGATGATGTCAGCGTCTCTTCTCTCCAGAAAGTGGTAGCATTCAGGATATGCAAATAGTGCTATTCCGGAAGGACAGAATGGCAGCACCTTCTTCTAAAGGTTCCTTCCTTTATTAAGCTGGACATGGGGGGGGGGGGGGGGGGGGGGGGAGAATGCAGGAATGGAGAGAGTGCGAGGGGGAGGCTTTGATGACCCTTGTAGAGTGCTTACCAAGACCACCCCTCTGGTTCACCTAATCCTACTGTCTAGGGAACCCCCTCCCAGGGGAGATTCTCAGATGCTTAGAGGTACTGGTCAACCCGAGGTTACACTCCACCAGGTTTCCCTGAGAGGTAGGCTCTACTGGGGAAATCAGATTGTTGCTCCAGGAGCAAGAGGGCTCAACCAGGCCAAGGCCTTACATGGATCTGAAAGCTAATACAATCAGTCCTCACTTGTCCACAGATGAAGGAGACAGAGACTACTGGCAACTGTCTAGCACCACACATTCCTTATAACCCAAGATGAGGTCATAGAAGAGATATGTCCCTGGTCTCTGACAGCTGAGGACAGTGGAATCCCCATGCATAAGGATTGATCTAGCAGGAAGAAATAAAAAACATTTAACAAAAAGAAAATACAAAAATAAAGAAACTGAGTTTCAGTAATGAATGTGTTTCCAGTCTATGCAGCCACTAATAAATCTTTTAACAATAATTTGGTGTATTATTTAGAAGTATTTTATGGCACAAAGATTTCACTTTATGGTCTTGTCATTTTAATAAGGTATTTTCAATGTTCCAGACCACCTTTCCTGCCCACACTACTCATAATGCCTGCTTAAAATTACATTCTGTCTCTCAGTCCTGCTTTATGTAGGCTGTTGGATTAAAAACAAGACTTAAAGCTCCTGCTGAGTATGTTCTCATGTTGAGGATCAAAGCTGCCATAACAAAATTATTGATTCATAATCCAATAACTTCATACAGCATCTTACACATCCATCATTCTACTGATTTCAAGTATAATGCAGCTCTAACAACCTGTGAAGATTGTATTCTGAAGGAAGCAGCAAAAGCCATTTTGCTCAAACACTATTTCTATATAAAGTAATCTTACAAGAAGAACAACTCTGAAATTGAAGTCCCATTGCTATGACCAATTTATTTTTTGAACATTTTCACAGTTTCAAATTCCCAATAAAACTTATAAAATGATTTTGGATTATTTTGTGACCCACAATAATGCTTTTAGTTTGAATGAGATGAAAAATCATTACTATTTTTGCGTGCAATAGAGGTGACATTTCTGTGGTAGGGAACATCAGATATCTGTGCTCCCGAAATTTAATCTGTAAGCAGCAGGGCTCACTGGATAGTTCACTAGCTCATCATTAGCATTACAAAAGTAAGCCTCTGAACCAAATAATGTTCAGTAAGGGAGGATTATAACCTGACTCATCGTCACCAAAGGTGTGCATTGGTGGGCTTCATTTCAAGGAGTTTTGTTTTTCAGGGTTTGTTTTTTTTTTTTTTTTCATACACACATTAAAATCATTCTGTGAGGGAGTCTACAAGAAACTCCCTTAGACCACCTTAAGGGACCAGGCACAACTGTCTCCTCCAGTCCTCCTTAAGAGCCAGACCCATAGGGAATCCTGGGTGAAAGTAGGAGCCCTTCACCAGAGCATAAGAACTCAGGGCCTAGAAGGATTAAACAGGCCCCGAGAAGCGGGAAGGAAGCCAGAGTAAGCCATGATCACTTATATATGACTGTGTTTGTTGCCAACAATGTGAGGTGAGCAGTTTCTTTTTCTGTTTTGCTTTATCTCTGTAAATAAATTGTATATACAGAAACAGCCAGTGTCTGCCTTCTTTATCTTACTGGCTGTTTCACCGACCGCAGCTGGCCCAAGTCACCACATATGGTGGCAGAGTGGGATTCTCTTGCCTAAGTGGGAAGCACCGGCAGAAGCCCACAACCGCAGCAAAATAAAAAAAAACCCCAACTCTGCAGAGTGTTTTTCCCCTTTCCCTGGGCCCTCCCAGTTCCACTCACTCAGCCTTCGTACAACATGCCAAGGGGGCTAGCCCCACCTGTATAATCAGGGTTCAAGCAGACAGTAAGGCCTGAACATGCCAGCAGGATTTTTTTCCCTCTCCTTTCCCCAGAGAGGTACATAGTTGGAGGCAGCTCACTAAGCAGGGAAGATGGAGCAGCTGATCCAGGTCCTTGCTACAAGGCAGTAACAGTTATAGAATGCCATGCAAACTGCCATATCCAGTCCACCTCCCTTGTCACCAACAATACTTAACATGACCCCCAGAGAAGACCCCAATGGATTTCTGAAAAACTTTGAATGCACAGCCTGGCCAGAGGATATGTGGGCTACATATCTGAGGAATCTACTAACTGGGATCAGTCAAGATGTCTTCCAAATAGCCAATCCGGAAGGGAGGGTCACTTACCAGGAAGTCAAGATAGCCATTCTAGAGAGAGCGGGACTCATCCTAGAAGCCTACTGGCAGAGATTTTGGCAGGGAATACTGCAGGCTGGAGAAAATCCTAGAAACCTAATCCTCGCTCCCCAACATAAAGGTGAATTTTAAAAACCCAGCAAGAGCCAAAATCAGGAGATATGAGAATATGTCGGGCCAGCGTGTGTCGAGCCGATTACATGCACAAATGAAAAAGTCCGAAAAAGGGGCATGAGTATTGACTGGGTGGGGCATGGGCTTTCCGGAACTTTATCCTGAAATCTGTGCATAAGTATGCACACAAACGCGCACCGGAATCCCCTGCTGCGTAACTTTTCTACTGCTATGGATGGCATGTCAGTAACAAAACAAAAAGTTCTAGGCTAGTCAGTGGGGTTTAATAAACTAGGGAGGTTTGGGAGTCCTGTCCCTTAATTGAGAAAACTGGGAACAAGTTGTTCACTGGCGCACGTCTCTTATAAAATTCCCCCACTAACATGGTAGAGGTGGCATTTGAATGCACATGTCCATATAAAATTGTGCTTACATGTACGCGCGTCCAAGCTATTTTATACCATGCGCACATGGGGGCAAATCTTTAAACTTACGCGAGGGCGCAGATTTGTTTGCGCAACCCGGCACGAACAAATCTACGCCCGATTTTATAACATGTGCGCGCTGCTGCGCGCATGTTATAAAATCCAGGGTCGGCGCGCGCAGAGGGGTGCAGAATTGTGCAATCTGCGTGCGCCGAGCCGCCTGCCTCCGTTCCCTCCGAGGCCTTGGAGGAAACTTTTTTTTGTCCCCCCCCACCTATCTAACCCACCCCTAACTAAATCTCCCCCCTACCTTATTTCGTGGAGTTACGCCTGCCTCTGGCAGCAGGCGTAACTTGCACACGCCGCTGGCTCCCTTCCCCGGCACAGGCCGTTGTGCCAGAGCACTCGGCCCCGCACCCGGACCGCTGTCATGCTCTGGCCCTGCCCACGGACTGCCGCCACACCCCCAGACACGCCCCCGGCCAACCCCTTATTCAAAGCTCCGGGACTTACTCGCATCCCGGGGCTTGCGCGCGTCGCCGAGCCTATGCAAGATAGGCTCAGCGCATGCAGGGGGAGGCAGGGGTAAGTTTTCGGGGGTTGCACGTGTATCTTACGCGCACAACCCTTTGAAAATCTACCCCATAGGTTATAAAATGGAGGTGTCTCTGGATGTGAACTGACAGACAGACACACGCACATGTGCACCTGCACACCAGAATTAAAGTTACCATCATAGTGGGGCTCAAAAGAGGACTGGACAAGTTCCTGAAGTAATAGCCCATAAACAGTTATTAGCTAGGTAGATTTCGGAAAGTCAATGCTTATGCCTGGGAATGAAATAAAAGAAATGGATTAACTATTGGGGATCTGCCATGTTCTTGTGACCTGAATCAGCCACTCTCGGAGACAGGATACTGGGCTCAAAGTACTTTGGTCTGACCCAAAAGGACACTTATGTTCTTATATAGAAATTTTTCATGAAAATTTACATGTAGAATTTTAAAATACAGAAATATGCACATAATTTTAAACTTCTCCCCAACTATGACCCGGGGAATGCTTCTGCTCAAACTTGGTTGAAATTAGGTGTGTACATGATATATATGTGTAAGTTTACCCGGCTATTGGGCTGGCAATTTTGTAAAAGGCCATTTCTGCATGGAAAACATTTTTCATTAATAAAAATTGCTGGCTTGGAATGCCTAATTCCAGCGTTCTTTCACAATACTCCATAAGCAATGAAATATAGGAATTGGTTTAAAGAGGAAACAATTTAGAATAGTTTATATTGGTCCAATAAAAGGTATGATAGCTTGCAAGAAATCCAGCAATATTATCAGAAGTCTGCACTATAGCTAAACATAAAGGTAAAGCACATTTATAACAACCTTTTTCTAATTTGTTACAAAATGGTATTTTTAAATCTATAGTAGAATGTGTTTTTTCCAAGTTTTATATCAAGGATTTTTTTTTTTTTTTAAATCTTATACTTTTGGTAAAAATTCATTTAGGGCATAAACCTATTTCATAAATGGATACAAATGTTTGACTCTAGAAAATGTAGTCATGGGAAAATGGCATTAAGTAGTGTAAGACAGCCATAAGCAGCCTGTGGTGAGAAAGCCCCAGAGGGAACTCACAAATCATCAGCAAACTGAGGACTGCTGACTGCCTGTAGAGTCTGCCATAGAGACAGATGGCACTGTTAGAATATTATCTTTCTCTTTAGCATCTGGATTTTGGAAGCAGGAAAATAAAGAGGAACAATATGTTTCACTAAAAAAACCAAACGAACCTCAGGCTACCTGAATAACTAATGAATAGCTGATTTGGCATTTATATTTCAGGGAGAATACATCAGTACATTTTTTTTTCTTATATCTGGGGCTATATAATATCTGAGTAGTATCTATGGGTAGGGTCCCCAGTTTCCTGCGGAAAGCATGGCAAAATCTGGCCTTATCACAAAATTAGTTGATTCCCGCAGAATCACTGCAGGAGACTGGGGGACTGCACCAAGTTGAGGAGTCAGAAGCTAGTCAGTGTGTGCACTTTCAACTCCTTCTCCTTTCAGTGACTAATTCCTCCCCCCCCCCCTGTTGAAGAGTTTGGCAGGAGGAGGTGGTGAGTAGTGGTATCTTGTGCCCTGTCCTTCTCCTGTGTTTCCTGGGATCTGACTGCCACTTTGAGCAGTGTTATACTACAGGTGTTGTGTGTGATTCAAAGTGCAAGTTGGATCCTGGCTTGTAGAGAGTAGAGACGTGTTTCTTTTTTTTTTTTTTTTTTCGGTTCGGGCCCCCGTGGGTAATTTTGATTTTTTTCGCTGTTCTGGATTTTTTTTCGTGGTTCCCGAATTATGTGTTAGCGTGCACTAACATGAAATATGAATTTTTCTGAAATTTTGGAAAAATTCCTTTTGTTTTTGAGTGCTGTTGAACCATGATGAATTGTCTAATTCATTTAAAACAAATGTACATCTCTAGTAGAGAGAGAAGGTTGTGGCCTGAAACACCACCGCTAACCACATCCTATTGTCATTCCAGTCTGTGTAGGAGACGGGACAGTGAAATAAAAAGGGAATTTGGGAAATCAACAAGGGTGTTGTTTGAAAGAGAGGCTAAGTGAATGGAGTAAGAGTATGGAAAAGGGGATGGGGTAGAGTGGTTAGGTTTCATTTTATCACTTAAAATAAGAGAGACGGCTCCTGGGATGGGGTGAGAAAGGGAAAGACTGAGGAATGAAGACAGGAAGGGAGACAAAATGAACCAAGCTGGGGAAGAGGAGGGGAATGGATCTGGAGCTGCAAGGGGAGTAGGGCTAGAACTGGGAAAGGGATATCTCACAATACTCACTCTGATCTGTGCTAAGATCCCAGAATCTCCTCCCCTCTTCCCCACCCCACATTCGCAGTCTTTCTTCCTCCCTCCTTCTCTCCATTCTTAATCCTACCTATATCTCCTTCCTGATCCTTACTATTGTCTCCTCCACCCCTGATTCTCCCTCCCTCCCATCTTTCTATCCTTGATAATTCCTCCTCCTGCACCAATTCCTGAGATCCATCACCCATAAAATTCCCAAAAAAATCAAGTAAATTTCATTTGGGTTTTATTTTGAAAGGAACCCACACCAATTGTCTCTTTAAAAAAAAAAAAAAAAAGCTTTCCCTACTCTCTTGGGCTTAGCCAAAGCCCCCTCGGACTTCCACACTCTCTTCTACCCTATTCAGTTGATCCTACCATGCTAGTACTGTATTGTAAAATGGTGCCAGCTGATCTGAAACTGGTTCTGTTTTGGGTTACAACCATATTCTAAAATGGTACCAGCCTCATGTCAGCCAACACCATTTTGGAATGTGGCAGGGCAGGAGTGACCAAGGTTTGCTCCTGCTCTGTTAGAAATTGAGTAAGATTAGGTGGGTGAAATGTAACGGATTGGCTCTCTGGTCTCTTAGGCTTGAGGTGGGTAGTTATCTCCTGGGCTGAACCTGAGTCCACTTGTAACACACGGATATTGGGAACAGCTTTAGTACCAACTTCTGACTCCCAAACTTGTACAACCAGGGCAGGTCTCTGTATTTTATATGCACAGTTTCTCTTGTAGTTTGGAATCCACTAGGAAAACCACCCCTGTTTTTCCAGACATGAGGCCCTGCCTTATCTTCTGGCCTATTACATGTCTTATATGCTGATTTAACTTGTCTTTGTTTAACTGACAGTAGGAGGTCAAAGAATTTGCACTCTTTATGGAGTATGCTTCTTTTCCCTGAATTCATCTGCTTGGGTCACTCTTTTCCTTTCCTTTTCACCACACCTTGGAATAGGTCTTCTGTCTAGCAAGCCCCTCTTTGTGTAAAGAATGTCCCTTGCTGGCCACGTGCATAAGACTTCTACTATACTCTCACATGGGTTATATTTTCTCTCTTGCTGGGCCTACCACCAGATTGCATCTAGTGCTTACAGTCCTCCCTGATCCTCTTCCCCATGGATTTAGACTGGATAAGTTCTCTATATAATGATCTCTCAAGGGTGTTGAGTAACTGGGTACATCATTTAGGTTTGAATAAGCTATGGGGCGAGTTGCACGCTCTTTTCTTGGGCCTTGCTCCACCAAGCAGACATACTTCTATTCCCTGTAAGCACAGAGTAAGTTCCAAACATCAAACTTTTCTGCAAAGACTTGAATGCATATTTCACTGAGGCTCTAGGCAATTTAGCTAGGTTCAATGCAAACTTAAATTACAGTTTTGAGTTCATCTGCAGACCATGCCCCTGTCCACCTCTTTTTAAGACTCCAAACAGAGCAATTGTTCAATTAACAGATTTTACTCTTGCATTTCCAAGATATTTATGTTTCACTTAACAATAATACATTCTTTAGGTCAGCACACTTCTCCCCTAGCATTAATCACAATGTTAGATATTACTTCATAGGAAATCCAGTGCAGTTTCTATGTACTCTTTAATAACGTGGTTCATGAAAATGGAAAAACACATCTCACATGCCCCAGTTCTTCTTAGTACTTCTCAGCTGCATAGGGGGTTGTATTAAGGTTTCTATCCCTTAGCACTAAACGCAGCAGATCCCTTATTCTGAACCAAACACTAGATCCATTTCATGTTGTCACAGTGACCAGACCTTCTTCTATTGGAACTGGTTTTTTTTTTCCTACCTAGACCGAGCTGTTCCCTGCCAGTCTCTAAGCATTTCACATGTACCAAAACTCATTACTGGCTGTTTTAGGGCAATCTTGATTGTTATCCAGTTCTCTGGCAACAGCTTAATGAGTAGTCACAGTTTCAGTCTACTCTGGTAAACTGCTTCCATAAACTTTCAAGTGTCCCAGGAGTAATCAAGAAAACTACTAAAAAAAAAATACTGCTTCTATGCCCTTTTAAATGTACCAGCAAAACTTGAAAAAAACATTTAGGACTACTGCAGCACCGCTCCACTTGATAAGCTCCCTTAAGTTTCTCCTTGTGCCCACTGATAACTTTTGTATCAAATTCTTTCCTAACAGCTATCAAAAGAAAAGAGATAGCAATATTGCATTCTAGTACCCCTTGAACTCCTGAGACAAATTTACTTAACTCAAATTCCATAGTTGCTCAGCTTCTTTGTCATCCTCACCAGCATCATCCTCCATAGTTAATAGCCCAACAGGCTGGACACTCATCTGGCTTGGGTCCCAGTTCCTGGACACCTAGCTCCACTCTGGCTCTGGTGCATATGGGGGGGGGGGGGGGGGGGGGGGGGGGGGGGGGGGGTGGGTGTGTGTGTGTGTACCTTTCCCTACTGCTCAGAGTTTTCCTTTATACAGCTGATATCCTACAAAAATTGGATTCATAGCTCTACCCACAATCACCTGTTCTCCACTTATACTGATTCTCCCAGGAGCTAGGTAGAAAGGGAATCTGGGAAATGTAGTCTTTCCTCAACAGCCATTTTGAATTTTACCCCATCAGGTATTTGAATAGCACTGTCTTCATAAGCTTTCGGCCAAATTTTAATAAACCCCCGTGGGTAAAATCCAGGGGTTATGTGAGTGGCTGGGCCTTATGTGCACCATGTGCATTTTAGAAGGGGCCTGGCCCTGCCAGTGACCCTCGTTACGCGCACAATAGTCAGGCCTCTTCCAAGGGGTGGTCCCGGGGGCGGGGAGGGGCAGGGCTGGTGGCGGTCAGTACAGCAATCATTTGCCGTTGTGCCGGGGATCGCATGCCAGCAACCTGCTGTGCATGCAACTTACGCCAGCTCAGGAGCTAGTGTAAGTTCTGAAATGAAGACAAAAAAAAAGGTAGGAACTCTTAAGGGGTCAGGGAGGACAGGGGAAGAGGAAGGGAGTATGGGTAGGAGGTAGGAAAGTTACCTACCAGTCTGCTCCTCAATTGGAGCGGATTGGAACTGGGGGAGGCCACTATTGGGATTTGCTAGGAAGTAAGCAATTCGTTACGCTCTCCTTCTCCAAGGGGAGGAGCTAGCAATCTATTATGCTCGCCTCCTCCAGAGGGGAGGAGTTAGTAATCTGTCACTCACCGCCAGGAGGGCGGAGATGGCAAGCTGTTCTGCTGTTCTCCTGAAAGGGGAAGGAGTAGCAATATGACATGACCTGCTCCTCCAGAGGGGAGGAGTTAGCTATCGGTAGATCTGTTAGTGAACTGTTGTAGATACTCCTGTAAAGAAGGAAGGAGCAAGCTGTTACTAATTTGCTAAGAAGTAGCAATCTGTTAGGGATCAACTCTCCAAGGGAGAGGAGTTGGCAATAGATATATAGTACTTCGCTACTGAGATAGCAATCTTATCATGCCCCCCGCTACGGAGTAGCAATTTGTATATATATATATATATATAAGCTTCTGGCAAGTCTCAGAGAAAGAGGAGTAGCTGTCTATATAATACTTCCGTGAGCGGAGTTAGTGGTCTGTAGTGGTTGGAGGAAATGGTGAATCCCTGGGTCGATGGCAGATGACAGTGCCCCCAGGAGGAGATCCTGAGAGGGACCACAGACTAGGCTAGAATATGAGATAAACACAATAGTTCTTTATTAGACTGGAAGCTGGACCACCAGGGGTGGCAGTAGTGAGTTGTGTCCGGCAAGGCTGAAGTCCTTCTGATACTGGAATATAATCTCTGGGTCGCTGAGCTGTAGAGAGAGACTAGAAGTAGTGAGTAGACAGGGTATAATGGATACAAGATGGTACACTCACATTAGTCGATGTCTGCAATGGTCTCTATGCCACAGAGAGTCTTCAGTACATACAGGAACAGGAGCCGTAGGCGAGCACTGGTTCCCACAAACAGTCTGTAATAAGAACTCACAATTGCTGTATAAAATTCTAGGAATATGGGCCCTCCTGGTGCGAGTACCGGTTCCTATCTGTAATCTTGCCAATGTAACTCTTGATCTCTGTACCTGCGATAACATCTTGGACGGAAGGGAGTCTTCAGAGCAAATAGGAATGTAGGCCCTCGTGGAGTGAGTACCGATTCCTATGTAATAGAACTCACTGTGTTCTCGTCCGCAATCGCTTCCAGGCAATGAGGAGTCTTCCGAGTGTTCTGGCAATCTGAAATCAAGAAGAGAGAGCGAGCCCCCGTGGAGCGGGTACTCCTGGTAAGTTTGAAAAGGTCGAGCAGTGGGGACAGGTTTCCCGGCTGACTCGGATCGATGTTGCAATTAGCGTGGACTGCCAAAGCAAGTCCCGTTGGAGTTCCTTGCTAACTCGTTAGAGGTTAGCAAAGACCTTTTAAAGTACAAGTGGATGATGACACTACGGGGGGATGGCCCCGAGGTTTGCGCCCTTGCTGGTACAAAGTCTGGCGCGCGCGCGCCCTTACGTCATCGGAAACATGGCGGATCCGTAGCGTCAGGCCAGCCCGGGACCAAGAGGCAGAGAGAAGCTGCGGCTGCACTGTTCGTCAGAGCCGAAGGGAGTCATATCCCAGATAGAGAGGGTAAAGCGAGGGGCGAACGCAACAGCCACGATTTGTCGCCACGCGAAAATTGCAATATTCCACCCCCCTTGTGCTCACCGCTTCCGATTTTATAACATGCGCGCAACCATGTGTGTGCCCTAGGTAGCACACGCACATGGACGCGTGTGCGTATGTTTAAAAATCTACCCCTTTAAGTGCAATTTTCTTACATACAGACTAGGACATTACCAGTAGATTATTACAGAGGTCAGGGAGGGCTTGGTGTATAGGGATAAGCCAGACACTCTAAAAAGGAGTGTGCATTTGAACCAAGCAGGCCTGAGCAATACAAACTGAACCAAAATTACAGGCCTAAGTTTCACAAAGATGGAGTTCCAGACGTCATGTCCCCTGCAGTTTCAGTGCCTGGTAACTATACATAATAGTCGTTGAGCATGTCGAAGTACTCTAGATTCTTGTGATCGGTGTATACTACTATTTGGTGTTGTGCGCCTTCTAGCCAGGGACGCCACTTTTCAAAAGCCAGCTTGATTGTGAGACACTCCTTGTCTTCTATCACATAGTTTCTCTCAGCAGGCGAGAATCACCTAGAAAAGAAAAGAAAGAGCAAGGATGGAGCACACTGGATTTGCTGTACTGACTTAGAACCACCCCCACACCAACGTCGTTTGCGTCGACCTCCACATTGAACGGACGATGTGGGTCAGGGTGGCAGAGACATGGCTTCTTTTGGACAACCTTTTTGAGCATCAGGAAGGCTGAGATGGCTTCTGGAGACCAATTGGCAGGGTTGACTCCCTTCTTGGTCATAGCAGTTAGAGGGACTATCAATGATGAGTAGTTTTTAATAAAGGATCGGTAGTAATTGATGAATCCCAAGAAGCGATGCAATGCCTTCAGGCCTGTGGGTTGAGGCCAGTCTCAGATACTCTCAAGTTTCTTGGGATCCATTTGAAAACCATGCTTAGAAACAATGTATCCCAGGAAGGGTACAGCTTCTTTGTGAAATTTTCATGTCTCAAGCTTTGCATAAAGGTGGTACTCATGCAGGCATCTTAGGACTTTCTTAACATCCTCCTGATGACTTTGCAGATCCTGAGAAAAGATCTCTAAGTGCCCCTTTAACCCCTTGATCATCCAATGGTCCAACTGACTCCCTCACAGGCTTTCTGCTTAGGATATATATAGAAACATTTTTACTGTGAGTTTTTGACTCTACGGCCAACTTCTTTTCAAATTCTCTCTTAGCCTGTCTTATCAATGTCTTTCATTTAACTTGCCAATGCTTATGCTTTATCCTATTTTCTTCTGGTGGATCCTTCTTCCAATTTTTGAAAGAAGATATTTTCACTAAAATAGCCTCTTTCACCTCACCTTTTAACAATGCCGGTAATCGTTTTGCCTTCTTTCCACCTTTCTTAATGTGTGGAATACATCTGGACTGTGCTTCTAGGATAGTATTTTTTAACAATGTCCACGCCTCTTGCACACATTTTACCTTTGTAGCTGCTCCTTTCAGTTTTTATCTAATTATTTTTCTCATTATGTCAAAGTTTCCCTTTTGAAAGTTTAGTGCTAGAGCCGTGAATCTACATACTGTCCCCCTTCCAGTCATTAATTCAAATTATATCATTTTATGATCACTATTGCCAAGCGGCCCCACCACTGTTAACTCTCTCACTAAATCCTGCACTCCACTGAGAATTAGATTTAAAATTGTTCCGTCTCTTGTCGGCTCCTGAACCAATTGCTTCATAAAACTCTCTTATTCCATCCAGGAACTTTATCTCTCTAGCATGCCCTGATGTTTCACTTACCCAGTTAATATTGGGGTAATTGAAATCTCCCATTATTACTGCACTACCAGTTTGGTTAGCTTCCCTAATTTCTCTTAGCATTTCACTCTCCATCTCACCATTTTGGCCAGGTTGATGGTAGTATACTCCTATCACTATTCTCCTTCCCAACACTCAAAGGATTTCTACCCATAAAGATTTGATTGTACATTTAGTCTCATGCAGGATCTTTATCCTTTTGTACCGTGTGCCTCCCAGACATAAAGCACTACCAAGATGCTCCTCTCTGTCATTGCGATATAATATGTACCCCGGTATAGCACTATCCCATTGGTTATCCTCTTTCCACCATGTCTCTGAGAAGCCAATTAAGTCTGTCATCATTCACTTCTTTACACTTTAATTCTCCCATCTTCTTAGACTTCTAGTATTAGCATATAAACATTTCAAAGTGAGTTTTTTGTTTGTATTTACATTCTGCTGTTCAGACAGCAAGAAAGTTATCTGTATCACATTGCTGCTGTTCATATGAACCTTAGTCTTGTGAATTTGGCACCTGCTCCATTAACTCAGTACTTGCTGATCTTATGCCTGCCTAAACCTGGCAAACTGAGTCTTCACCAAATTCCTGTTTGTATAGTTTAAAGAAGCATCTGTAAGCTATGGGCCCATTGCTCTATGCTGTCAACCTGTTGTTGTCTGCCGGAAGCTGAGCTGGTTAGCTGCCCTTTGTTCTGAGAATGGATCCCAGTATCTTCAGAGAGAGTGACCTCTCAGCAGGAAGAGTGAGACAACTGACTTAATTGCTTCTTAAACTGGGGAGTTAATTGATGTTGTATTTCATAAGTGCAAGTTAACTCAAAGTTAGGCAAGGGATTCTTGTTTTTCTTTACAATCTTTGTAATAAGAGAACTTTGCTTTGTTAAACAGAAAATTAAAACCAATATCTACCATAAGAAACCATTGTATGCTGCTATAATAAAACAAACTAGCTCAAAAAAGGTGTGCTTCTGCTCCCTTAAACAAATAAACTTGTAACATATGTTATTTGGTTTTACATCACATAATAAACTGTACCCATACCCCCTACAGTCAAAGCCTAGGATGGGGGGAGATCACCAGGTAATTTAAAAATGTTTTGGGGGGATCGGGAGGGTGGGAGAAGTTAAAGGGTCATCTTTAAAGGGCCGGGTGGGTTTTTTTTTAATTGGGCCATCGGCGCCATTTTTGAGTGGCAGTCAAAATGGCGCCGATGGCCTGAGATCGGTCCCCGTGCCCCCACTGGAACACCAGGTACTCGTAAAACGTTTTGGGGGGGTTCGGGGGGTGGGGGAAGGTAAGGGATTAGTTTTATAGGGTCAGGGTGGGTTTAGGGGTTGTTTTGGTGTGCCGGTTTTCCCGCCCTCCCCCCAAATAATGCTATGATGAGCAGCAATACTAGCCCAAGCATCACAAGTCTTAAAAATGGAAGCTTACTTTGGGATGAGGAAAATGTCACTTTCTCATCAGCAAGACTGATAAGATATGATCATTATTAACAGCATCATTGGTAATATCACTGTCTTCCTCAACATGACTACTGCATTATCATCAATGAGAAACTCTTCACTACTGGAATTCAAATAAGCTATGGTATCCAGAAAAGATAACAAAATTTCTAAGAGCAAATGTTTTTGTGCTGGATTCAGTAACGGCCACTTACAGTAAATAGAGTGAAAAGGAAATTGAAAAATGTACAACCAGAACCCAGATTTTTTGCAGGATTTAGTTACAGTCTATCTTTGTGTCTATGTCAACAAAGGTCATTAATCAGGCTAAAAACAGTCACAGAATAGAGATGGTATAACATGAAAACATAGAATATGGTAAGGCCCATCTAGCCAGGGATACTCTGAGCTTATCCCTTTCTTCCCTCAATAAAAACCATTTGATATAACTATCAGCATTACAAGCAAAACGTTATAGGACATGAGGAGTTGATTATGAATCAAGATGATGCCAGTTTCTCATCAGCAAAAAGTACAATGACTTCATCAACACTATCCGCAGCATCAGGAGCTGCACTCATTTTCATCATCACCATTATTGTTCTGTTCACATTCTCATCATTGAAAACTGAAAGATCATTTCTAGAATCTAAATATTCCCTCTACATAGGCATTAGCTGTTGTATAACGAAGTAACATATGGTTATATTATTTAAATAAAGTTGCATAGATGGTGTTCTTCTGCTTAGACACAAAAATAACCAGAAAATTACGGTATAGTTTAATACTATGAGGTTGATTTTAGAAGAGTCCTTTGCACAAAAATGCCAACATACGTGTGGGTATGGGGGCCGCGGGAGCAATGTGGATTTTAAAAAGCCACAAATTACTTGCATATATACCTGTGCATGTGCCAAAAATAAGGGGGTGGAAAAGGGGCAAAGCATGAGTGTTCCAGGGTGTGGCCAAAACCGGAGGCTGCAGAGTGCATCGGCTTGCTAGCCATGTCACTTTACTGCTGCTCCTGATGAGGATCAAGTCTGCAGATCTCGCATTAGGGCTTACAGGACAGGGTGATGGGTCCGGGTCAACTGGGAGGTGTGCAAGCTGAAGAACCAAAGGGGTCTATTAGATCTTGATACTGACTGAGCAAGCTGGTGGACTAACTGGAAAAACTGAGAGTATCCCTTAGGTGAGCATGTTTTAAAATCCGCTTACATGCACGCATTAAAGCCGGCAAAGTCCTATGGAAGATATGTGAAGTAGTCTTGCTCGAGTAATCCCTTAACATTATGAGCATACTTATGCACAGCAGGCATATTTTAACTCATACACACACAAGTGTGAGCATGATTTAAAATTCCAGGGTTCTCTCCGCTCGCACAATGATGTACGTGTGTATGGGCGCTTGCGTGCTCGTTTTAAAATTAGCCTGTTTATCTAGAATGTTTTGAATGTTTGTTTGTATTTTAGATGAAAGGTCATCCTGTGTTAGGAAAGCAATCATTGATGAGTTGTTGATCAGGTAATTGTTGCTATATGACTGCATGCAAAGGCCAGCAAAGTTTGTGTCAGTTGGTCTTGAATGCCGATGTTAAAGATCAATAAAATCAAAGAAACATCTCCATTAATTGCAGTCTCTAATCTTTAAAGGTAAGGCCTCAAGCAATTTTCCTCAGCAGACAGTAGCTTACAGAATGAGAGCTTAATCTAGTCATTTTATTTCCAAGTAAGCAACAATATTTATGTTAAAATCATATATCCAGGAAAGCCATATGGCGCTGTGAAACATCTTTTGTTGTACATTCATTTTGACCAAGTCATCAAGCTCTGTGCCCAGATTTAGGGTCAATTTACTACAGTGCATTAAAACATGATTTTAACACATTATTTCCCATGAGATTTTCTAAACTGCAGTGACTACAGCAGTTTAGTTTATCCCACTTTCCCACAAATGTTACTGGTAGTGATAATGTCATTGCATTCACAACCATAGGAACACATACAGGTGGGCACCTGATCCACAATCTAAAGTTGGGTAGCTAGCCCCAATTCCCCTCCGCCCTCTCCCAATTTGCAGTTCCGATCATGAAAGCAATCCCTCATGTGCAAAACAAAGGACAGCTGTGGATCATCCAGCGCCATTTTGGATTTTGGTGTCAACAGGGCAGGAAAGATTAGGCATCACTTCTGCTTTTGGGGATCTGAGCCTGCCCTCTCATATGGGGGGAGTTAATAGATAGGGAGGGATTTATTTACTGCAGGTCTAGATGCACCATTGGTGATATAAGCCTAGGGTAGGCTTGCCTGATAGCATGGGTAGTTACATATACTTTCTCTGAGTAAATCAGCAGGCTAACTACATCTCTTGAGAAATAGTTAACGTTTGAAATCTTACTCTTTGCTTTTAAAAATGCCATGCACGTAAATTTTGGCAATTATGCGCGTGGCTGGGCCTTGCACGTGACACACACATTTTATAATGGGCCCAGCCACTTGTGTATCCCCCAATTCATGCCGATGTGCTGACCTGTCTGAAAGGGGTAGGCCAGGGGGCTTGGTGTTGGCTGGCAACAAGGTGCAGGGTGGGCCAGGGAAGCACACGCTGGCAGCCAGCCGACACGTAGAGTTTACTGCTGCTCCGAAGAAGCAGCAAGGTAAATATAAAAAAATATTATAATAGCTAGGAAGGGGTTAGGGGTTGGGGAGGAGAGGGGAAAGGGTAGGAAAGTTAGGGAGGGGTATAGGGAAGTTCCCTTCCAGTCCACTCCTTAATTACACCCCCCCCCCCCATGCACATGAGTCCCAACCTGCCTGCACATGCGTGCACGGATTTTAAAATCCAGCGCACGTGTGCGTGTGGGAACCGTATTTTATAACATGTGCGCACTGGATGCAGGTATTTTATAACATGCGTGCGCCAGGTGCCGCATGCACATACATTTTAAAATCTACCTCTTGATGAAGATTACAATATTTATCATGATACATGTTAAGCTATTTTAATATTAATAAACTAGTTTGCATGCAATGCAGCCCAGTAATGTTTGCTACACATTGCCCAAATATTTCAGTATTATTGGTAACACAGAATCGTGCATTACTGCAAATGCATATTACTGCATTTTTAATATGCACTGAATGCCAAACTTGGCATTTAACATGTTAATGCATTAATGCACTCTAGTAACTAGGAAGCATACTGCCTGATGCACTAAGGCTTTTCTCCCATTTCGTGACTATGGGAAAATACCTTGATGAATCAGGCCCTTAGATTGTATAATGTTTGGGACTGGAAGCTTAGACTGTAAAATGTTTGAGCTTTACATTCCACAGTGCTGTATACCTCAATAACATTCAAAATATTGTAATGAATTATTATTATATATGAGCTTGCTTACTGTACTACTTCAGCTAATATGCATCAAAACATTGGCCTGCAATTCTGTTATTTTATATTCAATTGCCTGGGACAGTAACTTTAAAACGAACAAGCGCTCGCCCATACATGCATGTATGGGGGCATGAGCACACATACGCTTGAATTTTATATCGTCCATGCATGTGCACGCACATTATATAAAATATGCCTTGTGCACAAATGTGTGCTCTAATTTTAAGCAGTTACATGAGGAAATGTTACTCACATATTTTCCTTAGGACTTGGCTTTTACACTCGCAAGTCAACCCATTTTATAACATGCGCGCATGAAGGAAATTACCAATTTTAGCAATTAGTCCACCAGTTGTCCAGTGTATCTCTGTCTTAAAGACTCCTTTGGTTCTTCAGCCTGCACTCCTCCCAGTTTATCCAAACCCCTCATGCCGTCAGTTTTTGACTATAAAAAGTTTATTCTGACTTACATCTGATAATCAGCAGAAGTAAATATGTGCAGGTAACAGCCATTGGTGCGCTCCATTTGCAGGTTATAAAAATTACAATTCATGCACATAAATGTTGGCCCCATCCCAGAACACTCCTGACCCACCCCTAATCCAGCCCGTTTTACACAAGCAAAGTTATTCGTTCTCTGGTACTTGCGCACGTATTGGCAAAGTGTATAAAATAGCACTAGTGCGAATGAGCACGATTTGCATGCACATCTGCTAATTTGTGTGCACGCATCTCTTAAAATTCACCTCTTATCGTATATCTTTACTGTAAATAGCAAGAATCTCTACTAACCTCTACTGCACAGTAAACTAGCCTCAAGTTTCCAAGCAGTGCTTTGGGTTGTCTCAATTAGGAAGCATATTAAAACTGATTAATATATTCACTATTTTTTAAGAATTCTTTCAAAAAGTTGTACTTCAGTACTGCATTTCTTAAATTATACATTATTCTGATTAACCAAGTCAATTTATATCAGGGATATAGCAGTTTATGCACTAAACCTTATGGAAACATTTTTTTAATATTGCGTGTTGGTAAAAACCTAACATGCATACTGAAACAACACCTAGGTGACAATTCTCAATCTCCCTGTACAAGTTACAGGTCCAAAGGTACAGACCTGCAAGTTTATTTTCAAATTGTCTGAAGTGTTTCCCGTTGAAAAACACAGGAATACATCAATGGCATAGCCAGAACTGAATTTTTGGGGGGCCCAAGGTTAACATGGGTGAGCAGAAGGCATACAGGTCTAGGCCCTACTAGTTGTACTCTACAATGGACCGCCAAGTAATCTGCAACAGCCGTCATGTATCGTGAGTGACATTTTAAAATATTTTAATTCTATTATTTCAAGCACTTACAACATTAAAAATGCCTTATTAACCTCTATAAAATTAGTTATATTTATTGCAGTTTATAAATAAAAAATATTATGTAAAAAGTAAATAAAGAACAATTAACAGAAACATCAGATCTATTATGTAATAAAATAAATATCAATTATTATTTTATGAATCCTCATTCCAAAAATGCAGAGAATATCATAACAACAAAAATAGCAAGAATCATAAGAACAGAACTAGGATGTGCAAATGGGTACAGAACAGAATTAGGACATGCAAAAAGATATATATTCAAATTCTGGTGCCACCTCAGTGACAGCAAAATAAACTCCCTCCACTGCCAAACACTTTGGGGCGGATTTTCAAAGCCCTGCTCGCCTAAATCCGCCCAAATCCGGGCGGATTTAGGCGAGCAGGGCCCTGCGCGCCGGTGAGCCTATTTTACATAGGCTCACCGGCGCGCGCAGACCCCGGGACTCGCGTAAGTCCCGGGGTTCTCCGAGGAGGGCGTGTCGGGGGCGGGCCCGAACCACGCGGCGTTTAGGGGGCGTGCCGGGAGTGTTTCGGGGGCGGGCCCGGAGGCGTGGTTACGGCCCGGGGCGGCCCGGGGGTGTGGCCGCGCCCTCCGGACCCGCCCCCAGGTTGCGTCCCGGCGCGCAGGAGGCCCGCTGACGCGCGGGGATTTACGCCTCCCTCTGGGAGGTGTAAATCCCCCGACAAAGGTAAGGGGGGGGCTTAGACAGGGCCGGGTGGGTGGGTTAGGTAGGGGAAGGGAGGGGAAGGTGAGGGGAGGGCAAAAGGAAGTTCCCTCCGAGGCCGCTCCGATTTCGGAGCGGCCTCGGAGGGAACGGGGGTAGGCTGCGCGGCTCGGCGCGCGCCGGCTATACAGAATTGATAGCCTTGCGCGCGCCGATCCAGGATTTTAGTGTATCTACTAAAATCCAGCGTACTTTTGCTTGCGCCTTATGCGCCAGCAAAAGTAGGCCTATTCGCATAGTTTGAAAATCTACCCCTTAGTGAAATAACACAAACCCATGCAAAAAAGTAAACATGTAGAACCTTGCCATACCATACCATAACAGCAATAACTCTCAGGACTCAAACAGCAGCAATCTTATCTACGAAAAGGCAGTAAGGCAAACATTATACTAGGCTCTAGAACACTAATGCACCACTTACTGAGCAATAAGAACAAGTCGGACTGCTACAAATCCCTACAGAGAAACTACATGCTAGTCAAAACACTCCACATCACAGATGCTTACCTCATACAGAATAAGAGACTACAAATAAGAAACAGAAACATGCAGACAAAACTGAAATGGAAAGCCAGAGAAACCAAACTCTGTGAACTCAAAGAAAAAGCAAAATACAAATATATAAGAAATGCACATTCCTAAAGATAAAATATTAAATTCGCTGAAAGGCAAAAGTATTATTTTTTTTTATCTTTGATTGCCTATCTTATGTTTCTAATCAATTGGTCCCAGTCTCTTTTTTCCCCCTTGTCTTTCTTTTCCTTATTCCCTTTCTAAGGTCTCTTTATTCTGTTTCTTCTCTCTCCTCCTGTCTTCTTTCCTTCCTCCTTCATAAACCCATTCAGGCTCTCTCTCACATGCGCTCTATCATACATAAGCTTTCTGACATGCAGGATCCCACTGTAGCATGCTCTGTCGCACACAAACACACAGGCTCTCACTTTCAGGCCCCCACTCCCATACATACATACACACACTCTCAAATGATTTTACATGCAGGCTGCCTCTCTCACACACACAGGCTCTCATTCTTACATGCTGTCTATCACACACAGGCTCCTACTCCCACATACCCATACACTCTCTCACACACATACAGGCTCATACATTCATATGCTCTTTCTCACACATACACACCCAGACAGGTTTCCATTCACACACACACACACACACACACACAGAGGCAGGCTCCCATTCACACACAATTACACACCCAGGCAGGCTAACATTCACACACATACACACTCACACCCAGGCAGGCTCCCATTCATTCACAAACACAAACTCAACACACAGGAAAGCTCCCCAATGACAGCAGAAGGGACAGCTCCTCCACCTCATATGCCTGCCCCTTGGAATTCAAAACTCACGGGGCTAGCACTTCCTCTATGCTGATCTCATAATGCACAAGATCAGTATAGAACATGTATTGGCCATATGTTTTGAATGCCACAGCGAGGGCACACTTAGAATAGCAAGAGAATGGGCTCCTTTCCCAGTGATGGTTTTTTCTTTTTCTTTCAGCGCTGGTGGATGGAATCCACTGGCAGTCTCCTGGGCCTGCTCCTCTTCTCAGCCGCCGGCGGGATGGGCTCTACCAACAGCCTCCCAGACCACTTCTTTCTTTAGATGTCGATGGGATGGGGTCTACCGGTGGCCTCGCAGGCTCCTCTGCTTCTCTGTCACACTCCAGGTATGTCTACTGCAGTCCTGTGACTGGGCCTTTCTTCTTGGGCCACTGGGAAACAATGATTGGGTGGGCTTGTGTCCAAAGTGGGTAGGCATCTGCCCACTCAGCCCACTCATTGCTATGCTACAGGAATGCACATCAGAGATCAAAAAGTACATGCAAATTTCACGCTCGACTTGCAGCAAGTACAAAGTATGCACCAGAAAGCAAGAATGATGATTTAAAAATGAAACCACCACATGTGGTTTTTTTTACTACCCCAACCTAATCTCTTTACTCTGCAGGTAAAAGTATATATATACTGTGAAACCACACTGAAAGAAGACAATTTTCAAATGGCATTTTTATGTGGGCTACACAGGATTACCGGCATAGAAACCTTTCCAAGCTGGCCTCCTCGTGTGCAATGCACAACATTTTAATAAGTGGATACTAAAACAATTGTCTCCAGAACACGTACCTTGTACATGAATGTTGCTAACCCAAAGAAGTTTAGCGTGAAAGCTACCTCCTTCTAAAAATCCCCCTTGCTATTGCCTGAAAGTGAAAGGGACCGTTAGCATAGGGGATTCCCTCTCCTAATTCTCCCTGCCACCATGCACTATCCAATCCCCTATTAGCATTAGAAAGGTTAGAAAAACAAATTGATTCCTAATAACGCCCTAAAAAAAAAAAAAAAAAAAGCATCGCGCAATGCTTTTCCATGTCTAATAGGGTAAATGGGATACAACACATTGGAATGCAATTTAAATTATGTAAATCAAAAAGAGGGCTCCCTCCACCACCAAGTGATTTCAATAACAGTTAAATATGCCTTTCTTACTTATCTTCATCACCTAAAAATCATTAATATTCACTGCTCTCACAGAAGAGTTACCATTTCCAAAAAGGCCACACAAATTATGTGAGTTCAAAACAATGCACAAATACATTTTAAGCTTATTTTTAGATGCTGAGACACAACTTCATATAAAGCTAATATAAAAAAGAAAAGCAAGTTGGGTTGCTTTCAGCTTATAATTAAGTTTTTTTTGTATATCTTTTTTTAACCTACTTCCCTCATCCCCCTCACAAATTTTAAATACATGTCGGGGGAAATGAGGACTTTCAGTGATGGGGTATTTTTTTGGATCTACACACATCCATGAGCAAGTGCATGCACGTGTCTCAGAAAGCCAGCTTCTTTAGTACTAAGTAGAACATTTTCTATTGACCTATTAAAATTTGTCGCCAACAAAAGGAATATTTCTTCATCCTATGTTAGCAAACTATGGCCTAGATTCATCAAAATGCTATAAATTTCACATGAATAATGCTCGCAATAAGGAACAGGGGTGTGGTTATAATAATTTTTGAGCTACCACACCATGCACTATTTTTGCATAGGTATTTTATCACAAGCATTACATTCATTGCACTTGCAATATTTTCACTTTGCAAGTTGCCCAGACAGACATTTTCTTATGACTGGAGAGAGAGAGAGAGAGAGACTTTATAAGGCTCTCATATAAGTCAACTATTTAAATCACTATTGGAGGGTCATCTAGTTACTCGAGGTGAGTTTTGGTGGTGGTCTAGTTTGACATGCACAGTGAGACATACGAACAGCACAGTACACAGTGAAGATTTGGCGTGATTTGGAGTGAGGAAAGTCTCACAAAGATGGGATTGATGCACTCTCTACCAGGGTACTATCAAGTTAGGGCAAGAAAACATTGTAGAAATCTCATCTTTGTGTACCTTTCCTCACTCCAAATCACGTCAAATCTTCCCTGATGTGTACATCTCACTATGCATGTAAAACTAGCCCCAAAACCCTAGCCCACCACCAAAACCTCACCTCAGACTACTGGCTGGCCCTCCTATATTGGTATAAATAGTTGACTACTATATGTGCCACCCCAGAGGCTCTCTCTCTCTCTCTTAACTCCACTCCTCTCCTCTCCTCGAAAATGCCTAAAACAGAATTTGGGATATTTACCACAAATTCCATTTCAGGCATATCACACAGCTTAATACCAGGAAAAAAGGTGTAGTTATTTCCAGCGTTAAAAACATGCAATAATGTGCATTATGCTATTGCATGCAGTGTTAATACCCCTCATTTTCATAAACTCTGTCCAAACTCCTCACCTTTGAAAAAAAGCTAAAAATTTATATTTGCATCTCCCAATGTGATAAATAACGCTTGCATTATGATGTTATTGCGGGCATTAGGACCCTAACGCATTCTGATGAATGGCCCTGTATGTTATAATTAAATTTGTTCACATTACAGAACAGTGAAATTGTCTGCAGGTGACTATCTTGTAAGGATATAGTTATACATATTTTGAATGTTTATTGCTTACTGTTAATGATTTTTCCAACCACTTAATATTTTGATAGAAATTGAAGTAGAATCATTAAACTGGCAATAGCCAGTATAAAACTGTACCCACCATATTCAGAAATAGCTTTCTGCCTAATTTATATGCATTAGGACCAACCAATTATCTATAGTCATTTGGAACTTCAGGATGATTGCCACTTCTTTTTTATGCAAACCATTTGGTTGGTTTGCAAGAAAAAAACTGAACTTTAAGGGGATAATTTTGAAACACAGCATGTAAGTTAGCCAGCAAATGTGTGCATAAGTTACACTAATTTACCAAGCAGACATATGTGCATGAATCCGCTTCCAAAAATTATCCTACCAAATCTAGCTGTACACGTTACATCTGCTAAAATGCCCGCACAAATCTTCCATGCAAATTTACACGTGTACTTTTCAAAATCCAAAAGTATGTACGTAAGTCCAAACCCATCCTCAGTTCCATCTCCGTGAAAGCTAGAATAACCCAGAATAACCTTACGCATGAGCATGACAGAGGTGCATAAGTTTACCCACATATCAGGCAGGCAATTTTGTAAAAGGCCATTTCTAGATATAAGACATTGTTTTACAGGCAGAAATGCCTTGCAGAATTGCCCCCACCTCCAAGAATATGTGCGACCCCTACAAGGGGATCTGATGAGGAACAGCACAATGCCCTAATTTATTTGTGACAGTGTAAGTGTCATCATTTTAAATACTGATATCTTTTAAATAAATACATAAAACTTAGACCATAAAACACAGGTATTATTTTAACTGCCTTGCTTAAAAATATCTCTGTAAGTACTGCCATTTCGTAAGTCTATGGATATAGCTACTAGTTAAAATAATTAAGGAAAACAGAACCAAATCCAAGTAATTATTTTTCTTTTTTTTGCACAGTACTTGACATGGTACTTTCCAGGACTGAAATAGTGGACTGGAAAAATATGCTACATAGTGAACACATTGGGGTAGATTTTCAAAGGGATACGCTCATAACCCCCGAAAACCTACCCCTGCGCTCGCCCCAGGACACGCGTATGTCCCGGGGCTTTAAAAAATGGGCGGTCCGGGGGCGGTCCCGAGTGCTCCGGCACAGTGGCCTCAGGCAGGCGCAACTCCTGAAAAAAAGGTAGGGGGGGGATTTAGTTAGGGCTGGGGGGTGGGTTAGATAGCGGAAGGGAGGGAAAGTTGGGGGGGATCGAAAAAAAAAGTTCCCTCCAAATGTACCCCGCGTGCGTAACATTTAAAATCTCATTATGTAAAATTTGTTTATGAACCTCTTTAGTCTGTCTCTTCACATTTGGAAGTAAAGTTAAGCACAAATTTAGAAATATGAATACACAGATACAAAGCCGAAAAGCACAGCAGATAGAAGTTAAGTTCATTTTAATAAATGGGCAGCATAAGGGCAGAGAAACCAGGGCAATTACCTGAGGGCTGAATAGCACAAGAAGCAACTTGGGCCCTGCAGGGCCACCATCATAAACAGAGTTCTGGAGGAAGTACAAGCCTCCTCCATGATCCCTGATAATCTGTCCAGGTGGCCCTTTAAATTATCCCCAGATACCAAGTTTGAAACCAGCAGCGCCCAACAGGATACCATCTGCAGAAACAACTGCATAGGGCCCCATCATTTTGATAGAACTGCTCCATGAGTCATACCAAATCTGTGAGAAAATTTGGACCTCCTGGAGCAAGACATGCTGGAAAAGGAGTAAGAGGCATATGACAGATGGCCTAACCCAAATCTAAACTGTTACTCAATCATTACTAAAGGGGCAATTTATGTATTATTTATTTAAATAATTTTTCAGTTGCAAATAAAACCCATTTAGGCACATTAAAGTTCACTCTTCATCCTCTATTCATGAATGTAAGGGAGAGAAATATTGATGAGTCTATGGTTTCTATAATTATGTGTTATATTGTATATGATATGGGAGTTGGGTAGAGTTAAATATGTAATTTCTGTTTTATAATAATTTTATATTTACAAATGTTTTATGTCCATGGACCAGAAATAAGGCAGTACATTTCATCTACTGGAAATCGTATAAGCATTACATCACTGACCCACAAAAGCACTGGGATCACGACCCCATGAAAACTGTAGTGAATGAAGAAGTTGTGACCATCTGGGATATTTGTATTCTAAAAGATCTAAAGTTTGATACAAGAAAATAGATATGATGGTAAAGGAGAAAAGCAAGCACAAGAACAGCATTGTTGATGGAAGTGACAGTACCAAACTAATACTGTTATGGTTTGTGGATATGTGGATCCTTGGCCTGAGGAGTGAGTTGTTACCACCTGTGGGGGAGGAGCCCCACAGGCCCACACCATCGGGAGGCGAGATCAAGCATGGCAGGGAGCTCTGTGTGAGACTGTGGAGAGTTCCAAGGAGTCGGGAGGAGTTCCCCAGTAGACAAACAGGCTGAGGATAGTACCTGGGCTGGGACCCCCGAGAGGGAAGGCGCCAGGCAGCTGCAGAGCGGGCAGGTGTGAGGCTGGCGTGCAGAAGGTATACTGGAGACACACCCGAGCAAGGGAGATGCAGCTGTAGTGATGTAGGCCAACCCGCGGAGCAGGGAAGCCCGAGTCAGGTCTCCGATGAAGACGTAGATTGAAACCTGAGGAGCGGGGAGCACCAATAGTCTCAGTATGATAGAGAAGCACAGCCCAGAGGAGTGGGGAAGTGCTGGTAGTCTTAGTAGCACATAAGCGTGACCCCGAGGAGCGGGGAGGTGTGGACAGTCGCAGTGTAGTACGAGAGCACGGCCCCAAGGAGTGAGATGGTGCTGAGAGTCTCTTGTATCTTACGAGGGTGCAGCCCCGAGGAGCAGGGAAGCGCTGACAATCCAACATAGTACGTAGGCACAACCCCAAGGAGCAGGGAAGCACAATAGTAAAGCTCCTGAGTGGTGAAGGTGTTCCAGGGGGCAGCCCCGAGGAGCGGGGGCCTTGCAGACTAGGACTCCAGGAACTGCAGAGCCAGCCCGAGGAGTGGGGAAGGCCAGGAGACAAGTTCCCTGTAGAGAGCGCCCACTGGCTCCCAAGGAGCGGGTACCAGACAGAGTCCAAGATCCAATGGAGTCCAATAGTGCAGCCATAGGAACACGGAGCAGGAGCTAGTAGAAACGTACGGAATTTGTTGCCAAGTCGGCTAGCTAGGGGGGCGAAGGTGGAGCTTAAGTACCTTGATCCGATGACATTATCAAACAGGGACGGCCCCAAGGTTCCTGCCGAAGAGGCTTCAAAGGAGGGCCCAGTGGTGCGCGCATGCACCTAGGAAGGCCCGGAGACAACGTGGGCGGCAGCAGCATCTCAGCCGCCACAAGGAGCCATGGGGAACGCGGCGGTGGAGACTGGCCTGTGCCACGAGCAGACCCGGGGAGGACTGGAGAACGGTGCAGGATGTAAGTAAGCGTGGTCGCAGCCATCTGTGACCAACAGGCATAACAAATACTCTGTGGATCATATGAGCGGAGAGAGAAAGAAGATCCTCAAGAATCAAATGATACAATCAAAAACCAAGAAAATATGACAGAAAAATATAGAAATAGTTACAATTGTATTGGGTTCCACATGCCTGAATAAAAAGAATTCCAGGTACATCTAGACATGTTGCCTGTGTATATAACTCCTTATGAAATTCAGCAGAAAATTCTCTACATTACAATGCATTTAGTATGAAGGGTATGCATAGTAATTTGAGAGACTAAGATCATATTCAGCATATTCTGGTTTATGAGTGAAGTTTACTCCTATCAACGTAAGTGTTAAATTTAACCCATTTTAAGATATTACCCAGATTATTTGAACTGATCAGGAGAGAGACAGGCTTCAGTAGTAGGAGTGGGTTAGAAGAGCCAGGATAAGAACATAAGAACATGCCATACTGGGTCAGACCAAGGGTCCATCAAGCCCGGCATCCTGTCTCCAACAGTGGCCAATCCAGGCCATAAGAACCTGGCAAGAACCCAAAAACTAAGTTTATCCCATGTTGGTGTTGGTGCCACGCTTTTATTAGCTGGGGCTAGGCCATTTAGGGGTGGGGGTTAACGGAACTAAGGTAGGATAGCACTAGCAGGCCTGTGCCATGACTGGTAGGTGGCAAGTTATTGTTTTAGGGCAACACCTATTTTGGGCATAACTGCATCCAATTTCTGGTTCAGTCATTGCAGCAGAGACTGCCATTCATATGTGGTTCTCTAAAGTAACAGAAGGTGTCGCCTGTCTAAAGACTGAAAAGACCATAAAAGGAGCACATCCATGGTCTCTTGATATTGAAGAAGCCTAAAAAGAAAAACATCAGTTAAAAAGTATTGCAACCAAAAAAATAATTCAGATGTACTGTATTTTGAAAAGACTAAAATCTATACAAATATCATAAACCCTTCTTCCAAAAAATGATTCACTACACTGAAAGAGCAATACAATGTTTGGCTTAATGGAGGATCAACACTATGCTATTTTTTTCTGCAACTATCTATTGTAGGACAGCCAACTGTGCTCTCTAAAATTGTTTCAGTGTTTTCCTGTTGGACTTGCATTATGCCTGCTGGGTCTTCACAGTAACATGTTCTTGAAGTAGATGATTGGTTTAATAGCCTAGCAAACTCCAGCAGATTTATTTATTTATTTGTGACTGCACACTACATGAATTCCAAACTGCCTTTAGAACAAACAGTATTAATACTAAGTAGGTAAACATTTTGTGATCCCCATCGATGCCAGAGGTGCAAAATGCATATTTTCCAATTGTGGTCTTCGTTCAGTCTTATAATAGAAATTGGAAACAAAAAAAAATTATAAAAGTCCAGTTAAATGTTCAGTCCTTGAAATGACAGCTACAACCCCAAAATTATCTATAACTTTTTTTTTGGTAATAATTCAAGAAAACTGCAGTTGCTGTGCAGAAGTCCCAGGTGCTGTCCTGTCTTCAGCCCAGAAAAGATGAAAATATGAGAGACATGATTCACTTAGGAACATATGCAATAAAGTTTTGTGTGCACTTAAATACAATATGCTATACAGTGATGCATACTAAGCCAGTCTGAAAAAGACTGTAGTGTTTATCAGCTAAAATTCACTTCTCTATGCATGTAAATAAAAGAATGTAATCTGCACATGAAGCTTTAACATGTGAATGATAAATAA
This sequence comes from Rhinatrema bivittatum, assembly GCF_901001135.1. NCBI lineage: Eukaryota > Metazoa > Chordata > Amphibia > Gymnophiona > Rhinatrematidae > Rhinatrema > Rhinatrema bivittatum. The sequence continues at coordinate 132,994,955 of NC_042620.1, read as the reverse complement.
CAAGGTATGATCTTCTCCACCTACTATTTAGCTTGCAGATGTTAAGGCCTAAAATTTAACACCGGCCTCAGATCAGTTACATTTTTTTTTTTTTTTTGGGGGGGGGGTGTTACAGAAAGTCTTGAAATCCTCCATGCTAATCATCTCTGTCACTTTGGACGCATTAGCATAGGGGATTTCATTCTTCCCACCTCATAGCACAAAGATGAAGGGACCCGCATGTCCCACTTTCCCCTTCAGCACATACAACGATGGAGGCTCAAAAGCCCCAAAAACAGGCCCTCCCAACACATGCAATGAGGGAGTCTTTACAGTCCTAGCATCATAGAAAAATGACAGCAGAAAAAGATCATATGGCCCATTTAATCTACACATCCGTCCAATTTATGTAGCCCTTACAATTCCCATCACTCCCTCAGAGATCCCCTATATTTATCCCATGATTTCTTGAATTCAGATACCATTTTTATTTCCACCACCTCCACTGGGAGACCATTCCATGTATCCACGACTTATAAGAACATAAGAAATTGCCATGCTGGGTCAGACCAAGGGCCCATCAAGCCCAGCATCCTGTTTCCAACAGAGGCCAAACCAGGCCACAAGAACCTGGCAATTACGCAAACACTAAGAAGATCCCATGCTACTGATGCAATTAATAGCAGTGGCTATTCCCTAATAAACTTGATTAATAGCAGTTAATAGACTTCTCCTCCAAGAACTTACCCAATCCTTTTTTAAACCCAGCTACACTAACTACACTAACCACATCCTCTGGCAACAAATTCCAGAGCTTTATTGTACGTTGAATGAAAAAGAATTTTCTCCGATTAGTCTTAAATGTGCTACTTGCTAACTTCATGGAATGCCCCCTAGTCCTTCTATTATTCGAAAGTGTAAATAAGCGATTCACATCTACTCGTTCAAGACTTTGTAAAGAAATGCTTCCTAAGATTGCTCCTGAGTCTACCCTCTTTCACCCTCATTCCATGACCCTTTGTTCCAGAGCTTTCTTTCCACTGAAAGAGGCTAGACCACTGTGCATGGAAACCTTTGAGATATTTGAATATCTCTATCATATCTCTCCTATCTGGCCTTTAATCTAGGGTACACATGTTTACATTTTTAAGTCTATCGCCATATGTTTCAAAATGAAGACCACTGATCATTTTAGTAGCCACCCTCTGGACTGACTCTAACCGGTTTATTTCCTTTTGAAGTTGCAGTCTCCAGAATTGTACACAGTATTCCAATTTCCAAATAAGGTCTCACCAGGAAACAATCACTTCCCTTTTGCAGCTGACCATTCTTCTCTCTATGCAGCCGAGCATCTTTCTGGCTTTTGCTGTCGCTTTATCCAACTGTTTGGCCACCTTAAGATCATCAGATACAATCACCCCAGATTCCTCACTTCTTTTGTGCTAAGAAGAAATTTACCTCCAAGACTGTATTTCTCCCTTGGGTTTTGCATCCTAAATGCATTAGTCTGCATTTTTTAGCATTAAATCTTAGCAGCTAGTCTTTAGACCATTCCTTGAGCTTTGCTCAGTCCCTCTTCATGTTCTTCAGACCTTCCTGGCTGCCTACCTTATTGCAGATTTTGGTATCATCAGCAAAAGGACAAATCTTTCCTGACAATCCTTCCGCTATGTTGCTCATGAAAAAGTTGAAAAGAATCAGTCCCAGGACTGATTCCTGAGGCACGCCACTAGTAACAGCCCACATCCTTCGAGTAAACTCCATTTAACCCTACCCTTTGTCACCTTCCACCCAGCCAATTTCTAACTCAGTCAGTCACTCTGGGTTCCATACCAAGACAGTCATTTATCATTTCACGTTAGGACCTTAATGCTAGCTGTTTGCACTGTCTACCTACCTTGTTTGAAGCTAAGTAGAGAGCACATTGTACAAATCAACTCGTCTTGTACCTTTCATCAATTCAAACAGCAGAAAATCTTCAGTGATGTTCATTTTGCTGTTCGTACATCCTACTGTATCTGTTAAACCACCCCTCCAAACTTAACCTCACCGCCCAAACCCTACTCTGAGCTAAAAGTGCCCCCTCTTATAGTGGTATAAATCATATTGTTTTCTACAGAGGCTCGCACTCTCTCTCTCATAAAAACTTTTCCTGGTAATGCACTCAGCGTTGCATTGATTAGCGTATGAAGCGAAAAATAGCACAAGTGCGATAAATGCATTGCACCTTGCTCCCTGCTCCCGCATCACCTATGTGATGCGGGAGCAGGGAAATTATCCTAACCATGCCCCCTTTTTTATCGCGGGTGCTATTTCCGCTATATATATATATATATATATATATATATATATATATATATATATACACCAGGCGTCGCGTGTGGGAAGCCAGATAACATCAAGGGGCACCCTGCAGTGCTTCTCACCCCACAGTCATGGGATGGGAAGTGAAGGAAACAGCTTGATCTTCACCTGGAACTGGAAAGAAGCAGCGATGTAAGTGCTGCGATCATTAGACCCGCCCCCCCATGAAGTCACTAACATCGGACAGTTAAGACAGCCTCAACACCAGGCGTTGCGCGCCGAAGGGGCGCAACAAAGGGGCTCTCCCCTTTGTGCACCCCTTCGTGCAAACCTTTGTGTATATGTAAAAATTTATTTTTATGTTTTCTTTGTTAACTAAGCTGTTTCATTGTATTCGACTAAGGAAGTTTTTCCTGCTTTTTCTATTTCACTGTAAACCGGCATGATTTGCATTTAATGCAAGAATGTCGGTATATAAAAGTTAAAAATAAATAAAAAAATAAATATAGCATTTTGATAAATCTAGACCCAAGTGTGCTCAATGTATTTATAATTCTCCTATGTGGAACCATGTCAAAGGCCTTACTGACATCCAAGTATGCTAAACATCCAAATCACAGAACATATAAAAAGACATGGTTTAATGGAACAAAGTCAGTATGGCTTTACCCAAGGCAAGTCTTGCCTCACAAATCTGCTTCACGTTTTTGAAGGAGTTAATAAACATGTGGATAAAGGTGAACCTGTAGATGTAGTGTACTTGGATTTTCAGAAGGCATTTGACAAAGTTCCTCATGAGAGGCTTCTATGAAAAATAAAAAGTCATGGGATAGGTGGTGAAGTCCTTTCGTGGATTACAAACTGGCTAAAAGTCAGGAAACAGAGAGTAGGATTAAATGGACAATTTTCTCAGTGGAAGGGAATGGGCAGTGGAGTGCCTCAGGGATCTGAATTGGGACCCTTACTTTTCAATATATTTATAAATGATCTGGAAAGAAATATGACAAGTGAGGTAATCAAATTTGCAGATGATACAAAATTGTTCAGAGTAGTTAAATCACAAACAGATTGTGATAAATTGCAGGAAGACCTTGTGAGGCTGGAAAATTGGGCATCAAAATGGCAGATGAAATTTAATGTGGACAAGTGCAAGGTGATGCATATAGGGGAAAATAACCCATGCTATAGTTACACAATGATAGGTTCCATATTAGGTGCTACTACCCAAGAAAGAGATCTAGACGTCATAGTGGATAACACATTGAAATTGTTGGTTCAATGTGCTACAGCAGTCAAAAAAGCAAACAGAATGTTGGGAATTATTAGAAAGGGAATGGTGAATAAAACGGAAAATGTCATAATGCCTCTGTATCGCTCCATGGTGAGACCGCACCTTGAATACTGTGTACAATTCTGGTCGCCGCATCTCAAAAAAGATATAATTGCGATGGAGAAGGTACAGAGAAGGGTGACCAAAATGATAAAGGGAATGGTACAGCTCCCCTATGAGGAAAGACTAAAGAGGTTAGGACTTTTCAGCTTGAAGAGACGGCTGAGGGGGGATATGATAGAGGTGTTTAAAATCATGAGAGGTCTAGAATGGGTTAATGTGAATCAGTTATTTACTCTTTTGGATAATAGAAAGACTAGGGGGCACTCCATGAAGATAGCATGTGGCACATTTAAAACTAATCGGAGAAAGTTCTTTTTTACTCAACGCACAATTAAACTCTGGAATTTGTTGCCAGAAGATGTGGTTAGTGCAGTTAGTATAGCTGTGTTTAAAAAAAGGATTGGATAAGTTCTTGGAGGAGAAGTCCATTACCTGCTATTAATTAAGTTGACTTAGATAATAACCACCGCTATTACTAGCAACGGTAACATGGAATAGACTTAGCAGCGGATTTTAAAAGCCCTGCTCGCGTAAATCCGGGCGGATTTACGCGAGCAGGGCCTTGCGTGCCTGCGCGCCTATTTTCCATGGGCCTGCCGGCGCACGCAGAGCCCTCGGGACTCGCGTAAGTCCCGGGGTTTTTTGTCGGGGGCGTGTTGGGGGCATGTCGGGGGGCGGGGCGATCGACGTGGCGTTTTGGGGGCGGGACCAAGGGCAGGACCGGGGGCGTGGTTTCGGCCCAGGGTGGTCCGGGGTCGTGGCCGCGCCCTCCGGAACCACACCCGGGTTGCGTCTCGGCGCGCCAGCAGCCCGCTGGTGCGCGGGGATTTACTTCTCCCTCCGGGAGGCGTAAATCCCCAAACAAAGGTAGGGGGGGGTTTAGATAGGGCCGGGGGTGTGGGTTAGGTAGAGGAGGGGAAGATGAGGGGAGGGCGAAAGAGAGTTCCCTCCGAGGCTGCTCCGATTTTGGAGCGGCCTCGGAGGGAACGGAGGCAGGCTGCGCGGCTCGGCGCGCACCGGCTGCCCAAAATCGGCAGCCTTGCGCGCGCCGATCCTGGATTTTAGTGGCTACGCGCGTATGTACTAAAATCCAGCGTACTTTTGTTTGCGCCTGGAGCGCGAACAAAAGTACGCGAAAGCGCCGTTTTTAAAAATCTACCCCTTAGTTTTTGGGTACTTGCCAGGTTCTTATGGCCTGGGTTGGCCACTGTTGGAAACAGGATGCTGGGCTTGATGGACCCTTGGTCTGACCCAGTATGGCATGTTCTTATGTTCTAAGTATACTGCATCTAGCGCTCTTCACTTGATCCAACTCTCTGGTCACCCAATCAAAGAAATTGATCAGATTCATCTGACAAGATTTACCTCTCCTTAAAACATGCTGCCTCAGATCATGCATTGGTTTCCAGATACTGGACTATTCTTTGTTTTAGCAGTGATTTCCATTCATTTGCTCACCACTGAGGTCAGACTAACTGGCCTGTTGTTCCCAGCCTCCTCCTTACTTCCACTTTTATGAATAGGAACCACATTTACCCCTTTCCAGACCTCTGGAACTACTCCAAACTCTAAAGAAACATTCAAAATATCAGCCAACAGAAATGCCAGGCCTTCTTTACGTTCCCTCAATACTCTCAAATGTATTCCATCTGACCCCCATCATCTTATCTACTATGTTTTGTTAGCTCCTCATGAACACAATGGTCTAAAATTTAATTGAGGTTTACCTCACAGTCCATCTTATTATTGTTTGTTTTATGTGGTCCTGCTCCAGGCCCTTTCACAGTGAACACTGAACAAAAATAGTTGTTAAGCAATTTTGCTTTATTTTCATTTGATTCTAACATATTTCTTCCCTTCACCTCTGAGTCTCACAATGACATTTTTGCATTCCCTTCTATCACTGACATATCTAAAAAAAAGTCTTGTCCCCTGTTTTACCGTATTTGCTATTCTTTCTTCTCTTCCATTTTAATTTTTGCATTCGTGACTACTTTCCAAGTCTTACTTTGCTTTTCCAGATATTGTTGCCTGTCGTCTGCTATCTGTGATCTCTTGTACTTTATAAATGTCAATCTTTTCTCCCTTACTTTTTCAGTAAGGGAGAAAAGGTTTAGAAAATCATAGTTTCATCTTTTTCCTCTTTCCTCTATTTACTTTCCTAAGAAAAAGGTGAGTTGCCGTTATAATATCTCCTTTTAGTTGTGCCTCCTGCTCTTCTACTTCCCCTAGATCTTTCCAACCAGCTAACGACTGCTTGAGGTATTACCCCATTTAAACAATAATAGTTTTCCTGAAATCTAGGACCCTTGCCTATGAATGAACCTTTATTTCTTGTGCTCTAATACTATCCATACCATCTGGTAATCACTAGATCCCAAATGCTCATCAACTACATCAGAGACTCTGCCTCCGTTTGTAAGCACCAGGTCCAGTATCGCTCCCTCCCATCAAGGTTCCATTAGCAGTTGACAGAACAATACTCCTTACAGAGAATCTCCCTGTTTCTAGACACTGCAGCTGAGATATTCCAATAAGGATTCAACAGATTGAAATCTCCTAACAATAGCATCTCCCCTTTCATAGCAATTTTGTGAATATCATCCATTAAATCTTTATCCATATCCTCTAATGTGGAGGTCTGCTATTATATTTATTTATTTATTTTATATTTTCTCTATGCTTTTCTGTACTGCCTCCTACTTAATATCATTGTGATGTTGACAACCCTCCAATCATTGTGATATTAAGTAGGATGAAAAATAAAAAAAAATAAAAGTAAAAAAAAAATTGACAGTCGAACCCATCACGAAAACTATGCTCATATGACAAACTCTCTTGCATCCATCTCTTTGCCACACTCAATTCTCTCCTCATATTGCCATCACCTCCCAGTCCCCCATCAAGCTCTGCCCAGACTATGGCTGACTACTTCCATGACAAGGTTCACATAATTAATCTCAAATTCTCAACCAGGCCTCCTCTACCTCCCTCTCCTCCACTTCATTCATCTACCCTTCTCTTGGCTGCTGCCACTCTCTCCTCCTTTTCTGAAGTCACAGTGGAGGAAACTGCCCATCTTCTCTCCTCCTCCAATCTCACTGCTTGTTCCTCTGACCCCTTTTTCATCCAGCTTCTCAGTTCAAGTTTCCCTGCAGTCATCAAATCCATCTGTCACATTTTCAATCTAACACTTTTCACTGCAACTGTTCTTGTTGCCTTCAAACATGCAGTGATCACACCATTCCTCAAAAAATCCTCCTTGGAACAACTTGCCCTGCTAATTATCATCTCATCACCCTCCTTTTTACATAAGAACATTAGTATGGGAAATCTTGATTAGACCAAAGGTCCGTCAAGCCCAGTATCTTCTTTCCAATAGTGGCCAATGCAGGTAACAGGTGCCTGGCAGGATCTCAAATGGTAAACAGAGTCTATGCTGCTTATCCCAGGGATAAACAGCATGAACCATTTTAATAATGGTTTATGGAACATGTCCAAAACTTTTTTAAACCCAGCTAAACTAACATCTTTCACCACGTCCCCTGGCAATGAATCTGACCTTAATTATACATTCTGTGAAAAAAAAGTTCCTATTTGTTTTAAATATACTACTTAATAACTTAATTGCATGTCTTTTTGAAAGAGTAAGCAATCGATTTGCATTCAACTTTTCCATTCCACTTATTATTTCATAGACTTCTATCATATCTCCCCTCAGTCATCTCTTCTCCAAGCTGAAGAGCCCTAATCTCTTCATCCATGTTGGCTTTCTCCATTAAATTATGACAAGCTATATGTTCAGTAATTTTGTTCTTTTTGATAGAAACTATCATTTTGTCCAGCACTGAAACCAGGCTCACTGGTTTGGAGTTTTCTGGATCACCCCTTGAATCCTTTCTAAAAATTAGTGTCATGTTGACAACCCTCCAATCTTCAGATGTCATAGATAATTTAAAATATAGTTTATAAATTATTATTGGTATGTCTGCAATTTCATTTTTCAGTTCTTTCAACACTCTAGGATGCATACCATATGGTCCAGGTAATTCTACTACTCTTTAGTTTGTCAATTTGTCTTATTATATCTTCAATTTGTTTCAGTTCCTCTGCATTGTCTCCTTTAAATATCATTTCTGCGTGGGTATCTCCCTTTTATCTTTCTCAGTAAAGAATGAAGCTAAGAATTCATTTAATCTCACCACTATGGCCTTGTCTTCCCTAAGTGCCCTTTTTACCTCTTGATCATCTAGTGGTCCAACTGACATCCTCACAGGCTTTCTGCTTTGAATTTACCTGATAAAGTCTTTATTATGAGTTTTTGCTTCCATGCCAAGCTTCTTTTCCAATTACCTCTTTGCCTTTCATATCAATGCTTTGTATCTAACTTCTTGCCTCAGACATCCATTTAAAGGTGAATTTTTCAAAAGTTGCGCCCATTAAAAAATGCATTTGCGCATGTAAAATAGCATGTAGACAAGTAAATGCTATTTTTAAAAAATGCAACAAACGTGTAAACCAGGGTCTGTGAGTAAATTTACACATTTAAAAATGGAGCAGACCAGGGGGTTCCAGGGAGGGGCCAACATTTACACAAGTAAGTTGCTATTTTATAAGCAATTTATGCATAAAAATGGGGCAACTTACTTGTGTATATTTAGTCCTGCTCAGTATCAGGCGTAAGTGATTGTAAACATTGTAAAAGTGAAAACAAATGACTGGGTGGGAGAGACTCTGGGTGAAATGGGGCGACTTCAGGCTGAAGAGCAAGTTGCAGATAGATGGGGAAAAGTGGTGGACTAACTGGTAAAACTGGTTATTTCATTGTCGCACGCATATTAGAAGATCCCCTGTCTTGCGCATGTAAAAACCATTTAGTCAGAAGCAAATTTGAACTAGTCTGGATAAGTAACAGCATTTATCTGGCTATATTACAAATAAGAAAATAAGAACATGCCATACTGGGTCAGACCAAGGGTCCATCAAGCCCAGCATCCTTTTTCCAACAGTGGCCAATCCAGGCCATAAGAACCTGGAAAGTACCCAAAAACTAAGTCTCTTCGCTCCTCAATCACCATTGTAAAGAAAGGAATGACAAGGCGAGCAGAAATCAGAAAACAAAGCCCTTCAAAGGAGCTCATTTATCAATAGTGAAACCTGGTGGACTCCTCAGCTAGTCATCCTTGATCAGAAAGGGCCGCTCGCGAGTCCTCAGAGTGCCTCCAGAGCCTCCTGCCCCCCTTTCCAACTCTATGCCAACGTGATGGATCCACCAGACGCTGAGCCTTCGGTGGGGGCTTAGCAGGAATGACATTGATGTTAAAGCCAGCCTTTTCCAGAGCTGCCATGTAGCAGCAACTTGTCCATCTAAGTAGCACTTTTCAGACTTATCTGGCTAAGCAGCATTACTTAGCAGGATAAATTGTATCTTATCTGGATAAGTCCAAACTTGCACATCTCGCGGTTTTTCTGTATGTGAGCATGTGTGCGTGCATATGTACTCATATTTTATAATCTATGCATATCGTATTCATGCAGTTTATGAAATATAGCAGTAAATTTGCTTGTGTCCAAATACACGCATAAATGAGTGCAAGCGATGAGTTGCAAAAGTTATCTTCTTAAAGGTTAATTTTAAAAACCGGGCATGCATCAAAATAGGGAGATGTGCATGAATGTAGGACATGCGCATGTCCACCCAGTGTTAAAAGCCACCTACTTGCGGGCACATCTCCCGATATGTGAATATCTTACTTTGAATGAAAAAGGGGCATGGTGTGGGTGGGCATGGGTATTCCAGGGCAAGACCAGGAAAGGAACACACAAGTACATACACATCTGGGCGTGTGCTCAGGTCCAGTGCCACGTAAGTTTACTTGTTTTATGGAGAAGGTGTAAGTTAGAAAAAAATGCAGGCATCCAAAAGGGATTTTAGGGGTCTGGGGTAAGTGCAGGCTAAAGAACTAGGAAGGTATGGGGGACCTAGAGCTAGACTGGGTGAACTGATGGACGAACTGGTGAAACTTGTCATGGCGTGGATACACGCCTGTTTTAAAATTCCCCCACTTCCACAGCACAAACCTGACTTTACACATCTGTACATGCCCACTTGCAAAACTGGGCATACACATATGCACCCATAGGCTATGTGATAATATATGCGCATATGTGCATGGATGTTATAAAATGGCCATGTCTCTGGATATGCGCCAATGCACACATGTACATGTGTGTCCGCACGCCTGTTTGAAAAGTTACCGTCCCTGATTGTAAGCTCTTTGGGAGCAAGAACTTCTACAGTGCCTTGGTTTAGGGTTCTAAATAATGGCAAAATAAATACAGTCATAGACTGTATTTATTTACTGGGCGCGCGCTGGGGCTAAAGGGGGGTCCTGTCCTCTGTCGCGGCCCTTTAAAGGGCCGTTGATGTCATCGGCCCGCGCCGCCTCATCTTCCCCTGTGCGCCGGCCGTGGAGGGCGTGGCCTAGCCCCATTCTTTTGGCGCGCACAGGAGCGGGTGGTGGCCCAATCGCGCACCGGTTCTGCCTCTTTGGCGCCCACCTCTCCTTCCCCCTTCGAGGGGACGCCGTCCCCTGTGGGGGTGGGGCGGCGCATCGGTTATTGGTGGGCTCTGGCTATTCGGTCCAGGCCCACCTATTTCTTTAGCTAGCTGATCCTCAAATTCTTCTATGACCAAAAAAAAACTAACAACAATCATTCTTAGGAAGCATTCGCCGTTGTTCCCATTAGGAAATAATAGTTGCACAATTTAATGTTGTGTTACACATCTCGATGTACCCAGACAAAGGACAGAAATTACTTGTTATTAAATGGTCACTGACACAGAGAAAAGTATGTGATACAAATTCACAGGTCTTCCCAGCAACCAGTGAAAAATCAAATTGGAATAACTTTCAAAGAAAGGCACTTTTATTGAAATCTCTGAGAGTTTATTTATTTATTTATTTTTATTTTTTTCTATACCGATGTTCCTGTATACAATACATATCGCACCGGTTTACATGGAACTGAACTGTCGCCTCAGGGCGTAATACATTATAACAAGTTGGCATATAACTCAAGGGAGAACATTCATGAACAAGGTAAACTGAAGCAGGGCACAAAAAACTATGTACATCAGGGTATGCATAGGTGATACTGGGTACCCAATCAGAAAGAGTATGTAAAGTGATAAAGATGACGTCTGACTCTTAATCAAGTTTTAGCTCTCCGGGTATGTAAAGTGATATAGATAGCGACTGTCTTTTTGTCAGGTTTTAGCTCTCCGGGTATGAACAGGTGGTACCGGGTAAACAATCTGAAAGAGTATGTAAAGTGGTGAAAGTGATGTGGGAACAGTCTGTCTCTTCCTCCAGTTGATTAGCTCTCTGGGAAGGCTTGGGTGAAAAGCCAAGTCTTTAGCTTCTTTTTGAAAGTTGCTATGCACGGTTCTTGGCGTAGGTCTGGCGGAAGCTTGTTCCAAAGGAGGGGACCTGCCGTGGACAAGGCTCGTTTCCTGAGTGAAGTTGTGGTCGGGTGGGTGCGCAGCATGTTTTGTTATGCACTTCTGATCTCTTTGAGGTATGCTGTTGTAGTTGATAAGATAGGTTGAGGGGAGAGATATTGTGTAGGGCCTTGTGAATCATCATGAGTGCTTTAAAGAGTATCCTGAATTTTATAGGCAACCAGTGAAGGTTCTGAAGGATTGGGGTAATGTGTTCTCTCTTTTTGGTGTTGGTGAGGATTCTAGCCGTCGCATTCTGGGCCATCTGAAGTGGTTTGATGGTGCTGGCGGGTAGGCCCAGGAGGAGAGAGTAGCAGTAATCTAGTTTAGGGCGGATGATAGCTTGTAGGACCAGTCGGAAATCTCGGAAGTGTAGGAGTGGTTTTAATTTTTTTAATACCTGTAATTTGAAGAAGCATTCTCTAGTGGTGTTGTTTACAAACTTGCTGAAATTGAGTTGGTTGTCTAGGAGCACCCAGAGGTCTCTTACTTGCTGCGAGTGGTCAATCGGTGTGAGGGAGGGTTGGGAAGGGGTCGGCTGGTTGAGCAGGGTGCCATTATCTGGAGCTATTATGAGGATTTCTGTTTTGCTGGTGTTTAGTATTTATTTATTTATTTATTTATTTATAGATTTTTCTATACCGGCATTCGAGATTAGGAACCCCATCATGCCGGTTTACAAATAACAAGAGGGTGTGCACAAAAACAGAACATAAACAAGTGCAAAGAAATAAAAGTTACATTACAACAGGGTCATAAAACTGGGGAGAGAATTAGAGTAAGATAGTTGAGTAGTAAAGATGAATTATTTACATTAATAATTTACATAATATTGTGTAGTGTCTTATAAGATGTTACTGTCTTTCAATATAGTACAAGGTTGAGGCTACAGAACAAGTTGTTGATTTCTGTGAGGCAGTTGTTCCAGTAAGACCACGTTTTATGGAGTGAATCACCTATAGGGATGAGGATCTGAATGTCATCCGCATATAGGAAGTGAGTTAGCTTGAGGCTGGATAGAAGATGGCATAGTGGGAGGAGATAAATGTTGAATAGTGTCGGTGAAAGGGATGATCCTTGTGGTACTCCATGCTTTGATCTGATAGGGTGAGATTCTTTGTTGTAAATCTTAACCTTGTAGTGCCTGTTTTCTAGGAAGGATATGAACCAGTTGAGCGCCACTCCTGTTATGCCAATGTCTGCAAGGCGCTGGATGAGACACGAATGGTTAACCGTATCAAACGCTGAGGAAAGCTCTAGTAGTGCGAGAAGGAAAGGTTGACCTTTGTCATTTAAAAGGAAATTTTGTCCTCTGACACAGTCCCATGTTTTGCACGAAGGCTGTGTTGAGAGGGACAATGAACCTACCACCTAAATTCCCCAGCAGGATACTCAAATAGTTTGAGGCCGGTTTTGAAACAAAGCTGAATGCCTGACCTAAGTGCCTCAATTTTAGCTATCTAAATTTTGGAAAAATTGCAGCTGTACTTAGGTACCAGTTTTTTGGTTAAACTTTCTCAAACTTATACCTAGATTCATCAAAAAGCTATAAATATAGCAAAAATAGTGCTCGCTATTAACAAAAATGGCATGGTTAGGCTAATTTCCAGCCTGCTGCATCACATAGGTAAATAACTCACACCGCATTGCACCACTGTGTCACGTGTAGAGTCACTGCTAGCGTAAATTAGTGCATGGTGCTTTTTCAGTTTATATATCCCAGCTTCCTGCAGCTCCCTCTTTGAGGATGTACAGGCATGGGAGAGAGAGGACAGGAGAGCTGGTGGGAGTTGGAATAGGAGCTTTTTCTGATTCAATTACCTGAGTGCTCTGTCTGGTTTTCTGTTGCCATTTGTTTCCCTTTACCTTGGTCTTTTGTCTTCTTTGTTGACTGAAAGTTTTTGTTTGTTAGTCAAGTTTGTCTGTCTGTCTTTTGGTGTGGAGGAGTAGTGGTGGAGAAGTGAGGTGGAAGAGCAGAGGAGTAAGGAGGAGTGAAGGAGTGGTGGTAGAGGAGTGTGGCAAGTGAGGAGAAGTGGTATGAGTGGCAGAATGGCATTGGTGAAGGAGTGTGGACAAGTGTTTGCGTTGAGGAGGAGTGAGGAGGAGTGAGGAGGACGGAGCATGAGAGGTGTGAGGAAAGAAGAGAGGAGAGGTATGAGGAGAGGAGGTGGCAGGACCAGGGTAGGAGTGCTAGGGTAAGGAGGAGTAGGAATAGGGACAGGGAGAAGAAAAGAATAAGCAGGAGGAAAGGGATAGGAGGAGGTGGGAGGGGGAAGGGGATAGGCAGGCGAGGTCCGATGGAGGACGATGGTAGGCTAGGGATAGAGAGAGAAGGCAGAGGGGAAGAGAGATGGCAGAGCAGGAGAGAGGAAGGGATGGGAGAGAGGAGTAGGAGGAAAAGGGAGGAAAGGGAGGACATCTCTGGAAGTGGAAATGGCACCCCCTTCTGGCAGCCAGGCAGCAGGACGCCCTTATCTCAGTGTCCAGGAAAATGAGATGGCCTTTGCAGGGATCCTGCAGCAATATGCCATGCTGTTCAGCAACCGGGTGTCCAAGACATCAAAGGGTCCAAGAGCCAGATCTGGCACAAAAATAGCCTAGGGCATCTCCAGGCGCAGCGGAGACCAAAGAAGAGGGAAGCAAGTGGCCCAGAGGTACCGGGATATCAAAGCGCAACTGAAAGCCAAGGTGGCAGCCAGAAATAAATATATACAGTGGACTGGAGGAGAAGCTTCTTGTCTCATCTTCCTGATCACCATGGAGGAGCACCTCATGCAAAGCCTGGGACCGGATATCTTCAAGGGCATAGCTGAGTGGGTGACACCACATGAGCTGCAGCCGGTAAGTTCACCTCACCTGTAAACGGGATGGCAACAGCAGGTGTACACACATTTGGCATAAGATGCTCACAATGCTAAGAAGCAAAGTGCACCTCTGATGCCAACTGAAAAAAGGATAGTTGCTGCCATTGGTACTTATGTCTTATGTTTTGTGTTAAGGTTTGTGGGTATGTGGGCCTTTGGCCCGAGGTGAGCGTTGATACTACCTGTGGGGAGGGGCCCACAGGTCTATACTGTCAGGAGGCGAGGTCTGGCTCAGCAGAGAATTCTTGAGAGAGACTGTGGAGAGGTCCCGAGGAGTGGGACAGACACAGCAGGCAGGGATTCCCACTATACGTGGACAAGGCTGGAGGTCAGTACCTGGGCAGAGAGCTCCAGAGGAGATGGCGCTAGGCAGGCCCGCAGAGCGGGGAGCGTGGCACAGGACATGCAGGAGTTATTCCAGAGAGACAGCCCTGAGGAGCGGAGCTACACAATGAAGGAGGTATGATGATGTAGGCAAACCCGTGGAGTGGGGAAGCTCAAGTCAGGTCTCCAGAGAATGACGTAGGACAGTCCGAGGAGCGGGAGGCACCAGTAGTGCCCAGTAGCAGAGTCAAGGGTACAGCCCCGAGAAGCAGGGAAGCACCGATAGTCCCAAGGAAAATGTAGGCACTACCCCGAGGAGCGGGGAAGCACGGAGGTAGAACTCCCAAGTGGTAACGGTGTTCCCAGAGGCGGCCCCGAGGAGCGGGGAGCAGCAGGATACGACTTGCTGGAAAGCGCAGGGCTAGTCCAAGGAGCGGGGGAAGCCAGTAGACCGGGTCCCATAGAGTGCGCGCACTGGCCCCCAAGGATCAGGTACCAGGCAGGGTCCAGAGTCCAGGAGGTTCGATAGCATCACACCAGGAATGGCAGAGACAGGAGCTCGTAGAGAACTAGTGGAGCTCATTGCCAAGTCGGCTAGCTGAGGGAGAAGATGGAGCTTTAGTACTCTGATGCGATGATGTTATCAATCTGGGACGACTCCGAGGTTCCTGCCGAAGGGCCTTTAAAAGAGGGTCTGGTGGCGCGCATGCCTAGTAAGGCCCAGCGTCGGCGTGGAGAATGGCAGAGTCTTGACCGCCATGTGGAGCCAGAGGGAACGCGGAGGCAGAGACTATCCTGCGCCACGAGCAGGCCCGGAGTAGGAAGCAGGGCGGTGCAAGATGTGAGTAGACGTGGTCACAGCTGTCTGCGACCGACGGGCATAACATTTTGTTTCCATCAACAACATCCCCGCCACCAACAGAGGAGTCCATGCACGACCAGCTGGAAAGGAGGTATGGGGCACACCTCTGACATTTACGGGTTGAGCCTCAGAAGGGTGGTCAACAGGTAGAATCAGATCCTGCGAGATCAGACTGCCGCAAACACGCAGAATGTTACGACATTGACCACAGCAGTTAACAGCATGATGAACATGCTGACGCAGATCCTGTAAAGGATGCCCAAGCAGCCATCTGAGTCTTCCCCAGCATCATTGGATTCCTCATCCTGCAGCAAATAAGAAGAGTTGTACCAACAATCCTGAGCAGGCCCCTCTAATGAGTCCCTGACCCAGCAAGTTGGAAGAAGCCTGCTAGGCCATCCTCTATATACGTTTCCTGTGCCAGCATGCAGAAGGGATGGTCACTGTGGTCCAGCAGCCTAACTATAAAGCCCTCCTTGATGCTCTTCCCATATGCCATCTTCCTTGATGCGGCCTCCAGTCATGGTCCAGCTGCTGCCTCTTCTGATCATATCTCATCTTTTGCTACAGATGCTGGTATCTCATCACAGCTCCTGCTGCTGCTGCTGCCTCCATGTTGCTGGGTCTTCTCTTGATCCTCCTGCCTTCATGCTGTGCTCTGTGATCCTGGTCCTGCTGCCTCCATGCTGCACTCTTTAGTCCTGGTCCTGCTGCCTTCACTTGAACTCTGATGCCTTGGCCCTTAGGCCAACAGCAGAGGCCTAGAGGGCTGCTGCTGCTTGGGACTAGGCAAACTTCCACAAACTGGATGGCACCCCTGTACTGGCATGACACGGCTTGGGGATCTGTATAATTTGTGTAAGGTAAGCATGACCTTACAGGTAGTATCCAGATCCCGAAGGCAGCCCACTACTGGGATGGCAGTCATTCTATGGAAGTCTGCCTGGTCTTAAACAGCAGCAGCAGCCCTCTAGGCCCTCTGCTCTTCAACTGTGGACATTCTCGACAAGACACTACTCCCTCACTCCTCATCCCTAGTCACACAGCTGCTGATACTCTGTTCCAACAGTCACCATGTACACAGTGGTGTCGAAGGGAACAATTGGTTAGTGTACAAGTGAAGCACCAAAAATGCTAAGCAAAACCTGTCCCCTAGATTCTACAGCAGATATGACCACAGCACCTCTATGTGTGCACAGGAAAGCAATTGACCTTCATAAGGCAGAAAGAAGATAGCCCTACCTTGCCAGCATATACAGAGGTCGAGAGTGAGTGTACAATGATGAGGCCTGAAGTGGCAGCTTCCATATCTACTGTGCATGATATGATCAACAGAGAAGAGGCTAAGGAGACCAATGACTGGAAAAAGAAACTCTCAAATAGGACTGCCGCCAGGCCTCTTGCAAGTGCCAAGCAAACCAACCCCCCCCCCCCCCACACACACACACACACAAACTCCCTGCACTGGGTATCTCACACATACTGCCACTAAACCCTCATCCAATCCAAACCATTCATCTGAATCAGCTCAACATCGATGCTATTAGGTGGTCCTTGCCACTCCACGTTCCTGCCATCCCAGCTTACCCACATTTAGTGGACAGCTCCTTAACACTCACTTCCTCCCTCCCTAAAGTGGCATGCCTCAGTGAAAGCTTAAGCTCTAAGTAGCTTTTGCACACCCCCACCAATAACTGGACTATTAGGCACACTCCAATTATTAGGTGGAAAAGCCTCCATGGCGGGGGTTGCATGGTGTGCATTACATGCAATTGTCAATTATTATGCACACTTGTAAGTCTGCATATTTGATGTATGATGCTGGCAAGTTTCATACCTCCACCCCTCTCTCAACTCTAGGTATAAATAGTGAGCAGACTAGGGGCAATTTTAGAGTATAAGGCCTATATGGTCCACTCTCAGAGGTGCTCCTTCTCAAGACTGGAAGCACTTGATAACTGCTTTCCAAAGGCAGCTGTACAAAATGAATGCACACACACTGCCTGCTCTGGGGTATGGATTGCTGTGGTAAGGGAAGGACATCCTAGTGCAATAGCACCCTCAAAGACAGAGATTGACAGGGTAACACAGCACATCACTCACTGAATCGCACACTGACACACTTATCTTTTGAGTACGGACTACCTGCAGCACTTTGTGCACCTACACATTGGCAATGCATATGTTACTGGAATGTTTGTCATCAAACAACATTGATGTGTGTGGCACCTTGTGCCATATCTGCTAATAAGGTAGTCAGAGTTCTTCCTCCGCACTAATTTTGTATACCTGGCCAAATAAAACACATCTGTCAGAAGCATATATGACACCTACTTGGTCTGAGGTACTAACATGAGCCCCTCAAGGCTTTAGGTGGCACTAAATGCATGTCTGGCAAGAGAACAGCACAGAAAGGCCATCAGCCATCATGCCAACCACTTGAGACCTCAACACTATGTGCCATGTACTATGGAGGCAGCTCGTAGGCTCATGAAGTCATCAACCAGCAACAGTTTCTCTAGCCTTAATGCTTTACACAGAGCAGATCATTGAGAGTGTAGGAGCACATCTGTCCTGCTCATCACTAACTGTAAAAGTGACTTCAACCACATGAGGCACAGCATAGAGGACAGCAGCTCTTTCTGATTCCCCACAAGTTGTGACAAGCATGTGGATCAGCAAGGGCCTGCAACCATTAAGCCATAGAAACGTGTGGAGTGAAGTTGCAATTGAAACTATCTGCAAGATGTTTAGTGCAAGAGAGCTCAGCTTATCTGCTTGAAGGTGGTAACAGATCGCACCAGGACTGTAAGAGATACTAGCTATTGCTCAAAGCAAAATACTCTGCATATTTTCTAGGTGCATACATACGTATATACAGCTGTACCACATGGCTACCAGTAAGCCTTGCAGCACCCGGGCATCTCAATATCTCTGTAAGACAAGCTGTGCTGGCCGATTTGAAGGCAGGAGGTTCAAACACGCTTAACCGTTGGCTTCTATGATGTCAATATTTGCTCAGGAGAGTTGGGTGTGCTCTTAGAGTCATTAGAAACTAAAGGGTAATGGTGAAATCTCTAAGCTCATAGTAAAATACAAGTGAAGGCAGGGCACTATCCGATTCCCAATCCTGCCTTCACAGAGTCGGATGTGCATCCTCAGGCTCTCACCTTCTGCACATTATCATTTACAGATTGCATAGGTAGGTGTAGTACGGTGCATGTGTGTCAGGGTGCAGTCAGCCACCAAGACGTATGCCACCATGGAACGACCTGTGCGCATTGTAGGAATGATACCAGGTAGCACAGGCCCTTTACCCAAGGCTGTAAGGGAAGACGTGCTACTCAAGCACTCTGATGTCAGTAAAAGGGTTGCCAACTGACTCCAATTTTCAGGACAGGTAAATTCTGTCCTGGTTTGGAACTCATTACGTTCAGGGATTTGATCAGATTTCTCTATAGCTTTTCTCAGCAAAATTAAGACTATCAATACCTGCATGAATGGGAGTAAGACAAGGACTGGATCAACATACTCTGCATATGAAGGGCATCCAATATGATAAAGGGGATGGAACAGCTCCCCTATGAGGTAAGGCTGAAGAGGTTAGGGCTGTTCAGCTTGGAGAAGAGACAGCTGAGGGGGGATATGATAGAGTAGATGTGACTCTGTTATTTACACTTTTGAATAATAGAAGGACCAGGGGGCATTCCATGAAGTTAGCAAGTAGCACATTTAAGACTAATCGGAGAAAATTCTTTTTCACTCAACGCACAATAAAGCTCTGGAATTTGTTGCCAGAGGATGTGGTTAGTACAGTTAGTGTAGCTGGGTTCAAAAAAGGTTTGGATAAGTTCTTGAAGAAGTCCATTAATGGCTATTAATCAAGTTTACTTAGGGAATAGCCACTGCTATTAATTGCATCAGTAGCATGGGATCTTCTTAGTGTTTGGGTAATTGCCAGATTCTTGTGGCCTGGTTTTGGCCTCTGTTGGAAATAGGATGCTGGGCTTGATGGACCCTTGGTCTGACCCAGCATGGCAATTTCTTATGTTCTTATATCCAGGAAATCTGGATGCAGTTGGAAAACCAAGTCAGTAGTGACGGTAAAACTGGTGATGCAGTGGTGTCAGCTGTGTCTTGGCATGCCCATGTGACAGTAAGCCAACCCAGTACAGGTGTATAACTTCACATGCACACATTTGACAGCTACGGAATGAGGCAGTACAATGGGAACTCTGTCACTGAAACCTTTAGCTGTTTACCTGTACCTTTAGGTTGTGCCTATACGTTTCAGAGCTATTTGCTATTTACATCATTTCTAGAGCTGTAACTCTCCTTGCTCGAGGACCAGCTGGGGTGGCATCACACTTGCAGCACTATTTCATTCACATTTCAGCGCTAGGATGGGGTCTGCAGGGGAGGGCCAGCAAGTAACCTGGCACTAGTTAGGCCAAATTATTAACACTGTTTTGACAGTCATTCACAAACTCACGTACCACACATGCCTCTTTTAGTGTCACTATGAGGCAAAACGCATTATGGTAGCCACATGTATTTTAAGTCATCTTTACTTTCACAACTGTTTTTCCAGTACACTGTACAAGTCCATTGTCAAGATGAATCCTGAGTAGGCATACGTGTTTTCTGGTACACAGTGACTGTGATAGAGAAGCACTGAGAGAAAGAATGATGATAGCGAGGAGAGCAGCAGTTAACAGTCTATTGGCCTCCCTTCCCTGGAAGGGGATGCGGTAGGTGAGGCCTATCAGGCAAAGTAGCATTGTATAATGTTTTCGTGGAGCTCGCTGCCACTCAGTGTGGAGTCCTCGGCTCATGCAAGGACATATTGGGGATCCAGGGGGGAGATCCAGAACTATATCCATTCGTAGTCAATGGTGTAGAGAGAGATTATGGAAGACACAACAGAGCAGAACTATATCTCCAACTTTGGGTGGGGCATATATTAAAGTTCCACCAGTCTTGTCCAAACAGCAAAATAGACTTTTGAGAACTCAGCAAGTGTGTTCGATGACACAGCAGGTAACACATAAGATCTCATTGTACCTCGTCTCTGCTGGCAAGTGGGGAATGGCAACGGGGGTGAGAAACCAGGTCCTGCAACCGTACCCAGAATCTCCTGTAGCAAAGACAGATTTAAGCCATCAATCATAGCATTGTCACTAGCAGATCTGGCTTGCAAAGCACAGTATCCTATAAGACTGTTTAAGATACCCTGTACCTTTCCCCGAGCCTTAAAGGTTGATTTGCCTCAAATAAGTGCAAAGTCACATTGTTCTGGGCCAGTATATGTGCAGGATAGCTGTAGCCAAAAGTAGCTCAGTTTTTCTGGACTACTAAATCGCATCTGGGTATTCCAACAATTGTTTGCCAGGCCTTTGTAACCGAGCTAAGGCTACTGGTGTGAAGCAGTCAGCCAACCTTGAAGCTATACATAAGAGCTGCCACAGTTGTGTTAGCTGAAAAAACGGTACCTCATAGTGCGATTGCGAATGTCCCTGCTGGCTCTGCAGTATATCCTCCATAGAAACCAATTTGTGAGCCCCATCTCAGGGAATATGCCTGGCCACCAACAAGCACAGGACGCTGCTTCTGGCTGAGGTTTGTGAGACTCCAGACAAACTGTGGCCGACAATCTGGATGACGCATCACTAACCAGCCACATGCGATTGTGCCATAACAGCAGTATGGACACTTCAAGCTTGTCATTAACCAGTGAGATATAAGTAGCTCCCAATGGGAGGATAGGAGCAGGGCCATTTTGAAAATGAAAACGTTGAAATTGTACAGTGCCTGCTTATACACCAAGCTTTAGGGCCGGTGCATTGTTTGCTGTCACAAGATTAGCAGGTCTCTGCAGCATGGGGAGAAAAAGCCAGGCCCTGGGGCAATGGCCTGCAGATGCAACTGTACAAAGCCACTTGTCATGGCAGCGATGCTTTTCCTCCCCCCCCCCCCCAGCATTCCCCCATGTCCATGCCATTTGCCACAAACACATAGCCAGAGATGGAATATAGAAAGAAGCGTCTCTCTTACCTATGAGCCAACCGACACTTTACAACCATCCTCAAAATTGTCACACAGACCCGATTGCCTAAGTATACAGGAATCATGCACAGCTCCTGAGTACCTGGCCACCACATCAAGGATGCCCATTTGAGTATCACAAACCACTTGCACATTGATGGAGTGGAAGAGCTTTCTGTTGCGTTAGATCTCCTCCCTGTCACAGGGTGAAATGATGGTCATGTGAGTGAAGTCGATATCTCCCAGAACACCGGGAAAGCTTGTGAAAGCGTAAAAGCTTCTCTTCAAGTCCATCAAGTCTTTCCACACCCAAGGAAATGCTATGTAGTGACTAAGGTCAGGGAAAATCCGTTTCGGGGTTCGGGGCCCCCGGCCCACAACAAATGCACATCTCTACTGGAAAGCTCTGGCCTTGAAGTAGTGGAAAGACCGGTTCTGTTTGTCACATTATTTTCTGAACATGACAGAGCTATAATAATGAAATACTACTTTAAAGCAATGAATGTTACTTATTTGGGAGGGTTAGTCCGTATTTTCCCAGATCTTTGTAGAAAACGCAGTTACGCCAAAAAAATTTCCTAACAATGCGCCCAGAAGTTGTTGCGATGGGTGCTAATTTCCTTTTGAGATATCCCGCAAGTTGTGTAATAAAGTATTCTGGAAATACATATGTGTTTTATAACCCAGAGCAGATAAGGGAATTCTTAAATGCCAGAATGGTTATCCCAACAAGTTAAAAAAAAAAAGCTTGCCCATTAATGAATTAAAGATATGGTATTTACAGGAGTTTGTTTATATTATAGTTTCTTCTTGAACTCCTCTAGATTACCTGGGAAAAGAGTGAAAGTAAATATTTCCTGATATATTTAATTAGGATAAATATATTTCTTTTTTGTAACTTTCTTTTGATTTCAAAGCAAAGTTATCTTTGTTTGTATTATAAAATTGCATAATAAATAAATAAATAAATAAATAAATAAGAGAAACTGAAACATGGATTTGATTTTGAAAAATGATCACAGCTTTATTAGATGAATACAATGCAGGTGTAGAGTCTCGCTTACTCCCTATCCTTTTCTTCCTTTGTTGTGCTGAAAGTGGGCGCTATGTATTAGCACCCGCTTTCATAACGCGCCTCCAGGCACCTCTCCTGGGGGCGCGATACAATATTTAAATTAGGGCTCGCACTGTCGAGGAGGCGCTGGGGCGAATGCGTGCCCCTAGCACCTCCTTGACAGCACGAGCTGGAGAGAGGTCCACTGTCGGTAGCTGTCCGCCGGTTAAGAAAACGGACGCTGAATTTCTCTGCATTCCATTTTCCTAACCAGCGCACATGCCGGGGTTAGGAAAATGGACGCTGATAAATTCAACGTCCATTCTCTGAACCTGACTATGGGCACCAGAAGGAGTTAATAAATCAATATTAAAGTGTCAGGTACTTAATATTAGTTTATTCACTCCTTCACTTATTGCCGATTGGTCCCTTTACTGTCACATCCGTGAAAAGGCCAATCACCTTTCAGAAGGCTGTCCTGAAAGGTGATTGGTCCTTTCAATGACAAGTGACTGTGAAGGGACCAATTGCTGATTGGCAGGCGTTAATTTCTGATCGCTAAACTGTTCGTCTTAGACGCACATGTTTGTTTTGCATAGGGAGTGAATAGCTAATAGCCTCATTCACATGTATTTGCATGTGATGAGCGCTATTAGTTTCACTCCGCGTTGGATGTGCATTGTAGAGGCGCTAATCCCCTTATATTGCACAAGGGGATTATTTAGCACCTATACAACCCCCATTCAACTGCGGGTTATACAGTGTGCTGGGCTAAGCGCACTGTATTGCATCGGCCCCTTTGGGAGTGCCTTTTGGAAACAGCACACATTCATTAAGAATTGCTTCTAGTCCATTGTTAGCAATCCACCCTGACTCAGGCACACAAGCGGCATGTTACCAGGCTCTGCCTTTAATGGCAAAGACTAAACCTACCTGAAGGTTTAGTCTTATCTGTCTTATCTGTAAGATGCTTGAGTCAAAGGCTGTCCTGGCTCTTAACCCTGTGCTGCCATCCAAGCAACTTGTCACTGTTTGCTGTCTCTTCAGAATCTTTCCATAATCTTCAGAGGCATCAATACCCGCCATAGGGATAGCCGACCAATGGCACCAGTAGCCCCCGTGACATAGTAAGGGCAAAGGCTATAGGCGCCATTTTGAATACTGGCAGCCGACGACCCGAGTGCAGGAGTTGGCTCCAGGACCCCCGCTGGACCACCAGGGACTTTTGGCAAGTTTTGTGGAGGTCAGGAGTCCCACCCAAGACTTGCCAAAAGTCCCTGGTGGTCCAGCGGGGGTCCTGGAGCCATCTCCTGCACTCGGGCCGTCGGCTACCAATATTCAAAATGGCGCCAATAGCCTTTGCCCTTACTATGTCACAGGGGCTTCCAGTGCCATTGGTCGGCTCCTGTCACATGGTAAGAGCACAAGATGGCGCCGGCATCCATTGCTCCATGTGACAGGGGCCGACCAATGGCACCGGTAGCCCCTGTGACATAGTAAGGTCAAAGGCTATCTGCGCCATTTTGAATACCGGCAGCCGACGGCGTGAGTGCAGTAGATGTCTCCCGGACCCCCGCTGGACCACCAGGGAGTTTTGGCAAGTCTTGGGGGGGTCAGAAGGGTGGGGGGTTGTAGTTAATTAAATTTTAGCTGAGAAACGAATAAGAATGGAACGCATGAACGGACCGGGGGCCCCTCTCGCCGAATGCAACGTATCTGCCCCCCCGACGAATATGAATACCGAATGTAATATATGCGGTCCCTCTGCACATCCCTATTGTACACCAGTATGAATTAGTGATTTTCACATGGAAGGCTGGTATATAAAGCACATAAATAAATAAATACATAAATAAATTAGCAGGATAAGCTAAGTGAATGGGCCTAGTTTGTGGAATTCTTTGCCTGCAACTCTACATGATATTAATGATATTGGGAGCTTTAGGAAACAAAAGCTTATCTGTTTCTACAAGCTTTTGCATTAAAATCTCGTGAATAGGAGATAAGAATATTTTTATTGTTTTATTGTTCTACTGTATATGTTAATGATGTATGTCACTGTATTTTATTTTTGATTGTTCTGAATTATTTTTATGTAATCCACTTAGCAAGATCCATTGTTATAAGCATAATAAAAACATTTAAAAACAAATAAATAAATAACCTTTAGACTTGCTATAGGCCACGTCTAACTTATCCAGTTAACTTAACCAGATGACGCTGAATATTTCTACTTATCTGGCTAAGTTATCCGGACAGAGGCACCCCCTAGTTATGCCCACTGCTTACCTACTATCTGGCTAACTATTTAGCTGACTATTTGAATTATTCAGTGTCAGCTACTTAGCTGGATAAATTGGATTTAGCTGGCTAAATAGCTTTTGAATACGGACCCCATCATGTTTAGTTTTAATCCTTATCATATTACTGAATAATTTATAATTTACTTTGTTTTTAGATTTAATTTGTTAGTATGCAAGTTTTTTATTGTACACTGCTTTGATTTACTTGTAAGATTTACAATTAATCAAATAATAAATAAACTAAAAGATTTTATAAAACAGGTTCTATGGTATGACAGTCCAACTTTATTTTTAACTTCATATATTTAAAAACAAGAGTATGTGAAGTATAACAAGGAAAGAAAACAATTTATTTTTTAAGCATTTTCCAGATATGTGATTGCCCATCACATATCACATTAATTAAGCAACAGTGGCTACACCAGGAGACTTTACCATCAGATATTCATCCATGCTGAAAGCTGGAAACTCTGAGCAGACAGTAAGAGTATCTAATAAAGAGACATGATAAACTATATAACAAATCCATCTAAACACTATAAATCCACTTAAAGATATAAACCCTGAAATATTAATCTCTTCCTTGTATGGTCCCATTTCATCAATTCACTTGTAGTCCTGTTTTTCTAAAGCTGTTACTTGATAAATGCCAAGTACACTGTAGAGATTACTAAGTGAATTATCCAGTTTAAACATAAAACTTATTGCTATGCAATCAATGTCAATGTCCTTCAGAAAATTCACATTTTGTTTTACTTGTTGGTATATCAATTCAATTGCTCATTGATTTAGGATTGGTTCATAAAGTGAACTGTTATAAAGTAATACATGAATGAATCCTTAGTGACTTTCAAAGCAATCATAAGAAATCTGATTATATTTTATTGCGCTTGGTGGCTTGCGGCCTCCCGAATGCAGCCATCTTCCTGCTTTCACAGCTCCCGCCGCAATCTCCCCAGTCCCTGCGTGCTGCTCCACTAGGCACATGCGCCTGATCCTGCCCTTCTTAAAGGGCCAGTGGTGGGAATCTGAGCCCAGTGCCCATTGATGACATAACCACCCCAGGACTATTTTAGCTTGGCTCCTGCTTGCCTTGGCAATGAGTTGACTCCTTTGGGAGTAATGGATTGCCTGCATGCCTAGTTCATGATTTTGCTCAATGTGCTCCTGAGTTCCTGTTCCTGGGTCCCCATCAGTTTGGTTGTTTCCTGAATTCATGTCTTCTTGGTCAGCCTTTCCCTTGTTTGTCTCCAATGTCCCATCCCACTTCTGTGGTCCTCAACCATTTTCCCTTAATCTCCCTTCAGATTGATCTTCTGGCTTCGAGTCTGGACAGGACTCCGACCTTGCTTCTCACTGCCTGCCCCGACAACTGCTTGGACTCTGACATTGCTTCTCACCACCTGACTCGACCAATGCTTGGACTCCGACCTTGCGCTTCACTGCCTATCTCTGACCAAGGCTTGTATACCTACATTACTCTGCCCCCCCTGCTTTAATCACCTCTCAACCCTGGACTGTTCCTCTGCTAACCCTTCGCTGTGTTGACCCACAGTGTGCCCATTTGCCTGTAATTCCACCACTACAGAGGCCCCCATGTAAGACCAACCAACCCTGGCACCCAAGGGCTCAACCTAAGAGGAATGTGGGCTGGTATTGGTGAAGCTCCAGTTGGACCTCTGCTTTTACCAGCTCTGCCTGCCGATGGTGGGGACCTGTGGGGCTCCTCCCCACAGGTAGTGCCAAGTCCCTTCGGCTCAAGGGTTCACCACCTCAACAGGTTGCCAAGACCATGGACCCAGTGGATACCTCTGCTCTTCAGGCCATTCCGGGCATGGCCCAGAAGATAAGGAACAGCAATGCTTTCTCAAAGCTCTAGCAGACTCTATGGAGCATCTCAGTGCCCTCCTACATTCCTCAGTCTCTATGGGAGCACTGACGCCTCCTACACTGGCTACTGACACTCCTCCATGCTCCGTCATACCGCTGCCAGCATTTCCCCGCTATTCTGGGGAGCCTCAACTATGTCAAGGGTTCATCAACCAATTCAACATGCATTTTTGTCTCCAATCAGCACAGTTTCCAGATGACTCTATGAAAACAACCTACATTCTTTCCCTTCTGGAATGCAAGGCTTTAGCCTGGGTCTCTCCCTTGTGGGAGCGATCTGATCCCATTCTTTGGAACCTTCAACGTTTTTCGGTGGTCTTTATGATTGTATTTGATGACCATGGTTGCCAGGCAGCTTCCGGTTTGGATCTCCTCCACATCCGTCAAGGCAGTCACTCCCTCTCAGACTATACCATCGAATTCCAGACCCTGGATACGGAACTCCACTGGTGAGAGGACTGCCTTCACTCCATCTTCCTAGATGGATTGTAATCCCATAATAAGGATGAATTGGCAGCTCATGAGCTTCTCGACTCGCTAGACTCTCTTATTTTATTGAGTTGGCAGGAAGGACTGACCATCGACACCAGAAGCGAAACCAGGAGTTACAATACTCTAGGAGACATGTGGCTGCAGCCAGCCATCCCCGGTGCCTCTCTTCTCGACCGGAGGTCTCACCTTCCTCTGAAACCTCTACAGAGGAACCGATGCAACAGGGATGCAGTCAGCTGACCCCCGGAAGAGTGCCTCCAATGCCTCCAGGCCAGGCTCTGTCTCTACTGTGGCGAGGCAGGTCACTTAATAGCCCACTGCCCCGTAATGCTGATAAACTTCCAGGCCTAAGACTCAGTGAGGGGCTGATCCTAGGCCTTTCTTCTCTGGTTCCCCATTAACGCTTCCAGTGACACTCACCATGGGCAGTCAGGACTTCACCATGCTAACCCTAGTGGATTCAGGGGCTGGAGGGAACTTCCTAATGAAAGTCCTTGTTGAACATCTCCAAATTACCATGCTCCCCTGCCCGGTTCAATTGGTTCTCTCCTCCATACACAGGAATCCCCTACCAGGGAAAATTACCCGCATCATGGCTCCATTAAAGCTTCATACAGGTTCCCTTCATGTGGAGCACCTGGCATTCCACGTCATCGATAAGGCTATACACATCCCACTGTCCTGGTATTACCCTGGCTCTAAAGCACTCCCCTCAGTTTGACTGGGCTTCGCTTCCACTGTCCCTGGGAGGTTCTGACTGACATGCTACCTGCCTAGAGAAGGTAGCAATCCAGCAATGTCTCCGTTGCTCCACAGGCCTTCCTCCACAGTATGCGTAATTTGCCGATATTTTTTACAAGAAGACAGCAGACACCTTGCCCCCTCACTGGGAGTTTGATTGTGCCATTGACCTGCTACCTAGTGCAAGCCTCCTCGGGGAAGGATGTATCCCTGAGATGAAGGCCATGTCTGAATACATACAAGAAAACCTGGACAAGGTGTTCATCCATTGGTCCACTTCCACAGATGGCGTAGGCTTTTTCTTCATGGCAAAGCCCTCCCTCATTGTATAGACTACTGAGGCTTGAATGTGATTACCTAAAAGGACCGTTACCCCTTGCATTTGATCTCAGAGTTGTTTGACCGTCTGCAAGGAGCAAAGTTCTTCTCTAAACTGGACCTCTCAAGGGCGCACAATTTAATCTGGATCTGACATGTGATAAGTGAAAAATGGCCTTCAACACTAGAGACGGCTATTACGAGTTCTTGGTGATGCAATTTGGCCTATGCAACACCCCAGTCATTTTTCCAAAACATGATGAATGAGATCTTCCAGGACCTCCTATATGAGTGTGTGGTTGTATACCTGGATGACATCTTAGTCTTTTCCAAGGATCTGGGTTCCCATCGCCAGGACATCTCCCAGGTACTCCAACACCTCCGAAACAATCAGCTTTATGCCAAGTTCGAGAATTGCTTATTTGAAAGAGAGAGTCTTCCCTTCTTGGGCTACATTGTCTCCAGCCGAGGTTTTAACATGGACCCCGGCAAACTCAGGTGTATCCTAGATTGGCCTCCATATAGCGGGTTACAAGCCCTATGGCCTCAGTCTAGTGGGTTACAAACCCTACAGAGCTTCTGCACCTTCATTAATTACTTTTGCCACTTTATAAACAACTACTCCAAGATAGCTACTCCGCTCACGACCCTTACCCATAAGGGTATTCACGCCAAACTCTGGCCACCAGAGGCCATGACAACATTTGAAGAATTAAAGGCTGCCTTCCTTCGGGAGCCCTGCCTCCATCACCTGGACCTGATGCTCCCCTTCACTGTCGAAGTAGACGCCTCTTCCGAGGGGGTAGGGGCAAGACTGAGCCTGCACTTTTCCACTGGAACCCTGCACCCCTGTTCCTTTTTCTCTTTGAAATTCTCCCCAGCTGAACACAATTATGGGATCAGCAACAGGGAGCTACTGGCAATCAAATTAGCGCTGGCAGAATGGCGCCACTGGTTGGAGGGAGCACATCGAATAACCATCCACACCTATCATAAGAACTTGGAGCAACTCCACCAAGCCCAGCGATTGAATCCTCAACAGGTCCCCTGGTCCCTATTTTTTTTACTCATGCTTTCCATGATTAAATAGGATTTGTCAGTATGGGTTAATACACAGATATCTGTTGTTCATGGAAAGCATTAAAAAACATTGGCATGTGCTACAATTACATTCAGTTTTTTCAGAGCCTCCCCTTTTTGCCTATCAGCGGAGTAGAAATCTCCGTGATCATGTGGTACGTGCATCTTTGACTCATCAAGAATTCACCAGGATACCAGGCCATCATAACCAGTGTGGCACCTGTGATATGTGCATGAACACTATTGAAGGCCATGTTTGGCAACATCCTGTCACGGGCTACAACTATAAAAAACAATCCAAGACAACATGTGACTCAACATGGGTTGTATATTTAATACAATGTCCCTGCCCATTAATATACGTGGGCCGGACTAGCAGAAAAATTAGAACAAGGCTCCGTGAACACAGAAGCCGTTTAAATACGGCAAACCTGGAGGCACCAATAGTCAGTCACTGCATTGAAGCAGGCCACGCGTTTAATCAATTGCAATGGACAATCTTAGAACAAGTTACACCAAATCCTCGGGGAGGCGACCCAAATCAATTGTTAAACTATCGAGAACAGTGGTGGATTTATTCATTAGCTACACAAACCCCATGGGTCTCAATGACTCAGTCGAATGGTCTTCATTGTTATAGCCGTATGGCGTATTCACTAGGGTTAATTGGTTTATTAATTGGTTCCATTACACACAAGCAGGTATAAAACTGGACCTGAAAAATGGCGGATCCAGCTGTTACACAAAGCTGCAGCCAAGTAGCAGTAAAGTTTGTTTGGCAGTTTTGGGAACCGTACGTACACTACGGATAGCAGTTTTCTGTTCCTCATAATCTTTGAGAGACTTTAACCATGCATGTCATCTTTTATAGAAATGGCAACCCGTGGCCCCTGAAGAAGCTGACAGAAACACGAGCCGTGCCGGGCCAGCATCCAGCCTGTTATCCCTGCTGCAACCGCTGCACTCACTGCTACGATAAGTGAACTCTTTCTGCTCTAATGTAAAATTACTAAAAAATGCAAAAAAATGATGCAATGAAGCGTTAAGAAGCATTACGAAAATACTTAAACACCCCCAGAGAAACCAATGATTAAATCTTTGTGACGGTCTAAGTTTTGAAAAATTGACTGCACAATTATATTGGTGGCATAGAGGGCTACCGTGAACATAGCCCGCCATCTTTGTATGAGGTTTCTCTAAACTCAACATCAGACTACATGGTACCAGCGTTTAAATTTTTTGTAATTATGATGTCATGTTGAATTTTGTGATCTAAGAATACATCATATTCATACAGTCTTATATTTCAAGCGCCAAGACTATTGGGCATAACTGCTTCCATGGGCAGAAATCTCCCACAACTCTCACCCATGCACTGCCATGGATTCCTTGTCCTTTCAAATTGTTAATGGTAGACAACCACTACCTCCTCTAACTCTTCCCCTAACAGTTTTGTCACTGGCAGCTCAACTGTCTGTGCAAGAACTTGCATTATATTTAGCAGATGCTACAGAAAGTGGGCTTAAAAGTCAAACGTCTCACTGACCTTCACCGGAGGCCCGCACCACAGTTTAAACTAGGGTAAAAGGTATGGCTCAGTATACGCCATATCAGACGTCGAGATCCATCCATGTGGCTCACTCCCTGGTACATCGGGCTAACATGGTATCTAGGTCCCCTGTACCTCAAAAACACAGAAGTCTGAAAATCAGTAACCTCTGAACAATTCTGAACCTTTAAAATGACTAGTACTGTGTAGCCATTTCTAAGTTTCAGTTTAGAGGTTTTTTTCTATTCCTCTTTCCTTATTTCTCCCATGGCCCACCTGCAGCTATTAGAATTAGGAAGCTAGCCAGCGCTTTGTTAAGATAAGAACATAAGAAACTGCCATACTGGGTCAGACCAAGGGTCCATCAAGCCCAGCATCCTGTTTCCAACAGTGGCCAAAACAGGCTAAAAATACCTGGCAAGTACCCAAACACTAAGTACATCCCATGCTACTGATGTGAGTAATAGCAATGGCTATTTCCTATGTCAACTTGATAAATAGCAGTTAATGGACTTCTCCTCCAAGAACTTATCCAAACCTTTTTTAATTCCAGCTACACTAACTACACCAACCACATACTCTGGCTACAAATTCCAGAGCTTAATTGTGCGTTCAGTGAAAAAGAATTTTCTCCAATTAGTTTTAAATGTGCTACTTGAAAACTTCATGGAGTGTCCCCTAGTCCTTCTATTATCCAAAAAAGTTAATAACCAATTCACATTTACCCATTCTAGACCTCTCATGATTTTAAAGACCTCTATCATATCCCCCCTCATCTGTCTCTTCTCCAAGCTGAATAACCCTAACCTCTTTAGCCATTCTTCATAAGGGAGGCATTCCATCCCCTTTATCATTTTCATCGCCCTTCTCTGTACCTTCTCCAGTTCAACTATATTTTTTTGAGATGTGGCAATCAGAATTGTACACAGTATTCAAAGTTAGGTTGCACCATGGAGCGATACAGAGGCATTATGATATTTTCTATTTTACTCATCATTCCCTTCCTAAAAATTCCTAACATTAAGAACATAAGAACATAAGAAAATGCCATACTGGGTCAGACCAAGGGTCCATCAAGCCCAGCATCCTGTTTCCAACAGTGGCCAATCCAGGCCATAAGAACCTGGCAAGTACCCAAAAACTAAGTCTATTCCATGTAACCATTGCTAATGGCAGTGGCTATTCTCTAAGTGAACTTAATAGCAGGTAATGGACTTCTCCTCCAAGAACTTATCCAATCCTTTTTTAAACACAGCTATACTAACTGCACGAACCACATTCTCTGGCAACAAATTCCAGAGTTTAATTGTGCGTTGAGTAAAAAAGAACTTTCTCCGATTAGTTTTAAATGTGCCCCATGCTAACTTCATGGAGTGTCCCCTAGTCTTTCTACTATCCGAAAGAGTAAATAACCGATTCACATCTACCTGTTCTAGACCTCTCATGATTTTAAACACCTCTATCATATCCCCCCCTCAGTCGTCTCTTCTCCAAGCTGAAAAGTCCTAACCTCTTTAGTCTTTCCTCATAGGGGAGTTGATCCATTCCCCTTATCATTTTGGTAGCCCTTCTCTGTACCTTCTCCATCGCAATTATATCTTTTTTGAGATGCGGCGACCAGAATTGTACACAGTATTCAAGGTGCGGTCTCACCATGGAGCGATACAGAGGCATTAGGACATTTTTCGTTTTATTCATCATTCCTTTTCTAATAATTTCCAACATTCTGTTTGCTTTTTTGACTGCCGCAGCACACTGAACCGACGATTTCAATGTGTTATCCACTATGACACCTAGATCTCTTTCTTGGGTTGTAGCACCTAATATGGAACCCAACATCGTGTAATTATAGCATGGGTTATTTTTCCCTATATGCATCACCTTGCACTTATCCACATTAAACTTCATCTGCCATTTGGATGCCCAATTTTCCAGTCTCACAAGGTCTTCCTGCAATTTATCACAATCTGCTTGTGATTTAACTACTCTGAACAATTTTGTGTCATCTGCAAATTTGATTATCTCACTCGTCGTATTTCTTTCCAGAACATTTATAAATATATTGAACAGTAAGGGTCCCAATACAGATCCCTGAGGCACTCCACTGTCCACTCCCTTCCACTGAGAAAATTGCCCATTTAATCCTACTCTCTGTTTCCTGTCTTTTAGCCAGTTTGCAATCCACGAAAGGACATCGCCACCTATCCCATGACTTTTTACTTTTCCTAGAAGCCTCTCATGAGGAACTTTGTCAAACGCCTTCTGAAAATCCAAGTATACTATATCTACCGGTTCACCTTTATCCACATGTTTATTAACTCCTTCAAAAAGTGAAGCAGATTTGTGAGGCAAGACTTGCCCTGGGTAAAGCCATGCTGACTTTGTTCCATTAAACCATGTCTTTCTATATGTTCTGTGATTTTGATGTTTAGAACACTTTCCACTATTTTTCCTGGCACTGAAGTCAGGCTAACCGGTCTGTAGTTTCCCGGATCGCCCCTGGAGCCCTTTTTAAATATTGGGGTTACATTTGCTATCCTCCAGTCTTCAGGTACAATGGATGATTTTAATGATAAGTTACAAATTTTTACTAATAGGTCTGAAATTTCATTTTTTAGTTCCTTCAGAACTCTGGGGTGTATACCATCCGGTCCAGGTGATTTACTACTCTTCAGTTTGTCAATCAGGCCTACCACATCTTCTAGGTTCACCGTGATTTGATTCAGTCCATTATGTTTGCTTTTTTGACTGCCACAGCACACTAAGCCGATGATTTCAAGGTATTATCCACTATGACGCATAGATCTCTTTCCTGGGTGGTAGTTCCTAAAATAGTACCTAATACTGTGTACCTACAGCAAGGGTTATTTTTCCCTATATGCATCACTTTCCACTTGTCCATGTTAAATTTCATCTGCCATTTGGAAGTCTCGCAAGATCCTCCTGCAATTTATCACTATCTGCTTTTGATTTAGCTATTATGAATAATTTTATATCATCTGCAAATCTGATTACCTTACTCATGGTATTCCTTTCCAGAAGATTTATAAATATATTGAAAAGCATCAGTCCAAGTACAGATCCCTGAGGCACTACACTGTTTACTCTTTTCCAATGTGAAAACAGACCATTTAATCCTAATCTGTTTCCTGCCTTTTAACCAGTTTGTAATCTATAAAAGGACATCACCTCCTATCCCATGACATTTTAGTTTTCTTAGAAGGCTCTGAAATTCAGATCTATTAGTTAAAATTTGTAATTTATCATTAAAATCATCCATAGTACCTGAAGACTGGAGGATGGCCAATGCAACTCAATATTTAAAAAGGGCTCCAGGGGTGATCCAGAAAACTATAGCCTGGTGAGCCTGATTTCAGTGCCAGGAAAAAATAGTGGAAGCTATTTTAATGATCAAAATAACAGAGCATATAGAAAGACATGGTTTAATGGAACACAGCATGTATTTACCCAAGAGAAGTCTTGCATCACAAATCTGCTTCATTTTTTTTGAAGGGGTTAATAAACATGTGGACAAAAGTGAACCAGTAGATATAGTATATTTGGATTTTCAGAAAGCATTTGAGAAAGTCCGTCATGAGAAGCTTCTAAGAAAACTAAAACGACATGGGATAGGAGGCAATGTCCTTTGTGGATTACAAAAACAAAGGAAACAGAGAGTAGGATTAAATGTTCTGTTTTCACAGTGGAAAAGGATAAACAGTGGAGTGCCTCAGGGATCTGTACTTGGACATGTGTTTTTCAATATATTTATTAGGGATGTGAATCGTTTTTTGACGATTTAAAACAATCGTCAGATATATTTTAAATCGTCAAAAATCGTTAGAGCCGCGATACAATAGCAATTCCCCCGATTTATCGTCAAAAAATCATAGATCGGGGGAGGGGGGAGGGTGGGAAAACCGGCACACCAAAACAACCCTAAAACCCACCCGACCCTTTAAAATAAATCCCCCACCCTCCCGAACCCCCCCAAAATGTTTTAAATTACCTGGGGTCCAGTGGGGGGGTCCCGGCGCGATCTCCCGCTCTCTGGCCATGTCTGCGTTAATAGAAATGGTGCCGGTGGCCCTTTGCCCTTATCATATGACAGGGCAAAGGTAGCGCTGGCGCCATTTTGGTTCCTGGCTCCCGATGTCACGAGTGCAGGAGATCGCTCCCGGACCCCCGTTGGACCCCCAGGGACTTTTGGCCAGCTTGGGGGGGGTTCTCCTGACCCCCACAAGACTTGCCAAAAGTCCAGCGAGTGTCCAGGAGTGACCTCCTGCATGCGGGCCATATTGCCAATATTCAAAATGGCGCCGGCGCTACCTTTGCCCTCACTATGTCATACGGGCGACCGTATGACATAGTGAGGGCAAAGGTAGCGCCGGCGCCATTTTGAATATTGGCAATATGGCCCGCATGCAGGAGGTCACTCCTGGACACTCGCTGGACTTTTGGCAAGTCTTGTGGGGGTCAGGAGAACCCCCCCAAGCTGGCCAAAAGTCCCTGGGGGTCTGGGAGCGATCTCCTGCACTCGTGACATCGGGAGCCAGGAACCAAAATGGCACCGGCGCTACCTTTGCCCTGTCATATGATAAGGGCAAAGGGCCACCGGCGCCATTTCTATTAACGCAGCCGTGGCCAGAAAGCGGGAGATCGCGCCGGGACCCCCCCACTGGACCCCAGGTAATTTAAAACATTTTGGTGGGTTTGGGAGGGTGGGGGATTTATTTTAAAGGGTCGGGGTGGGTTTTAGGGTTGTTTTGGTATGCCGGTTTTCCCGCCCTGCCCCGATAAAACGATTTTTTAACCAAAAAAACTAAGACGATCAGATTTCCCCCCCCCCAGCCAAAATCGATCATTAAGACGATCGATCACACGATTCACAACCCTAATATTTATAAATGATCTGGAAAGGAATAAAATTAGTGAGGTTATCAAATTTGCAGATGATACAAAAGTATTCAGAATAGTTAAATCACGGGGGCGCACTTGAGCAGCGCCCAAGATGGCTGCCTAACCTGAGAGCTCTGTCAGACCTCACTGAAATAACACTGAAACCCGCTCTGTTTTTGGCTGCAATTTGCCTGAAACTTTACCCGAATATCCTGGAAATGTCCACCTCCAAGTCGGGGAAAATTGAAGCAGCATTCGCTGCCACATTGGGCTCTAAATGGCCAAGCAAGATCCACCCACCCCAGAGAAATCCTCTACGCCTAAAGCAATGGTGTTGGCAGATCTGGTTCTACTAGAGCTGAAACAGCTTAAAGATATGCTCCAACTGAATATAGATGCGACTGCGGCGATTCAGAGTGACCTGCAATCGGTAACACAACAAATGGCCAGTTTTCAGATCCGACTGGACGACGTAAAAGCACAAACCTCCTCGTTACTGCTGGCGACTGCACCACTGCCACAAATTAGTCGTGAGTTAGAAAATCTGCAATCGGAACTCGAAGACCCGTCCAACAGGAATCGTCGTAACAACCTCCGTCTTTTAGGCATACCGGAAGGGCCTGAGGACCTGACCCGATAGCGTTTATCACCTGCTTAAAAGTTAAATTTGATCGTCCCTTCAAAATTGAAAGAGCGTACAGAGTACGGACCAGGCTTCTACGTGACTCTCCCCACCCACGGCCTCTCATTTTCAAAGTACTCCGATACCCTCAAGTTCTCCTTCTTTTGGCTGCCGCTAAGAGCCAATCGCCATTACAATTCCAGGGCCATAATATTCTTCTGGTTCCAGATTTTGCTAAGGCCACAGCCAAAAAACGGAAAAGTTTCTTGGCTTTGCATCCACGTTTGCGATCCCTAGGAATCCAATATTGCCTCCTCTACCCGGTGCAAATGAAGACAACGTATCAAAATCACACTAAGATTTTTCATCAGCCTGTGGTGCTTGAGGAATTTCTGCAGGCCCAGGAAGCTGCTTCTAACATGGTCACCTGAAGCCATTTCATAGACTCGGACCTTTACTACTAGAGGTACTAATTCCGATTTACACCCAGCATAGTTGTATTGTTTACTAGTATCTTTTTTGCTAATTCCCCTGATCCCTCCCTGCAGCAGGTTATTGCAAGGGAGGTGGTCTCAACAGGCGGATCCCAGTTGGACAGATGTGTTTGCTAAAAGACAGGAAACAGATAGTAGGATTAAATGGGCAATTTTCTCAGTGGAAGGGAGTGGACAGTGGAGTGCCTCAGGGTTCTGTATTGGGACCCTTACTGTTCAATATATTTATAAATGATCTGGAAAGAAATACGACAAGTGAGATAATCAAATTTACAGATGACACAAAATTGTTCAGAGTAGTTAAATCACAAGCAGATTGTGATAAATTGCAGGAAGACCTTGTGAGACTGGAAAATTGGGCATCCAAATGGCAGATGAAATTTAATGTGGATAAGTGCAAGGTGATGCATATAGGGAAAAATAACCCATGCTATAATTACACAATGTTGGGTTCCATATTAGGTGCTACAACCCAAGGAAGAGATCTAGGTGTCATAGTGGATAACACATTGAAATCGTCGGTTCAGTGTGCTGCGGCAGTCAAAAAAGCAAACAGAATGTTGGGAATTATTAGAAAAGGAATGGTGAATAAAACGGAAAATGTCATAATGCCTCTGTATCGCTCCATGGTGAGACCGCACCTTGAATACTGTGTACAATTCTGGTCGCCACATCTCAAAAAAGATATAATTGCGATGGAGAAGGTACAGAGAAGGGCTACCAAAATGATAAGGGGAATGGAACAACTCCCCTATGAGGAAAGACTAAAGAGGTTAGGACTTTTCAGCTTGGAGAAGAGACGACTGAGGGGGGATATAATAGAGGTGTTTAAAATCATGAGAGGTCTAGAACAGGTAGATGTGAATCGGTTATTTACTCTTTCGGATAGTAGAAAGACTAGGGGGGGCACTCCATGAAGTTAGCATGGGGCACATTTAAAACTAATCGGAGAAAGTTCTTTTTTACTCAACGCACAATTAAACTCTGGAATTTGTTGCCGGAGAATGTGGTTAGTGCAGTTAGTGTAGCTGTGTTTAAAAAAGGATTGGATAAGTTCTTGGAGGAGAAGTCCATTACCTGCTATTAAGTTCACTTAGAGAATAGCCACTGCCATTAGCAATGGTTACATGGAATAGACTTAGTTTTTGGGTACTTGCCAGGTTCTTATGGCCTGGATTGGCCACTGTTGGAAACAGGATGCTGGGCTTGATGGACCCTTGGTCTGACCCAGTATGGCATTTTCTTATGTTCTTATGTTCTATTTGGTATTCACTGTATATAGGGTTTACATGATCATTCCTGCTACGGTCTGGCAGGCGGATTGGGCATGGAAGCCTCTGGCCAGATAAGAGGCTCATTTCTGTATTAAAAGCCGATATGGCATTTGTTTTTTTTCCTTCCGAGCTTATAAACTTTTTACTATTATTTGATCTCCTCCTGTTCGTTCCTTCGCATACCACCGAGATCTTCAGCAATGTGTGCAGCATTCTTTTACTGCAGCCAACCAAATATTATCTTCTTACTGACTCCATCACTTGCCACCCTTGAATCAGAAGTTCATCACTATCATGGCATCCTGTATCACAACCATTACCACCGTATCCTGAAACGTCAACGGCTTCTCACACCCTATTAAGAGAAAGAAAATTCTGACCTATCTACATTCCTTACATATGGATGTTGCTTTTTTACAGGAGACACACCTTTCTTTATCCAAATCACTTAAATTAAAACATCAGTGGGTAGGACAAGTTCTTTACAGTCCTGTGGTGCAAAAGAAGCGCGGCATCGCTATACTTCTTCATAAATGTTTAGATGCTCAAATCTTACATCAAGTCACTGATGTGGATGGCTGATGGATCATGGCTCAAATTAATATTGCTCAACATCCATATACTTTCCTTAATATATACGCTCCCAATGCAGATAATCCGGATTTTTTTCACTCCACCTTTGCCAGTTTGCTGGCTTTGGACTCTTCTCTGACCATTATTGGTGGGGACTTCAATCAACCATTAGATCCCTTTTTGGACAAAAGAACTACACTATGACCTCACATCTCTAACTCCTATAAGGCCTTACAACACCAGATCCACTCCTTTGGACTCTCAGATCCTTGGTGATTATTCCATCCTATGGACAAGGACTACACCTTTTATTCTTTCCCGCATTCATCATATTCCAGGATCGACTATTTTCTCATCTCTAGACAATTGGTTCCCTCAGTATGGCCGGCATCTATTTGCCCTATCCTGATCTCCGACCATGCAGCTGTGACACTCTCTTTTCATCTCCTCTCTCCAGTTCAGTCTGATTACAGATGGCACTTTAATCCTACTCCTCTGGCTGATCCCTCCTTTATCAAAGATCTCCAGGCCCACATCACAGAATATTTTCAGCTTAATGATACTCTTGATGTCTCTACGGCCACAGTCTGGAATTCTTTCAAAGCCACGATCAGGGGAGTGATTATTAGCCACACCATCAAGCTCAAAAAGTCTCAAGCTGCTACTCTACTTGAACTGCAGAAAGAAGTCGACACACTCAAACAAGCTCATATTTCCTCCCCGACAGCAGCCTCTCTTACTCTTCTTCTGAAAGTCCGGTATAGATATAATCAACAGCTGAGTGCGCAAGTTCAACTAGGTCTTCATCACACTAAAGCATTATATTATGCTGAAAACAATAAGTGTGGTCATCTGCTAGCCATATACCTCAAAAACAGGCAAGAAGAAAAAAAGTGCATAGCTATGGTGATGTCACCTACTCAGTCTCTGCTGGTTACGGACATGGACATTCTTCTAGGCTTTCACTCTTTTTATGAAACTCTGTATGAGTCCGAGTCAGATCAATCTTTGGATAAGATCCATCAATTTTTGTCCCACCTGCTCTCAATGTTGTCCAGTCATCGGCTCTGGATGCACCTATTTCAAAGGCGGAGATCGCCTCAGCCATTTCTTCTCTGGCTGGTGGGAAGGCTCCAGGTCCAGATGGATTCACCTCGAACTTCTATCAAGCTTTTAAGTTGGACTTACTCCCACATTTACATGGCTATTTTTCTTCTCTTATCTCCTCCCCTCTGGGTCATCCAGTTTCACTGAGGCGTGCATAGTGGTTCTACCAAAACCAGGGAGGGACCCCACCCAAATTTCTAACTATAGACCAATTTCTCTATTAAATACTGATTATAAGATCGTTGCAAAAATTCTAGCCACCAGACTTTCTAATGTATTATGCTCCCTTATCCACCCCGACCAATCCAGATTTATTAAAGGACGGTTGATTGCACATAATACCCGCCTTTTCCTACATGTCATGGAACATGCAGGCACTCTACAATCCCCAGCTGTGGCTATCTCTCTAGATGCAGAAAAGGCTTTCAACCGCGTCGAATGGCCTTTTCTTTTAGCTGCACTTAAATGGTTTGGTGTCGGTCCTACTTTTCTCACATGGATCTGGCTCCCTTATTCCTCTCCCACAGCATTTCTGTATGTAAACAATTGTACCTCTTCCCCATTTCAACTGCAGAGGGGTATGCGGCAAGGGTGTCCGCTGTCCCCTCTTCTTTTTAACCTGGCATTAGAACCACTATTGCTCGCTATCAGACAAAAGGATACGATTACAGGTATACCTATTAATAATAAGTCCTTCAAACTCTCAGCATACGCAGACGATGCCCTTCTCTTCTTGCTCAATCCTGACCATTCCCTCTCCTCATTGTTCAATGTCATTTCTTCCTACTCCTTGATATCTGGATATAAGATTAACTGGCACAAAACTGAGATGCTCCCATTAAACTCCTTAGGCTCCCTGACTGATTTGTCCCGATTCCCGCTACGAAAAGTTGCTGAAGGCCTCAAATATTTAGGTATACATTTCCTAATGAATACCTCCGATACTATAGGGCAATGTAAATATCATGTTCTTCAACAAATCAGAGATGTAGTGTTAAAATGGTCTCCCTTACACCTTTCCTGGTGTGAACGCCTAGATACTATCAAAATGGTACTGGCGCCCAGGATCACATACATACTAGCCATGATCCCTATATTCTTCTCTAAGGACTTCTACAAACACATAGACCAACTTTTGACTAGATTTCGATGGCATAATAAAGCCCCTCGTATTTCTCTGTCTAAATTTAAAAGGGTTAACCAGCACGGTGGGGTGAATTTCCTCGACTTTTACTCATACCACTTAGCCTTTATACTGCAACAAGGTTACCACTATTATGCACTTCCTCTCCCTACTTATGTCTCCCCTAGATGGCTTTTTATAGAGCGCTCTTTACTACAACTGACCCCAATAGAATACTTTCCTGGTGCCCCTTTATC
This sequence comes from Rhinatrema bivittatum, assembly GCF_901001135.1. Taxonomy (NCBI): domain Eukaryota; kingdom Metazoa; phylum Chordata; class Amphibia; order Gymnophiona; family Rhinatrematidae; genus Rhinatrema; species Rhinatrema bivittatum. The sequence continues at coordinate 132,953,904 of NC_042620.1, read as the reverse complement.
ATCACGCCCAGCCACAAATACAATTCTGCGCTCTTTACACAGAGCTTTAGCAGAATTCGATATCTTCCGCCCGTCCACTAGAAGTCTTTGGCAGCTATAAAAATTTGCCCCCCATGGCGCAATCCCCAGATTAGGATTAAAGGTCAACCACTCAATTGGCCTATTTGGCAGCGACAAGGTATCTGGCTTCTCTCCTCAATTTTACATACTACTGAGCTGCCTTCTTTTGACCAACTTCAGCAACAGTTTGCTCTACTCACCTCTCAATATTATGCCTGGCTACAACTACGCAGTTTACTGCGCACTATATGTGTGACAGACTTAACTGCCCCCAAAATACCTTATGTAATTTCATTATATCACACTTATGGCGGTCAAGGTCATCTAGCATCCCGTTTTTATAAACTCCTTAAACTATCTATGTCAACTAAATCAGCTTTTGGCTTACACACTATTTGGTCCATGGATCTCAATATATCAAATGTGTCTGTCAATTGGACTCTCTTATGGACAGTGTCAGTCCGCATATCACTTTCTTCTAGTCTCACCCAAAAATCCTTTTTTGTCCTGCATCGTGTAGTATGGACACCATGGAAATTACATTGTGCTGGGCTACTTACATCGTTTGATTGTTGGTCATGCCACTTAGACAAAGGGACCCTATGCCCACGTTGGCAAAAACCCATTCCTATTTTTAAAGATATAAACCCCAGAACCATAGTGATTTTTGACAAGAAAGGATAGGAATGGTTTATATCAATTGACAATTTGAAAATTATCCCATTTTAATAGCAGGGTGTTCAGAATGGCAATGAAAATCCATGAGTGGATGTGGAGGCAGAACAGACAAAAGAGGGAGGAACACGTGGAAATGGAACTGATGACTCCTGAAGCTTCATTGACGGAAACTGGTTCTATATCTGTTGAGATTCCTATGCCTCCAGAAACCTCAATAGCAAAACCTACTGTAATTCAATGGGTAAAATGTAAACTTTATTTCTTGTGTACAACAATCCCTAGAGTTTTTTTATCAATGCTGGCTTTAGGTTTAGCACTAATTACAATCTTCAGCATAGTCCTAGGGGTTATTTTTTGTTTGCAGTGGAAAACTGATTGATCAACTGAAACAGTTAATTGATTAGTCATTGAAAATTCAGACCGATACTTTAATACCCACACACAGACAAAAAAGAGAATTACATATGAATCAGATTATTGTAGATATTAAGATTTCACCTGTCTCACAAGGACTGACCTTTCAGTCTTATCCATACCCCATAGTGGTTAAAGAAAGGGTTCTGGCCATATCAACAATAATTCTAATAGATGCTGAAACATAGGACATACTTTAGGGATGCAGGCATGTAATGACCTTACACATCTACAGCAAGTAGTGAATGAATAGTTAAGGGATTTACAACAAACAGTTCTGGAATTTGATATACCCTTAGACTCTTTTTATAATCAGGATACATATCGTGAATTGGCATGTCATCAGGAGTTTGCACATTGTTACATTATGACATTTGGTCATCCTAGAAATTAGCCAGCTAACACTATTATAGCAGACTATTGTCCAATTCAAATCCTTACTTAGGGGAAATAGTCCTTTCAACTACAGACGATATAGATATGATCCTCCTAATTTTTTAAATCATCATGATACACATAGACCAGGTGAATATCAGATTCCCAAATGGGCTCAGAATGTCACTAGTGTTAAATTTTGTGACCATTCCTTTTATGGAGACTGGTGGAACCATGATGAAACTTATATACAGAATAAAGCTTTACTTTTATTGAAATTTAAAAAACAAAAGTGACATGAATAATAAAGGAGAATTAAAAGATTGGCAAGGCCTCTTCATGCAAACTATTGCAAATACTTTTTGTATCTATCTATAATTTACACTGGCTCCCCATCAAATTCAGAATCTTTCACAAAGCTCTAATGCTGATTCACAAGTCCATTCACTCGCAAACCTTTCTCGATTTAAACATCCCTCTTCGACATCACACATTTGCCAGACCTAAAAGATCAGCTTACAAAGGTTCACTCTATGCACCCCCTGCCAAGTCCTCTCTGAGAAAACATGCCCTCCCCACAGCTGGGCCCGCATAATGGAATGCTCTACCACCTGACCTTCACCAAGAAACCTGCCAAAGGACGTTCAAGAAAAAGTTTAAGACATGGCTCTTCAGTTAAGCGTTTCCCTGAAGAACCACAGCACGCTACCAGTCTCTTTATATCTCATAACACCCCTTAATACAGTTTTAAAGGCTCTTTATTTAATGGTTCTGTTTCTCTTATATTGTTGCCATTCTTTTGTTTCTTCTGCCCCCTGTCGACTCGTTCTTTAATTGTTATCCTGGTTAATATCTCCCTGTTTATTTACTTCCAACTTTAGTTATATGTAAACCGATGCGATATGATTTTTCATGAACGTCGGTATATAAAAGCTTATACATAAATAAATAAATATCCTGAGTAGACTATGACGACAAATCCTACAGGATACTTGTGGTCATTATATGAAGGTAACTGTGGTCTGTCAACCAAACAGATTCACAATAAGGTGTCAGGAAGTTAGAACTCAAATAATCTCTCCATTTACATCCTTACACATTTCGCTTTTGGAAAGAAAATTTGTCCATGGACAATAAGGTTAAATGGATGAATGGTAATGAAAATCCAGACTTCAGTTATTTAAGGTTTCACAATTATTTTTCTGGTCCAGTATGCATTAAGCGATTTAATATGCGTAAAATTAATGGAGTATATAGCTTGTATTTACAATGCAAGGATGCTAACCTGACTGAATCCTTTGAGACCCATCTATAAGAAATGAGAATATAATATAACTTTAAAAATGAACTATGTAACATAGGAATAGGAAGAAGCATTTGCTCTTTTAAAGGTAAAATAGCCATGATCAGTAAAACAAGAAAAAGGAGATCTGCAATTACTTCTTACCAAGAAGATCTACAGATACCACAGAAAGGAAGGACATCAAAAGTTAGTGGACATATAAATAATTGGAATGTTCAGAAAAAAATAACTGCAAAACAGTTGAAGCTCTACAGAGAATTGCGAGAATTTCTGACCTAAAAATAGTTCATTAGCACATGGCATATACCATCCTTCAGGATCATCTCATACAGGTATTTGAAGCCACCCTACATGATGTAGAGGGTATTTATTTATAGCAGAGAAGAAATGGATATCAGTGTATAAAATGTCCTTTATTTGAAATTAGCCAGACTCTGGCCGAGTTTCGCTCTATAATCGATTCAGCCGTAAAAAATTGTTTCAGACAAAGGATACAGGGTTCCAGGATTAAACTAATTTAAAAGAACCAATACATTAGGTGGTGTTCATATCCAATACCGCACCGCATAAGCACTTGCTGCAGTAGATTGATGTGTGCATTAACAGATTGAAACTGTAACATTTCAAAAGTGGATACGGCAAATTTATTACATCTATCTGCGGGCATGTGATAAGCCCTGCTAATGTGCATTGCCCCTGAAGCAGCTCTCGATTATAGAGCAAAACTCGGCCAGAGTCGGGCTAATTTCAAATAAAGGGCATTTTTACACCGATCTCCATTTCTTCTCTGCTATACAGCCAACTGGATCAGCTTCCGATTTGCTTTCTGAGGGTATTTATTTATAAATGTGCTCTTTTACAGCTTGTCAGAAATAAACTAAGTTTCATGAAGCATCATTTACTTAATAAGAAGATGGAATGGATGTGTTTTGATATGTCTATAGTATAGACAACTTCGAATATCACAGATGCACAAGTTAAATTAATGAGAAGATTGACACATGTGAGTCTGCATAGGATCAGAGAAACCCTTTATCCAGGTAACAGAAGCATATGGGAGATTGGCATTCTTCATGAACTTTTAATTCCAGACTGTATTCATTATCATAATTGGAAAGTTCACAATATAGGACATTTGCATCAATCTGTCATGGCTTTACTGAAAATAAACATAGAAAATCCTTTTCAATTCATTACCCAAGACTATGAATCAATAAATATTTGAATGTGAGAAATTGTGTTTTACAAGAATATCTAATCTGTGACACTGTAGCTGAAACTGCAGCATGTGGTAATCAAACTGAGAATACCAACTGCCCCATTTTGTAAGAACTCATTAAATCTTCTTTTCTAGAAATATATCCTCTCCATAAAGGGACTTACACAGTCCTTGCAGATAAGGTGGATTTTAATTGCAGAAATCCATCCTTTGTACTAGTATATGTTACTTTTAATGAGACAACCACCTGCTTTAACTGGACATTTAAGAAAACAATTCCGAAATTATTAACTCAAAAGTTTAGCATTCATGTTCCAGTGTTACATTTGTAATTTGCAGATGATACTAAGATCTGCAACAGAGTGGACACACCGGAAAGAGTGGAGAGAATGAGACGGGATTTAAGGAAGCTGGAAGAGTGGTTGAAAATATGGCAACTGAGATTCAATGCCAAGAAATGCAGAGTCATGCATATGGGGTGTGGAAATTTGAAAGAACTGTATTTAATGGGGGGTGAAGGGCTGATGTGCATGGAGCAGGAGAGAGACCTTGGGGTGATAGTGTCTAATGATCTGAAGTCGGCAAAACAATCTGACAAGGCGATAGCTAAAGCCAGAAGAATGCTGGGCTGCATAGAGAGAGGAATATCTAGTAAGAGAAAGGAAGTGATGATTCCCTTGTACAGGGCCTTGTTGATGCCTCACCTGGAGTACTGTGTTCAGTTCTGGAGACCGTATCTCCAAAGGGACAGAGACAGGATGGAGGCAGTCCAGAGAAGGGCAACCAAAAAGGCGGATGGTCTTCATAAAATGACTTATGACGAAAGATTGAAGAACCTAAATATGTATACCCTGGAGGAGAGGAAGAGCTGAGGTGATACGATACAGACTTTCAATTACTTGAAATGTTTTAATGATCCATGGTCAACAATAAACCTTTTCCGTTGGGAAAAAATCAGTAGAACTAGGGGTCACAATTTGAAACTCCAGGGAGGAAGACTCAGAACTAATGTCAGGAAGTATTTCTTCACGGAGAAGGTGGTGGATGCCTGGAATGCCCTTCCAGAGGAAGTGGTGAAGACTAAAACTGAGAAGGATTTCAAAGGGGCATGGTATAAACACTGTCGATCCATAAAGGCTAGAGGATGGGAATGAAGAGAAGAGCCATGGGGGTGGCTTGCTGGAATGGAAGCTACTACCTGGTGATTACTTCTCTTACTCAATAAGCCTTCACATGGTTAATGCAACTCCAACATTGCTCTCTGTTTCAATGGCAAGGAGAAATGTGGAAAAGAGGATTTGCATTCAGACAACAACCAACAAGGACTGAACTACACAGACTGGGTAAACTGCCCGAATATCGCTGCAGCCCCACAGCAGAACATACCGGCAGTCTTGGGAAAAATACTGGCATACTGCGGCCCCTGAAGAAGGTTCCCAGAAACACGAGCCGTGTCGGGCCAACGCCAGAGCTTTAACCCTGCTGCACATCTGCACACTGTGCCACGATAAGTGTTCACCTTTTCCACTGCCCTTTATAATATGGTGTACATTGACACAAGGACTTACTACTAACAATTGTCAGAGAGACCGATGATTATAACATTTTGATACGGTGAAGCTGAAATTATATCACCGCATAATATTGACATTGGCGTTCAAGGGCAAACGGATTAATAGCCCGCCATAATATATGAGGTCTCACTGTCAATATAAAAATATACTAGGCTAGAGCTATCTTCGGAGTTACATGATGGTATTTTGAAATATTGTGATAGAAGAATCCGTCATAAGTTTGACAGTTGCAATTTAAAAATGGGTAAACAAATAAGCATAGGGGTAGCTTACTTATTGTGGTGGCTACTACCCTAAACCAATTAAGCCTGATACTTCACTTTGAATGCATATACAGCATTGCTCTCTGCTTCAACGGCAGGGGGAAATGTGGAAAAGAGGATTTACATTCAGACAACATCCAACAAGACATTGATCTGTGCAGTCAGGATAAACAAGCATCAGTGTAAATTGCTTGGTGCAGCGGTTACTACCCTTAACCATTAAGCCTTACGATTCACCTTTGATGCAACTCCAACATTACTCTCTGAATCAACGGCAGGGGGTGGCAGGAAATTTGAAACAAACAATTACCAACAAGGGCTCAGAACCTGGTGGTCAGTGAAACAGATAAGTATGGGAAAATAAGTGTGGGAGCTTGCTGGGCAGACTAAATGGGCCGTTTGGTCTTTTTCTGTCGTCATTTCTATGTATCTATGTAATTACCATGCCTCTTAGGTATACTCACACAATTTAAAAAGACCAAAATCAGACTCTATTCTCCCTGGGATTCTCTTCAAGACATTTTCACTGACTTAGGATTTGAGCTTCTGAGGTTGGATCTATATGAAGGAGTCTTGCCTGAGTGGTTAAAACAGTTACGGAATGCTCAAGAAGTGTTTCCACTGTCAGCGCAAGGTATTTCCACACTGGAAAAAGGTGTGAGTAATTTATTATCTGGTTCATTGGAAGGTGTTACAGGTATTATCCTATATTTTAAGCCTATATTTTAACTTGTTGGTCTTATTATCCCTATGGTGTTATTCTTTTGAAGTTTGTCACATGGCTACCTCATCCAAATCAGTGCCACAAGAATCTATTTTCCATGGATGGTGAATCATTCAAATTGCAGGTCCATTTTCTATACTAATACAAGAAGGACAAAGTAAGGAACAATCTGTTACTTCTTCTGCTATGTTGGCTTCTCATCCACCCAAAACTGTGCTTGCAATTAAACAAGTTGCTGATGTGGAGGTTAAACAAGAATATGTTTCTGACAACGTTCCAGTATATAGCATGACGTATACCAGCAAGACTACAAGATGCAATTACAAGTCTAAAGATTTAAATACTGTATACTATCATAGTATATGTGGCATATTTCTTTGAGAATTCAGTCTCCTGATGATTTATGGTTAGCAGAAATTAAATAATCATTTTAAGGGTTACCATAATTATTTTCTATCTGATGTTTTACACTCTTCAAGGATAAACAGGATCAGTTATCCCAGAGTCATTCCAGTTTATAGCACCACATTCCAAGCTAATTTCACTACAGCAGAAGTGAATCCTGCAGTGGAGGGGAGACTGTCCTCAATGAATATCAAGGAGATTTGTCTTTTCCTGCTACAACAAGCGACAACATTGACAATCTACTTGACCTAATCATCTTGAAGCTCGGCTTTAATTCTTCCCAGAGTCTCATGGATGGATTCTACTTTAAAAAGTTTTACAAAAAGGGGAATTTAAATAATGTTTTCTTATCATTGTTTTGTGTTGTACTATGATATTTGTATCAAAGTAATTACTATTGCTTCTGATCCTGATTCCAGTTCAGAAAAAGAGACTGGAACAATTCAGGAAAGACCCATGTATATAAGAAGCACACAGATTTAAGAGAGAAAGTGAAGGCTGCCTAGGCCTTGAATAGATCAGAGGTTAATATTTTCATGGAGGGAGTGACATGGTGTCTAGGTCCCCCGTAACTTAAAAACACAGAAGTATGAAAATCAGTAACCTATGAACCATTCTGAACCTTTAAAACGACTAGTACAGTGCTGCCATTTCTAAATTTCATTTTAGATTTTTTTTCTTTTTTCTTTCCTTATTTCTCCAATGGCCCACTTGCAGCTGTTAGAGCTAGAAAGCTAGCCAGCACTTTGTTAAGATATGAAACAGAGAATAACCTTCGTTATTGATATATTCTAGCTTGGCAAAGCTCCCAGAGTTTGTGCCTTAATTAACACCAAACTCTAGATAAATGATGATGCCTTTTGACCTTTACAATTAGGATAGACATATGCCTATTGAATTTAGTATTTCATATATCTAGTCAGGAGGTTTAGATGCTCGATACCTATGTTATATTGTGATTTCTTTACTTATGTATTATAGTTAGTTAATCTGTAATTGGGTGCTCTTCTGTCAATTAGATAGATTAATGAAGCAAGATCAGGTGGCTTGATGAAGCACATCTGATGTAAAGATCAAAACAATTTTTATAGCTAAATACTCATGGCCATGTAACCTAACTTATATATGTAATTGTTTAGTAATTAAAATAATGAGGCCAAGTATCTCTGACATAGTTTAACTTAGCTTACATTGAAATAGAATTAGAACAGGCCATGAATGGTGAAAAGAAACGAGTATATATATATATATATATAGCAATCAAAAAATATTGGCAATATCGTCTCTAGTGCTATGACTAGCAATATACCAAAAAACCCCCTTACATTGACAAATGTATGGGAGACAACTAGCACTTTTGCGATTTCAAAAATTTCAAAATAAGATGTTACTTAAAAAGAATCATTTCTTTATTGAAAACTTAATCACCTGTCACTATTACACATATTAGATTTTCAACATATCACAAGATACATACACACTAAAATTTACATAGAGTCCACTAAAGTATATCCCTCACTTCTCTCCTACTTCTTGCCTCGACCTTACCCTAGACGGACCTTGTACCTCCTGATCCCATTGATGTTAATTTGGGTCTTTGTGGGCGACTCCATTTTTGTGGTATGACTCCATCTTTGTGGTATGGCGACTCCATTTTTGAAAGCGGTCATTGTTTGAAAAAGGTATAATTTCAAATAAGGCTTTGCGTATTGAAGGCAGTGACTCCTTAAAAAGCACGGTTATAAACTTTGTGGTCTTCACAGGTGTGGTGTGAGACGAGGAAGATCCAGGAAGTGGAATTTTTGGTCAATACAAAGGGAGCTGGGCTTCTGACAGAGCGGAGAGGTAAAGCTATAATGGTTTCATTGTGGGAGTATCATAAGACTATACCTGATGTAAAGATTTATATTTAATCAATTTTTGATAGTTTTTGTCAAAAACTTAGTCCAACGCAAAAAACTTTTCTTGTTTGAATTATTTAATAGGATAACACTCATACTCGGGAGTTTTTTCATGATAAACAACGGGAGCCATTGAGCCGGAGTGAATTGAGTGTGTTGTGTCTGAGTCCGCTCCTTCATTTTTAGGTAGGAGTGGGACTTAGGATAAGATTTCTACAAATGAAAAAGTTGATTTATTATCATTTAAGCAACATTAACAACTGAATATATTTAATGTTTTAAATAAGTTAGGGTTAATTGGAAAGATATGACCAAATAGGAGATAAATACATCAAAGTATGTGTCAAATTTGTAATTTCTGTTTTTTGTAATATTGTTTTATGTATTGTAGACACGAGTGGTGGGAGCCATGGGTATTTCTTGATGTTGGGTCTTAACAAGAATATTCCCCTGAAGAAGCCAGTAGTGGCGAAACGAGGTCCTTGTCGGGATGGATAAAAGAACTGGTTGAATGGAATAAACCAAGGATACATAATTTTCGGAAAGATATAGGGTTATCATCTAAGAAAATACATAAGGTTTTTGATGTAAGAGGTGTATTCGCCCACAAAGACCCAAATTAACATCAATGGGATCAGGAGGTACAAGGTCCGTCTAGGGTAAGGTCGAGGCAAGAAGTAGGAGAGAAGTGAGGGATATACTTTAGTGGACTCTATGTAAATTTTAGTGTGTATGTATCTTGTGATATGTTGAAAATCTAATATGTGTAATAGTGACAGGTGATTAAGTTTTCAATAAAGAAATGATTCTTTTTAAGTAACATCTTATTTTGAAATTTTTGAAATCGCAAAAGTGCTAGTTGTCTCCCATACATTTGTCAATGTAAGGGGGTTTTTTGGTATATATATATATATATATATATATATATACTGCTGTGCCATCCAGAGTATGGCATGCCCAAGACCCTGGCAGACTTAACTCATATTTGGTAAGAAACCATTTTGATTTTTTCCTGCATCTAGTATATGACTTGTTTAATTAAATACTTTCCTCATGTAAAATAAAAATCATATTCTTTTTTAAGAATATATCTCTGACTGAGTTATTGAGTGGCTCTGATCTAATAATTAACTGAGGTCAAAATAATGCATCAACTCTAAGCAGCGGTGATTTGTTAAATTTATGTGACACAGTGTTCTAAGGTAAAGAGGGTAAACTTTAAGGGACCTCCTTAATAATGCCTTTCTTACTTAGAATTACCTATCAGGGCAGAACCGAGACAGGGCCATTTACTATGTTGTGACAGCTTGGGCCAGTAACCTACCAACTTTGGTTACCACATCTTTGGGGATTCATAACTCCTTCCACGTCTCACTCCTGAAACCCCTGATACTCTCTTGGCCCTCTCGGAAGATGCTGCAGCCACAGGAGCTCACTTCAGAAAATGATACTACATACCAAGTAAGAGAAGTCTTGAACATGAGGAAATGCAGCAAGAGATGGGAGTACCTCCTTTACTTGGAAGGATATGGGCCGGAGGAGAATACCTGGGAACCTGACTCCAATTTATTTATTTATTTATTTATTTATAATCTTTTCTATACCGTCGTTAAGTGGGTGCCATCACAACGGTTCACAATAAGGCACAAAAACTATGTTGAAAAAGTGTCTAGAATTCTAACTCTTAAACAGGTGCCATCAAAAATACTGTAACATTATTTCATAATAAGTACTATTTGGTGAGTGTTATAAGTCATGTCTAGTTTTTCTAACTCTGCTAAATGTTTGGTGTTACTTAACTTTAGTTCTTTGTTGTTTAAGATAAAGGAAGAGATTAGAATATAGGAGAGAAGACACACTTTAAGAAGGAAGGAGTGTGTTTGTGTGGGTGTTTGCTTGACCGCACCTAACAGTTCCCTGGGTTCTACTCTTGATTCTCTTTGTGGTATGCTTGCTTAAATAGCCATGTTTTAAAATTTTTTCTGAATGTTTTGATGTCTCTTTCCAATCTGATTTCTACCGGCATGGTGTTCCATATTATCGGTCCTGCTAGGGATAGGGCCCTGTCCCTTACTTGTGTTAATCTGGCTGTTTTGACTGGCGGAATAGTTAGCAGTGCTTTGTTTGCTGACCTTAGATTTCTGTGGGGGGTATGTAAGCGGAGGGCTGTGTTCAGCCACTCTGCTTTTTCTTCGTGTATTAATTTATGAATGGTGCATAAAGTTTTGTAGTGTATTCTTTACTCAATGGGTAACCAGTGTAATTCTATTAAGGTTTCAGTGATATGTTCTCTTTTACTTTTCCCAGTTAAAATTCTTGCCACTGAGTTTTGTAGAATCTGTAATGGTCTTATTGTGGTGTATGGCAGGCCCAGTAGGAGGGCATTACAATAGTCGGTACTGGAAAAGATAAAGGCTTGTAAGACTGATCGGAAGTTGGTGGGCGTTAGTAGTGGTTTTAATCTTCTGAGATTCATAAGTTTTGTGTATCCTTCTTTTACTTTTTGAGATATATGTTGTTTCATACTTAGTTCTGGGTCAATTATCACTCCCAGGTTTCTTACTTTCTCAGCTAGATGTATTTTTTGGTTGTTGTTGAGTGTAATTGGGTTCTTGATGATCGTTATGTTTTTTCGTTCTAGGTGTAAGAAATCGGTTTTATCTATATTGATCACTAGTTCCATTTGGTTTAGAAGTTGTTTTATTATATCTAGGTACATGTTTGCTATGTTTAGTGTTTTTTCAATTGTGTCATCAATTGGGAGTATTAACTGAATATCACTGGCGTAGATGTAGTGCGAAATTCCTAAACCTGCTAGTAGGTGACATAACGGCAGCATGTATATGTTGAACAATGTGGTGGATAGGGCAGATCCCTGTGGAACTGAAGGTTTATTTTCTCTGACATTACTTCTTTGATTTGTACTTGGAAATATCTGTTATTTAGGGCTAAGTCCTCACCGGGACCGAGGCTGCCTCTATGCCGCGCCCGAGCTCTTCTCACTCGGGAGCTAGGTCCCTGCCGTGATCCGGCCACCGGACCGAGGCACTTACCTCTGAGGGACCACGGAAATCACCTCGGGAAACTCAACTGGGGGAGGGACCCGAGGGTATCCCGCAGGAGTGCGGGGCTCGTCTTCAGGTAAGATTTCTGCAAAGAATTTAGTTGAAAATTTGCAAAAACGCTCAGCGAGCGTAAGGTAACTCCAAACTGCTTTGGAGACAGAAATTACTGAGTTGCTGCACTTCCTGCGGGGTATATATACCCATGCTGATGTCAGATCCGTCTCCAACTGCTAGCACGAGCACGCTATACCCATTTGTTCTGAGTCCATCTGCTACACGCTAGGAAACATTCTTTAATGGTGATTATTCTAAGCAATTAAAACTAATCTCTGTGATAATAGAGGATATAATAGATCAAATTGAAAAACTAAAAAACTCACAAAGACTGGATGGTATCCCAAATATGAAATTGAAAACCTGCTACTAGTAATCTGTAACCTATAACTCAAAACAGCTACAGTATCTGAAGTCCAGAAGGTGGCCAATATAATGCCAATTTTAAAAATGGCTCCAGGGTTATCTAAGAAACTATAAAACAGTGAGCATGAATTTGGTAAGGCCAAATGGTAGAAGCTAGTCTTAAAATCAAAATTACAGTCTATGTAGACATGGCCTAATGGGGAAACAATCATCATGGATTTAATAAAGGAAAATCTTGCCTTGCAAATTAATTACATTTTTTTGAAGGTATAAATAAATATGTAGATAAAAATAAGTCAAGTCATATAGTGTATTTGGATTTTCAGAAGGCATGAGAGAGACTTCAGGAAATCAAACATTCATGTGATAGGAGGCAGAATCCTTTTGTGGATTCATAAATGGTTAAAAGGTAAGAGACAGGGTAAGACTAAATGGTCTATTTTCCAAATAGTGAAAGGTCATTATTAGAGTACCAAGTAATCTCTTCTGAGGCCTGTGCTATTTAACATATTCACACATGATCTGGAAAAGGGAACAATGAGTAAAGGTGATCAGATTTGCAGAGGACACAATTATTCAGTTATTAAAACCAGCAGCAAATTGTGAATAACTACAGAGTAGCACTGCAAAACTAGGATACTGGGCATCTGAATGGCAGAAGAAATTTTATGTAGAAAAGTGCAGAGTGATACACATAGGTAATAACCATCCCAGCCACAAATACACAGAATGTTAGGAATGATCCAAAAAGGAATGGAGAATAAAATGTGAACTATCATATTGTCTATCCAGCCATGGTGTGACTATATCTTGAGTAATATAGGCCGGATTTTAAAAGGGTTACGCGCATAAGGTACGCGCGTAACCCTTTTAAAACGCCCGTGAGCGCACCGAGCCTATATTGCATAGGCTTCCGGCACGTGCAAAGCCTCGGGATGTGCGCAAGTCCCGGGGCTTTCTTGGGGTGGGCGTGTTGAAGGGGCGTGACGCGGTCAGCGCGTCATCAGGGGGCGGTGCCGTGAACGTGGTTTCAGCCGGGGGCGTTCCGGGGGCATGGCCGCGGCCTCCGGACCATCGCTTGCGGCAGCCGGCCCGGCATGCACAAAGTTACGCCTGCCTCGAGCAGGCGTAACTTGTGCGACAGAAGTGTAGGGGGGTTTAGATAGGGCCAGGGGAGTGGGTTAGGTAGGGGAAGGGAGGGGAAGATGGGGGAGGTGGAAGGAACGGGCAGCACACGCAGGGCTCGGCGCGCGCAAGTTGCACAAATGTGCACCCCCTTGCGCGCGCCTACCCCAGATTTTATAAGATACGTGCGGCTACGCGCGTATCTTGTAAAATCCAGCGTACTTTTGTTCGCGCCTGGTGCGCAAACAAAAGTACACGCGCGCTGTGTTTTAAAATGTACCCCAACGTGCATTCATGATTGTCCCATTTCAAAAAAGATAGGGCAGAGCTAGAAAAGGTGCAGAGAGAGTCAACAAAAATGATAAAGAGGATAGAATGGCTATGATATGATGACAAGCTATACCAGTTATGGTTCTTCAGATTGGAAGAGACAGCTGAAAGGGGATATGATAGAACTTTATAAAATCATAAGCGGGGTGAATGGGTAAATAAAGGACAATTATTTAACCTATCAAATATTACTACAACAATAGGGACATTCCAAGAAACTAACCACCAACATACTTAAAATAAATTGCAGAAAGTACTTTTTCATTCACTGCAGAATCAAGCTGTGGAATCTTTTTCCAGAGGACGTGGTCAAAGGGACTAGCAAGTGGGTTTAAAAGAGGCTTGTACAAGTTTCTGGAGAAAAAGTCCATAAAACATTATTAGCCAGGTAGACTAGAGAAAGCTATTGCTATGCCTAAGAGTGAGTAACAAGAATAGATCTACTTTTTGGGATCTTCTGGGCAATAGTGACCTAGATTGGCCACTGCTGGAAACAGGATGCTGAACTCATTGAACCTTGGTCTGACTCTGCATGGCATTTCTTATGTTCCTAGGAGAGCATATTAGGGATGTGAATCGTTTTTCAACGATTAAAATTATCGTCCGATAATGTTAATATCGTCTTAAATCGTTATAGAACACGATACAATAGAAATTCTAACGATTTATCGTTAAAAATCGTTAAATCGTGTTAGTGCGCACTAACGGGTGTTAGTGCGCACTAACTCCCAGTTAGTGCGCACTAACTCGATTTAGTGCGCACTAACTGAAAATGATACAAATAAACACTTTCCAGGTCACTGAAGGTCAGTTAGGAATGAATATGTGTTCCTATTGGCTGGCTGCCCTCTTATCTATTGATGTTACCAAGGTTACCACTGAGGTGATGGTTGGGGGGATGGGAAATGGAACTGGAAACTAACGAACACCAACAGAAAATGAAACAAAGTGTTCACACTTCCCAGGTCAGTAAAGGTCACTTAGGAATGAATATGTATGTATGTATTCCTATTGGCTGGCTGTGCTCTTATCTATTGATGTTACCAAGGCTAACACTGAGGTAATGGTTGGGGGGATGTGAAATGGAAACAGTTGGAAGCTTGACAAAAAAAGTAATGTAATGATCAGCACTCACGTGACTAGAACTTGTCTGTTTATTATTTTTGTTAGCAGGCACCTGAAATGCTAGTGCATGTTGAATTTGCCAATCACTGTGCATTTTAGAAAGGTGGTCCTGGCTGGAACTGTACACAGTTCAAATATATGTAATTGATTGTTGGTAAGTGTAGATTTTAAGTGATTTTCCTGCACACAGTGCCCTAACCCTGGCACCAGGGGTGTTGTGATCTTCCTGCACACAGTGCCCTAACCCTGATACCAGTCTGAGACAGCTCCCTCCCTGCATTACTAGTGAGAGGCTGGCTTCACAGACAGGGGGGAGCTGCCTGACCCTCACTCCTGACTTCCCCCATGTCCCAGCTAGTGAATGGTGTGTGGGTGAGGGGGGGGGGAGGATGGTGAAGTCTGAGACAGCTCCCTCCCTGCATTACTAGTGAGAGGCTGGCTTCACAGACAGGGGGGAGCTGCCTGACCCTCACTCCTGACTTCCCCCATGTCCCAGCTAGTGAATTGTGTGTGGGTGAGGGGGGGGGGAGGATGGTGAAGTCTGAGACAACTCCCTCCCTGCATTACTAGTGAGAGGCTGGCTTCACAGACAGGGGGGAGCTGCCTGACCCTCACTCCTGACTTCCCCCATGTCCCAGCTAGTGAATGGTGTGTGGGTGAGGGGGGGGGGAGGATGGTGAAGTCTGAGACAGCTCCCTCCCTGCATTACTAGTGAGAGGCTGGCTTCACAGACAGGGGGGAGCTGCCTGACCCTCACTCCTGACTTCCCCAATGTCCCAGCTAGTGAATGGTGTGTGGGTGAGGGGGGGGGGGGAGGATGGTGAAGTCTGAGACAGCTCCCTCCCTGCATTACTAGTGAGAGGCTGGCTTCACAGACAGGGGGGAGCTGCCTGACCCTCACTCCTGACTTCCCCCATGTCCCAGCTAGTGAATGGTGTATGGGTGAGGGGGGGGGGGAGGATGGTGAAGTCTGAGACAGCTCCCTCCCTGCATTACTAGTGAGAGGCTGGCTTCACAGACAGGGGGGAGCTGCCTGACCCTCACTCCTGACTTCCCCCATGTCCCAGCTAGTGAATGGTGTGTGGGTGAGGGGGGGGGGGGGGAGGAGGATGGTGAAGTCTGAGACAGCTCCCTCCCTGCATTACTAGTGAGAGGCTGGCTTCACAGACAGGGGGGAGCTGCCGGACCCTGACTCCTGACTTCCCCCATGTCCCAGCTAGTGAATGGTGTGTGGGTGAGGGGGGGGAGGAGGATGGTGAAGTCTGAGACAGCTCCCTCCCTGCATTACTAGTGAGAGGCTGGCTTCACAGACAGGGGGGAGCTGCCTGACCCTCACTCCTCCGGGGTATTGTGATCTTCCTGCACACAGTGCCCTATCCCTGATACCAGGGGTGTTGTGATCTTCCTGCATGCAGTGCCCTATCCCTATTAATACCAGGAGTGTTGTGATCTTCCTGCACGCAGTGCCCTATCCCTAATACCAGGGGTGTTGTGATCTTCCTGCACACAGTGCCCTATTCCTGATACTAGGAGTGTTGTGATCTTCCTGCATGCAGTGCCCTATCCCTGATACTGGGATGTGTGCAAGAAGATCCCAACACCCCCGGTATCAGGAATAGGGCACTATGTGCAGGAAGATCACAATACCCCTGGTATCAGGGTTAGGGCACAAGTTCTAGTCACATTGACTGATCACATTACTTGTTTTGTCAAGCTACCAACTGTTTCCATTTCCCATCCCCCATATACTGTCAGTGGGAAGCTTGGTAACATGAATAAATAAGAGGGCAGCCAATAGGAATACATATTCATTCCTAAACTGACCTTAACTGACCTGAAAAGTGTCAAATTGTATCATTTTCAGTTAGTGCGCACTAATCGGAAAAAACGATTTTTAACGATTTTTTAACTAAAAAATCGTGCCTAACACGATTTTCTTGCCCTGCCACACGATTTCTATCATTAAGACGATATGGAAAACGATTCACATCCCTACATACCATGCTATCTATCAAACACCCTGTAAATTCTAATTTGTATTCAGCATAGTTTATTTACATACTCATATGTGCTGCCGTCATATCGGATCACTTTGGCATGCATGCTGACTTTTCTACCCATGAGCCACACCAGCAATGCCAATTTTCAAATTCATCTAATTCTATATGAACAACATCAATATGATCATGCCCTCGAACTTTAATTGAAGATTGCTCCAATACTGTAAATGATATATCTTCAAAATAGTGCTGCAACAACTTACAATACTCATTTTTCACATATGACAACTTCAAGTGTAACTGATTTAAATTAACGGCTATGGGCACCAAATAGAAGAAATTATTTTTGCAGATAAGCAGGAGCACCATCATTTAAAACTGTGTCGAAGAAACATAGGCACTGGTAACACCTTCTCAGAAAAATTACTGGGGGCATACTGAACATTGTCCACATGAGTATTGTCCCACAGATGTCACATTGGGCTCACAAAAAAGGAGTAGACAATGAACTAAAAGTCCAATCAGATGAAACATAGACTGTGCAATATTATTTCTAATATTGTGATGCCATTTTAAAGGAAATACAGATGATTCCTGAAATACCATATCTAATTTTAAAATAGTCAAATATTTCCTAGTTGCTCATTCAGCATGATAAATTTTAGAAGTAAACAGAAAAACACCTACTAGTGAAGCACTTTGGACTATAACAGCAGGTCACAGTTAGCCCAATGAGCTCTACTATAAGCCCACTTGATTATGTTAGGAGGAGATTTTCTTGAGCAAAATCATACTTCATTTCACAAGCTTTACTCTTAAAATCTATAACAATGGAACAAAGATTTACTCTTAAAATCTATAACAATAGATCAAATGTTTACTCTTGAAATCTGTAATAATGGAACAAAGAACATACAGACATAAAAACTGACTGAACAGTAAATTTTACCAGATGGTAACTGAAAATGTTGCAGTAAAGTAATCATAATATCCAAAAAAGAGACAGAGAAAAAACTCACTAGGTGTGTGGACTGTAAATTGGGATCAAATTGATTAATACCATTACCCTCACCTGTCTATGCATAACAATGTTTTAATAAATTATTTGTATGATTTTTTTAAAATTATCAAAAAGTAAATGATGTATTTAGCACCTACTAACTCATCTTTACTGATATATACACCACCAGAAGTCCAATATACAGTCCACTATTATAAGCGAAAGGTGTGAGGAAAATGGTGTTAAACTGATAAAATAAGGGGAAAAACCTCAGACAGAACACCCAATTGAATGTCACACAACAACAATTTCTAACGGTGCAGAAAGCCACTTGGCTGCCATCTCTGGAAAAAAACCCCAAACATTTTTGTTTGCTAATACCACCTTGATTTTTGCTTTCACAGTCCGAAACACTTCTTATTGCTATAGTCTTGAAAGTCAAAATCTTTTAAACTCAATACTTATCTTTATATATGGGCCTGTATGGACTTCTGGCTACAAACCAATAACGCCGACATGACCATCTTTCATGGATTAGGCTGCTGCTTCAGGGCATTTCGTTCATTATTCCATTTCCGGCTAATAGATGCCAGTCACATAATTTATTTTTTGATAATTTCCAAAAATTACAAATATCATACAAATAATTTATTTAAAAAAAAATGTTCTGCATAGACAGGTGAGGGGTGTGTATCTTTTTTGTAATAGTATTGGTTTGATACACCTTTTGAGCCTTTTGCAAGGGTCTATTTATCAAATTGATTAAGCCACATTAAAAAAATGTGGCTTAATCTTTTATCACCGGACTATATCATAAAAATATTATCTACATAATGTCATCAAAGATGTATATGTGGTTAAAAGGGACAATCTGTTAGAAAGGATCTTCAAAATCCCTAACATAATAAAATAGCAACATCGGGGACCAGAGTGGTCTCCATTTTGAGATATGGGTCCAATGTTATTGATGTGAGTTTTTACAAACCTGCAAGTATAGCTTGTACAACTTTCATTTAAGTTTCACAATATATTTATGTTTTAACATTTAGAAATGACTGCTAAGTAAATCATTGTGGCATGCTGAAATACCGGCAGTGTTGAGGTGTTTGATTCTTTTCAAATACAATTGAAGCTTTGTCAGTGACAATGAGGGATTTATGAGCACTGTCCATTTTGAAATAAAGTCATTTTTGCTTGCTATGACATCATACTATAGAAAGCAAAGACTTAATTGTTAATGGAAAATGTTTTTATATGCAAGATATAAAATGTCTAAAAAATAGATACTATAGCTAAACATGGTAAAAATTATGCCTGGATACCTTTTGATATCTTACTATTTAACACATTTTTACAATACCATGCTCTCTTTTACATCAATATTATTTTGAGTATATTTTAAGATTGCTAAGCTGCAATAAATACTATACATTTTTTTCTTCACTTCAGGTAGTGTGTTATACTCAAAATAACCCATTTGTAAACATTACCCCTTGAGACTATGGCCTGAAAGGAACGGAATTTATTTATTTATTTATTTATTTAAAGACATTTGATATTTTACATGTTACCAAGAAAAAGGCCTCAAGGTGAATTACAACAAATTGTAAAAAAAAAATAAAAAAAAATTTTAATTAACATTAACAAGCTGTGGATCTCAGATAGTTTCGGAAGGGAAGAAACACTTAAGCGAGGAGACCACATTCCATCCCTGCAATGGAGGATACCTTAGGATTTAATATCAAAGGACACATGCATAGATGAATTTGAAGGTGGATATTATTCCGATTATAGATGTAACAAAGAGGAAATGTATTTGGTGCTAATCTATTATTACTGAGGAAGTCACACAGTAAACTTTTTCTTTCCTGAGAATCCCATCTGATTTGTTGGCACTTACATCCACTAATCTTACATTCTGAGTTTGCATTCGGCAGGGACTATCTGTGTAGCACCCTGGTTGCTGGAAGTATACCTTCCCCGCCCATCAGAGAATCCACATCAGACCTGGGTGAAACTATCAGGACTCAGCCCTGGGACTGAGTATGACCCCCTCCCTTCATAGTATACACCAGAAGGGGGTATAGTTATTTTGAGGTTTTATAGTTTCATTCTCTTTCATGATATTGAGAACATTTTAGACATCCCAGTCTTGGTTTCTAAAAAAGAAAAAAAAATACCTTAGCAATTGGCTTAGTTGCACAATTACA
This sequence comes from Rhinatrema bivittatum, assembly GCF_901001135.1. Lineage (NCBI taxonomy): Eukaryota > Metazoa > Chordata > Amphibia > Gymnophiona > Rhinatrematidae > Rhinatrema > Rhinatrema bivittatum. The sequence continues at coordinate 132,933,713 of NC_042620.1, read as the reverse complement.
AAACCATCTTTCAAACTTCTAGGAATCTGCAGCAACCTTCAAGTATTCATATCAAGCTGTGTCAGTCCATGAATTATATCACTGAAGGCAAAGGCAAATTTTGTAAATATCCAAGAACTGCCATATAAAACTGCAGATTTAAATAGACAGCATTGCATCTCAGACATTTCATCTGTTAATTTTTGGTTTCTCTATTCAAACGGGTACTTATGTTAATAAAATTGTGAATGCAACCAAAATATAAATATGCAAACAACTGAGACAGCTGTACAACTAGGCCAAGTGCTTGCATAATTCAACAGTCATTGCTTCCTTTGAGTCACTTTCATTACAAATCACTAATTTTGTGCTGGAACTGGACATTGGCAAATCTATATTTTTAATTGAGTTTTACAACAGATGATTCAGCAGGGCTAATCACAGTTTCCTTACTGCCTTTTCTTTGTTGGTTGAACTTGAATTTTGATTTATCTACAAGACTCTGCTGTATTTTGTCAATGACAAGTCTTCTATACTCAAATGCTGCTTGCACATCTTTGTTCTAGGGGTTATATAAAATAAAATATCAAACTGAGCATAACAATTATAATTCATATGCTTTCATTAAAGGCATAATTGGAAGGCATATCTGGATCAACATTTTTTTTTCAGATGTTAATGTTTATTCTTCAAATAGAGTAAAAAGGCTTTACCTAAATTCTCTATAAAAGCAGTCTTTATTACATGAAATTCACTACTACCTCTGATGAACAGGGCAAGATTTAAGCTACTGTCACTAATTTTAAGAGTTCTCAAGGTACAGGGCGCAGTATTTAAAAAACTGCCTCAAGTAGTGTCAACCCTGCAAAAAGTTAAGATCAAATCAATTGGCATTGTGGCATGTTCCCTCTGAGATAAATAAAGCATAGAGAAAGAGCCTTCTCAGTTTCGGCTCCCCCACATTGGCGTTTTCCAAAAGAGTTTAGATTGGAGCAGGATTATGTGTTATCTAGAAGGGGTTGAAAGACCTGTGTTTTCCCCAGCTATAGCTCCTTGGTTTCGCAGTTATTGCTCCTTTTTAGGGGGTCTCACTTTTGTTCTGGGTTTTGGGGTTGGTGGTCCCCGTATCATAGAGTACAAGCGGTCTATGGCTGGCTGGAGGACAGAATACAGTCTGGGGTAGATCTTAAAAAAATACGCGTGCGCGAATAAAAGTAAGCCAGATTTTAAAAGATACGCGCATTGCCGCGCGTATCTTTTAAAATCCGGGGTCGGCGCATGCAAGGCTGTGCAAAATCGGCAACCTGCGCGCGCCGAGCCGCACAGCCTGCCTACTTTCTCACAAGGCCGCTCCAAAATCGGAGCAGCCTCGGAGGGAACTTTCCTTCCGCATCCCCCCACCTTCCCCTCCCTTCCCCTATCTAACCCACCTCCAGCCCCACCTAAATCCCCCCCCTACCTATGTTGTACAAGTTACGCCTGCTTCAAGCAGGCGTAACTTGTGCGCGCCGCCTCGTCAGCCCCCGGCACAGGCCGCAGTGCCGGGGGACTTGGGACCACCCTCCCGGCCCGCCCCCGAAGCCTTGCCATGCCCCCAGACCCGCTTCGGACTGCCCCCTGACCCCGGGCATGGCCCCAGGACACGCCCCCGTTCTTCAGACACTCCCTGGACACGACCCCTCCTGCCCCTTTTATGAAGCCCCGGGACTTACGCGCGTCCTGGGGCTTTACGCGCGCCGGCGGCTTATGCAAAATAGGTGCGCCGGCGCATGAGTGCCCTGCGTGCGTAAATCCTTCCGGATTTACGCACGCAGGGCTTTTAAAATCGACCCCTCTGGATTCCAGTTATCTCTTGCATAACTTTATTCTTCACAAAATAAACATAATTCCAAAGCTGTTTACCTTGCAGTACTTCACCAAAATAATCAGTAGGTCCGCTTTAAGAAGCTGCCTTCTCCTTCCCCCCAGGGTCTCTCTTGCTCTCCTCTGAGCCTATGCTTTATTCCTGCTCAGGGGAGATACCCTGTATTCAGAATGCCCTACGTTAAGTTGGACCGGGAGCAGAATGCTGGGACCAGTCTATTAAGGAGTTCTGAGGGTTTCTATAGGGCACTCAGCCACATACCCTTCCTTTCAGCTCAATGCCACCCAATTGAGCGACTGCACCTCCAGGGTTATGTCCTTCCATAGGACCCCCACTACACTTGCCCTTGGATCCTCTCTCAATCCGGGACAAACTCTTTCCTATTCTCACCTCCGCCTGTTTTAGAATATGGGGTTCCCAACCAGGGATATGCCTTGCGATTTACCCTCTAAGGATTCTCCAAGAACAGCTTCCTTTTCTACCGAGCTACCCTTTCCCCATCCTTCTGGAGTTTTAGATGAGGCTTTCTTACAGCTCCTCAAGCCCACTTGGTTCTTTGGGCAACCCACCCTGGTTAGCCCCAGAGTCCAATTCCCCGTAATGTGCAATTCACCAGACTCTACTGGCAATTTGTCTTCTCTGGACTGAATACTACAAACTCCATTTTCTCCCCTGTTCTGCATTCTTTCATCTCTCCCTCTTGCTGATGGGTGGCAGGCCCTTTTCCCCCAAACTGGTATAGCTTCTCCTCCATATGCTGGACATCTGGGCTCCTGACCTCCACCAGCACCTCAGTATCGTCCTCTTTTTCTGGTTTTATCCCCTCGGTTTCCTGTGCCACATCTCCCTCACAGTGAGTGAGATAGCCATACTATTCACAATATGTAACCCCAATATTTAAAAAAGGCTCCAGGGGCGATTCGGGTAACTATAGACTGGGAAAAATAGTGGAAACTATTCTCAAGAACAAAATTGTAAACCATATAGAAAGACATGATTTAATGGAACATAGTCAACATGGATTTACCCAAGGGAAGTCTTGCCTAACAAATCTGCTTCATTTTTTTGAAGGGGTTAATAAACATGTGGATAAAGGTGAACCAGTAGATGTAGTGTATTTGAATTTTCAGAAGGCGTTTGACAAAGTCCCTCATGAGAGGCTTCTACGAAAACTAAAAAGTCATGGGATAGGAGGCAATGTCCTTTCGTGGATTACAAGCTGGTAAAAAGACAGGAAACAGAGAGTAGGATTAAATAGTCAATTTTCTCAGTGGAAAAGGGTAAACAGTGAAGTGCCTCAGGGATCTGTACTTGGACCGGTGCTTTTCAATATATATATAAATGATCTGGAAAGTAATACGACGAGTGAGGTTATCAAATTTGCAGATGATACAAAATTATTCAGAGTAGTTAAATCACAAGCAGACTGTGATACATTGCAGGAGGATCTTGCAAGACTTGAAGATTGGGCATCCAAATGGCAGATGAAATTTAATGTGGACACGTGCAAGGTGTTGCATATAGGGAAAAATAACCGTTGCTGTAGTTACAAGATGTTAGGTTCTATATTAGGAGCTACCACCCAGGAAAAAGATCTAGGCATTATAGTGGATAATACTTTAAAATCGTCAGCTCAGTGTGCTGCAGCAGTCAAAAAAGCAAATAGAATGTTAGGAATTATTAGGAAGGGAATGGTTAATAGAACGGAAAATGTCATAATGCCTCTATATCGCTCCATGGTGAGACCACACCTTGAATACTGTGTACAATTCTGGTCGCCGCATCTCAAAAAAGATATAGTTGCGATGGAGAAGGTACAGAGAAGGGCAACCAAAATGATAAAGGGGATGGAACAGCTCCCCTATGAGGAAAGGCTGAAGAGGTTAGGGCTGTTCAGCTTGGAGAAGAGACGGCTGAGGGGGGATATGATAGAGGTCTTTAAGATCATGAGAGGTCTTGAACGAGTAGATGTGACTCGGTTATTTTCACTTTTGAATAATAGAAGGACTAGGGGGCATTCCATGAAGTTAGCAAGTAGCACATTTAAGACTAATCGGAGAAAATTCTTTTTCACTCAACACACAATAAAGCTCTGGAATTTGTTGACAGAGGATGTGGTTAGTGCAGTTAGTGTAGCTGGATTAAAAAAAGGTTTGGATAAGTTCTTGGAGGAGAAGTCCATTAATGGCTATTAATCAATTTTACTTAGGGAATAGCCACTGCTATTAATTACATCAGTAGCATGGGAACTTCTTAGTGTTTGGGTAATTGCCAGGTTTTTGTGGCCTGGTTTTGGCCTCTGTTGGAAACAGGATGCTGGGCTTGATGGACCCTTGGTCTGACCCAGCATGGCAATTTCTTATGTTCTTAATATTGCATGGCACTCCCATTCTCCCAAGGAAATCCTTATTATTCAGTTCACCGTGAATCTATTCATAGATATTCTATATTTATTATTTATTTATTTAAAATCTTTATTTAAAATATTTTCTATACCGTCAAGCTAGATACCGTCACAACGGTTTACAATAAGGCACATAAATTAATATTGCTAACTGTATTAAATTATATCAACTAAACAGGTGCGTTTAAGTTACGGTAACATAGTTTCGTGAAAAATACTAATTGGTGGGTGTGATAAATCATGTACATTCCTATCTGTATCATCTTTAAAATAGATTAATAATTGTATCTTATTTTTGGAGGTGAGCGAAAATAAAAATAAAAATAAAAACATACATCTTGATTAAGGTGATGTGTGTGGGTGTTCTACTGACCGCATCCTATACTACCCTGGATTCTCCTTTATTCTCCAGTGGAACTGTTCATGCCCTTCTGGGGATCTGCTTTGCTACTCATTACAATGGAGCAGTTTCTGGATTCTCTGGTCTCTTTCCAGGGTTCCATACTGTGCCTTTTTTAGGCCACTCTTCAGGATAATTCTGGCGAGGCTTGGTCATCACTAGTTCCCCCAGTGCTTTGCCAAGCTTCATTATAGCATCCCCTTTAGGCTGCTTTCGGGCCTGCTCCTGGTCAATATTAGTCACCATTGGCTCCACCAACGCTTTGCCAGACTCTATGGTAGCGCCATCTTTAGACCAGTCTCCAAGATGACCCAGGTCAGCCTTAAACAAGCCGGTCATCTCTCCTTTTTGTGTAGTCCAGCACCTCACTGCTCTACTAAGGTGCTCTGAGGGTTTCTATAGAGCACTACCACACCCCCTTACAAACAGAGAGAAAGACCATCTTGGTGTTAGTTATTCGGGGGGGAGCAGTTTTGAAGGGTATTGGGGTAGATTTTAAAAGGAGTGGCGCGCGCAAGGGGGTGCACAATTGTGCACATTGTGCGCGCCGAGCCGCGCTGCCTTCCCCCGTTCCCTCCCAGGCAGCTCCAAAATCGGAGTGGCCTGGAAGGGAACTTTCCTTCCCCCTAACCTGACCTTCCCACCCCTTCCCCTAACCTTTCCCCCCTCTAGCCCTACTCTAACCCCCACCAAAACGTTTATCTTACCTTTTGCGCCTGCCTCCGGGAAGGTGCAAGTTCCGTGCTGCAGCCTGCCGGCACGTGATCCTCCAACACAGCGGCAATGGCCGCTCTGTCAGTGGCCCCGCCCCCAGACTGCCCATGCCCCACCCCCTCCCAACGACTTACATGCGCCCCGGGGCTTTACGCTCGTCGCCGGGCCTTTCTAAAATAGGCCCGGCGCGCATAAACCTTTTAAAATCTGGTCAACTATGTGTTTTTATTTTTATGGTTATTGTATGTTATGATTATATTCTTTATGTTGTCTATGTTGTAATTTTTTTTAGTTGTATTATATTTGTACAATTTTTTAATATCTTGTCATGATTTTAAATGATATGTTCTGTATTAGTTTTTATTATTGTACACCACCTTGTGCTGGGTTTCCTTGTAAAAGCAGTAAATTAAATTAAAGATGAAAGACATTAATGGTGCTAACCTCTCTAGGGCTAGCAGACAATAAGGCTTTTTATTGGAAAACAATGTATGCATTACCATAATTTCTAGGTTAATTACAGATGAATAAATATTATAGCTCTTGAAAGTAATGTGCAATCCTAATTAAAGTCATTTGCCTCAAATTTTCTAAATTGTTTTTATCCATCTATATTTATTTAGCTCTTTTTTTGGCTTGGCAGTTTCCTCCTGCTCTTTTAGACATCCAGCTCAATCTGAACAGATAACTACTGGGCTACAGTGAAATTAGACTACATTCATACCTACCTTAGCGTTCTCCCCTCTTAAAAAATATATTATAAGAAATATTTAAATAAAGAATAATATTCTAACAATTAAACATCATTAGACATGTATTATGTGACTAATGTACTAAGGGTTTTCTCCAGTATGTGTAGGTGGGATCAATACTAATACTGTGACAGAGTCCTGCCTGAGAGATATGTCAGATAGAAACTGCAGAAAAATGTTTTTCCTGAAACCAAGAAAAGCACATGTGACAGTAACTGGAAATTGCAGCCAAAAGCTACAGGCTAGAAAACCCCAAGGAAACTAAAGAGAAAACAATTAACTTAGCAGTTTGATTTCTAGCAAATCAATTAGTTTTGTGAAGTGTTCCCTGGAGGGAAAAGGGGGAGACTGGGGCAGAAGATGGAGCAGAGCTTCAAACCACCCTAAACATGGTTCTACTGATTATTGAATTTGGGATAAAGGAAGAATTGCAAACTTGAGAGGCTGATCCTGGGTGGAGCCAGATACAGCAGGAAGTATATTCAAGCTAAACAATAGGTCTGCACTATGCCAACCAAAATAACAATAGGGGCTCTATATGCTGGCAAGTAGAAAGGAAAGGAGAAATATCCTGGTGACTTAGTATAAAGTCAGTACCAAGAGACTCAGGAGGGAATTACAATGTTGCTGTTGAACTGCTGAATCCTTAAGGGACATACAATATTTCTGAAAATAGTCTGCTTTAGCGTCTAATAATCATAATGAATGAAAGACCAATGGGGTCATTAAGAAAGACATGTCTAAGGTATTGTTTTATATTGCTGCATGCTTTCAAGGTGGCAGCTGATGAGCTTGGTATACCATTGCTAGCTGATGATAAAGAATGATGTAAGAGATTATCACATTTTAGTTCTGATTTTCAGCACTAGGCATCTAACTTAGGTTAGGTTATGTATAACCAGCTAACTAGCACGGCTTCCATAGCGGTTGAAAATGGATCGTTATGTGTCTTGTTCAACCCTGAGATTCAATGGATTCAGGAATTGGCACCACAGCTGGGAGAGCTTTACTGGAGGAGCTCCTTCTTGATTTCGACATGGAGGGAGCCCACAGAGGACCCTCCCGTGGGAGGAATGACTCCGACTTTTTGCCGACCTACAAAGTACTAGGGATGTGAATCGTTTTTTGACGATTTAAAATATCGTCCGATATATTTTAAATTGTCAAAAATCATTAGAGGCGATATATAATAGGAATTCCCCCGATTTATCGTCAAAAATCGTAAATCGGGGGAAGGGGGAGGGGAAGTGGGAGGGCGGGAAAACCGGCACACTAAAACAACCCTAAAACCCACCCCGACCCTTTAAAATAAATCCCCCACCCTCCCGAACCCCCTCAAAATATCTTAAATTATCTGGGGTCCAGTGGGGGGGGGGTCCCGGTGTGATCTTCCACTCTCGGGCCACGGGTGTGTTGATAGAAATGGCGCCGGTGTTACCTTTGCCCTGTCATATGTCAGGGCAAAGGTAGCGCAAGCGCCATTTTGGTTCCTATCCCCCGACGTCACAAGCGTAGGAGATCACTCCCAGACCCCTGCTGGACCCTCATGGACTTTTGGCCAGCTTGGGGGGGCCTCCTGACCCCCACAAGACTTGCCAAAAGTCCAGCGGTGGTCCGGGGACAACCTCCTGCACTCGAATCGTGTTGCCGTAATGAAAAATGGTGCCGGCCATACAGCCATACGGCCGGCGCCACTTTGCAATACGGCAATATGGCCATACGGCCAGCGCCATTTTGCAGGTATTCCAAAATGGCGCCGGCCGTGACTCAGAGTGAGTCACCCAAAGATGAGATTTGGGCAATGTTCTCTCAACCTAACTTCATGGACTCTCTAGGTTGAGAGAACATTGCCCAAATCTCATCTTTGGGTGAGTTTCCTCACTCCGAGGGTAATCAAATGTTCACAAGACAGCACTGTTCTGTTCGTACATCTCACACTGAATGTCAAAGTGGCCCCTAACCCCCTACACTAATACCTAAACATCACCTCGAGTTACTAGGTGGGCTTCCCATAGAGATATAAATACCTGTCTAGAGTCAGGGCATTATGGCTAGTCAGTCTCAGTCTCTCTCTCATTCTCTCTCTCTCATAGCTAGGTGGATGCTCTGGGAGCTTCAAACTACCAAAACCAGCATCCAGAAAATACATCACAACAGGTAATACAGCCATAACACAAGCTATCACACAGCTTAACACTCCTGAAAACATTGTAGCTAAAATCAGTGTTAAAGCCACATGATAGGGCTTCACAAAACAGTAAACCCAGCCCACTCCTGCCCCTAACTCCTCCTCTCTTTCAGATTTGCATCACACCATACGATATGGTGCTATCGCATGCGTTAGCAGCACTTTTCACATGCGATAAGCCCTTAATGAATGCGAAAACACCTTAGTGCATTTTGATAAATGAGAGGGTAACTTTGCTATCCAGATTGTCTGAATATGGCCCTTAATGTTCCAGCATGGCATGGTGCAGGACAGTCCAGATTCCTTAGTAACAAGTCCAAGTCAAAATCAGTTCACAATACTCACAAATATGCAGTTCTAGAGTCAAGGTGTGCAGTTTCCCTTCCATATTAACTCAACAGGGTCATGCCACATGTTACTTGAAGGGTCATGGATCTACTAACTCAGATTACACACAGCACAGCTAAGCAGCCCTCAAATTTCTGGGAATAAAATGTTGTTCTCAGAGATCCCCTTTTTCAAGCTCCAGGGTCTTTGCATAATCTGGATTTACCAGAAACATTCGATAGCTCAAGAGGAAAGGCTCCTTTCTCTCAATTAACTTTTGGTCAAGACCCAATATAACATTTTTGCCCTTACATCACTCCCAATCAGAGGCAACCTCTGGGCACCCCGAAGACAACAACCCCCCTTTCCCCCTGAATCTAAGCCCAGCCACCACAAAGCACTAATCTAAGTACCCACTGCACTGATGGTCAATACATGGAAATGCACAAAGATACACAGAACACAAAAACCAAGAAAGCCTTTTGAATGCAAAGAGTCCTGCCCTATTGAGAGAAAACAGCTATGGTCAAAGTAAAAAGATAAAAGTCTTTAAATCAAATTCTCAGTCTATTCCAATTACACGATTCTTATATATTTCTTGGTTTTACCTCTGGATGAAAGCACTGTGTGGCCATGGGTTCACCCAGGAGTTTGCAAACCACAAAAGCAAGTAGTAGCTCTTTTGTTTACAGGCAATAGAAGCAAGGCACTCTCCACATGTGCAGATTTCTGCAGGGGTTTCAAGAGCCACATTAGCAGGAAGTGCACGTTGCCTGTTATGGATGCAGAATCACAGCAGATCCTCCAGGATCACAGGATTAGGTTTTCTGTGTTTCTACTTGGACTAAAGTTTCATATTGATCACTTTGTCATTCATTCTGGCAACCCCAATATTCTTTGTTGAAATAGGCAAGTATGGCATGATAAACACATGAGCATATGTCACTAGGTCATGCTTTCTGCTCTGTCTTCACTTATAGCAACCAAGGATCCTCTGTATTTATCTCATACCACCTTAAACTCCATTACTTTTTTTTTTTTTTTTTTTTAACTTCCACTACCAATCTGTGAGGGTATTCCATGCATCTGCTACCCTTTCCATGAATATTCCTGATATTGCTTCTCAGTCTGCCTTCCCGGAACCTCATATCTATTGCTTAATCCTTCTTTGGTTTGGAAAAGAAAGCTTCTGGACAATCACGCACAAGAAGTAAACTCTTTCAGAGGAAAGAAGATACAGTCGGACGAATGTTAAATCACCGCGCGCGCAAAATTCGGGGCTTATGTGTGCGGGCAGGCCTTGCGCACGCCACGCACATTTTAGAAGGGGCCCAGCTGCGCACATAACCCTCGTTACGTGCACATGAGCCGGGCCAAAGAAAAGGGGCGGGGATTGAGGCGCCAGTACAGCAGCCATTTGCCACTCTGCTGGCACGCAACTTACTTCACGTTGGGCCCTGAAATAAGTTGTGAAATAAAAGAAAAAGAAGGAGAAAAGTAGGAATTAGGGGTTGGGGAGGAGAGGAGAAAGGAAGTTAGGATAGGGGGTAGGGAAATGGGGAAGGCCACAATGCATCGCTGCGCGAAAATCACTTTATTCCACCCACCCCCCCCCCCCCCTTTGCACGCGCAACACTGGATTTTATAATGTGCACATGCCGGCGCATGTTATAAAATAGTGCATCCATATGCGCGGGCTGGGTAGCGTGCACACATGGACACACATGCGTATGTTTAAAAATCTACCCCAGTATGAGGTTCCAGAATGGTACACTCAGAAGCAGCATCAGAAAATGTTTTTTTTTTTTTACTGAAAAACTGTTGGGTACATGAAATGGACTGCCAGTGGAGGTGATGGAGACAAAAATGGAAACTGAATTTAAAAAAAAGAATGAAACACGTACAGAGAATCCCTAGTGGCAAAGTGAGAAGAAAAAGGGACTTGCTACCAAAAGTGAAGTTGGGCACACTAATCAGACCTAATGTCCTTATCTACTGCCATATTCTACAACAGTGATAGAAAAAGTTTTGGGAAGTTGTAGTACTACAAACAACCCAACCTTTACTTCCACATGCACAGAAGGAAAGACAGAGGTTGGTTGGACAAAACAAAGGGTGGAAAAAGAAGCATGACCTAGAAATACCGCAGGGCATGGGGTAGCCAGATTGGTATCAGCAGGCTACAAATCCCAAGAAACCAACTGGGTCACTGCCAGATGGTTGGTGCAACCATGTACATTCCAAGAAAGCTATGGAGAACTAAGAGGCCAGATTTTTCAGTCAGCAGTAGCGCTAGTATTGGTAGCTGTTTAGATTGTTACTAAACTGAGTTTTAAGACATGGGAGTGCAGAGGGACTGGGTGTTGGATCAAGTAGGACATCTTTGTAATAACTACAAGTCTTAACTGAAACAGGTGCTCATGTAGCTGGATTTGTTTGGCAGGCTACACACAGAACCTAGGAGGCCAGATGTTCAGGCAACAGTTGGACTAGAGTGCAACGATAGAATTCAACTGGGTCTGACAGGCTGCATGTACACTAAAACTAGGAGGTCCATATTCAAAAGCATTGAGACTTATAACTCAGAAGTTATCTGTTGAAATGAAGATTAGGGCACTTATCTAGCTAAATTCTAGCTAGCTAGAATTTAGTTGGCTGATAGGGCCATTCTGGGAACTTAACTGGGAGGAGATGAGTTAGCTGGCTAAGTTATCTGGCTAACTCTGATATTCAAAGTTAGCTAGCTATCTTAGCCGGCTACATCTGGATGGGCCAAAGAGCTGTCCTAAAGTTAGCCAGATAAAGTGAGCCAGCTTTCTTAAAGATAGCTGTGGCTGCAGTATTGCATATACCTCCAAAGTTAGCTAGAAATGTTTATCCAGCTAACTTTGCTATCTAGACAGTGACTGAATATGGACTTCTAGAAGACTTAATGGAAATGTGGGTGATTACATAACCAGGTTTGTCAGTGGCCCTAAAATGCCAGGTGTTTGGACAATTGGTCAAGCTAGTATTGGTAGTTATTTAGATTACAAAACTTTATGGATAAATATAAGATAGGTGTATGTGCACCTGTTCAAGATGACAGAATACAAATGAGGAAAATCAGAAAAACTGTTCTGGATAAGGAGATATCTCTTCCAAGAAATCATGCTCTGTGGCTGGCAGCTGGAATGCATCCTTAGCAGTGTGGACAGGAATACCTGGGTAGCCTATCTTTTTATGCCACCATATACTATGAGAACATATACTGTAACACATTTTAAGCATTCCAAATTCTTATTGATATCTAAAGCTCTAGCACATTTTCTTAAGCTTTTCCACTTAAAGGGATCATTCCGTTGTTAGCAATGGCACTAATTGGTGCATGTTATATCAGCAATTTTCTAACCCCTGAAGCTTTATTAAACATGCCTAGAAACCATTCAAAAATATCAAAAACAGGCTGTTTAAAAATGCTGTTTATAGACTCTGAAGTACATCAAGACACTAAAAACTATTATTCTAAACCTTTGTGCAAACAAAATTCAAAGTGCACAAAAATACCAGAAAAGGAACATTCACAAAGGGTAAAGAAGGAGAACATCACCACTAAATGGCACATGACTCAGGCCACAATTTTGAAGCTGAGGCTTCTGCCTCAGTGATTCAACCACCAATATATTTTCACTTCTCACCACTGTGGTCAAAACTGTATAATCCTCATTCCACTACAACAGAAATTCTGAACCTTGTCCTCGGGGTACACAAGAGCCAGTGGGGATTTCAAGATCTTTACAATGAATACGCATGAGAGAAATTTGCAATCAATGGAGGCAATGCATGGACATCTGTCTCATGCATATTCATTCAAGATATCCTGAAAACCTGACTGGCTAGGCATGCCCCGAGAACCACTACCCTACAAGACAGCACTCAGTTCCTTCTAGACCCAGTGTCTCATACTCCATTAGTAATAATCAAAATTCTTTCATTATGTTTTTTAAGTGTTTCTAGCTTTGACATGCACCTTGCTCCTAGGAGACACCCATTCACTGGTTTTCTTCTGTACTGTCATACACATTTAGTAAAATTGTTTCATAGTAAATGTGTACCACCTTGTGGTTTAGCTGTGTACAATGGATTTTTTTTTTAGATGAATAAAAACTGGAGTTGTAAAAATCTATTACCAAGTTGTTTATATATTGATCTTTGTAAATGCCCATTATTAATTCAGCAAGTGCCCAAAGTACTAAGTCTGTGAGGGAAGTCCACTTTGAATTTAACAGAAGGATATTAAAATAACTGTAAGACCATATTTTTTCTCTCTCTTCCCCCTACACTCCTAATTTAGGGGTAGATTTTAAAAGCATTGCTAGCACAAATATATGTGAATGCGGGCCGTGTGCGAGCAATGCAAATTTTAAGGTGACGCGAAGTACGCGCATATATACCCATGCGTGCATCAAGAATAAGGGGGCGGAAAAGGGGTGAGGCATGGGCATTCCAGGGCTAGGCCAAGACTTATATACGTAACTCTGAATTTTTAAAAAACCTGACCATGGCACACATCAACTTTACTGCTGGTCCTGATGAGGAGTAAGTCTGGAGATCTCGAGTTTTAGGGCTTTCAGCACAGCATGAAAGTTCGGCATCAATTGCAGGGCTTACAGGATGAAGAACTAGAGGGGTCTTGAAGACTTCCATATCAACTGCACAAACTGGTGGACTAATTAGAAAAACTTTTTCCCTCGCACGAGAATCTTTTAAAATCCGCCTGCATATGCACGTAAAAGCCGCTAGAGCCCTAGCTGAAATAAGCGCAGGATAATTACTCGAGCCTCATCTTAAGACTATGCTCACACATACGCATGGGGAGTATTTTAAATAATACATGCAGACAAAATAAAATTGCAGTGTATCTCCATTCACACACCAATACGCGTGTTTATGGACGCACACGTATTCCTTTTAAAATTAGCCAGTTAATAAGTAGATTAGACAATGGATTAGAGGCTGAGAAAAGCTAGCAGCATATCTTTACAACAACAAATACATAAGGCAAGGGGACAGAGAATGAAGAGAAGCAGGAAAGAGAAAGGGTAAAGCACAAGGAAGGAAAGGAAGGCTAGAATCAATAGTGATAAAACTGGATGAAGAAATCCAAGTGATCACAGAGACACAAGAGATTGACAAAGGTAAAGGAACAGGAAACAAGGAAATAAAGACAATGTTCTAGGCAACCAGGAATAGTGAGACTCAGATGAGTGGGAAGCAGTCTGTGGAGAAGAAAATGAAAGACATCACCAAGAAGGCAAAAACAGGCAAGCCAAAGAGTGAGAGAAAGTGGAGGAGTAGAACAGGTTGCAAGTTAAAGAAGGGGAGATAGGGGAATATTTATATTTGTATTTATTTAAAATGTATTAATCATGTAATACAAAAAGGCCTAAGCAATTTACAATAATACATACATAATTAAAATAAACAAATAAATGAAAAATCTAAAATTTGAAAAAAGTATAAAATAATAAATACATAAAACAGACAAACATTTCAATAAACATTAAAAGAAAATCAGAAAATAAATAAAAAGTCAGAAAAAAGCCTGCTGCAGTAAAAAGCATTTAGGAGGAGTCTGAATATTTTTAAATTGTCTTGAAGGCGAAGATCCATAGGTAAAGAGTTCCACAAAGCAGGCACAGCTACTGCAAATGCTGTATCTCTTGTTATCGCAAGGCGAGCATGGTGTATGGAGGGGACATCTAGTAAGCCACATTGAGAGGATCTTCTCGGGTTGGCTTATAAATTTTTAGCTTTTAAATACAGATTTTTAGAATCTCTACTTAACAGCTTAAAAGTAGTCATAGCAATCTTATATTGAATGCGCTCTCAAATCAGCAACCATTTTATTTTGGCAAGCACAGGTGTAATGTGATCAAAATGATTAGAACCAGTAATTAATCTTGCAGCAGAATTAAGAAGTAATTGCAGAGGATGTAGAGCTAGTTGGAAGACCTAAGAGTAAACTTTTACAGTAATCAACATGAGGGAAAATGATTAAATGAAGAAGGGTATGAAAAACCTGATTGTGTAAGAGATGGCATAAACCAGCGAGAAGACGTTATTTGTAAAAGCCAGCTCTGACAATCAATTTAATCTGAGGTTGGAATGACAAAGAGGCATCTATCCAGACACCAAGACTTTTGATGGGAGAGTTAAGAGTAAATGTAAGATTATCAATGGATACAGAATCATATTGACAAGTGGAATGGGGTCTAAGGATCAGTAAAAAGTTCAGTTTTAGAGGTGTTTAAGGACAATTTGTATTGATGCAACCATTGTTTTATTGAGGATAGGCAGAGTTGTATACAATCAACAGTGTTCTTCCAAATGGGATGTAGCCTAATGAAAAACTGGATATCATCAGCATAAATTTTATACCCATCTGTAATGCTGGAGTAGGAAATAGAAAAATTAAATGTAGGTTAAGCAGAAACAATTCAGACAGAAAGGCAAAGTATAGGAAAAGGGATGGAAAGGAGCAGGCTAGAGGGGAGAGAACATGAGCACAGGCGTGGGACAGAATATGTTCTTATAGGAAATGGCCTTTGCTACTAATGGCATCAGTAGCAAGGGATCTTCTTAGTGTTTGGGTACTTGCCAGGTTTTTGTAGCCTGGTTTGGCCACTGTTGGAAACAGGATGCTGGGATTGATGGACTCTTGGTCTGACCAATTACGGCAATTTCTTATGTTTTATTCCTGGTACCAATTAACCAGTAGACTGAGAAGATGGACAGAGCAAGGTATGTTGAGTGATAGATCACATATGAATGCATATGTGTGTGAGAAAAAGAGAGAGAGAGAGAAAGTGTTAGTGTAAAAGATAGCCGTGTGCATGTCAGGTAGAATAGGGGATGGACGTACTGTATATATATCAGATGGATTGAGGAGAACGATTCCTGAATTTCCTTATATCTGGGAATTGGTTACATACCACAGCATAAGATCTCAAGTCTTCTGCTCAAAAATTAAAATTTTAGCTTTCTCCATTATCAGTGCTGGACAATGTGCACTCAGAAGAAATTTCCCATTAGTTTTGCATTCCATTAAGATTTTATTAAAATGGAATATTCTCATCACAATATAGTAGCAATGGTGATACATGTCTGCTGTGCCTTGTCTGTCAGACTGTATAGTTTAGTAAGATTGTCCTGTGGTCATCATAAATTACTGTATCTGTGCAAATCTATTATCTTGACATGCTAACAAGTATAGTATATTCATAATTTGTAAAGAAAATAGAGTCACAAACATTGCTGATTTTTCATGCATTTCATGGTGTCTTACACAATTAAACAGAACTAGTAGTCTACTAATAAAATTTGAATTTTAGAGAATTATAGACAAAAATATCAACAATGTATGTGATGATATATATTGATATATATATATATATATATATATATATAACACAGTTTTAAGAAACAATCTATGATCTTTAGTACTATAAATTAAAATTAAGTATAAAATTAAATTATACTTTACATGTTAAGTTGAATGTATGCACAACATAGTATGAGTCCTTATGCTGTCCTTCACTTTTCTGGTAACGTGCATTGATTATATCCCTGCTTGCCATTGTAATGAATATTATCCTGGGTAGATGTTTACAATAACAATATTCCTTGTAAAGATTTGCCCAGTATACCTAGTATTATATGAGAAACATAATATTTTCATACTAGTCTCTCTTTGTTCTCCTTACCTTTACTTGTTGCTCCACTATTGTGTAATTACTTGACTCTGAAAAATAACATATGTGGTCTTGCTATTATAAATTAGGTCCTTTTTATAACGCAGGTATCCTTATAGCTCAATAATAGAGCTAATGGCTACCTAGTGAAACTTAGTTATGCTGTTATTCTTTGTCAATTCAAGAGTGCATGTCTGCCTATGAGTTTCATTTACTTTTAGAGGGGATCTAGAGGGATAACACACACAAGGTTAGCTTAGCTTGCACATTTAGCCCATTTGCCATAATGACTTCATACAGTTCTGTCCTCCGAACTGGTACTTGGGTGTGCCACTTTGCCATTTGTAAGTGGCACAACAGGGAAATGAGAAGTATGCCTGAACCAAAATGGAGAAATCCCCAGAACCCTCTGCGTGTCTTTGGCCTGCCTGGGCTGAATGGACTCTGAGTGACTTACAGAATGTCCCTGGATATCTGTGGAGGCAAGCTGGCACCAGACAGGTGATGTCTATTCATAGAGTCACAAAGAAGAAACCACAGGGGAGCTTCAGGCACTATTCTCAGGAGTTTGTAATCCACACAGCTACAGACGTGTTGATTGTCTTGACCAGTAAAAGTTTACCAGAACAAAGAAAGTCATGGGAAATGGGCTACACATCCTGGGAAGCCAATCAGGGATAGTTAGCGATGATTTAATCATGCAGTTGACATCACAACTTATGTAAATGATTCTTTGGGCAGTCATGCAAGTCCCTAGAACCTTCTACCCTGTATTTGAATGTTACCTATAAAACAAGGATCACTTTCTGTATATGACGAGATTGCTGGTCAGATTGTAAGACGAAGGGCACCCAGTACCAGGCATCTCCCGAGAACACTTATATTGACTAATAAACATACATTATACTTTTTACTGAGTCTTAAGTGTTCTTGTGTCCCTGGCCATAAGCATAGAGTATGTTTTAACAGTTACTTCCTATGAAGCAGTGCCCCTAGTGTTCCCCTATTTACCTGTGCAGGACGAAGCTAGATGCCTGGTCCACCTTAAATGCCTTAAGCAGCGTATGTTCTAAGGGCGGGATCCCACTGGGCAGGTAGGGCTCAGAGGGCATAACCAGAGACTGGGGAAAATGAGCTAGGATCCAGGTAGGGATAACCAGACCAGGCCCAGGTCTCCGGGAAGAAGGCAGCTCCTCTAACTTAACACTGTCCAAACACTGAGATGAGACGAAGCAGCACAAACTGTGAGGAGAGAGTACACTGTCTGAAGGTAAAGTCAGTCTACTGTTGTGTATATGACTGAAGCTGTGAATAAAGATTATGTTTTAAGAAAGGCTGGAGTCAGATTGTATTTCTGCCTGTGGGAATCACCGTTTGGTCCCATACTTCCATAAATGGTGGTATGTTTGGCAGCATTTGTAAGAACAATAAGCAAAGCTACAATCTTTGTCAATTATTTAGCACAGAAATTCATTCATTATTTATTTCAATTTTATTATCTGCCTTACTAGAAATTGCAAGGCAGATTCCAAACAAAACATAATATATAAAGTAATCTAAAGCTCATGACAAACCATGACATTCTCAATTCTTTCAAAATTACCAGGATATGAAACATTATATAAAGTAAATAATGTAAACAGCAAGAATATACTTCGTCCAAAAAAGTACATTAGAAATGTTTACAAGTTTTTGCCAGCTCTTCATGAAAACTGAATTAGATATACTACATTAAGACTTAACCATACAACAGAGAACAAGGCTGCAGCTTTATTGATCGATAGTATAATAGTATTCATCACAGCAGAAAGAACAATGGACTTTATAAATACCCAATTGAATTTATTATGAGCTGTTATGTGAGCTACTCACAGGACGGCCCTATGAGTGGCTGCACCCACCCCAATGGAACAGGCCTGCCTCACCGCAGTGGGATGCCACTAAATAACAGGACACCACCAGGTTCACCATCTCCGGACCCCCTCCTAGGTGCACACACCCCCGAAGTCAACTCTTTTAAAAGGCCTGCAGCAGGAAAAGCCTGTGGTGCCCTTGGATGATGTCACGGCTGTTCTCCCTATAAAAGGACTTCCCAGACAATCCCTCTCTGCCTTGGCAAATAGGTCGCCTTGCCTTGTCTTCAGTCTCAGCTTTGCCTTGTCTTCAGCTGCAGTCTTCAGCCCAGCCTTGCCTTATCTGCAACTTATGATCTTGTCTTCAGTTTCAATCTGGTCTTCAGCCTTAGCCTGCTCTTCGGACCTTACCTTAGCTTGGCCCACGCAAAGACTTGTTCGACCACTGTCGGCAAAGACCTTGGAGTTCTGCCTTCTAGGTTGCATCAACTGTGCTGCAGCAAGAGGGACTCACTCTGTTCACAACATGAGCCAGTTATACCTCAATATTTTTTCAACATAGATGTTACCTGCATCCCTCCATCAATATGGCCTGGATGCCAATACTGAATGTATCTAGATAAACTATAAATACATACAACCCTGACAGTGCAGAATAGCCTAATCAGGTGAAAACCTGTTAACTTTCTTGTACACGTACTCAGTAACTGACTTGGGTTTTTTGTTTTTTTTTCCACAAAACCATACAAACACAGAAGCTTACAGCAGATAAAACACCTTGAGGTAGCTTTAGTATGCTCATTTTCCCTCTTGCTCAATTATCAAAGATTCTAAAATGCTTTATCATCACTTTTAATATAAACTAGAAGATAACTTAATCACTGACAAACTGTGCTCTACAAACTGAATGACCTGAAGACCTGGAGTATGCAATCATTTAATCAGTTGGTATGAACCCCTCATAACATCCTCTTTCTATAAAATCCTAACAAATACATCCTCATTTATACAGCACCTCACACCATGACATCTCGAATGCCTGACTGGCAACAATGGTGCCATACTCCAAGTAAGCAGACATGCAGT
This sequence comes from Rhinatrema bivittatum, assembly GCF_901001135.1. NCBI lineage: Eukaryota > Metazoa > Chordata > Amphibia > Gymnophiona > Rhinatrematidae > Rhinatrema > Rhinatrema bivittatum. The sequence goes on along the minus strand of NC_042620.1, from coordinate 132,914,413 downwards.
GCAGATTTCTGTAAAGAGCTATGGGGAACACCATAGGAAAAATAAATAAAGTTCCTGGTGAGTGCTTGTGAATTGCCTGAAGATATCTGGAGCTTTTTAGTAGTCAGACCTACACTGTTACTTTTGATGGATAATGGAATAAATAATGGTACTTCTTCTGCCATAGCATACTATTGATTTGTGGATTTTATATTCCAAAGAAATCTAGCTACCTAGTAACAGTTTCACATTGCTAAGATTTCATCAGCTGGGGAGGGGGGCGTACAGGAAAGGCAAGAGGGAGCAAATACTACCCTCTGGATTTCTTTCATGCATGTGTGATCATATACGCATTTTTCTCAGGTCACCCAAATTCTTTTTGGTTTCTGGAAAGCAAATATCTGAAGAAACTCAAGCTGTAGTTATAGTAAAAAGCTATTTGAAAAGGAAAGGAGTATTTATTATAGTCTATAAAAATATTCAAAGGGCACAGGAAGAAGGATCACCACAGACTCTCTATTTACATCCTCTTCTTCAGCCACAGACAGCACACAAACACCTATTCACCCAAATATATACCACATCTTTTATTCACACCCCGCCTCCCCACAATGCCTTCAGAAACACATATGTTTATTCTTCCTCCTGGCTGGTATAAATCCAGGAGGACTGCTCCCCATACCTGAGCGGTTACCATTATAATCTATAAGTGTTTTACTTAACACTTGTAAATCCATTCCCTTTTTCCAAAGACAGTGCTTCACTACAATACTTTAATTGCATTTTTTTCAATATCTTGTATCATCTTGTAAGGTCCGTAATGACATAGGGTTCTTGAACTCATTCTGTCAGAATAGGATCATGTGCAACCGCGCTCCTCTGTCAGAGCATTACATCAAGCAATTGTACAAAGCATCCTGCTCACTGGCATGTAGTCTAGGGGGAATTGTGACCCAATGAGAAAAAGAAGAGCACGGGATGAATTTAGACTATTACCTTGCGGCCCTTTGGCAAGACTCCAATGAGGTGTCTGAAAAGTAGACTCCTCATCATATACAGCCCTTCTTCCAGACTGTGAGGCATCTTGCCTCCAAGGAGACTGGACTGGGCTATAGTAGCACAGGTCTACTGACACTAACTGAATATAAATTTATCTGCAAGATAGCTGCATCCTGCTGATCTATATTAGTCATATATTGCTGCCACATTTCCCTCATACCTATGAAATGTCTTTCACATATTTCTTTCATGCCAGTGAAATGTACCTCATGAATGACAGGCGATTACAACAAATGCCTCTTCCAGGTCACAACCAGAACCTATCTCCTCTATTTGAGCCTACTATTCTGTTGTGTAGTCAAAAAAGTACACTGCAATTCAGCTAGATGGAGTTAGTGAACGTCACTCACATTTCAAATCAAAATCCAGTAACTATTACAGAGTAAGTTTAAGAACTATTTTACAGGAACAGTTCTTGTCCTATTCCTTTGATAGGAAGACAATATTGCAACCAGAGCAATGAAAAAACTTCTATCATCAAAGGCCTCTTAAAAGCTTTAGTTCTTCCTACTCCTGCAGTTTCTGTGTTGAAGAGTGGTATTCTTCCTTAGATCTAAATTTCTAACCCTTCTCTTCACTTGTTTGAACTGTAGAGAGAGCTAAAGATTAAGAACATAAGAACGTAAGAAATTGCCATGCTGGGACAGACCAAGGGTCCATCAAGCCCAGCATCCTGTTTCCAACAGAGGCCAAACCAGTTCACAAGAACCTGGCAATTACCCAAACACTAAGAAGATCCCATGCTACTAATGCAATTAATAGTAGTGGAATAGGAACTGTGAAATAAGGAGTGATGGAAGTAACAGGAGGATCACAGAAATTCCTTCATAAATATCATCAATATCTTCAGTGACCACACACTCTCATATAGCACCTCCACCTGTGTTACTGCAATGGGCAAAAATGTGATCCAGAAAGGAAAGGGCTCAGGATTGTGACTGAACTGGTTATTCTGGGCCTGACCTAAAGGTGAATAAGAGAAGGGCTCATGATGTGAGAACCACATGGCCAGCACGGTACTTCTGGTTCATAGGCCTCATGGTAGAAGGAGCAGGGGAGGCATGCTGGAACGTGCCGCTTCAGACTGGGCTGCTGTTCCTAGCTGCCCCAGCATGCCCGGCACCATAGTGACATCAGAGGGCAACAGGGTGGGACAAGGCACTCCTGCTATTTCTTACCTGGGCCCTGATTGGCCCAGGAGGTTAAAGAGGGTAGCACCACAGTGGTTGGCCTCTTTCCTGTGTCCCATACTGCTCACCACATTTTCCCATCCACCCTCTAACTTCTTTATCTTTGGCCTATCAGCTATGAAGGAATTTGATGTCTAGTTGTAGTCAGGCTTATTTGATTAATATCATGTAATTGATTTATGTTTATTCAACATATTAATGTTGCTACCCTGTTAATTTGTAATCATTGCAGCTTAGAGGGGAGGGTACCCAAACCTAGGAAGGGGGGGTGAAATATATTCTAAAGGGGGAGAACAGATTTGAATGCTAAGGATTTCAGGACACAGCCCATGGTTTCTTCCATATAGGTGGCCTGGCCATGGCTCGCAACAGATCAGAACAGGCATGAAGGGCTGGCAGCCTTGCTTATTGCGCAGAAGTGAAACCTTAGGCTGAGGTGGAGCTTCACCAATACTAGCTCCTGTTCTCGGGGCCAACTGAATTTAGGTGCAGGCCTCTGTAGATGTGAAGATCTGTTGCATAGAACAGGTTGCAAGCCAGTCCAGTGAAAAAGGCGGAGTAAGGTCAGGCAGCGATTGGGACAGGCAGCAGGCAACTGGAGTCAGGCTCGGCAGCAGGCAACTGGAGTCAGGTGGGCAGAGTTCTCTCAGTGTTGTGGTTCAGGCAGTGGTCGGGGCAGGTGGAGTACAATCGGAAACGGTGAGCAGGCTGTGGTGAGAGACAGGTGGAGGTCAAGCAATGCCAAGGTCCAATTCAAGGTCAAAGCCAGAAGTCTGATCCGATGAGAAAAGGAAAGACAACGAGGGACCACAGAAGCAAGATGAAGGGAAAACTGACCATGAAGACAAGAACTCAGAGGACAAACCAGGCCTGCCGAAGAACCAGGAACAGGACACAGAAACTCTGGAATGACACATAGCGGAATCAGGATCTTGGAAGCGAGGAGCAAGAACCAGGACCGCAGTGGCAAAGCACTTCTTTAACAGAGTCGACCTATTGCCAAGTGAAGAGGCTACTGCATCTGAGATCTTCTATGGTCCCCCGATGGTGATGCCATCTGGGGGGTATTGCTCTTCTGTTCCCAAGACTGGCCCTTTAAGAGAGGGAGGAACAAGTGCACAGGTGCCTAGGAAGAGACCAGACAGCTTGTGGCATCAAATGCAGGCTGAGCATGGCTGGCTGCCATGCCGGCAGAGAGTGAACTGCACTGGCGTTGCAGGAGAGACAGAGGCAGTGGAAAGTAGCAGACAGCCACATCTTTCTTCAGTGGTCTCCCCCAGCATTGGATGACATTGGGGCAGGATCAGGGCCAGAGGCGAGTGCAGCGGCTTACAGGGGGAAAGCTGCAACTGCCAAGCGCAACACATATAGGGTGGGGGGTTGTCCAGAGACACCCAACCACTACTCCCCATCAGTTGCACTTGGCTTTACTGGCTTGTAGTTGCCAAAGCAGAGATGAGAGAGTAGAAGGACTCACTCCCAGTGGTACGCTACCTATGCTTCTTGTATGCACAACTGACGGCTCAGGTAGTGGCAGTATTTACATTAGTGTTAATAAAGCTGCAGCCTTTAATTGTTCCAACAGCCAGGTGTGATATTCCTTATTTGGGGTCAAGTTGTCATGTATGTAAATGGGCTTTCAGAATTGATACAATATATGCCATAGAATTGTCAATAGGTTTTAGATGTGCAAATGCACTTCAAGTGCATAAATGGGCTTTTGAAAATTGCTACAATAGAATGTTACATTTACACTCGTGACTTTCTTTAAAAATTCCCCCTTTTGTTCTACAATATAGTTTTTTATACTATTTCATTCTGTATATAGAGCATAACACGGCCAAAATTCCATTTATTATCAAGTTATACATTAATTCCTCCTGACCTATACTTTGCAAGTCTGCATATAGTCTTGCTGTGAGTCTTATAAATGACCATTATGATTCGGCCATCTGTGATGGAGTGGCCAGCCTGACACTGAAAAAACAGCATTTTGCCTCTAGGGGGAGCTCCAAAGGGCTTGCTGAGGTCAAAACAGGAAGTGAATTTGCATTTGTAAAGAGCATCCTGGTTTGTGTAGTCTTCAGATATTCTGGCTTGGGAATCCAGATAGAACCAATTGAGAGGACAGCAGCTAAATTAAAAAGTCAAATCTCCACAGACAATGGCAAAAGAAGGGCCTGAGATGTCAGGAAGGCAAGGCCCCAAATGAGGTTAGGAGTCCAAGGATAAACACAAGTAGCACCTCCACATATTTAGAAATGGGGTGGAGGGGAGGGGAGAGTCTAGCCAGCCGCTGAAAGCTGGTAAAAGATAAGATTAGAATGAGATAGTTGTAATCTGCAGAGTGGAGAATAGGGATATAAACCGGGTGCCTGATCGTTCCCGCTTTCAGGTTCATCTGGCCATGGGGTAAATCTTGTTTTCCCGCGGATCGACGTTTGTTTTTTTTCCCGAAAAATCGGTTTTCAGCTTAGTGCACGCTAACGGGAGTTAGCGCGCACTAACAAAAAATAGCAAAAAGTAACAAAAAATAACAAAAATAAACATTTTTTGTTAGTGCGCGCACTAACCCGAAAAACAATTTTCATGAAAATTTGGGGGAAAAAGTGTTTGTTTCTTTTTTTACCGATATATAATGAATTAAGAAATATCGTACGATATTTCAATTCGTTATAAAAACGATTCACATCCCTAGTGGAGAACCATATCATCCTATAATTGTTTTTAACTGGCAGTTTAAAAAGACCTGGAGTGTTAAGCCATAAGACTCCAGGGGGTAAACAACCCCAGTAAGATCTCCATCTATTTAGTAATTGAGGGACAGTCAACTACCAAATGCTGGCATAGGGTGGGTTAAAGAATGAGGGCTGCGTTCTGCAGCATGATCAGATCAGCCTCGGATGGGGCCTTTACCTGCCTGTTTAAAACGCTCTCCTCTGTTAAACTATGAAGAAACTTGTGAAAATTGTATCATTTATTTACAGTTATGAACCCCAAAGACTGCCTGTGTCCAGCCTCATCTCTGTGAAAGGGAGAGACAGCAAGTTCCTACCCCAAAGAGTTGACAGAGGGAGACTGTTCCATTATACTAATCATTGCTCTTTTAAGGTTTTCACTTAACAGGATGAGTGTTAAATTCTGTTTCTAGCCCCTGCACAATTTCTTTATAAATGGTGTAGTGAACATCCATCACCTCCAGAGGGCTAGTTGTTACGTGTTTGATAAAATCCAGTTGATTTCTAAATGAAGCTTGAACAGAAGATTTGTTCCAGTTTGCTGCATGTTACTAATCTTCTTTTTGTAATGCTTTTATTGATTAATCTTTGAGAGATGCATGGATAGTTTCCATGGCTCTGTGCACAATTATCAAATTAAGATGTTCCTTTCCTCGTTGCTCTGCTTCTCTCTAATTAGGTTCCTATTTTTCTTAAAGTCTGAAGATATAGCAAACCATGGCATGGCACAAATCTATTTCTTCTGTCATTCATGTTGTGTTTGCTTTAACGTTTCAGAAAATGTAAGCCTGACCAACAGCATACTAGCTGAGAATTACTAAGCTGTATTCCTAAAGGAGTTACATTTATACCATTCTTGCAATTGTTTTCCCCATTACAGAACATACTGTACTTTCAAAGGCTATTCAGCTGCACTGCTAGTTATATACATCTAAGTTTTTAATTACATATAAAAAAACATGTTGATATGTTATTCCTTCCAAGCACCATACAGTGGATTACAATGATTGGAACTCATAGTCAGTGTTGAATTAACGGCTCGACTTTAGTGAGCCATTGATCAATGAGCCACTTATGAGTCAATCCACATTATATTACGTTTGGCATTCAGACTCTTTATTTGTTGACATGCTTTCACATTGAGTGATTTTGAGTGTAGGTGACTTACATAATTAGATACATACAATGGACACTTTAAAAAGGTATTTTAATGTTTGGAAATTATTCCCAATCAAGCAAAATGTGGATGCAACTAATATGATGGCTGCCCATTTACCTCTTACCTCATCTCCAAATTTCTGTCAGACATGCAGGCCAAAGCTTATAAAAATGGCAAATGGCATGGGACTGAGTGGAGGTAGTGATTCTGCACTACTCTAATTTTGTCCCATGTCTATACTTCCCATCAAGAGACTGGGAGATGCCATTTAGCCTATACAAATATTGGGGGTAATTTTCAAAAGGATTTACGGGCTTAAAATTGTATTTACATATGTACATGCACTTTACGCATGAAAAAGGGCTTTTTAAACTTGCTATATGTTATGTTATTTTTACGCACATAAATCTTTTTGAAAATTACCCCTTTAAGACTATGAGTCCTCTTAGGACAGAGAAATAATACAGTACCTTAATGTGATCCACTTTGAAGTATCTGAAAAGTAGAGTATAAATCAAATAAATAAATAAAATACACCTCACTGAATAAAGAAACCGTGAAACAGCAATATAAGCAAAATATGAAGATATCTATCTCCCTATCATAAAGAGGAAATCTGCCCTGTACCTACATCATCAGCATGCTAATTGAGCCCTGCCTCTCTCCTTCCCTGTTTTCTCTCCTTCTCCACACCCTCTCTGTATGAGAATTGAGCTCTACTCCTCTTTCCCTGTGTTCTTCAGCTCCACCCCACTCACCAGTTCTACCTTTCTTTCTCTGTATTGTCCAATCCACTCTCTGATACCATATATAGAAATTGAGCTCCACCCCCTCTCTATACTCTCCAGCTCCACCCCTTTCTCTGTCTGAATAGCCAATCAACTCTGCTACTACCCAGTACCCCTGAGCTCTGCATGCACTCTCTACTACCACACATCTCAATTATACACTTCTATGAAGTTAGCAAGTTGCACATTTACAACTAATCGGAGAAAATTCTTTTTCACTCAATGCTCAATTAAGCTCTGGAATTTGCTGCCAAAGGATGTGGTTAGTGCAATTAGTGTAGCTGAGGTTAAAAAAGGTTTGGATAAGTTCTTGGAGGAGAAGTCCATTAACTGCTATTAATCAAGCTGACTTAGGGAATAGCCACTGCTATTACTGGCATCAGTATCATGGGATCTACTTAGTATTTGGGTACTTGCCGAGTACTTGAAACCTGGATTGGCCTCTACTAGAAACAGGATGCTGGGCTTGATGGCCCCTTGGTATGATCCAATTTGGCAATTTCTTATGTTCTTACAATTCACAGTATTTCCCTATCCTTGGATGGGCTTTTACTACTAGTGAGCTAATAATAATGATTGGCCTACAACTTGTCATAATACAGGCAGGCTATATACAGAGGCATGGTGCTTAGCTTGGAGTTAAAGAGACAGGACAAAAGAAATTGCCCAGGATAGTTTATGACTAATTGATCTCTAAAGAAAAGGATATGGGACTATATGGAGAAATGTATGTTCGTCCAGGCAGACCAACCCAGACTAGTGCATTATGTCCTCCTGCCAGCAGAGGGGACAGAAAATAAAAGCTGAATGCTGACTTAATTCTCCCTGGTGCTGCCTTCAGTATTTTCTCTGTCCCCAGCAAATGGTACAGACGCATAAAATAGTGCTGTTGCTTGAGTAGCCTGCTCCCAGGAAGACATTAGGCCCAGGTTCCTGGTGGAGCATAGCCAGAGTCCTAGGAAAGCTTCGAGCAACGATCCTCTTGGACAGATTCTCCACCCCACCCCCACGGTAACTGGCTCAGTTGGGGTCTGAGTTTCCAAACCAATGGGTCAAGAACCAGGTGAATCCCCATTGACTTTGCTCCCTTGGTGGGCCTGGCAGCAGGAACTACAGACAGGGCTCCTAGGGAAATAGTCTTTGCAAGCTGATTTCCCTGGTAGAGCAGTTTTCTAGGACAACAGTCTTCAGGACAATTTCTCTGGTAGAGTTGGACCCTAAAAAGAGGGGGAGTGAATTCTGGCTGGCTGGCAAGCAGCCAGGTACCAGGTAGGAGGGTGCAATCCATGGAGGTTGAGCACCCTGCCAAAAGAAAATCTAGGTGGATTCCCTAGTTCAAGCTCTGGGCCCTCTGGTGGAAGGCAATGCTATGGTACAAAAGGAACAGGACTTGATCAGCACACCTGTTCTAGCAGGATTAGCAGCCATTTTGTTACTGTTTTAAGCCATAAAAAAAGATAATTACATAAATAAGGCAAATATGCTAAGTTCTTTACCTCTCTCTTCCCTCTGATAGGAGGGTTACAGATTTAACCTCAGGCATGGAGGAGTCTGCACAGCTCTAGATCGCTATAGATTTATTATAGGAGCAGGTAACCTTCAAACATGATGAAGTTCCTCTCTCCCACCCTCTCTGCTAGTGCAGTGATTGAGGAAACAGCTTGTAGAAGCAGCTTTCTTCCCCTCTACACAAATGATGCTTCCTAGAGGGACTTTTAAGACCAAATTAAACTTGCACTGCTGAAAATGATTGCAGACTGTTAAAAAAGAAATCCCAGGGTGGTTCTGCTTAGCCAGTACTTCTAGATTCATTCTTGAGCATTTCCCAGCCATTATTCATGTTCCCACATGGAAGAATCTCAGATTGGCCTTGGCAATGTTAGGAGTGCTAGATGGCTCCTCTGTCTGGACAGTCCTAAAAATTGGCAGGATAAGAGGAGGAGATACCTGTGCCTCCTCAGAAAGGGAGATAATACTTCAGTGAGGAGGCTGTTCAGGAGATAGGAGCTGGTGACCTTTAATTCCAGGCATGACCTCTTTCAGCTCTCAGAGGAGCAATGGCATACAGTCAATAGGGGGATCCCATATTCCTGGGTGCTCATAGCCCCCACCCCCCAAGATTGCTTTCCGCTACATCTGTCTGTTGGAGATGGGATTCTTTAATGTGAGACACCTGATTCCAATCTTATAGTGGCCAAGACTATGAGAGATCTATATTCCCTTCCCAAGAAAGAGAAGGAGAGGGTGTTAGATCCCTGGAGGTGGGGGTGAGAATAGGTATCCTCATCATTTAAGACCATAATCATTGGAGGAAAGCAAAATGTTCATGGATCCCCATGATAAAGTATGGCACCACTTAAAAAGCCTTTCTTTTGTTTTTCTGTAGTATCTCTCCCCAGATTGCTATGTACAATGGTTTTGTGACTCAAATCCTCCTGTGTTGGGTCCAACATTCTTGAGAAGGGGCCATGATGGCCTCCCACAAGTAACAATGTGCTGAGGGGCATCTCAAACCTTTTTTACATGTAGACCAACAGCTCTCAAATGGATTCACAGGTGTTGAGTCTCACAGGTTGAAAACAAGGGGTGTTGTGAACTCCTTTTGGTTAGACCCTAATCACCCTAATCTGGCCTGGTAAGTGCTAGTTTAAGATGGGGCCATAGAGTGTATGGCCATGCCTCTTGGAAACTCCCCTACAGAGCAATGGCCATTGCAATCTCAGCCTTATTACAGTTTTATTCTATCTAAAAGAACTATCTTGTAAAATGGTCCTGGAAGTTTAGGGACCAAACTCAGAGGCCAGCTAGAGGTGCATACTGGAAGCTCCTCCTTCTCTTGCCTCTCCACCCCCAATCAAGACCAGTCCTAGTTGGGGGCAGTTTTAAAGGCTAAAAGAAATCTATTCAGGCATCTCTCTCTCTCCCCTAGGAAAGTATTCCAGGATAATGAATTTGGCTGGGGCAGTCACCTCCTGGTTGCAGGCTGCTGTGTTCAGGAGTGCTCATTCATGAAAACACTTAGAGTCTTCTGCACTAGTTAGTGCAATACCATTAGGGGGACCTCCCTGTTCCCTAAGTGTAGGGCTCAGGAATAATGGTATTTGGTCAGTCACAGGTTTTGGGGTTCCATCTCTTCCTTGAAAAGAAGTCAGGGGCATAGTGCTATTTATTTCAAGTCTCTAGTATAGGCAGTGAATTATCACATTTGTGGTTTTTCATGAAGAATGCTAGACCTTTTTTCAGTGTTTCCCCAACTAGAGGCACATGAGCATTCCCTCTTATCCTCTTCATGGATAATTACCACGTATTTCTCAGATATGTTATGCGGGATCCCTCACTGACAGCTACAAGGCTCTCCATTTTGCTAACCAGGACTCCAGATACCTGTCAATCAAGGAGTAGTCAAGGCCTCCCTATGCCTTGAAGGATCTTGTTCCTCCTTTATTCTGACATCTGACTATTCAGAGCACAGGTGAAGCAGAAAAGCTCATGATTATGAAGCAGCAAACCCTAAGCTGGTTGATGATTTTCTCAAATAACAATTACTCCATTCCAGTCCCTGGAGTATAAAACCCTCATGTCTCTGAAGAAGAAAGGTGACCTTATGGACTTGGATTTTATGGATTCAAGGCCTCAATTTCAGTGTTCAATTCTCCCATTCCCAAGTCTGCCCCATGCATCATCTGTTCTGCAGGTCCTAGGTTCCAGAGCAATGGACTTGAATGTGTATCTTAGGTACAGACCCATGTGCATTTCACATCAAGAAGCAGAAGTGCTCTAACACATATTATATCGCATATATTGTGCATGGCTGGGGCAAGATCAGGTTGGCGCCATTTTGGAAAATGGCGCCAACCAGGCCGGGTGAGAGGGTACACTGACCCCAATGCAGGATCTGTTTTTAGATAAAGAGAATGCAGAAGGAGGGTGTCAGGGAGGGGGGAAGGTGGGAAGGAGGGTAGGGTGGTGCCTGGGTCTTTTTTTTTAAACAACCGAGGGGCTCTCGCTGTCACTTTTGGGGTGGGGGCTGTTGCTGTCACTTGGGGGAGGGAAGGTGGCCATTGCTGTCACTTAGGGGTGAGGGGGGAGAGGGCCAACACTGTCACTTTGGAGGTGGGGGATCGGAATGTCATTTGGGGGGTGGGGGGATTAGAGGCCAGAGCGACATTTGACTTTTGTGTTTTGGGGATGGGGGGGGGGAAGGGTGGACTCTGCCATCGCCACATGTCTTTTTTTTTAATTATTTTACATTTTGGGGGCCTCAAGGCCATCTCAACCGGCAGCCCTGCGTTGAGATGGGAGTCAGCACAGAACCCCACTCAACCTCCCCATGTGGCCATTACGTTTTGGGGGGTTAGATGATCTTTAAGGCTATGGTGGTCCCTTAAGAAGTGGCCTTTGCCATTTTAGGGGTCACATCATGTGCTTCCATGAGTGGATTACATATCAGCCCCTTAAATTTCCAAGATTAGAAAGAACTTTGTGCGAAAAAGAAAAGCAAGAACCAAGGAGTTCAGATAGCCTGGTAGAACCATGACGCCATCCAGTCTTCAGTGTGAGTTTCTGCCAGAAGCCTAAACATTCACTGGACTGAGTTCTGAAGGTACAAGCAGGGGTGCTCCTTCACTCTCTTAGTCAGAGGATTCTTCCCTAGAAGATCCCTTCCATTCTTTTACAACCTTGTCTGTTAAGATAACCAGGCTACATAGCAGGGGCTAAAGCCTTTGGTAGCGTGAAAGAGGATCACTTAGTGGACCTGAGCCTCTGCAAGCCTCTTGGCATTCCACCACAAGAGATGAATAAAAAAGTAACTAACAAACCTCACTGAATGCAGAGACTTGCTCTGGCTTGCTGCTAGGTGCACAGTCATTGATTCTCTCTCGCTACAATCTCAGATTAAATACTTTCTTCTAAGACATCAAGAATACAAGTCCTTCACTATGAGCAACCTCCATGACCTTGGAAGATAGCTTAGTTTTCAAAGGATCTGGCTCCCCTTCCTTTTGAGCCTTGTGGGGTAGCATTGCTTTGGTCTATTAATGTGTTCTGTTAAAGCACAGCAGTTTTTAAATCATAAATTTGAGGTGTAATCAAGGAGAGGAGCATATTGGCCCACTACAGCAAGAGATTGAAAGTCTCAGAGGGCCAGTGTCCTGATTTGACGAGGGCAAAATAATCTTCATGGGCAGTCAGAATATTTTTCCAGAAGATAATGTCGAGTGGTGTCCTTGATTCCACTGAATCCCTGCTCTAAGCACTTTTATGTGGGTATGCAGACCAGAAGAGGTTATGCCTTGGATGCAGGAGCCCTGAGAGCTATTATAGTAGCTTCCTCCTGTCTGATCTGGGTAAAGCCTCGCTACGTTCCACTTGACTGGACTAGTCTGGCATGGATAATAAGCAAGGGAAGGCACAGTGATCAAGGGCTCGCAGTGTGATAAGTTCAGAAATCTAACAGCAAGTATATTGTTGCCCACTCTAAAAACAGCTGGCCCAATTGTGAGCCTGGTTTAGGGATTCTCATTATTCTGTTAATAATTATGGAGTGAACATTTTAGTTTTATCAGGTTTTAGTTGTGAGGTTGATTAGGTAACCAAAACAAACAATTGTTTCAACTGTCTTAGCTTTGACATAGAATACTGAACAGCTGAAGGCAGAACTAGACCTTTATAGGGGGAGTAAAGTCATCTGCTAGAAAAAGGACATAACCTACTTGTCTGAACTGATATAGCAAAACTAAAGGAAAGGAAATTAACTGATGTTTAAATTTCTCCATATTAAGGGTGGCAGTGGATAGATAAGGAGACTCCATGAATAGCTGACCACATCAAGGACTCATGATTTGTGTCTCAGAAGCTTACCAAAAGATCCGTAAGGACATTCAATCTGATTGGGAAAAAGAAGCAAAACTAGATATTACATTAATAAAATTAACCAATTAGCAACACAAGAAAGATAAGCTTCACAATATATTAATAATCACTTTTATGCAAAGTCAGTCTAGATTAATCACTCCCTGCTATTTTACACTTCAGAGACCTACATCAGAGGAAAACACTGGACACTACAAGGGGGGAGAAAAGTGCAGAATTTGATTATCCATCAATTACTTTAGAGTTTGGAAATGGCTGCAACTCAGGTCTGAATGGTGATTCTGGTTTCATGATTGGTAAACATAATTCAGACTGAGGTGAAAGGAGACATTGTGGACTTTTATGAGCCCCTAGTGGGAATCCCTACCTCTTAGAATAAGATCTAATAGGGAGTGGGTAACACATTTAACTCCATACCTATTGTATACTTTCCCTTTGAACTACAATTCATAGCCAAGGAACTATAATCACAGAAGACTACCCTAAGGAAAGTGAATGGTAACCAAACAAAAAAAAATTATAGAAAATTATTGAAAGTCAAAGTTAATTTTATAGGGGGGGATCCATTAGATCCCATTGATATGTTTGCATTTGGACCAGAGAGGAATGGGGGGCTGAATTGACTTGATGCAGGGGGGACTTTGAATGGGGGGGGGCTATTTGTCTTGGGCAGGAGAGATGTATTGGATACCTTGGAGGCGTTAAGGTAGGACCCACCACCACCCCCATGATAATTTGCACCTACCATGATAAAATATCACAGCCTGATAAATCTCATTAGATTGTAAGCCCTCTGAGGATTATGAAATATCTACAGTACCTGGATGTAATCCACTTTGAAATGTCAAAAAGGATAATATAAATAAAATAAATTAATTAATAAATAAGTAACATCTGTTTTATTGTACCTGAAAATTCTTAACAAAACCTAATTCAAATGCTGAAGAAGTTTATTACTCACTGGCATTTTAAATATACAGAGGCTTTGGTGTGTGATATCAAAAATCATACTTCACATTCAGATATGCCCCTAGTGTACTGTTCCAAGGCAAATAAAAGCAATCATTTTTGTTACCAGTAGCAACAACTCAGAGTCATGTCCAAAAAAAAAAAAGTATTAGTAGAAGAAAAGTCAGTGCATGTGTCTGTTCTATGAAGATCCAAATCCCAATCAAAAAAACAGCAAGTCAAGTTTTCAGATGATATTACTAACAATGGAAATTATGACTCTGAAATTTGTGAGCCACCAATAAGTGAGAGAACTCATACTGTGTTTTCAATTTAGAAAAACATAATCAAAGACACCACTATCATCGTAGGCTAAGCAGGAAGTTTTATTCCAAAAATGCACTGCATTTATATATAGAATGAAGAGCTTCTCCAAAGGAAAGACCTTGTCTCTACACGCCTCTCAAAATAAAATCCTCATGAAGTTAAAATATTTATCTATATCTATCTATATCTATCTATAGATAGATAGAGATGGAGTGAACCTGGAGCAGATAGAGCAAAGAGGGATCATTTTGGGAAGATTAGGAGGGGCTGAGTAAAGATAATTGGAGGGTGGGAAGAAAGGCTGGAGTGAGAGGAGGACTGGCTGGGGAGTGTACATCTCTGTGTGAGAGAGAGAGGTGAGCAAAGGCAGGGGACAGTATTTGTATATGTGAGAGAGAACGGATTGGCACCAAGTGTAGGTGTATGTCATGTTGGGTGGGATGATAGAGAGGGGATGCAAGAAGGAGCAGAACTGGAACATGGTAAAGACACCTCCCTCCCTCTCTTCCCAGCCACTGCAATTCAAATCCTCCCTCCCTTGATCTTGGATTCTATTTCCCAAATCCTGGAACCTCCCTAATTTCCTTCTTACCTCTCCCTTCTCCCCCGATCCTGGAACTCACTACCCAGCACCTCCTATCCCTTCCTAAATCAAAATTCCAGCCTATCTTTCTCTCCTCTTCCCCATTCAAGATTCCTAATCTTCCCATCCTCCCCATCTCTAGTCCTCACTCCTTCTCACACTCCTCCCCCTTTCTCCTCACTTCATTCCTGATTCTCCACCCTTCCTCCACCCATCCCTGAGGTTTTCTCCCTATATTGATAATTGAGATCACTTTTCTTCACCAATAAAAATAAAACAGATTTTTCCCCATACATTTGCAAATTTTTCCAAATATAACAATTGTTTTAATCTGATATTCACCCTAATTTTAGATTGATTTAAAAAATTGCTCCAGAGCTGCAGATACAGCATTTCAAGGCCTCCAGTCACTACCTGAAGTCAGTGTGGGCCAAAGCTCATGCTGTGTTTTAAATCCCATTCTCTACCAGTGAAAGCACTCATCCTGCTGTACCACCCATGCCATGTTTCAACTCCAGCCTTCTCACCCCACAAGCAGCCAAAGTACCTGCTGTCTGATGCTGCAAATGCATTCGAAGGAGGCCAGTCCACCAGAAGTACTTCCCAATAGGGTCCCTGGCCCTGCACAAAAGCAGAAGTATACTGCTGCAGAGCACGGAAGCCTCAATAAGCTGCTGAAGGAGAGAAGAGAAGCCTGGAGTTACCACGAGTAAGAATGAATGCTGTTGGAGTGGGGGGAAAGGGGGGAGAGTAGGGGGAAGGGAGATTCTTGCAGGGTGGGGGTAAGGGGACATACTAGGCAGGAAATGGATGAGGGGTAGAGATGGGGATGCTGCTGAGTGGGTGGGTAGGAGAATCTGCTCAATGTTTTATTGTCCTGGCTTCTGTACACCGAAATAAACTCTGATTTATTTATTTATTTATTTATTTATTTATTTATTTGCTTTTTTTAATTTATGTTTATTGCAAAAAATTTTATTTTTTTTTTTGCAAAAAATGTTTTAATTATACATTCAAGAATGAACTTGAAAGGAAAAATTTACAATAACATTGATACTTAAACAATAACCTCACATTAATATATTAATTAAGGAAAACAAACAATTTTAATGCCATAGTATACCCAAGTCCTATATCTAGGGAGGACCCACCCCAAGATGACTTATTCATCATTTAAAGGAAATATTTATTCATCTATTTATTTAGAAGTTTTCTATACCGACGTTCATATAGAATATCACATCAGTTTATTTATTTATTTATTTATTTTATTTGCTTTTGTATACCGACATTCGTTGGGGTACATCACATCGGTTCACATTATAACAGGATAATAGCAAGATGGGGTCAAGCTATTTTTTACATTGTAACATTAAGAACATAGAAACATTAAAACATTAGAACGTTAATGTGTGGTAACATTATTACATGCGTAGGAACAGTTTATTAGTGAACACAGTGGAACACAGAGACAGAGATAATACATAGTAAATAGTTAGGAGTCAATTGAGAGGAACTTATATATAGTGGCTTATTATGCCTGGTTATATACATGGAACTCGAGTAACAAAGACGCAAAGTTGCAATGAACAGGGGAAATAACTTGGAGGTAGGGTCAGAATTACAATGAGATTAAAGTAGTTAGGAGGTCAGGGGAGACCAGCTAGAAGAAAAATTATGTACAAAATTATATACAACGGTTTATCTACAATGGGTTATATACAATGGTTAATTTGCAGTTAGGATGGTCAAAAGGTGCTTAGGTATGCAAGGGGGGGAGGACAGGAGAGACCAGCTAGAACCAAATTGGATAAACTGGGATGCAAAAGGAAGTCTACTGATAGATCATTGGTTTGTATATAAAAGGGTTATATACCTTGGCTTAGATACAATGGTTTATATGCAGTTAGGACGGTGTACAGTGCTTAAGAATGTAAAGGGGGGAGAGGAATAGCTGGGGAGGGGTTAATGGAGACAGATATTGGCAAAGGGTGGCATCGTAATGAAGGATGTGGCTAAGTGAAGGCTTGCTTAAGCAGCCATGTTTTTAATTTTTTTTTAAAGGTTTGGGTACAGTGTTTCAGGCATAGATCTGTGTTACAGTTTTGGCTGCAGTGCAACCGCCTCACCACCAGGGGTCCCTCTAGTGCTGGCTTTCCGGACAGGCCCAGTCCATCTTATTTGTCCACTCTGTGCTCTGGGTGTGTCCTTATAACCCTGCCTGACAGTTGCCTCGGTGCTTCGGCATCGAGCTCACCTGGGCTCCCTGCTCTAGCCTTGCGCGGCCTTCGGGCCTTTCCTTGCCTTGCGCGGCCTTCGGGCCTTTCCTTGCCTTGCGCGGCCTTCGGGCCTCCTTCCTCGTTGTTCTCACCTGGCCTATGGGCCTTCTGACCTGCTTGCTCTGCTTACGGTGTGTGGCCTACGGGCCTTCTGTGTGTGTGTGGCCTACGGGCCTTCTGACCTGCCCTGCTCTGCTTATGGTGTGTGGCCTACGGGCCTTCTGTCTGTGTGTGTGGCCTACGGGCCTTCTGACCTGCCCTGCTCTGCTTATGGTGTGTGGCCTACGGGCCTTCTGTCTGTGTGTGTGGCCTACGGGCCTTCTGACCTGCCTTGCCCCGCTTATGGTGTGTGGCCTACGGGCCTTCTGTGTGTGTGTGGCCTACGGGCCTTCTGACCTGCCCTGCTCTGCTTATGGTGTGTGGCCTACGGGCCTTCTGTCTGTGTGTGTGGAGCCTACGGGCCTTCTGACCTGCCTTGCCCCGCTTATGGTGTGTGGCCTACGGGCCTTCTGTGTGTGTGTGGCCTACGGGCCTTCTGACCTGCCTTGCCCCGCTTATGGTGTGTGGCCTACGGGCCTTCTGTGTGTGTGTGGCCTACGGGCCTTCTGACCTGCCTTGCCCTGCTTACTGTGCCCTGACCCAGCCTGAACTTAGACTCTGCTCCTTGCCGCCTGCTCTGACCCAGCCTGAACTAGACACTGCTTATTGCTGCCTGCCTTGACCCAGCCTGGAACCAGACACTGTTTCTAGCTTCCTGTCTCTCTCCACCTGGAGCCACCCTGCTGGGTGGTGTTCACGCCTCCTGACCGGAGCCCAAGCGTAACAGTATGCCGAAGCCATCAAATTTCCAGGGGAAGAGATGGTCTGTGTCCTGCCGGTGAGTCAACTTTTTCACTATTCAAGATGCCTCCTTCTTTAAAGTTTTATACCTGCAATTCCTGTCAGACTTTGAATTATCCAAGCTATCAGAACTGTCTAGCCTGTGAACTTGTTGGTCAGGAACACTGGTCATGCAATAATTGCAACAAGAAAAATGTCTCTGTCTATCAGGAATGTTTGAACTGTTTGGCTCCTAAACCAGGGTGGTGGAAATGCTCCTGTCTTCCGTGTTTGTTACCACCAGGCAAACCCTGCCCCCGGTGTTCTGCTCTAGGACCAGCTGTGCCATTAAAAAAAGCTATCAGCTCTCCTAACCAGTATTCTGTTTCTGGCTCAACTAAAACAGACATTTTTGCTGGCAGTTTGTGGATAGAAAAACCCAGGACTTACCTGGCCAAGAAGGCTTCTGTGACACCAGTGCTAGAGCCTCAGGAACAGGTTTCTCTCAAACGGAGAGAGTTGATTAACTCTAGCAGGGCTCTGCTGCCCACAGCTGCAGTTGAGACATTAACGAGCACATTCCCTAGACGTCCTAGAACTGCCTGTGCCTTCTCTAAACTGCTCCTCCAGAAACAAAATAAGGAGCCTCAGAGTGTGGCTCGAGGTATCAAGCCCACAGCAGTGCTACTTGAGTCTTCTAGGTGCACTGCTTCAAACCTTGCTGCTCTGCCATCTGAGCCTGTTTCATCACCCCAGGGGGGGGCCAAGCCTGCTCATCACCCCAAGAGGGGGCCAAGCCTGCTGCATCACCCCAAGAGGGGGCCGAGCCTGCTGCATCGCCCCAAGAGGGATCCAAGCCTGCTGCATCGCCCCAAGAGGGGGCCAAGCCTGCTGCCTCGCCCCAAGAGGGGGCCAAGCCTGCTGCCTCGCCCCAAGAAGGGGCCAAGCCTGCTGCCTCACCCCAAGAGGGGGCCAAGCCTGCTGCATCGCCCCAGGAGGGGGCCAAGCCTGCTGCATCGCCCCAGGAGGGGGCCAAGCCTGCTGCATCGCCCCAGGAGGGGGCCAAGCCTGCTGCATCACCCCAGGAGGGGGCCAAGCCTGCTGCATCACCCCAGGAGGGGGCCAAGCCTGCTGCATCGCCCCAAGAGGGGGCCAAGCCTGCTGCATTGCCCCAAGAGGGGGCCAAGCCTGCTACATTGCCCCAAGAGGGGGCCAAGCCTGCTGCATCGCCCCAAGAGGGGGCCAAGCCTGCTGCATCGCCCCAGGAGGGGGCCAAGCCTGCTGCATCGCCCCAAGAGGGGGCCAAGCCTGCTGCATCGCCCCAAGAGGGGGCCAAGCCTGCTGCATCACCCCAGGAGGGGGCCAAGCCTGCTACAATCGCCCCAGGAGGGGGCCAAGCCTGCTGCATCACCCCAAGAGGGGGCCAAGCCTGCTTCATTGCCCCGAGAGGGGTCCGATCCTGCCTACAAACGCCCGGAGAGGTGTTCCAGCCTGCTGTTTCATCCCGAGAGGGGCCCGAACCTGCCTGCACTACCCCGAGAAGAGCCTGCTAAACCGGTTCCTGCTGCCACCCCCCGGAGGGGCTCAAAACCGGGTACCCACTAACAGACTTTCTAACTCAGCCATCTGAGCCTGTTGAAATGGCTCCAGCTGTTGTTGCCCTCGGAGGGGCCAGATCTCATCTGTGAGTACCCCCTGCTAAGATGGGACCCAGGAGGAGGGGGAGGCCTTGAGGAGGGGGTACTGTTACAGTTTTGGCTGCAGTGCAACCGCCTCACCACCAGGGGTCCCTCTAGTGCTGGCTTTCCGGACAGGCCCAGTCCATCTTATTTGTCCACTCTGTGCTCTGGGTGTGTCCTTATAACCCTGCCTGACAGTTGCCTCGGTGCTTCGGCATCGAGCTCACCTGGGCTCCCTGCTCTAGCCTTGCGCGGCCTTCGGGCCTTTCCTTGCCTTGCCTTGCGCGGCCTTCGGGCCTCCTTCCTCGTTGTTCTCACCTGGCCTACGGGCCTTCTGACCTGCTTGCTCTGCTTACGGTGTGTGGCCTATGGGCCTTCTGTGTGTGTGTGGCCTACGGGCCTTCTGACCTGCCCTGCTCTGCTTATGGTGTGTGGCCTACGGGCCTTCTGTCTGTGTGTGTGGAGCCTATGGGCCTTCTGACCTGCCTTGCCCCGCTTATGGTGTGTGGCCTACGGGCCTTCTGTGTGTGTGTGGCCTACGGGCCTTCTGACCTGCCCTGCTCTGCTTATGGTGTGTGGCCTACGGGCCTTCTGTCTGTGTGTGTGGAGCCTACGGGCCTTCTGACCTGCCTTGCCCCACTTATGGTGTGTGTCCTACGGGCCTTCTGTGTGTGTGTGGTCTACGGGCCTTCTGACCTGCCTTGCCCCGCTTATGGTGTGTGGCCTACGGGCCTTCTGTGTGTGTGTGGCCTACGGGCCTTCTGACCTGCCTTGCCCTGCTTACTGTGCCCTGACCCAGCCTGAACTTAGACTCTGCTCATTGCCGCCTGCCCTGACCCAGCCTGAACTTAGACTCTGCTCATTGCCGCCTGTCCTGACCCAGCCTGAACTTAGACTCTGCTCCTTGCCGCCTGCTCTGACCCAGCCTGAACTAGACACTGCTTATTGCTGCCTGCCTTGACCCAGCCTGGAACCAGACACTGTTTCTAGCTTCCTGTCTCTCTCCACCTGGAGCCACCCTGCTGGGTGGTGTTCACGCCTCCTGACCGGAGCCCAAGCGTAACAGATCTGGGAGCATGGTGTTCCATAGAGTAGGTCCTGCTATGGAGAATGCCCACTGTTTGGTAGAGGTAAGGTGGGACAGTTTAGGAGATGGAGTGTGGAGGGTTCCTTTATAAGTGGATCTGACTGGTCTGTTAGTTGTATGGTATTTTAAAGAGTCATTTAGCCAATGAGTGTGTTGGTTGTGCAAAGACTTGTGGATGAAAGTAAGGCTTTTATGGATTATTCTGAAGTGAATAGGGAGCCAGTGGAGATATTTGAGTATGGGAATAATGTGCTCTTTTTTGTGGGTGTTAGTGAGGATTCTGGCCACGGAGATTTGGAGGGGATTAATTGCAGTCATCGGAAGGCCTAGGAGCAGAGAATTGCAGTAATTGATTTTTGAGAATAGAGTGGCTTGGAGGACTGTACGAAAGTTGTTGAAGTGGAAGAGGGGTTTTAATTTTTTTAAAACTTGGAGTTTAAAGAAGCCATCTTTTATTGTGGTGTTGATAAAAAATTTTTTGTTCAGCTGGTTGTCCAGCATGACACCTAGGTCTTTTACATGGCGGGCAGTCAATGTGTTCGGATCAGGAGGGGAGGGGTAATTTTGGTCAGGGGAGATGATGAATAGTTCCGTTTTTGCGGGCGAGGTTGAGGCTGGTGAGCAACAAGTTAATCGAATTAAGGCAGTTGTCCCATGTCTTGAGAGATTTAGATTCAGATTTGGTTATGGGAATGAGGATTTGGACATCGTCTGCATAGAAAAAGTGGGTAAGGCCTAGGTTGGATAGGAGTTGGCAAAGGGGGAGAAGGTAAATATTGAAGAGTTTGGGGGAGAGGGATGAACCTTGAGGGACTCCCTGAGTTAGGTTGATGGGGGTGGATTCCTTATTACCAATTCTAACCTTATAGTGTCTGTCATTAAGGAATGATTGAAACCAGTGGTGGACGGTTCCTGAGATACCTATTTCTGTGAGATGGTTTAAGAGAATGTTGTGATTGATGGTGTTGAATGCTGATGAGATGTCTAATAATGCGAGGATGAATGACTGGCCCTTATCTAATCCCTTGATGATGGTGTCAGAGAGGGATATTAGGAGTGTTTCTGTGTTAAAGAATTTATGGAAGCCAAATTGAGAGGGATAGAGAATATTTTGCTTTTCTAGAAACTCGGTCAATTGGATGTTGACTACCTTTTCAAGGAGCTTTGCTGTGAAAGGGAGGTTTGAAATCGGGCAAAAGTTAGCGGGGTCTCCCGGGTCCAGGTTGGGTTTCTTCAATAGGGGTTTGAGGATCGCCTGCTTTAAGGTTTTGGGGACCTGTCCAAGTGAGAGAGAGAGCAGTTAATGATCTTGGCTAGGGGTTTAGCAATTAAATTAGGAATAGTCAATAGTAATTTTGTGGGGATAGGGTCAGAAAGGTGTGAGGAAGGTTTCAGTTTCTTTAGAAGGGTTTCAATTTCGAGGGAGGAGGTAGGCTCAAAGGAATTAAAGGAGGGTCCAGATAGGCTGAGGTTGTTGTTAAGGGGTGGGGGGGGGGGGGGCATGTGAGCCTTAGCAGGAGTTTGGAGATTTTGTCCTGGAAGAAGACAGCTAGTTCATCATACTTACCTTTTGCTTCATTTTCTGAAAAGGGGGGGTGGGGTGGTGTTTAATGAGGCCTGAGACATACACGAAAAGGGCTTCGGCTAGATAAGGGGGGGAATGGTCACATTACAGAAAGAATATCCAACCCTTACAAGGTTACACAGTTTCCAGTACAGATGCATCATTTGAAAGGGACGTTCTATCAGCAATAAACTATTGAGACGGTTGGAAAAAGGTATATGTAAGATCATGGTACTTAATAAAACATTTGTATGGAAATTTCAGAAAAAATAAATCCCCTATCTGCAATACTTTTGATCTCATTTGTAGGAACTGCTTCCTCCTGGCTTGAGTATCTTTAGCCAGGTCTGTAAATACTTGCACCTTCAAATTCAAAAATAACTCCTTTCGATTCCTAAAATATATTCTCAATATCCAGTCTCTGTCAGAGTCTAACAAGAAAGATACGATTAAAGTTGCCGGTTGTGCTTCCACTATTTCAGATGACTCCAATATTTTCGATATATTCAAAGGTGACAATGTCTGCATGTCCTGGCCCTCCATAGCTACTTTCTTCATAGATGGTAGATAGAAAACATTTGTTATCGGAGGTAACATTGTCTGGGGTAGTTTTACAACCTCCAAGGCATACCTAGACCACATGTCTTTTGCTGTTACTGTTGGAGTTTTAGGGAAATTTATTAATCTTAAATTTCTTCCTCTCATTTGATTATCAAGGTTTTCAATCTTCCTTACTAAATATTGGTTATCTTTTATCAAAGAGTGATGCTGGTCGTTTAAATTACCAATATTGGATTTTAAAGTATCCATGATACAAGCACTTTTTAACTTTTCTTCTTGCAAGATTTTAACCTGAGACTCAATTACCTCAACCTTCTTCAGCATTGGATTAAGGTGGGAGGTTAGATTTATGTTAAGGGTGAGGATAGCATCCCATATAGTCTATAGAGAAAAAACTTCAGGTCTTACCATGGGCAATATCTTAACTTCTGTTTCCTTTTCTTCAGATACGCCCTTTTCTTGGTGCATACCTCCCATAATCTGTGTTTCACCTTCGGGAAGGATTCCCTCCGAGACGCCATGGATCTTAGGGTCAACAACACGGTGTAGGGGTCCAGCTGTTGCCTGCTGGTCCTTGATACCCATGTCTTCCTTAACTGACAAGGTCAGCTGCAAAATAGTTGTCCTGGTCTCTGCTGGATTCTCGGGGGGCACTTTCAGCCGGGGATAAGGATGTAATTGAGACTGGAGAGGGTCGGCTGTAATGTCATCCTCTCAACCCATCTCCCACGACTGACTTCCCAGCTGTCCATTCCTCTACAAAACGTGCACGTCTATCGGCCCAGACGCCAGACCTGTCTAAGAGGCTTTGTAAACCAGCCTCTCCCGGGCCCAGCGCTTCCGACCAGAGTGTAGCATATTGGTAAGCAGGAAATCTAAGAAGGATGTGACACGTTCTGATACTAGCACGCCATCTTGGGTCCTCATAAACTCTGATATTTACCCAAAAAAAGAGAATAATTTTTTTCAACTGGTTTTCTCCTGTTATTCCCACAGTTTAATTATTTGTAATCTAGTTCAATATGTATGGGCTCCTCCCACAGTTTAATTATTTGTAATCTAGTTCAATATATTATCTGTTTTATGTAAGGGCCTTGCCCAATGGTTTTGTGTTCACTGTAAACCGATGCGATGTGTGAACGGCCATCGGTATAGAAGAAACGTTAAATAAATAAATAAATATTTTTTTTTCCTTTTTCTTGTCATAATAAACCCTCATAAATTCCTGTGAAAAATAAAAAACAAAAATGAAGGTCTCTGCATATACTGTAAAATGAATTTATTAAATTAATATTATTAAATAATAATATAACATATGGACATGTTTTTGTATCAGAATTTTTAAATTTTTGCCAGAGAATCTATCCCAAGTTATCACAGGAACCTAAGGGACAGCATCTTAGACCTTCTGCTCCCTTTTGCTCAACTCAGGGGAAAAGGGGGATAACAGGGGATGAATAGTGCCTAGGAGTGCCGAAATTCTAAATCCATCTCTGGCTGCAGGCTGAGAACCACAGAAGCCAGAGTTCAAATCCCACTGATGCTCCTGGTGACCTTGAGCAAATCACATCAACCTCTGTAGCCTCATGCACTACAACCATAGGAACTAAGCTTTCCCCTGAAGCTTTAGTAAATAAGGCCCTTAGATTTTAAGCCTTCTGTGGACAATATCTACTGTAACTGCAATTTATTTATTTTTATTTACATATATTTATACATTACAATTCATTCCCAAAAAATGTTCAAAGCAGATCATATCATTTTTATACATAACAATCATATAATCTCATAATTAATAAACACACATTTCAATAAAAGTCAAAATCCATGTCAATTAAAAGCCATATTATAAAAAAGCTTTTCAAAATTTTTCTAAAATTTTGATTTATCAGAGACCAATTGTATCTCTAAAGGAATAGAATTCCATAATATTGGCGCTATTTAAGAAAAAGCACGATGTGAAGTTGATGCAAGCGTACCTCTTTGGCCCCGGAGATCATTAATAGCTTTTGATTTACAAAGCATAGAGCTCGCTGTGGACATTACAACTGTACTAATGCTTTCAAATATCATTGTCATTCACCATGTAAAATCTGATATACAAGAGTAATACTTTTAAATCGAATCCATGACTCAACAGGGAGCCAATGTAATTCTTTTAAAATGGGAGAAATGTGGGCAGGCATAGGGCAGCCAACAAGCAATGTAGCAGTAGCATTCATCAATAACTGCAATGTCCCTATAGAGTATTTTAGAAGTCCTACAAAAAAGAAAATGCAGTAACCTAATCAAGATAACACAAAGACCTGCATCACTGTCCTAAAATCATTTATTTCAAAACACCTTATTTTTAAAAAAATCCCTTTTTCACAACATCCTGGAGCAAGGGGGCGCAGCGCAAACTTGATATCTAATACCCAGGGCCGGCGTGTCCATTAGGCGAACTTTTTTCCCATCGTGACACACCTGACAGACCACACTCACATGTGTGACACATTACAATTCACGACAGAAATAAAAAATAAAGGGCCAGTATTATTTTTATTGTTAAGAATGACACAAGGGAAAGATATGTATTCTGTCTGAACAGAAATAGCATAAATAGTAAACATCCCACACAAAAACACCACCAATTTCCAGTACTCAAACAGTAACCACCTTACCTAAGAAAAGGCAACACTGAAAATATTACACCAGGCCTTAAAACACCAATACACCCCTATTAGGAAAATGAACCAAGCAGGCTACTATAGAGCCCTACACAGAAACTACACGCCAGCAGAAAACCTCACCTGAATCACATGTGCTGACGCTCACCTAACAAAGATTAAAGAGACCAAAACGCATAACTAGAAGAATGCAGACAAAAACTGAATTGGAAACCGCAACAAGCCAGAGTCTCTGTATGCAGTGTAACAAAAGAAATAAAGAAACATCACCAGTCCTTATAAAACAAATCAATAAATATAAAATCAACAGCAGCAAACCATACTAACAAAAAGAACAGATTATTTCAAAACTGATGAATGGAATATCCAATAATTAAAAACCCAAATCAAATATTTCTAGGTACCAATAAAATATTTCAAAATAGCAAACACAAAGGCCCAATAATGAAAACTAATAAGGATACAAGAAAGTGTTTTGCTCTGCATACCTGGGAATGTTTGATATCCAGGTGCCCTGAGATTGTTTTGAATTAGCAGGAGGGATGGTTTGCTTGCAACTTTCTCCTCTCTCTTTCTCTCCACTGGCTCTCAATCGCCCACATATACTCATGCTTTTTCTCTCTCAGTTATATAGACTCTTAATTACACATTTACACACATGCTATCTTTTCACACTTACACACACACACAGGCTTTCAAGCACACACATACATGCTGTCTTTTTCTCTCACACACAGACTCTCATTCACATGCTTACACACATGCGCTCTCTCTTTCTCTCATTTACACACAAGCTCTCAATCACATATTCACCTACTCCCTCACCTAACCAGCTCTCAATCACACACAGACACACATGCTCTCTCTCTCTCTTACTTATACACACAGGCTCTTAATCATACATACACATGATCTCTTTCACACAAACAGGTTTTCAATCACAAATTTACACATACAGGTTCTCAATCATACACATACTCTCACATATACAGGCTCTCAGTCATTCACATACATGCTATGCTGTCTCTCTCTCACATACACACACAGGATCTCAAACACACATGCTTGCTCATTCACTCATTCCCCCCCCCCCCCCCAAACTAGCGGCAGCAGTAGCCTCCTCCACTTCCAACCCTAAAGGCAGCAGGAACCTCCTTCACTTTCAGCCCTCGCAGAGAAAAGAGTCCCATCGGCCGCAGGGGTTGATGTTGTTTTTCGTTTTCTCCAAGCCGTGCTGCTCGTTCCTCAGGCTGCGCCTCTCTTCTCTTCTTTGGGCCGACGCTGCCCGCACTAGCATGGCCTCTTCTTCCTGCGCACGCACCTGCTGCTCACCACATCCTCTTCTGGGCTGTGGGGGGGGCGGGAAGAAGAGAGCATGCCGGTGCTGCTAACCAGCTATCCTGCTGTGTTCCGCTCGGGCTTAAAATACTGATAGCCCAGGCGGAGGACCTATTTTGCTTGGGTAGGGAGAGCAGCTGGGTCAGCGGAGGACCGGGAAGTGTGATGACACACCTGCATGTGCTTGGCAAAACACTGGTGTGCCGCGACACATCAATTGAGAACCACTGCTTTAGAACTTTGTTTCTCTAGTGTTTTCACTTTCTGTGCCTGATCTTCTTCAGATTTGCATCATTAAATTTTCACATGTGAAGCATAATAGACATTGAAGGCCCTTAGATAATGAGATGCCCACATTTCTATATCTTATTGCTTTATAAAATGTTTGGCCCAAATGAAAAAAAGTGGAGGATGGTCTCATAATGCAGAAAGCAACAAAACTAGAGTGAGACCAATTGTTGTATAGTAAAAAAGTCTTTATTTAGCACAATATTGAATAAAATACTATTGCCCAACTTTGGCCGAGTTTCGCCTTAATTAGAGGCTGTGTCAGGGGCTTGTCAAAGTGAAATAGATGTCTGAAAAGTAGATAAAGTTTTCCAACAAGATCTGTATAGAATAAATTATCTTTGCAACCAGTCACCACGCATGGTCTAATCTCTCTCTATGGTAAGGGCGATTATGTGCAACCAACCATGCTTCAATGTGATATAAAACGATCCTTTTGGTACTGCTCTTTTATAAATTAAAGTATTGTCATCATATATATATCACTTTTAAATGATGAGTGCTCATGACCAAGCGTGACAATGTCAGTTCTATAAATTCTTTATATCATACTGAAGCAAATGAGAACCGAGACAAAGCAGAGAATAGATGGCAATTGAATGCAGAAAACATGGTAAGATTAAGAGAAAACTAAACATATGAATAAAGAAGACATTGTAGAAGAGATGAAATGGAAAGGCAAAGGATTTGCAAAGAGAAAGGAAGACAGGTTGAAAGTGTAGTTAACCACATTCAATTAAGATGGCAATGAGGAACAGAATACTATATTGATGAACATGATAAGCTAATTTAGTAAAACATTCAAATTCATTCATTTACACACATTTAAATGCCTTTTTTCTCATTTTTAATGAACACGTTGGCTAGTATTAATATTTCACAAGGATAAACTGATGCACAGAAAGATAACACTTCATAAAGATATCTAAGAAGATTTAAAATCAGTACAGGTGATGAGAGAAATATGACCTTTGACTGCTGATCCTCTAATCTAGTGATTCCCAAGCCTGCCTGCGGACCCCCAGCTAGACAGGTTTTCAGGATCTACAATGAACTTGTATGAGATAAATTTGCATGCAATAGAGGCAGTGCATGCAAATATAGCACATGCATATTCATTGTGAATATCCAGAAAACCTGACTTGTTTGGGGGTCCACCAGGGTAGGCTTAGAAAATACTGCTCTAATCTATTAACAATCTTGTAAACTTTAAAAACAAAAAGGACATGCCATTTTTTCTTCAGATTGTGCCCAATTTATACAACCAATGGACACTAATTTCTGAAGGTTTCTCTCATAGGCATTGGAACAGGGATGGCCAAAGGGACCACAGCTCTCCCCCGACAAAATTTGGGCCAACAAACTAAAAGCAGAGACTTGTAATGTTGCCAATTTAGTGATTTTGTTGCTACATCTGCGGATATTTTGAACCTGATGGAGATTTTAGAACCGTGAATGTAGTAGGAAACTAAGGCCTGGATTTATCAAAATGCACCAAATATCGCCTGTGATAGAAAAAGGGGGATGTTTTATGGTAATAGGCACTTTATTGCAATTTTCACTAATACCTATGTGAAGAGCTAAGTTACCACAAATTGTTCTTCAGAGAAGTGCCAGAATGTGGTATTTCCTATATACAACCACTGGAGGGATGGGGATGGGGAGGGAGGGAGGGAGGGAGAGAGAGAGACAGACAGACACTAGCCATAATGCCCTAACACTAGATAGGTATTTATATCCCTATGGGAGGCCCACCTAGTAACTCGAGGTGAGGTTTAGGTATCAGTGTAGTGGTTAGGGGTCACTTTGACATTCAAAGTGAGACGTACGAACAGAACAGTGCTCTCTAGTGAAGATTTGATGACCCTCGGAGTGAGGATACTCGCCCAAAGATGAGATTTGTGTAATGTTTGATGTTATCAGGTAGAGAGTCCATCAAACTAGGTTGAGAGAACATTGCACAAATCTCATCTTTGGGCGAGTTTCCTCACTCCGAGGGTCATTAAATCTTCACAAGAGAGCACTGTTCTGTTCGTACATCTCACTTTGAATGTGAAAGTGGCCCCTAACCCCTACACTGATACCCAAACCTCACCTTGAGTTACTAGGTGGGCCTCCCATACAGATATAAATACCTATCTAGTGTGAGGGCATTACAGCTAGCATCAGTGTCAGTCTCTCTCCCTCTCTCACTCTCCCAAAACCCTGCATCCACAAAAGACATCACAACAGGTGATACAGCTGTAATGCAAGTTATCACATGGCTTAACACTACTGAAAACATTATAACTAAAATCAGCATTAAAGCTGTGCAATTGCACAAAGCCCCATGGTAAGCCCACCCCTAGCTCCTCCTCTTTTTCAGATTTGCATCGCATCATACAATATGGTGCTATCGCATGCGTTAAAGGCATTATCGCATGAATTAACGGGCTATTCTGCCATCAGCCCCTTCCCCCTGCACCCAGCCCTCTCCTCTCTCCATTTCAGCACCATCTCTCTTCTCCCTTCAACCTCTTCTCTCTCCCTCCTCTTGTTTTTGTCTCCTCCCCATCCTCTCCCCTCTCTCCCACCCTTGATATCTCCCCCTACCCCACCTCCTTATTTTTATAAAAATTATCTATTATCCTTTATATAGTTTATGTGAAGAATGTATGTAAGACAGAATGACAATTAGAAACAGAAGGCAAAGTAGGAGCAGAGTTGAATGCAATTTGCATGCTCCCCTCAACCAAAAAGAGTTTCTGCTGCCCCTGGTTTCTCACAATATATGGTAAAACCTTTGAGAATGGACCTCTGTTTGTTTAGACTCCTTTCAGCTGGTAATCTACCTGCACGACAGATAAAGCTTTTAGAGAGCTCAGTGCTACAAGCTCACAGTACAATAGTTTCTTGATCATAGCCTGAGTGATAAACTCTTTACATTGCCATGCTTCACTCTCATTGAAGGTGTCACATTGCAACTGAAATGTGAAAACACTCTTTATGTTATTTTGTGCAAACATGTTTAACTGGAAAATCACATCTATTTCTGTGGCATATGCTGCTAAAGATTTCTGATTTACCCTGGTAACTCAACATATAAAATCACAGAATAGACTTGTAAGAAGATTAAATTTACTATCAACTAATTCATTGTTGGGGGAAAAAATCTTTAGTCTTGGTATTATTCTAGTTATAAAAACATAGTCCTGATTTCATTTTCCCAAAAAAATGAGTTTGAAATGCATTCATGTAAATATATTTCAATTTCTAGTGGAATGCACTTCAAACTCATGTGTGGAAAAGGTAAATGAGGACTGTACTGTACATACACAGTTTGCCAACTCACTGCATTGACATATACTCTCCATGGCACCCCAGTGCTGGTGATGCAATGAAAGTGCAGTGTACATACTGTTGCATTTGGCAGTCCATGGGCTCCTCCTGCAAACACCACCACATTTACCCCTTGGATCGGGCCTCTCCCGTCACTCCTCAAAGCCACCAAACTACCCTTCCTTCAAGCTTGGCTGACACCACGCTTCAATGCAACAAGACGCTGCCAACAGCACCAGGCCCCATTCCTTCTAGGGCTTGCACACGCCCGTCCTCATTACTTTTAAAAGACCCACAGCAGGAAAGCTCAGGTGGCGATTCTGAATGACATCACTCCTTCTGGCCTATATAAGGCCTCGGCAGATGCTTCACCAGTGCCTTGGTAACCGTTCTCCCTACAGCTTCGTTGTGTGAGTTGCTTCAGCATCTGCATCCTCAGTTCCAATTCCTGCCCGTCTTCTATTTCTGTAGTCCTTCTCTACATCTCCAGTTCTTGTGGTGCCTCTTCTGTTCTCCAGTCCCAGTGTCAGTGTCTTCAGATCTTCACTTCTTCTTCATGTCCTCGCCTGCCCACTTGTCTTGATCCTTGCCTTCCTGCCCTGCCTATCCGCCCTGGCCCTTCCTTCAGGCAGATACCTGGTACTGACCACTGCCTGCTTTTTGGACCCTCCTGAACAACGTCTGCCACTGACCACTGCCTGTCCCTTGGATCTTCTTGAACGTTGCTTGCCTCTGACCTCAGCCTACTTCGGCTTTGCCTGTACGACATCTGGCCCAGCCTAGTGATCTTAACAGACCTTCCGATCATCAGCAGAGACTCCCATCTAAGACCTGCCAGCCCTGGCACCCAAAGAATCAACCTGAGGGGAACATGAGCTGGTAAAGGCGAAGATCCAGTTGGGCTTCTGTCTCGTCCGACTCCGCCTGCTGATGGTGGGGACCTGCAGGGTTACTCTCTGCAGGTTGTGCCAACTCCACCTCTACAGCCCAGGCAGGCCTGATGAAACTGCTGCTTCCTCTTTAGCTGTCCTTGGCCCCATGATATCAAGTCCTCTTTGAACTATACCAATCTGATGACACTGCTCTTTGTCCAGTACGGACCAGATGACACGCCTCTGCTTTTCAGCCACACATGCCTTTCCTTGATATTTATGATTATAAAATAGAGCAATTAATTTTATACAGCCTACCAGTGGTAGAATTTGAGTGGTGAGCCCTGATACAGGAAAACTGTGAGACCGTGACTCTGACAAAAATTGAATTATGTATTACATTTGATATACTTCCTAAATTACTTTCTAAGCAGTGTATAGCCTTTATTTCTGTGCATGGAGAGTCCTGGCAAGGGTTGTGTCATTGGGGGGGGGGGGGGGGGGGGAGGGAGATAGGCATCTAGCAAGAGTGCAAAAAAGGGGGGCAGATATCATTGGAAAAGGTCTGTTGTTAAGACAAGCATTTTAAGGAGCAGTTTAATGTTGAGGATGGGGTAAGAGATAGGGAACTGTACTGTACAGGAAGGGACACTGTGGGAGAAAAGACTGAAGAGGGAAAGAACAGTCTGGAGAAAGTTGAAAGTTTATGGCATACTGTTATGGGAGGAGAGCTGTGTGTTGCTATTCAAAGGGGGACAGAATGGATGTAGGGTGAGACTGTTTTATATTAATGATATTTATAATTAACCAATACAACAAAAAATATATAAAGTGATATATTTTCATTAGAGTAACTTAATGTATTTCTTGATTAGCTTTCAAGAGCTAATACTTTCTTCTTGAGGTCAGAATTCAAATAAGCAAAACATGACATTACCAGGAAATATAAAGTAGTGTGGTTTCAATAAGTGAATCATAAAAGGCATTCCAATGATAGTGTGAAGGAGAAGGGTGGGGGGAGGGGGAAGGAGGTTTGATGGGTGATCAGAAGGCAATATATTTTTATAGTTCATAATGTGATAGGAAACCTAGGTCTTTACTGAGTCCTTTTTTTTGTCAGTTTCAAAGTGTCTGATCATTTTGACTTCAAAATGTGTGCATTCCAAAATGCGTGCATTCCTGTTTTAAACTTTCCTTTGATTATCCTGATCATAAGGTCATTGACGCAGCGGTCTGGTTCCAAAAAAGTGCATCCCCACAGAAGTGTCAGCCTGGCCTTCCCTGTGGTGTTTGACCTTGGTTGGGTGAAATGACTCTTGCCTTTCACCTCTGGCCTGTCTCGCCAATGAAGCATGTTTTTTCACAGGTTCTACATTCAATAAGATATACTGTATTAGAGGAGCAGCATGAGGAGGAGGATTCCCTTATGTTGAATGTTTTTCCTATGTGGGTGATTATGGGGTCCTGTGATATGTGTTGGCATAATTTGCAGCATTATATACTGCAGGGCTTTATGTTCTTCTTTCTGAGTTTGTTAGAAGCTTGCTTCTTACTAAGTGTTGGTTCAGATTAGATGGTGGTCTGAAGGCCAATGTTGGTGGAGCAGCGCATATTTCTTTCATTGCTTCATCCTCCAGGAATAGTAGCTGTAGGACTTCTATGATTTTTCTTAGTTTTTCCAGCTCTGGATTGTATGAAACTACAAGGGGCACTAACTGTGTTGTTTTCCTTTCTTTGTATTGGGCATTTTTAAGTGAATAATCTTTTTTGGAAATGATTTTGGGGTTGTGTGATTATAGCCCTTTTTTTTTTTTTTTTTTTTTTTAAGGACTCAGGGGAGATTTTGAGGTGTTCATCCCTATCATTTGGATCAGAGCATATATGGTGATATTGTGTGGCTTCACTGTGTATAATGAACTTCTTTGTATATGAGGGGTTGAAATTGAAACTGTGAAGGTAACTGCATCTGGCAGTGGGTTTCCTATAGGGATGTGAATCGTTTTTATAACGAATTGAAATATCGTACGATATTTCTTAATTAATTATATATCGGGTAAAACATGAAACGAACACTTTTCCCCCCGCACTAACAAAAAACTGTTTATTTTTGTTATTTTTTGTTAGTGCACGCTCACTCCCATGAGCGCGCACTAAGCCGAAAAACAATTTTTTACTAAAAAAAAAAATTCCGATGTGTGGGAAAACGAGATTTTCTCGTGGCCACATGAACCTGAAAGCGCAAACGATTGGGCACCCGATGCATATCCTATATGCAGATTTATTTATTTTATTTATTTAAGGCTTTTATATACCGATGTTCCTGTACTAGTACATATCACGTCGGTTTACATAGAACCAAAGTTGTAGATAACCACTGTTGATAGAAACTGAAGTATCAAAAAGTTACTCTCTCTGTGGAATAGTCCATTTTGAATCTGATTAAAGAATGGAATGCATTAAAGGATTGTAAAATTGTCTGAGTCTCTTCTCCCTCTGTCCAAATCATAATAATGTCATCAATATACTGGTATTATTTGAAGGGTCTAATCTGTTGTTATCCAAAAATATTTCTTCTGGCTCTGCCATATATTAAAGGATGGCATATTGGGGTGCTATCCTGGTGCCCATCATTCGTAGACAGAAGAAGCACTTTTTGGAACCAGACCACTGCAGCAATGACCTTATGATCAGAATAATCAAATGGAAATTTTAAAACAATCCAGAATATAAAACGTTTGAAGTCACATTAATATGAATTTTTGGAACTGATAAAAAACGACTCACAGACCTAGATTTCCTATCACATTATGAACCATAAAATTATACTGCCTGTCACCTTCAGATCACCCATCAAACCTCTTTCGCCCCTTCCCGCTATCATTGGAATGCATTTTATGATTCACTTACTGCAACCACACTACTTTATCATTCCTGCTAATGGCATTTTTTGCTTTTTTGATTTCTGACCTGGAGAAGAGAGTATTAGCTCTTAAAAGCTAGTCAAGAAATATATTAAGTCCCTGTATATTCTTTTTTTTTTTGGTGTTAATTTTTATTTGTGTGCACTCAAGTGGACTAACACTGCAGCCAAATTACTTTATTCAAGACTCAATACGACACTTTACCCTTCTACCTAGAGCACACTCCACTTTAAACATCTATTACCCACTTTCACAACAGCATACTCATTCAAAAACATCAGTCCCTTCCTATTCAACAGTACACCATCCATAATACATCTTCCCTTTTTTTCCCCAACGGCATGCCCTGACCCATAACACCCAAGCCTGGGAGCTTCCTCTCTCATATAGGTTTACACTAGGACCCTCCGTCATTACTCCTTTCCAGAGGCCAGAAATCGCTTTCACTACCTTTTCTGCATGGGCTATGTCAACAGCTGCCTCCTACTCTTTCACAGAAGCAGAGAAAGGATTCATCACCTAATCTATCACTGCACTTCTTTTTTGAGATGGAAAGATCTCAAGACAAGAGGAGAAAAAGGAGCACCTCAGAGGTAGTGCACCCAGGTTCTCTCCTCCTGGGTTCGTTTACTTGTGGCTACCAGTCTATGGATGGGGAAAGCAGAGGTATACACTCCAAATGATGGGCCCCTTCACAGTTATGGGCCCCAGTGCAGTTACAAGAGCTGCACAGGCTTTTGCTCCATCACTACCTATAATAGCTAATCTTTGGTCGAAAGATGAATATCTGTCTTTCCTTACTACTTCTCATCATGAGGCTGTAACTGCTTACTTAATACCAAACACAACCAGTTAGAAAAAATTAGAAAGAATATCAGATATACTAAAATGCAAACCAATTCTATCCCACCAAGACAAACAAAGATTATCTCCTTATTATTAATTAAATAGGACCATCATATACTGGACATAACCAAATTGCTGTATAAGTCTTTGAATTATAATCATCAGTTCAACTTTCCAATCTTTTTTTGTATTGTGGCACAGCCAACACAGTGTTCGCTTCATTGTGGCAAACCACCATCTTCACCTTTTTTTCCTTTCCTTGCTTCTCCCTCCATCCCCTGGCATCACCATTTCCCCCCCCCCCCCCCATCTTCCACCCCTCCTCAGAATCTTCACCTTCCATCCCTTCCCCCAACACCCTGGACTCATCATCATCCATTTACACTCATCCCTACCCCTGCCATTATCACCTTCTCTCTCCTTCCTTCCTCTATCCCCATGGCTTCATAATCACCTTCTCCTCCCTTCTCTATCCCCTGGCATAATCATCTTCATTCCTTCCCTCACCATCTACCCCAAGCATCATCATCCCTTCCCTCTTCCTCCATCCCCTGGCATCACCTTCTCTTCTCCTCCTTTCCTCTCCCTCCAGCCCCGGCATCATTACCTTCTCTTCCCTTCTTCCAAACCCTGGTATCATCACCACCTCCTCATTCCACTCCCTCCTCTACCCATGGTATCATCACCACCTTCCCTGTCCTCTTCCTCCATCCCCTGGCATCACCTTCTCTTCTCCTCCTTTCCTCTCCCTCCAGCCCCGGCATCATTACCTTCTCTTCCCTTCTTACAAACCCTGGTATCATCACCACCTCCTCATTCCACTCCCTCCTCTACCCATGGTATCATCACCACCTTCCCTGTCCTCTTCCTCCATCCCCTGGTATCATTATCACCTTCTCCTTCCTTTCCCCCCCCCACCCCCAGTATCATCATCTTTTCCTCCCTTCCCTCTAACTCTACACCCAAGCATCATCACCTTCTCCTCTCTTCTCTCCCCCTCCATGTTCAGTATCATCATCATCATTGCCTTCTCTTCACTTCCTCCACTGCCTCTTCCCCTCCAGCATCATCATCATCATCATCATCACCTTACCTCTCCCTCTTCCCTGGCATAATCACCTTTGCTTTTCTTCCCACCCCCTCCACACTTCTCCCCAGCCACTGGCATCTTCATCACCTTCCCTCTCCTCCCCTTCTCCCCCATCCCCTGGCATCATCACCTTTCCTTCCCTTCTCCTCATCCCTTGGCATCAACATAATCTCTCCCCACTCCCACCATTCCCTGGCATCTTCATCAACATCTCTTCCCTTCCCTCACTCTCTCCAGCATAATTATCACTTTTCTTTTTCCCCATCTCCCCTGGCATCATCACATTTCCTCCCCCCAGCCCCTGGTATCATCACCTTCACTTCCCTTTCCCCTCCATGCATCATCATCTTCCTTTCCTTTCCCCTGGCATCATAACCTTCTCTTTTCTTCCCTCTCCCACCAGCGCCTGATATGATCACCTTATCTTCCTTTCTGTCTCCCATGTATCATCATCACCCCTCTCCCTCTCCCTCCACCTCTATCCTCTGACTTCATCACCTTCTCTCTCCTCACCCCCCTAGCATCATTACTTCTCCTCACCTTCCTGTTATCTTCCCTTTCTCCCACTCCCCAGCATCATCGCCTTCCCTTCCATCTCCCCCATACCTTGCAGCAAATTCATCTGTCCCCCCATCCCCCACTCATTGGCACATTTGGATGTCCCTTCCCCCCATCCCAATTCTGGAACCAATAAGTCTGAGTAGCACCGACCTGGTGCTGCGTCTTTCTCCTATGTCCACTTGCCTCTGCAATCAAAACTGCATGAGGCCAGCAAGACTACAGGGCCCTGTGCAGTTTTAACTGCAAAGAAAAATCAGCAAAAGGGGAAACATCAGAAACAGGTGCTGTTTTCTGTCCCCCCCCTGCTAGCAAGAGGACATCCTGCAGGCCCGGAAGGAAAGAGAAAATGAAACTCGCCATGCTTCAACTCATCAGTCTCTTCTCGCAGCACACCGATTGGGAAACTGTGCAATATTTGATGGTTCCATTTAATAAATAAGGAGAACAACTGTGTTTGAGACTTCATAAGAGAATTGGACTGCTTATTTAATATTGTTCTTTCAAAGAGCAGGCGCCCAATGCCGCTAAACAAATCTAGATAGCCTGCTAGGTAGTGCAGCACATGAACCTCCAAGACCATCAGCCTGAGATAACATTTCTACCTCCTTTTTAAAATGAAAATGTATTAGTTCTGCTTTGTGACAAGTTGTCAGCAATTCTAAAAAGTCTATACTTTGCTGCCAAGAGGAATAACTCTGTGTTGCTAAGCAATATCTGCACCTACATTATTAACTTCCACAAATAAATGTGCAATACAATACGGCTCTAAATAATGGTTTAAAAAGTATCTCATCTGTAAATTATGTTCTCACCATTCCCTTAAAGTAAGAGAGGATAAAAGCTCTATCTTATTCCCTTATCATTATAAATATTTAAGATTATCATGCGTCAGTGTGGTCAATACATATTAGAAAGCTATAAGATTCGTGTTTTTTAAAATTACTTGCATTATTATACAAAAAATTACTTTATTCAACAAAATGTCATCCAAATCAATTTTATCAGGGAACAGCTTTGTAAGATAACAAACTAATGTTTGTTACTGATAAGCTGTCCACACTCAATCATATTAAAGATTAAAGTGATTGGGTTTTCAGCAACCTAAATATTTTGATATTCATTTTTCAAATTGTTTAACTGACAAGAAGGAATAAAGATAGCAAAAATAAAATGTAGCTGTAGTATTCAATGACAAAGAAAGTCTTGAAGTTTATAAATGGAGCTCACAAATGTCAGATATTTTGTATTTACTGAACTGATTTCTTTTTTAAATATAATTTAAGACCTGCTCTTCTTTCAAAATCAGCCTGTCCCTAAAAAATTCTTTTTTAAATTTCTCTGCTTTCCTTCTCCTCTAGCCCTTTTCCGAAACTACCCCAAACCCCTCCAAAAGACTCTAATCCCATTGTATCATCTTCAATGTCAGCCATCACCTGGCACCAATGCACCAAAACTGACATCCTCTAGGTATCTCCATTCTCTCTCTTCTGTGTCCAGTAATATGGTCCTTGCAAGTTACTGAAGGTCATGCCATGGATCCTCCCATTTATCTCCCTGAATATTCCAGAGAATCACATCATCCAGCAGGGGATTGGGGTGCCCCAACAGCTATAGCTCATCCTTGGAAACATTGGAATTTTGTTCAATTTGAGATTTTTGAGCAAACATTTGATAAAATTAATGTGGGGATTAGCCACATAATAAGTTAAACTCAAACAACTTTATTTTTTCTTTTATGTAATTTTTGAAAACAAGTTTCCAACACCAGAGCATTGGGCGATGATGAAACTCTGTGCCTCACTCAGTACCTTCTATAGACATTACATGTTAAACATGAACAACAGTAATACTCCCCCTCCCCCCCCCCCCAATGTCCAGCTATCCTGACATGAAATGGGTACAACTTGCTCCATCTTCTTCATATCATTTCCTCACATAAGAATGTCTTTATTGTATTCAATCAATTGGTAATCCACAATTTCCCCTTGGTTCGACTCACAAAAGATTTTTCACACTTCACACGCAGGGTACTACTAACATGCAACCATTTATTAATCTGTAAATTGGTAGAATGACATTCAAATACTGTTGTCAACATTTACAATTTTAAAATGCTGATTATTTCACATGTTTGCAGTTGTGCAGTTATAATGCACAACTGCATTATAACTGCACAAGGGTTTAACAAATGGTCCATTTCAACTATTATTGAATTAAAATGCAAAAAAACAAGTATCTATTACAGTGTATTATAAATTCTTACACACCAACTCTACACAATTTTCAAAGATCTAGCAGACATCTGGTCACATGACTTATGTGCTTGACTGTGACAGATTTATAAGGCATGCCGTGACATGTATAACATTCTGGGAGACCCATTTTAAAATTATGCACAGAATTATATGCATATGCAGCTAAAATAGTTACTTTAGACAAATGTCTTAAATGCTCCCGATTGAAAGCGTCATTAATGAATTGCCTATGGGAATCGGCGGTAATTCAAATGTTTTGGCAAAATTTACAATATTTTACTTCTATAAATGCTAAATACCATGGTTGGCGGCCTTTTCCTTGTTAGGTCATATTGACCTGACCTTAACTGTGAGGCTGTCAGATAAATTGTTTTGTTAAAGGTTGCCTTACAGCGCTTCACTTGATTTTAGTTAAATGGTTAGATACATTAGGACCGTCTTTGGATTTCTGGAAAACATCTATGTTGGAACATCTACGTTGCAACTATCCAAGAGCAACAACGAGCCATAGAGACTCTAGCAGCCAGCTGCATACTATCCCCTACCCCCCCCCCCCCACCCCTTTTATGGCCACGGCTCATCATTCTGCTATATTTATATTAGAATCATGAATTTAGGCCATAGTTAGTAAATATTACAGTATGTTCCTACAACCAATTATTGTTCAGACAGTGAAAAATATTTGGGGGCTGGAGAAAGGACCTCAGCACTGAATAGAAACATCAACGATTGGATTCTGTTTCAGATAATCTTTTGTCTCTTGATTATCAACTGGCAATCCTTCTCTGTTGATAATCAACAGGCAAAAGAAAGCTATATTAAGATAAGCTGGACTTACAAAATGTTTTGAAAAGCATGTGCACAACATTGAATTTAAGTTGGACTTAAAATTGGTTTGGAGAGAATATATACAACACATAATCAAGGGCACAATATACAGTGTTTCATTACACAATGGAGTAGATTTTAAAAGGAGCGAGCACGCATGTACACCCGATTTTATAACTTGCGCGCGCAAGTTATAAAATCAGGGGGTCGGCGCAAGCAAGAGGGTGCACAATTGTGCACCTCCTTGCTTGCGCCGACCTTCCAGGTTGCTCTGGAAGTTCCCTTCCAGAGCAACCTGGAAGGGAACTTCCCTTCCCTCTAAACTGACCTTCCCACCCCTTCCCCTAACCTTTCCTCCACCTAGCCCTACTCTAAACCCCCCCAAAATTTTTATTTTACCTTTTGCTCATGCCGGCAACCTGCCGGCATGCGATCCTCTGACACAGCAGCAATGGCCACTCTGTTGGAGGCCTCTGGCCCTGCCCCCGCCCCTTTTGTAAAACCCCAGGACTTATACATGTCCCAGGGCTTTACGCGCATCAACGGCCTTTTTAAAATAGGCCCGGCACGCGTAACCCTTTTAAAATCTGGCCCAAAATTTCAAGAATTTCAAAAAATTGTTTAAAAAATGTGGAGAAGAAATGTGGACCAGTGATTGAATTATCCGAAACTGGATCTAGTCTGACGTTTCTCTTCAGCGCTCAGGTCCTTTCTTGAACCAAAACCTTTTTTTTACTGTCAGTATATAAATTGGTTGCAGGAACCTACTGTTATATTTATTCATTATTGTTGCTTCTGCTGTTCCTTTACTGTTGTCTATTATTTTGCAAAGTTCAGGTAGTTAGACCAGAAGGTTGTGGATCTCAGAAAAGACCTGATTGAAAAGGTATGCCTTTGCTTTTTTCCTAAACTTACGATAGCATGACTCTAGTGGTACTTTATTCCAAATTTCTGGTGCGTAACAGCTGAAAGAATATAGAAACATAGAAATGACGGCAGAAGAAGACCAAACGGCCCATCCAGTCTGCCCAGCAAGCCATGCAGTTCATCCATTTATTTCTTTATTTATTTTTTCCCACCCATTTTCTCCCTCCCACCCATCACTATTGGCTTCCAGCACCCTCCGGCCCCAACTCCCTTCCACCCCTCCACCATGCAGAGAGCAGCGCTGTATCCGCTTCCCAGTGAACATCCAGCTCAAACAGGGGTAGCAACCGCCGCAACAAGCAGGCCGCACCCCTGCCCCATACTCCTACCCACCCCTGCTTTGTTTGTTTGTTCCTTGTTTTAGTTTTTTTTGGAGATGGCAGCCCTCCGTGAAGGCGGAACACCAACCACTGGCCACTGGCATCCCGCTCCGTGAATGCCTCTGTGGCTACTGCCGCTCCATGCAGTGTTTTGCTGCCTGAAGGTGGAACCCCAACTACTGGCCACTGGCATCCCGCTCCGTGAATGCCTCTGTGGCTACTGCCGCTCCGTGCAGTGTTTTGCTGCCTGAAGGTGGAACACCAACTACTGGCCACTGGCATCCCGCTCCGTGAATGCCTCTGTGGCTACTGCTGCTCCGTGCAGTGTTTTGCTGCCTGAAGGTGGAGCACCTACTGGCCACTGGCATCCCGCTCCGTGAACGCCTCTGTGGCTACTGCAGCTCCGTGCAGTGTTTTGCTGCCTCCACTTTATTTACGCCCACTAGACTTGATGGATCCACAGTGTTTATCCCATGCCCCTTTGAAGTCCTTCACAGTTTTAGACTTCACCACTTCCTCCGGAAGGGCATTCCAGGCATCCACCACCCTTTCCGTGAAGAAATACTTCCTGACATTGGTTCTTAGTCTTCCTCCCAGGAGCCTCAGCTCGTGACCTCTGGTTCTGCTGATTTTTTTCCTACGGAAAAGGTTTGTCGTTGTGTTTGGATCATTCAGGACAATCTGATGAAGGTCAAAGAAGGAGAGTAAAGAAGAGCCATTTGGGAGGATCGAAGTTCCCTTGAGATTGTGTAAGGGGAAAGAAGTTAGGTGAAATATTCAGGGGACTGTTTATTCAAGCATTTGGAAACAGAGCAGAGAGTTTATATTTTAGCCTGATTTCAACCAGAAGCCTAGTGTAGTTGATGAAGAATAGATTTGATGGGAATAGTTTGTATTGCACAA
Source organism: Rhinatrema bivittatum (assembly GCF_901001135.1). NCBI lineage: Eukaryota > Metazoa > Chordata > Amphibia > Gymnophiona > Rhinatrematidae > Rhinatrema > Rhinatrema bivittatum. The sequence goes on along the minus strand of NC_042620.1, from coordinate 132,872,643 downwards.
AACAAAAATTCTTGCAGCAGTGCTTCATAGGAGCCGGAGGTGCTTTGCACTGTGTTGAGAGATATTACAGATAGGATGTATGTAGATATTGAATAGCATTGGGGAGAGAACTGAGTCTTCAAGCACTCCACAGGTGAGCTCTCTAGGGCAGGACTGTTTGTTGGCCCATGTAACTGATTCTGTCCATCATCATCATTGTTTATTTATAATCACGTTCTTTCACCAAGAGCGTTCAAAGCATATGACAAGCACAATTATAAAGAAGCTGAGTTACATCAAGAAAAGAAGAAATGTTACAGCTACAGTATACAAATCAATAATTGGACTTGGGAATAGTAGGTCTAGCAAAATAAGGATTTAGCAGTAGCAGGAATGCTTTATAATTCAAGCCGTGACAGGAAGAGTTAACTTGTATACAAATTAAAGTTTTAGAGCTAGAAGAAATTAGTCAGAGGGACCCGTTAACAGCAAACTCAGAAGAAACTTGCTAGTAGTGTTCCAATATACAATTCAAAGAGGGCTGGATTTTAAATGCCCTGCGCGCGCCGGCGCACGTATTTTGCATAGGCCACCGGCGTGCACACAGCCCCGGGATGCGCGTAAGTCCCGGAGCTTCGTAAAAGGGGCGGGGAGGGGGCATGTCCGGGGTGGGACCGGGGTCAGGGGGAGGTTCGGGGTGGGACCGGGGGCGTGGCGCCGGACCGGGGGCGTGGTTGAGGCCTCCGGACCAGCCTCCAGGTCGGGTGATGGCGCGCCAGCAGCCCGCTGGCACGCACAAATTTACGCCTGCTGAAAGCAGGCGTAAATCTGGCAACGAAGGTAGGGGGGTGGGTTAGGTAGGGGAAGGGAGGGCGAAGGAAAGTTCCCTCCGAGGCCGCTCTGATTTTGGAGCGGCCTCAGAGGGAACAGGCAACACGCGCCGGGCTCGGCGCGCGCAGGTTGCACAAATGTGTACCACCTTGCGCGCGCCGACCCCGGATTTTATAAGATACGCGCGTATCTTATAAAATCCAGCGTACTTTTCTTCGCGCACCAGGCGCGAACAAAAGTATGCCCTCGCGCAAATTTATAAAATCTACCCCAGCGTCTGTTAGAAAGCAATGATTCAAACCACAGTGCAGTGCCATTGATGCCAATATCCTTTGGGCATTGGATCAGGAGATGGTGATCAACAGTGACAAAGGCAGCCAAGAGATCAAATAGGACAAGGAGGGAGACACCACTTTAATTGACATGAAGACAGATACTATTAGTAATGGCCAAGATGACAGATTCTATTCCATGGCCTTTCCTGAAGCCAGATTGGTAGTGGTATAGGATACTGTACTCATTAAGGAAATCTAAGAGTTGGCGATAAACTACTTTTTCCATTACCTTGCACAAGAATGAAAGACTGAAGACTGGGTGATAGTTGTTGACTGTTTTAGGATCTGTGCTATGTTTCTTTAGGATAGGTTTGATTTTAGCATTTCTCAGCAAGCAAGGCAGAGAACCTTGGGTTTAATGGCATTTATTATATTGGTTAGCCAAGAGGCTAGATCATGTTTCAAGTTACAGATGAATCTGGGGAGCAGGAAGATTGAGTCTAATAGCTAGTGGACTGGCTGATTCACTGGAGGATCTTTTCCACCTTTAGTGAAAAGAATGCCCTGAAGTCAGACATGGGATCGAGTCTAGAGGGAGTTGGATAGAATTTAGCTGGGCAGGAAGAGAGGGAAGTTGCATTTTGGGAGTTAGTAGGATCAGGGGTGAGTGAAATAGGGGAGGTAGACGGTTGAAAGTTGGAATAAATAACCTGTATTTTATCTGTGAAGAATTTGGCAAAATCTTTGGCTGTATGACCCTTTGAGGCAGTAGGAATTTGCATTTCTGGTTTGGACAGTTTTCATACCAAATCAAAAAGTTTTCTTGAGTGGTTCATGGACAATTCTTTTTGTTTGGAAATGTGTCTTTTTTGGCTTGCCAGATGGCTGCTTTGGGTTGTTTGGGATTTTTTAGCGTACTCTTTGCACAAGGCAGATCTCTGTTTTTTTATTTCTGCTATACCATTTGAATTGACAGGATTGTTATTTGAGAAGGCATGAGAAGACATGGAGAATTCCTGGGGGTACAGGTAGGATTGAATTTGAGAGGGGCAAGAGTCTCAATCACTGTGGAAAAATCCATTGTTCCATTGCTCTGGTGAGTCAGAGGAGGTAGTTGTAGGTATCTTGATGAGATTTCTTATGTTTTCACTTGTAGTACAGGCTACGTTTCTAGTGGGTGGTTTGAATGTATGGCAAGATATATTTGTTTTGGGAATGGGATCGTAGTGGGATGAGCTTATAGTCTGAAGAGGAGATAGGGAGCACTGATGAGAGTTCAAGTCAATATTAATGCTGTTGGACTGGAAGATTAAGTCAAGGGTATATCCATTAGGGATGTGAATCATTTTAGGACGATTAAAATTATCGTCCGATAATTTTAATATCGTCTTAAACCGTTATGGAACACAATACAATAGAGATTCTAACGATTTATCGTTATAAATCGTTAGAATCGTGAGCCGGCACACTAAAACCCCCTAAAACCCACCCCCGACCCTTTAAATTAAATCCCCCACCCTCCCAAACCCCCCCCAAATGAGTTAAATAACCTGCGGGTCCAGCGGCGGTCCGGAACGGCAGCGGTCCGGAACGGGCTCCTGCTCCTGAATCTTGTTGTCTTCAGCCGGCGCCATTTTCCAAAATGGCGCCGAAAAATGGCGGCGGCCATAGACGAACACGATTGGACGGCAGGAGGTCCTTCCGGACCCCCGCTGGACTTTTGGCAAGTCTCGTGGGGGTCAGGAGGCCCCCCACAAGCTGGCCAAAAGTTCCTGGAGGTCCAGCGGGGGTCAGGGAGCGATTTCCCGCCGCGAATCGTTTTCGTACGGAAAATGGCGCCGGCAGGAGATCGACTGCAGGAGGTCGTTCAGCGAGGCGCCGGAACCCTCGCTGAACGACCTCCTGCAGTCGATCTCCTGCCGGCGCCATTTTCCGTACGAAAACGATTCGCGGCGAGAAATCGCTCCCTGACCCCCGCTGGACCTCCAGGAACTTTTGGCCAGCTTGTGGGGGGCCTCCTGACCCCCACGAGACTTGCCAAAAGTCCAGCGGGGGTCCGGAAGGACCTCCTGCCGTCCAATCGTGTTCGTCTATGGCCGCCGCCATTTTTTGCCGCCATTTTGGAAAATGGCGCCGGCTGAAGACAACAAGATTCAGGAGCAGGAGCCCGTTCCGGACCGCTGCCGTTCTGGACCGCCGCTGGACCCGCAGGTTATTTAACTCATTTGGGGGGGGTTCGGGAGGGTGGGGGATTTAATTTAAAGGGTCGGGGTGGGTTTTAGGGGGTTTTAATGTGCCGGTTTTGCGATTTTTAGATTTTTAGATTTTTCACGATTTTTCACGATATTTTACCCCCCCAAACGGCAACAATACGATTCCCTCCCCCTCCCAGCCGAAATCGATCGTTAAGACGATCGAGGACACGATTCACATCCCTAATATCCATGACTAAGTAGGGATCTCTGCTCAGTGTGGAGTAGCAGCCAAGAAAGCAAATAGAATACTAGGAATTATTAGGAAAGGAATGGAGAATAAAAACAAAACATTTCAAAATGCCTCTGTATTACTCTATGGTGCGACCACATCTTGATTATTGTGTGCAATTCTGGTCACCGTATTTCAAGAAAGATATAGTAGAATTAGAAAAGGTACAGAGAAGGGCGATCAAAACGATGAAAGGGATGGTATGATTCCCCTCAGAGGATAGAGCTCTTCAACTTGGAGAAAAGATGACTGAGGGGAAATATGATAGAGATCTGTGAAATGATGAGCGGAATGGAACAGATGAATTCAAATTGGTTGCTTACTCTTTCAAAAAGTACAAAGACTAGAGGGCATGTAATGAAGTTATTAAGCAGTACGTTTAAGACAAACGGGAAACATTTTTTTTGCTCAAGGCATAATTATGCTCTCAAATCCGTTGCTAGAGAATGTGGTAAAAGATGTTAGTGTAGCTGGGTTTAAAAACGTTTGGACAAGCTCTTGGAGGAAAAGACCATAAACCATTATTAAGGTGGACTTGGAAGAAATCCACTGCTTATCCCTAGAATAATCAGCACTGAATTTATTGACATTTTGTGATCCTGCCAGGTACTTGTGACCTAGATTAGAAACAGGATACTGGGCTTGATGGAACTTTGGTCTCACCTAGTATGTTCTAGAACCACTGTAGGTAGGATTAAATTGTATTTACTCAAAGAAAACCTCTTACATATATAAAACTCTATGGACATGTAGTGATACAAGGACCATCATATTACTGCTGCTAACAAGTGTTGTGGGCTATGTATTTAATCAACTATCCCAAATGAGTTTATGAATAAATTGTCTGTAGATTTGGCTCTGCATTGGAGGTATTTATTGAAATTAGACAAGCATTTGGTAAGAGTGGAATTGCATGGTGCCACACTTGTAAAGAATGTAAGCAAGTGCCCCCTGGATTTAATGTTATTAATAATCAATTACACCAAGATCACCATAAATTATATTTTGACAAACATATAGCAATCAGAGGAGCACATCAAGCAATGTATTTCTCCCAGAGCAATCTGAGCAGTCTTTGGATCAGCTAAAGAATATTACTGAACAATTCAAGAATGATTTGAAACAATCCAAAATTATTAAATACCAGAGAGATGAGCAAGATTATATAAAATCAATCATATACAAGTTTATGGCTTAATAGAAATAAACATTTGCCATCGGTTGAATCCTCCAGTAACTTGGGAGAATCTGGCACAGCTAGACACAACAAATCCTCTTTTTTAGGGTGAGGAGGACACAGAACGTGCAGACCACCATGGGGAAACAGAGATCTATACAGAGGGTCAGATCATAAAAAGGATTTCTGACACAGACTGACCACCAGGTCTCAAAATCACAGAAACAATAATTAACCTATTTGGTAAATCTATGACACTCAATTCAAAGTATTAAATTTTGCAGTGCCATTTTGCAACCATAGGGCCAGATTTTAAAAGGATTACGCGCATAAGGTATGCGCGTAACCCTTTTAAAACCCCCCCTGCGTGTGCTGAGCCTATTTTGCATAGGCTCGGCGGCTCACGCAAACCCCGGGATGCGTGTAAGTCCCGGGACTTGCAAAAAGGGGCAGTTGGGGGCGTGGTTTTGGATTGGGGACGTGTTCAGGGGTGTGTGGGCAGTCCGGGGGCGTGGCCGAGTGCCCCGAAACAGCGACCTGTGTCGGGGCCTGCCGCGCCGGCGCATGTAAGTTACTACTGCCCGGAGGCAGTAGTAACTTTTCTGATAAAGGTGGGGGGGGGGGGGGTCTAGATAGGGCCGGGAGGGTGGGTTAGGTAGGGAAAGGGAGGGGAAGGTGTGAGGGGTGGAGGGAACGGGCAGCGCGCGCAGGGCTCGGCGTGCGCAAGTTGCACAAATGTGCACCCCCCTTGCACGCGCCGACCCTGGATTTTATAAGATACGCGCGGCTATGCCCGTATCTTATAAAATCCAGCGTACCTTTGTTCGCGCCTGATGCACGAACAAAAGTACGCGCGCTCTCTTCTAAAATGTACCCCATAGTGTACCTGATCCCTTTGAATGTAGGGTTTTCTTTCATAAATTTGTAAGAAATTAACAGATCAAATTGTTTTTCTTTCAACATCCCCACATGCGTATGGACATGTCTTTGGGAAGGTCCAAGTCAGGATGGATCCCTATTTGACTACTTTTCGGGATCTGGCCCTATGAGATTTAAATTTACTAGAGAATACATCTACAAAAATGTATTTCAGTCTACATACTGTACAAAAAAGAAACAAGCTCTTCATGAACTTTCAAGAAAGAGATCATCAAAAAGTTATTAAGCCAGCAGACAAAGGAGGAGGAATAGTAATACTGGTTAACCAGAAATACATAGTAGAAATTAACGTGAATTAATTTCTCTCAGTGTATCTGTTAAGGTACACCTTTAAGGGATTGTGGTAACTGGGAGCAGCCACAGCTTGGGAAATAGCCAAGAAGACAGAAGGAGGCAGACTCTGACTGGTTCCCATACACCATGTTTATTTTCAGACAAAAGAGAACGGTTGCTTACCTCTGCAAATCTTAAAGCAATTCAGAAGCATCAAGCATAAGTAGTATGCCTGGTTGGGTTCCTGCCTTCTCCTGGGCCCCCTTACCCTTTTGGTTCTTAACGCCTTAACCTGTAGTGAGGCAAGCCTCCCTTGGCCTAGAATCCCTTGCTGGATTGGTTCTTAAGGAGGAATGGCCCAGATAGCAATAGCCAGAAATGTTTTTTCCTTGCGATATCTCTACCTGCATAATTTCCTGTAACATGGCTCTGGTTTGCTAATGAATGTTAGACCGTGTGCCTGGTGGAACTTAATTGATATGGCCTGTGTGTATGATTTGGTACTCCTTTTCCTTGTTTCAGTTTCTTATAAATACATTTTTCTACATGCATTTCCTGTAATACAGAAGCTTTAGCTCATGACTAACTTGATTTATACTGATTTACAAATGTTTTTCCTATACATAGCAACAACAAAGAAAATAATGGCAGAAAAAGACCTAATGTTCCATTCAGTCTACCCAGCAATCATTATTTTTCTTTTTAGGATAATACCTGCTGCTCTGTGCAGGTTAGCCTCCAGTCCCTTCTGTTAAGAACAGTAACTGGCATTCCATGTAGGTTCTCCCTCCCCCCCACCCCGTTCCTTCTGTTAAGGGTAGGAATTGCCACTCAATGCATGTTACTCAGTTAACACAGGGCACCCATTTTCTTCAGTTCTATCCATTAGCATTAGGGATGGGCCAGTTATTATGTTATCTATGTTGTGGCACAACTGACAGTGACTACTGCATATTTGTAATAAATGTTTTATTCTTATAATTTGTGCTTGCTTTATAATTGTTTTTATCGTGATCCGCACTGGGTAAATATTTTCTGGAAGATGTGGAATGCAAGATTCTTAAATAAATAGGGATCCTCTGTGTTTATCCCACACCCTTTTGAATTCCATGACTGTTCTTGTCTTCATTACCTTTTCCAGGAGGGCATTCCATGCATTCACCACTCTTTCCGTGAAAATATATTTCCTGATGTTGTTCCTGAATCTACCACTTTGGAGTTTCTAATTATGTCCCCTAGCTCTAAAGCAGGGGTCGGGAACCTATGGCTCACGAGCCAGATGTGGCTCTTTTGATGGCTGCATCTGGCTCGCAAACAAATCTTTAATAAAAAAGTAAAAAATCTAACAAAACTCCCCACCCTCCTGATGCCCCCCAAGACCTCCAAAATTAATTTACTACAACCCCCCACCCTCCTGACCCCCCCCCCAAGACCTGCCAAAAGTCCCTGGTGGTCCAGTGGGGGTCCAGGAGCGGTCCGGGAGCGATCTCCTGGACTTGGGCTGTCGGCTGCCAGTAGTCAAAATGGCGCCGATGGCCCTTTGCCCTCACTAAGTCACTGGGGTCGACCAATGGTGGCGGTAGCCCCTGTGACATAGTAAGGGCAAAGGGCCGTCGGCTGCCAGTAATCAAAATGGCGTTGACGGTCCCCGCTGGACCACCAGGGACTTTTGGCAGGTCTTGGGGGATCAGGAGGGTGGGGGGTTGTAGTAAACTAATTTTGGAGGTCTTGGGGGGAGCGTCAGGAGGGTGGGGGTTTGTAGTAAATTAATTTTGGAGGTCTTGGGGGGCATCAGGAGGGTGGGGGGTTTTGTTAGATTTTTACTTTTTTATTAAAGATTTGTCTGCGAGCCCTGGACCCCCGCTGGACCACCAAAGACTTTTGGCAGGTCTTGGGGGGGGGGGTCAGGAGGGTTGTAGTAAATTAATTTGGCAGGTCTTGGGGGGCGTCAGGAGAGTAGGGGGTTGTAGTAAATTAATTTGGTAGGTCTTGTGGGTTTCAGGAGGGTGGGGGGTTGTAGTTAGTATGGCTCTCACAGAATTACATTTTAAAATATGTGGCGTTCATGGCTCTCTCATCCAAAAAGGTTCCCGACCCCTGTTCTAAAGATTGCTTTCCACTGAAAAAGTCTGGATTCCCATACATCATTAATAACCTTCAGGTACTTAAAAGATTGTATCATACCTTCCCTGTCCCTCTTCTCCTCCAGGGTATACATATTTAGATCTTTTGGTCTTATCTCATGAGTCTTTTTGGTGCACACAATTTTGGTCACCTTTCTCTGGATTGCTTCCATCCTGTCTATCCTTTTTGAGATATAGTCTCCAGCACTGAAAGGTGAGGACTCACCAGGGACCTGTACAGGGGGATTAACACCTCCTTTTATTTACCTGCTAGTTATACCTCTCTCACAATGCAGCCCAGCATCCCTCTGGCCTTAGCCACTGCCTTGTCACATTGCTTAGCTACATTCAGATCATCAGACACTATCAGCCTGAGGTCTCTTTCTCAGTCCAGGCACATCACTCTTTTCCCATATCACGTAGAGCTCCTTTGGATTTCTGCACCCCAAATGTATGACCCTGCACTTCTTGGTATTGAATCTCAGCTACCAAACCTTTGACCACTCCTCTAGCTTTCTTTTCATTCTCTCTACTACTTCAGACATGTCTACTCTTTTGCAGATCTTAGTGTTGGTCTTTTCCTGCTAACCCTCTGCAACGCCGCTCACAAAGATATTGAATACAAACGGCCCCAGCACAGATCCTTGAGGTACTCTACTTACCAAGCATCCCTTCTCAGATTCTATTTACCACCACTCACAATCATGTCAGTCAACCAATTTGTAATCCATTCTACCATCTTGGGACCCACTTCCACACTTCTCATTTTGTTCCTGAGTCTCCTATACAGAATAGTGTCAAAAGCATTGCAGAAATCCAGATAAATCACATTGCATGCTCATCTTTGATCTAATTCTCTAGTTGCCCATCCAAAAATGTCAATAGGATTCGGTTGACATGACCTTCTTCAGGTAAACACAACTCCAAACCAGTGGTTCAACTGGTCAATCTTAATCTAATATAATTCTTTAGCCAAGTATATATGTGGGCCCCTTACTCTAAGGGTCTGTATTTCAACACAGACTCTCTTGTGGTATAGGGTCACCTTACTTTTATTTCAACTCCTTTTTTTGTTTAGTTTTGTTCATATATTAAAATATTGTCTATATCTCTAAAGTCTCAATAGAGCATTTAATTATTGATTCCCGCCTCTGGCGCAATGTTATGAGATACGAGAGGAAAATAATACTCATCCAATCTTGGTTAGCATCCCGACACGATCGCGTTTCGGACAGAGTCCTGCCTCAGGGGATTTCCTTCCTTCAGTATCTGCATTCGTCATTCGAGAACACCATTCATTATTCAATGTTGTAACATGTAAAACTTCTTGTATTCTTGGCTCCTGTGTTCTTCTTAATCTTGCGCAAGCTCATCTGGGCCGCGACCGTTCTTAGCATAGCATACCACACAGAGTGATTCATTTTAAACCCCAAAACCGGAAGTTACATCATCGGGAGCAGAGTCTCCTTTTATGTCAGGCTGTCTCTTCTTTTTATACTGTTGGACCGAATACTAATCATTCAGCCTAGCCATAACGCATCATCTTTTAGACCTGCCTCCCTTGAACACAGGTGAGCTTGCGCAAGATTAAGAAGAACACAGGAGCCAAGAATTGATGAAGTTTTACATGTTACAACTTTGAATAATGGATGGTGTTCTCGAATTTAATTTAATAACTTTAATGTGTTTAATTTAATTTGTTTAATTTAATATTTGTTTAATTTAATAACTGCTCCTGGCCATCCCTGACTCCATCGCTAAAACATTGTCGGACATCATAAACTGCTCACTCTCCCAAGGACTATATCCTGACGACCTCAAATTGGCCTCCATCAAACCTCTACTCAAGAAACCCAACTTGGATCCTAAAGACCCCAACAACTTCCGTCCTATCGCCAATCTCCCATTCATAGCCAAGATTCTAGAAAAAGTTGTCAATACTCAACTCTCCGAATACATAGAAGAAAACAAAATCCTATTCCAATCACAATACGGATTTCGCAAATCACTGAACACAGAATCCCTCCTCATCTCCATGTCTGACTTCATATTAATGGGCCTTGACAAAGGCCAATCCTTCCTCTTAATTCTACTGGACCTATCAGCCGCCTTTGATACGGTCAATCATTCCATTCTCACTTCCATTCTGGCTTCTATAGGTATCTCAGGCACCACTCTCTCATGGTTTAAATCTTTTCTCTCCAACAGAGGCTTCAAGGTTAAGATACAGAACAAAGAATCTTCACGAATGGACGCATCCATAGGAGTCCCTCAGGGCTCCTCACTGTCACCTACACTCTTTAACATTTATCTTTTACCTATCTGCCAACTCCTCTCCAACCTTAACCTCAAACATTTTCTCTACGCCGACGACATCCAGATCGTGATACCCATTAAAGAATCTTACACAAAAACATTGGTTCACTGGGAAAACTGTCTCTTCGAAATTAAACATCTCCTGGCTAACCTAAACCTAGTTTTAAACTCCTCTAAAACAGAACTGCTTCTCATCTCCCCAGATAACAATGCCATCTCTAATCCTCCAACTATCCCAACTACTACACAGGTGAGAGATCTAGGAGTATTAATTGATAACCGGATGAACCTTAAAGCTTACATCAACAGAACCACCAAGGACTGTTTCCACAAACTCCAAGTTCTGAAAAGAATTAGACCACTCTTCCACACTCAGGACTTCAGAACCATTCTACAAGCTATCATTTTTTCTAAGATCGATTACTGTAACTCTATCCTACTGGGCCTACCTTCCTCCTATACTAGACCCCTCCAGATGTTACAAAACGCTGCGGCAAGATTACTGACAAACTCCAGGAGGAGGGACCATATATCTCCAATCCTAAAAGATCTCCACTGGTTGCCTGTTCACTTTAGAATCCTCTACAAATCTCTTTCCATAATATACAAAACCATCCATCAACACACCCCACTCGACTTACAATTCCCATTCCAAATGTATAACTCCTCCAGACCAACAAGAGACACACTCAGAGGATCTCTTCAAGTGCCCCCAGCCAGAACTACCAAACACATTACCTTGAGAGATCGGGCCTTTTCAACAGCCGGCCCCCTTCTATGGAACTCCATCCCACCGGACCTTAGACAGGAGCCCAGCCTCCCAACCTTCAGGAAGAGACTTAAGACCTGGCTGTTTAAAAAAGCTTTCCCGGACACTGATTAATTCTATTCAGCCAGATTCTACCACTTCCACATGTAAAAATGTTATTACTAATGTAAATACCTATACCTAATGTTATTCTCTCCCTTTTCTTCTCTCCTCCCAGTTCTTTTACCTTGTTATTTGTAACTGCTTCCTTCTACACAAATAGGTTATTGAATTGTTCACTGTACACCCCTGTTATATGTAAACCGGCATGATGTGTTTGCAACATGAATGCCGGTATATAAAAATTTTAAATAAATAAAATAAATAAATAAATATTTCTGCTTTTTCCTCATCTTTCTCAACAAAATGACCCTTTTCTGTTTTTAATCTTACAATACAACCTCCTTTCCCTGATAGATCTGAAAAATGTTTGTCACCTCGCTTCACATCTTTGGTGATCCTATCTTCCACTTGAACTTTTGCTATGCTGATCTCTTTCCTTATCATCTTTTTCAATTTCACCAGATATTCTTCCCTGTCTTCATTTTATTGAGTTCTTTTGTATTTTTTGAATACTGAACTTTTTGCTTTTATTTTTTTCAGCCACCTTTTTGGAAAATCATATCTGTTTCTTTTTCTTCACTTTTATTACATAAGGATTTGCTGCTCCTTTTAATTTGGCTCACTGTTGTTAAACTTCACCCAATTTCTCCAGTCTTCTAGTTGCTCCACAAGGTATCTCCATATTTTAATAAAATCTGTATTGGTGAAATCCAGCAATATTCATGCAATTTATCTCCAACTTAGGTGCTTATTAAACCATATTCTCTGATAACTAGTGTGCATCTATTCAGTCATTAGAGATACTATCTCTTTTCGTGACCAGGTCCCAGTGTCACTCCTCCCTCATCGGTTCCATCAACATTTCTTAAAGCAGAATATCTTGAAAGGCATCTACAACCTGTCTATTTCTTACAGATTCTGCAGCAGAGATACTGTGATCCACATCTGGCCCATTAAAATCTCCAACAAGCAACACTTCCTCCTTTCTTCCCATCTTTTGAATGTATTTGGCCAGATGCCTATCCAGTTCTTCCATCTGATTTGGAGACCTGTAGACCACGCCAATGTGACCGAAAATGCCATCATCTTTTTTTAAGACAGCTCACAGCACTTCCTCCATTCTCCACATCCCCTGAATCTATCAAGTCTAGAGGACGTGAATGAAGAGGGGGTGGCTCGCGGGAATGAAGGCTACTACCTGGAGATAATACCCTTACGGGCGGATTTTAAAAGCCCTGCTTGCATAAATCCGCCCAGATTTACCCGAGCAGGGCCCTCGCACACCAGCGCGCCTATTTTGCATAGGCCGCCGGCGCGCGCAGAGCCCCGGGACGCGCGTAAGCCCCGGGGTTTTTTTAGGGGGCGTGTCGGGGCATGTCGGGGCGGGGCCGAACGACGCGGCGTTTTGGGGGCAGGACACGGCGTTTCGGGGGCGGGCCCAGGGGCGTGGTTTCAGCCCGGGGCATTCCGGGGCGTGGCCGCGCCCTCCGGAACCGCCCCCGGGTCGGGTCTCGGCACGCCAGCAGCCCGCTGGTGCGCATGGATTTACGCCTCCCTCCGGGAGGCGTAAATCCATGGATAAAGGTAGGGGGAGGTTTAGATAGGGCCGGGGGGTGGGGTAGGTAGGGGAAGGGAGGGGAAGGTGAGGGGAGGGCCAAAAAAGTTCTCTCCGAGGGAGGGAACGGAGGCACGCTGCGCGGCTCAGCGCGCGCCGGCTGCCAAAATCAGCAGCCTTGCGCGCGCCGATCCAGGATTTTATAAGATACGCGCGGCTACGCGCGTATCTTATAAAATCCAGCATACTTTTGTTTGCGCCTGGTGCGCCAACAAAAGTATGCGATTGTGCTTTTTTTAAAAATCTACCCCTGATTCAATATACATACACACGGTTAATGTGACTCCAACATTGCTCTAAGCTTCAATGGTAAGAGGAAATGTGGAAAAAAAAAAGGATTTGCATTCACAAAAAAGCGGGGTGAAGCTTGCTTGTTATGGCGGTTACTTCCCCCAAACCAAATAAGCCTGATACTTTACTTTCAATGCATATCTAGCATAGCTCTCTGCTTCAACGGCAGGGGAGAAAGTCTGATACTTCACTTCCAATGCATAGCCAGCATAACTCTCTGCTTCAATGGCAGGGGAGAAAGTCTGATACTTCACTTTCAACACATATCCAGCATAGCTCTCTGCTTCAACGGCAGGGGAGAAAGTCTGATACTTCACTTCAACGCATATCCAGCATAGCTCTCTGCTTCAACAGCAGGGGAGAAAGTCTGATACTTCACTTCAACGCATATCCAGCATAGCTCTCTGCTTCAAAGGCAGGGGAGAAAGTCTGATACTTCACTTTCAACACATATCCAGCATAGCTCTCTGCTTTAACGGCAGGGGAGAAAGTCTGTTACTTCACTTTCAATGCATAGTTCTCAGCTTCAATGGCAGGGGAGAAAGTCTGTTACTTCACTTTCAATGCATGTCCAGCATAGCTCTCTGCTTCAACGGCAGGGGCAATGTAGAAAAGAGGATCTATATATAGACAACAACCAACAAGGACTGAATTACATAGTCGAGTAAACAAAAGCATGGGTGTAGCTTGCTTATTGAGGTGGTTACTACCCCTAACTAAGCTACATATTCAATTAGATGCAGTTCCAACACTGCTCTCTACATTAATGGTGGGGTGGAAGGGAAATAGAACTAAAAGGTACTAAGAGCCAAGCTTAACAAGTAAGAGGGAAAAAAAAGTGCATAGCTTGCTGGGCAGACTGGATGGGCCGTTTGGTCTTCTTCTGCCATCATTTCTATTTTTCTATGTTATTTTCAGTTATTAGGATATTGTTTTTTATATAAAAGCTACTCTTCCCCCTTTTTCATTCTCTCTATCCTTCCTTAACAGGTTATAGCCTAGATGGCCAAATTTCATTTGTGGGATTCACAGAACCACTACTCTGTAAGTCTGGCTCCACTATAAGGGCCTGCAGATCTGGAATTTTGTAGTTGAGACTACAATCATTTGTACACATTGCTTTCCATTTTTTCCCCTCAGCCTTCTGCTATTCCTGAGTACCTTTTCTTCTAATATGCTTAAGAGTGGACCAATTTTGTTCTTTTCTACACTCACTTTCTGTATTTGTGTTCATTGGAGTAGACAATCCAAGTCCATTCACTTCCTTCTGTCAACTCTGCCCTCTAGTTTAAATGCCTGATGGCTTTCGTTCTTTGTTTTTCACTTAGGATCCTTTTTCCAGCCTCAGACAGATGTAGGCCATCTTTACCATATAGAATTTTATTACACCATACATGGCCCTAGTCTTCATATATCCAAATCTTTCTTCTTTGCACCAGGTTTTGAGCCATGTATTGAAGTTGTCTATATGGCTTAGCCTTCCCCTTCCGTTTCCGTAAACAGGCAACATTTCTGAAAAGGCAATTTGCCCAACCTGCCAGCTCAGATTCTGGAAATCTCTCTGTACTGCTTGAATGTGTTTCTGGTGAGGTTATTGGTCCCCAAATGGATGACAACATCAATTTTATAATCCTTACTTTCCTCCTTAATGGTACTGACAATCTGGTTCACATTTCTGCCAGCTGAGGATCCTGGAACGCATTTAACTATTATATGTCCCTCAAAATGAATCCCTTTTAGTACCTGTAATGATGGAGTCTCTCACTAGAAAAAGCTTCGTTTTAGGATCTCTGGTTCTATTTTGTGGTTTCTGTGAGACTCTGCCGACACTGTCTCTCCGCAGAAGGGGCTTTCTGATATGATGACAATGTATTTTGGGATTTCTGTACACATTGGGCCAGATTTTAAGAATTCTGCGTGGGCGTAGATTTGTGCGCACAACCCGGCATGCACAAATCTACGCCCGATTTTATAACATGCACACACAGCCGCACGTATGCTATAAAATCTGAGGTCGGCGTGTGCAAGGGGGTGCACACTTGTGCACCTTGCGCGCGCCGAGCCCTAGGGGAGCCCCAATGGCTTTCCCCCATTCCCTCCGCCCCCCCCACCTTCCCCTTCTTTCCCCTATCTAACCCGCCTCCCAGCCATACCTAAATCCCCCGTACCTTTTTTTTTTTTATGCCTGCCTCTGGGCAGGCGTAGATTGCGCGTGCCGGCCAAGTGCTGGCGCAAGATCCCCCAGCACGGTCCCGCACCCGCCCCACCCCCGGACCGTCTCACCCACTCCCCGCCCCTTTTTTCAAGCCCCAGGACATACACGTGCCCCAGGGCTTGCGCGCGTTGCTGTGCCTATGCAAAATAGGCTCGGCGCACCCAGGAGTGGGTTTTAAAGGGTTACGCACGTATATTATGTGCGTAACCCTTTTAAAATCCGCCCCATTGTGTCTTTCTTTTCAGAATCCTCTTCAGTTTACATTTCTGGGGCATCATCAATGTGGAAAAGGCATTTTGTATAGGTATCATCTGGCAAAATGGATGTCTCTGTGTCACAGTTTTTCTCTCACAGAGGTCACAGTAATCCATTTGGTCCTTGATTCCAAATCCTTCATGGGAGTGGGGACAGACATTTTGGATGTTGCAGAGTTGTGGAACTTTTCTAATCATAGATAATGCCTCTTTCAGTTGAGTCAGCTTTTTTATTGCAGAGAACTGAAGGTAAATGGGACAAGCCTGGTGCTTCCAGATGGTCTGCCTTAAGACTAAGGCATGGCAAGTGTTACACTGAAAAATAGCCATTATATTGATTTGTTTTAATACAGAAGACCTATATTGTGATATAGTTTCTGAATACCTTGGTTACCACTCTAGTTTAGTTAAGCTTTATTACATATGCCCAAAGGAAATATAAGGAAAACAAGTTTAGGGGTGAGTGGGAGGATTTTTTAATTGTCAAGGCACTTTAAGTACAAAAGCAAGTTGCTTGAGTGCTACCCAAAAGTCCTTTTTCACAAGAGTGCAAGGAACTTTAATAAATAAAATACATTAGTTTACTCCTGCAATAGATTTTATATTAAAGTAATCCCAGCTTCTCTAATGCACTTATTTAAATTTAAAGAGTGAGAAGGGAAAAAGTGTTTTCTAAAGCAATCAAAAAGCAGATTCTTTTCTACCATATTTATTGCCACTCCTGTATTCAATAGGGGAAAAAAAAACTCTTCTTTTAGATTTTTCTTGCAGTCTGCTTTCTTAGATAACTGTAGAAAAAAAAATATTTTCTGCCATTTTTATGCTTATAATGTAGTTCTTAGGAATACAGATTTAAAGCTGTCTCTTGCCTGCTTAGATGAAAAGAAAAAAAATTAGCAAATCAGATGTATTTGAACATAATCTAAATAATAAAAAGGAAATGGGTCTAATCTGTTTTTATATATATAATAGAATCTGATCGTTCTGAACAAATAAGGTGTAGAGACAAGGGCAGACTGTGGCAGAGCACAGCTGGAAGTTTGGTAGTTTCTTAGTTTTATCGTTGTATGCATAGGGGCGGTAACTCAAACTGGCACGCTGGCACACATATACATATGTGCGTCAGCATGCACCCAGAGATGTGTCAATATTACAATGTGCGTTCATGTTATATGTATCTGTGCACCTTTACACGCGTGGCCGGGCCTTACATGTGTCGGGCGAATCTTCCAAGAGGCTCGGCCACACACGTAAAGGCCAGTAAGTGCTCAAGTGCCTGGGAGCGAAGCAGGAACACAAGCACATAGGCGGCTGTCTACCGCTGCCAACGAGGAAGGGCCAGGTCCAGAACCCGGGCGTCAGGGGTGAGTAGAAACGGTGGCGGGAAACGCAACACCTGCCTTCTTTGCTCAGAGACAAAGGGGTAGATTTTCAAATAGCGCGAATTGGCCTACTTTTGCTGCCGCATCAGGCGCAAGCAAAAGTAAGCTGGATTTTAGTAGATACGTGCGGAGCCGCGCGTATCTGCTAAAAACCTGGATCGGCGCACACAAGGCTATTGATTTTGTATAGCCGGCGCGAACCGAGCCGCGCAGCCTACCCCCGTTCCCTCCGAGGCCGCTCCGAAATCGAAGCGGCCTCGGAGGGAACTTCCTTTTGCCCTCCCCTCACCTTCCCCTCCCTTCCCCTACCTAACCCACCCACCCGGCCCTGTCTAAACCCCCCCCTTACCTTTGTCGGGGGATTTACGCCTCCCTTCGGGAGGCGTAAATCCCCGCGCGCCAGCGGGCCTCTTGCGCACCGGGACGCAACTTGGGGGCGGGTACGGAGGGCGCGGCCACGCCCCCGGACCGCCCCAGGTCGTAGCCATGCCCCCGTACCCGCCCCCAAAACGCTGCCGACACGCCCCGAAAACGCCGCTGCGCTGTGTCCCGCCCCCGACACGCCCCCCTCCGAAAACCCCGGGACTTACGCGAGTCCCGGGGCTCTGCGCGCACCGGTAGGCCTATGTAAAATAGGCTCACCGGCGCGCAGGGCCCTGCTCGCCTAAATCCGCCCAGATTTGGGTGGATTTAGGCGAGCAGGGCTCTGAAAATCCGCCCCAAAGGTTTTGCTAATTTGGTGCCAGACACCAATTTAGCAAAAACTTAAAAAAAAAACTGAGCAGTGCCAGATTTCATTTAAAATACTAATGAAATCCGAATACAGCTCCTGTAATTTAAAAAAAAATGTATTTTTGCATTGAAAACTTATATACTGGAAACATTAAAATAAACTGCAGATGCATATATATATAGTGATTTGATTTAAAATGAATTAATTTGCTTTATGTAAAAGTTTTTCTTTCGGGAGAACTAGTATTTACCCTCATTCAAAGTTTCCCCATTCCCTCCTTCTTCTATGGAAGTTGCAAAAACAAAGAAGTGTATTTTCTCTCTTCAGAAAGTAAGTGCTCTTATTCATTCCATTTGCTTTTTAAATGTTTTCCTTTATAACAGATCTGTACAATTAATTTAGAATTTTCATTTCATTTTTGTTTCTTTCCATTAGGTTCATGGGGTGCATGTCAAGTCTTATAGGTATAGTTTTATATGTAAGTCTGAATGAATGGGTTCCTGGGGTCTTTGTTGTGTGATATTTGTGTTATCCATTTGTCCATTTGTTCTATGGAACATGATGTATTCTAAAGAACTTTATTGGAGTTCATAATAAAAAGGTGGAAATATTAATTTATATTTAATTTTGTTTTCTTAAGTAAATTCAAATGTATTTTCTCTTATTTCTTTTTTTTTTTTTTACTGTCAGACTTTAAAGATCTTGCTCAGCTTTCTTTCTACAGAACCTACACCCTGCTCTTAGCTGCAGCACAATTTTCATCACATTCAGAGAGAGCTATTCTTACTAAAAGCACACTTTCGGTGAATCTTATTTACTATGACTGTTACATTTTCATGATGGATGAACCACAAGCTCCTGCGGATTGATGTGCACCAATAGACTTTACCAGGAAAGGTTGTTTCATTTTTCCTACATCCCAGAATGCTTATATTATTCAATATGTGAATTTAAGGAATTGCTAAATGACCCAGAAGAATGACCTCCCTGGACATAGTACTCATTCCCATTTTTTGCTGACCAGTGTGCTTATGTAATTCTACCTTTAGTATCTTTTTCCCTTTGTTTCACGTCCCAATTTACAATTTTTTTATTTAGATTATTGCACCTCTTTCCTAAGTCAATCCCTACAATGACAATTTTAAAACAAGTGCACAGGCATGCATACACACACGTATATGCACGTGAGAGTACATATGCTGAAATTTTAAATCATGCATGCATTTACACACATATGATTTAAAATACACCTACTGCACATAAGCATGCTCCTAATTTTAAGCAGTAACTTGAGCAAACGCACTTCACATATCTTCCTTAGGACTTTGTTGACTTTAACGTGTGCAGTTAAGTGGATTTTAAAACATGTTCACGCGAAGGATTTTCACAGTTTTCCAATTATTCCACCAGTTTTCCCAGTCAAACTTGAAGTCATCCAGACCCATCTGGTTCTTCATCCTGCACTCCCCCAGTACACCCGGACCCCTCACCCTGTTGTGTTAGGCCTAAAATCTATTTCTGCAGACTTACTCCTCATCAGGAGCAGCAGTAAATATACTCGGCTAACAAGCCACCATGCACTGTGGCCTCCGGTTTTAAAATACAGAGCTATACACATAACTGTTAGTCTTGCCCCAAAATGCCCATGCCCCAACTCTTTTTTTTTTAGATCACACATGCTCATATTCACATATAATTAGTGGCTTTTAAAATCTGCACTGCTCAAGCTCAGTCCAGCAACTCTTTTAAAATTTGGCCTAATAGTTTCAATGTCTTCTCATAACAAATACTTTTTGTTGTGGACATAAGGGGGTTCTAATATCCCATCACCCATGATTCATACACATCCCAAACAACCAGATAATTTAAAACATAATAACTGAATGGTTATTACAATAATGTGTTATAGGTAATATTTAGCTATGCAACTTGTTAAAGCAAGTTAAACCTACTAGTTACACAGTTTTGAGATAGTTTTGCTTTGCACATATATTCCGGTAATTTCTTGCAATCCTTATGACAAAATGTTTTTACTTCTATCAATGCATTCATGCTTTCCTGTGCAGTTGGCAGGTTCAATAGAAAATTATGAAAGATGTACATTATTCACTGGATAGCATAACATCAAGAGAAGAAAATGTAAAGGTATACCTGTAAGGGACCCTTACAGAGGTGTAAATATATATATATGTAAATAGTATATTGGATCTAGACTTTAAATAATATAAAAATGTTATGTGGGTACCTAAAATGGTATATCTGTCAGAGAGCCCTAAAATAGGGTAAGTAGCACCACTAATTTTTTTAATGATTTGAAAGATGCTTAATGTTCCAAACTTTATTACACAATGGCAAAGAATATCAAAACTATTCAAAAAATAAAATTGGCACAATAACACACACATACTTCTATCAATTGCCCTAGTCAATCATTCCTCATTCACACCACCTCTAAACTCTCTGTAGTGTTATTCCATTTATAACATGTATAGATATCGACATAAAACATTGTCAAAATATATAGAAAGTGCTTGTAATGAAACAAATGGCACACTTGCAACAGAGCTGGAATTCAACAAGGATACTTTGTTACTTGCAAACGAGTCACATGGAAGATACCTTCATTAAAAAGGGGATACAGTTCCACAAGAAAGGATGCTTTGTAATTGTTTCACAGGACTGTTGTTCCAGTGATGTTTCTGTAGCCCATGTTCTACTTCTGCTGTATCCTGTATTCTTTCTGTCCTTACAAAGGCCTCTGTTTCACCATCCAGGCTTCTTCAGGGGAAAACATTGTTCATAACTATTCTTTCGTTGTTATCATGGATTATATTTATAGTTAAGAGGATTTGATCTCTTATTGTTGATTCTACTTTATGGCCCAGATTTTAAAGGATTTACGCTCGTAGGAGGGCTAATGCGCGCCGGGCCTATTTTAAAAAGGCCCGGCCACGCGCGTCTGTCCTAGGGCTTCAAAAAAGGGGGCGGGGAGGGGGAGGGTGGTCCAGGGGTAGGGCTGAGTTAGATGCCCCCGGCACAGCAGCCATTTGCCGCTGTGCTGGGGGATCGCGTGCAGGTAGGCTGCCCGGAGGTAGGCGCAAAAGGTAAGGTAAAGGTCAGGGGGGGTTAGGATAGGGCAAGGGGTAGTAAGGTTAGATTAGGGGACTGGGAAGTTCCCTCCCAGTCCACTCTGAAATCTGAGTGGCCTGGGAGGGAACGGGGGAAGGCCACGGGTGTCGGCGCGTGCAAGTTGTACTAATGTGCACCCCCCTTGCACGCGCCGACCCCGATTCTATAACATGCATGCACCGGCGCGCGTATGTTATAAAATCGGGCATCCATGTGTGCGCGCCGGGTAGCACCCGCATATGGATGCCCACGCATACCTTTTAAAATCTACCCCCAAAATGTCTATTTGCCAATTGAGTGTCTTAAGACCAACTGATGCAATTGCAACATCTGCTTCAACGGAGGGGGTATAAGAGGAATGGGATTCAGATGATAGTCAGTGTTGGGTCCTGACATTTACGGTCTGGGATACTGATACGCAGAGATCAGGGAAAAAGCACAGGGCTGCTTCTAAGGCCAAGACCAAAAGCAAAGCACATTCAAGAAGCACTGTCTGAATTATCAAGGCTGCTCACCCCATAAAATTGATGCTTGCAGCAATTTTATTATGTGTTTGGCAGTTGCTTAATTCAGATTGTAAATATTACTACCCTTAAGATAAGGCTTAGGGGAAACCTGCAAGGAGCAGCAATTACTACCCTTAACTGAAACTTGGGGTAACTTGCATGAAGTGGCAGTTACTACCTAAGGACCTTGCTGGACAGACTGAATGGACAATTTGGTCTTTTTTTGCCATCATTACTATGTTACTATGTAATCTACTAGTGGCATTCTTTTGACTTGAATTTTGCTCCAATCACTACTATTTTGTCAACATTCAATTGGTAGATTCTAAGTCTTCCTCAGTACAGTTATTTTCCTCTGTGGGTAATGCCAAATAGAGCAGCATTCAACACAGAGCTTCTGAGGAAAAGCATTTGCCTTAAAAAACTGAATTAGTGTCTTTCCTCCATGAGTTTCTCCAGTAGTCTGGGGATGACAATTTTTCAGTTTCTGCAAGCAGATAAGTAAGTTTCCGTTATGGAAACTTTTATTGCATACAAAGAAAAGTACAAAAAAATTATCTGATTCATTTGGGGCCAATGATTAAACATATAAGCGTCTGTTAGTAATACATAGTGATAGCGACAATAAGATGGTCCTATCATTACCTGTCTATTGAGCTTCATATATGTAGGACGTTTTCTTTGAGTAAGTAGATTCTTAACTGCCGAGCATTAGCCCACTCCTCAAGCTTTCTCATATCACTTTTCATTCTGACTACACCTTCAGGGGTGTCCACTCCATTGCAAATCTTAGTGCATTTGCAAAAAAGGCAAAATTTGCCTAACTCCTCCGCAATATCACTGACAAAGTTATTGAACAGAACCAACCCCAGGACTGATACATGAGGCACTAATCAACTTCCCCTCTAAAGAGTGAATTCCATTTGCCATTACCCTCTGTCATCTATCACTCAATCAATTTCTAATTTAGCCCATTACTGTGGGATCCAGCTTCAGGCTGCTCAGTTTATTAATGAGACTCCTATGTAGGACAGTATCAAAAGCTTTGCTGAAATCTAAGTAACTACATCCAACAAATGTCCTTGGTCTAATTTACTAGTTACCCTATCAAAGAAAGAAATGAAATTCATTTCAGACAATCTGCCTGTAGTAAAACAATGTTGCTTTGGACCCTTCAATCCACTGGACTGTAGACAATCCACTATCCTTACCATCAGGAGAGTCTCCATCGACTGTCCCACCTCTTAGGTAAGTCCAACCTGCCTGCAGTTTCAAACCTCCTCTCTGTTACCACTTTTATGAAGATGAGACCAAACCCACTTCCAAACTTCTATTGAACAAGTCCTTCAGCGAACTTGTCAGTATATTTCTGAACGCCCTTAACATCCTAGGCTTCATCCCATCCATTCCCATGGCTTTGTACACTTTCAGTTTCGCTAGTTGCACACTCCTTTTTAAGTGATATAATATCTATCCCGCTTTCATATTTACTCTTGGAAACTATTAGAAGTCCTCTTCCAATCCCTTTTTCAGTGAAAATTGAAAAGAAATATATATTTAACATTTCTGCTTTTTCCTCATCTCTCTCCATATGCTGCTCCTCATCTCCTCTCAATCTTACGATACCATCTCTCGCCTTCCTTCTTTAGCAAATATAATTAGCTTTACTTCTTTTACTATCTTTTCTTCCGTTCACACTTTGGTCATCCTGCCTTGTCTTCCTGCTTCTTTAAGCTTTACGAAATATTCTTTCCTAATTTGTTCTTTTGATGATCCTTTGTATCTTTTGGCCCTTACTTGTTCAGCCACCTCTTTGGAAAACCATACCAGTTTTCTTTTTTGCTTTCTTTTATTAAAATTTCCTGATATAAAGATAGGTTGTTCTTGCTCCTTTCTCTTTAGCCCAATCTTCTTCCATTTCATCTACCTCCTCCGCTTTGCCAGAGCCTCACTGCACTAAAGTCAGTATTTTTGAAAAAGAGAATTTTTAGCGTTACATGCCTCCTATCTGCCTTGGTAGTTAAATCAAACCATAGGGGCGGATTTTCATACTCCGTGAATAGGCCTACTTTTGTTTGCGCTCCAGGCGCAAACAAAAGTACGCTGGATTTTAGTAGATACGCGCGGAGCCGCGCGTATCTGCTAAAAACCTGGATCGGCGCGCGCAAGGCTATCGATTTTGTATAGCCGGCGTGCGCCGAGCCGCGCAGCCTACCCCCGTTCCCTCCGAGGCCGCTCCGAAATCAGAGCGGCCTCGGAGGGAACTTCCTTTTGCCCTCCCCTCACCTTCCCCTCCCTTCCCCTACCTAACCCACCCACCCGGCCCTGTCTAAGCCCCCACCTTACCTTTATCGGGGGATTTACGCCTCCCGGAGGGAGGCGTAAATCTCCGCGCGTCAGCGGGCCTCCTGCGCGCCGGGACGCAACCTGGGTGCGGGTCCGGAGGGCGCGGCCACGCCCCCGGGCTACCCCGGGCCGTAGCCACGCCCCCGGGCCCGCCCCGGAACACTCCCGACACGCCCCGAAAACGCCACGCGGTTCAGGCCCGCCCCCGACACGCCCCCCGACACGCCCCCTCCGAAAACCCCGGGACTTATGCGAGTCCCGGGGCTCTGCGCGTGCCGGTAGGCCTATGTAAAATAGGCTTACCGGCGAGCAGGGCTCTGAATATCTGCCCCATACTGTGCTAAGGTGGGCACCTACCGGTACATTAGAGACACCATCTCCAATTGTAAGTACTAAGTCCAGTATCACCCCTTCCCTTGAGGGTTCCAACACCATTTGTTTGAAGATAACCCCTTAAAGGGAGTCCAGAATCTCTGTACTCCTAACCAATTCTGCCAACAGGATACTCTAACATCTAGCGGGTTAAAATCTCTTACTGGTACCAGCATTCCCTTCCTTTCCACCTATTGGATTTCTTCAGCCTGATCTCTGTCTAGTTTCTTCCCCCACTGGAGGTCTGTAAACCATCCAATGTTCATGAAATGCTTTCACCCCTCTCCAATACAGCCCACAGTACCTCCCATTTTCCCCAAGATCCCTGAATTTCAGTCACTTTGATATTACTTTTTACATAAAGAGCTCCTCCTCCTTTTCTGCCAACCCTATCTTTTCCAAACTGATTGCAGCCCTGTATGGCTGGTATTCATAGGGCTCAATAAACAATGTCTCTAATGGCAACAATGTCCAGGTCCTCCATCACCATAAGGGTTTGAAAAAAATCAGGAATTTTATTGATTAGACTCTGAGCATTTGTGCTCAGGGCCTTCCATTTATGTCTTCTTGGCTTGTCTATTAGTCTGTATAACCTCATACCTGCTCCCCTCATCTTCCCTGTTTGAGTAGATTAGTAAATTTCCCATTTTTGTGATTTTCCCCACAATCTTCATTTATTTAGCATGACAGCCCAAATTCACTCCCTTCCTCTGGTTTAAAAACAAGGTTGCTTTAAAGTGAAAAAATGTTTCTTCATTCGCCAAAGTCACTACAACCATATAACCCTTCTTCTGAAGTCACTGCATTGGCTCTCTACCCGTTCCCTGCATACAGTTCAAGCTCCTCTTAGTCACCTACAAATGCCTTCACTCTTCAGCTCCTTACTACCTTTCCTCTCTTATCTCTCTTACACCCCTCCTCGTGAACACCGCTTATCAGACAAATCACTCCCATCTTTGCCCTTTTCCTCTGCCATCAATTCCAGACTCCATGCTTTCTACCTGGCTGTACCATGTGCTTAGAATAGACTTCCTGAGCTGGTGTATCATGCTCCCTCTTTCACCTTGTTCAAATCTTATCTAAAACCCACCTTTATGAGACTGCTTTTAAATCTTAAGCCTGTTGGTCCATCTTCAACCTCATTAAATAATTCTAACAATTGTCTATTGACCTATATGTGTCTGGATTAGATTGTAAGCTCTATTGAGCAGGAAATGTCTCCTGAGAGTTGTTGTTTGTACAGCTGCGTACATCAAGTAGCGCAATAGAAATGTTAAATAGTATTAGTTAGAACATATCAGTTTTTGGTTTTATCATTGCATTAAAGAAAATTCTCTCTCGGATAAATGTGTTAGCAAGCCAAAATTTATCTGCTCCTTTTGTGAATAGAATTCAGGAGAATGTTGTATTATGACACTCACTTCTAGTGGGTATACTTACAAGTTGATTTTTAAAGTATTGTCATCTGCTCTAAACTCAGAACAGGAATGCAATTGCATTTTGTTTGCTCTTTTTTACTGCCTTTGTATTCAGCAAACTTACTACTTTAAATAAACATGTTCTAGTATTTTAATCTTATGTTTCAATTTACACAGTTCAGCATCCAATTTATTTCTGTGTTCTTTGGATGCACGGAGGGAAATTTCTAATTCATTCAAGTCCAGAGGTCTGCAGTTTCATCCTGCTTGCTTTATTATTCTTTAATGGAGTGGAGAACTAGCCTAGTGGTTAGAGCAGTGGGCTACCATGGTTCAAATCACACTGCTCCTTGTGACCTTGGACAAATCACTTTATCCTCATTGCCTCAGGTTATAAAATAGCCCTGGCTCGTTGTATGCATGCTCCTAATTTTAAGCTTTTGCATGTACAAGCAGTGTAAATTGGCTTTAGGACTCGCCAATGACAATTTTATGACAGATGTGTCCAGCCCATGACTAGTTTCACCAGTTCATCCACCCGTTTGCCCAGTATAGAGCTAGGTTCTCCAAACCCCCATGGATCTTTAGCCCCCCCAGTTAATTTAGACCTCCTCAAACACTGCAGAGATGCCTGGAAATAGTTTTATAAAGATTTATACATCCTCCACAGAAGAAGTACATTTGAATGCAACTATACCTGGGCAAGTGCCCAGGTGCATAGCTACTTGCACGCATATCTCTTTGCCCTGCCCCAGAACCCCATACCCTGCCCACATTCTGCCCCTGGTGCACACATGTGGAAGGCTTAAAATATCAAGTGGAAACGGGCATATGCTACATGAGTGCCCATCTCCCAATTCTGGCATGCACCTGGCTTATAGAATTCATCTTTTAGATTATAAACTCATTGAGGTAGATCTTAAATAAGTACGCGCGCGCGAACAAAAATACGCCGGATTTTATAAAATACGTGCGTAGCCGCACGTATCTTATAAAATCCGGGGTCGGCGCACGCAAGGCTGCGCAAAATCGGCAGCCTGCGCGCGCCGAGCCGCGCAGCCTGCCTCAGTTTCCTCAGAGGCCGCTCCAAAATAAGAGCGGCCTCAGAGGGAAATTTCCTTCTACGTCCCCCCACCTTCCCCTCCCTTCCCCTATCTACCACCACCCCCCCAGCCCTACCTAAATCCCCCCCTACCTTTGTTGTGCAAGTTACGCCTGCTTGAAGCAGGCGTAACTTGCGCGCGCCGCCTCGGCATCCCCCGGCACAGGCCGCAGTGCCGGGGGACTCGGGACCGCCCTCCTGGCCCGCCCCTGAACTGTCATCATGCCCCCAGACCCACCCCGGACCGCCCCCTGACCCTGGGCACACCCCGGACATGCCCCCTCTCATCCCTTTTATGAAGCCCCGGGACTTAGGCGCGTCGGCGCGTGAGTGCCCTGCGTGCGTAAATCCGGCAGGATTTATGCACGCAGGGCTTTTAAAATCTAGCCCTCTGGGAATAGGGAAATGTCTACAGTACTGGATTGTAATCAACCTGAAGTACTGAAAAGCAGAATATAAAAATATATATTCTGCTTTTACATAATGTAACTTCTTCTTTAACTCAGTCTCCTTAGATAGCACTGTCAGAGAAATTCAACTCTAAAATAATCCTAGCTCACATTAATTTGATTAACTCACCTAAGACTGTAGTGTATTTTTAGAATGAACAGTTACAAAAGATCTCAGAATTTGCATATCTGGACTAGTTAATTCTAATGTATTCTCATATACCATATGATACAAGTGAGATACATATCAATTCATCTCAACAGTTTCCACATAAATTGAAGTCACGTGAAAACTTGTTTGCAAGTTTTATAATTCTATTGGGCTTAAAGAATCCATTACTGAAACTAGGACCAAAAGAGATCCTTGTGGGATGAACTGATCGTCATCTGCATGAGCAATCACAAGAGGTAAAGGGTCCTAAAAAGATGCCACTGTGGAAAATATATTAATAATCCACAATCTGTGTTCAGGTTTGAAGACCAATCTGTAGGAATCATTATCTACAAATTTCTAAAGGTTTATTTCAATATAAATTTTCATCATTTCATATTTAGAACAATGGCCTTTTCGCTTTGTCAAGATTTAAAGTAATTTTATTGAATAACATCAATTAAACAATTTATGAAGAATTACACTTGGATGGTGACTTTCAAATTGGTGCACACATGTCATACATATATGCGCATATTATAAAATAGCCTGGCAGCGTGCACACGTGCACCAAATTTTAAGTGGGGGTGCCCATGTGTGCGCAAATCCCGCTTTTACCATATAAATCAGAGAATTTTAAAATGGGTGCATGCTGACACCATTCCAAGTTTTACCAGTTCATCCCCAGTTCGCCCAGTTAAGAAATAGGTCCTCCAACTCCGCCTTGGTTTAACAGCCTTCACTCCCTCCAGTTAACCCTTAAAACCCCGCAGATCTGCTAGTTTTCTTTAAACGTTAACTTACATGGCATCCATAGCAAAAGTAAAGTTACATGGCAGGGGCCATTGGCGCACGCCAGGTCGCGTCAGTCTTTGCATTAACATCTTTGATTCATGCTCCAAAACACTCAGGCCCCATCCAGGCTATGGCCATGCCCTACCACTTTTTGAAAACTATTGAGATGTGCATGCTACAAGAGATACGCATGTATCTTTGGTGGCTTTTAAAATCTGTTCGGCATGCACAAGCCTAACTTCTTCAAACATGCCCTTATTAACGCGCACATTGGGCTTTCAAAATTCACCTCTCGTGCATACATTTTTAATTCACAAATTCTATAAGCTAACTAATTCATAATTAATTAGGATCAAATCTCTGACTTGAACATATTTAGGAAAAGTTTATTTTCTCGCCACATTGATAAAAGCTTGGTGCAGTCTATCTCACCATGGCAAAGAGCCTTTGTGGTGGGCAGAAATGCAAAGTGGCTTAAGACAAGAATCTCTAGTCAGTATCTTTCCTCAAAAACAGGCAAGGATTTTGTTGTTCAAGTGCAGTGATTTCAGAGTAAGTATCTGTAACAGGAGATCAGGCAGAAATGTAACTTCTGTGTAGGAGTCTCAGCATTGTTGATAATGGCCCTCACGATGGCTAGGCTCTGGATTATGGCAGTTCTTAGCTCCTTTGTCTACTCTGCTTATATAGTAGCCAGCTTGGCATAGTCAATGCATATGGATGAAGGTTCACAACCCTCTGATTGGAAGACTCCTTTTTTTGTAAAAGTTAAAAATTAATATTTGCATGTTCTTAAGAATGCTTAATGATAAGCAGTGCCCAAGCAATGCCTGAGCTCTTTGTTCCACTGTCTGGTGACATTGTCAAATAACGTTTATAACCTAAACTGTTTTTATAATGTCTATATTTCTCAGCTTTAAGACATAATGGAAAATCCAAGGATTTTACTGTTTTTCCGTCTTTAGTTTAGAGAAAATAGGAGCTAGGCCTAACTTAAATATGTAACATATTTTGTACCTACAATACCACATCTCATGTTGAAAAGTTTAAAATGTGATATATTTATCTACAAAAAATGTTTATATGCCTGCAAAAATAATCCAACTACAGTTCAGGGTTTCCCATCCTCTTTGCCTTTATCAACTTCCCACCCCTGGAGAAATTATTTTGCTATAGTTGAAAGGCTACACTTTCAATTTATTCTAATACCCTTTTGAACACACTTCTACATGCTTCTTTGCATCTAGCACATTGCCACATAGAATAGTCATAAACAACTCTCCCTATCTACCAATTACAGGTTCTAACATCACTTTTCACTTCTATGAGCTAAACAAAAGCTTTATTTAGATCACTCAACAACAATCAAATGCCTTACTTCTGATAAACTATATTCAGAATTTTTTTTTGGGGGGAGGGAGGGGTAGAATCTGATAGACTGCTAGATCAATCATAGCTATGGTTATGGTGGAATGAACCTTCATTCCCAAAAACCTTTGAGTGTTGTCTCAACCTTCTCATTTTCTAATCAAATTTTAACAGCAGCAATCTTTAGCCAGAGGCAACAGATTACTATTACTTCCAAAAACTTTCATGCATGTACCCTGAGAGGATAACTTTCAAACAACTGCCTTCAGTGGCATATGCACATGTATGTGGCTGCACGTAGTTATAATATAGAATTTTAAAACATGTGCATATTACTTACTCCACAACCTATGCGTGTATGTTGGCCAATGCACAAATACATGCATTGCATTAAAACTATGTATCTCAATGCATTGAAAGCATGTACTTTACCCACCTATTTTTTAAATATACATTTATATACTTTATGTGCGAAAATAAAGCAGGACTTATACACATAAGCTGGCATTTACACACGTAAACTGATGCATTTTAAAACATATGCGTGAGTGAAATTACCAGTTTAACCAGTTAATCCACCAGTTTGCCCAGTCTTTCTCCAGGTCATCAAGACTCCTAGTTCTTCAGCCTGAACTTCCTTTAGCTCACGTAGACCTCCCAACTAGTCAGTACCAAACATACATGTGTAATGTTACTTACACCAGATAAATAGCAGGTGTAAATTTACATGACTAAGTTGGCAAATCTACATACATTTCTTTAAAAATAGCAATTTAAGTACTAAACTGTTGGCCTCACCCAGGAACACCCCTAAAGCACCCCTTTTTTACACGCATGTATGTGTGCACAAAAGTGAAAATATACATGTATTTTAGACTTTTATAAAATATGGAATGCATGCTACTTGCAGATGTAAAGTTTAGAAAATTTACTGTTAAGTCTGGTTAGTTGGCATTATAATTGAGCATTAGACTCATCCTTACTGCAATGCCTCACAGCATTTATCCCCTCCCCCCCCCCTCCCAAACCAGCTCATAGAGCAGAAGCCAGATGCCAGACTCTGGAACTAAACTTATGTGACCTGGCTTTGCTTGTCACTAAGGTGTTTCCCCACTTTTTCCATCATAGCATTTTGGAGTCCTCCTCTTGTGCTATCCCCAATTTTTTGTTGGAGGCTTCTGTGGACTATAAATTTCCCCTGGAGCATGCTCAGAAATTAGAGGGAAGGCAATTAGTGAAGAGGAAAGGAGGACGTGAAGAGAGTTAGAAGGAGTCTACTGTGGTTTGGTCTTTGCCATCACCCAAGTGGCCCGACCAAAAAAGGAGGTTTCGGAAATTTAAGATTTTGCTATTTTTAGGGTTGAACCAGTACCCAAAGAAAGGGAAACCCTCGGTGTCTGGAAAGGCTGAGTTCTATTTCTTTTTGCCTTTGCTTAGAGTCAACAGTGATGGTAAATAGTGGAAGATTTTGATAGATTTGATGGTAGTTGTCTGCTCATGACCAGCTAACAGTGGTTAGTGACTGCTATAGAAGATTGCTTTCCCCACGATCAGAGACAGAGCTATTTTTGAATGGTTTTGAACAACAGTTTTTTGAAGAGATTTTGTAAGAGAGTTTTTTTTCAGAGTTTTTGAGGACAATAAGTTCTACCACCTCTTTCCTGCCTTTTGCATGCTGGGTTTATAAAGAGACTACCCTACTCTCCAGGAGGAAAGGATTTTGGAAATGGATGCTGGTGCAGGGATAAGAAGAACATCTAAGAGGAGTGTCACAGACAAGGAGACAATGGTTTGCCTAACCTTGAATTTCCTAATGCTATTTCTTTTTTTTCTATTCTGGCTTGGATTTTGATTTTTAAACTCAAGTAAACGTTTTTGTTAACACCATTGCTAGATTCTGTGGCTCTTTTTCCATTGAGTATTAGGACTGTGAGTGGAGAGTGTAAGTGCTGTTTTTTATCCTGGTCTCCTCCTGATATCCTCCCCTGCTCAGAGACTAAGACAGTGATTTGGGACTTAATGAGTATGACCATGAACATGACCACACCAAGGGCCCAGGAAGTCAAGCACCCCCCCCCCCCAACCCGCCCCCAGATGAACCCCAGTTTCAGCCAGCAAGCCAAATGGAAGTTGTGCTACACTTAGCTCTCTCAAATGGCCACGTACAGCACTAATGGTCCATCAATATGGACAGGATATATACTATTCTTAATAGTATATTAGCATATAGCAATATTGAAGTTTTATTCCATTACATTTATACAATCTGAATGAATATTAAAATAGCTCTACTGGAACTTAATCTGTAAAAAAAAAAAAGAAAACTTAAAAAAGAAAGTTATTTAGAAAGACTTACATTGTTGAGCTACCATGTAAAAGGAAACTCTAATATTTTTTAAAATACATATCAAAGAAAAAGATTAAGCCACTGAGCCAAAAAGCAGTAAAAGAAACAATAATCAAGGAAGGGAAACGCAAAAAAAGTGATTCTAAATGGATTGTCAGCTTGTGAAGCTGCTTTACAAGTTGATACAAAATGAGTTCTGTGCACAAAAGAATCAATACTCCTTGTAGCATCCTTCCTGGTACACTGCAATTTATCAGTTAAACAAAAAACTCTCACATCTGATAGAATTCAGAAAGCTAGGTGAATTGAAAGGTAATAATTATTCCACATTGGTTTCAGTAGAGAAGAATCAGATAGGTACACAAAGAAATTCTGCACATTGATGATTTGATGTTTGCAATATGGTTTACCTGTAGAGAGATGTGAAGTTTGCACTATAAAAAAAATGATATATTTGGAATTCTAAAAAGGACAAGGAGCTCAGAAACTGGACATTTACCTTTTCAGCATAGGTACAGCTAGGATTGCCAAAACTGTGACTGATAGATAAGAGATTCCACAATGTGTTTTTGTTTCAATCAAATAATAAGGGACTGTTGGCAACTTTTGACACAACCTTGGTGAAAATGCCAGGTGAACAATGTCCTGAAAGACAGCCCTGTTTTAATTAAAGGTGATCTTTTTTTCTCTATAATGGTCCCTACATCTTTAAAAGAAAAGGTAGATTTGGAGAGAGGCAAGAAGTACAATATTATAAAAATAGAGCTTCTGAAAATCAGCACAATTTGGCATTCTACGTTACAGCGGTAACTTTCAAAGTGATGCACGTGTACACATGGGCGCACGCTTGCTGGCGTGTGCATATGGATGCGCCAATGTTATAACATACACGCAGTTATGCACCCATGTTATAAAATCAGCTACCAGTGCATACATGCGTGCCCGATTTTATACTGTGACTGATAGATAACTTTTCTCTTGCAGTTAGGCTCGACTTTACTCATTGTTAATTTTGCAGTTTTGACCTTTTTTGACCTGACCTCGCAATTTTGTTTACTTATACAGTATTACCTATCTTCTAATGCTTTACTAAGTTGTCCCTTCCCCCTCTCCCTGTTATGATGTACTTTCACTCTACTGTTATAATGTGAACCGACATGATGTTTCATACTAATGCCGGTATAGAAATAGTTATAAATAAATAAATACTGACACACAAATGTGCGCACGAATGCCATGTCAAGGGCGTAAATGGGGGGGGAGGGGATTTCAGTAGACGTGCACGATACCAATACCCATTTCCCCAGGTCATTCCCCCATTTACCCAGTTAACGTAGAGGACTTCCTTACTCCCCTAGCTAGCCTGCCTTTCTTTTCCTCTACCTGCCCCAACTCTTAACACCCCACTGACTAGGCAAGATTTTTTAACATTTTTCAGCTTGCACACCATCTACAGCTGAAGTAAAGATACGTGGATAGGGACCCCGGTGCATACTTGTGCACATAAGAGTTATGCACTGGTGTCAATGGGAAAATCAAGAACTCCCATGCACCATTCAAACCACACCCCACCCCTTTTTCGCAAAATATTTTTTATGCGCGTACCGGGAGATATGCGTGTGGCCATGGGCCTGTTAAAATCCGTGTGGCCCACGCTCGTCCAAGTCACGCGCATATCTCCCAGTTTACCGCGCACAAGTCTTTGAAAATCTCCCTCTATATCTTCACTACTTACAGAGCGACTAGTATGAACGTCCTTAACTTGTAACTATTTTATAAGTTAGATGAGAATGCATTATTTGTTGTAACACTAGACATCTTGTTTTAACAATTCCAGGATCCGATCTATTAACCTCTTTTCCCACAGACACACAGGAGTGAACTATCAAAAGAGTTACGTGCATAAAAATAGCAGTTTTCAAAAGTCCATTTATATGTGTAAAACTGGGCTTTGCACGTGTAAATCCTTTGGAAAAGTATCTCCATTGAGTCTGAAATATTAAAGGGGTTTTCCCAGTTTGTGCCTATGGGAAAAAATCCTTTCCTATATATGGACCTTAGTTCTGGCTTCTTGTTCAAGCAATTCAACAAATGAATAATACCTTGGTTGAAAGTAAACTCATAAGGAAGTAGACTGTTGGAATTTGACAACTTTAGCCCCTCAAGGGAATGGCTGTATTAAGGTGCCATTTTAGGGGGTTCAGAGGTGGGCTCTAGCTTCATCTTGTCTATGTGTTTTATTTTGTAATTTTATGTTTGATGTTATATTGTGCCCTGCTCAACACAGAAATACATTTACATTACCTAAAGTTCAAAACCACTAAACTATCTTTTCGTTAACAGGTGAATTGTAAAAGGCGTTACTCGAATAAATGTAACATACTATAATAGCAATTTTAAAAAGTTATTTCTGCACATATATGGGCAGATTTTAAAAGAAACATGCGTGGTCTACATCTGCGCGTGCTACCCTGCGCGCGCATATGTTATAAAATCAGGGGTCAGCGCACGCAAGGGAGTGCACAATTATGCATCTTGCGCGCGCCGAGCCGCGCTGCCTTTTCCCGTTCCCTCCCCCCTAATCTGACCTTCCCAAACCCTTCCCCTAACCATTCCTCCCCCTAGCCCTACTCTAACCCCCCCAAAAAATTGTTAATTTACCTTTTGCACCTGCCTCTGGACAGACGCAAGTTGCACGCACCTGCCAACAGCCGCCGCGCGATCCCAAGCACAGCGGCAAATGGCCACTGAGCCTGGAGCCTTTGACCCCACCCCTTTAATAAAGCCCCGGGACTGATATGTGTCCTGGGGCTTTTCGCGTGTTGCTGGGCCTTTTGAAAACAGACCCGGCGCTCATAACCTTTTTAAAATCCAGCCCATAGTGCACTTATGCGAGTAAATCCCATGGACAATTCAATGGAATATATTGTAGCAATTTTCAAAAATGAGAAAATTTGTAAAACCCAATTTTAAGTGACCAAATGCTTTTTAAAATCAGGACCTATGTGAATATTCTACCTCAACAATTCAATTTATTAAATGTAAAGTTTCCAGAATTTGGTTCATTGCACAAAACATTCAAAACAAAACAGAGAGACCCCAAAACATTCAAGAGAAGTCTAAAGACATGGCTTTTTAAAACAAGCCTTTTATAAAGAGACCGGAGAATAGAAAATACACTGGAATAAACAGAAGAGCACTGGCACAGCACTATTCTCATAAATGCGCATTACAATATTTTAACATATTGAGTACACAATGAATGTAATAAGATAACACAGTAAATGTGATTTTTTTTTTTGACCTGTAAAAGTACCTTCTAGGTACACCTGGCCAGAACCTACATCACTAAACATTTGTACGTATTTTTATGATTTAATGTAACCGAAACTTAATGGCACGTTAGAATATACTATAGTATGCCTACTCCAAACTTACTTATGTGCCTACATGTAAACCGTTGCGATGGTATATAACTTAGCAATGGTATAGAAAAGACAATAAATAAATAAATAAATAAATAAATAAAAAGCTGTGACAGAGAATTGATTCAGGGTTATAGCATCTCTCAACTTCTAGGTCATCAGTTCAAAACTATCTCAGTTCAAACAATCTTCATCTGAAAGCTGATTTGGTGACTAAAGGAGCCAACCCGCCCCAACTAAGGTGGGGAGGCCACAACCAACAAGGTGCTCTGCCTCTGGAGCAAGGGAGGGGATAGGGGCTGGGGGATTGGGCCAGCAAACAGAATTTAAAGGTGGGCTGGCCCGCCCCCAACTTTTTCTTTTGGTGGTTTTTTGCAGGTTTGATTTCTTGGTTTCTCGGCTTTCCTCCCTTCTCCCACTGTTTGTGTGGGACTGGTAGTTGTGACCCATTGATGGTCTGCGATCTGGATGAGCAGTGATAGCCTCCGGATTTTGCATGCGGGTCAGTGGTCTAGCGGGCGGCCAAGAGAGAGGGACAGTGGATGTGCTGGTGCATGCTCCTTTCATGTGCTGGCAGTGGGAGAGCATTGGGACAGCCGAGTATCTTGGGCCATTGCTGTGCTAACTCCCGCAGTCGCTGGCCTCCCATGGCTCCTTCTGTGCAATGGCCGTGGGTTCCTTAGATTGGCATGATGGCCGATTGTTTGCGGTGTGTGGTGGCAGCAGCAGGAGTTGAGTGGTCCTTGCCTACCCTCCACCCATGTGCAGTTCAAGGAGGTGGGCCTTGGTGCTTCCACCAGAGAAGGGCAGTGGTTGTGGCGCATCCAGAGATCATTACGGGCAGCCTGGATGCATCAGGGAGCCACAGCCTGCAGAGTAGGGCAGAGAATTGTTGAATGGGGGCCTTTGGGTTGCTAGCGTGGCTGCTTCTTGGCACGTGAATAGAGACTCAAGAGGAGTGCCTTCCATTTGCTGGCATGTGCGTCGGTTGGGTGGTGTGCTCTTTTGGGCATTCTCGAATGTCTCTCTCTGCTTGCAGTATTCTTCGGCATTAGGCAAGGTTCTGGGGGAGTATTTCATAAGATTGGCTGCGTCACGGGCCTGTTGTGCACTCTCCTGAGCCGGCCCCCACTGCCTTCTTTCACAGGGCATAGACAGGAACATTGCATCAGAGGTGCCTTTTTCACGCAGTTCCGGATCGCCACTGTATACAGCAGCATGCGCATCAGTGCAAGAAAGGGGCCGTATCGCAGCAGGACTGCAGGACGCTGATTTTAAAAAAAAAAAAAAAAAATGTGTGGGGGGGGGGGAGGGAAGTAGTTTGTGTCTGCTTGTGCAGCAGACCTGGTGGATGAGAAGGCTGTGCACCTAGCCTTCAGCACGTCATTTCCCCTGGTGTTTGTCAGCCTGGTCCTGCATGACTCTGTGCTTATGTGGATGGGAAACTTCAGAAGCCAATGGCCTTGAAGAGAAGAAGAAAGCAGTTCTGATTTGGGTGGTTGGAGCCTGTGATATTATGCATGTGTTGCTGCTGATGAGGCCGGCAGTAGGAGCCATCTTAGGTCAGTATCTCTCATGGAAAATAGTTTGCAGAACATTTTATTCAGTGGAGGGTCAGCTATTGCCTATAGGCATGAAAAGTTAGCCTCCTTGGGTGGTGGCGGTGTGATTTGCTGCGATCATGTTCAGTATGCCGAGTCCACGCCAGGCTTGGCGCAATGTTCACAACCGCACCTCAATCTACTGGCCTAGTGCCAGGCTTAAGCCGAGTTTGTAGCCCTCCCCCGGAACCTTCTGCAGGTACCGGGGTACCTGCAGAAGGGTAAGGGGTAAGGGGTTTGAGAAGGGTAAGCTCGGGTAAGGGGTTTGCTCGGGTAAGGGGTTTGAGGCTATTATAAGGCCCCTTCATTCTATTCTGAGGCAGTCTGGCTGTATACCAAGTATCACACATATGTTCGAAAGAAGAATTACCACTGGGGTGGGCATGCTTATTATTAAAAATAAATAAAGTTGCTGCACAAGAAGGAAGCAGGATTCTGGTGCGATTGTATCTGATAGTCATAGGTAGCCAAACTATGTGGATGAGTGAGACCTGCTGAAGCCAGAAGGATGTTTGGCTGCATAGGGAAAGCAATGGTCAGCGCAAAAAGGGAAACAATATTTCACCTGTGTTTAGGCCCCTGGTGAGACCTCAGTTTGGAATACTGCGTACTTTTGCAAGACCGTGCCATTCGCCTTTTGCAGTTTTTTTTGTTCTGCTGCTATGGTGACGAATTATTTAGAGCTAAACAACTTGTTTTTTAGATGCAGGGAATGACAGAAGAAAAAATAGGCTAAAAGATAGTTCCCTAGATTATGTGACACTCATCAAAATGTTCAACTTACTTAACATCATCAGGGATGTTGCCCCACACTGTAGGATATCTTCAGGCATCACATGTGCCCTACAATAGAACAAAAAAGGGGGGAGATAGGAATTTTTCTGTATTTTTCTGTCACATTTGCCTGCTCTTCAATGCTGCATATACAACTTGAAGTTAGTAGTACAGAGTTACATTTGGTGTTTTGACCGTGTTCTACTTTCAAGGAATGTACCCTAATCCTTGCATTATTGGAAAATCATATTTTGTCCTTTCTAGTACTTTCATGATCTTTTAGACTTCTATCATACCCCCTCCTCCCCCAGCTTTTCCTTCTTTTTTTGAGATGCAGCGACCAGAATTGCACACAGTTTTCTTAAAGCAGTCTCACCATGGAGCAATACAGAGGCATTATGACATCCATTGTTTTATTTGCAATTCCCTTCTTATTAATTGCTAACATTTGGTTTGCTTTTTTTCATCGCCACAGCACACTGAGCTGACGATTTCAATGTATTATCCACTATAACGCCTAGATCTCTTTCCTGGGTGGTAAATACAGCAAGGGTTATTTTTCCTTATATGCATCACTTTGCACTTATCCACGTTAAATTTCAACCGCCATTTGGAAGCCCAATCTTCCGGCTTTGCAAGATCCTCCTGCAAGATATTACAATCTGCTTGAGATTTAACTACTCTGCATAAATTTGTGTCATCTGCAGATTTGATCACCTCACTCATCGTACCCCTTTCCAGATCATTTATAAATATATTAAAAAGCACTGGTCCAAGTACAGATCCCTGAGGCATTCCACTGTTTACTTTTTTCCACTGTGAAAACAGATCATTTAATCCTACTCTCTGTTTCCTGCCTTTTAATCAACTTGCAATCCACAAAAGGACATCGCCTCCATTCCCATGACTTTTTAGTTTTCTTAGAAATTTATCGTGAGGGAATTTGTCGAATGCCTTCTGAAAATCCAAATGCACCAAATCTACCGGTTCACCTCTGCCTACATTTTTATTCTCCCCTTCAAAAAAATGTAGGAGATTTGTTAGGTAAGACTTCCCTTGGGTAAATCCATTGTTAGCTGTTGCCAGTCGGGGTGTGAAATTTTAGCCAAGGTGAAGTTGTCGTTACTTGTAGGGGAGGCCCCCTCAGGTCCCTGCCGTCAGCAGACAGAACTGGTCTTAGCAAGAACCCAAACTAGACCCTCGTTCCTTGCAGATTGAGCCCTTGGGTGCTGGGGCCGGCAGGATGTAGGCGAGGGTTCCTGGTGATGAAGATCCCACGATGTGAGGAGATGAAGAGGTCAGACAGGCCAGGGTCAGCATGGGCGGCAGACATGCAGAATCCAAGGGGGTGTTCCAAGGTTGGGGCAGGCATCAGACAAGCAGTCCTGCCTTCATCTTAAATTTGTTCAGTTTCTAGTTTAGGTTACTATGAGAGTAGGACTGTATACAATCAGGGTCCTTTAAATGTATTAGTGTATTCACTATATATCTGGTAGTAACCTACAAGGGAATGATTAAACTCTTGAGAAGATGTGGGGAATTTCTGAATTTAAGTTAAAAGGCTGATTTTTTTTTCTTTATTTACCCTGCTGGCTGCCCGCTTTTAAGAGCTCCCCACTGCCTCACAGGTTGAGGGCCTGGACTGTCCAATGCGCCGCCTGTTGGAATCTGGCCTTGGGAGTCAGATGAATAAAGAGATGGAAGGCCCCTTTGTTATTTTATAAACATCAAAAGGTTTGTGAATATTTTCGGTTTCACACATACAAAAAGGGGCGATCTACGGGCAAGCCGAGGCAGGGCCTAGAAATACACATTGAAGTTGCTATTTTATGAGATTTATACATTATGCAACTTATT
Organism: Rhinatrema bivittatum; assembly: GCF_901001135.1. Lineage (NCBI taxonomy): Eukaryota > Metazoa > Chordata > Amphibia > Gymnophiona > Rhinatrematidae > Rhinatrema > Rhinatrema bivittatum. The sequence continues at coordinate 132,833,245 of NC_042620.1, read as the reverse complement.
CACACAATTTTACACCTGCTAATTAGCTAGTGCAACTCATCTGTTATCTTCTATTTTTGGATGGGAGGTCTGGCTAAACTACTAGAAGACTCTTGGTGAACTGGAGATGGTGGAGGTGTCAGCAATCTAGAGATTTCAAGTATGCACACGTAAAAAAACTGGATTTTATGCATACATTATTTTTTTATGTATAAAATATATACAAGTATGTTTATCAAATAGAGAAAGTATGCGCTTTCAATAACATTGAAAATATTTGTGCATATTGAAACATACAAGTGTACTTTCAGAGCTGAACTATGTAGTATTTTATAAAACTGTGCAACAACCTACTGCAAAGTCTATAAAACTGCTTAGTGAATCAGGCCCTAACTTTGAAATCCAGCCAGTGATTGAATATTACTCACACGGATAATACAACAGCTCTTTGTGCACAGCAAATTGTGTAAACATTTTGTAGCTGAGCCCCATCTAGTTTCTACTGACAATAAAAGTGCACTTTTCTTTTCCTGCTTCTTTGTATAATTTCTTCAAAATCTGAGAGTAACAACATGATGATTGTTGAATTACTTCACAATTGCTTTGCAGTTTGTCAATATTGTCTTCTTTTTATTCACACTTGAAATATCTTTTGCCAAAAGATATAACCCATGAGCAAGACAAACAAATGCTATTAGATGAAGATACTTTACTTTATATCTGCCATGCAGCTTTGATGTTACTCATTTTGTTGCAAGTTTAATACCCTAGAGGGGCCTGCACTTTCAATCTCTTCACTCAGTAATTTGGCTCCTTTGCAATGAGAAGATTTGGAATTAATTGCTTTCAGGAATATTGGGTCAGGTGCTGTAAACATAATTGGTGGTCTGTACCCTCAAGGAACTATGCTTCATCAGCACCAGGAAGAAGTTTTTCCAAGGCATGGCACCAACACTCTGGAACATTCTGCCACTGTTATTATTTGTGATAGTTGTGAGTGGATCCTTGGGCCGGTGGCAGCTGACCACGCCCTAGGGGGAAGATCCCAACAAGGACCACCAGTCAGGCTCAGAGTTGGGAGACAGACACACACAAGTTCTTTTATTAAACAGTTTTTGAGAACCACCAGAGGTGGCAGTAGTGAGCTGGAATAGCCCAGATGGGCTGTAGTCCATCAGGCACTGGAACAGCGATCCCAGGAAGGCTGAGCTGTAGAGAAACTAAGATAGTGAGTAGGCAGAGTATGCAGAGTTCAGGAACAGAACCTTGATGGTAACACTCACACTGTAGTCTCTTAGAATAGCCCAGGAGATGGAATGAAGTAGGCCCTCGAGGGGCGAGTACCTGGTTCCAGGGAAAGCTCTGAGAGAGAGATGGTAACTCTCTGGTGTTGTAGGCAGCGGAGACTTCCTGGCAGAAGTTATATTCAGTAGCAGGTCCGGGAACGTGGGCTCTCGAGGAGTGAGTACCGGTTCCAGACTGCGACCTGAAAAGTAAAAGAGAGAGTGAGGCCACCAAGGAGTGGGTACCCCTGGTAAAATCCGAGGAGGCAGAGTAGCAAGGTATGCAGAGAGCAAATCCCATCCGCAGCGATACCTAGAGGCAGCTAGGTAGGAAATCCTTTGCTAGCTCGATTAGTTAGCGAAATGAAAGACCTTTAAATATCCGAAGATGATGATGTCATCTCAGGGGGACGCCCCTGAGGTTCGCACCACTGCTGGTACTTGAGTCGGGGCCGTGCCATGCGCGCGCCCTTAGGTCTCAGGAGAACATGGTGGAAGGCAGCGTCTAGTCGGTCCGGGAACGCCGGAGGAGGTCGGCAAGATGATGCCACGGCAGCTAAACTTCCATCAACCCAGGAGGGAGTCGCCAAAGAGGTAAAGAGGGCAGAGTGGAGACATCGGACAGCGATGGTCGCAATAGCCACAGAATACCAGACAAGCCTCAGACCTTCAAGCCTTCATAAAGCTACTGAAAACATGGATTTTCTAACCATCTTCGGACCTCCTTGAACAGACTACTACATCTGAAGAGATCTCTTTCCTAATTACATTGCCCCTGCCAGACCACGTGCTTTCAGGCTTATTGGCAAAACTGTATGCATATATATTTACCTTTCTTAACGTCCGTTCATGTGCCCTGCCAACACCCACCCACTCAGACATCCTACACTGTAAATAATAGTTAGCTATTGTCTAGGTGACTCAGATTCCATGTTCTATACACGAAAGCAACTACCAAACTACTGTATTATCATTAATTACACTGTAATATTAGTCCTTTGTACCTTGCTCTGAATTCTGCTGGAAAAGCATGCAACAAATAAATGATTATGATGACGACAAAAGGCAGAATATAACCAAAAAAAAAAAAAAATCAAAGTACAAGAAAATAGTGCAGCAGGGGCTGACTCCCATGACTTTCTATGCGGCGAAAAAAATTTAAATTGCATTTTGCTCCCATTAGAAATACTGGGTGCTATGGTGGGTAAAAGGGCAACCCAGCCAAATGTATGCCTCCTGTGAGCTGGAATAAATATATTTTAGATAGGGGTCTTCAGAAGCTGAACAAAACCTGAACATCTAGAAGGGTAAACAGACACATGGGGATGAGAGCACTGCACAGCAGAATTGAATAAAAGAATAGAAGCAGTATCCACCCTGCTCCAAATCCTTTTTTTTTTTTTGAAGGGGGGAGGGAAAGTTTCCAAATAATTTTCAGCTTATATGAATTTTCAAAACTGGGAGAAGAATGTACATCCAGCACATGCGAGTGTCCACCTGATTTTATAAACTTGCCACCTGTACACACACAAGGAGCAGAATGTGCACAGGGCATGGGTATTCCAGGGCAGGGCTAAGAGATATGCAGTTATGCAGCTACTCGCCTGGATCTGCATCCAGGTATATTTCTTAGGGGTGGTAGCCCTGAAAAATGTAGCTTACCTTTCGTTTTTATGCTGTATTGTTGTTTTGGGTTTTGTTTTTTTTAATTTTTTGTTCTGCTATTTCATTAAAAAAAATTATTCAAAAAAACAGAGCCCCGCCTACCCTCCCAATCCCCCCCCCCCCCCCCCAAGGACTCACTACAAACACCCGGTGATCTGGCAGGGGGCCCGGGATCCACCTCCCGTTCCTGGTCGGCAGCTGCCCTCATTCAAAATGGCAAGGTGTAAGCGTCTGAATAAAGCTATTTCTAGCTAAATATGAACTGCCTGAGGAGTCTGACTCAAAGGGGAGGGGGTGCAAACTACAGAAAATGGGTGGGTCATGAGGACATAGCTATAGCCTGGGCAAACGCATGTTATAAAATTCCCTCCCTTGCGCATCTGACTGCCAATTCCCAGCTGTTCGCGTCCATGCTTAACATTAGGGACACGCATACTCGCCCCAGACCTATTTTGTAATATGTGCATGTACCTGCGCACAGGATATAAAATTGCCGCATACCTTGCCGCACAACCATGTTTATATGGGTGCACACTTTAAAGTCACCGTCAGACTGAATAGCATCCAAATAGTCCACAGTATTCAGCCACAATCACCTCCTGAAGGATGATCTTACTGCTTTTTTTTTTATTTGCTAGCACTGTTCTCCATATAGCATTTGACAATTAAATGTTTCCTTCTGTCATCTTCTACATACAAAAAGCAAGCCTGGGACTGGAATAAAATGCAAATATGGACGTGTTTTCTTTTCCATTCCTCATTTATCTCATTCATGCCTACCAACATGAAAAGCTTTGAAGTATGATAATCTCCAAAGGCATACAGTCTAATTCCTGATTTCCATTCAAAAATCTGTGATCTCTAAGAGGTCAATTTTAAAGCACGCGTGGGTGCATATGTACACACATTTGCCAGGTCGTGCACATGGACACGGCAATTTTAAAACATATGCACGTATATGTGTACATATGTGAGCTCAAATTTATACTGACGCACGCATATACACGCAAATGCCAACTTAAGCATGTAAGTGGGGGGAATTTTAGTAAATAAGCGGGCTGACGCTATTACCTGTTTCCCCAGTTCATCTCCGTTCGCCCCAGTAAAGGAGAGGTCTGCCTAAACCCACTAGCTAACTTGCCTCCCTTTTACCCTAATAGCCCCAACCCTTAAAACCCCGCTGATTAGCTTAATTTTTATTTTATTACTTGTGCTCATAAATACTTACACACAGACTTCATGGTACAGATTCGGCCCACCCAAGTTTTGTGCGCGTAATGGGAGATAGGCACGTGGTCACAGGCCTTTTAAAATCTGCGTGATGTGCGCGGGTTCGAGACATCTGTTTTGGGGCACATAAGGCTTTTAAAAATCGACCAGTTTCTCTTGCAAACTCAAAATAACCACTGTGCACTTTGCAGGTTTGTTTAAATATTGGACTGCAGAGAGCATGCAACTCGTGTAGTTTTTCCTTTTGGAAATTTGCCTATCAGTGTGTTACATTCAGCATCAAAAAACACAATAAAACGAATGTATTTTAACAATTATTTAAGTTAATTCTAAATATCTTCCAATTGTAATAGACAAGTTCAACAAATCAGCACGTTTCTTCACTTGAAAGTGAAACTGACCATACCCAACAAAGTATTTTTGCTGAAAACGTATTTTACTTTTTCTTAGCCACGGCAGACTGTAACTGAATCGGAAATCATTCTTAATGGACTTCCTCCCTCGAGAATGATGCAAATGACATGTTTGTTTAGCCGTCATTTGCTTTGTGCTATTATTAATGCCTCTCTTATTAAAATGAAAACATAGTACCATCTGCTAGGCAGAATTCTTTAATGCATATAGAAACATGCTGAATTTCCAATATAGTATAAACAGTTGTGAACATTTCTACTTAAGATGAAAAATATCTTTATTGCAAAGTTTTGGATGTTGTAGATATATCTGCATATATGACAAGTTTTCTAAAAGTGAAACTTGCTTACATTGAACTCTGGCGGTTGACAAGAATATTATTTCCATGATAATTCTAGTTTACACAGATGCATTAATTTTCCATATATAGAAAGAAAAGCTGTATAATCTCTACATGGCTTAATAATTGAGGCCAAGCCTTGGACTAAATCACAAGAAGAATTAGTTCAAACTATGGGATGAGCCATCTGCCTGGAGAAAGCCTTTACATTAACCCAGAGAGGGATTTTGATTTATGTTATTTTAGTTTTCCAAATCAATTTGCTCTAAATCTGTTTGTGCTCTTCTTGACTTTGTAGTGCTAAATAACCAGAAATGAGCAACTGGTACAGTAAATGTAACAAATAATAAAAGAATATGCACTTCATATTATTTCTTTAAATACATTTTCCAAGGAAAGAAGTAGGAATAATTGAAAAAGTGTTGGATCTCTAACACTCAGAGATGGCATCTGGCATTTTTTGTTGTAAATGCTGGATATATTGATTCCAATTTAAGATTTTAATATAGATTTTTGAGGCCCTGAAGGGATCTGGTTCATCATATTTGAAAAGCGCTTCAGGCTTTTATGTGCCTACTTGGGCTTTATGGTCAGTTTCCAATGGTCTCCTGGAAAAAAATGTGTTTTAGTTGTGATAGGGCTAGGGATGAGGACTCTTCCAGAATAGAATTATAACTTTGGAATTCTTTGCCTAATAATATTTGTTTAATTGATAATTTTTGTGCTCTTCAGGAAACTGATAAAAATGTGATTATTTGAATTGTCTTTTCATTTAGTTTATTGATTTGATTAGTTGCTTTTCATTATACTATCAAAGCAGTGAATAACATTTATTGTGCTTTTTTATTTAATATATTGTTGATAATATCCTTGCTTGTGTTTTTACTATAATTTTATTTTAAATTAATTATTTAATTGTAAATTGTTAAACTCCATGGCGTATATTTTAAAAGAGAGCGTGCGAACAAAAGTCCGCTGGATTTTATAAGATACGCGCGTAGCCACGCATATCTTATAAAATCTGGGGTCGGCGCGCGCAAGGGGGTGCACATTTGTTCAACTTGCACGCGCCGAGCCCTGCGCGCGCTGCCCGTTCCCTCTGAGGCCGCTCCGAAATTGGAGCGGCCTCAGAGGAAACTTTCCTTCCACCCCCCTGCACCTTCCCCTCCATTCCCCTACCTAACCCACCCTCCCGGCCCTATCTAGACCCCTCCCCTACCTTTATGAGAAAAGTTACTACTGCCTCCGGGGAGTAGTAAATTACGCGCCAGCGCGGCAGGCCCCGACACAGGCCGCTGTGTCGGGGCACTTGGCCACGCCCCCGGACCGCCCACACCCCCCCGAAAACGCCCCTGATCCAAAACCGTGCCCCCTGGCCACGCCCCCAACTGCCCCTTTTTGCAAGCCCCGGGACTTACTCGCATCCCGGGGCACGCGCAGGGGGTTTTAAAGGGTAACGCGCGTATCTTATGCGCGTAACCCTTTTAAAATCCGGCCCCATGTTTTTTTCACAAACTTTTCTTGAGGTTTTCTTGATATATTTCACTTTGAGCATTTTTAATGGAAACAGGTAAGAAATGTCATTTGTTTGTAAGTGGCAATGTGTTTTTCATTGGTTATAATTTTAACTGCAAGTTGTGATTCCTCTTATTAGATCCTTATAACATTTCTTAAAAAATGATGATGTGTATTACAAGCAGGAGGAATTCTCAAAGAGTCTTGTATAACAACTGTTTTTGGATACATTTTATTCTGTTCAAGGGAAAGGTCTCTTAATCTGCAAAGAGCCTGGTTTTCTCTAGGTCCCATATGGCTCTTAGAACTTGGTATGGCTTGAATTAATTTGTAAAGGTTTCACATTTCAGATAATTATTAATAGTATAGATTTACTTATGTTTTAACTGAGCTAATAGCTCAATACAGGTTTGTGACATATAATTTGCATCTCCTCAACTTTTCCAGCAACTTGTGTCATGAAACTGCTTTATAAATTTCCTGGTATCTTTCCTCGGAGAACCCTGGGACTTACGCGAGTCCCGGGGTCTGCGCGCGCCGGTGAGCCTATGTAAAATAGGCTCACCGGCGCGCAGGGCCCTGCTCGCCTAAATCCGCCCGGATTTGGGCGGATTTAGGCGAGCAGGGCTCTTAAAATCCGCCCCTAAGTGCATCACTGCTGCAGACTGTGAGGATAACTTTCAAAAGTGCTTGTGTGCACACAGTTACGCATGTATGTGGGTGCACACAAAGTTGATACTGTATTTTAAAACCTGCATAGAAAGAGTACACAAGTGCTCATGTATGTAAAAGCCATGTCCTCTCAAGTTCAGACAATTCAGATAAATGCCGATTTATCCAACTAAGTAGCAGCACGTAGCCGGATAAGTCCAAAAAGCGATATTTAGATGGGTAAATAACACTTTTCAAACTTATCTGGCTATAAAGACCCTCTGTTACTTAGCCAGATAAATTGGAATATAGCCAGATAAGTGCCACTACTTATCCAGATAAGTTTAAATTTGTCCAAGTAGCAAGAATTGCGTTACTTAGCTGAATAAGTCGGAAATCAGCTGGCTAAGTGCACGCAACTCATATACCCTTGTATTTGTACTTCCAGTTTTAAAAGAATACACGTGTAGGTTTAATCTTGTTAATTTGACACTTTTACCCCGTTGCCTTTAAAAAACGCCGGTCGAGGGATTTTATAGCATGTGCACAGCAATGAAATTTCCAGTTTTACCAAATTAGTCTACCATTTCTTCAGCCTGAAATTCCCCATTTCACCCAGACCCCCCCACCAGGTCATTTTTTTCCACTATTGAGATATTTGTGATCATTTATTCCAGATATTGAGCAAGAGTAAATATACGCAAGTAAAAAACTTAAGTACATCACTTTAGCAAATTATAAAATAGCAACTCAAAGGTGAATTTTAAGTCCTGCACATGGGAGCATACGCACGCAGCAATTTTATAACATACCCACGTATATGTGCACCTGTTATAAAATAGGCTTTACGCACATCATGTGCACACAATTTTACAATGATACACGCATCTGCATACAAATGCCACCTCGATCGCCTAATTGGGGGGGATTTTAGTAAATACGCATGCCAATACAATTATGTGTTTCCCCAGTTCATTCCCAGTTCGCCCCAGTAAAGGAGAGGTCTTCCTAAAACCCCTAGCTAACTTGCCTTCCTTTTACCTTATTAGGTCCAACCCTTAAAACCTTGAGGACAGATTTTCAAAGGGTTATGCGTGTAACCCCCGAAAAGCTGCCCCTTCCACCCCCTGTGCGTGCCGAACCTATCTTGCATAGACTCGGTGGCTCACACAAGCCCCATGACACGCGTAAGTTCCGGGGCTTTCCTGGGGGGCGTGTCAGGGGCGTGGTTCCAGCCCAGGGGCATGGCCACGGCCTCCAGACCAGCCCCTAGACTGGAACATAGTGTGCCGGCAGCCGGCCGAAGCGCACAAGTTACACCTGCCTCGGGCAGGCGTAACTTGTAAAATAAAGGTAGGGGGGGAATTAGTTAGGGCTGGGGGTGGGTTAGATAGGGGAAGGGAGGGGAAGGTGGGGGGGGGCCGGAGGGAATGGAGGATGGCTGCGCGGCTCGGCGTGCACAGGTTGCCGATTTTGCACAGCCTTGCGCGCGCCGACCCTGTATTTTATAACATGCGCGCACCTTTTAAAATCTACCCCCTACTGAGTATCCTAGTTTTTTTTGTTTCATGATTTTTAAGTCATCCATAGCAGCAGATAGGGACCCTAGTGTGCGCTGGTGTGCGTAAATACTTACACACTAGTTTCATTCATATTTCCTGGAACACCCATGCCCACACCCTGCCCCATTTATGAAAAGAAATGTTTGCTCACCTACCGGGAGATACGCATGTACCCGGGCACTTCTTAAAATCTGCGCAGGGCACATCGGGCCGATACTCGCATGTATCCCCTGGCTTTTGTGCATGTAGGACTTTTAAAGTTCACCCACCATTTCTAAATCTACAAATTTTACATTATAATGACTCATCTAGTACATAAATTCACATTGATTCTCCTCTATTATATTCTTTCAAATTGTTTGTCTTAGAACAATTTTTTACTATCAATTTTTTTTGGGGAGCATTGCTTTTTCTCTGAGTACCTCATCAGGACTGTATTCTATCCTATGCTGGAAACCAAAAAGGTTAATCACTTATTTGAAGGCCTACCATTTAAATGGTACTGAACAAGAATTTTACATATAAACTCCAATTAAAATCAAAGCTCTATAGAGAGATAGTAACAATCTATAACACATCTAAAAAGCAAAGACTTGCCAAGGATCAATGACATTGATCTAATCTTTTGTAGATTTTTTTCTTCTTAATGCACAGGCCTTTGGCTATTCTAGGTGATGGCTTTAAATTGTACACTTATGAGTACATTTTCAAAGGGCTTACGTGTGGAAAAATAGCATATGCAAGCATAAGCAGCCTGCATTCACTTGCATGTTATTTTACAAACTTCAAAAGTACACATGCATTTTCAGTTTCTCATACAAATTTACCAAAGCAAAAAAGGGATGGTCTAGGGGCGTTCTGGGGTGCAGTCAAAAGGTACCGGTGGAAGTAGCTATTTTATAATAAATGTATGCAAATACTTTAGCCAACTTAATTCATGCAATTTTACACCTGCTAACAGATTTGAGCAAGTAAAATCAGACTTGTCTGTTCTCTGTTATTTTTGTCTTGATTAGATTGTAAGCTCTGTTGAGCATGGACTGTCTCTTATGTGTTGTCTGTATTGCATTACATAGGTCAAGGAGCACTATAGAAATATTAAGTAGTAGTAGTAGTACTAGTGATTGAATGAACTGAGGGTGAAGTACTAGAAGGTCTTGGTGAAGTGGAGGACTGGGTGAACTAGCAGAGGTCTCAGCAAACTGGTGATTTCAAGTATGCTGCATATTTTAAAATATACCTGTCTCCACATATAAATCAGGATTTAATGGACACATCTTTCTTGTGTGTAACATATACACGCATAGGGGTAGATTTTAAGAGGCGCGCGAACAGCCTACTTTTGCTTGCGCATCAGACTCAAGCAAAAGTACGCTGGATTTTAGTAGATACGCGCGGAGCCGCGCGTATCCACTAAAATCCTGGATCGGCGCGCGCAAGGCTATCGATTTTGTATAGCCTGCGCGCGCCGAGCCGCGCTGCCTCCCCCCGTTCCCTCCAAGGCCGCTCCGAAATCGGAGCGGCCTCGGAGGGAACTTTCCTTTGCCCTCCCCTCACCTTACCCTCCCTTCCCCTACCTAACCCACCCGCCCGGCCCTGTCTACACCCCCCCCTTACCTTTGTCGGGGGATTTACGCCTCCCGGAGGGAGACGTAAATCCCCGCGCGCCAGCGGGCCTGCTGCGCGCCGGGCCGCGACCTGGGGGCGGGTACGGAGGGCGCGGCCACGCCCCCGGGCCCTAGCCACGCCCCGTACCCGCCCCCAAAACGCTGCCGACACGCCCCCGGAACGCCGCGACGACCGGGCCCGCCCCCCGACACGCCCCCCTCCGAGAACCCCGGGACTTACGCGAGTCCCGGGGCTCTGCGCGCGCCGGGAGGCCTATGTAAAATAGGCTTCCCGGCGCGCAGGGCCCTGCTCGCCTAAATCCGCCCGGTTTTGGGCGGATTTAGGCGAGCAGGGCTCTGAAAATCTACCCCATATGTTTTTAAAATAGGTTGGGAAAACTAAGCACTTTCATTGCATTACGAATATACGCTCATTCTGAAACATGCACGCATACTTTCACAGCTGAGCTAGACTGTATTTTATGGACTGTAGAGCAAGCCAATGCATAGTTTATGAAATACTATGATAAATCTTTGCATGTCCACTTACATGCACAAATCGAGTAACTCAAATAGGTTTGAAAGTTATCCTCTGGGGAGTGAATTTTCAAAGGAGTTACATGCGCAAAGGAAGCATAAATTGTATCAATTTTCAAAAACTCATTTACATGTGCAAAGTTTTTTGAAAATTCAGTCCTATGGAGTGAATTTTCAAAGAAGCTTTGGGGTACATTTTAAAAAACAGCGCGCACGGGTACTTTTGTTCGCATAACCGGCATGAACAAAAGTACTCCTGATTTTAAAAGATACGTGCATAGCCGCGCGTATCTCTTAAAATACGGGGCCGGCGCGCACAAGGCTGCGCAAAATTGGCAGCCTGCGTGCGCCGAGCCGCGCAGCCTGCATCCGTTCCCTGCGAGGCCGCTCCAAAATCGGAGTGGCCTCGGAGAGAACTTTTTTTTTGTCGTCCCCCCCCCACCTTTCCCTCCTTTCCCCTATCTAACCCACCGCCCAGGCCCTACCTAACCCCCCCCCACACACACACACCTTGTTCGATGGAGTTATGCCTGCTGCTGGCAGGCGTAACTTGCGTGCGCTGGCTGGCCAGGCCCCGACACAGGCCGCTGTGTCGGGGCACTTGGCCACGCCCCCGGACCGCAGACACGCCCCCAGCCCACCCATTTTAGCAAGCCCCGGGACTTACACGCATCCCGGGGCTTTGCACGCGCAGGTGGCCTAATCAAAATAGGCACGCCGGCGCGCAAGTACCTGCGCGTATAAATCTGGCAGGATTTATGCGTGCAGGGCTTTTAAAATCTACCCTTATATCCTTAAAAGTAACAATATTCAGAAAACATTTTATACATGTAAATTCTTTTGAAAATTACCTCCTACGAAGTAATTTCCATTACTGCATATGTGTGCATAAGTGGACATACAGAGATTTATCCTAGTATTTTATAAACTGTTTAACTGGAGCTGCAGTTTATTACATACCATGTAAAGCTCCAAAAGTGCACGCGTATGTTTCAGAATGAGTGTTATTTCCAAAGCAATTAAAGCACTTACTTTCAGTGCTGTACCAAGGGTCTCCAGCACCCAGGGGCCTCTCCAGAGCCCCCACACCATCCTTCTTGTACTAATGCTTAAGGTCACAGAAAATCAGTGGCATCTCTAGACAGAAGAATTTGGCGGTGGGAGAGGAGCCAAAATGACATTTCTCATATCACACCCTGCTTTAAAATTGGCAATTAAAAAGTCTCGATAAGAAAATCCAAAAGGTCTTCTGCGTAATTTTAATAATCTGGCTAATTTCACACTTCTGCTAAAACTGCTACCGGTATTAGAATTATTTGATAGTCTCAATCAACTAATTCTATATGGCTATGAGAGTGAAGTCTGGAATGTATACAGGATGGGAAAGAATGTCAATACAAATCCTGCACCTCCAGTTCTGTAACTCTGCATCCATAGAAATTCCCTCAGCAATGGAGCTTGGATGTCTCCCTTACAGCTCATATACAAAAAATATTTTCAAATTCTGGTGTTAACTCACAGTCAGGCCGATACAGTAAAGCGCAGCCGCAGTTACCCCGTTTCTAACCCGCTGTATACTCAAAATTTCACCACGTAAGTCTAACCCGCGATTCACTATCTGTTTTTACCGTTCCTTACCACTTCTTTACTCGACGCGTATCCCTTTCCGCCCGCGGCATGTATATGTATGTAAACGAACCGATTAACTATTCCCTCCCATACAGTAAAGTGTGCCCCGACTATCGCCTTTTTAGCCTGCTATCTTGCCTCGTCTTTAACCTACTAATTTACCACCTACCCTGACCCTTGCGTTAGTGTGGTTCAGTGGTTGCTCAGCATATTCAATTTAAAGCTTTAACCTTGGTATTTAAGGCTCAGCATGATCCCATACATTCCATTGCACTGTCTGTATACACAAGAATGTAATTATCTGATTCTACCACCAAAAGCCGCCCAGTCCCAAACCAACCCAATCCACAGAAAAAAAAAATATGCTTCTCGCATGTAGCCGCCCAGTCCCAAACCAAACCAACCCAATCCAATCCAAGCCCAAGCAGAGAGAGATGAAATTTCACAGTCCCAAACTTTCCCCCAGGCCCCGCTCACCTGCCCTGGCTGCGGCCACGCAAGCTCCCAGCAGCAGCAGTAGAAGTAGAAGTAGAAGGGCAGCGAGAGAGAGTGGCTTCAGCAGCCCCGCTGGCGAAGATGAATACGTGCACGCCTGTAGGTCCAATATGGGCACTCAAGGCAATGAAGGCGCATGCGCACACGCCGTGACCTCCGACGTCCAGCCGGTCATGGCGTGGGTGCATGCGCCTTCGCTGCCTTGAGCGTCCATATTGGACCTACAGGCGTGCACGTATTCACTTTAGCCGGCGGGGCTGCTGAAGCCGCTCTCTCTCGATGCCCTTCTACGGCTGCTGCTGGAGGCTTGCGTGGCCGCGGCCAGGGCAGGTGAGCAAGGGCTGGGGGAAAGTTTGGGACTGTGAAATTTCATCTCTCTGCTGGGGCTTGGATTGGGCTGGTTTGGTTTGGGACTGGGCGGCTAAGTGCGAGAAGCATTTTTTTTTCTGTGGATTGGGTTGGTTTGGGGCTGGACGGCTAAATTTCGTCTCTCTCTGCTGGGGCTTGGATTGGGTTGGTTTGGTTTGGGACTGGGCGGCTAAGTGTGAGAAGCATTTTTTTTCTGTGGATTGGGTTGGGTTGGTTTGGGTTGCGCTCCCTGCCTTCGATTGCCGGCTGCTGGGGCTTGCTGGCACCGGGCGCTCAAGGCAGCTGGGTCTGTAGGAGAGCCATCCACTTCCTGGTACCTGTCATTTAAAACGTCATTTGAAATAACATTTCTATAACATACTGTATAGCGCCTATACAGTAAAATGGATTGCGCTTCATGGACGCGCGTTGGACGCGGGTTGGACGCGGCTTGCATTTGCATGCCATTTAAATACAGTATCGAGCGGTAGGTGATCTGAACTGTGCGTGCGGCTAACGCGGGTGCGCCGGGCACTAACGCACCTATTTCTATCACCCCTTACTGTATCGGCCCGAGTAATAGCAGCACAAACACCTTCCACCAGACACATTGTGAACCAACACAAAACCCAGCAAAAACGATAACTCAATCTATTCAGGAGATCTATCATAACGTAACAGTAGTAACACCAAGGACTCAAACAACAAAAACCCTACCTATGAAAAAGCACAGGTAAATATTACACTGGGTCCCAGAATACCAATACACCACCTACTGGGGAAATAAAACAAACCCGATTGCTATAGATCCCTTCACAGACACTACATGCTAGCAGAATCTCTCATTTTGGTTACACACACAGAGTAGAGACAGACCCTCACCAAATACAGAATAAAGGATCACAAAATAAAACCAACAATATGCAAACGAAAACAGAAATGGAAACCCCAAGAAGTCAGACTCTGTGTGTAACAATGCAAAAACAGAACCACCATTCCTCATAAAATAAATAAAATCAAGAAACATAAAGCAGCAATTATAACAGTAAAACCATACTAATAAAAGAATATTTTAAAACCACTTACAAATAGAATAAGTTCTATTAATTAAAATCATATACATTTTCTTTAAATTTCCCAAGCACTAATAAAATATTTCAAAACAGCACACATACCCAATAATTAAAACTAATAAGGGTAAAAAAAAATTCCCTGCTGTCCATACCTGGGAAATCTTGATTTCCAGTCGCCCTGAGATTGTCGAGGATTAGGGGGTTATGGGGGCTCACAAACTTTCTCTCTCTCTCTCTCTCCCACTCACACGTATTTGGCTGTCCATTCTCTCTCACACATACACTGTCACATACACACACACCTACATGCTCTTATACACACTTACAATCTCTCTCTCTCACAGACAAACTCTCAGGCTTTAAGACCCTCTCTCTCCCCCCAAGCCCGACACACAAGCTCTTATTCCCCCAGATTCCCTCATACACACACACACTCTCACTGGCTCCCTAACATACACAGACACACACCCAGGCAAGTTCTCATTCATTCACACACCACTCCCCCCCCCCTAACATGCACGCATTCATTCTCACACACACAGGCACCCATTCTTTCTCACACACACATACACCCCCAGGCAGGCATCCATTCATTCACACACGCACACTCCCAAGCAGATTCCCATTTATACACATGCACACACTGAAGGCAGATCCCCTCTGGTTTTTTTTTGCCAGCAAATTTGGAGCCTCTCTATTTCCTCTGCAATCACTGTCACTGCTACTGCATGGCTATTGGGGAGGCGCCGAATGCCGCTACTAGCACTGGAGTCCATTCTGCTGCCTCCTCTGTGCAGGCCCCATGGTATTAAAAATTTGTACATCACAAGATCAGCATAGAGAAAGTGCTACACTTGCACATTCCCAAAGATGACATATACCAATCACTACAAATTCAAATTTGTTTTTCACCTTTTCTGTCTGGTCTTACTTTTCAAATCGGTTGGTCACAGGCTTTTTTTTTTCCATTTTCCCTTTCTTGATCGTTTGTTAATTCCTTTTACAGGCACTCTTTTTTCTGTTTCTTCTCTCTCCACCTGTCTTCTTCCCTTCCTCCCTCAAATACACACTCAGGCTTTCATTCTCACATGCTGTCTCTCTCTCTCTCTCTCTCACATACACACACATTTGGACTCTCATTCTCACATGCTGTCTCTCTCTCACACATACACACACACATGCTCTTACTCTCACATGCTGCCTTACACAAACACACTGGCTCTCACTTTCACATGCTGTCTCACACACAGAGGCTATCAATGCTGTCTCCAAACATAAAGGGGTGGATTTTAAGAGCCCTGCTCGCCTAAATCCGCCTAAATCCGGGCAGATTTAGGCAAGCAGGGCCCTGCGCGCCGGTGCGCCTATTTTACATAGGCCTACCGATGCGCGCAGAGCCCCGGGACTCGCGTAAGTCCTGGGGTTTTCTGAGGGGGGCGTGTCGGGGGCGTGCCCGGTCGGCGCGGCGTTTTGGGGGCGTGTCGGCAGCGTTTTGGGGGAGGGCCCGGGGGCGTGGTTATGGCCCGGGGCGGTCCGGGGGCGTGGTCGCGCCCTCCGTACCCGCCCCCAGGTCGCGTCCCAGTGCACCAGCGCCCCGCTGGCGCGCGGGGATTTACGTCTCCCTCCGGGAGGCATAAATCCCCCGACAAAGGTAAGGGGGGGGGGTTTAGACAGGGCCGGGCGGGGAGGGGAAGGGGAGGGGAGGGCAAAAGAAAGTTCCCTCCGAGGCCGCTCCGATTTCGGAGCGGCCTCGGAGGCCTGCGAGGCTGCGCGGCTCGGCGCGCGCCGGCTATACGGAATCGATAGCCTTGCGCGCGCCGATCCAGGATTTTAGCGGCTACGCGCGTATCTACTAAAATCCCGCGTACTTTTGCTTGCGCCTGATGCGCCAGCAAAAGTACGCCAATTTGCGCGGTTTGAAAATCTACCCCAAAGGCTCTCACTCCCACACAGTCTCTCAGCTTACTCACTCTCTCTCACACACAATCTCAACTCACTTTCATAAACACACACGCACAGCCTACAGGGCCTCAGCCTCCCTCTCTCCTCTGGGCCTCCTTTTCTCAGACCACCATGAAGTGGGATCCACAGCGGCCCTGCTAGTGAGCTTCCTCTTCTTGGGCCACCATGAGGTAGGATCTGCAGCGGCCCTGCCTCAAACGCTGCTCCTCTTCTGCACGCGAGCTGATGCTCCTCCTCCTCCTTCTTGCCCATGCGGTTCCAACAACATTTTTCTTCTGGGGCTGCACAGGCAGGAAGGAGAAAGAGTACCTGGAAGTTTGGAGGTGAATTTTTTTTCTTCATGCCATAGTGGGATCATTGGCTACTCCTGCCCCTCCTTGATATTCTGCTGTTTACTTAGGTGTGTAAAAACAAAAAAATAACATGTACCTGTAAAAACAGGTACATTGTAACATACACATTTATACCTTTTGAAAATACTTTCTTGCACATTTGAAATCAATACCTGTGCCAGTTCACCCATTTCTTCTGCAGTTCACCTAGACCATTCTGAAACCCCCACCCCAGTTCATCCAGCCCTCCCACCCAAAAATTGCAGATTTCAATTCTGCTAATAAATTATCAGATGTAAAATTGCATGAAAACCAGGGCCTTCAAAGGCTGTTTGAATCAAACTTCCCTTAACCTTTGTCTTGGAAGCAGAGAGCAATGTTGGAGTTGTATCAAAAGTATCAGGCTTAGGCCTGGATTTATCAAAATGCACTGAATATCGTCTGCGATAGAAAAAGGGGCATTTTTTATGGTAATAGGCAGTTTATCGCAATTTGCGCTAATACCTATGCGAAGAGTGATAACTTTTTTGCACTTTGAGATAAGTGCCAAAATGTGGTATTTCCTACATACAACCACTGGGGGGACCATGTTTACTATCAGGGCCACTGAGGGGGGGGGGGGGGGGGGAGAGAGAGAGAGAGAGAGAGAGCACACCTAGCCAATCTAGCTTGATGGTCAAGCTAGGCTGAGAGAACATTGCACAAATATCATCTTTGAGTGAGTTTCCTCCCTCCGAGGGTCATCAAATCTTCACAAGAGAGCACTGTTCTGTTCGTACGTCTCACTTTGAATGTCAAAGTGGCCCCTAATCCCTACACTAATCCCTAAACCTCACCTCGAGTTATTAGGTGGGCCTCCCATAGAGATAGGGTTAGGGCATTATGGCTAGTCTCTCTCTCTCTTTCAATGCAATAAAGCTTTACTGCAAGCTATCGCACGGCTTAACGCTACTGAAAAAGGTGTAGCTAAAATCGGCATTAAAGCCGTGCGATAGGGCTTTGCAAAATGGTAAACCCAGCCCACTCCTAACTCCTCCTCTTTTTCAGATTTGCATTGCGCCGTACGATATGGTACTATCGCATGTGTTAAAGGCACATGCGTTAAGGACTTATCGCATGCATTAACAGCGCTTTTCGAATGCGATAAGCCCTTAACACATGCGAAAACGCCTTATCGCATTTTGATAAATGACCCTATTAGTGTTTGAGGGTAGTGAGCGCCGCATCAGCAAGTTTATTTGTTCCCCAAACTGTAAAAGTCGGGGCCCTCGTTGCTTCCTGCCTGAATCCAACTCCCCGTTTCCCACTGTTGGAGATGCTCTCTGCTTCAAATCTCTCTTATAAATTAGCAACGTCAGTGCTTCCCTCTTTTCCCCGCCCCAGATCACTCTTAGACATCCCCTTTTTTGTGCCGGTAAATGTGCATATGAAACCAAAAATATGCACATATTTTTGGTTTCATATTTTTGGTTTCATATTTTGTGTACAAGAAAGCATGTACGTGCGTGCAGCCTACTTACACATGTATATGCTAATTTTCCCACACATAACCCCTTTGAAAATGTACTCATTAGGTTTTGAATAAAAGTCATCAGTATCAAAGTATCCCACATACAAATCAGTAACAAATCAGCTTTCTCCATTTAGAAACAATATTTTGAGTTATTACCGTTCTGATGTCCCTACAAAAAAGGAAAAAAATGTATATTTCAAGAGACATAACCGAATGGCAAAAACAAATCAGATACAGAAAGTAACAATTAGAGCAGCTGCTACTATAATCATCCTTTTTTGCCTGATGTCTCATTATTGTGCTATGAGGTTCTATGCTATCGTAGTATTAGGTGTGCATCACAGTTACAGTCAGCTTTTATTCGTAGGTCTTTTTTTTTTTCACACAAACCAGAGTCTACTGTATATAGTGCAAGAATAAATCAAGTCTGAAAAGAAATTAAAAAAAAAAAATCAGTGATATGTTTTTTTTGGGGATTGTATAGAACTGCATTTCTACATACATATTTTAAAAATTAGCTAGCTTGAAGAGGATAAGGCATAAGCTGTAGATGGTGAAGCCTGCCAAATTCCGTTATCGGGTGCTAATCGGCAAGCCACTGAGCAGCTTCACGTTAAAGCAGAGGTATAATTTGCTCAGCTTTAAGAGAGACAAAATATGTCGCAGAGATGAAAAAACACTCTTCCCAATTTGAAAAAGATAAATAGAGCACTTGTGACAGTCCTCTGGAGCTCAGACAATGTAGAATAACATTGCTAACTACTGCCACAGTGTGGTACGACTATAAATATATATATATATATATATAAAAAAATAAAGCAACTCAAGGGTTCAGCTTTTATCTCCCACTTAATACGTAACACAAACAATTGTAAAAATATATTTGCCACTTTTCACACTTTTCATTAACTGGGTAGCTAAACACATTGGTTTAATTTAAGTAACTATATATTTGAAAAATAGATTTTGTTATACTTTATGGGCTATGGCTGTCGGAAGGCCCCCATCCGTGAAAAGTGTTTGCTCCTGAAGCAGTAGCTAAATACCAAAGTCAGGAAATAATAAAACAGATGAAGAAGTGCTGTAAAGGTTTGGTAGGGATGGGGGAAGAGGATTGCCTTTTCCCCTTCCCCAAACATGATCAGGTGGATAGGGGAAGCCTTGCTGGCCCTGTCTGGAGGGTTGCTGGCTGGCAGCACCCTCCATCATGCCTCAAGCCTGAGTGTACCACCTCTGCGGCACTCTGAAGCCCAACCGGCCCCCACCCCTGACAGTCAAGGACTCCAAACGTGGATCCCCCCATGCCGAACAATGATCTGAGCTGCTGGGCTGGCCCAAAGTGGAAGGGGAGGTTTGAAAGTTGCTTTTGAACACACATTTTGCAATTTTGTGACATTCTTGAGCCATTTAGTTGCATTTTTTTTAAACATTATTTCTCATGCTTAAGAGAGCTGTACCGGATGATTCAGGAAATACTTTTGAAGAGATGTACCCCCTATGCATAATCTCCCAGAGTACAGGACACTTTTTTTTAAGAAACTCTGATAGCAAGCAGGCATGCTATTATTTTTGACAGTGTGAAAAACATGTTGAGATTTCTGTGGTTTAGTGACAGGCTAATGAACTGATTCCAAAGGTCTGGTGACTAGAGAACTGGTCATTCAGAAACTGATGTTACATCACAATGGAGGAGGATTGAACAGATTTTCAGTAATCAACAGCTTTGATTAAGCAGCCGATGTACAAAGCCACGAATGGCTTTGCAAGCTTGTTTACATGGATTAAAATGGTAAAACACATTCCTAATGAAAAGGAAGTTTCAGCACCTACTATTGCCATTTTAACATGCATAAGCTTGTGTTTGCGAAGTCATTAGCAACACTTAGGGTAAATTGCTACAGAGCTAATAAAATCATGCAAATCACAACATTAGTGATACAGCCTTAGCAAAATAATATATAAAAAATGTTTCCAAAGCAAAAATGTGTTTTAACTATACCTCAGGCGGGTGTAGTTAAGTTCTTTTGCAATAAAGTCCATGAGGATAACTTAAAAATGAGTGTGCGGGTGCCCATATGTGGGCATGAACACACGTGCTGGAATTTTGTATCATTCGCACAAGTGCACGCACACATTATACAAAAGATGCCTCTTCATGCGTATACGTGCTCCTAATTTTCAGCACTAACACGAGCATCTGCTAATCACGCATTTTCCTCAGGAAATGGCTTTCACGTGTGCAAGTGAGGTAATTTGGTGACATGCAGGAAATGACCGGGTGGCCCTGTTTATTTCTAGACCCCCTGGTTACTAAACCCGCTTTCCCCCCAGACTGCCCAGACCCTTCACCCAGTCAGTAATGGCTATGAGGAGCGATATTTCCATTTACACCTGATAAACAGCATAAGTAAATGGGGCACAGGTAACAGCCATATGCGAGCCGCATGCCCCTGATATAAAATAGCAACTGACGTGTACATCGGTCCATGCCCAGGGACGCAGCTATTTTAGAACATCCGCGCCACTCTGTGCGCCAGATTTTAAGTGGGTGCACAATTCCCACTTCTATCGCATAAGTCCAGGGAAGTTTTGTTTTTTTAAAGGGGCGCACACCGATGCCATTGCTAGTTAAACCAATTCATCCCCAGTTTGACCAGATAAAGAGAAGGTCCTCCAAACCCCCTTAATTGAATTGCCTTTAATCCCTCCAGTTAGCACTGACCCTTAAAACCCCACAGATCTGCCTATTTATTTTATCACTTACACCTTCTCCAGAGCAGAAGTAAACTTATGCGGCAGGGGACGTGGGGGCGCGCCCAGGCATGTAAGTATTTACGTGCACATCTCTGATTCATGCCCCAAAACGCCCGTGCCCCACCCAGACCATGCCCACGCTCCACCCTTTCTTGAAAAGTTTAGAGATGCGCACGTTGCAGGAGATACGGGTATATAAGGGTGGCTTTTAAAATCTGCTCGGCCCATGCGAGCACGACTTATTCGCACATCCGCTAATTAATGTGTGCGCTGGGCTTTTAAAATTCACCTTTAAGCGGGTAATTATTGGCCCTGCCATGGAATGCCCCGTGCTGCCCCCCTCCCACCCCCTTTTTTTAAGGACGCCAATTAATTTGCACTCCAGTATTTGACTGCGTTTGTGTGAAGTTTATAAAATAGGATAGGCACTCATATGTGCTATGTGCGCAACGCAACCGCCAATTTTTGCATGCACGTCTCCTTTAAAATGCGCCTTCACGATTTCAAGCAAACTTTATCGCAAGAAAAAATGCTACAATTCTCATTCCCATAGTATTTAAGTGAACCAGCACTAGGAGGAGAAACCTTGTGTACGGCCAGCTGATTTAGTACACCGGCCCCTTACGTTTGGAAATTTTAAAAAAATGTGATTGATTGCACATCATCCAAGATAAAAATCATTGATGTGGTCGAAAGCAGGTGCAGACTGCACTGTCAAGTGATCAGGCATCCCTTGGTGGGTCCTTGGGTCTGCCCGGGAGCCTCAGTACTGTCCTGTGCATCTGCCAGTTGCCTAGGACAGGAAGAAACAGGAGAGGAGGCCCTAAATTAGGAAGCAGAGTAGCTCTTCTATGCTTATAGTCTGCTCCCTCCCCAATTCACCCCTCCCCTCCTGTTCCATTCAAGAAAGGAGGTAAGGGGCTAGATTAGGAAGCAAAGTGTCTCTTTTTTCTCTGTCTGCTCCAGTTTCTGACATCCTTTCTCTCCTTTTCCTTGCAGGGTGCCTGGGAGGGAAGGAGCTGGGACAGGAAGCAAATAGCTGTTTTCTGCTGAGTTGGATTCCTTGCACAAGCCCTGTGTGCCTATGCTTAAGGAGAAGGAGTGTTCTGGGTGTTGGTGCTGGAGCCAGGGAAGTAGGGGGAGACAGGCAGAGAGAACGTGTGTAAGAGAACTGGGGGTTAGAGCAAGATAGAAAGTTGACGCATGCATCCCCCCACCTCAAATTTCAGGGTGATCACTACTCAAAAGTTTCCAGGTATGGCCTTTGCAGAGTGAGTAGGGAAAGGGATTGGAGGGAGGATATGCAGTTTCATATCACACGCAAACATGGTGGAATGGATTGCCTAGTGCTATGGAACCAGCTCTGGCAATATTTTACAAAGGGAGGCAAGTGCTGATCCCATTCATAAAAAAAAAATAAAATAAAAGCGATTGGGTTAGAAAACTAACCAGCTGTGAAGGAAAAGCATACAGCTGACAAGATATGTTGGATTTGTGGCAAACGGAAAAATCAAGTGAGAGATTAAGCAATGAAATGTATTTAGAAAGTGGTGAAAAATCTTCAGAGGGATAGCTGTTTTAGTCCGGTATAGCAAAAAGTGACGAGTCGTGTGGAACCTTGTAGATTAAATTAATAAACTGGATAGTCTATAAGGGGCCGCCCTACTCCCACCCTCGTCAAAAGTGTAATGCAGATTTAGACCAGTGGTTCTCAACAGGTGTGTTATGAGGTCCTGGGAGCCATGGCACAGGGCCA
Organism: Rhinatrema bivittatum; assembly: GCF_901001135.1. Taxonomy (NCBI): domain Eukaryota; kingdom Metazoa; phylum Chordata; class Amphibia; order Gymnophiona; family Rhinatrematidae; genus Rhinatrema; species Rhinatrema bivittatum. Next base: position 132,810,600 of record NC_042620.1, on the reverse strand, counting down.
GCAGGAGGCTGTTCTCCTCAACAGGCTTGGTGGGAGTTGGTTGATTTCTCCTTTATCGAGCCTAACAGGAAGCCACTCTCACTACCCTTCTCCTCTTGCTGGCCCAGTGGAAGGCTGTTTCCTCCTTCACCCAGATCATAGCAAGACACTGCCAACTCCTGCTCCTCTGAGCCTGAAGGGACACCAAATTTATCTTCCTCCGCTGGGCCTGGAAGTGATGTCTGTTTTGGGAATGTGCGTGACTTCTATCTTTCAACTTTGCTTAGTGTACACGAAAATGTATTTCTGTTTCTAGTTTTATACTGCATGCAGAGTGGCTTTTTGGGATTTCCATTCCAGTTTTTGTCTCCAATCTGTGGCCTTTTATTCTGTATTGGGTGAAGGTCAGTTCTGTGTGTGTGATCAAGGTGAGGTATTTTACTAGCATGTACGCATTTGTATCGCTCTTATTTTTTTGCATTTTCTCATTAGGACATGCACTGATGGTGTATCGCTGTCTTTTCAGTGGTAAGGTCCTCGGAGTTAGTGCTGCTGTGGTATGGCAGATTTGGTACACATTTCCTGAATGGCTTTTTTTTTTTTAACAGATTTTGTATTTTACAATGCACCTGATCGTAGAGGGCGATTGTATTGCTGTTACTGAGATGACACAAGAATCAGAATATCTTTTTAGTACAGTGAGTTCATTGGGAAAAAATCCTAATTTTGCTCTGCACTCATTGTTGGAAGTCAGAGGGTTCCTATGGATGCAAGTATGTGTTTACATTTAGCCCCGTGATGGTCATATGTTCAGGGCATCATGCATGTAAGCATCATCTAGCAGGTGTGTCCCAACAGAAAAAAAGATAGAACCATTGCCAATGCTTTAGACCAACACCAAGTGTAATGAACTTGCCTACTGTGAGGCCTCAATGGGCAGATCTTACCTCCCACTAGCAGAGGGCCTTGGTGGGCTCCTTGAACTATTTATTTATTTCTCCCAGCTCTATGGCCCACACTGCCTGGAGAAGTCATCTTATTCCTGCCTGGACACACATATTCCAGGCTGTACTTTGCCAGAGCTTGGTCCTACTTCATGGCCTTAAGTTTGGTACTATACATGTTTTGTTTCCTGTTTGGTAGTACTTTGTTTTGTGTACCGGTCCTCCCGCAGTGGTCCTGCCCTGCTTCTGTAGGCACCTTCATGACTCCTGGTTTGGGTTCTACATTAGATTGTCTGCCTTATATTTTCTGGTTTTTCCTGTCCAAGTCTTGCCAACTGCCAGCAACAAGGGCTCAACTGAAGATGCCTGCCTATGCTTTTGTTAGAACCAACCAGATGTGCCCACTGATAACTTTCAAACTGCACACAGCGGTATATATACGCTTAGATGGCCATGCACAGATTTATGATAGTATTTTATATGATATATATGATATATATATATATATATATATATTATAAACTATGTGTATCTTAACCCCACAACATGTGTAAGTATGTATGCTTACATGCAAATATATTCAGGGCATTGAAAATGAGTATTTCAGTGTATTAAATACACATATATTTCCTGCCTATTTTAAAAACACACACGTATATTTTATGCACGAAAATAAAGTAGAGCTCATTTGTGTAAATTGCTTTTATGCACATAAGTCAGTATGTTTTAAAACATGTACGCGTAATTGAAATTACAAGTTTTACCATTATTCTACCAGTTCGCCTGGTCTTTTCTCCAGGTGATCGAGACCCACCTGGCTCTTCAACCTGAAATACCCACAGTTTACCCAGACCTCCCACCCGACCAAAAGTACACAATAAACATGTTTAACATAATTTATGCAAGATAATTAGCAGATGTAAAATTATGTGAGTAGATTGGAAAATCTGAGTGAAAATGTCTGGAGGAGAAGGGGTTAGAATGAATGGGAATCTGCCTGTGGTGAGGTTTTATGTGAGAATAAATGGGAGTCTGCCTGGGAAGGTGTGGGTGTCTGTGGGAATCACAGCTGATTTGTGAGTGGGAACCTGTTGGAGTGAAGAAGCCTGTGTGTGTGCTTGTGTGAGAGAGCCTGTGAGAGAGCATGTGAAAGTAACAACATGCATGTGTGCGCATGAGGGAGCCTGAGAGAGAGAACTTGCATGTATGTGTGAGGAACCTTGAAGGAATGAGAGCTAGTTTGTGAAAGAGAGGATATGGATGATGTGAGGGAGTCTGAGAGAGTGAAAGCATGTGTATATGTATATGTGTGTGTGTGTATGTGGGAGCCAGTGAGAGTATGTGTCTGGGGGGAGCCAGTGAAAGAGTGTGTGTGTGTGTGAATGAAAGAGAGCAAGGGAGAGTGAGAGCATGTGTGTGTGTAGGCCAGTGAAATTATGTGTATGCGGGGGAGCTAGTGAAAGTGTGTGTGTGTGAGAGAGACCCAGTGAGAGTGAGAGCATGTGTGTGTGGGGGGGGGGGGTGTGGGGGGGTGAGAGGCCCAGTGAGAGTGACAGCATGTGTTTGTGTGATCCAGTGAGAGCGAGAGCATATGTGTGTAGGTGGCTGCGGAGAGAGACTGCTTCTGTGTGAGGGTGAGATTCCTTGGGTGAGTGCTTGTTTGTTTGTGTGTGGGTCAGAGTTTGTGTGGGTGAGGGAGAATTTGTGAGAGCACTTCTGTGTGTGTGCATACATGTCTGTGAGGGAGAGAGAGAGAGAGAGAGAGAGAAGAGAAAGTAAAATGTGTGCCATACCCTCCCTGCTCCATTGATGACAATTACAAATTGCTGGAAATTTAAAAAATCTCAGGTATGGGAAGTGGGAGATTTTTCATCCTTAAATTTCATTACTGGATGTTATTTGATGTGTCTGTGATTTTGGAAATATTATATTGCTATTTTGGGAAATTTATAAACATTTTTATAATGTTTTTATTATTAGATTTCTGTTCAACAGCTGCTTTGAAATGTTTATCCTTGTCATTAGTATGGCTTTACTATTATGATTGATATTTTATATTTCTTGATTGTATTGTTTATGAGGATTGCTGATGTTTGTTTTTCCACTGTTGCACTCTGTACAGTATCTGGCTTGTTGCTGTTTCTAGTTCAATTTTTATCTGCAAATTTCAATTTACTTTTTCGTCTCTTTTTTCTGCATTTAAGAACATAAGAACATAAGAAAATGCCATACTGGGTCAGACCAAGGGTCCATCAAGCCCAGCATCCTGTTTCCAACAGTGGCCAATCCAGGCCATAAGAACCTGGCAAGTACCCAAAAACTAAGTTTATTCCATGTAACCATTGCTAATGGCAGTGGCTATTCTCTAAGTGAACTTAATAGCAGGTAATGGACTTCTCCAAGAACTTATCCAATCCTTTTTTAAACACAGCTATACTAACTGCACGAACCACATTCTCTGGCAACAAATTCCAGAGTTTAATTGTGCGTTGAGTAAAAAAGAACTTTCTCCGATTAGTTTTAAATGTGCCCCATGCTAACTTCATGGAGTGTCCCCTAGTCTTTCTACTATCCGAAAGAGTAAATAACCGATTCACATCTACCCGTTCTAGACCTCTCATGATTTTAAACACCTCTATCATATCCCCCCTCAGTCGTCTCTTCTCCAAGCTGAAAAGTCCTAACCTCTTTAGTCTTTCCTCATAGGGGAGCTGTTCCATTCCCCTTATCATTTTGGTAGCCCTTCTCTGTACCTTCTCCATCGCAATTATATCTTTTTTGAGATGCGGCGACCAGAATTGTACACAGTATTCAAGGTGCGGTCTCACCATGGAGTGATACAGAGGCATTATGACATTTTCCGTTTTTATTCATCATTCCTTTTCTAATAATTCCCAACATTCTGTTTGCTTTTTTGACTGCCGCAGCACACTGAACCGACGATTTCAATGTGTTATCCACTATGACACCTAGATCTCTTTCTTGGGTTGTAGCACCTAATATGGAACCCAACATCGTGTAATTATAGCATGGGTTATTTTTCCCTATATGCATCACCTTGCACTTATCCACATTAAATTTCATCTGCCATTTGGATGCCCAATTTTCCAGTCTCACAAGGTCTTCCTGCAATTTATCACAATCTGCTTGTGATTTAACTACTCTGAACAATTTTGTGTCATCTGCAAATTTGATTATCTCACTCGTCGTATTTCTTTCCAGATCATTTATAAATATATTGAACAGTAAGGGTCCCAATACAGATCCCTGAGGCACTCCACTGTCCACTCCCTTCCACTGAGAAAATTGCCCATTTAATCCTACTCTCTGTTTCCTGTCTTTTTAGCCAGTTTGCAATCCACGAAAGGACATCGCCACCTATCCCATGACTTTTTACTTTTCCTAGAAGCCTCTCATGAGGAACTTTGTCAAACGCCTTCTGAAAATCCAAGTATACTATATCTACTGGTTCACCTTTATCCACATGTTTATTAACTCCTTCAAAAAAGTGAAGCAGATTTGTGAGGCAAGACTTGCCCTGGGTAAAGCCATGCTGACTTTGTTCCATTAAACCATGTCTTTCTATATGTTCTGTGATTTGGATGTTTAGAACACTTTCCACTATTTTTCCTGGCAGTGAAGTCAGGCTAACCGGTCTGTAGTTTCCCGGATCGCCCCTGGAGCCCTTTTTAAATATTGGGGTTACATTTGTTATCCTCCAGTCTTCAGGTACAATGGATGATTTTAATGATAAGTTACAAATTTTTACTAATAGGTCTGAAATTTCATTTTTTAGTTCCTTCAGAACTCTGGGGTGTATACCATCCGGTCCAGGTGATTTACTACTCTTCAGTTTGTCAATCAGGCCTACCACATCTTCTAGGTTCACCGTGATTTGATTCAGTCCATCTGAATCATTACCCATGAAAACCTTCTCCATTACGGGTACCTCCCCAACATCCTCTTCAGTAAACACCGAAGCAAAGAAATCATTTAATCTTTCCGCGATGGCCTTATCTTCTCTATGTGCCCCTTTAACCCCTCGATCATCTAACGGTCCAACTGACTCCCTCACAGGCTTTCTGCTTCGGATATATTTAAAAAAGCTTTTACTGTGAGTTTTTGCCCCTACAGCCAACTTCTTTTCAAATTCTCTCTTAGCCTGTCTTATCAATGTCTTACATTTAACTTGCCAATGTTTATGCTTTATCCTATTTTCTTCTGTTGGATCCTTCTTCCAATTTTTGAATGAAGATCTTTTGGCTAAAATAGCTTCTTTCACCTCCCCTTTTAACCATGCCGGTAATCGTTTTGCCTTCTTTCCACCTTTCTTAATGTGTGGAATACATCTGGACTGTGCTTCTAGAATGGTATTTTTTAACAATGACCACGCCTCTTGGACATTTTTTACTTTTGTAGCTGCTCCTTTCAGTTTTTTTCTAACAATTTTTCTCATTTTATCAAAGTTTCCCTTTTGAAAGTTTAGCACGAGAGCCTTGGATTTGCACACTGTTCCTTTTCCAGTCATTAAATCAAATTTGATCATAATATGTTCTGCATGTGTGACCAAGGTAAAGGTATTCTGCTAAGTGTGTAGTTTCTGTGGTGGGATCTATAGCAGCCTGACTCGTTCTGTTTTCCTAACAGGAGGTATATTGGTATTTTGGACCTGGTGTAAAGAGAAGACATGCAGCATAAGAAAGACTAGATATACTGCGGTTCTATTTAAAGATCTGTTATTTAATTATGTAATAATTAGGTGTAATGTTTCTCTGTTCCTTACATTGGAGTGGGAAAAACACAAAGGGGCCCCCATACACAAACGTTTGCCCAGGACCCCATAAGTGGATAAAGTAGTCCTGCATGCATAGACTCCAAACTTCACTCTCATATCTATATTAACAAATTCTTTATCATATGACGATGCCATTTAACAGCTTCTCTGAGCAGAAAGCACAGCACAAGCAACTTTAGACATGGGCTACCAGTAAGATAAGAAAATTGTTTATAGAATTTATAGCAACGAGTTGTATATTTTCTTAAAAGTTTTGAGTTGGTCAATGTTAATTTCATTGTAATGTCCTAACCTTGGCGGGGCGGTGGGGGGCTGGGGAAGGGGTGACAACACCAACAGTGCCTAGGGGTTTCAAAAACTTAAATCAGTCCCCAACTATACAGTGCCTATCTGAAACACTGGATCATACAACAGAAGCTGGATTTAAATTAGACTGATGTATTGTGCCATTTTTTTCTTTTAAGATAGCAATTATATCAATAGACTTCAAGTTTCAAATTATATCATTTAGCAAACCTCAGCTATAAATAACAGAGTTAACAGAATACACAATTTCCACAGCTGGTAAGAATGAGCTCCAAGTTTGGGGAGGGGGAGGGGATTCTTGTAGTCATTGTAAGCCTATTCTTGTCTAAAACATTTTATTTTCCACTGATCTCATGCACAGCCTTGCTTGTTATTCTGGAAATGCAACCTTTTCAGTTGTCCTGTCTTGAATCATCATCTCCCTCCCCCTCCACGTACAAATGCGCATAATAGTGAATTCATTTTGTTATCAATAATGACACATGCATTTATCACCACTATTAATGTCATTAATTGGCAGCAGAAAGCAGACAAGGTCCAGAAGCTATACGGTCAGCACCTCCCTCCTCCACTACTAAGAATATCTCAGAGCAGCAATGAATCTTTTCCAAGATGGTTTTGACTTCCCCCAGATTATTAGATTGAAAGCCCATGCTAGGATCTGCTCTGATAGTTTTCTATGGAATGTCCAGCTGTTCTACCTTGGATCCCAAATCTAACCAAAAGAAAGTTGCTGACACAGGAATTATGGGGATAATGTTCAGAATTATGAGAACTGGTGCAAAGTCTGCAGGGAAAAGTATCTGTGGACTTTGAACAATCCTCAAAGGGAATGTAGGTGCATGCATTGCTTTCCCTTGAAAATAGTACATTAAAAAGTGCACTTTCTTTTTCTAAGAATAGGATCACCCTTAAAACCACTGCACATAATTTTGAAAATGCAAAAACTGTGTGTGTTGTTGCCTTCCCTGATCTAACGCAACCTACTTTTGCCATAGGTAACAGGAGACACATTGTTGAAGTTTTATCTATGTGCAGGGAGGGCAGAGCCCTTTTACACTGGTAAATGGTTTTAGAAAATTTGTCCTCCCAATGGATAACGCTGATTGAATTGAAAATTACAAATATTGTACCAACATCTGAAATCGCTACTAACAATATGATATCAGACTGATAGTCCAAGCTACAGGAATATGATATCTCTGCAGCTGGAATTTTCAAATGTGCTTCAATTCTTCATTTTCATACATTTAGTCTCTGAAATTATGGCATTTCTCTCATGCTATTTCTCCCAAAGATTTTAACTTCTCAAAAATGGAAAATGAAAAATGAAAAATTTCATATAGATTCATTTGTGGAAATAAAAGATCCACAAAAAAAAAAAAATTAGGTGACACCTTTTTATTGAACTTTATACATTTCTCAATTAGCTTTCAGAAGTTATACTCCCTACATTTCATCAAAATAGAATAAGCAGTCAGGTCAAAAGAATGATGCTGCCTGAATGTATGAGAGCATCACAGATTATGTTACAAAAGGTGGTGTGAAGCTGAAACATCACAGGAATGGATGATATGTTAGAGTGGCAAAAAGATCAAATGGGAGACTGAATGATTAAGGTTTGTAATGGATGAAGAACCCAAATCCCCTATTAAATCCTTTTATGTTTGTTTTGAAGTGTCTGATCTATTTAATTTTGAATGCATTATTTTGCTGGATAGTTCTCAATTTCCCTTTAGTATCCTAATCATGAGGTCACTGATGCAATGGTCTGGTCCGCAAAAAAATGTTCACTCACAGAGGTGTTGACTTGCTGTACTCTGTGATGAGTTATCTTGTGTCTGGGTAGATTTATTCTTGTCTTTAACATCTGGCCTGTTTCACCACTATAGCATTCGCCTTTGAAAAACATATATTTAGGGACCTTTATTTTCGGGTTTTATTTTTTTAAATTTTTCCCAGGAATTTGTCAGGGTTTATTAAGACAAGAACAAAAACAGGAGAAAATCAGTAGGAAAATTGTCATTGTTTTTCTAGGTAAATATTGGAGTTTATTTTGATGGACAGATGTCAATACAATAAAACAATATTAAGCAGATGTTCCTACTTAGCCACTCAGCAGCATCTCTAGCTCTACTCCCGTTCCCTGTCTAGCATGTCCATTTCTCTCCCCATACTTCTGAGAATCCCCCTCTTCCAGCCACCCCCATTACAATAGCATTCTTCATAACTAGTGGTATGGCTCCTGGCTCTTCCTCTCTCCTTTGCAGCATGCTTACTGAGGCTCCCATGCTCTGCACACTGCACTTCTGCTTTTATGCAGGGCCAGGAAGCTTGCAGGGAAGAGCTTCTGGTAGGCATGGCCCACTTCAAATACTGCCCTGGCGGCAACATGCAGCAGGTATGTTGGCTGCTTGGGGGGGGGGGGGGGGGGAGGGGAGGCAGTGTTGCCACATCAGCAACACTGCAGAGCAAGCTTTTTCGCTATTGGGAAGAGGGACTTGAAATGCTGCAAGTACTTTGGTCCATACCGGCTTCCAGCAGTTGCTGAAGATCTTGAGACACTGCATCTGCAATCTACAATCAGGATGAAAATCACTTTTAACTGATTATTACTTTGGGAAAAATCCGGGAATTTATGGGTGAAAATCAGCTTAAACTGAAAATGAAGTAGCCTATATATATATTACATATAGTATAATAAAGTTTAGTGAAACTAGAAATGGACAAGGCCATGGGACAGGATGAGGTACAACCCAGGGTACTAAAGGGCTCAGACAGGTACTGGCAGGTCCACTGAAAGACTTAGGTGTAGATTTTAAGACCTACGTGCGGGCATACATATGCACCCGATTTTATAACTTGCACGTGCAAGTTATAAAATTGGGAGTTGGCGTGCGCAAGGGGATGCGCACTATTGCACCTTGCACGTGCCGACACACGCGGGCTTCTCCCGTTCCCTTCCCCCTAGCCTAACTTTCCCACCCCTTTCCCTTCTCCCCCCAGCCCTACTCTAACCCCCCCAAAATTCTTATCAAACCTTTTGAGCCTGCCTAGAGGCAGGAGCAGGTACGCCAGCAGCCTGCCGGCACGCGATCCTCCACACAGCGCAAATGGGCGTTGTGTTGGAGGCCTCTGGTCCCGCCCACGCCCCGTCCTTTTTTGCAAGCCCCGGGACTTAGACGCGTCCCGGGGCTTTACGCGTGTCGCCAGGCCTTTATAAAATAGGCCCGGCGCGCGTAAGGCAATTGATGCGCGTAGAGCTTTAAAAATCCGGCCCTTAATGAATAGATCTTTGGAATTGGGAGGGAATCTGCAAGATTGGAGAAGGGTGGTTATGGTCAGGCTTCCTGAAACTAGTAGCAGGAAGCAGCCTGGAAATTACAAGCTGGTCATCCTTTCCTCATTAGTAGAAAAACTAAGTGTTGCTTCTGAAGGAAAGGATAATGAACCATCTGCATTGCAAAGGGCTGCATGATCCGAAGCAACATGATTTTACCAGAGGAAGATGACAATCTGATTGTTTTTTTTGATTGAAATACTAGAGAATTAGATCAAAGAAGAGCACTTGATGTGATTTATCTGGATTTCAGCAAAGCTTTTGATACTGTCCCACAGTAGTAGCCTATGTGGGAAAAAAGTGATGAGGCAGTGCCACCCACTTCGTGTCAATTTTGTCCCACATAGGAGGCTCATCATGAATAAATAAAAAGCCTGCGAGTGGGTCCCAAGGTAGTTGAATGGATCAGAAATTGGTTAACTGACAGACAACAGCAAGTAGTCACAAATGGAACCTACTCTGAGGAAGGAAGAGTGATATAGAGTGCCTTAGGAATCGGTTTTGGGACTGGTTCTGTTTAATATCTTTGTGAGTGATACTGCGGAAAGGTTAGCAGGAAAAAATTGTCTTTTTGCAGATTACACCAAGATCTGAACGAAAGTGAACACACCTGAAAGAATAAAGAGAATGAAAAGTGATCTACAAAAGCTCCAGAAGTGGTCAAAGTTTTGGAAGATGGGATTCAATGCCAAAGAAGAGTCATGCATTTGGGGTGCAGAAATCCAAAAGAGCTGTACCTGATGGGGGTTCTGAAGTCTAATGTGCCCGGACTGGAAGAGAGACCAGGGGGTGACTATCTGATGATAGTAAAGCATTGCTCCTACCATGTGACAGGGACCAGCCAATGGCACCGATAGCCCCTGTCACATGGTAAGGGCAAAGGGCCACAGGCACCATTTTGTTTACTGGCAGCCGATGGCCCGAGAGCGGGAGATCGCTCCCAGGACCCCCGCTGGACCACCAGGGACTTTAGGAAAGTTTTTGGGGGGTTGTAATTAACTAAATTTGAAGGGTTGGAGGGGGGGTGTTCTGTTTTTTTTTCGGCAAAAAATGATAAATCTAGGGGTAAGTAAAATAGTCAGACAAGTCTTCAAATGCTACTAATCTGGCTGTCTTATTTATCCGGCTAAGTAGCGTTTTTATTTACTTATCCAGCTATGCTGAAAATACATTACGCGTATCTAGTAATTATGCGTGAATGTTGTAAAGTAAATTTATGCATATTTTACATCATACACATGCATCTGAATGCATGATACATGAGCATGAGTGCACACACCCCTACACATGTGTATAAGGGCACGCATATGCATGTTTTACATTTATTCTCCCTCTATGTTACTATAGGGGTGATTTATCAAAATGCATTAGGGCCCTAATGCCCACAATAACACCATAACACATGCGATAAACTCCTCATCGCAAAATATGTATCCAAATTTGAAATTTTTATTCAAGTGGGAGGAGTTTGGGTGGAGTATATGGAAATGAGGGCTGGCTAATGTTGCGTGCCATAACGTAATGCACACTATTGTGGGATTTAACGTCAGAAACAACTACACCTTTTTTCTGCATGTTATGCCTGTGATAGCTGTGCGTCATGGCCAAAACAGGTTTATCGCAAATCCCATTTCGAGAGGGAGAGAGAGAGAGCACACCTCTGTGGAGGCCCACTGATTTTTTAACTTTTTATACCACTGTAAGAGGGGGCACTAGTAACTCGGGATGATGTTTGTGGGGTGAGGTGGGTTTTATGGGGAAGTTTAACTTGCACAGTCATACGTACAAACAGTACAGTTACCATCAGTGAAGATTTAATGTGATTTGGAGGGATGAAAGGTGAAAGAAGAGTAGATTTGTACCATATTCTCTCTACCTAGCTTGATTAAAGCTAGGTAGAGAGAACATGATACAAATCTACTCTTCTTTCACCTTTCATCCCTCCAAATCACATTAAATTCTACACTGATGGTAACTGGGCTGTTCCTAAGTATGACTGTGTATGTAAAATTTGTCCCCCAGAACCTACCCCACCCCACAAAACTTCACCCCGAGTTACTAGTGGCCCCTCTTACAGGGTATAAATTGTTAACTTTTTTGTGAGCCTCTGCAGAGGTGCACTCTCACCCTCTTCTCTCTCTCTCTCACATAAAAGACTGTGGATTTCTTAGCCACTTGTGGTAAAAAAGCTATGTGAAACAGTTCCAGGAAAATGAACATAACCAAACTGCTTTTTTTTTACGGGCGCTATTTCTGTTATATTTATAGCAGTTTCATGAATCTAGGCCTTAGTTAGGTCCCCTTATGTTGAATGTTTCACTTATGTGGATAACTGTGGGGTGCATATGTGATGGCATAGGGGTATATTTTAAAAAGGAGCGTGCAGGCGTATATGTGCGTGCACTACCTGGCGCGCATGTTATAAAATCCGGGGTCTGCGCGCACAAGGGGGTGCACAATTGCCTGCACCGACCCCGCTCAGAGCCGCGCTGCCTTCTCCCATTCCCTACCCCCCACCCCACCTTCCCTTCCCCTCTCCCGCCCTTCCCCCCCTACCTTTTTTTTCTTCTTTTTTTTGTTTCTAAACTTACTTCGGCCTGCCGGCGAGCGATCCCAAGCACAGCGGCAAATGGACGCTGTGCCTGGAGCCTCTGGCCCCACCCCCGGACTGCCCACTCCCTGCCCCTTTTTGTAAGCCCCAGGACTTACACGTGTCCCGGGGCTTTACGCGTGTCGCCGGGCCTTTTAAAATAGGCCCGGCGTGTGTAACCTTTTGAAAATCCGACCCATAATTTTCAGCATGGTGTCTTGCCAGTTTTTTCTCTGAGTTTCTCAGATTAGGTTCTTGCTGGAAAGCTAGTATTGGAGGAGCAGGCAGTATTTATTTCAGTGATTTATCTTCCAAGAGTAGTGGCTGTGAGTCTTATGATTAAATTTTTCAATTTTTTATAGCTCTGACTTGCAAGTTACTATAAGGGATACAAGTTCTGTGGTTTTTCCTTCTTTGCATTGCAGAAGATTTGCCATGGGTGTTTTACGTGAAAATGCAATTTTCCTGACGAAAATTTTAAAGGTTGCAGTACTTTTGTCTGAAGATCTCAGAAGCCAGAACTGTGAAGATATCTGTCACTTAAGTTTTTTTAATCCAGATATTTCTAGATGGCTGTTGTTGATTGAAACCATGGTATTCAAAAAGTTCTCTCTTTCCATGGAGTACTATATTTTGAATAACATTCAAGAATGAAATGCATTAAAAAAATGTAAAATGGTTTGAGAGTTTCCTCTCCCTTACTTCAAATCATAAAAATGTCACCAATGTACAAGTAATATTTAGGAGGGCTTCTAGATTTCACTCAAAACAGTCTCTTCCGGTTCTATCATAAAAGGTTGGCACACTGTGGTGCCATCCTGGTGCGAATAACAGTATCCATGAGCTACAGATTAATGTTATTATTAAAACTGAAGTAATTGTGGATAAGGGCAGATTTACCATAGTTAATTTTATAATAGTTTCTGGTATGTACTGCTGGCTCAGAATAAATGTCTTTAGAAATATGTAGCATGCAATTAAGGCTTCCTATATGTGGAAAGTTGCTGTACAATGATTTTACTTTCATTGGGACCAGGAGTGTGTCAGCCGGGATCACTCAATGTTCTCTAACCTGCTCAAAAGCAAAACGGTTTATGTTTTGAACTAAGGTTATGAAAATCCCTTCTATCAGTCCAAATATTTCCTCTCTTTGTGTGCTGAATGTGTGCTCTGCATGGATTTACGGGTTTATGGATTTTAGGTAGCATGTAGAAAGTACCAACAGAAAGGAAGGAATGGTATCACGTAACTGCTTGGGAAAATGCATTGATTAGATTTTTCATTTTTTTGCATGAGTTTCTTGTTAAGTTCTTCATGGTTACTCTATCGTCAAATGCAATCGCCACACATTTTACGAATTTTCATGGGATCTCTTAAGTGAAACTAGAGAACATTTGTTAATTCATTGTTCACTTTATTTATCTAAAATATAACAAGACATAAATGAAATGCCTAAAGAAATTACACAATTGTGTAGCATATGGAGAAGGAAGGAAAGAAGCAAGCAAGAGAATATCCATGAGAAAACAATAAAATATGGAAAAGTAAAAAAAAAAAAAAAGTTATGTATGGTAAAGAAAAATGTTTTAAAAAGGAATATTTTGATAACTGCAATTGAGAAAGGTTTTTCCGTAAAGGACAAAATCTACAAAGAGCCTGATTTTTGAAAGCATTTACTTGCTTTAAATACAAGTAAATGCACTTTACCTGTGTAAGTGGGCTTTGGAAAATTGCTCCAATACTTGCCATTGAATTGTCCATAGGATATTCACGTGTAAGTGCACTTTATGTACGTAAATAGCTTTTTAAAATTGCTACAATAGCATTTTACATTTACACGTGTAACTCCTTTGACAATTCACCTGTTAGTGCATATCAAGCATTATTTGATAAAATACAAAAACAAAACATTTTTATTGCTCACTGTTTCATCTCAAAGATAAAAATGGGAACATTTGCTTTTATCAGGAACATTCTTATCCTTGTAGATAATCCATTTGTCAATTTACATAATTAATTACTAGGTACATGATTGCTTAATTGGATTTTTGGTTACCCTGCAATTAAAAGAAGTGATTTGTATACCCTCTACATAAACCTGAAGGGCACTGAGGCTGTTAGCTAAGAATGGGTGAATTTTAAAAATATCAACTCATAAACGTAAATCACACATAATTTCATGTTCAGTTTGTGGAAATTTGCCAACAGAAATAACAATTAAAAAGATAAAACATTTTTAAAAATTTGCCAAAGGCTTCCTTTCTTCACAGGACTACTTTAAAAGTAATTTTCTGCTTCCTTCTTAGTGTGAACCTAGTATTAAAGGAGACAGTAAGAAGCTGAAGCTGAAATGTCTAATTCTAGGGGCTGACGTAATAAACCATGCATTAAGACTGTGCTCTGAAATTCAGCATACAGCTTAACACACATGCTAATAGTATGCTAATAAATCAGGAGTTAAAAGAAAGCACGTTAACTAGAGCATGTACATTTAAAAAAATCCTTACCATGCAAAAAAACACATGACTTTCGCACATAAAATATAAGCATACAAAAATTGTTTTCTAAGCATAAATGCCGAGTAATTTGAGTTAGGAGCACATGTATGTACTCCCAAGTGACACAAGAACTCAAGCTCTTGCCCATAAACTAACGCTACCCCTGGAAAATTCACTTTAAGGTTCCAGTACTGACAAAGCAAGAATTAAGCCAGAGCAGCTTCTCTGCATTGGGGAGGAGGGGGATAAATAGCTAATGTGCTCCTAATCATTAAACTGAAATTGCTGTGCCCAACACATTGTGTTCAAAGCTCCTCAGGAAGGTTTGCGCACAAAAAAATGTGCACACAACTACAGCTAAACCTGTATGCTCTGCTGCGTACACCTCGTTACATAGCTCCCCCCCCCCCGCCGGCCAAAGCTTTCTCAACAAAAGAGGGGATCACAGGAGTTTACTGAACTGGATACACTTTCCTGGCAGACTCGTACGGTAACTTTGAACCCGGCGCATGGACGCACATTGGCACGTGTGCATTGGCGCTCACCCGGGGATGTGGCAATTTTATAACTTGCATGCACCTATGTATGCATGTTATAAAATAGCATTCACAAGCACATGGGTGCCTAATTTCAAACGGGCGCGCACCTAGGCATGTAATTCCCACTTCTACAGTGCAAGTTGGGGAAGTTTAATGGGGTCGTGTATCCACCCCATTGCCAGTTTCACCAATTCACCCAGATAACAGCTACACCCTCCAAATCCCCCTGATTTGATAGCCTGCACTCCCCCCCAGTTACCCCAGACCCTGTAGACCCATCAGAAATGGCTCGATGATTTTTTTTTTTTCCTACTCCTACTCCATAGCAGAAGTAAACCATCATGGCAGTGGGCCCGGGTGCATACCGAAACATGTAAATAGATACATGCATATTTCAGACACACACCAAAATGCCCATGCCCCACCCAAACCACGCCCCTTTTTTAAATTTTGTGAGATGTGCACTCAGTGGAAATACGACCCTAACTGGGTGGCTTTTAAAATTTGGTCGGCGCGCAGCAGCCTGACTTGTGAGCACAACTCTCAATTTGGGCGTGCACAGAGCTTTTAAAATTAACCTTTTGGGGTGCACAAGAACTAGATTCCAGAAGTAGCTCAGGCCAAAAACCGGTGGCTGCAACAGTTGATTACAATGGGAGGACTTAAAAACAAGAATAAAAACTCCAGGTAATTGTGAATGAAAGCTCATGGCATCAGAACCCAGCAGAAATAGATCCCGATTGAGCAGAAAACCCAAGGGGTCAATTTTAAGAGCCGTTCCCAGTGCACACACATGGATGCGCCGACGGCCCAATATTAAAAGGGCCATGCACGTAAAAACGGGGGGGGGGGGGGGTTATGCATGTGGCTGAGCCTTGTGCATGCTGGGCGCATTTTTGGAAGGGCCCAGCCACACGTGTAAACACCATTATGCACCGAAGTGCCAGACCTCTCCAAAGGGGCAGGCCAGGACACCTCCATTTTGTGCTGTCCCGATGATTCGCGCACCGCTAGCCGGCCGGCATGCGCAACTTACTTCAACTCGGGGCATGAAATAAGTTCAAACAAAAAACAAAAAAAAAGGAATAGCTAGGATAGATTTAGGGGTCAGGGTAGGGAGGGGAAGAGGTAGGAAGAGTAGGGTTAGGGATAGGTAAGTTCCTCCCAGTCCACCCTTAATTGGAGTGGACTAGGAGGGAACCGGGGACTGGCCGATCGCGTCACTGTGCATAGGTTATAACCCCCCCCCCCCCCCCGCAGCTTTGACTCATGGGCACGCACTGATAATCTGCGGCCATCAGATTTTATAACACGCGCGTGCATGTTGTAAAATCAGCGCGGCCATGTGCGAGCGTCGGGAACCACGTGCATATGGACACGCGCAGGTCTTAAAATCATCCCCCGATTTTAACACATTCGCGGGCCGACACATTATATAATCCGATGGCCGCATGTGCATGCACACCGGATTCTAAAATCCACATGCGCAGGTGCGGGCGGCTCGCGACTCGCACACGCGGTGGGGGGAATTTACAAAGCAACGTACGGCAATGCAAGTAGGTCTTCCCCAGTTCCCTCCCAGTGTGCTCCAATTAAGAAGCGGACTGGGAGGGAACTTCCCTATACCCCTATCTAACCTTCCTACCTTTTCCCTTCTCCTCCCCGACCCATACGCTCTACCTATTAGGTTTTGTTTTTAATTACATACTTCAACTTCCGAGTTCAAGTAATCTCCATGTGCCGGTAGCCCCGCCCCCTTGGAGAGGCCTGGCACTTCGGTGCATGGCCGGGCCCTTCCAAAAAATGTGATCAGCGAGGAGAAGGCCCGGCCACATGCATAATCCCTCCCCCCCCCTTTTTTTTATGGGTGTGGCCCTTTTAGAGTCAGATTGCAAATGAGCATTAAGACACTGCCCAGCCCCAAAATACCCATACACACACTATTATGTACATATCCCTGCTCATCATAGGCCAAATAACAGATACAAAGAAATGGATCACTGACTTTCTATGGGGAGGCCTCAAATATCATTTATCATTGGACTCTATCTTACACAGAATACAAAATACTATTAGAAAAATTCCACTAAGGAATTAGTGGATGTATTTTATTTAATCTAATGTTAGGTAATGTGTAAAACGCTTGTATCTGTTTTAAAATTAAATACTGGTAATGCAGAAACATTTTTATTCTTCAAATTATACACCAAATCAAACAGCACTGACACTGTAAAATCACTCTACACATTCAGCTAAATATTACTAAAACCTTTAAAAAAAATGATGCAAAACAGCTTTCAAGGTGGTATTCCCAAAAATGTTTTCACATACAGAAATCTCTTTGAAATGATCATTGCAGAGTATTAAACCTTAGCTCCCATAAACCAAAACAAGCAACTTGCCTTTAAAATACTACTTATTTTTAGTGCTACTAGACATAGGGGTGAATTTTCAAAACATTTACAAGTGTAAAATTTGCATAAACACGATAAGTGGCTTGTACTC
The DNA here is from genome assembly GCF_901001135.1 of Rhinatrema bivittatum. Taxonomy (NCBI): domain Eukaryota; kingdom Metazoa; phylum Chordata; class Amphibia; order Gymnophiona; family Rhinatrematidae; genus Rhinatrema; species Rhinatrema bivittatum. The sequence goes on along the minus strand of NC_042620.1, from coordinate 132,793,104 downwards.
GTGTACATGCTATTTAAAAACATCAAAATTACGTGCGTATTTTCAGTCTCATGCGCACATGTAGACACAAAATAAAAGGAGTAGTCTAGGTGGTTTTCAGAGTGGGGCCAAGAGCTACGTACACAAGTTGCTATTTTAGAAGAGATTTATACCTGTACATTTGGCAACTTAATTCATGTACTTTTACACCTGCTAAATTATGTTGCACAATTGATATGAAACTCATCTATTGTCTATTACTGGTTGGGTAGGAGGTCTGGGTGAGCTGAGCTCAGTGCCCGAGCAGCCAGCTACATGGCCAGAAGAGCGCCTGAGCAGCAAGATTAGCTAGGCGCCTTTCTGGGCGCCCGATCGTATAGACTTTTCTGCCACAAACAGAGCATAAGCATCCTGATAAGCACCTAACTCAGCGCCCAAATGGCAAGATTAGCTAGGCACCTTTCTGAGTGCCCGATCATGCAGATTTGTGAGCAACTAAGCGCCTAGCTCAGTGCCCAAATGGCAAGGTAAGCTAGGCGCTTTTCTGGGTGCCCAATCGTGCAGATATTTCTGCCATGAACAGAAGAGCACGAGCAGCCTGATAAGCACCTGGCTGAATGCCTATCTTGACTTCAGAGTGGCCAGCTTAGCAACGCGCTTTTCACGGCGTGCGAAGTAGGTGCTTCCCTGGGCGAACAGATACATGGCCAGAAGAACGGCAAGATTGTTGCGAATTAGCATCCATGAAAATATTTGCCATTTTTTCTGCAGCAATTTTTGGAAATATTTAAAATACTCTCCAAGGTCATACTTTCACTTAATAGGGAGACGCGTTCACTCACTTACTCGCTTTTATGCGCAGATTATCGGCGCGGGTTTTGAGTGCGGATGCGGCCACTTATTACAAAGGTCCTGTACCACTCTTAGGTACATGCATTTTCCGTACGTGCGTGAATTCTGAATGCAAATCATTTGTATAATTTTTTTTTTTTTTTTACATCCCACAGCAGTAGCTTCAGCTGAATGCGGTGATCAAAACCCGCGCATATAACGAGTGCCTGTTTTCCTGCGGGTCTTATTATATCAGCCCCTATGGAACTTAACCTGGAATTGGTGGTGCAGGGATCCTATGCTTGGGATTTGTGCAAAGAAAATATGGTTTGGGCACAAAACAGGGCTGTGTGCAGAACATGATTTATGCACATAAAAACTGCGCACCTAAAAGCCATGCAGGTGCACATATACTTGTGTGTATCGGTGCGCACCCAGAGACACGGCAGTTTTATTACATGCGCACGTATCATAAAATTGCGTAAGTGCATGCATTAGACACACAGAAAGTGCATGCACTATCTGTGTGTCTAATTTTAAGCTTGTGTACACCCGGGAGCATAAGTCGGCTTATGGACACACAACTGCCTAAATTTTAGAGCAAACATATATCCAAGGACCAGTTTCACCAGTTTGTCCACCAGGTTACCAAGAGTTTTCTAGCTTCTCCCAACCCCCCCTCCTCCCTCAGGTTCTTTAACCTGCATGCCTCCCAGTTACCCCAAACCCCTCACAGATGCTTGTAACTTTTTTTTTTTTTTTTTTTAAACTTACACCTCCTCCACAGCAGAAGTAAAGTTACGAGGCATTGGGCCTGGGCACATGCCTAGGCACACAGGTACTTGCGTGCACATCTCTTGGCCCTGCCCTGGAACGCCCACACCCCACCCTCACTGTGCCCCTATTTCATCCATCGGCATTTCTGTGCACCTTATAAAACAGGGTGGACACAGGCAAGTGCCAGATACACCCCGTTCTTCCGATTTGGCATGTCCAGCTTTTAAAATTCATCTTTTTTGTATGCTTGTTATATTTTAAGTGCAAAAAATCAAATTTTCTGCACCTATAATATAATTTATACACACAAAAAACTTTTTGTGCACCAATACAGATACCTTTTTTTTCTGCATGTACTTTAAAAAAAAAATATATATATATAGAGAGAGAGAGAGAGAGAGAGAGAGAGATAAATATACAAAATATAAATATATTTTAAAAAATGGACTTCAGAAAAGCACAAATATGTACTAGCATGGCACGGTGTGTTGTTATCCTTTTACTTGAAAATTCCCCTACTAGGATCCTTGTTTCACCATTCGGCTTCTTCAGAGGGAATCTTCTTACTAGCTTAAAACACCATGGTTTAATAAAAGGGAGTAAGGTATCTGTGATGAGCTTCCAAAAATGTATTGCTTAAATTGGACAAACACAGCCAATCAAGTCCTCTCGGTTCATATCTCCTAAAATAGATGTGCAGATTTTCAGGAAACTTGACGGGTTCCTTTGCGGGAGAAGGGCAATTGGACAACGCATCTCTGACCACTAATTCGAAACAGTATGAACTAAGAGTTGGTATTGACAGAAGATTAAAAGCAAGTTGCTTTTTGGCGTATCTCTTACTGTTTTAATATAAGGATTCTATAATTCTAGCCATCTATTTCAGGAGATATGAACAGAGAGGACTTGATTAGCTGCGCTTGTACAATTTAAATAATAAATTTGTTGGAAGCTATCTATCATGGCCAGGATGCGCACCTGTTATAAAATTCCCTCACTTACCCATATCAAATCCAACATTTCCCTGCTGTACATACAGTCTTAAAATTAGGGGCACACATATTTGTTTTCTGCCCGCCGTGGGAAATATTGTATTTCCCACGGTTCGGGCCTTTGAAATTTGGGGGGGGGGACACCCGAATTTCGGGTTAGCGTGCACTAACGGGTAAATTTCAGGAAAAATTCATTCGGGATTCGTTATCCCTGAAACAGGATGAATTAGGCAATTTCAAGGAATGTACATCCCTAACACATATATGTGCCTGGTTTATTTTATGCACAAACACACGCATAATATAAATTTTCAGAGCATCTGTCCATGCACCCATCTACACGTGTGTATGGGCACCCGAGCGTCCATGCTAAAGTTACCATTCCTCTGTATCTGCCTGTTCAACTTTATAACATGCACACTCTTCAAACAATATAGCAAAATGGATGAGATGTGTATACATTTCAGACAATTGCTCGAGCATTTCTTTGCTCACTTTTGAAAATAGAAAATATCCCGATTTGTTCCCCCACAAAGTAATTTTTGGTAGTTGAGAAATAAAATGACAATGTTTCCCATGTGATTTGTATATGCTTGACTTGGAACAAAGCGATTATAGCACCTTGAAGAAAAGTAATTAGTTATTTTACTATACTGCTTAATGACTGCTAAATAAAAGCAAGTGGCGGAGTTTACAATCTCACTGCCAAGATGCTTCATATTTGTGAAGTGCAGCAGCTGGTGTGACTTAATTGCTGAACTTCCAAAACAAATCCTTTTTGGTGTCAGAATAACAATACTGCATTTCTGTGTTTGAGATAATATGAAAAGTAATCACCTACGTATAGATAATCCAGCTACAACAGCAGTTTATGCCTGGTTTTAGCCAGTGATTAGTTCTATACATTAGATCAGAAAAGTTAACTAGGACTGGCCTAGTGGTCAGCGCAATGGGGCGAGAGCCAGGTTCAAATCCCACTTCTTCCACTGACACTCCTTGCATCCTTATGAAAGTCACTATCTTCTGTTGCTTCAGGCACCCACTTACATTGTAAGCTAGTGAGGAAATGCATCAAGTTAGTCTAATAAAATATATCACCTTATTTTAACTTTTTTATTACCGACTGCATCAGAGGAAAATAGAACTTATCTGAATGATGAATGCTGGGTAGAAGGCCCCTCCTCATTTAGTGGTCAATCTCTGATACAGTCCGTGAATGAAACACCAGCAAGTGTCTGAATGCATGAGATACATGCTGAGAGAGATTATTTTTGACTGCTTTGGACTACATTTATACATGGGGATTTGTTCACAAGACTTCGAGCCACGGAGTTTTGAAACATATTTTGTGCACATTTGCATGCACTAATGTTAAAAAGCAATTCAAGAAATAATTTGACTTGTGGGTTTAATGATAGAGATGTCCAACATCAGCTGTACTGGTTAACCATACTTAGAATACCTGCTTGCTAAAACCCCTTTTTCTCATTATCATACAATTGAATTGATTTGCATTACACTGACACAGAACCAATATTTTATTAATATACAGTGGCACAGTTAGAGTATTGATTAGTTCCTTGTCTCTTTTTGATTTGTAAGGGTTTGCATTTTCATCAGAATTTGTGCTTGTGATGCACCAAGCATTCTGTGCACTTCAGAATCCAGAGGAACCACCATTATCCAAGCTCCTTTCGATAGTTACTCCTTAAAACATCAGGCAGGTAAACAAGCAAAGGAGGCCCTAGAGATTCCCCTCTCTTACCACACGCGAAAGTTCCTGGTCAGGTGATGACTCAGAACAAGATTCCCAAATGGGGTTCTGGGAGGAAGGGTAATGCTCTTCAAAGGAAAAGAAATCAGCAATAGTTTATCTATTCCAAAAGGAAGAGCTGTCAGCCCTTATTTCCAGCATCTTGACGTCTTTGAAGGTAGCGGACACCAGGTTTAAAGAGGCCTCCAAAAACATCCCCTCTGCACAGCACCCTAAGGCACATGATACTTATACAATGGGACAACCCACAAGGAGGGCTTAAAGGAGGCAGAGGGATGAGTAAGATCTACCTTCTCCCACTGAAGGGAAGAAATAAACTTTACAGATTACCCTGGCTAGAAACCTTGGTCTTGGCAGTAACACATAAAATAACAATTCCAGTGGAAAGAGGTATGACCTTAAAAGACCCTCAGGATAGGAAAATAGAGGTCATTTTCTACTAAGCCGTGGTAGCCCAAACATTCATTTGTGGTGGCTATGCTGCATGAGCAGCCTTATACTGGATCCAGGAGTTCCTAGAGAGCGCAGAAACAGTGCGCTTAGAGTTAGCACCTGCTAGAAATGCAAAGGCCATGCACAGCTTAATAAGGAGTAGCAGCTAGGAGATTATTATGACTGTACAAATGTGTGGCAAATTCAGTTTCTAAGACTATTTTCTGGCAGCTTCCCTTTAAAGGGGGATTACTTTTCTGGAAAGAACTGGAAAAACTGGTTAAGGATCTGGGAGAATCAAAACCCCAGAGGCTATCAGAAGATCCTGGGGCCATGAGGACCCAAGCCCCAGAAGATTCAAAATCCAAGTAAATACAAGAAAGGCAGGAGATTTCATACAGGCACAATACAGATTAAGACCCAGCCCTTTCAAGAAGCTAGAAGAGCTAAAGCAGTACCCCCTTTAGCAGCAGGAAGTAGCCATCCTCCCCAATTAGACTTAGCAATAGTATCAGTGGGCAGTTGCCTCTTGCAGTATTATTTGGAGAGGAAGCAAATTATGTCAGAACATTGGGTTCTGGACTTCGTACAATGGGGTTATTCCCCAGAATATGCAAGCCAGTCCTGAAGGCTTTTATGATTTTCTTGTGTACTTCCAAGCTCAAAAGAAAGGCAATAAGAGACACTTTATTGAAGATACAGGGCCTCCAAGCTATAGTCCCAATATCTCCACAGGAAAGAGAGCAAGGTACCTATTCAATCTATTTTGTGGTACAAAAGAAGGATGGTTCCTTCTGCCCTGTCCTGAACTTCAAGATAGTCAACAAATGCTTTCATATACCCCATTTCCAGATGGAGATGAAACATTTGGTTGTGTTAAGAAAGGGAAAGCACCTGGCATTTCTAGACCTAGCAGAGACATATTTCCATATTCCCATTCGAACTTCCCATTAGAATCTGTTATGTTTCTGTGTATTAGGTCAACAATTCCAATGCCTGGCACTACACTTTGGGCTAGCAATAGCACCCAGAACCTTTACCAAGGTCATGGTATCAGTGGCAGTGGTCTTTTGCATGCAGGGCATAATGGTACACCCTTATCTGCTTAATAAGAGCCAATTCAGCCCAGAAAAACCATCAAGCCTTGGATATGGTGGTTTATTTTTATTTACTTATTTATTTGACTTTCTATACCACCTATCAACAATCTAAGTGCTTTACAATTTAGTTACATACATAATAGTTATGGCAAAACATATAAGCAATAAAAATTAAAAAGCAATATGAAAGCATATAAAAATGTCAACTCACATGCACTCCAAGTTAAAAATACATATTATACTTTAATTCATCTTCTATAACAGCCTACTGGTTCCTTTATATACCCATCAGCAACTACTCAATGAATTTCCTATTGTTGTTAAGCCTCTTAAAAAAGGCAAGTTTTAAGGGCCTTTCTAAACACTCTACAATCATTCATAAGATAAAGCTCACTGGGTAAAGCATTCCACAATAGAGGGCCCCTCACTGAAATAGCTCCTCCATGAATTCCCCCCAAACGAACTTGTTTTACAGAAGGGATCATCAATAACGCTTTATTCATCGATCACAGATCCCTTTGGGGACATACAAATGTATTCTCTTTTCCTAACCAATCATGCTTTGAGCTATATACTATCTTATCAATGACTGACAAGACTAAAGCGAATTCTATATTCCATAGATAATAACCAATGAAAATTAAAACGCACTGGCAAAATATGATCATGCTTGCTTACCCCTGACAACACCCTAGCTGCAGAATTTTGAAGCAATTGCAGGGGTTTAACTATATTCTTTGATAACCTAAAAACAACGAGTTGCAATAATCCATACTTGTACAAATTAACATTTGCAAGACTAAATGGAAATTATTAATCCCTAAAACTGGTTTCAAATGGTGCAACATTCACAATTTATAATAACCCCCCCTTTATGATTCTCCAAATGTGGTCCTTCATTGACAACCTCTGGTCTAGCAACACTCCCAGATCCCAATCAATGTTCGATAGTAGTAAATCAATCCCTTCAAAAGAAAAAAAACTGGTAAATTCTCTATTAAAGGGGTCCTCGCTAAAACCAAAATCTTCATTTTATTCACATTCAGTACCAGACTGTTATCAAATAACCATATCTCTATTGCTTTCAAATAAGTGGTTAATTCTACTAAGGCAGATGCCAATGATCCTCTAACAGGAAAGCAAAACTGAATATTGTCCGCAAAAATTTTAAATTCCACTCACAGTTTACCCAATAGTGTACATAGCGGAGCGATATATATATATTAAATAAAGAAGCAGATAGCAAAGAGCCCTGCAGAATGCCTGTTTCAATGGCAAATCATTCTGAAGCCTTATTCTCAAACACCACCTGAAACTTTCTTTCAGAAAGGAAAGAGGAGAATCATGTTTTCACCACTATGGTTATCCCCATTTCAGTCAACTGATATAGTAACAAAGAATGGTCGACAGTGGTTCAACTCCTGCAGTATCTAATAAACTGTGCGAGGAGCAATTTAACACCATCTCTGACCTTGGCATTCTTGGGCACTGTGTTCAATACATGAGAGAAGAGTTTGTTAATCCCCCAAGAGGGTCTCCACATTAATCTATCAGGTGTCAGCCCTCCGATCCCAGCAAGCATCCAAATTGTGGAACTACCTTCAGTTACTAGGGCTCATGTTAACTTTTTTGGATCTGGTCCCATGGGCCAGAGCTCAAATGCGCCTTTTACAGCAAACCCTATTGCCACATTGGTTCCCTACACCTCAGGAATACCAGCTGAGACTCCACCTATCCTTGAGGTAAAGACAGAATCTGGGTTGATGGCTAAGACCCTCCAACTTACATGTAAAACCCTCAAGTGTGGGATCCCTCCCACTAGAGGCGTTTGTGGTCATGACCAATGGGTAGGGTGGGGTATGTGAACGAGGGGTTCTCGATGTCCACTCCAGGTTACCCATAGAAATACTTCTCTCCTTTTGGGTTTTGTGAGATGGATACAGATACCAACCCAAAAATAAGTCTCCCAGGGATAGGGAGGGAGAGTAGGTTTAAAAAGCTAAAGGGCAATATAATATAATCAAAGAATATACTTGTATCCTTTTTTTTTTATAATCTTACACATTTTATTTTAGCAAGTCATTTGAAATTGATCATAACAATAACTCACAATTTTGCACTTCTAACATTAACAATTTCTAATATTTTTTTCATTTCTTTTACTTTAGAACCGGTTCATCTACCTTAAGCCGATTATAACTGAACTGTATTAGATAAGTATACTTCTTTACTGTATTAATATAACCATGAAAAGTCTTATATTTCTTTATTGAAACTCTATTGTAAGAATAGTGATCCTTTGTAAAGACTTCTTTTTCAGAGTTCTGCTATCACTACAGATTCTTCTTCAGTAAGTATGGTTATTTGTTTATTTATTTATCGCTCCTTGCGGAAATTGCCTATGCGATGCAGGAGAAGGTTAAGTATCCTAACCACACCCCTTTTTTTTTTTTTTATTGCAGGCACTATTTCCACTATATTTATAGCAGTTTGAAAAATCAAGGCCTTAGACGGATAGGGTTGAATATCTAGCCTGGACTCAGGTTTACTAGAGGCTTGGTTCTTTATTGTCTCCAGCTTCTGCTTGTGGACTGTGCCTTAAATCAGCTTATAGGGGTGCTTTCTTGAGAAAATTTGCAATTTCACTGTTTTCACAACACACTCATACTTCCATCTCTCAAACATACAGCTACCTAATTATGCTGATTTTTACTTTCTCATACTTTAGCTTTTATAAAATTACCTAACTCTTACTGCCTGGTACCTCAAAAGAACAATGAAACTTAACGACAATTTATTTTCCACACTTCCTCATTCATCAAATATGTTCCTATTATGTTCCTTCAATGAGTTTTGTTAGTTTTTATCACTTTTTGACTCATTCAGTGAACAGCCGAGCTGGCTTAAGTCCTCTCTTTTCTCCATTGCTTCTATCTTAATTCTGTAACTGCCAAAGTGTATGCCACTGTTGCAATATCACTTCTCACTGAATTCTCTCCAGGAACTCTTTTAATGACCTCTAGAGTTAATTTTCTGTTGTCAGCTTTTGGAAATTTAATGTTAAATTCACCTAATTGTCATGTATGAAAAATTCTGAACTGTTTATTTTTGTCTAATAATCTTTTTTTTCAGTCAAGGGACCAGTCTACTTTACTCCTTTGAGGTATTCTTACTCTGGGCGACTAACACCCAAGTCAACTTGGGTGTTCTGGCTACAGCTTCACTTCCGAAGGTTCCACACTGTTTAGAATGTTGTTGAGACCTACTCCACTTAGGCCTCTTACAGTAAAATCCTGACCATACCATACGTCCAAACTGGGGTCTATCAATAACTTTAAATTTTCAAAATTATCTTCTATCCCCCATGACACACGATATCTCTGTTCGTCATTTAAGATAGCGTTATTACAAGGTGAAGTCCTCTCCTTTCTCTTAATTCTTTTCTCACAGCTTCTGTACCCCTTCTAGTCAAATTAGAGGTTCAGTTAGTGTACCTTAATCTTTATTTTTGAGTCTTCTCTGTTTTTTTACTCCCTTTTAATGCTTTTTATTCATTTTATAGGGGTTCAGAGAGTTTTGTAGTCTTTAGATATTTTTTAGCCTCAGAAACTCAGCTTTGCTGGTTTGGTTCTGGTACCTGTGATTTCCCTTGATAAATACATTTATTGTATTTTACTTCTTCTTTATTTTGTTTTATGTTAATTAGGGTGGGACTCTTCAATGTTCACCTGGGGTTTCCAAATTTATGTGTTAGCTTTCCCTGGTTGCCCCCACCTCAAATTAGGGTTTCTTTTAATTTTAAAAGATTTGATTTTTCTTAATTTTTTTATATTTGATTTCATCCCGTTTCTCCCACAATCCTGGAAGTAATAACACTTCTGGATCACGTTTGCCTCCCTTTCAGCTCCAGAGGCTTCTCCAAGGTACTGGAATCATGGAGAACTGCCTGCTGTCAAAATTGGGGAGTTCCAATACCCTTATCACTGCTGCTCTAGTCAAAAAGATATAGTCGCGGCTAGATAACTCCTCCTCCCTCCAGATGATCGCAGAGTTTCTGGGTTCCTGCTCTTGCTGCTTCTACTGTCTGGGAAGCCAGTAGCAGGAGCAGCAATGATCGTCTTTTACTCTGCCCCTTCACAGCTGATCAGCTACCCTTATGCCCTGCCAGGATCACAGGATAAATTGCAAGCAACTTCATGGCCCTACTGCCTTCTTCCCTCTCTTATCTGCTGTCTTTTGCTATGGGGAATATAACAATAAAAGAAGCCACTTCTAACTTTGTATATAAAAATTTGGATTTATTCAAATTATGAAAATTTAGAAAAATTGTTTTGGATATTGATTCTCTCATAAAATGTGAAAGGCAATGAAAGACTAATGAGCATGGATCAAGAGAGGGATCTTGGGATAATAGTGTATGAAGATGGCGAAGAAACAAGGTGATAGCTAAAGCCAGAAGAATGCTGGGCTGCATAGAGAGAGGAATAAATAGTAAGAAAAAGGAGGTGATAATGCCCTTGTACAGGACCTTAGTGAGGCCTCACTTGGAGTACTGTGTTCAGTTCTGGAGTCCATATCTCAAAACGGAGAAAGAGAGAATGAAGGCGGGCCAGAGAAGAATCACCAAAATGGTGTGGGGTCTGTATGAGAAGACCTAAGAGGCGAGGCTGAAGGATATGAATATGTATACCCTGGAAGAGAGGAGATACAGGGGAGATATGATACAGATACCTGAAAGGTTTTAATGATGCACATTCGATAAACCTTTTCCACTAGAAAGAAATCAGTAGAACTAGGGTCATGAAATGAAACTCCAGGGAGGATGACTAAGAAACAATATCAGAAAATATGTCTTCAAGAAAAGGGTGATAGATGACTGGAATGCCCTTCTGGAGGAGGAGGTGGTGAAGAAGAAAACAGTGAAAGAATTCAAAGGGGCAAGGGATAAACACCATGGATCCCTAAAGGCTAGAAGATGGAAATGAAGAAAAGAATGCATGGGGCAATTTTCTTGTGTGACAGTTACTACTCTTAAACAATAAGCCTTCTTACAGTTGATGCAACTTCATCATGGCTTTCTGCTTCAATGGCAGGGGGAAAAGAGGAACTGGATTCAAACAGCAACCAACGAGAGCCCAAACTTTTACGGTCTGGGGAAACAAATAAGCATGGGAGTAACTTGCTGATGCAGCAGTTACTACCCTTAACCAATAAGCCTGTATCTCCAACTTTTCTCTCTGCTTCAATGGCAAGGGGTAACGGAGAATTGGAATCAAATAGCAAACCAACAAGAACCCCTGACATTTACAGTCTGGGAAACTGATAAGCATGGGGGTAACCTGCACGGCACAGAAGATACTAGCTTGCTGGACAGGCTGGCTGGACCATTTGGTCCAATTCTGCTGTCATTTCTATGTTGCTATGTAATATATGGATAAGGGCAAGGTGATGCATATAGGGAAAAATAACCCATGCTATAGTTACACGATGTTAGGTTCCATATTAGAAGCTACCACCCAGTAAAGAGATCTCGGTGTCATAGTGGATAATACATTGAAATCGTCAGCTTAGTGTGCTGCAGCAGTCATAAAAGCAAACAGAATGTTAGGAATTATTAGGAAGGGAATGGTGAATAAAACGTAAAATGTCATAATGCCTCTGTGTCGCTCCATGGTGAGCCCGCACCTTGAATACTGTGTACAATTCTGGTCGTCGCTTCTCAAAAAAGATATACTGGTAGTTGCGATGGAGAAGGTACAGAGAAGGGCAACCAAAATGATAAAGGGGATGGAACAGCTCCCCTATGAGGAAAGACTAAAGCAGTTAGGGCTATTCATCTTGAAGAAAAGACAGCTGAGGGGAGATAAGATAGAGGTCTTTAAAATCATGACAGGTCTAGAACAGGAAATGTGAATCAGTTATTTACTCTTTCAGATAATAGGAGGACTAGGGGGCACTCCATGAAGTTAGCATGTACACATTTAAAACTAATCGGAGAACATTCTTTTTCACTCATTGCACAATTAATCTCTGGAATATGTTGCCAGGAGATGTGGTGAGTGCAGTTAGTGTAGCTGGGTTTTAAAAAGGTTTGGATAAGTTCTTGGAGAAGTCCATTACCTGCAATTAATCAAGTTGACTTAGAAAATAGCCACTGCTATTACTAGCATCAGTAGCATGAGAATTACTTAGTTTTTGGGTACTTGCCAGGTACTTGTAGCCTGGATTGGCCACTGTTTGAAACAGGATGCTGGGCTTGATGGACCCTTTGTCTGACCAAGTATGGCAATTTCTTATGCTCTTATGTTCTTAGTTGTAATGTGGTGCAATTCTGAATTCCTGTCTTTCATCTCTGCACTGATACTTACTCCAAATCATCCTGATGAACTATGTCAAGGTAAGTGGGGAGACAGGATATGGAGATGTGTTCTTCTTCAATTGATTTTCTCTTTGTCTCCAATGATGCAGTATTAATCTTTGCCTTTTATAAGTTCTCAATAACTTGCAAAAGCAGTTGAGTACAAGTCCTATATGAACAGCCAAGCTATATGATGCTGCTAGCCATATACTGTCATGGCTATTTTATAACATACAGTAATAGATGTCCATCTGCAGTATTTTAAACAAGTTAATGACTGAATATTTGACTGAAAACAGCATATTACATGCTATTTCAAATTCTCTGCAGTTTTTGTCACTCTTCCAGCATATCAGTGTCCATTGTAGTATATTTAAAGGAATGCAGAAACTTCAATAAAAGTCTTCAGCCATTTTTCTTATTAAACAGTTATTTTCAACATTTGCATATCAATGCAACAAACAAACACAGAATCAATTACGCCTTCATAACTTTACACTTTGAAATCATGCATATCCAGAGTGACACTGGCCCAGCTCTCAACCAGACCAGCTTCACTGTCACCAGCCTATCCTGGGCCACAGCACTGCGAGCCTTCACTCTGGTAATTTAATATTTTTATTTTTATTTTCTGGGGTACTTTGCCACATTCAGAAAAGAGTAAAATTGTTTCATTGTGACTACGGATGCCAAACTAAGAGGATGGGGAGCCCACTGACAAGCCACATAATCCAGGGACTCTGGTCAAGGGAGAAAGCATTTGGGTCAATAAACAGACTAGAAACAAAGGCCATCAGACTTGCTCTATTATACCTTCTCCCTCTGATATAAGGAAAGGATGTCAGAGTTCTATCAGACAAAGCCATAGCAGTGGCATATATAATCTCCCATTCCCATTCCCTCACGGCCAAACACTGGCCGAGAGGCCTTCCAGATGATAGAGATCATAGGAATACCCAGATGAGGATTTAGTGGTGACCCAGGCAAATGCCAAACCCAATGTGTTCTTCAGCCATTGTCAAGAGATAGATGCCAGCAGGATAGACGCATTGGCTATATGTCTTCTCTCCGTGGCCTCTTATAGGCATGGTAAAAAGGAAGATCATCCTGGAGGGCTCCAGATTGGCTGAAGAGACCTTGGCATGCACATCTAATAAGACTACTAGGCAGAACTCCTCTGATCTTGCCCAGGGATTGAAGTCTGTGATACCAGTGTCAAGTGTCAATGGAGGACCCATCTCCATTCTTTTTTATGGCCTGGTCCTTGAAAGGGCATACCTGCTTGGGAGAGGGTACTCTCCAGAGATAATATTAACCATGTTAAAGGCACATAAAACCTCTGCCTCACTAGTATATATTAAGATTTGGCGAGTGTTTGAGGAATTTTATCGGGACCACAATCTCTCCCCATGGAGATCAGACATAGAACTAATTTTGAATTTTCTACAAACTGGCCTGAACAAGGGATTAGCTCGCAATTCCTTAAAAGTACAAGTTGCAGCTAAATCTTGCTATGGGGATAAATTAAAAGCTCCCAGGTGGCAGTTCATCTGGATATAATATGTATTTTAAAGGGCGTAAAGCACATCTGGCTGCCCTATAGGCCAACTGTCCCACAATAGAACCTTAATCTGATTTTAAGGGCCTTGAAGAAGTTTCCCTTTGAATCAGTGAGGCAGGCATCCCTAAAGGACCTGTACTTGAAAACTGCCTTCCTAATAGATATATGTTTTGCTAGGCATATCTTAGAACTATCATTTAGGGACCCTTACCTGTTTTTCTTCTCCACTCTGTCACCTTTCGAACTATACCATTCTTCTTACAAAAGGTGGTATCCTTGTTTCACATAAATCAGTCAATATTACTTCCAGCATTGGACAGCAGCGACAAGAGTCTACATCTGTTGGATCTATTTCATATACAAATCTAAAAGTGACAAATGCTTTTAGGAAAAAAAGACAAACTATTTGTATTGTTTGGCTGGCCTCAGAAAGGGGAGACAGCCTCCAAAGAGACTACTGCTAGCTGGATTAGGAAAACTAATAGCTTCAGCTTAACTTCTCTCTGGCAGTCAAACTTAGGCCACACTTTGTGTGCACTCCACAAAAGCACAAGTATTGTCATAGGTAAAGGCATTTTGAGCTTTCCAGAAGAAATCTGTAATGCACCTACTTGGTCATCTTTAAAGTCTTTCACCAGACTGAACATGCGAGCCAAGATAGATGCTATCTTTGGGGCATGATTTCTTAATACAGCCCTATCTTCCGCCCTCCCCAACAAGGCAAAGCTTAGGTAACTCCTATGAGTATGGACTGGTCTACTAAGAAGAAAAGGAAGGAGAAATGTGTTCTTACCTGTTAATCTTCTTTCCTTGATTCCTACTAGAGCAGTCCAGAGCTTGCCCAGGAATACAGTGCTAATATAGAATATCACTCTCATCTATAGCACATTCCCATTCTCTCTCTCTCTCACCTCCCGCTGCAGTCAGGGCTGGTTCTGTTGAACCAGTTTTAGTTTAGGGTGAGTTGTTTATTTGGTTACAGTGCTTTGGCAGAAGGCTACTGGCAACTGCCTAGAACCATAACCTTCCTTATAGCCCAGGGAGAGCGTCATAAAAGAGGAATGCCCTCTTTCTCCATCAGCCAAAAGGAGAAGTCATGAATAAGGGCTGGTCTAGCAGGAATCAAGGAAACAATATCAGTTAAGAACAAATTTTTCATGTGTTGAACTTTTTCTAAAATTGAAAAGTTGGGGCTTTAAAAAGTAAAGCAAAACCAATCACAAAATTATACTATGAAAATTAATTTTAATATGTTTGCTTTTGCTCCAAAAATTCACCCATCTCTAATAAAGGGATACTTTCAGAATATTTTCAGCTAAATTAGCATTCTTTTCTTCTTAAAAATTTCACAGAGCATTATTTCTGACCAGAAAAAAATGCCACTTCTCTGGTTCATTTGTGTAAATTAACTGAAGAAAAAAACAAAATTACTTTGTCTGAGAAACAGTTTTTAGATTTTTTGAGAGATATAAAAATGACAAAGTACATAGGATCAGGTAGCATCTCAATTTGCAGAATTTCTTTTTTTTTTTTAAAGGTCACCAATATCCAAGACTCCAGGAAGACACTGCTTACAGTAAGTATCCCTAAAAAACAAGGAGCTCATTTGTCAAACTTTGGCACTAATAGTGCCAGGTACAGCACAAAATAACACTACCACACATCCAGGCATTAAATGTAATGTTCAGGATATTTACAAAAAAACAGTGGCAGATTAATCATAGGCAGCACTATAGAGGCACTATTTAGGAGGAGCTGGGTCTGATGCAGACTGGCTTTGGCCTTGCAGGTTAGAGATGACTGGGAAAACTGTAGCACGGGTTCCAATTAATTAACCAAAAAGGAAACCTACATAACTATCCTATTCTGGAGAGCTTTGTATGTAACTCTCAAGCTCTGAAAAAAAATGTGTCAAACTTTAAAAAATATAAAAAAGTAAAATCTAATGTATCCATGATTTGCAATAGCAGCAACAAATTTGGAGCATTTTATTTTATAAATCTCATTGAATTCAGCTTGGAGATTTGCCATGCCCTTGCAATTTATCTTCCTACCACTTGAATTTTCCATACGGAATTCCACATAGAATTTAAGTGGTAAAGTAGCACCGTTAGCCTTAATTTCAAAATAAAGCATCATTTTTCACACTAAATAGCATAGGGCTGCTTTGTAAACACCATTTCACAGATCACACTGGCACTAAACTAGATATTACCATCTTATAAATGAACTCAGATTTATTCATTTGTTTGTTTGTCGCCTGGTTACAAACTAGGCAACTTACACTAAAAATATTCTTACTCAGTATCTACATAAAAATATAAAACCATAAAAGACAATAAACTGTATAGATAACCAGAGAACAGTTCTTCCACCTCACCAAAATCAACCACGATAGGCTGACTCGCTTCTGGTTTTCTCAGACCCCGTTCATAAATATTTGCAAATATATAAAACTGGAAAAATATCTGCATTTGGACTTTTTGTATGAAACTTTTCTAATCTTGTAGGATTTTTCTATTATTTTGGGCATGAGATATATAACAAGTAATCAGATACATATATTGTGCTGTATCTGTTCAGTACAATATATGTGAGCATGACACAGCTGTCATACTGAGCATTTTTTATTCATCAGTATGAAAACTTTAGTATAATTATGGTTAATAAACATGCTACTCCTAATATCTGACATGACTGCAAATATGGCAGACCATATGGTTTAACTATATTTATAAAACATTATTCTCTGCTGGGGGTCTCCTCTTCCTGCCTACATGAATACTATTATAGCAAGGATCTGATATTCTAACAGTGAATGATACTGCAACAGCCAACAACTCTTCATCACCCTTGGCTGCCCCCTTTCCATGATTCTGCAGCCACTACTACAGAACTGTGCATTTGTCATGGACGTTTGAAAAACACACTTTCCTTCTGCCTCTGCTGCTCCATGCACAGCAAGGGGCCGATGCAATACATTGCACTCAGCCGAGAGCACTGTTTAACCTGCAGTTGGACACCAGTTGTGTAGGTGCGTCCACATCCCTTTATGCAATAATGGGATTAGCACTTCCACAATGTGCGTCCAATGCGCGGCACAACTAATAGCTCTCATCACATGCAAATGCATGTTGATGAGGCTATTAATCACCCGAAATGCAAAAAAAAAAAAAAAAGTGCATCTAACACACACACGGGCCGATGCAGTATGGTGCGCTCGACCGAGCGCACCGTTAGCCCCCATTTGGCCGCGCGTTTTCGACGCACTATTTTTACCCCTTATACAGTAAGGGGTAATAGCGCGAAAACGCACAGCCAAACCCCACCCCCCCACCGAAACTAATAGCGCCCACAACATGCAAATGCATGTTGATGAGCCTATTATTTAGTCCCGCGCGATCCAGAAAGTAAAATGTGCAGCCAAGCCGCACATTTTACTCTCAGAAATGAACTCCTGCCAAAGGAGTTCATTTCTGAACCGGGCAAGTGTACAGAAAAGCACTGGGCAAGTGTACAGAAAAGCAGAAAAAAATGCTTTTCTGTATACCCTCCAACTTAATATCATAGCGATATTAAGTCAGAGGCCCCAAAAATAAAAAAAAAAAAAAAAAAAAAATTCTTCCCGCTCAATTTTGCCGGCGTCCATTTTCCGAACCCGTGGCTGTCAGTGGGTTCGACAACCGATGACGGTAAAATTAAGAGTCGCCTGTCAAACTCGCTGACAGTCGCCACTTCTGTCAATAAGAAGGCGCTAGGGACGAGCTAGAGTCCCTAGTGCCCTCCTTATTACCATGGGCCCTAATTTGCGTACCTTTCCTTAGTGAATCACGCGCCCAGGAGAGTGGCCTGGGCACACGTTGGGAGAGCGGGCGGTTAACTGTATCGGCCCGACAGTTTTACACTCAGAAATTAACATCTGCCTAGAGCAGGTGTTAATTGCTGAGCACTCCCAAAAGTTGTACAGAGAAGCAGAAAATACTGCTTTTCTGTAGATCCTCCTATTTAATATTGTTGCTATATTAAGTAGGAGGAAAGAAAACTTAAAAAAAAAAATAAATTTTAAGTTTAAAAAATATAGTGCCGGCAGACAGGTTTGGTAAACAGACGCTCAGTTAACAAGTGTCCATTTCCCGAACCTGTGGCTGTGCACCGATTAGGAAAACAGACGCTGATAAATTCAGCATCCGTTTTCCTAACCAGCGGACGGCCGCTGACAGCCAACCGCTCGCGGACTCCCGCTGTCAAAGAGGCGCTGGGGGCACACAATCGAACCTAGCGCCTTCTTTATAACGTCACCCCTAATTTAAATATTACATGGCTCCTCCAGAAGAGGTGCCTGGGGGTGCGCTAGGAAAGCGGGCACTGAATACTCAGCGTCCGCTTTCAGCCTTCTCTTTTTGCATCAGCCCCCACGAGTGAGAAAGGAGACTAAAGGGAAATGGACAGGCTAAGGTAGATGAAGGTAAGAAAGGGAGGCAGGGAGAAGTACTGGGGGAAACTTAGGGAGGAATAGTGGAAGAGAAATGGAGGAGAAATGGAGACATGAAAAACATGAGCAGCTGGTGAGAAAGCAAAGAGGAGAGACTGGGGAAGGAGGACGAACAGGCAAAAGACTTGGAAATAAACAAATTAATGAAAACTGAAATGGAAGAAACAATGAACAAAGGATTTTATCCAGGCACACACAACAATGCTTAGAAAATATTAGTTGTTAAAAGAAAATGTTCAATATATCTCCATTTAAAATCAACTGTCAATAGAATTATGTTGGAAGCACATCCACTGTCCAGTGTGATTACTACTGTGATTCTTAAAGACTATAAGAACGCGGAAGATTATTCACCCTTCCTCCTCCCCCACCTCAACAGGGAATCCTGGAAATAGAGGGGAGACTGTAACAGCATAAACCCTTGGAAAAGAGGATGGCCCTTGGAGTCCCTTGGAGGGCATCAGCTCAGGGATTACACTTTCAATAGTGCAACACTTTGCAGCTTTTAATCCATTGTGATTCCATTTTAACACTTGAAAATTCATAGAAGCCCAGAAAGCGACCTAAACAAACAGTAGTAGATCCCCACTCTCTCTGCCCTGGCAGACTTACAATGCTTGTCCAAGGATATGCCCCCAGTCACCTGGAGTGTGCCAGAGGGAAATGACACAGCAGTGACAAGTGGCCAGAAAAGTGGCACCAGCAACAACAGCATTGGCCAGCACATGTCCACATGCTAGGGCCCTCCAAGTAGTCTAGGAAGCCTGTGCAGTTGGGGAGGGTGGCACCTTTGAGACACTGATGGCACACAGGCCCTGCATTAACTGCTGCAGCCAGTTTCAGGTCAGAACTGTGATCTGGACAGAGGCACTGGAAGCAGTGGTCTGGTTTCTTGCAAATCCATCCACTGAATTTGTGACCACAGTTTAGCAAACAGTGTGTTACTGTTTAAGGAAGCATTCAGATAGATGTCCAAGGTACTTAGACATGTATTTATTTATTTATTTATTTAGGTTTTTTATATACCGACCTTCTTGTAAAAAATTACAAATCAGACCGGTTTGTGTAGATATGTGAAACATTGTGTAGACATGTGAAACAATCTCTACAAAGGCTTTGGCAATGGAACTGACAACTGTTAGCACTGTGGTTTGATTTTACGTATTTTAGTTGTTTTTATGTGTTTCAACTATGTATTGTCTGACAGGAACAGTGTAATCAGTTTTAATGTTTCTTAACTGATGGATAAATACATGTGTAACCTGCTGTGAACTGTGGAACATGCAGAATATAAATGGATGAAATAAATAAACAAATAAATAAATAAATATCAAGGCCACCTCTTTCCTGCAACAATTCAGGGAAAGATTTATCAGCAAGGATCTGCTTCATTTTTTTGAAAGGGTTAATAAATATCTTGATAAAGGTGAACCAGTAGATGTAGAGTATTTGGATTTTCAGAAGGCGTTTGACAAAATCCCTTATGAGAGGCTTCTAGGAAATCTAAACAGTCATAGCATAGGAGGTGATGTCCTTTCATGGATTACAGATTGATTAAAAGACAGAGAGAGCAGGATTACATGGTCAATTTTCTAAGTGGAAAAAGGTAAACAGTGGAGTGCCTCAGGGATCTGTACTTGGACCAATGCTTTTCAATATATTTCTGGAAAGGGATACACTGAGTGAGGTAATCAAATTTGCAGATGTGTTAAAACCATTGGTCTTCAACGGCTTCGCCCTGCCTACCTTTCACTACTTGCGGCTCCTCCCACTCACCTCGGACTACTGGCTGCCATGGTGTCTGTTTGCTGTCCTCTCCGGCGTCCCCAGACCGGCTTTGGTGCTGCCTCCCGCCATGCTCCTCCAAGGTACCTTGGGGCGCACGCGAGCACACCACCCTCATCTTTATTTCCACGTTGGTGCGAACCTCAGGGACGTCCCCCTGCTATGACATCATGTTGCCCGGATATTTAAGCCTACAGTATTTGCTAGCTCATCGAGTTAGCAACTATATCTCTATGGATGGGATTCGCTCTGCGTACCGAGGCTGCTCTGCCACTCCAGAGCTATCGGGAACTCTTACACCTTTTGGGGTTGCTATGGGGTACCTGCTCCTCGGGGGCCTCTTCTGCTTCTTTCAGGTGCTATCAGAAAACCAGTACTTGCTCCTCGAGGGCCCATGTTCCCTGAGTAGTTGCCCGCATCTTCAAACCTTTCTACTTGGAGGACTTCACTAACAGTTTCCATCTGTGAGTACAACTACCATCTATTCCACAGTACTGCTTCACTGGAACCAGGTACTCGCTCCTCGAGGGCCTGCCCTCTGTTCCGGTGCAAGACCTCTCATCTAGTGGAATCTCTGTTACTGCTACATGAGTACAATACAACAGTCTCCCTGCTCTAAGGGATCAGGTATTCGCTCCTCGAGGGTCTGCTCTCCCTGTCTCGGAGCTTCACCTAATTCTACCTGGGACTCTGAATGTTAATCTTATTGTGTGCTCATAACTCTGTCTCTTTCCACTACAGCACTGCCTCGCAGAGGACTCACTGTTCCAGCGTTCTGTGGGAGACCTGCCCAGCCGGGCTCAACATCCACTACTCACTACTGCCACTTCTGGTGGCATCCAAAACTGTTTAAAAAAAGATTCAAATCTGTATTTCTGTGTCCAGAGTCTAACCTGACACTGTGGTCCCTCATGGAACTGCCCCTGTGGGCGTGGTCAACTGCCACAGTGTCCAAGGATCCACTCAAACATCAATAACCATAACAAGATGATACAAAATTATTCCAAGTAGTTAAATCACATGCGAATTGTGAAAAATTGTAGGAGGATCTTGTGAGACTGGAAGATTGGGCATCCAAATAGCAGATGAAATTTAATGTGTATATGTGCAAGGTGATGCATATAGGGAAAAATGACCCATGCTGTAGTTACTCGATAGTAGGTTCCATATTAGGAACTACCACCCAAGAGAAAGATCTAGGCATCATAGTGGATAATACATTGAAATCATCGGCTCTGGGTACAGCAGCAGCCAAAAAAGTAAACAGAATGTTAGGAGTTATTAGGAAAGGAATGGTGAATAAAATGGAAAATGTCATAATGCCTCTGTATCACTCCATGGTGAGATCGCACCTTGAGTACTGTGTACAGTTCTGGTTGCTGCATCTCAAGAAAAGATATAGTTGCACTGGAGAAGGGCGACCAAAATGATAAAGGGGAGGGAATGGCTCCCTTAAGAGGAAAGGCTAAAAAGGTTAGGGCTGTTCAGCTTGGAGAAGAGATGGCTGAGAAGGAACATGATAGAGGTCTATAAAATCATGAGGGGTCTAGAATGGGGAAATGTGAATCAGTTATTTACTCTTTCAGATAATAGGAGGACTAGGGGGCACTCCATGAAGTTAGCAAGTAGGACATTTAAAACAAATTGGAGAAAATTCTTTTTCACTCAACACACAATTAAGCTCTGGAAGTTGTTGCCAAAGGTTGTGGTTAAGGCAAATAGTGTAGCTGGATTTAAAAAAGGTTTGGATAAATTCCTAGAGAAATCCATTAATTGCTATTAATCAAAATGAGTTAGGGAATACACACTGCTATTACTGGCATTAGTAGCATGGAATCTACTCAATGTTGGCTACTTGCGAAGTACTTATAACCTTGATTTGCCACTGTTGGAAACAGGATGCTGGGCTTGTTGGACCCTCGGTCCAACCTAGGATGGCAACTTTATGTTCTTATGATCTGAAATTTAGTGGCAGAACTTTTGTGATTCTGCCGCAGCAATGCTGATGTATATTTGCATATAGTATTTCACAGTCCTATTTAGTGAAAACCATCCAATCATAACAATTTACAAGTTCTTATTCAATACTGTCCATTACCTTAATCCTCTTCCAATAAATCTGTGACTCTCTACTGATGATTTACTCTGATCTTTTGTTTCCACATCCCTTTCCAATTGCAAGGGCAGTTTGGAGCTCCATCCCAGAATTGTGTATATATGATACTTCAACTAAAAGTAAATAGCATACAATACAGTCCCACTTATCATATCTTGATCCAGATGTCATCTACTCATTCCAAATCCTTCAGAATATCATGTTGATATTTCAGTGGTTTACACCAGATAGGTTCCACAGTTTTCTATTCCTCCTCTCAAGAGTGAATGAATCCATTCCTTGTGTTGATTTTTGAATAGTCTTGGCATGAGAGACTTCAGTCAAACTCTTTTCCTCATGATGGTTCCTAAATTCCCTAGGCTCGGGGAATTTAGTTCACAAAAAAATAAAACTTAGGTTTCAGTAAACAACAAAAGGGTGAAGGCGGAGTGGATAAAACTTCCTCCAACATAAAGTTGAAAAGGAATTAAAACAAGTTTTCAAAAACTAGAGCTTACCCCTTCTTCCTTCTAGCCCAGACTTTATTCCTTAAGGCCCAAGGGAACTCCTCTCCAAACAAAAAGCAGAAGCAGGAAAAATTCCATCTCGCCTCCTCAAAGATCCACACCAAAAAATGGTATCCCTGGTTTTTATAAAGACAGGATATTCCCATTAGAGCATCCTACATGGCTGGCGGAGCTGTATACCATCTAAAGATACTCTTCTACCCACGCACATAGAATATTCCTACTATTATAGACCCAGTAGGCTTCTCTACAAATGCATTTGCTAGTTACTATGAAATTAGATCAGACAAGGTTACAACACAGAAGGTACAATTGGCTACAAAACAGTGAAATAAAACTCTGATGAGTGCAAACTTGTTAATCAATGTGCAGTATAAATAACTGAACATTGATACTTGAAACTCAACCTACAAGTAATTAGTATCTGAACTTGAAATGTCTCACAAATCTATTCTAATAAACGTTTTTTTCCATCCAAAATGGTATTGTATGAATGTGATTATTCTCCCTGAAGTAAATCCAGCACCTCACCTCATGCATCTTTATTATAAATCACAGTTTCAGTGGGTAGCAGTAAGAAAAGGCTTTATCATGACAGATTATAGTTATATCAGTCCTATCTATCAAAGGCCTTTCTATTAATTCTTCAACAGTCTGTAACCACAGACTGTCACTCTTCTACCAGCAAATGGATGCCAATGAACTCATAAGATTATACCCTTGCAGCAGTACAGTATCTTCCATTAGTTTTAGGAAATCTATGAAAAAAAAAACCCCTCACTAATTTCCTTTCCCAGTCTTTTGTGACTTTCATGGTTCCATTTCTTTAAAACCACACTGATGTCACTAGTTATCAATGCTCATGCTCAGTGCTTTGCCTTACAATTTTCTATCGAGCAGTGATTCCCAACCCAGCCACTGACCTTGGAACACACCCAGTCAGCCAGATTTTCAGGATATCCACAATGGTCTTAATGCTAAAATTCAAATAGTCAAATCTCCTAATCCTTTAAAATATTATCAACAAGAAAAAGAAATCTCTTGCATGACCTTCCACTCGCTAGACTGGCAAGTCTACGTCCAGAGAAGGTCCTATCAAACTAAATTTATGTTAACTTGTCCTCCGTCAGGAGACAATGTAGTGAACTCCAGGACTACACTTTGTGACGAGAAGTATCTAGCAGTTACTGCCAGTGTGATGTTTCCAGACTTCTTTCTGATTAGTCTCTGTTCACACATCAGAAGGTGCTTTTCATTTTCACCCCTCCATTCCTCTGCAGCACAGCCAGCAATTAGAGAAGAATAAATTTAGAATCACCAGACAGGATATTAAAAGACTGCAAATCAGTTTATTTTCTTCGGCTACAGAAAGGCAAGCTGCTGAGAGAGATGGAGTGAAAACCTGCAAATTAGGACTAGACCGACAGCTGAAGCTCACAGTATTTGGAACGGAAAATATATTAGGCTGGAAAAGGCATAAGGTTAGAAAATGAATTAACCTGAACAAGAGAGGTCCTCTTTTAGATCTGTTTAATAAAGTACAGCAGAACCTATTAAAGACACAACAGTATCAAAATATTACAAAGCAAGTATATTCCATATTCAAAATCTAACACCTCAGTAAAGTGACAAATATTAGAGAGTATATATAGTACTTATTAACATGAAAACTTTACAATTAAAGCAATAATAGAACAATGGTAAACTCAAATTTCATAAAGTAACAGCATTTAGAGTAAGATGGAAAGACAGCACAAAATATGCCAGCCTGGATCAGCTTAGGTTGTTCTTGCAGGTTAGCCTCAAAAGGAAAGAATGTATGATCCTATCATAACTAAGATCATTTCCAAGTCGACCTCCCACAGTGGAGGAGCTGTTATCTTGAACCCTTGGAAGAAAGTATCTAAACTGAGTGAGTAGTGAGACAGCTTTGTCTGTGTCTCTTGCCACAAAAGCCAGAGCCAGCCTCTGCCTTCTGCAAGATTTGTGAGCTATGCCTTTATGCTAGTCTCCTTTGATGGAAGGATAAGACTGAAGGAATGGATCTCTCAACAGAGGCTCCAAACTCTAAGCTATGCTATGTGGTCCATTTTCACACCACCAAAGGCAGTAACCCCTGACATTAAATATCTGTGCTAAGTAGTCTACTTCTCTTAACAGTCAAGGTTGTAAAAGAGAATGTAAGGGATCTTCTAGGGCAGAATCCTCCGACTAAAGTGAAGGAGTGCCTATGTTTGCACCTTCAGAACTCATTCCCAGGAATATACAATGCCAAAGACTGGATGCTAGTCCTGGTTCTACCAGGATATCCAAATCCCCTGATTCCTGCTTTCTTTATTCTGCCAAAGGACTTGTGTGTCTAGTTACTTCATAGGACTGATCTGAAATCCATTCATGGAAGCACATCACCTGATCCCTAGAAGGGCACAGGCTGAAAGGTGTCAGCTGAAAATAGTTGCATGTCGACATGCTGGCCATTTGGGACTCTGCCTTGTCCTCTTACAAGGACAAGGCAGAGTCCCAAAGCTGGGGACTGACCACACCAACTTAATACCATTGGCCCCGAGGCCTACTCTGAGGGGACATGGAATACTCCCTATTAGTTTTCCACCACCCAGTTCAGAAGCCTCCAAGTGTTTCCGTGAAGCAGCACCACAGTCTGCCCAAAGAAGGTGACTGCCCCTGCCAAATCCAAACTCCTGGAATATTTTCCCAAGGAATAAAGACAGCTGCATGAGCAGATTACATTAGGCTTCTAGTCTTGGTTGGGGTGGTGGGGGCGAAGGGTCTTTCAATAAGCACCTCTTGCTGACCTCTGACCTACAGTCCCTAAACTTCCCAGACCACGCAACACAGTTCTCTTGCAGGGGATAAAACTATACAGCAAGACTGGGATTACAATGGCTGTCACTCTGTAGGGGAGTTCTTAAGAGGCATGGCTATAAATCCTGTGGTCCCCTATTGAACTAGCATTGAGCAGGCAAGACGGGGGGAGTCTGATGAAAAAAAAAACTCTCAGCATCTCTTCCCTCCACTTTTGCGAGATTCACCAGCTGTGAATCCGTCCAGATCCCTTGTAGGTCGGTTTTGCAGCTTCGCCCTCTGCACCATGTTATCTGCAGACTTAGTTACCATGGCCTCGACTGAGGGATGTTGAACCCAGCGTAGGTGGATCTGAGTCACAAAGCCCTTCCACACAGCCACCTGGGGAGAGAGACTATAGAAAAAAAGGGAAGAAAGACTTTTATCAGAGCCTCACACTCTATCATGAGAATCCTTGAACATTTAGATTTCCCCCTGCTGCTGTAGTCTTAAAAGCTGAGGGCAACTCACCCTTGTCTGAATCAGGTGTCCCACAACGAGGAGACTCCTTCCATGTGGAAACATGAATAAAAGCCAGGAAGCATTCAAGGAGGAATCCAGAGCTGCTGGACAAGTAGAACCACCCTGAGATTTTTATTTTTATAACAGGCTGCAATCAGTTTCAGAACTACAAGCTTCATTTGGACTTACCAGCACCGCTACAGAGGCCTCCTTTGTGTAGAGGGGAGGACAGCTGGCTCCACAGGTTATTCACCCATTAGCAGAGAGGGTGGGAGAAAGGAGCCCCAACCTGCTTGGAGGTTACATATTACAATAATAAGTCCATAGTGAACTGGCGCTGAAGTGATCTTTCGCCTTCCCCATGGCACTTCCCCATTCTACTCTCCGAGGGAAGAAAGGTGTAGAGTCTGGCCTGGTTGCCATATATTGCTTTCATTCTTTGTTTACTTATTTTCTTTTATTTTTTTCAAACATGGCAGTAAAAAAAAAATGTCAATCCTGCAAACACAGGCACCCTGACTGTTCTTTCTCACAGTGTATCCGATATGTCTTACCACTTGCCTTTCAAGCACTGAACCTTAACTGCCAAGTATTTGATCACTCCTTGATCTTCCTTAGATTACATCTCATTCTGTCTACCCCACAGGGATTGTAAGGGAAACATTATCTGACCTGGACTAGAACCAGGGTCTGTACTGTTGGAGGGCTAATGCTTTGCCCATGAGCCGCAGGGTGGATGTTTAACCACCATTAGAGCTGCTGTTTGATCATTTGAACTTTCTGATTGGACGTTTCCTGTTTTACCTTTCCTTTTACAGTTTTTTGTTTTTATTTATTTTTTTTTTAGTCCCTTAGGCTCCAAGCAGCCTGGGACAATAGATTGCTTGGAGAAATTTTCAGTTAAAAAAGGCTCTCAACAAGCTATCTTTTTTTTTTTTTTTTTGGAGAATTCTTTTTATCCATTCACAGTGTAATAGCCAATGGTCCCACTGCCATAACAAAAAGAAGCAGCGAAAGCCGGTACCCCGTCTCAGTCCCCTTCGTAGTTCAAAGCTATCTGTCACGTTTCCATTTATTAAAATTCTAGCTCTAGGACTGCTGTAAAGGGTATTCTTTACCTAAAATGCCCGAGAAAGGCATCCGAAAAACTCAACACAGCTGTGAGAATTCCAGAATGTGGGCAGTCAATTACTGAGTCATCTGCTTACCTGAAGATGGTGAACTGGCAGTCTAGCCACACAAGCAAGGCCAACAATTTTTTGTGGAAACAGCACATTGAGCAGACCATATTTCATGTGCACCATAGCACTGTCTTCCCTCATATTATCCAGGGTTTTGAACTGGGGAACCTACCCAGCTTTGCTTGGAGCAGGGTGCCAGGGTGTTCTACCAGGGAAAGCAGCCCAAACACTGCTGCCCTAAGAGCCTTGAGCTAAGCTCCAGCTACCTGCCCTACCAAGGGAATTCAGTTATTGGGGACTACAGGTGCTTGACTTGTTGGTGTGGGAACTCAGACCCCAAACTGAGTCAGTTCTCAAGAAGGGAGAATCAGTCTTATAGGATCATCACCCAGAGTACCCCCAGGACTTGGGCTATTATCCTTCAGGATCTGGCCTAATGCTTCATTGGAAGTGGACCTACTCCAGCTGCAGCATGAGACCACACATCTGCACCATCTGATGGTGACAAAAATAGATTGTAGAGCTGAAGGCAGCATCAGACCTTTTTTTTTTTTTTTTTTTTTTAGCAGAAGTGAAGTCAGCTTTGAACTTTTTAAAACTGTATCCATCTGTTGGCAATAGGAGATAATCCTTTTGTCTGGACCAGTATAGCATAGACATTAAGGAAACTGAAGCCAGGTCACTCATCCTATAAAAAATATACAGTATAATGCACAATGTTCAAGAAGAACTCATTTTTCAGTGAATGTTATTACCCAAAATAACACACGGATGTTAACAACCTAAAAAAAATAATAATAATAATATGTTGCGTTATTTGCCTGAGAGTTGGCTACAGGAGTTATAGCTAACTTTTCCTGGGAGCATCAAGATGCTTCTTAAAAGGGCCATAACAGGGCTAAAGACCCCCCCTCCCCCCAGTAGATCTTGAGAGACCTCCACCCATCCCCACTCCTCACTGCCTCTAGAGGCAACCCATATGTGATAAAAAAAAAAAAAAAATTGCATGACATCCCGCCCCCTATCCAAATTCCACCTTTCAAATGATTTCCCCCATCCAGAATAGCAGCCTGCCACTCCCCAACCCCTGACCCACTCTATCTCACCCCCTGATGGTCTAGTGGGGCCCAGTGCTGGCTCAATCCAAAATAGTGCTGGATGGCTATCATAATATGTATACCCCTATAATATGGCAGGGGAATAAAAGGTATACCCCTATTATGTGACAGGGACATATTTTTCCCCTCTGTAGAAAAATACTATGGGCTAGTAAATGACCCCTCATTTGTGCAAGCTGCACTGACACATGTCACCATCTCCCAAGCATATTAGATATTTAGATATTTCTTCACAAATGGTGATAGATGTATGTAATAGTCTCCCACGGGCAGTGAATATACAAACTAAAAGTAAAGCCAGAAATCAAGAAAGCTTGGCACTTTTGAAACACATATAAATGATCCACTCCCTTTCAGAGTACACCTGTGTGGGTAGTGTCTGTCCTGCTGCTGTAGACCCATGTATAGTCTTTTCCATGGCATCAGCTTCTTCTTCCAGTGGTATATATAGTGTTCACTTTCCAGCCAGCAGTGTCTCTCTCTCCCAGTCCCTACTTCCCGTATACACCTACACTGGATAGGGATTGCTTCCAACCATAAAACTCCTGATATTAAACAAAGATAGGACATTGATGAAATGCTCCAAAGCACAAGGGTAGACCTACTGTGTTTTTGGCTGTGGAAGTAGGTCAAATAGACAGATGGCGGTTACCCATAAGGCATTTTTTATATTCTTGTTCAAGAATGCCTAAAAATAAATCAGCAGACAATATCGGCCTGACCAAATAGAGTAGACACATGCAGTATCAGTTGTGGTACCATATCAACGCATCCAATATCTTAAATAAAATTTAACAAAAAAGGCATGTGTCATGGGTCACAGTCAGTATCAGAACACTATGCATTACCACAGCCAAAGAACATGTGCACACTCTAAGCAACCGTGAGAGTTTAGTGGATGAGAATGCTCAAAGTAGCAGATAAAATTGGAAATGCTTGGATTCAATTTCTCAGGAAACTGAAATACACCCAGAACTGTTTGCTGCACCAATAGAGCATGTGCCTTTGGAAAATAGATTCCTGTATCCCTAGTGCTACATTAAACATTCATTTGTAAGATGCATAATTCAAGAGATTATTTAAAAATGTTAAAAAGCTCTGCCCAAAGTAAACTGGCACCCCACATCTGCAATTCCCCCTAAAAAAATATCAAGGACCCATATAGAGATGGGAAAAAAAAAGTTGATTTTTTTTTTTTTTTTTTGCCATCTTCACTTGGCATCAATAGAGTGAAATACATGGCTTGGCTTCTGCACTGAGCCCTAAGGCACCATCTACTAGCTAGTTTTGTGATTTTTAATGATTATAACACATTATTTATTTAAACATTTATAGCTCACACTTTCCACGATTCAAGGCAGGTAACAAGGTAACAAAAAATCACATTAAAAAAACAATAACCGACAGGACAGTAAGCATATCTCTTGCCTAATAAAAGGAAGAACACAACCAGTTTAATGTTAAGTTGCTGGACTCAAACTGACAAACCAAGGAGACATCAGAAGACACAGTGCTATACCTTGCTACAAGAAATTGTTAGTAAACTGCCATAAACCAGATGTAGGCGCATACAAAGAGACATCAAAGAGACTTCATACCGAGCTCAGCTGCAAAAATTGCTAAAAAGCTGCAGGAGACAAAACACAGGTGCAGAGCATACCCAGCCTGCCAAGTATGTATTACATGGCAAAGGATGTGAGAATACAATTTTTTATCATGCTGAACAGGCAGTTCAAGATGAAATAATCAGCCAGCATAACTAAAATAAGCTGGGAATACTAAAATAGCTGGCCATATTGTTAAGAAGCCATCTTTAACAATAAGGTTTTCAGCCATGTTCTGAACATCTGTATACAGGTCATCATGTGCAGTTATTTGGGTAAGGTGTTCCAAAATAAAGGCCCTCCTACGGAGAAAGCTCTGTTACAGGTTTCAGCTAAATGGGATAGTGGTAGTAATCCACATTGGGCAGGTCTTAATGCTCGAGTTGGGTGATAGATACATAGCATAGCCCCAAGCGAATGCATTATTGCTCAAGAGCCAGTGAATGAAGATGCTTATCTTCTTTTGATCTTCCATTGTACCAGAAGCCAAGGGAGTAAATGGAGAATAGGAGTAATATGATCTCTGATGCTAGAACTAGGTAATACATGGGTGGCAGAGTTTTGAATGATTTGGAATACAGATACTCTGGCATAGACTGAGTTGCAACAGTACAACCCAGTGAGGACTAAGGCTTGAAGCACTGCCCAGAAACAAGGGGGGGGGGAGGGGTATTCAGTGGTATTAAACTGTGTAGCATTCATAATCTGAGAAACCTCTTACCACAGTCTTAATTTGGGCATGCACTGATAGACTGGCATCTAAGATAGCACTGAGATTTCTCACCTCTGTCAGAATAGGTATCTCACAACCTACAAACTGAAATGTAGAAAGAGTACTTGACAGGGATGTCCTACTCAAAATCATCAGCTCAGTTTTATCAACATTAAGGACAAGTTTATTGTTGAACAACCAGTGCTTTACACATACCAAACAGATGGATACCAACTCAAAGGCTGAAACCCATGTTGACAAAGTTGGCACAAACAACTGAATGTCATCAGCAAGAAATTTATAGCTCATCCTTAACCAGGGGGACATGTATAACACCAAATACATTTATTTATTACTGTTGTACTTAAAAAATATATACATAAGGCCAACTTGATGGCTCAGTGGCCTGTGGTCCCTGGCAAAGGATTATAACTGCAATGGTTGGGTCAGATGTGGGGGTAACGGTAGAATGTTAGGTGGCGGGGAAGCTCAGGTAAGCATGAATGAAGGTCGCAAGAACCACAGTCCCAGCTGGAACCAGTTCCAGTTCAACTGGAAATCCAAAAGAGCAGGAAGAACCCGGAGGGCAAAGAAAGCATACATAAGAAAAATAAAATTGGATTCATTAGTTTTTGATTCTAAAAACATACGAATGGCCAAGCTCGGTCAAACCAACAGTCCATCTAGCCAGAATCCTATCTCAAACAGTGGCCCCAGAGAGATTACATGAAAATAAGAGTTTATTTAAGTGCTTGTGACACAGTGCCCCTATTTTCCCCCTTAAACCTATGCAGGACCAGGCTAGATGCCTGGTCCACCTTAATTCCCCTTGAGAGAGAGAGAGCTCTGTGGGTGGGGCCAAGTAGGGGAGAAATAGGAGCTGGGATCCAGGTGGGGATAATCAGACCAGGCCCAGGTCTCCAGGAAGAAGGCAGCTCCTGCAGAATAATGCTGTCCAAACATTGAGCTGGAAAGAAGTTGTGAGCACTGGGGAAAGCAGTACTAAACTGTGAGTAATGAGAGTACACTTTTCTGAAGATAAGACAGTCTAGTAATGTTTGTTTGCTGCAATTATCCAAATAAAGATAGAAGGGCTTTTAACCTGCTGGAGTTAGACTAAGTTTGTGCCTCCAGGCCTGAAGGATCACTGCTTGGTCCCACAGTGCTCCAGGAATATCTATAAAATTATGAGGCAACTGGTCTCCACCCAATATATAAAATCTGTGCATGTCCTCCTTTTCCAGGAATGCATCCAGACCCTGCTTGAACCCTGCTATGCTTCTTGCTGTGGCTACATCAGGCAGCATCTGATTCCATGATTTAACTAGCCACTGACTAAGGAAATACTTTCTTGTATTAGTCTTGAAACTGCTAGCACTTTCAGTGGATCCCTCTGGATCCTAGTATTTCTGGGCAATATAAACAACTGCATCCTTGTAGTTTGTTCTTTTCCATTCAAGATCTTACAGACCTTTATGACACTCCCCCTTAATCTTATTATTTCCATGCTAAATAACCCCAAGAGTTTTAGACTTTTTGTTTTGTATGATACACCCCCAATCCTCTCACCATTCTGGTTGCCTTTCTCTGTACTTTCTTGAGCTCCAGATTTAGTTGCCTGCCTTTAGCACTCATAGGTACAATCAAGGACTGTAAAGGAATCGTATAGCTGAAGAGTATTTAGAGGTCATCACAACCACAGGTGCTGTATTATGAATTGATAAGATTTTATTCTAATTAGCTAGCTGCTATTTAGTTATAACAGCAGGGCTTCAGTGTATTAAATTTACTACAGTATGATTTAACAACTTGAAGAGTGGTTTTAATCAAGCTGGTTTATAACAGCTCTCCCACATGGTTAAACAACATAGTAGGGAAGCAGAACAAAGTTAGGAAATCTTTTTTTTAGTATAAGAAAAATAAGAGTTGTCAACTCCTTTAAACAAGCTTGCTCTTAATCAGCTGGAGTCCGCATAAGCAATTTTCAGCATAGACTCTAAAAGCAATAGTGTTTAGTTTCTTCAAGATATCATTTACCTTTTTTCTTCAACTCTACTGTTCTCTCATTGAGTTTTATTCCTAAGCTTCTCATCTTTATCATAGAAACACAGAACATAAGAACTGCCATAGTGGGTCAGTCCTAGATACACTGAGCCCAGCATCCTGTCTCCGACAGTAGCCAGTTCCGGCTCAGGCCCCCATCCCTAGCAGTATCCGAGTTAGGGGGTCAGAGGACAGTATAATCACTGCTATTCAATGATCCCCTGTGCCTTTAAGGAAGATAAATTGAATGGGAAACACCACTTGGCTAGACATGTAAAAGTTTGAGGCCATCAAATTCATTGTTTACTTTTTGTAGCTAAATATTTATTCCCCCCTCCTCTCAGCCTCTTCAAAATTCAGGAATGCTTAGGCTGGGAGGAAGCTATTTACATAATTGCTCTTCAGCAACCTTAGAAATTAAACACTTGTATACAGAAGTTGCCTTAACCACAGAGGTAGAGTGAAAGACAAGCCAGGGAGACAGTGAAGAGACAGGAGATAAAAGTGTTGCCAGAAATTAAAAGGGTTCTGTAGCCACTGCTGTGAAGACTTACGGTATATAGGATAGGGGAGGGGCAGGGGGCTGACCTCATGTTCCCCCCCCCCCCCCATGTTAACCTTGAACCTTCCAAATGTAGTTCTTCTTAAGGCCCTGCCAGCAAATCCCAAAGAGTATAGACCTGCCTGAATCCCCCTGACCTCAACTATAAGCAAAAACATTTTCTTATTTAAAGGTGGAAGGAGATTAAAGCAAGATGAGAGAGAGAACATGTCAGCCAGTGAGCAGGTGTATAATCAAGAATATGAGAGTCAATGAGCCAGTGAGCATGTGTGAGAGCAAGTAAGCATGTGTGTCAGCCAATGAGGATGTGTGTGAGCAAAAGGTAGTGATCATGTGCATGAGTGTACAAGCCAGTGAGCATGTGTATGAATGAGAATATAAGGGAATTTGTGTGAGAGAGTGTTTGTTTATCTATGAGAGAGAAGAGAAAATGTGTGCATACCTCCCACCCCTGACTAATCAACGACAATCTCAGAATGACTGGAATCTAAAGTTTCAAGGTATGGCGAGCAGGGGCTATTTTTTATCCTTGGTTTTAATTATTGGGTATTATCTGATATGCCTGCAATTTTTAAATATTGTATTGGTGTTTGGGAAATTAAAAAAAAAATTGAGGGATTTTTTTTTAATAATGCAATGTTCTATTTGTCAGATGTGTTGAAACATTTATTATTTTTATGATATGGTTTGACTATAATTGATATTTATATTTCTTGATTTTGTTTATTGAGACATGGCAATGTTTCTGTTTTTCTATTATAACACTGCAAATGGAGTCTGACTTGCTGCGGTTTTCCAGTTCAGGTTTTGTCTGCATGTTTCTAGTTATACCATATGGTCCCTTTATTCTATATCTGGGGAAGGTCTGTCTATGTTCTGCATATGTGACAGAGGTAAAGTATTCTGCTAGCATGTAGTTTCTCTGTTGGGATCTATAGCAGCCTGATCTGTTCTGTTTTCCTAATAGGAGGTGTATTGGTAGTTTAAGGCCTGGTGTAATATTTGCAGTGTTGCCTTTTCATAGGTATAGTTGTTACAGTTTGGGTGCTGGCAGGTAGTGATGTTTTCATATGGGATGTTTATTATATTGTAATTCCATTTATTCATGGTTTTCTGAGAGCCAAGCCAACAACATGCTTTACAATAGGCCTAATACCATATGGTTTCAGTTATGTTTTTTGCAGCACTTTCTGGTTAGTACCACAGCAATGCCTGTAAATATAATATACAAGTTGCAAATGATCTTTTCACCTTAGACTGTACTTTGAATTTTCTTTTTCATGTAAACTGTTACTATAAATGCATAATTTTCAATTGTATGGGGAGGGTAGAGCCCAAGGTGTGCTGCAAGGCTGAGAGCTTCTATAGTGTGCTCTACTTATTTAGGAAAAATGTGAAATTTGAAAATACTTTGGCTCAACTCTGCCAGGTACCAGGGTTGACTTGGCATTCTTTTGGGAGCTACTGACACAAATGCTGCATGGAAATTGCATAAGGGCGACAGATACCCTGCGTGCCGGTTTTGAAAAAATCCTTTGGGTTGCTATTTTCCAGCAATCCACCCCAGCTCTCCAATAATATTCTTGTCTCTACCCACTATACAGGGAGACTATTTCTTTAATCCACCACCTTTTATGTAAAGGAATAGTTCCTTCAGTTACATCTGAGTCTACTTGCTTTCATCCTCACTCCATGACGCCTCATTCCAAAGCTTCCTAATATATTTTATTTCTTAAATATCTTTCCACATTTTTTGCACTAAAAGCATGTAGCATTAAAATGATGCACACCGCCCCCAGACCCTAGCCCATCTGTAGTGTCCAAAGCCTTGGGGGTAGCAAAAGTTGAAAAAATTAAAGCAAAGTAATCTTGGTGCTGGCCCAGGCTCCAAACCACAATCCCTAAGTGCCCAAAAGGTGTCCTCCACACACACACCTGATCTGTACTTTAAAATCCCTATTGGTTCAGTGGTAAGCTGGAGCGCCCCCTAGAGCTCCAGCAGCTCCATTTTCAAAATAGTGCTGGCTAGACACCTTTGCCTGAGGCTGGCTGCTGCCATTTTGAGGATGGAGCCACCAGAGCCCTATGGGGCATTCTGATACACTATTGGATCACCATGGATTTTAAGGTACCGGACAGGGGGTTCAAGAGAGCCAGAGGGAAGGAGCTAACTTTTTTTTTTTTTTTTTTTTAACACCAAGGAGGCAGAGTTTGGGGCCGGAGGTGGGGTCATGGCCAGCACCAAGATCACTGTTTTAATTGTTTAATATTTTGTCACCTTGGGGGGGGGGGGGGGTGGCAAGAGGAGGGTTTCATATCCCCTTCCAGGGGTTTGGGACAATTTGCCCAGTGGGAATTGGTAGCCCCAGGAAGTGGGGACATTTTACCGCAGAGAAAATACCATAGGATTAACTAAACTGAGGGACCAAGCACTACAGGTAGTGAATCTCGTAGTATTTTTCCCTCCAGCTTAGTAAATCTCCCCCTCTCAGTTTGCACCTGATGCAGTAGAGGGAGAAGTTGTAGGAATAAGACCTAGTAAAAACCTTCTAACTATAGTGTATGCTGACAAAATGGAGTCTCTCTCTTGCAAAGGCACCCGAGCTACTCAACATCTTTTTCAATACAGAGTGAAAACAGACTATTTCCTGCACAAAAAAAAACAAGGAAAATTAAAAAAAAAAACTGTTTCTGTTAAAAACAGACTTTGCTAGACATACTAGCAAAGCTAGGGTTTATGGCCTAACTAAACAAATCTGTCTATCAAAACCTCCATACTTATCAAGAATATGTTTGCCTGAAACTTATGCTCAATATCAATTATACTTAGGGAATAGCCACTGCTATTAATTGCATCAGTAGCATGGGATCTTCTTAGTGTTTGGGTAATTGCCAGGTTCTTGTGGCCTGGTTTTGGCCTCTGTTGGAAACAGGATGCTGGGCTTGATGGACCCTTGGTCTGACCCAGCATGGCAATTTCTTATGTTCAATATCTCTCTGGCTGAAGGATGACCTGTGGTTAAAAACAAAACAAAAAAAAACTTTGAGCTGGTCCAATGGCATGAATGGCCTTGAAACTAATTAATTTGTATTAATGAACTAATAAATGCAGATTGATCCCTTTATAAGGGGAAGAACAAATAGAGAAAAGAAACTTATCATCAAGGCAAAGGGGAGAGGAACCATATGGAAAACCTAAAGCAGACACTTTCCCTGCCATTCCTCATCTCCTGGGGTTGAAAAATCCTGGTTTCCCTCACGCAGCTAGGACTGCCCTCTGATTTCCTGTAAGGTGGTACAATTGTAGAAGCCCAGCTGAATGCAAGATATCCGAAACAGTGAAACCAGATAACATCCCCAACCACCTCAGAGAGCTGTTGTGAGGATGCACTCAAGAACGTGAACCCCTGTGCCATGATAAGACTGGCACAACCCCAGGGCTGGCCATGGTCCACACCGCTGACAAGTGAGCACATCCAGGCACAGGATAGACTGGAGCCTTGGGGCAGATTGAAGGCTCAAGCAGAGGTGAAGATTTGGAACTCAAACAGATGAACAGGAACTAGGAAAACTCAGATGAGAACCGGCAGCCCATGCTGGTCTCTGGGGTAGCCCTCCGGCCACTCTGAAAGCCCCTGCGGACTAATCATTTAGGAACAGCTTGAGCGTAAGACAGACGAAGGCTAAGGACTCTTGACACTCACAACAAAAACAAGACTGAAGACTTGGAACACGGCAAAGGCTCAGGACTTGAAAAGGCAGAAGGCTGGAACAAGAACTCCAGAGACAGGACTCAGGAACTCAGAACTCAGACTCAAGAACTAAGGAATAGACTGCAAAGACTTGAACCAGCGGCGAAGATTTGGACTGCAGACAAGGAATGCTGCCACAGGAACAGAAGACGAGGACACAGGAACCAGGAGAACAGGAGCACAGAGAACCACAAACAGGAGATCTTGACGGACCAAGATACCACAGGAAACCCTTGCAAAGTCCTGGAGCAATGGGAGAAGTGGCCTTTTAAAGGCCCAAAGCAGTGATGTCATCAGGGGAAGCTGCAGGGCTTTTCCTGCTGTGGTCCATTTAAAACTTGAGAAGGGGCATACATGCATGCACCTAGGGAAGACGCGCCACATTGAGGATAGCCCGCAGAGTCTCAAGGCCGCATGGATGACCAGTGGCGTCTCTCCTACTGTGGAGCAGCTTCACAGGTCCACGGTGATGACAGCGTTCAGTCACACAGGTGATGGCATGGTCTCTCCTGCCACGGACGTGGCAGCAAGGCAGAGGAGGCGTCTCACAGCTGCAAAAGGAAGTGGAGGCATACGTGACATCTCAAGGCCGTGAAAGGAGCAGAGGCGGCATCTGGCCTGCAGTGAGTGAGTGAAGCCGCTTGTGGGGCCCTCCCAAGAGCGATATCACAGCAAGAGCTCTTAAACCCAGGTTGTGAACAAAACGGTTTGGCCATTAAATTCCTATCTGGGGGTAGTTAGAATCTTTAACTTCTTAAGCACAAGTTTCTGGTTAATTTGATATGTTAGTGCCCTGTTTGTTTTGTGTAAAAAGAATATTTTCCAATTTTAAACTTGCTAATATTTATTCCTCTGCACCTGACAATCATTAGGCTTATTGTGATACTTTTTATTGTATGAGGCTTAATAAAACCCCTAATAAAATATCCATTATCCAAAGCAAACAGAATTCTGATATTCTCTGCTAAACTTGGCTCAGTCACAAAGGGTATAGTTTATAAGTTATTAAATGCAAATTGCTCTCCAAAGTGTCTTACCCTAGGTCACAAGGAGCATTGGCAGGATTTGAATCCTGGATATCCTCAGTTCTCGGCCTGCTGCTCTAAGCACTATGCTACTCCTCCAAGAAGTAAAAATACATATACAACTTGTTTGCTAGCCCTTATTTCAACATATTCACGAGGGCATGGCAATACTAGAGACAGCCCCTGATAATATAGACACTTTGGGCCCTTAACATACAAAGCTATAGCATCCTTTTATACTGCCAGGCCTTACTGAGTATTTGTAAACAGCATGCAAAGAGACAAATCATGTTATTCACCAGGTAAGCATTAAAGCCTCATTTGCATGTGATGTCCCTTCATTTAAATGCACAGAGACACAAATTTCAGTGCTTCTCCACTATCCTCACTGGGGATTCATTTAACATGCATGCTAAGCTTTATTGCATACACCCCTTAATGCTAAAAGATTGAACACCCACAAAAGAATACATTTTTTCTTATCAAAAGGAAGAAAATGCTGATACAATTGTTATAGAAATTCATTTCGTAAAAAGGGATTGTAAATGACTTAAATCTAAAAATTCTCAGATTTTTCTGGTTGTGTATTATTAAAGTATAGAAAAATTGCCAGCAGAGCAATATTAATTTCTTCAGCTGCACAATTACAGTCTGAGTCTCTTATAGCAGATAATAGGAATTTTTCCAATTATTGCTATAACAAACTCATGGCACTGGCATCTATTTATGCTCTAAATCAAAACCAAAATCAAATTTTGTTTGTTGCTTTTTCCTGTTCCAGTAGTGTTTAAAGAAAACCATTTAATATTAGCAGAAGACTTAAATATTGTGATTCAGCCATTAAAAGATATACTTTTTTTTTTTTTTTTTTTTTTTTAGAAATAAGAATTGATGAAAAGAGTGAGAATTACTCTAAAGGGTTAAATGATAGATCCAAGTAAGGTTATGAACCCTATAAACTAGGCACAATATATTCTTTTCACATCTGAATGATTCGTAGTTGCGTATTGATTTAATCAAGATTCAGGGAGAGGATGATGGAAACCAGTAACAGTAGATACATTAATTATCATGAGATTACATCATACTCCAGTGTGAACAGTCAATGTCTTGCAAGAGGACAAGGAAAGTAAATTTTGGAAGCCAATAGGTAATACAGTCGTGTGAGACATAGAAAAGAAAACCAGACTATTCGGTCTGAATGTGAATGGGCCACTCTCTTAAACAGTGGTCTGGGATGCCTTTATTCTTGGAGGACAAACAATTTCTCATTCAGCAAGAAAAAAAAAAAAAATCAAGCAGCTGCTTGAACTATGACAACAAACAAAGCAACATAAAAATTCTGTGAGCAATAAAAATCCTTCAAGAAACTAATAACTGGGGAAAATACAGAATTTACAAATAGAAACAAGTTTGGATATGCTCTATTATGCTTAAAAACAAGTTTTTAAATAAGAAAAAATAAGGCAGATAGCACCAAGTTTTAAAACATAAATCCACAAAGTATGTATACTAGGAAAAAAAAAAAGTTTCAAAACTAGTTTCTCACTCTAATGAAAAATTGAATACTCCTGAGAGCAGAGGTGGACAACTATAGCCTGCAGGCTACATGGTTTCTGTCCAGCCCAAGCAGCAAGTCTGGTTCTGGCTCATGACAGCTAGGGCATATCATTCCCGTTGTGACATCATCAGGCTGAAAGCGATATTGCCATTGACCCATTGCATCTCCTAAAGGGGACCCCACTACCCTGCGCTCCAACTCCTTTATCAGTCTCATCACCTCCAAGCATCCATTGCTGGGCCTCCAATGTCAGCCTAAAATATTTACCTACCCCTGCCAGAGAGGATGACGGACAGCAGTCAGCAAAGATACCATCTTTCTTATCAGATTCCCTTTTCTAGATCAACAAATAAGTGTTTTTTTTAGATCAACCAATTACATCGTATGAAAGAGAAAGCTATTATAAATCACATAATACTAGCATATCTCTAAAGTTTAAAACAGATTTACAGCTACATTATATATATATATATATATTATTTTTTTTTTTGCAATATAATAGACCATTTAGTTAAGTTATTTCATGGTTTGAGTGAGGAAAGGCTGTTGGATTCAGAGAAGCTAGCTGGCATTATAGTAAACCTGATAAACATTGGTCTTTTGAATAAAGAAATATGCCAAAATATCAGAATCTTAACAGATGTTATATAAAAATCAAACAGGATTTCAAGCAGAAAAACAGATATACCATAAGATAAGATGAACAATTAATGATACACAGATAAAAACCCTGCTCTGCTTTTATCATGTGATGCTGAAAAACAAATTATAGATTTGACTGGCAGTTTATGAAACCAGTGCATCAAAACAGTGGTCTTGGATCTAAATTTCAGATCATTGATTAGGCCCAGAGGTGTCTAAACCTGATCCTCAAGGGCTGCAACCTGTTTGATTTTTATCATATCCCTAAAAATTCTACATGACATGGATTTGCATATAATAGAAATTCATACCATACATATTCATTAGAGATATCCTGAAAACCAGATTGGTGAGCAGCCCTCAAGTTCTGGGCGTTGGATACCCTTTGATTAGCCAGTTCTATGAAACACCAAAAGCAAGACTGAAAGTAAATAGTAACTACACCAGAAGAGGAAGTAAAACAAAGATGTGGCTGCCTCTGCATCATCTACATCAGTTATGGAATCTCTTTCCATTAGTATCCTATATCAGCGTTTCTCAAACGTTTGAATGCCAGGGACCGGTTAGCTACTTTCCTTACTTTAAATTATGTGGCCTAGCTGTAGGGCAGATGACTGAGACTTTCAGGTTAAAGCACCGTTCTTAAGTTTTTAACTTGTACACTCTATGGTAACAATACTTTTACCGGCCTTTCTTCTTTCCAGCTTGTTGCAAGCTTCCAAGTTCTCTCCCCCTGTTGATTGTAACTTTGACTTATTCCTACTTATTGTTATCTTTCGTTTACGTGAATTGTTTCTCTAGTTTTTCCCTTTGTTAAACTGTAAACCGATCCGATATGATAATTTACTATGAAGGTCGGTATAAAAAACTGTTAAATAAATAAAAATAAATAAATGACTGCAGAGTACTCCCTGAAAATTGGAGAACTGGTGCGGGAGGCAGGGGTTTGCTTTCACTTTTCAATTTTTGAGTGAGCCCGACAACTGGTCCACATTATTCTAGAAAGGTGGCTAGTCAATTACAATGCTTTGAAAAAGAAAAGTTGCTCTTCTTTAAAAAAAAAAAAAAAAAAAAAGGAACAAATCTCCCAGCCAGCCATCAGTTTAAAAAAAAAAAAAAAAACCCTCCTCACTCTTTCCCTCCCCCATCACAGCCAGTCATCAGTTTAAAACAAGCCCTTCCTCTTTCTCTTCCAGTGAGCAACAAGTTGCATAGTGAAAAAAATAAAGCCCTCTTTTTGTCCATGCCTGCCAGCCACTAGTCAAGGACCTCCCCTGCTGTGGACCTTTTTTCAGATGGGGCTGGTCCCGATCACCCGGTTGCTGGGACAGTGAATGTAGCAGCAGCAACTAAATGTTAAACAGCCATCTATAGAATGTGTCAATGCGGCAGGGCTCGAAGCGGCATATCAGCTGAGCCAGCTACTAGCTACAGCCATAGTCTTCTTGTTCGGGACCAACCCATCTGAGAAAAAGGTCCACGGGACTGGGGCAATCTCTGCTGGCATGGTGACAAGTACAGTGCAGCCAACTAGCTGTTGAGAAACAATGTCAATTTAATTAATCAAGCTGACTTAGGTAATAGCCACTGCTATTACTAGCATTAGTAGCATGGGATCTGTGTAGTGTTTGGGTACTTGCCAGGTATTTGTAACCTGGATTGGCCACTGTTGGAGACAGGATGCTGGGTTTGATGAACCCTTGGTCTGAACCAGTATGGCAACTTCTTATGTTCTTATAACTTTACAGAGTGTCTGTTATTTCAGGAAACAAGCAAGTGCACAAGACTGCAGAAGAAAGATCTCGTTTGAGGTGGAAGGGCTGTCAGAAAGCAATGTTCAGTCCATGCAGACTCCACATGCCAAAGAAGAGTTAGTCCTAGTAGTGGCAGGAAAGGTGGTCACATATGTGGTGGCAACAGTTCAGCCACATTGGAGCCTCAGGCATTGGTTCAGGGGTAGAAACACTGAGTCTGTAGCAGGGAGCCAAAAATATATGCAGTTACCATGCAATGCACCAGCAGGTTCCTATGGCAGCACTGGCCACATTAGTGATGATAATGGCAGGAAGGCAGGAGGCCACAAAAGCAGCCTAGGCAGGCATGTTGAGGCTATGACGGCAGAGGAAACTGGCTGAACTTGTGATTAATGATGGAGGGAAGGGGCGATGTGATGAAAGAGGGGTGTTGCACTAGAGATACTAATTTGCCAGCATGCAGATACTTTTGTGAGTTTTAGCTAGGATATGCATGACAAGTAAGAATGGTAAAAATATAGAGAGGATGAAATCTGGACAACTTGAAGTCAGGATGGCTTTGTTTGCAGATGATATATTACAAAGACCCTTACATCTTTTCCCAATGTGTTCAAAGAATTAGATATTTTTTAATAAGGTCTCAGAGTTTAAAATTAATAGTACCAAATCAGAAACACTTAGGGCCTGATTTATCAAGGCATTTTCCCATAGACACAGAATGGGAGAAATGCTTTAATGAATCAGGCCCTTAGGGAGCCTACTGTATTTTCTAAAGCTTAGCATGCACAAAAGATAGCATGCTATGCAACTGTTTACATAATGAAAGATTAATTTCAAAATCCGATGATCACATTTGTGCCATTAACTTTAGCCCCAGTTACATTTTTTACCCTTTCTGCTTCAGTTATTTTTTAATATTTGATCTCTTGTAATTTTTAGTTGGCTAGTGTCAAAAGAAAATGTTTGCAATTTGGGTAGTTTTAAAATGAAACACACAGGTTATGCCACCCAAGATACTTTGCACTGTTTATTTCCCAAAAAAAATGATTTACACATTCACTTCATATTCCGTGAATCCAATTTGTTTTGCGCAGATTATGACTACATAAACATAATATATAAAACACATAGAATGCTAAATTTGCACACGTCATGATTGAAGGAATTTTCCAAAATCGCACCAACTTCACCTCTGGAAGGGGGCTGGGGGGGGGGGGATATTGAAGGGAGAGGGGTGCTTTAATCGTTTGGGAGGCAGAGGGAGGAAGACCTTCATCTATTGGGGGCAGGAAGAGAGGCCATGCTCTATTGGGGGGCTGTAGGAAGATATCCCATGTTTAAACACTGAAAGCACCCAATATGAATCATAATAGAAGAGAGGGATGCTGACAAGTATTCTCTATGTAACCCATGCTGAGGGTTACATAGAGAATCATTTACTGAAAAATTAACCCCCTTCCCTGCCCTCCCCCCATGTCAGCTTCTTCGGGAGGGACTTAGCTGAGACACCTGAACCGGCTTCCTAAACAGTGATATATCTGAGCTGTCTCAGCTAAGTCCCTCCCAAAGAAGCTGGCAGGAGAAACATGGCGTGTCGGGGGACTACAATGTTTAAGCTTGTAGAACCAATACAGTGATAA
Source organism: Rhinatrema bivittatum (assembly GCF_901001135.1). NCBI lineage: Eukaryota > Metazoa > Chordata > Amphibia > Gymnophiona > Rhinatrematidae > Rhinatrema > Rhinatrema bivittatum. The sequence continues at coordinate 132,749,483 of NC_042620.1, read as the reverse complement.
TATCAACGGAATACATACTATCAATAAAGATAGCATTTTGATTCTAGTCTTGAAATCTCTTATCCTTGCACCTAGCAATTTAAAACGCAAGGCTTTGGTTTGAAATTATCTCCTCACATCATTGTTATTTATATTTGGTTCATTAGGTATGTCAATATGACACTATGATCCCATTGCACTGGTGGATTGTCTACCAGAGGCTTCATGAACTTCAAAACCAGAGGATGTATGAAGATCAGTTTGCCATTCATTTGGATGTGGTAAGCCGCAAGGGCAAAGGGATGAACCTTGACCAATAATGTACTGAGATCTAAAGAGGAGAGGAAGAATAAATACTGAAGTAAATCCTTTGCAGCACAGGCAAACAAATCCAGAGAGCTTGCTTGACAACAAGATGAAAATATTTTTTCCTTTTAAAACTGTAAGCTCATCTAGTTGAAGCCATCCTGGCAAAATTTATAATATTTTCAACTTCCAAGGACAGTGACAAGATTAGTGGGATCTTGTTATGGTTAGTGGTGTTTGGGTGGATCCTTGGACTCGGTGGCAGCTGACCACGTCCATGGGGGGCAGTCCTGTGAGGGACCACAGGCTAGACTCTGGATGCACACACACAGATTTGAATTTTTTATTAAACAGTTTGAATGACCACCAGAGGTGACGGTAGTGAGTAGTGGTGTAGAGCCTGGCTGGGCATGTCTCACACAGAATGCTGGGACAGTGGATCCTCTGCAAGGCAGTGCTGTAGTGGAAAGAGACAGAGTTATGAGCACGCAATAAGAATAACATTCAGAGTCCCAATGTAGAAATAGGAGAAGCTCCAAGGCAGGGAGAGCAGGCCCTCGAGGAGCGAGTACCTGATCCCTTAGAGCAGAAAGACTTGGTAGTGTTGTACTCACTTAGCAGTAACAGAGATTCCACTAGACAAGAGGTCTGGCACCGGAGCAGAGAGCAGGCCCTCAAGGAGCGAGTACCTGGTTCCAGTGAAGCAGAACTGTGGAAAGAGATGGTTTCTGTACTCACTGATGGTAACTAAGTTATTTCTTCCAAGTAGAAGGGTAGAGGATGCAGGCAGCGACACAGGGAACATGGGCCCTCGAGGAGTGAGTACCGGTTTCCTGTTAGCACCTGAAAGAAGCAAAGAATCCTGTTACTAACTCAACAAGCTAGCAAATACTGTAGGCAGATATACCTGGAAGTCGTGACGTCAGAACAGGGGGACACCCCTGAGGTTCGCGCCAACGTAGTTAGATGAGGGCGGCGTGCGCACGCCCTAGAGGTACCTTGAAGGAGAATGGCGGGAGGCAGCACCAAAGCCGCTCCAGGGACGCCGGAGAAAACAGCAAGCAGACGTCGTGGTGGCCATCAATCCAAGGTGAGCGGGACGAGCCAAAAGTAGAGAGGTAGGTGGGGCGAAGTCGAAGACCGGACGCAACAATGCTCAATATCCATGCTCCAGCAGATCAGGTAGGTGGTCTTGAGGGAATCCCCGAAGACCCTGCTTCGGAGGCAAGAGGCGAAGGGACACTAACCCACGATCCCTATGATGAAGGCAATTGGGGTGGGGTCCTTGGTTGTCTCTGAGAGACTTTTCCCCAGGTGCATCAAAAGGAACTGATCCTGACCCTAGCTGGCACTGCCAACTCCAATGTATAGCACTGCTTCCTATATGTCAACCAGCACCGCAGGACAGGTAAAGGGATCAGTAACTCCTATTCATGATGCTTTTGCACCTTGCTCTACTCTAGTAGAGCAGAGGATCTAGGAACTTTGGAAGAGGGAGCTTCTTCTCAACTCATTACAGAGGAAGCTCCATTCCAAAAAGAGGAAGAACTCCAGCTTTTTATCTACTTATGAAGTTCTCCCATTCTCTAGGTTCCTCTGAGAGCTCAATGACATCCAGCCACAGTCATAGCAGTTCATTGTCATAGTCTGGCAAGATCAAAAATAAAGGTGGAGAAGAGGAGCGGTACACCCAGTAGAGCAACCACACTATATCAAATGTAGTTCCAAAGTTGCATAAGAATCCTTAAACTTCAAATGAAGATTCAGTCAATGTAATAAGTGCCAAGCAATGCATCTATTAAAGAATTTTGTTGCTTGGCACCTATTACATTGACTAAATCTTCATTTAAAGCTTAAGGATCCTTATGCATCTTTGCGCTACACTTGATATACTGTGATAGTCTGTTCCTAGACATATGTAAAAAATATTGTGGCCATCAGTGATGGACATTTTTCAGCCACACTCACAATCCTTGAAACCTGTAGATGTGGCCTTCTTGGAACAGGACATTACTCAAGACTTTTTTATAGCAATTTTTTTTTCTTTTGATAGCACTAAAAAATGCTGTTGAAGGTCTGAAGCAAGTTTAAAGAAGGAAAAGTACCAAATCAGAAGTGAGGAACTGCACATGCCCTTGCAGAAACTTTCACAAAAAAAAGGGGTGGGGGGGGGGTTCACGAGGCAGCGTGCACACGGGAACTTCCATACATGTTCAGTATAGCAAAAGCTCTATAAGTCAGGCGAGAGGTCCATTTGCCGCCATTGGATGGTGTCACCTACGTGTCATAGCCAATTCAGTCTTGCTTGTTGACAGAGAATACAAGTTAGACTGAATTATATCAGCACCACATCTCCTTCTAAAGGTTTCCTTTTTTGAAATGTACACTCTGGAGCACAAGTAGCCAAGCTTGTATGTACTAAATGAAGGTTTGGGTATTTTGAATTCAATTTTGATCTACTTTATATATTTATTTATATAGTCATTTATGCTGATGTAACTTGTTAATGTATTATACTTAATTTAGATGTTAATTTTTTTTATAAATTGTTATATTGGTAGGATTTACTGTTATATATTATGTATGTTATATATTAATGATGTTTTCCCTATTTAACATAACACATGGTGAGAACAGGGTTACCAGTAGATATATTAGAAATATTATATGTCATAAAAATAAATACACAGATCAACAAAATACTAGATAAATCAATACTACTTTCCTCCAAAGGAAAGCAAAAAACTTTGAGGACAATACATTATATATTTTGAGATAGCTGTCTTTTCCTATATTTATTTTCTAATGCATTTTCCTCCACATAGTTTCTAGAATGCAATAGGAATGGAGTGTTATAGGTTTTATAAACATCACAGATAGTTAATGTGTTTGTCTGATGCATCTGTTACTTCTGTGCCAATATGATCACTCTTTTGGGAAAAACAACAAGCTGCTGTCCATTAACATCCACTTAAACTGGTCACTTAAAGGTAAATTCCAGATGTTCAGAATCCCTGTATTTCCATAGCTAATATAAAAAGATACTCATTTAAACTCCATCTACACTACTGCACGTCATTACTGAGTCAATAGGATATTCTTGACAATGTACCATGGTACAACAACAGATGCCAGCTGGCTCCAGATTTTCAGGACAGGTTGATCCAGTCCTGGTTTTACCCTATTGCATGCTAGGATTTATTCTAATTTCCCAAATGTGTTCTCTAAGAAAAGCAAGACTATAAAATACTGTATACAGGGGAGATATATATATGATCTGGTACTAAACCATCAAAGATATGTAGGGACCTTCATTTTCAGTTTTTATTTTATTTTCCTTTGGAATTTCAATGTTATAGTACAAAAATGACTTATAACAAACAGGAGAAAAATCAGAAGTGTCAATTTTCACTCTTTTTTGTAATAATATTGAAATTCTCATGAAAAATAATTGAAAACAAAAGGTCCCTAGAGATATGCTAATACCCATCTCGAACAGGTATTTTTCAGGCACAGCATTTTTCTTCAATATATCAATAATGAAAAAAGTAAATCCTTTAAAGCTTAGTAAAGGGTCACAGAACTGTCCCTTATTAGCTTGATGTCACCCATGTGTCATAGCTAATTCATCCTGTTGTCCACTGAGAACCCTGTTTATGGTAAGCAAATGTGCTTTATTTTGGGTTACCTAAAAAGTACATGATGGATCTTCAAGTACAAGTAATTCAGAATGTTGCGGCCTGGCTTATCACTGGAGGCCATAGAAGACAACATGGAAACAATTGTGGTGGCTTTCAATAGCTTTCAAGTCAAAATTTAAATTTGTGTATTTGACTGTGTATGTTATCTTTGTAAGCTGCTCAGAATTTTAGATAATACGGCATGTAAATTTTTTAAATAACAGAGCTTTTACTCTACTGAGCATGCAGGGGAGCTCATGCACAACTTTATGAGCCCCTCAGTCAATTACAGAGCTTAGCTTTAGACTCTCCAGGGAGGTGCGCATGTAATAAGCATGGCTAATTCATCCTGCTGCCTATGCAGAACACCATTTACTGTAAACAAACTTGCTTTTTCCATCTTAGATTGTAAGCCCTCTGGGGATCGGGAAATACCTACAGAACCTGAATGTAATCCACTTTGAAATGCTTAAAAAAAGTGTGAGAAGTGGAATATAAAAAAATCTAAATTAAAATTAAAAAAAATCTAAAAGCAGGGTTAAGGGCTACATGCTCAGTAGACTAACAGCTCTAATGAGTTTAGAGACATGGGTCCATTTGGGTCAAGTTGAGGGTTGCATGGTAGAACAGCAACCGAATAAGAAACTCTGACCCACTCGTGGAGAGCAGACTACTGATAAACAGGTTGTGTGAAGCTGCTTCCCCAAATTTACTGTCACTTGTGGAGAGATTGTCCAGACAGTAATGGGGAAAGAAGGGGTGAAATGATAACCATGCTGCAGCTTTACAAATGTCTTAGACAGAGACAGCTCTTAGGTGAGCTACTGAGGTAGCCATGGCTCTTACTTGATGAGCCTTGACAGAGTCTGTGATCTGAACATTGGCTAGAAGTGTAGAAATGTGCAATACAGTGTGCTAACTAGTTACACAATGTGTATTTGGCAACAGATATGTCTAGTCTGTTGTGATCATAGGAGATAAAGAGCTGAGGAGCATGATGATGGTCGAGCTCTCTTGGAATAACAAGCAAAGGCCCCTTTTATAGTTCAGTGAATGGAGGGCCTTCTTCCCTTTATACGCATGAGGTTTTGAAAAGAACATGGGCAAAACAATGGGTCTAAGAAGATGGAGTGCAAAGACAATTTAGGGAGAAACTTAGGATGAATGCAGAGTATTACCCTATTGTGGAAAACTAAGTACAGAGAATAAGAAACCCATGCTTGTAGATTGCTGAATATTGTAACCGAGCTGATGGCAACCAAGAAATCCACTTTCTATGTAATAAGCTTCAAGGACACCAATTCCAATGGCCTGTAAGGAAGTTTTATCAGTTGTGCTAAAACAACATTGAAATCCCATGGCTCAGGTGGTTTTGCAACTGGAAGCTGTGTGTTAGAAGCCCATCTTAAATTTCAAAACCAGAGGATGAGTGGAGACTGGATTTCCATCTACCTGAGGACAGTTACATAGTATCCTTAACCTTCTTAGCTAGAGACAACAAGGAAACTATCAAGCACTCAACATCCACGCTGATAAACTGAGGAGGGAAGTCTTAGATGATTTAGTCAACCCCCCTCTTGACAAAATAAAAGAATCACATTTATCTGGGTCAAGCTGGAGCAATGAGGATAAGAATTGCCCAGTCTCTGAGTACATTATACACTTTCACAGCACCAAAAGGAAATGGAGGAAAAGTATATAGAATATATTGTATGCATCTTAGTGGATCTGCTTTGAAGAATGGAGCAGATTTTATCAACTTTTATATTGACAGCTAACACTAGAGGTTGATTAGCCTGTAGGCCACACATTGGTCCAGGGGCCATGGGGGGGCAAAAAAGTCTGACGTGATCCACTAGCATTATGTATTGGAGATCCCGGGAAGTTAAGTTACTTGTAGAAAAGCTTTGTGATTGTGAGCCTACTCCCAAATTTTCATAGATTCCTGACAGAGGATCAGGAACCTGTGCCCTCTTGTTTGTTCACATAAAACACTGTGGAACAGAATTCTCTTTCCCTGAAGATGATGTGAGAAAATTCTTAACTCATACCAAATGGCTCATAGCGCCAAGATGTTGATCTGGAACAGATCTTCCACTGCCAACAAAATCTTCTGAATCTGAAAGGAGCCTGGATGAGGCAGAATTCAAAAAGCGCACCTATATCCTATACCATTGGACTTATCTAGCAACTGAGATTATTTCATTTGCAGGATTAATGTATAGGATGCAACTAGGGTTGATGCAGAGGACCCACTGGGGAACTATCATGTTGAGACACAATATTTATTTATTTATTTATTTCCGATTTTTTTTATATACCGGCATTCGAGACAGCAGTCACATCGTGCTGGTTCACATAGAACAGGGGTGCATAGTAAACATAACTATAACAATGGTGCTGAAAAGGCAGTTACATATAACAGGGTGATAAGAACTTGGCTGAGAAGGAAGAGAAAGGACAGGTTATTAATTCACACAGGTAAACGATAGAAGATATGGTTAAACAAGGTGTAGTTGGAGATTAGTTGACCATGTTGGCGTCCGGGAAAGCTTGTATGAATATCCAGGTCTTTAGTATTTTTTTGAAGATTCAGATGCATTGTTCTGTTCTGAGATTTGAGGGGATGGAGTTCCATAACGGTGGAATGGCTGTAGAGAAAGCCCGGTCTCTTAGCGTGCAGTGTCTAGTAGATTTGGACGGTGGTATATAGAGACCATATACACCGCTACCTCCATATGACCAAGGACAATCAGAATTGCTCAGGCCAGTACTTAATCCAACTTCAACAAGAACTGAACTAGTGCTCAAAGACAAAATTCTGATCTGACAGCAGAAATGCTTCCTCTTCCAATTAAGTCTACCCAATCAGCTTGAATCTCTGAGCAGGGACAAAGTTTGACTTGGTAAAGTTGACCATGAAACCTAATGACTGAAGAAGCTGGATCAACTTTTGTAGAAAGTCCAAACACCCCTCCTTGAAAAGGTCCCATCACCAGATTGTAAAAAAAAAGATACAAATGTCCCAACAATATAGTTGTGCCACTGCTACGGTTAGATAGTTCATGAAGACCCTCATGTCAACCAAATGCCCCAAAGGAAGAACTTTGAATTGGTAGTGAAAAGCATCCAACAGGAATACAAGGTATTTCCAATGAGGCAGATAAATGGATGTGTGAGCATATGCATTTTTCAAAGTCAGAATGGTGTGGAGAGCATTCATGTTGATCTTTTCCCGTAACAAGATCTTTTAAGCTTTGAAAACTCAAAGATAGGCCACAATCACCCTGACTACTTGGGGATAAGGAAAAAAATAAATCAAAAATAGGACCCCTCACCATGGTCTTTGGGAAGGTCAGGTTCTCACCCAATGGTTGAGAAGTGATTCCTCCTTGAGACAAAGCTGAGTAGAATGAGATGGATCCAGACTGAAGCACTGGGGAATGAGGAAAATGCAAACAGTAACCAGATTCTACAATTTTAAAAGACCTGACTGTCCTTGGTGATCTTCTACCATTATTCAAGGAGCCAATGAATCTTCTGCCCAACCAGATGGATCAAAGGCCAAGGGTCAGATCTCATAAAAAAAAAAATCAGGCTCAGGCTTGGGATGAGCTTCTTGTGGAACCTTAGACTGATGCCATATGCATGCCTGCAGCTGCTGCTGTTGCAAATTAGGAAGAGTGCAATTCCACTGAAATTAGCAGAGGGGCATCTCCAGAAAAAAGGGGATGCTTAAAGACATCTAAAGGAAGAAATCTGTTCAGCTCCCATCAATGATGACTGAATGGCCACATGCTGCTCCTTAAACTGAGCCACAAAACAAGAGATGACGACCAGAAGGCTCATCTGCATACTGTTCCCAGCATCCGCCAGGAGAGGACTCCAGATGTCCTAGCGAGTGATCCAGGCTTCGAACTCCACAGCCCCAGCTTCCAGAGGCCCTGCACCCTTTGCAGTAGAAGAGGACCAGAAGGCTCATCTGTGCGAATCTCAAATATCTCAATCCTTTAAGCGAGGATCAACTTAATGGTGGTTGAAGAGGATTGATTATACCTTTAGGAAATCTTAGCACTTGAAAAATGTTTGGAGAGAGATGTTTGTGTGTGTCAGATAAGCAAACCAGAAGGATTTAATTGTAGTGTCTGTTTTTCCCTCCCACCCACCCCTAGCTCAACCCTTGAGTTTTAGGCAAGAGATACTTTAAGGTTTATTTATTTTTATACTGTCATTTCAGTAAATACCATCATAACGGTGTACAATAAATTAAAGAAAATACGATACATGAACAAATATTATACAACTTAATAATCAGCAATGTGTAAATACTAAAATAGACTTTAATTAAGACAGAAGATAAAATACAATAAAACAATACAAACAGAACTACAGTAATGCCATTTTTCTGCTGTCATGATTCTGAGTAGGCACATTTAAACAACCACGTTTTAAGATCTGCCTTAAATTTCTTAATATCTGTTTGCTGTCTAATTTCTTCTGGCAAAGAGTTCCACAATTTTGGACCCACTATTGATATTGCTCTCACGAACTTGAAAAAGTTTTGCTGATCTGATTGTAGGTACTGTTAACAAACCTTTGTTAGCTGATCGTAAGTTCCTTTGTGGTACATGCAGACAAATTCTCATTAAAAATCAATAAGGATCTTATCTAAAACATACTATCGCACTAGCCATTACTGAGAGTTTAATCATCCCCTTGTACATCACTATCATATTAATTAGTGAATGCCTATAAATTTAAAGTACATTAATTCCAACTCCCTTAGCAATCTAAACTAAACAAAATTAAGATGAACGCAGCAGTCCAGCAGCAAGGGGGGCCTCTCCAGTCTTTTGCACAGTGTCACATGATTTTTTTACCCACAGGTGAGAGACTGTGTGTCCACCCGGTGCACAGGTGAGAGACTGTGTGTCCACCCAGTGCAAAGAGCTCCTGGCTCTCAGAGAACAAGTCCGATCTCTGGAAGCTAGAGTGGCAGACCTGGAGGAGCTGAAGCAGACAAAGAGGTACATTGATGTTGTTTGTAAAGTTTGGGGTGGACCCTTGGACACTGTGGCAGCTGACCATGCCCACGGGGGGGAGGGGGGGGGGGGGAAGTCCCATGAGGGGCCACAGGTCAGGCTCAGCTTTGGGACACAACACAGAGTTATATCTTTTATTAGACAGATTTGAGAAGGCACCAGTGGTGGCAGTAGTGAGTAGAGATGAAGCCCGGCTGGGTCAGGGTTCCTCAGGATACTGGAACAGCGATTCCCTCTATGGCTGTGCTGTAGTGGAGAAAACTGAGATAGTGAGTACAGTGGAGCATACACAGAGTTCTGGTATAGAGCCTCGTTGGTAAAGTTACTCACACAGCGGTTTCTCCCAGAAGGTGACACAGAAGCTGGAATAGAGGCAGGCCCTCGAGGAGCGAGTACCTGGTTCCAGGGAACAGCTCTGAGGAAATAAAGTTGGTAACTCACTGATGTAGGCAGAGTTTTCTTCCAAGCAGAAGAGATAGGTTCAGGCAGCGAGTGAGGGAACATGGGTCCTAGAGGAGCGAGTACTAGTACCCCGTTAGGATAAAGTTGGAGAGGCAGAGTAGCCAGGTATGGAGAGTGAATCCCATCCATAAGGATTCCCTTGCTAACTCGATTAGCTAGCAAAAGGTGTATGCTTCTGTATCCGGGATGCATGACGTCACAGGGGAACATGCCCCTGAGGTTCACGCCAAAGAGAGAATAAGAAGTAGGGCTGTGCGGCACGCGCACCCTATGGTACCTGGACAACATGGCAGGATACAGCGCCCAAGCCAGACCGGGGACGCCGGAGAGGAAAGCAGGCAGATGCCACGGCAGCCAGATGTCCATCAACTGCGGGAGGAGTCGCAAAAAAGGTAAGGTGGGCGGCGTGGAGACATCAGGCAGTGACAGTCGTAACAATTGATGAGACCTTCAGGGACATAGCAGCCAAGTCCCAAATCCAGACTGGCAGCCCTGCTGCTGCCTTGGATCGGAAAGGTCTCCCAGTTGGAGAGTATCACAATGGTGTAGCAGGAAGTGATCCTGTAGTAAGGACAATTCTCCCATGGCTACTGCCAAAGAGGGAAGGGTTAGGCTGGTCATCATAGTTGGCGATTTGATTATTGGAAATGTAGATAGCTGGGTGACTGGTGGACGTGAGGACCACCTGGTAATTTGCCTGCCTGGTGCAAAGATAGCAGACCTCACGAGTCACCTAAATAGGATCACAGACAGTGCTGAGGAGGAGCCAGCTGTCGTGGTACGTGGGCACCAACGACATAGGCGTTTTAAAAGGGTTATGCGCGTACCTTATGCACGTAACCCTTTTAAAATCCGGCCCTTAGGATTTTAGGTAGAAAGCTTAAATCAAGGACCTCCAGGGTGGCATTCTCTGAAATGCTCCCTGTTCCACATGCAGGTCCCCAGAAGCAGGCTGAGCTCCAGAGTCTCAATGCATGGATGAGATGAAAGTGCAGGGAAGAGGAATTCAGTTTTGTAAGGAAATGGACAACCTTATGGGGAAGGGGAGACTTTTCCAAAAGGTTGGGCTCCAAATTAAGCAGAGTGGAACCAGGCTCCTGGTGCAAATTTTTAAAAATGAGAGAGCAGCTTTTAAACTAGAACAAGGAGGAAAGACGACAGTCACTCAGCAGTGCACAGTTCAGATGAATGTATCTTTAAAGGACACTAATGAAACAGGAGAGTCAGGGCATCCCAACAGAGAGGTTCCAATAATAGCAAAAGTAGTCCATGTGCCTATAAGTAAAGAATCACCTGAGCTAAAGAATTCCAAATTATCCCCTATCAACTGAAAAACAGGTTGTTAATACAAACAAAAAACACACATTGAAATGTCTGTATGCCAATGCCAGAAGTCTAAGTAGTAAGATGGGAAAGTTAATGTATAGCAGTGAATGATGAGACTTGGTGGAAGGAGGATAACCAATGGGACAGTGCTGTATCAGGGTACAAATTATATCGCAATGATAGGGAGGATCAACTTGGTGGGAGTGTAGCACTTTATGTCCGGGAGGGTGTAGAGACCAACAGGATAAAGATTGTACAAGAGACTAAATGCTCAGTAGCATCTATATAGGTAGAAATCCCATGCGTGTTGGGTATGAGTATAGTGATAGGAGTATACTACCATCCACCTGGACAAAATGGTCAGACAGATGATGAAATTCTAAGAGAAATCAGGGAAGCTAACCAATTTGGTAGTGCAGTAATAATGGGAGATTTCAATTACCCCAATATTGACTGGGTAAATATAACATCAGGACATGCTAGAGACAAAGTTCCTGGATGGAATAAATGAATGCTTCATGGCGCAATTGGTTCAGGAACCAAATGAGAGAGGGAGCTATTTAATTATTAATGGAACGCAAGATTTGGTGAGAGAAGTAACCGTGGTGGGGCCACTTGGCAATAGTGATTATAACATGATCAAATTTGAACTACTGACTGAAAGAGGGACAGTATGTTCTTATGCTCTTATGTAAATCTACAGCTCTAACTCCAAATTTTCAGAAAGGAAAAACTTTGATAAAATGAAGAAAATTAGAAAAAACCTTTGCAGCTGCATCTTTTAGTTAAGTGTACAACAGGCATGAACATTGTTTAAAAATATAATCTTAGAAGCACAGTCCAGATGTATTCCATGCATTAAGAAAGGTGTAAAGAAGGCAAAACAATTACCAGCGTGGTTAAAAGGTGAGGTGAAAGAGGCTATTTTAGACAAAAAATCATCCTTCAAAAATTGGAAGAAGGATCCATCTGAAGAAAATAAGAAAAAGCATAAGCATTGTCAAGTTAAGTGTAAAACATTGATAAAGCATGTTAAATGAGAATTTGAAACGTTAGCCGTAGAGGCAAAAACTCAATAAAAACTTTTTAAAATATATCCAACCCTGTGAGGGAGTTGGTTGGACCGTTAGATGACCAAGGGGTTATAGGGGTTCTTAGGGAATATAAGGCCACTGCAGAAAGACTAAATGAATTATTTGCTTCTATGTTTAATAATGAGGATGTTGGAGAGATACTGGTTCCAGAGATGGTTTAAGGGTGTGGAATCAAATGAACTGAACCAAACCACTGTGAACCTGGGAGATGTAGTAGACCAGATTGACAAACTAATGAGTAGCAAATGACCTGGACCAGAGTGTATGCACCCCAGGATTCTGAAGGAACTCAAAAATGAAATTTCAGATCTATATTTATTTATTTGTTTTTATATATCTACATTCGTGGGTACATCATGCCGGTTTACAATATAACTGAAGGAGGAAATTACAAAAACCAGGGTGGGGGGAAAATGTAGGTAAAATTTGCAACCTATCATTAAAATCATCCATTCTACCTGGACTGGAGGGTGGCCAATGTAACCTCGATATTTAAAAAGGGCTCCAGGAGTGAATCAGGAAACTATAGACCAGTGAGCCTGACTTCAGTGCAGGGGAAAATAGTGGAAACTATTCTAAAGATCAAAATCACAGAGCATATAGAAAGACATGGTTTAATGGAACACAGAAACCATGGATTTACCCAAGGGAAGTCTTGCCTCACAAATCTGCTTCATTTGTTTGAAGGGGTTAATAAACATGTGGATAAAGGTGAACCAGAAGATATAGTGTATTTGCATTTTCAGAAGATGTTTGACAAAGTCCCTCAAGAGAGGCTTCTATGAAACCTAAAAAGTCATGGGATAGGAGGTGATGTCCTTTCATGGATTAAAAACTGTTTAAACGACAGGAAACAGAGAGAAGGCTTAAATGGCCAATTTCTTAGTGGAAAAGGGTAAACAGTGGAGTACCTCAGGGATCTGTACTTGGACCTGTGCTTTTCAATATATTTATAAATGATCTAGAAAAGAATATGATGAGAGAGGTAATCAAATTTGCAGATGATACAAAATTATTCAGAGTAGTCAAATCACAAGCAGATTATGATAAATTGATGGAGGACCTTGCGAGACTGGAAGATTGAGCATCCATATGGCAGATGAAATTTAATGTGGACAAGTGGAAGGTGATGCACATATGGAAAAATAACCCATGCAGTAGTTACACAATGTTAGGTTCCACATTAAGAGCTAGCACCCAGGAAAAAGATCTAGGTGTCATAGTGGGTAATACATATAAATTGTCTGCTCAGTGTGCTGCGGCAGTCAAAAAAGCAAATAGAATGTTAAGAATTAGGAAAGGAATGGTGAATAAAATGGAAAAGGTCATAATGCCTCTATCACTCCATGTTGAGATCGCTCCTTGAGTACAATTCTGGTCACGGCATCTCAAAAAAATATAGCTGCAGTGGAGAAAATACAGATAAGGGGCTAGAATAGCTCCCCTAAAAGGAAAGACCAAAGAGATTAGGGCTGTTCATCTTGGAGAAGAGACGAATGAGATGTCTAGAACAGGTAAAGGTGAATCTGTTATATTTACTCTTTCAGATAAGGAATAGGGGGGCACGCCATGAAGTTAGCAAGTAGCACATTTAAAACTAGTCAGAAAATTATTTTTCATTCAACATACAAATAAGCTCTGGAATTTGTTGCCAGAGGATGTGGTTAGTGCAGTTAGTGTAGCTGGGTTTAAAAAAGGTTTGGATAAGTTCTTGGAGGAAAAGTCCATTAACTGCTATTAATCAATTTGACTTAGGAAATAGCCACTGTTAATACTGGCATCAGTAGCATGGGATCTACTTAGTATCTGGGTACTTGCCAAGTACTTGTAGCCTGGATTGACCAGTCTTAGAAACAGGATGCTGGGCTTGATGGACCCTTGGTCTGACCCTGTATGGCAATTTCTTATGTTCTTATGTCATGGTTGTCTTTGCACAGGCTGAAGGCTCTCAACCAGGTCATCTCATGTGCCCAAATCCTAAAAGTGCAGCATGGAAGTCAGAGGAACTCATGTTTGTGGGAATGAATTGCTCATTGTAGAATAGGAGAGGTGGAAAAACACCTGCCTTGTCCCGAAAAAGTAAAGAAACTAATTTTATCTGGCATTTCCAGATGTAGAGTGGGATCCCCCATCTTTAACTACCTTGTCTTCTCTACTGGGGACAGCAATGGAAGTCCATAAAGTGCACCGATGAAGCAGAGTGCATCAAATACCTGTGTCAGCAATGCAAAACACCCCTTTGACGATGCCTGTCAACACCAGAGTGCTTCATCTTCGCTATCATAAACCCCAAAAAAGGCCTGGCACTTCTGTTCCCTGCTGAACTTCAAAACTATGATGGATCCAGAATCTGGCACCGTAGGGAAGGCATGTCCTGCTTGAGGGGCTCCTGCTCAACTCGGCATAGAGGGGGTCAAGGAAGCCCCACTCCAGAAGAGTCCTTAGCTGCTGACCTTGGCCTTCTTGGATCCTAAAGGAAACAAAAACAAACTAATTACAGTGTACACATTTTTTTTTTTTTTTTTAATAGCAAAGAGGCTGCCGAGGTAGTAATGGAGAAAAATAAGAGAAAATAAATGCTAAAAGGTAGAAGGGCGAGATTAGATGTCTATGTGGAAGCTTGAACAAAAAAAGCCTGAAGGCCTCAAGAGGCAGCACATGCATGGAAACTCCCGCACATGCTAGTAGAGTAAAAGCTCTAATATGTTTAGAGAGATGGGTCTGTTTGTTGCCATCAGATGACATCACCCATGTCTAATTCAGCTCTGCTTGGCAACTGAGAAAGGAACTTATAGTAGTTAAGTGAGGTTATAATTAGTGCTTATACTATTGATTTATGAATGAAAATTTGTTGCCCAAAAATGGACCTCCTTCAATCCACTTAACTATGTATGGGGTACCACAGCGTGCATGCTTTCAGCTGTAGTTGGGGGAAAGGCATTACAGGGAGTGTGCTTTGGATGGAACTGGAAAACATGCATACATTTGTATTTTCAAATCTATATGCATTATTTTCCATGAAAACCTACTCACAGAAAAATAGGTGCAAAAGTCCACAGGTGCTTTATTTAAAGCTTTTTTATTTAAAGCTTTTTTTTATACAGAGGTATAGCTCGCTGCCTTCACACCGGTTTACATCATCAACAACCATTACATAAAAAACAGTATGTGAACTCAGAAAACAGTGAAAAACATGATTACTCCTTCAGAAAAAAGTGAAACACGATTACTCCTTATTACAATTTAACACGAACCTTATATCTAACAGTATTTGATCGGAGTAAAAACAAAAACTAAAAAAACTAACCAAAAACTCATTATTGAAATATATAATCAACATTACACATTATCCAAGGTAAGTCCGTTAAACATATCAGTTAAACAGGGGGGATCTAATCTGGGTAGCGATCAATGTGTTTTATATAATCTACAGGTCTATTTTAAAACATTCATAGTACTAGCTTTATTTTAGCTATTGCATACCCAATGAAGGTATGTATTATATTTGTTGAGTGATGTTATCCAATGCCATCCTTGCGTGTTTGCAAGAATAACCATGTTTTGAGCTCTTTTTTGAAGGATTTAAAGTTGCTTTGAGAGCTCAGGTGTTCTGGTAGTGAGTTCCATAATTTTGGACCAGCAATAGATATGGCTCTGTTTCTTGTTGTGGATAATTTGGCTACTGGGAGTGAGCGTATGACTGGATTTACTTTGCTTGCTGTTCTGGTTGTACGTTGTGCTCTGTGTATATGAATGACATTGTCAAGGGCTGTGTTATCTACTTTGTATATTGCATTGGGTAGTACCGTTAGTATTTTGAATTCAATTCATTTTTCCACCGGAAGCCAGCATAGACTGTTGAGCACAGGGGTGATGTGTTCTGTTTTCTTTTTGCCTGTCAGGACTCTAGCTGCTGCATTCTGCAGCAATTGTAGTGGTTTTAAGGTCACTTTAGGTAAACCTAACAAGAGTGAGTTGCAGAAGTCAAGGCTGGTGCAAATTAGGGATTGTTGTACGGTTTGAATTCTTGGTGGTGTAGCATTGGTTTTAGATGTTTCAGAATTTGGAGTTTATGGAAGCCTTCTTTTGTTTTTAATGCAATGTGTTTTTTGTAGCTTAGTTCACTGTCAACCCAAATGCCCAGATCTTTTATGTTATCTTTAACTTGTAAGCAGATGTTATCTATATGAAGGGATGGGGTGGTTTTTTGTCCTGAGTTTGTTCTATTAGAATGCATTCTGTTTTGCACATGTTTAGACATAATTTTAGGTGGTTTAGCATATTCCTGATTGCCTCTAGGTGAGAGGCTGCTAATAGTGCATCTTCTACGTTGGAGGAGATTGGAATAAGGAGTTGTATGTCATCGGCATACATATAGTACATTACTCCAATACTAGTTAGTAGTTGGCATAATGGGAGTAGATATATATTGAAGAGTGTAGCCGAGAGAGCAGATCCTTGTGGCACTCCTGTTTCAAGTGGGATTGCTTCAGATGAGTTGTTGGAGACTGAAGAATCTCTCTTAGGAACGAGGTGAACCAGTCCAGGGTTCTACCAGTGAGTCCTATGTTTGCTAGACTGGATATTAGCCTTCTGTGGTCAACCATGTCAAATGCTGCGGAAAGGTCGAGGCGTATTAAAAGATGGCCTATTTTGTTCTCGAATCCTTTTAGTATGTTTGATACATTGAGCATTAGAGTTTCCATACTGAGATTTTTCCTGAAGCCATGCTGATTGGGATGTAGAATTTTGTAGTTCTTCCCCACCCCCCTTGATAGACAGAAAATGGTAAAACAGTGAATCAGGCCCTAAAGGCGCAGCAGCAGAACTCAAAGAGAATCATGCCTCCCCCCCATACACACACACAAATTCAACTACAGCGATGCCAATAGGAAGGTGGAGAGAGCTATCAGCCGCTGGCTCATATTTTGGGGGGCTGCCTCTTGGATCTAAAGGAAATGTATCAAAGCTTATAAAAAGCTACATATAAGTAGTATGCAAACAGGAAAACAAGTTTAAAAGAAATTTCATACCTGGGGAACTGAAGAATTATCATCTCAGTAGTAAACTACAGTTTTCTGGACCTTTCAGTGAGAATCTCTGGGAATGCATAACCTGCTGAGAAGCTCAGCAAAGGTTTCCCGTATATCTTGAGCTCCCAGCATGTGCCATCTCAGAATTAGAGATGTACCGTAAATAAATTCTTTGCATGATATTACAGGGTGGCACTGTTCAAGCTCAGCTCACTATGTTGAAGTACTGCTTCAAGAATAAGAGAGGGTAGGAGTTGTTTATTCTTTTAAACTAAAATTGAATGGTAGATTCTCCCACACCATAGGTGCAAGTCTCAAAGTGAAACGGTCCTGCGATTTTCATGCGACGCATCAGAAAATGCACAACCTATAGGCCAGATTGCGGTGCTGGGATTTGTAGGGGGCAAACAAACATCAAACGGGCAATTATTGGATGAAATAGGTTTGTGAACAATTACTCCAACTTTATCCTGTACCTGCTCACAGTCAAATCTTATATCTTTCAGGCAAAACAGGAGCTATCTTATTGGAAAAAAAAGACAATAAAAAGATACATGTTGTGCAAAATATATAGAGGTCAGACAGCCAGAAAGTAGGACTTATCTGGTTATCTAGTAACTGCTGAATATCCAGTTAAACCTAGTGGCCACTAGATAGCCAGATGGTTAGCTGGATAAGTTATGGATGAGCAATAGGTGGATTGGGGCAGAGATACTTAGCCGGATAAGTTATTCAGCTAAGTTAGACATGCTCAATAGTAGGTCTAAACTTAGATAAAATGTATTCATCTAAGTAGCAATTTCTATAGGAATATTCAGCAGCAGCACCACCATGCCGCTGAATATCTCATCTAAGTTAGCAGGATATATCTATCCAGCTAAATTAGATAACAGACTCAATTTTAAATATCTACCTGATGTTGTATTGTATTGAACTGTTGATTTAAGGGTTAAAAATCTACTACTTCCTAGTGAGCAGTAGCAACTATCAACTAAAAAGCTACCTATTTCAGTGCAAGATCTCAGAAGATTAAAACAATTTTAACACATAGTAAGCAGGAATTGTAACCTTAAAAGGTGAATTTTCAAAATATTGCATATGTAAAAGTTACCAAATGCATACAAAAAGTAGCCTCTACTAGCATATTACATATTTTACAAACATCAAAAATACATTTTCATGAGAAGGCAAGATGGCGGCATGGTTTAGATGGTGTTTCCCTGAGCTCCATTTGTTTCTGCAATAACTTATTTCCTTTGGGGTAGATTTTCAAAGGGGTACGCGCGTTAAGTCCCTACCCCAACCCCCCCCCCCTGCGCGCGCCGAGCCTATTTTGCATAGGCTCGGTGGCACGCGTAAGTCCCGGGGCTTTGCAAAGGGGGCGTGTCGGGTGGGCAGCATGAATTTCGGGGCGGGAGGCGTGACGCCGGCCCAGGGGCAAGGTTGAGGCCTCCGGACCAGCCCGCTGGCGCGCACAGATTTAGGCCTGCTTTCGGCAGGCGTAAATCTGCCAACAAAGGTAGGAGGGATCGGTTAGGTAGGGGAAGGTGAGGGGAGGTGGAAGGAAAGTTCCCTCCAAGGCCGCTCTGATTTCGGAGTGGCCTTGGAGGGAACAGGCAGTGCATGCAGGTTGCACAAATGTGCACCCCCTTGTGTGCGCCGACCCTGGATTTTATAAGCTACGCGCGTATCTTATAAAATCCAGCGTATTTTTGTTCGCGCCTCGTGCACGAACAAAAGTACGTGCACGCGTAAATTTATAAAATCTACCCCTTTGTGAAGATACTTTCCCTTTCCTTTTAGGAAGCAAGGTTATTTCCCTCCCAGCCTCAATTTACCCCAGCTCAGTGCACAATCTTGGATTCTCCATCTTACTCTCCTGCGGTTGAGGGGTTAAGCTCCATTGCAGTGGTTGGCAAGGGAGCATCTCCCGCTGCTGGGGACGAGGTTTGATGAGTGGCTACCTCCAGCTCAGTGGGCTTCCTCTCTTCCAGGCATCACATGAATTCAGGCAAACAAGGTGAATTCCGATTCAGCGATGGAGGGAGCTTCAGTTGTAGAGGTTGAGCCCTTCTTGGTTCCATTATTATTTCCTATGAGTGCGAGTCCAAATGAATTGTGATTGTATCCCCTCAAGTTCTTCTGCTTATGCTGCCTTTATCGCTACTTCAAAGTCAGAGGTTGTAACACTGGATTTATTATGAGACATCATACATAAGTTGAATCTGCATTTATCGAAAATTCCAATAAGCTGAATGCTATTTCAATAAGTCTAGATTCTTTGGAGAAGATCCAAGATTCCAAGTTCCAGGATTTGTCTTCGAGAGTTTCTGCACTTGAGGACAAGTTCAATGGAATTCAGGCACTTAACTGTTATTATTAAAGATTGTGGGATTGTTAATCGCTGCTTGAAATATATTGAAAACTTCCATAGAACATTCAACTTAAGATTTCTAAATTCTCCAAGAGTGGTGAGAGAAATACCTAAATTGACTCTGCAGAGATACTTGACTGAATGTTTAAATATCTCTGAGAGTATTCCACCTTCTGCCGTCTAGGCAAAACTTTGGTCAAATCAACATTCAGGATATGAACTTGACGGACTTTCTAGAGTCTTCTGCCTTAGATGTTTCTGAGAGGACACCTTGCTTTTTTTTTCTGACCAAGACCTCAGTTATATTATGCATTGTTACTTTTGCAATCTTAATTCCTTTATGGGTCAAGTAGTCAAGAATATTTCCTGATTTTGCTAGGGCGACTCAGGAGAGAAGGAAAGGCTTTTTGGCCTTGCTCCCTGAGGTACTTGCTGTGGATATTTTCCTTCCTCCTTCGATATCCGTGTAAATGTTTTGTTACATTTCAAAATGAATCATATCTATTTTTTTCTGCTGGAACTTAAATCTTTTGTGGATTCTAAGAAATTGTTGATGATGCCCCATACCTCAATCTAGAGTTTTCGCTTAATTACATAATACAGGATGTTTTCATGCTAAAGTTTTTGCCTCATATCAAGTAAACTGTTAATCTCCCTTGATTTCTGCCTCCTCATTCAAAAGTAAATGTGGTATGGTTTTTTTTTGGGGGGAGGGGTTTGTAAACTTTGTGAATTTTTTGTTAACACATTATTTCCTTGTTTCTGTCTAAGCATGTACTAAAATTGCATAAATAAAAATTTAAAAAATGCTTATTTTCACTTTCACATGTGTGTAAAACAGAGTGGTCTAGAGGCAACAGTTATATGCAAAAGTTGCTATTTTAAAAGACATATACATTTTCTAACTTACTCGTGAATTTTTACACCTTCTAATTATCTGGTGTGAGTTCAGTCTGAAGAATCAGAAAGGTCTCGATGACCTGGAGAAGGACTGGATAAACTGGTGGACTAATTAGTACATATTTTAAAATTGGCCCACTTGCACATGTAATTCGGGACTTATATGAGTAAATCCTAGCTCTCGTAAATATATGCATGTATATTTTACAAGTATTTATTACCCGCACCTCCAAAACAAGTTCAGGGCAGGGTACAGTAAGTCATACACAATTGTTAAAAATATAACAGTAAAACATTCCATGGATTTGTGTGTTGACCTACATATGCATATTTTACAACTTGTGTATATAATATACTATGGTAAAACTACACGCGGCCACATACCTGCCTGTTGTGGTTCTGGCCGTGAGCGCCGCGACCAGACCCTTACCTCCATCAAAACAGGGAAAATGTGCTCATTTCCACAGAATCCAATTGATCTCTGAATTTCCTCTTATTTCTTTCACTATTTCACTTTTAGAAAGCTTTTAATCTATTTTAAGAAAACTGGCTCGTTCTATTTAGTTATTATAAAAATACATGTAGTTAACTAAAACAGCTTATTGCAGTACGTATTATAATTATGTTTTGCATAGTTTTGATATTTCATTGTATCATAGTCATACTGACTGGTCAGGTAGATTAGACATACAGAATTCTTCCTAAACACTGATATTCACCTAGCTAAGTTATGTTTTTTTTCTGCAAATTGTTTTAAGAGACATAAGCTATCATACAGCATTGCTTGATCCAGTAGCTCATGCTAACAGGAAGCTTTTACAGCTAGCATGAATATCTGCCAAAAGTTATAACAAGCACTATAAGCTACACTTTGGGGAAAATCAATCATTTCACCTAGGAAAAGGTATTGAACAGCAAAGTCACTGGATTCAAGTTGTGGTTTGCATGATGCTGTAACAAGATTTTTCAGACTATAAAAATATGTCTCTGCTTTGTTTGCGCTTCATTTGATCTTCTCTAAATTTTGCATTTCCTAATGTATTGTATCTCTGATTTTTATTTTTGCACTTTTAACATTAAAAAGCTGCGTGTGTATTTTATTACAGCCACCCCAGATTTGCAGTAAGTTTGCTCGGAATCCTCTCTTCAATTGTATTCATACTTTACATGTATAATGCTTACAGGGGGTTTTCTAAGGGTCAGCGTAACTGCAAGCCAACATCCTTATACACATGATGGGAATAGCTAGAATAAGCTTATCAAATATTCAAACACTAAATAGCAGCTTTTTTTTCTTTTTAAAGAAGGATCTTAGTTACCTTAACTACCAAATGAATTTTCTAATACTGATGCTTTAATGGGTATTTATGGAAAAGAAAGAAAAGGCACAGACCAATTCCATGAAAATGGTCTATTTGAATCAGTGGCTGTAAAAGAACTGATGTTTTGCTATAGGATTATGCTAGCAGACTACTTGTGCTTTCCTCAAATATTGCTACATATGGTTATCACATTGAGATATACAGTGGTGCAATTGCTTTATGCATTTATGCCAAGAATAACCTCCACATTTTTTGTGAATCTGGAATATAAAATTGCTGTACAAAATGAAATAGAAAAGCAGGCAGACTTAGAGGCAGATGGTATTCTCAGAATGCACCAGGATATCAGTTTACTCAACCACTTTAATCTGTAAATGAAAATATCACTGAATAACAAAACATGGAGAGGTAAAGAAATTCATAAACAAACATTTAGGAAAATACTGTCTGTAAAATGAGCCAGCTAACAATATAAAACGAAAAAAGCAGCAAGACCACATACCAACATGAATCATGAAGTACAGCTGAGCATCTACATTAACGCACATGGTAGAACAGCAGGAAGATCTAGAAATTATCATAAACACTGCAATACCATCTCTGGCTATAGTAAGCATCCAAAAACGGTATGAAAAAGTCAGCAGAATATTACATAATGTACACAGTTACGCCACAAAAAAAACCCAAAAATCACTGGTATTGCCTTGTACTGTATGTCAGTGGGTTCCCTCTGGTGCCAGGTAATGAATGTGCATGCTGAATTGGTTTCCTTTCATTGACCAACCAAAAATGTCACTCAGAAAACAGTGTCTCAAAGCATGCTCACTTATACTGCATCAGACAAGATATGTTTTACCTAGTCTTAGTTACAAAAAACAGCTTCACTGAGTTCTTTCTTCATATGCCACCAAGAAATCAACGGCAAAGCTGAACACATTGGAAGAAGGGATCTTTTTGGTCTCAAAAGCTCATTACTGCAATATCTTTTTTGCTGGTCCTTTAAAAAAAAAAAAAAAAGGCATTGCAACCTACAAAGATTCCATCAGTAAATATGAAACTGGAATTTTGTTTTCTTCCATTTAAAGAGTGAAGATAAAGAAAACAGAGCTTTTCCCTTTATACTAGACGGTCTCTCTCAAATAGTAGTGAGCCAAAAAAGAACCCTTAAATTGGAGAAGTGCACCAGCAAAAAATAAATAAATAAAAAGGGAAAACAAGATTATGGGAAAAAAACACAGGTCACAGTTTTTCCAAAGCTGGGCTACTGCCACCTAATGTCAGTAACTGGGAAGTTTCACCAAATGCTCTTCTGAAAGCAGTAACCAGATGGCCAATTAAACAGACCACACATCCCTAAGACTAGGAAGGCACAGCAAAGATTAAGTGAAAACATTTAGATGATGAAATGGATAAACCAACTGATAAAGTTTCAGACTGCTCCTTATGAAACCAAACTAATTCATCAGAATCAAGGGCCACATAAATGAAAGAGTCTCCGTGTTCAGTTTGTAAGTTAGAAACTTTTCAGACTCAAAGAAATTTTTAGAAAACCAGATAGCATTTCCTAAAAATAGTTTCAGGAATCTATTCAATGAACAGATCGGAGCACTTCAGAGTGGTGCTGCGACCTCATGCAACATCACTCATCCAACAAATGATGGTATTTGAGTTTGGCTTTCTTTTTAAATACATATATCGAATCACGATAGAGAAAGGTTACTTAGAAAAAGAAAAGTGCTTTTTTTTCCTTCCTATCCTGTTTTAAAATGTTTAATTACCGACAAATATGTACTACCTTGTCATTACTAAAATACTCAAATATATGTTCAAATTTCAATTGTACATTTCAGCTAGGAATGTCAATTCATTTGAAACAAATATGTAAAACATTATGAATGAGATCATTAAAAAAAAAAAAAAAAAACCCCGAAAATGACCTTTTACAAATATACCCCAAAATGTTCATTTCATAAATAAAATAAAAATGGCCTTCCTAAGCTTTCAGCCCGCTGCCACCTCTCATGCAAAGACTTAGGGCACAGGCTGAGCCATCCAGGACCTGCCCAAGCCCCTCTGACTCCACTTCTGCCAGCAAAACCAGCTTCAGGGCCCAGGCCTACCTGACTGGGATGCGCCATCCCTAGCTGGGGCCTCCTTGTGCCTCTTCAACACCCCCCCCCCCCCCCCAATTGAAGAACTGTCCAGTGCCAAGGTCAGGGACATCCTCAGCCCCCACCTTCCATTGAGGAGCTAAGAAAGTGATGGCCTTAGCTCCTGCTCCTATGGAGTCCTTTAAAAGATGGTGCCAAAGTGATGTACAAAGTAGGTGCAATATAATGGCACTGGATGCACCTGAGATAGGTGCCAAAATGACATCACTTTGACACCGTCTTCCAAGCATCAGGTGCCATTTTTTTTAGGGACAAGAGCTATGGGCATTGCTCCTGCCCCTTCTGTGGTGAAACCCCCTCTACACAAGGAGTAAGTGGGGCTGTAGAGGTCCCAGGCTCTGGCCAGTACTTGTGGGAGGATCAGAAGGGCCCTGGGATGCCACAGCTGGGTAGGACTTAGCCCAACTAGGTAGGCCTGGGCCCAAAGTTCATTTTCCTGGCTAAAGAGGGAAGGGTCGGAGGAGCCCAGGCAGCACCTGGCTGAGCTTGGTCTGGGCCATAAGTCTTTGTTGAGGGGCAAGAGGGGGATGTACGCCTTGTGGAGGCCTCTTCCAATTTGGTTTTTTTTTTGTTTGTTTTAATGTTTTTCTGTTCAATAAACAAAACATTAAATGAACTACAAGACAAACCCCTGAAAAGAAAAAATAAACCAAAATGAAATTGAGTCTGCACATCCCTAATTTCAGCACAGCAGCCCTGCATTAATAAATACATTTCCCAAAGAACAGCAACAACTATCGGTACTCTGATGCACCTTATTTCAATTCTTTTAGGATATACAGTAAAGCAATAATGTAATGGCATAATCAGCCAGAGATGTGCTCTGAAACCAAAAGCATTCGGTCCTTTGGCAAGTTGAGTCTGGCGAGTTCCAGCTAGAGAAGAGAGATATTTTCTCTCTGTGTGTTAGCCACCTTTCTCTTGGGTTGAGCCCTCAGGTGCTGGTGGCCAGCAGGACAAACTAACCAGTTATCGGCCAAAATACAGTCAGAAGCCCAAACAACTGTGGGAAACAAGAGAGTGAAGCAAGGAATAAGCTGGAATGGAGTATAGCAAGACAAACTGTAGAAACTAGATTCCACCAATGAGGCTGGACAATGAAAAGCAAGGTCTGGCAACCTGTTAACTGGAAGCCAGGAATATATATGTGTTCAGACAGGAACAAGATGGCCACCAGCCAGAAGTTTTGGTGAGCCACAGAGTTGGGAGAACTAACCAGATAGTTCCAAGGGCCCAATAAGGCACTCTGCTGGGAGACAAGAATTGCTTAGGGATCTTCCAAATGGAAAACAAGTAGGGAAAGCATGAAGATGAATGGCTTCGTTAATGCTTTCCAATATAGATTTGTAGAAGGAGATGTGTGGGTGTGTGGTGTAGCTGAGTTTGTGGAGAACAGAGGATATGGGTGTTTCAGTGAGGCTGTGGGAATTTGTGGTTGGAGTGTGTTTGGGGAGAATGGAGGTGGTGGATATATGAGGGTAGGTACATTTGGATTGAGTTAGAAAATGGCTGGGTGTGCATGGTGGAGATGTCGAGTGGGTACGTAGAAGTATAGGACGAATAGTCTCTGGAGGATCAATATGTCAGTACGACTGTACATAGTAGATGTAGTTGTGAGAGGTATTTGTATGTGTGTGAGTGCATGAAGGGGTTATGTGAGTGGGGATGTATGGAGGGTATTTGGGTAGTTTATGTGGGATGTAATGTTTTGCTGGGAACTGTGAAGAGGTTTACGGGGCTATGGCTGCGTGTTTGGGGTAGGAGGAAATTGAGATGCTATAATAATTATTTCTCCTGTCTTTGTTGGGATGGTATAGGTGTAGATGGATTGCGAGTATGTGTGTGTGGTGGTATATTGAGTAGTGTGTGTGTGTGTGTGTGTGAACATGAACTTGGAAGCACTTTTTTGTGCCATCCTTGTTTGTTATTTTCCTGGTCTCTGCAGGTGTTGCTCTGTGGCAAAGCGCTGGTATGGGAGGGGGCATTTGGAATGGAGTGCTGGTCAGTATTCTAACAGTTTGAGCAGCTTCTAATAATTACCGGTAGAAAGCAATGAGGATTTTTTGGAGGACCGGTTCTCTGAAAATACCAAGCTGATTTTCATATTCATTCAATCTTCCATATTCTATCCTGTAGCAGACATTTGGAGACCACCTTCCAGAGCAAAAATGAAAGCAAAACAGCAGCATCCACAGAAAAGAAATTCTGTGGGAAAACACTGCATCCTTCAATAGTTTGGTAAAAGTGTCATTTCTGCCCAACTGCTTTATACATATCTTTTAAAGAAATGTTAACTGAAAACCAAATCAATGTAAAACTTTGGATTTTTTTTTTTATGGTTTCCAACATTCTGTATTTTGGAAAGAATTGTGTCAGTCTGTCTTTAGGCACAATACATTTCTATGAAAGGGATAGAAACTCATCAAATTTGGCATGCAAGAAGAAAATGTGAATATTTCTATTTCTAATACAAGAAAATTGTGTGTTCTAAAAGTATACAGCATATGTAAACTTTCATACACAGTGTAGAACCGGTGAATTTATGTACTTGGGAAAAAAAAAAAAGTCCTTTAGTAACTTCTACTGAAATTATTTCTCACTACACTGTTCTTTTCTTAAGCAGTTAAGATCCTCCATCAACTAGATCCCCAAGGGTACAAATGACAATAATTTTGCCTAGGTCATTGGTCTCCTGAGAAAAATTTGACAAGTTTTAGCAAATATTTTGCTTCATGGCAGTAAATTAAGTGATAAGTCCTTTTAGACAAAGCCAAAATAGGAAAGGGCTTACATATAAAATTTCAGCACACTTCAGGCCAGCAACAGGGCTAAATTGTCCTGAGTTATACTGCTGAAGTACAAATTTGATGACCGGCACTATTTACAATCTGTCGCTAAGATGCACCATTTAAAAAAAAAAAAAAAAGAGAGTTGGGATTCAATGCCCAAAACAGGCAGAGTTCTGGGCTTTCCTCTGCCACTTACCAGATAGGGGCACTTCTGAAGTCTTCCTCTTCAGATAGCTTTGCAAAGTAATGCAGGTTTAGACCACAATTCTATGAACCAGTGAGCAAGGCACACAGTTCTCACAGCATGATAATGCACTGTGAGGGTGAATCTATGAGATTCAAACAAAAATGGCAAGCTTGCCTCTGGCTTTTATGGTCACAGCTATACTGCTGCTAAAGGCAGGGGAAATTCAGCTGTGCTGCTTTTGAAAACAAGTTCCTGAACTATGGGGAAACTTTTCCCCAAATCTGAGGATTGCCAGCCTTACTTAAAATTTTTTACATTTCATTTTCAAATGTTGTCAGATCACAAATCGTACCACCACCTATCTTGATCCAAAGAAGCAAAATACTGTAAAAAAACAAACAAAAAACCAGAATATACCAAAAACGGATGAAGATGTTATGTTGTTCACTGTTCTGGGCAGGTCTTGCATCTGAGCTGGGCAGTATAAAAAATGAAATAAATACATAAATTAGCAATTCCTCCTTTTTAAAAGAGAAAATCATCAAATAAAGATGATCCAAGATCCACAATAAGAAAATTTCAATATATGAATATAGCTGCCAAGCCAAAAATGAAAAGTAGAAACATACACACATTTCAATTACAACATTTCAACTGAAACAGAAGATCACTGACAAGACTAAATTAAGCTTCTAAATGGGAGACAGAAAATCATTAGCTGCAACTTCCTGTAATTCCTAGTCATCTATCGAGCGAGAAACTATTTAATAGATCAGGAGGACCTCAGAAGATCTAAGAAGTATCCTTGTAAGCAATTCTAAACATGGCAAGAACTTTTAAACAAAAACTGAACTCCTAAAGTCTAGAACTTGCTGTTAATTTTCAAAAGTGTCCACCTGAGTGACTAGCGCCACATCTGAAGATATTTAGATCTTTATCTAATCACAAAGCAAAAGCAACCAAATGCAGTTTTAAGTTAATGGAAGTTCAAATAATTCTTCCTGCCAACTTTTTCCCTTAGTTTTATTCAGAAAAAGTCCAGGAAGACTTTCACAACTGAGGGTGGCCTATGTGTGAAGGAAATCGGACAAAATAACTCAATGGAGAAAGAAAGTTTATTGAAGGGAAATTAATTATTCTTAAATTCTTATTTTTGGATACGTTTCCCAGATTTTCTTTTAAGAAAAAAAAAAAACATTAACCTTTATCAGAACATTAGACAGAACTTGTAAACCTAAAGTTTTACTGTGGATTGTGAACTCGAGTTTCCATTTTCTGCTAGATGAACCAATGCTCAACCAAAGGCAGAGCTAGGTTGAGCACTAAAGGCAATAGTGCTGCTCTGGAAATACATGGCTGTGTCCACATTGGCCCTAATGAAGCCCTTTGCACCAGTGTTAACACTTTGTAAATGAGCCCTGAAGGATAGGAAGAGCTGCTAAAAGCGCCTGCGGACACATCTCAGAAGTGGCAGGAAGTCAAGAATCTACCTAAGTCAGCTGAACACAGGCTAAAGCGAATTACAGGAGCAGAGAAAAACAAAAACAACTTTCCATATCCTGGACTTAGAAAGTTGCTTGAGTGTTTACAGTTGCAAAAAGAATAATTATTGTGAAAGATACAGGAAAAAGAGTAAAGCTTGACAACCTTGAAACATTCCATCACATTATAGCTTTAAAAGGTGAGAATTGGTATTACAGTCATTTTATTTTTAGAGTGAACCTGGACCTGTAGTGAGAATCTGATCAGCTATTGGAAAAGAATCATGAGGTTAGCACAGTTTCCTTTCTGAACATCACTGCTTCTCTTAACAATGCAGCACAGAAATCTCCAAATAAAAATACATTAATTTTAAGATCGATTCACAATCTCAGCACAACATACATGAAGTGGAACAATTTCTGTGTTCTTCTGTTACTTAAGGTCACCTACATGCCATTTCCATAGATAGTTTGCAATTAAATGTTTTTTTAAAATTAAAAGCATCTTCCATATAGTTTTTGTAACTCAACCACTTTTCATTGCATTTCATGGGGGAAGTAGCTCAGTGACATACTACAGTTGTACTCTTGTTCATATAGAGGAATGTGTACAATTTTCACAGAGAAAAGGTTTTTTTTTTATTATTTATTTACTTAAATGGAAGTACATAATTTATTTAGAAATGTCTGAAATGACTATGCCAATATATCTTTAGTGGCTGAACCTCAATACAACCATGTCTGCCAAAGTCACAAAGTTGCCACAATACCATGAAAATTAATACTATTTTAACTGTAAATAAACTTTTACACAATTACGTAATGTAGCAACTAACACAAAATGAGGAAACAAGTAGATGGCAAATGGTCTCTCTAAACACAGCTTTATCTGTAGCCTACTTTATTCTTTTTCTATAGCAAACTTTTGCAAAAACAAGTTATAAACCTGTATCTTTGTATGACTGCATTCTCTAATGGCGAATGCAACCCTGCTTAAGAAGCACTCACCCCCACCTCCTTCTCCAAAAATCATCCTGTTTATAACTGCCTGACAAGCATGGTTTAAATCAAGAGAACAGTGCATAGCACCTGCTTGTTGGCCAGAGGAAAACAAATCCATAAGGAAATAGTAGTAGAGCACTTAAAACTATTGCTTCTAAAAAGTCACAAGTGCATTACTACATCCCCGGCATGCCCACACACTTTATTACATTCAAACTGCTACATTTTACTCCAGGCAATTCAAGCGGCTTACTTTTCAGAATTCTCAAACTTTTTCTACAGACTGAATTACACTTTACTGCATTCAGTTAATCTTTGTAATAGCCCTCCAGGCTAAGCCCTTCTAAAACACTTTTCTCTTAAAAACTATACTGAACACAACCCTAAACATGATTTCTTGCTGTTTTATAAAGGACAGCAAGCAAGCACATTTCACTTGTGATAGCGATCTATACCCAATGAAACTCAGGGTAGAGATAAAACACTGTAAACTGCTAAGAATCCTATTACTATAAAGCAGAGACTGGCGAGACCCAGGAGACACCAGACTCAGGGCTTGATGTACAAAAGGGTTCCACCATTTTGGAGGTAGTTTTCTAACATCCTGCCTAAATTTGAAATCTAATTTGTATATAAAAGTGATATTAATTTTCAAAGCAAACTTGGGAAAATTGACTTTGAAAATACAGAACATGCGCATACTGGCTGGCAATTTCATAAATGAGTAAAGCATTATTTTACCAACAAAAATAAAAAAAAGTAGCCTTCCTGCGAGTATGGGACAATGCTTAGTACATAGGCCCCTAAGGTTGCTGCTGGATGGGTTGAAAAACAAAGAGGTGTATACAAGCAACAATGGGATAAGTAAAGCAAAAAATATCCATCCTTATTTTTAATAAAACTCAATTGCCAGTTAAGACATTTTTAGATAATCCTGCAATCAAATTCTGTTTTAGCCTGATCAAGCCCCTATGTAAACACTGAAAGCAGCTCATAAATCATTTCCCCGTCACTTCAGACCCACAGAACTCAAATCACAAATGAATCCTTACTTCAATTTCCAAGGGACTTAATTCTACACAAACAAGCACCCAGAATATCTGGTGACAAGGATGAAAGATATAATAAAATGGATCAGAAATCTTTATAATTGCCTCTTGTTTACACTGATAGCAGACAAGTTTTACTCCCCTAAAAACAATGACTCAAAGTTTGCTGCTAGCTTTGCACCAGTGTTTTTCTCATTCATATTAATGGGATGTTTTCCTTCATAAACCTGGCACAATTTTTGCACTGGAGCAAAAATGGCAAAAAAAGAGACACCCTTTAGTAGATGACCCTCAATTTTTTTTTTATCAGCTGAGACTCAGAGTCTGCCTATTCCAAGAACAGCTAAAAAAGACAAAATAAACCATCAGGGGACCCTTTAGCAGGTTGCTGGATTAGTCACAGTGATTAGCTACCAATTTCTCATCAAGGTGTTCTCTCCAGCTCAACTCCACTCAGTAGACCCTCTTTACTTTCAGATAGTAATTTTACAAGCCCCCACTGGGCGCCCTTTCCAGCCTATCAGTGATCAGTCTGAGCAAAACGGCAAGCGTGTCCCACACCCTGGAGGTCACAATCACAAGTGACAGGTGCACTGACTTTTCCAAAGCAGAAAGCATAATGCAGAGATTAACCCACAGTAGGTCAAGAAAGCCCTTTCCTTTCCCCGAACCTTTCTATACCTTCTAAAACCGAAAAGAAATGTATAATCCATGAAACAACATTAGGCAAATCTGCCAGCACAGTTAGAGCTAGCATTAAGTATTTCATGCATATAATCCTTTTAAGAAAATGCTAAAGAAAGTCGGGTAAATACCAGGGTTTTGTTGCCGTTCTTGCTGAGAGGACCTCGGAAAACTCCCTTGATGTTGCGAAAGTGCCCATTGCTGAGATGCGTAGAGCTGATCACGATATAGTAACACTCCATAGGGCGCCCGTGGCTTCCATGCACTTCCGTGCATGCAGTCCCGACCACCAGCAGAGCACAGAAATTAATTCAAAAATAAGGCGATCGCAAGCCAAGCTGAGCTCTCCAACTAACGGGTCCAAACTCTGCTCATCACCTAAACTCCCGGCAATCGCAGGCGTTGCCACTGGAGGAATCTGGAAGAAGCGAGCGCTTTTCCCACTCTACAAGCCCCCCCTGCCCTCTCCTTACGGTTGTCTATCTCTCGCTGCCCCTTCGCCGGCCGTGCGTACGAGAGCAGCCGGGACTGACAGCAGGACCTGAGCGGCCGCGGGAACGAGAAGAGGCGCTTTGGAGCGCGCTTGTGGCTGTTCCCGCCTCCTCGTGTCTCATTGGCTCGTCGGAGCAGAGTGAGCCAATGAGCTATGAGAGGCGGGAGAAACCGCTGGACGCTTTGGAGCCCCTCTGACCCGCTGCCGAGGCTGTTCCAGCCTTGCTGGCCGCTGGGCGCCGGCGGCTGTCAGGGGAAAGCGCCTGAAGGGAAGCCAGGAAAACATAAGCTAATATGTTTTGAAAAATAATGCTGTAATAAAAGTTTCTGGAATGCTTCTAGTTTTGGCTTTAATTTTTAAATTTTTGGTACATATGTTTTATCAGTGGTTTCTAAATTAACTATATATCAGATATACAGTTCACTAAGGTATGTGTCACCAGAAGTATCCCATTCATAAGGGCAAGATTTCTTAAATACACTTACACATATTTTAAATGTATCCACTTAGGGGAGTTAGGAATTCTTCTCAATAAGGAATATCTAAATGTTTCATTCCCTAACATCTTACACCTTCACTTATGTCAAAATTTACATGTGAGCATTTGCCTATGAGGCCAAGTTCTGAAGGTGCCAAATATATAAGTAACACGTTCGGTGAGCCAGCCAAAGTCAAAGAAACATAGCCAAGGTAATCACAGTGTGCCCACTCACAGGCCTTGCAGTGGCCTCGCCCCCTCCTCTTGCATCGATTTTCTGTTACCAAGGGACTGTGAGGGCCTGCCCCCCCCCCCCACTGCTTTTTAGCCTACTTTCCAATTGGAGGGAGGCTCATGCGATCACCCCATTTATATGTCTATCCCCCACTCATAACTTTCCTATTTGTTGATCGATGGACAATTTTCAGGACACATTAGGGGTGCAAGAGTATTTAGAAACAAATATTTTTAGGTTCCTGTACGCCATGAATATGTACACACCATTGTTGTCCTCTAATAAATGTTTTGTATTGCATCCTTTCTACATCTGATCCACACCAAATAAGGGCTGAAATAAATTTAAGTACATATGGCCCTTTGCAAGGGGCAACAGCAATTTAAAATTACCTGGATTTAACATAAACTGGCTGAATGGTGGACATATTTTGCCACTAGTCTTTAATTACCTGATTCTCTATATATAAATATATACGTTTATATCTTCTAGGTGCAATAAATTAATTAGAACTGTAGTGAATTTAACAAAATTCACCAGGGCCTCTGGCCCTATAGTATGGCAGGCTGCCAGCCTTTTTGATGCCAAAAAATTATAATAAATAAGCAAAAAAGACAATTACCATGGGGCCGCTGGCCCTACAAACAAATACTTTAGATGCAATAAAAGTTAAACACATAGATTTGAGGGCCGCTGGCCCTTAAATATACGCAATAATAGTATAATTAAATGTATAATAAATACAGGAACGCTGGCCCTTTAAGGATATAGAATTAAATACCTTTGCTTAACTGTTCAGCTCGGTTCACCAGCAAGCTGTAGGCTCCAGCTAAAGTGGAAGTAAGGAGGAAAGAAAGCCGTGCCTGGCTACCTGATTTCAAAAGTGAAACTAAAGGGAAAAATTCTGCGGGCTGTGCTAGTGGACTGGCTGCACCCCATGCTGTGCCTAGCAGAAAGAAAGGGGAGTGCCCTGTTTTTCCAGATCTGATTCAGGAAAGACTAAGCCCCAACACAAAAGGAAAAAGCTGAAATGCTGTACCGGTTGCTCCCAGCCCTGCCATGCCTGGCAGGAACATTAACCACTGCAATGCTGAAATGCTGCCTAAGCTCCTGAAATGTATTCAGTGTTGCTTCTGCCGAACTCCCCCCTCCCCTCCTGAGTCTTAAGCTTCCTCCTCTTAAGCTTCATCCTTCACATGAACTAAAAAAACGCTACAATTGTTTCTAAATGCTGCCGGAGCCTGGCAGAAAAATGCAGAACCCCAGCATGGGCCTGGCCAGAACAGAACCTTAAACTTACTCAGCCACCTGAACCGCAAAACGCTACTATGTTTTCAATGCTGCACAAGGGAAGAGGAAGCCCTGCTGATGAAGCTGCTCTGTGCCTGGCCGAAAAGGGAGGGCCGCCCACCCTGGCTCTCCCTTTTCTACCTGCCCCCCACCCCCACCCCTGGCCCCTGCCTACCTTGCCTTCCACGCCCCCATTGTGTCCTGCTTCCTTAGCTGAGTCTCAGGCGCTTTATTACATTCAAACTGCTACATTTTACTCCAGGCAATTCAAGCGGCTTACTTTTCAGAATTCTCAAACTTTTTCTACAGACTGAATTACACTTTACTGCATTCAGTTAATCTTTGTAATAGCCCTCCAGGCTAAGCCCTTCTAAAACACTTTTCTCTTAAAAACTATACTGAACACAACCCTAAACATGATTTCTTGCTGTTTTATAAAGGACAACAGGCAAGCACATTTCACTTGTGATAGCGATCTATACCCAATGAAACTCAGGGTAGAGATAAAACACTGTAAAATGCTAAGAATCTTTTACTATAAAGCAGAGACTGGCGAGACCCAGGAGACACCAGACTCAGGGCTTGATGTACAAAAGGGTTCCACCATTTTGGAGGTAGTTTTCTAACATCCTGCCTAAATTTGAAATCTAATTTGTATATAAGAGTGATACTAATTTTCAAAGCAAACTTGGGAAAATTGACTTTGAAAATACAGAACATGCGCATACTGGCTGGCAATTTCATAAATGAGTAAAGCATTATTTTACCAACAAAAATAAAAAAAGTAGCCTTCCTGCGAGTATGGGACAATGCTTAGTACATAGGCCCCTAAGGTTGCTGCTGGATGGGTTGAAAAACAAAAAGGTGTATACAAGCAACAATGGAATAAGTAAAGCAAAAAATATCCATCCTTATTTTTAATAAAACTCAATTGCCAGTTAAGACATTTTTAGATGATCCTGTAATCAAATTCTGTTTTAGCCTGATCAAACCCCTATGTAAACACTGAAAGCAGCTCATAAATGATTTCCCTGTCACTTCAGACCCACAGAACTCAAATCACAAATGAATCCTTACTTCAATTTCCAAGGGACTTAATTCTACACAAACAAGCACCCAGAATATCTGGTGACAAGGATGAAAGATCTAATAAACTGGATCAGAAATCTTTATAATCGCCTCTTGTTTACACTGATAGCAGACAAGTTTTATTCCCCTAAAAACAATGACTCAAAGTTTGCTGCCAGCTTTGCACCAGTGTTTTTCTCATTCATAATAAAGGGATGTTTTCCTTCATAAACCTGGCACAATTTTTGCACTGGAGCAAAAATGGCAAAAAAGGAGACACACCCTTTAGTAGATGACCCTCAATTTTTTTTTATCAGCTGAGACTCAGAGTCTGCCTATTCCAAGAACAGCTAAAAAAAAAAAAACAAAACCTCAGGGGACCCTTTAGCACAGGGGTCGGGAACCTTTTTGGCTGAGAGAGCCATGAACGCCACATATTTTAAAATGTAATTACGTGAGAGCCATACTAACTACAACCCCCCACCCTCCTGACCCCCCCCCCCCCCCCAAGACCTGCCAAAAGTCCCTGGTGGTCCAGCGGGGGTCCAGGGCTCGCAGACAAATCTTTAATAAAAAAGTAAAAATCTAACAAAAACCCCCACCCTCCAGACACCCTCCAAAATTAATTTACTACAACCCCCACCCTCCTGATGTCCCCTAAGACCTCCAAAATTTATTTACTACAACCCCCCACCCTCCTGACCCCACCCCCCCAAGACCTGCCAAAAGTCCCTGGTGGTCCAGCGGGGGTCCAGGAACGGTCCGGGAGCAATCTCCTGGTCTTTGGCTGTCGGCTGCCAGTAGTCAAAATGGCGCCAATGGCTCTTTGCCCTCATTATGTCACTGGGGTCGACCAATGGCGGCGGTAGCCCCTGTGACATGGTAAGGGCAAAGGGCAGTCGATGCCATTTTGATTACTGGCAGCTGTTGGCCCTTTGCCCTTTCTATGTCACAGGGGCTACCGCCTCCATTGGTCGACCCCAGTGACATAGTGAGGGCAAAGGGCCGTCGGCACCATTTTGACTACTGGCAGCCGACAGCCCAAGTCCAGGAGATCACTCCCGGACCGCTCCTGGACCCCCGCTGGACCACCAGGGACTATTGGCAGGTCTTGGGGGGTCAGGGGGATGGGGGTTGTAGTAAATTAATTTGGAGGTCTTGGGGGGCGTCAGGAGAGTGGGGGTTTTTGTTAGATCTTTTACTTTTTTATTAAAGATTTGTCTGCGAGCCAGATGCAGCCATCAAAAGAGCCACATCTGGCTCGCGAGCCATAGGTTCCTGACCCCTGCTTTAGCAGGTTGCTGAATTAGTCACAGTGATTAGCTACCAATTTCTTGTCAAGGTGTTTTCTCCAGCTCAGCTACACTCAGTAGACCCTCTTTACTTTCAGATAGTAATTTTACAAGCCCCCACTGGGCGCCCTTTCCAGCCTATCAGTGATCAGTCTGAGCAAAATGGCAAGCGTGTCCCACACCCTGGAGGTCACAATCACAAGTGACAGGTGCACTGACTTTTCCAAAGCAGAAAGCATAACGCAGAGATTAACCCACAGTAGGTCAAGAAAGCCCTTTCCTTTCCCTGAACCTTTCTATACCTTCTAAAACCGAAAAGAAATGTATAATCCATGAAACAACATTAGGCAAATCTGCCAGCACAGTTAGAGCTAGCATTAAGTATTTCATGCATATAATCCTTTTAAGAAAATGCTAAAGAAAGTCGGGTAAATACCAGGGTTTTGTTGCCGTTCTTGCTGAGGGGACCTCGGAAAACTCCCTTGATGTTGCGAAAGTGCCCATTGTTGAGATGCGTAGAGCTGATTACGATATAGTAACACTCCATAGGGCGCCCGTGGCTTCCATGCACTTCCGTGCATGCAGTCCCGACCACCAGCAGAGCACAGAAATTAATTCAAAAATAAGACGATCGCAAGCCAAGCTGAGCTCTCCAACTAACGGGTCCAAACTCTGCTCATCACCTAAACTCCCGGCAATCACAGGCGTCGCCACTGGAGGAATCTGGAAGAAACGAGCGTATTTCCCACTCTACAAGCTCCCCCTGCCCTCTCCTTACGGTTGTCTATCTCTCGCTGCCCCTTCACCGGCCGTGCGTATGAGAGCAGCCGGGACTGACAGCTCTCGTCGAAAACATTTTGTAAGTGTATTTAAGAAATCTTGCCCTTATGAATGGGATACTTCTGGTGACACATACCTTAGTGAACTGTATATCATCTGATATTAGGGGTGTGCATTCGTTTTGAACGCATATGTAAAACGCAACTTATATTTTTAAAAGAGAAAAAAAAGGTTTGAGGAGAAACGCATCGCGAGTTCCAACGTATTCAACATAGCTATGTTGAATACGTTGAACCTAAATAAACACTTAAACCCCCCACCCTCCTGACCCCCCCAAGACTTACCAAAACTCCCTGGTGGTCCAGCGGGGAGTCAGGAAGCCATCCCTGCATTCCTTTGCGAGTAGCACGTGACGTTGGCGTCACTCCGACGTGACGCCAACGTCACGTGCTCTTCCGCGTCTCCGCTCCTGGACCCCTGTTGGACCCAACCGGAACTTTTGGCCAGCTTGGGGGGGTCAGGAGGCCCCCCCAAGCTGGCCAAAAGTTACGGTTGGGTCCAACGGGGGTCCCGGAGCGACCTCCTGCCACATGACCTACCTGTCACATGGTAGGAGCACAAGATGGCGCCGGTGACCATGTGACAGGGGCTGACCAATGGCACGGCAGCCCCTGTGACACAGGCTATCGGCGCCATGAGGAAATCGCAGACAAGTGCAGGGATGGCTTCCTAACTCCCCGCTGGACCACCAGGGAGTTTTGGTAAGTCTTGGGGGGGGGGATTAAGGAGGGTGAGGGGTTTAAATTTTTATTTAGGGAACCGGTGAACATATGGACAGACCCTCAACTTGACAGCAGGACCGGACAGACCGGACAGACCCTCAACGGTCCTGACAGCAGGACCGGAGCGGCCGCGGGAACGAGAAGAGGCGCTTTGGAGCGAGCTTGTGGCTGTTCCCGCCTCCTTGCATCTCATTGGCTCATCGGAGCAGAGTGAGCCAATGAGCTATAGGAGGCGGGAGAAACTGCTGGACGCTTTGGAGCCCCTCTGACCCGCTGCCGAGGCTGTTCCAGCCTTGCTGGCCGCTGGGCGCCAGCAGCTGTCAGGGAAAAGCGCCTGAAGGGAAGCCAGGAAAACATAAGCTAATATGTTTTGAAAAATAATGCTGTAATAAAAGTTTCTGGAATGCTTCTAGTTTTTGGCTTTAATTTTTAAATTTTTGGTACATATGTTTTATCATTGATTCTAAATTAACGATATATCAGATAGGGATGTGCAGGCAAAATGTTTTCGTTGACTCGATGATAAGTTTTCGTGGGGTGTCGATTTCATTCAATATGGACATATGGAGAATTCCATAAGTTGAGGGTCTGTCCATATGTTCACCGGTTCCCTAAATAAAAATTTAAACCCCTCACCCTCCTTAATCCCCCCCCCCCCAAGACTTACCAAAACTCCCTGGTGGTCCAGCGGGGAGTTAGGAAGCCATCCCTGCACTTGTCTGCGATTTCCTCATGGCGCCGATAGCCTGTGTCACAGGGGCTGCCGTGCCATTGGTCAGCCCCTGTCACATGGTCACCGGCGCCATCTTGTGCTCCTACCACGTGACAGGTAGGTCATGTGGCAGGAGGTCGCTCCGGGACCCCCGTTGGACCCAACCGTAACTTTTGGCCAGCTTGGGGGGGCCTCCTGACCCCCCCAAGCTGGCCAAAAGTTCCGGTTGGGTCCAACGGGGGTCCAGGAGCGGAGACGCGGAGGAGCACGTGACGTTGGCGTCACTCCGACGTGACGCCAACGTCACGTGCTACTCGCAAAGGAATGCAGGGATGGCTTCCTGACTCCCCGCTGGACCACCAGGGAGTTTTGGTAAGTCTTGGGGGGGGTCAGGAGGGTGGGGGGTTTAAGTGTTTATTTAGGTTCAACGTATTCAACATAGCTATGTTGAATACGTTGGAACTCGCGATGCGTTTCTCCTCAAACCTTTTTTTTCTCTTTTAAAAATATAAGTTGCGTTTTACATATGCGTTCAAAACGAATGCACACCCCTAATATCAGATGATATACAGTTCACTAAGGTATGTGTCACCAGAAGTATCCCATTCATAAGGGCAAGATTTCTTAAATACACTTACACATATTTTAAATGTATCCACTTAGGGGAGTTAGGAATTCTTCTCAATAAGGAATATCTAAATGTTTCATTCCCTAACATCTTACACCTTCACTTATGTCAAAATTTACATATGAGCATTTGCCTATGAGGCCAAGTTCTGAAGGTGCCAAATGTATAAGTAACACATTCGGTGAGCCAGCCAAAGTCAAAGAAACATAGCCAAGGTAATCACAGTGTGCCCACTCGCAGGCCTTGCAGTGGCCTCGCCCCCTCCTCTTGCATCGCTTTTCTGTTACCAAGGGACTGTGAGGGCCTGCCCCCCCCCCCCCACTGCTTTTTAGCCTACTTTCCAATTGGAGGGAGGCTCATGCGATCACCCCATGTATATGTCTATCCCCCACTCATAACTTTCCTATTTGTTGATCGAAGGACACCAAATTTTCAGGACACATTAGGGGTGCAAGAGTATTTAGAAACAAATATTTTTAGGTTCCTGTACGCCATGAATATGTACACACCATTGTTGTCCTCTAATAAATGTTTGTGTTGCATCCTTTCTACATCTGATCCACACCAAATAAGGGTACTCAAATATCATGAAAGAGATATATTATTTTTTTTTGGGGGGGGGGAGGAGATCCATGTATTTTTCAACTATGAATGCGCAATTCTGCCACCTAGTAACTTTGGTTTTTCATCTGATCCACACCAAATTTTCTGGAAATATCAGATTGTCCA
This sequence comes from Rhinatrema bivittatum, assembly GCF_901001135.1. Taxonomy (NCBI): domain Eukaryota; kingdom Metazoa; phylum Chordata; class Amphibia; order Gymnophiona; family Rhinatrematidae; genus Rhinatrema; species Rhinatrema bivittatum. The sequence goes on along the minus strand of NC_042620.1, from coordinate 132,710,115 downwards.
AGAAGAGTATTTTTTTTCTAGCTTTAAATGTATGCAGATTGCTGAAAGTAGGGTTCACTAGTTCTGTGTCTTCCTATTTCTGCCACTCCTTGAGGTCTCTGAGGAGTCTGAGATGAAAGCTGCAGGGTGAGCTGAGGATGGAGAGAGAGGGAAAAGGAAGCTTGGAGGAGGCAGGGATAAAATGAAGAGGATTCATTTGTTAAAAATCTGAAATAAAAGATTTAGCATTTCCATCATACACTCTTAGAGAGAATAGGGGTTGGGGTGGGGGATCTATGTTTATTTGTTATTATGTTGTTTTTTTTGTATGTTTTAGTAGTTTCTTGTAAATCGCTTTGTCTGTTTCTCAGAAAAGTCTGTCTATAAATGTTAAATGAAAATAAATACGGGTAATAGGAAACAGTGGGTGCTGCTGTGCTTAAGGAGGTGCCAAAATCTTGAATTTGGTCCTGACTTGACTGTGTGCAAGTGTCTGAATGCAATGGAGTGGTAGGAATCTCTCTGCCGGGTCCACCGCTGCTTCTCTCCCCTCCCACAGCTCCACAGTCCAGGGCAGAGTGAGCCAACGAGCCAGGGGAACGACTTCCTTTCAGTCTCACCACCAATCCAGTCCTACCGCCTGCCCAACAGGGACAGGAGAGGAAAGCAGAGGGCAGAGGGCAGAGGAGAAGCTGGAAAGGGGTAGGGGCTGCAGGTGGAGGTAGCCGAATCCAGAAGAAAATTAGGGAAAGCAGCAAAGGGAGGAAGAGGAAAAGGGGGAAGTAATGAGAGAGAGAGAGGAGAGGGCATTTCACTTCCATACCAGCTATGTCTTTGAGGAAAGTGCAAACTAAATAGGAAATCCCAATTATCCTTCATATTGTATTTAGTTTTTAAAATGAGACAAAAGAGAAAACAAAATGTTGTCGCTTTTTCATTCATTTTGAAAGGGAACCCCCACTGCCAAACAAAAAAAGCCCCCCCATCCAGGCCTTCACCCCCCCCCCCCAAACTCCACCCCCCACTTTACCTCATCTTCATGGGTTGGGAGTGATCCCAATACAGCTGTATTTTATCCTTGCTCTACCTTCTTGTACCTCCCTCTTTCTCAAATCCTTCCTCATCCTTGCTGTTCCCTATTTTGCTCTCATCTCTATGCCTTGCCTGTTGTTGTCCACTCTCTCCCTGTAGCTGCAGAAGAAAAGGGCTTCTGAGCATCCTGCTGCCTCTGCCACCTTCTGCAGCCGATTGCTTCTACAGACCAAAATGACCCAATCAGCCATGGAAGGCCAGGAAGTTACATGAGGCTCAGAAAGGTTGGCCACAGTAGTCCTGCCTACCAGGCAGCGGTCTTTCTAAAACATACAGCCAATGCCGGGGAGGAGAGATGCAATCATGGGAGATGCTAGGCAAATCCTATGTATCCTCCTCCCACTAGAAGCCCATGTGGGAGTTAATTCTGTCCTCCCTCCTCCAGCTACCGCAGATGGCCTCCCATAGCAGCCAACACTGTCCCTCCTCTGCCTTCCATCAGTAGGCCCACACAGGTTAGCCCATCTTTAGGATGAGGGCAAACATGGAGTCCCACCTGGGCAGCAGAAAGAGGAAACCAGCTTACTGCAACCCTATGACCTTGGTAGGAGGTGAAGGTGGAAGATTAAGGGGAGGGATGGAAAAATCTTTTGTAGGAGGAAGAGAGGGGTAGGGATGTACATTCATTTGCAAACATAATTAAAAATGCAACAAACCACATTGGATTTAAATATGTGATTGTATGGGATTTTAAGGAGAGAATATAGTGGGTTAATTGTTGGAGGACTAGTATTTTATGTAGGGGCAATTTGATGCTTTTGGGGTGTGATCATGGGAGAGGGCAGTTTTGTATTGTAAACAGCTTAGTGAGTAATTGGATTAGGCAGAATAAGTTCAGAATTATAAATAAATGAAAAAATAAATTTGGAAATGACATGAAAAAAATCCCACTGAAATTCTGACTTTCTATATTTCTTTCATTTCAAGAAATAGCACACACTATTTCCGAGGAGCTCACATTATTTCCTGAAACAAATATAAAATTAAAGTCAGTCTTCCAACCAAACTAAATTTGCCTGGACCCCAACCCCTTTCCCAAAATGAAATAAAAGGGAAGTTTTATAGCCTACACATCCCTGAGAGAGAAAGAGATGCAAAGAAGGGATGATAAAAGAGACTATCAAAATTCTGTCTCTTGTTTCAGAATCCTTTCCAACATTCATGGCTATGACACAGAAAGGTGTACACCTTGTCAAAATAGGAGAGGAAAGGGGTCACACCATGGATGTGACCTGAGCGCATGTTGCATGGAACTGTTGTTTTGACTTGCCCCTCCCCCACCCTTAACTAATTTGCCTCTTAAATATTTCTATCTAGAGACACCACTGCCAGCAATTTAGGAGGAAACAAAAAAAAGTGAAGCAGGGAGGAATGCAAATGTGTGGGAAGGCTTCTAGTGATGTTATGCCTGTGAGCACAGACTAGAATGGCATCTCCCTTTCCTGGGAGAAAAATGTGAGGAGCCTCTGCTAGGCGTAGCATCATTACATGGTTTTGCTGCTTCATACACCGAATCAATTTAATGGAGGCATTGAGATGAGTTTGTGAGCTACAACTGCTGCTTGTTCCCAGAGAGAAAGCTATTGCTAGCACCCACCTTTCCCCCTTCACCAGCCCTAGGATCCTAACTCATCGGCACCAGCGAATCAGCTGCAGAGGCAATGCAGGCACAGGGTCACTGATAAAGCTTGGTATGGGGAGACCGGAAGCGAGAAGCTGTTTTCTCGCTCTCTTAATGTAGCAATCCTTTACTGACCGACTGAGATGAAAAATAAATAGGAAAGCCTTCAGTTCTTTCCAACTCCAGCAAGCCCTAGAAGTGCCAAGGCGTCTGTGTAGCCCATTTCAGTTTCTTGAGCTCTTTATTCCAGATCTCCTGCATTCTCCTTCTGTAGCCACTGGAGAGAAGCAGTTCCCCAGGCACGACTCGAATCCACTTCCAAGTCCTGAACGGTGGGTCGGGGGAGAAGAGAGCATTTTCAATCCCGCTCCCCTGTTTGTCTTTCTCTTTTCTCAACCTACAGCAGAGATATCTGCCCAATAGAATCAGCTGCACCAGGGAACAAGTTGCATGGCTCGCAGAATGATTAGTAAATCAATATCCTTTTTGCCAACTGTTCAGCTTGACTTTCTGCAATTTTATCTGGCTGCCGATGCTTTACTGGCAGACTATTGACTTAACCCGTTAAGTGCTGCAGCCAGACTCCTAAGGGAAGGTTGACTTTTGCTCACGTATTCCTTTCTTCTCAGATTAGTTCATTTGAATCTGGTTTAGTGACTATATGTAAGGTATACAAAGATTATTAACAGGCACTTTCAAAATCAATAACAGGGGACAAAAGCCTTGGTTGCTTTTTGGAATGAATTCTCTGGACAGATTTGTATGTCATGCCTCAAGAAAACTGAATAGGTTTATAGAAAATAAAGCATGTTGCTAGTTAGGGTAAACTTGCAAACTGATACAGTTTGTGGTAGTTTTGATGAATTAATATTTTAGTGATTAGAGTATTTGGATTATATTCTAAAATGGAACAATTTTATTGAATTGGGAATCATTTATTGCAGGACTTCCCAAACCTGTCCTGGGGACCCCACAACCAGTCGGGTTTTCAGGATATCCACAATGATACAATATACTATGCAAATTTATCTCATGCATATTTATTTGGATATCCTGAAACCCCGACTGGCTGTGGGGTCCCCAGGACAGGTTTGGGAAGCCTTGATTTATTACAAACAGGCCGATTCAGTAAAGTCCGCAGGAGAGTGGGCGAACGCTTGCTCTCCCGGCACGCGCACAGGCCACTCGCCTGTGCGCATGATGCAGTATTTAAATTAGGTCCGGCGGTAGAAACGGGCAAAAGGAGGTGCTAGGGACACTAGCGCGTCTCTAGCTCCTCCTTTTGGCCCGGAGTGGCGGCTGTCAGCAGATTTGACAGCCGACTCTCAATTTTGCCGGTGTCGGTTCTCAAGCCCGCTGACAGCTACGGGCTCAGAAACCGGACGCCGGCAAAATTGAGCATCCGGTTTTCGACCCGATAACCGCCGGCCGACTTCAAATTTATTTTTATTATTTTTTCTTACTTTTTTTACCTTTCGGGACCTCCGATTTAATATCGCCATGATATTAAGTCTGAGGGTGCACAGAAAAGCAGTTTTTACTGCTTTTCTGTGCACTTTCCCGGTGCCCGAAGAAATTAGCGCCTATCTTTGGGTAGGCACTAATTTCTGAAAGTAAAATGTGCGGCTTGGCTGCACATTTTACTTACTGGTCGCACGGGCATACCTAATAGGGCCCTCAACATGCATTTGCATGTTGAGGGCCCTATTAGGTTCGGCGGGTTGGACGCGCATTTTCCGCCCCTTACTGAATAAGGGGTAAGGGAAAACACGCATCCAATGACAGGTTAACAGTGCACTCTGTCGGAGCGCACTGTACTATATCGGCCTGTACGTGGGTTGATTTTTTTTTTTTGTTGGTTAACCTAAGAAAAACAATTAAGTCAAAAAGCATTCTCTGTTTTATATAGCAGGCATTCAGTTTGGAAAATAAAATATTTACATATTGAAAATAATTAACTGAAAGAAAATTTAACAAATGCTTCCCGTTTTGTCTATGTTTAATACAGATGTTTTTGTATATTGGGTTTTTTTTTTCCTTTGGTCTTTCATTTCTGAATCTATGTACTTGTAATACATTTTAAAGTCTGTAAGTTGGAAAAGTGTGAAACATAAATGATTATGATGATTACACTATGTCAAATAGTACTATACAATTAGCAATGTACCGTGTGCAACTTGAACTATTCCATTCATAAGTGGCAAGATTGCTTAAGTACACTTGAAAGTATTTTTTAAATGCATCCACTTGGGGGAGGTAGGAATTCTTCTCAATAAGGAATGGATCTGGAAGCTTTTCATTCACTAACTATTCAAAGCACACAAGAGTCTGAATCTGAGCCTTATCAGTTCTTCAGCATATACATCACTAAGGGGACTGTAAGGGGGAATGCTATGTGTGTATGGAGGGGTGGGGGGGGGGGGTGAATGTGCATCCTTGAAAAATGCATTAACCCCCCTTTGCCCACCCCCTACTCCACTTCTTAACTCTCTACCACCTCAACAGTGCCAGGCAAGCAATGGCACTAAAGCGGAAGGTAGCACTTCTCAGCATGCTGCAGTTTTTTTCCTATCTCACTGGCTTATTAGAAGTGTGTTAGTGAAATAAAACTGAGATTTTTTTTATAACATTTCTAATTTCATTTCATTTTGCTTTTGAAACATGAAAGAAAAATGAACAAAATTTCATTCATTTTCCTTCATTTTGTTTAAAAAAAAAAAAAGTTGTTGCCACTGCTAAGAAACTACTCAAGATCCTTCCCCCCCCAATCCCCCTCAGCTTCTCCTAGACCCTCTCACTCTCGTGTTGATAATTTCTTTACAGGGAAGAAGCTTTCCCCTGTTGCTCCTGCCCTGCAGCTGTTGCATTTACTAAGGGCCCTGGCAGACTCAGGCCAGCACCATCATACATTTTTGCCATACAAAATGGCACTGACCAGAGGGGAAGAGGAACAGCACGGGGGGGGGGGGGGGGGGGGGGGGAGTATGAAAGAAGAGGGCAGAGGGGAGAACAGCAGGGGAAGAAAAAACAATCAGGGAAGAGGAGATAGCAAACAAAGCAACTGGGGGAAGTGACCAATGGGAGGGGAAAGAACAGAGCCTATGGAGAGGAAAGGATGAGATAGTGAAGAGGAGAGGAAGGGGCCATGGAATGGAGTAACCAGAGAGTTATCCCATGCAGGAAGAAAGGATGTAGGTGACCCAGTCCAATCTATGCAGGAGGAGGAAGAGGGAATCACATCAGCCTGCTGCTGTCCACGAGTCTTGACAGGGGGAGGGGGGGGGGGGGAAGATGGAGGACTGTGGAGAGGGATGGAAAAAACTTCTGGATGAAGAACAGAGGGATACAAAGAAAGGGTGCTAAAGGAGATCCTCAGCCGGATAGCTTGCCTCATGCTTCAAATTCCTTACCTATAGCCCCGGCACAGGGACACACCAGTGTCACATGCAGGAAGGGCAGAGAGTCATTATATGGAGGTGAGCATGATATGTGTGGAAACATCAATTTGCCTTACTCCCCCTCACCCCCCACCCATGTCTAATTTTTCCCTCTTTTGCCCCTTAAATACTCTGTGTATTTGGAATGCATAAAATAGGGATAGACAAAACAGTTGTGACCCAAATCACACCCCTAAGATATTTCCTATCCATATTACAAACTTGAATTTCATGAAAGTCCACCCATAAGTCAAAATTTCATAAAAGCGTGATATGGATTTCATAGCATGCAAATAGTTGTAGATGAAGATTCATGGCACCCGATCCCATTTCTAGTAGTAACTGAACTGAAAACCCAAAGGAGCAGAAGGAAACTGCTGGGCCCAAAAGAAAACAACCCTGGAGGAAGATCTGATCTAATCAAATCAGTCTTACAAGAGCCAAAGTAAATTTAGTTTCATCCTAGATCCAATCTATATCAAGCTCAGTAGGTCAGATCCCTTTCCTGGAAACACAGTCAAATCCAGCAAATAGTGGCAAGGAAAACATGTCAATCCAATCTGAACCAGATTTCCTCCATTATCCCCAGGACCCCCTCTCTATAAACTGGTTAATTTAGGTCAGCTACAAACCAGGGCACTGGAGACAGTATCAAAATTGTGTTATGGTTGACTGACTGACCTGCTTATAGTATTAATGCTAGCATGCAATGCCAAGGGAGCTGGGTGTTTCAAAAGTAATAGATTTTTTTTTTCAAAAGTTAAATACAAATTTAAAAAAAAAATACATTTTCCTCTAGAAATATGTTCTTTTCTTTCAACTCTCAACAGATCTGTTTTTTTAGAAATAACCTGATTTCCCTCATCTAGCCCATGTCCCTCACCTTCCTTCAGCATCTCCCTCTACTATATATACATACATACACACACACAGAGGAATTTTATGCTTTGGAAAATATGCAAGCAAGGTGCCATGACTATGTGAAGATTGATATCAATATCTGAAAAATATATTAATAAAAGTAATAGTTAGTAATATTATCACAAATGCAGTAGTGATTTTAATTTAAAAAATAAAAGGAATAGATTATTTTATTTAATTAGCCTTCCAGGAGAAAAATGGTCCAGGTGATATTGAGGGAGATTTACAATTGTGTGAAAATTAAACAATAATTAAATTATTGCATCAGAGGTGGACCCTTAGGCTGAGGTGGGGTTGACGCAACCCATAGGCGAGGACCAATGGGTCCCCACCGTCAGCAGGTGGAGTAGGCTGAAGCTAGAGGCCGCTGGAGCTTTTCCTATACCAGCCCTCATTCCCCTCGGGTTGAGCCTTTGGGTGCCTGGGCCGGCAGGATTTAGCTGGGCCTCGAGGTTAGCGAGAGATGAGTGGCTATACAGCCCAGATACAGCAGTCGGTAGATGTCATAGTTCTAACCTGGACTGGATTCGGTACAAGAGCTCAGGTGCCAAAGGAACAATAGGAAACTGAAGGCACCCAAGCAAAGGAAGGCCTTGAAAGTCCACATCCAGAGGATAGGCAAGGAGAGGTGTCACTGTCAGGCTGGATTCAAAGCTGGCTGTGAATGGTAGTTGTGGAAAGCAACGAAGAACTCTGGACGAAGAAGAGTCTGTAGCATAGTCGTACAAAGCAAAGGTCAAGGCACGGAGAAGGCAGGTTTAGTCAGTCCAAGCAATAGTCAAGATATGGAGCAGGCAACATAGTCAGGCAAGCAGGTAGTCAGGGGGCAGAGAAGGCAGGCATGGTCAGGCAATGCAGAGGTCCGGGACTGGAGAGAAGTGGAAGAATAGTCAGGCATAGCGGAGGTCCGGGGCTGGAGAGAGGCTGAAGAGTAGTCAGGTGTAGTGGAGATCCGGGGCTGGAGAGAAGCTGAAGAGTAGTCAGGTGTAGAGAAGGTCTGGGGCTGGAGAGAAGCTGAAGAATGGTCAGGTGTAGCGAAGGTCAAGTCCAAGGAGTCAATCCAACACATAGACGAACAGAAACTAGGAGAACAGGAACCGGGAACCACAGGGAGACAGGAACACACGATGAGACGATCCAAGGAATAGCAACGAGTACGAGGAGTACGAGGAGACCTGTTGCAAAGGCAATGCTATGGAGCGAGTCCTGAGCTTTTATACGCTGATGGGGATGACATCAGCATCTGGGTCCGCTGCCAGATTCCTGCTGTGGGTCCGTTAAAAGAATCACTGATGCGAGCGCGCCTAGGAAGGGGCGTGGCGCTGGTAGTGGTGTCTCTCCGTGGGCCACACGGAGAGGCCCGACGAGCAGGGACATCCTGGTCGGCAACACTGGGCAACATGGCAGAGCCAGAGGCACTGGAGGGAACCCAAGGTCGGAGCTGGCAGCCCACCGCCGCCAACAAAGAGGACCCAGCAGCTGGAGTCTGTCTGAAGAGGTGAGAGGGACGTGCTGCGGGGCGACCGCGGGCAGCACGCATAACATAAATAATAATTTAAATACAACTATTTGATTTTTCAATCTTATACTTGAACTAGGGAATTAGATTTATAACTCACTTTTCTTAGGAGGCAGGCAGCTTCTTCAGGGGACTGTAGCTTTACAGGAAAAAAAAAGTCACCAGTAGTTTTCTAACATCACAGTCTTTCACATGATGATATCTCTGGGCTCATTTGTCATAGAAACATATGCTGCCTCACGTCACTGGAATTTTAATGCTTAGAAACTCAGCTTTCTATACATATAAATCATTTATATGTGGGGCAACTGCTTTTTCTAGATGTCAGTCTTTAAACACGATTTGAGTAAATACAAAAATACTCCAACATGAAGGTTTGATTTTGAGGGTACTATACAGCAGCCCTTGTGATGCCCGAAACTGACATAAAAACTGAATTACAATGAACACATATAAAGAGTATGCAAATAAAAGCTGACTGCATAATGTTACTCTTAGGGGGCTTTGCATAACAACTGATGACATTTCTGTTATGGAACTCCAGTAATGCTGATGCGTGGACCAAAACGATTGGTCCATGACTGGATGCATAAATAAAAGCAATAATTAGTCAAAACAATGTATATCCAGGGTATCAGGGGAAGGATATCCTGATTAGTTGTAGGGTTCTTTAATCAGTGGTGAATCAGATGGTGTGCTGAACCATGGATGAAACAGACTCACTCTGAAGATGATAAATTCTCTCTGTGGCTTACACATGATTCATGTCCCTCACATCAAATAATTGCAGATGTATTCAGCTGGAGAGGTTCCAAAACTGTTCTGGCTTTATTTACAAAAGAAATGTATAAAACAGACTGCTCTTCCACAGGAAATAGCAAGTTTTAACAGTTCTCAGTGTCGGTATAGATAGACTGAGCTGTGAACTATGATGAAACATTGCATCCCTGAATCTGTTTCCATCTTTCAAAGGTTGCTGATTATCAATCACAAATGCTAGAAGCTAAGAAGAATTCAAATACAATTAGTGAGATTGGTTATAACCCAAAAGCAGTAAAGCACTCTTTAGTGTTGCTAAAAAACTTACAGGTTTTTCTTCTAATTTCTCAGCTACATCTGATATTCCTTCTTCAGATTCATTCCCTAAGCATTTCTCTTTGAAGATTGAAAAACTCATTTTGAGGTTTTCCAATGTTCCTCCTTGTATCACTGAACTAGATGTTACACCATGTTGGTCCACCTTTTCTACTATATCTTATATTGAAATGAATCACATTATGCCTTCCATGAATAGTTTTATCTGTCCCAATAGCAATTGCTCTATTGCCTTGTTCAAAGCTATCAAAGATATCAGTGCTCTCACCATTACCTCCATCAATTTGTCCCTTGAGCAAGGGTGTGAACTTACCTCTTAAAAAAAAAAGTAGTTGTAAGCTTTCTACTAAAAAAAAAACCTAATTTGGACAGTTCTGATCCTAATAATTACAGTCCAGTTTCTTCTTTACCTTTTCTGACTAAATTATTAGAATCAGTAGTGCTGAAACAACGTTTTGAATTCACTGATGATAAGGAAGGCCTTGACTCCCACCAGTTTGGTTTTAGATGGACTTTAAGCACTGAATTGCTACTTTTGTCCTTGAATGATACTTTCAAGCGTGACTTAGATAGTAGACACCAATATGTCCTTGTTTCCTTTGATATATCTTCAGCTTTTGAAACAGTTGATCATTCCATTCTGCTCCACCGTCTACATGAATGTGTTATAGGAGGAGTAATTATAGATTGGTTTTCCTCCTTTCCAGACAATCATTCTCAACAGTTCAAGTAAAAAAATCAATTGTCTCATTGTTCATCCCTTAAGACTGGAGTTCCTCAGGGCTCTACCTTATCATCTATGCTTTTCAATATTTATCTATCTCCTATTTATCTGACTCCCATCACATAAACTAGTTATGCAGATGATCTGCAGATGATCTGCAATTCTTTGTATGACTTCACTTTACTTGGCATGACACAATAGAACACATTAAAATCTTCATCTCTACTATCAAACTGTGGCTCCGTCAGAATAAATTAGCTTTAAACATGAAAAAACCTGAGTTTCTTCTCATTCAAAGGACACATTCCATGCTTGAATACTTTTCCATCACTCTTGATGGTGCTATCTTCAATATTAATCAAAGTATCAAGAGCCTGGGTGTATGGCTCGATCCTCACTTGTCGTTTTGGACACACACATCAAGTCACTAGTTAAAGCTGGTTTCTACAAACTTCTAATCCTCTCTAGTTTAAAATACTTATTACATAACTTTGAATTTCGCACTGTTGTTCAGGCATTTATGTTTCCCCTTGTTGATTACTATAAGGGCTCTATCTGGGGCTTCCTGATGTCACAATCCAGCCCCTTCAACTGCTCTTGAATTCAGCTGCTCACCTCATTTCCGGGGTTAAATGCCACGCACATATCACACCAATTCTCATATAGTTACACTGGTTAACGCTGCAACAATGCATTGAATACAAAATCGGTTTAATTGTGTTTAAGCTTATCAATCTTGGTTCTTGTCCATGGTAAAATGCGCAACTAAAATTGTATCAGCCTTCACAGCGGTTAAGAGCTTCTCAGCGGGGCTTGATAGATGTTCCTTCCTTAAAATTTGCTTGCCTCTGGGTCACTAGAGAGACTGCTTTTTCCATCGCAGCTCCAATTCTCTGGACTTCTTTCCCTTTGGAACTCAGGTTCAGTGTTTATATAAAATCATTCAGAGGTCTGTTAAAAACCTTCCTGTTTAAAAAAGCTTATCACTAAATATAGTTGGGGGTTATTGTAAGAATTTTGAAGCCATTTTCCTAATCAGGACGGATTATAATCTATGGTATTTTTGTTGTTATTGTACATCCCTTAGGCCTTTTGTGATAAGTGACTAATCATTTTAATAAATATAATTGTATAAATGTAAATACAAGTTTCCAGGGGAAATCTCATTCAGATCTGTACTGATTTTCTCTTTACTCCTTAGCTTCTAATATAAATTTTAGAGTTGATTCTTATAATCAAGCTGTGTCAGCTTCTTGCTGCTTCTGGGCAGACAGTATCATCTTAGGGCCACTTTCTTGGGATAAGCTGAACGACTTAGTTTCCTTACTCCTGTGCATCTTGGTGCTACTGAACTTGTAGCTTTCTACTCCCTTTCTTTACACTCTTAGTGGGACATCATAGAAGTCATCACAATTCTGTGGGTGGAGGACTTCATTTTCTCCAGGCTGGAAATTCCAAAAGGGCTGTTCCTCATGACTCTCCCAGGGGTGTTTATTTGCCCAGCATGGGAGATTGAGGTTGATTCACATCTCCATACTGACTACTAATTTTACCATACTCTTCTTTCTCCATAGCTTCCCTAAATTGTTCCGTTGCCTTCAGCTTTAGAATAAAATTACTTGCACAAAACCTTTGAATATTGACCTCTAAGTGTAAAGTAGAATAGAAGACAGCTATACCTCAAATAGAGGGAATCTCATTAACTTCTGAGAAAAACCTAATGCTGAATTATGCAATGTCCTTGTGACACATAACCCCAGTAATCCTGACCAGAATTTGTTTATGCTTCTTATTTTGTTCTCCTTATATTCTACCTGAGGTTTTTGGATAGTACCACCAAGATGCCAGGGATTTAAAGTTCAGACTCCACTCACACAAACACTAGGGATATGTGCAGAAAACGTTTCAGTTTGTTTTGTTCATTTTGGTTCATTTGCTAGGGATGTGCAGAGCAAAAGTTTATGTTCATAAGTCCATAAGTCGAAAGGGGGTCCCATTTGCGGTCAATATGGACATATGGAGAATTCCATAAGTTGAGTATATGTCCATATGTGCAAATAAAAATTTAAACCCCTCACCCTCCTTAATCCCCCCCCCCAAGACTTACCAAAACTCCCTGGTGGTCCAGCGGGGTCAGGACGCCATTTCTGACCTCCTTTGCAAGGAGCACATGACGTCGGCGTCACGTGATTCCCCGCGGGTTCGCTCCGGGACCCTCGTTCGACCCAAAAGGAACTTTTGGCCAGCTTGGGGGTGCCTCCTGACACCCCCAAGCTGGCCAAAAGTTCCTTTTGGGTCGAACGAGGCTCCCGGAGCGAACCCGCGGGGAATCACGTGACGCCACGTCACGTGCTCCTCGCAAAGGAGTTCAGAAATGGCAGAAATGGCGTCCTGACTCCTCGCTGGACCACCAGGGAGTTGTGGTAAGTCTTTGGGGGGAGGATTAAGGAAGGTGAGGGGTTTAAATTTTTATTTTGGATCAACAATCGCGATTTCCAACGTATTCAACATAGCTATGTTGAATAAGTTGGAAATCCGATCGTTTTCGCCTCATCACTTTTTTAAGTTAAAAAAAAAAAAAAAGTAGCGTTTTACATTTAAGTTCAAAACGAATGCACACCCCTATCATTTGCATCCATGATATGTTCTGTTCATTTCAAATGAAACATCTTTTCTCTTTCATGTATTTGTCATTTGTTTCCTATTAAGAGAAATGGGGGAAGCAATGAATTCTATTTGGAGCTGAAAAATTGGGGTTTTCTATTCAGGTTTAGTGAAACTTTCAGGCAGACATCAGTAGCAGAGGGAAGAGCATGATCACTCCAAGACACCAAGAGTGGGCAAAATGGCACCTTGAGTGTCATCAATAGCTCAAGACATCGTGACATAGCGAAATAGCCCAGTTGGAGGCTAAACACCTGAAGACACTGTGAGAGATGTAAAATAGTACTAAGAATGGCAAGAACACCCCAAGGCGCCACATGAAAAGCAAAGGGCACCAACAACAGTGTCATGAAGACCCCAAAGGACCATGAAGATCCAGCAAGTCTTCAAAGCATTGGATCTGAAAAGAAGTATGAAGACAGTAGGAGCAGAGGTAGAAACATCCATCATCCAAGGGCACCAAGAGAGGCCTGGAGCAGCAGGAGCACTGGTATTAAAACCACAAACATAGTTGCAGAGCAACACAGCAAGAAGAGTGTTACTGTTATTTCTCGTCTATCCTATTTAATTATTTACCCTCCTCCCAGTTTCTAATTCCCTGTTAAAATGTAACTTCCATACTTTACCAGTTTTGATGTAAACCGGCATGATGTCCACAACTAATGCCGGTATATAAAAATGTTCAAATAAATAAATAAATAAATAAGAGTGGCATGACCAGGCCAAGGCATAAAAGAGAAGCAAAGCAATATTCTCAGTGGCATGAATACCCCAAGGCAACAAAAGAGGGGCAAATGACTCCAACAACAGTGACATTAACATCCCAAAGCTCCTAAAGAGGGGCCAAGGGCATTAACAACAGTCGCAAATACACCCCAAAGCACCAGAAGAGGTGTAATGAGGCACCAATATTGCCATGAACATCCCAAGGCATGCCAAGACATTTGGCAGAGGCAGAGTGGGTGGCAAAGTAGCACAAACAGTGGCAGCAAGCTCTGTTCTTTTGTTAGAATACACCCAGCAGTGGGGCCTGGACTCATAGAAATACACCAGACAATCACTTTTCTTACAAAAAAAGCACACAGTGACACCAACATCCCCAGCACTTGAGAGGGAAGGCAGGAAGGATAGTGGTCCCTAAGGTATTTAATGAGAATTAAGGCTGGAAACACAGTGGCCTAAAAACCACAAAGCACAGAGGGGGTCATTTTCAAAGGAGTTACGCATGTAAATGTGACATACTATCATAGCAATTTTCAAAAGCTACTCGAGTAAAGTGCACTTACTTGAGTAAATCCTATGGACAATTTGGACAATTCAAAGGCATATATTGTAGCAATTTTGAAAAGCCCACTTACTTGAGTAAAGTGTATTTACTCGAGCAAAAACCAGTTTTGCTCGAGTAAATGCTTTTTAAAATCTACCCCAGAGTGCAGATCATGGCAGCCAGCACAGTGGCATAAACACCCCAAGGCATAGAGCGAGAACTAAGGCAAACACCACAGGAACCTCAAAACTTCAAGACATAAAGTAGTGGGTAAGGCAGAAAGCACAGTGACATCAAAATTCAAGGCATAGAATGATGGGAAAATTATCAAGCACATTTGCATCAGAATTCTAAGGCAAAGAGCACTGTGGCATCAAAAGCTCACAACAGAGTGAGGGTGAGGCAAATGGCATGATGGCTAAATTTTTGTTGCATGATCTCCAGTTAGTCAGTGGCAGCTCGTAAATTACAAGCATTTATCTCCTAAATTATTGGAACTTCATTGGCTTCCTATTAGCTGGCAAATTATATTTAGTATTGAAAGCACTGTATGATGTTGTCCTAGATCACCTAATCACCTACACGCTGTTATCTCTATTTGCATACCATCACAGGTATTGAAATCCTAAAACTTCCTACTGCTAAGAATGTCCAGTTAATAGAAATTCATTCTAGGGCCTTTGCTGTGGCTGTACCAATGCTGTGAAATACAATTCCTCCTGAAATATGTCATTTAGAGTGCTACTAAACCTTTCAAAAGAAGGTAAAGACCATTTGAATAAGCATTCTTCTCTTTTTTCATGTACATTTAGGTCATTTTTTTTTACACTGTTGATTGCATTTAATATTTGTTTTGATGTTATTGTATTATGTAGTATGTTGTACCCTGGTGAGAACAAGCCTTTTGGATTTATGGGGTATAATTTTTTAAATAAATACATTAAAAAAAAAAACACCTAGGCATAAAGTGAGTGGTAAAACAAACCTCACAATGGCATCAAAACCCATAAAGCACAGAATAAGGAGTAAAGCAACTAGTACAGTGGCATCAAAACCACAAAAGATAGAGTGAGGGTGAAGGCAGTGAGCAGAATGGCATAAATACTTTAAGACACTATGAGAGAGGTAAAATAGTACATGTAGTGGTAAGAGTTTTCACAGAGATTATGAGAGGGTCACTAGCAGGCTGGGCAGTAATGGTGGCAGAATAACACAGCAAGGATCTGAACCAGAAGAGAGGCAGGGCACAGAAATGGGATGGGCAGCAGCAGCATGAGTGATGGCAACAGCACAGCAAGGTGCCGAGGGCCAGTATTGTGGACATTGGTTCTCTGTAGATGTACACTTAGTCCTCCTGCCATGTGCATGGAAATTCCAGGAAACCCAACAGAGGGAGATTTATTTTAAGATAAAACAACTTTTCTACCAACTCTGGCACCAGCTGTGAATGATGTGGTGTTATGATGTCCCTTGCCATTGAGAATACCAGTTCACTAGGTATGCTGGTTGGCGGGTAGATGAAGACATGTTGGGCCATTTTGACATGGTTTAGACAGACCGTAGACTTCTGTGCCCAATATACTGACAGATCTGCAGGGCCAGTGCAAGGGAATTAGGCGCCCCAGGCACCTTCTGCCTTGCACACGCTGCCCCCCCCCCCCCCCCGGTCATGCACCCCCTGGTTGCACCGCCGACCCCAGTCGCACACCACTGTCGTGCCGCAACCCTGATCTTGGCCCCATCATGCTGGGATGCGAGCAAGTTGGGCGCTGCTCGTGGATGCCCCTCCATCCCTGATCTCGGCCCCGATCACTCTGGGCCATGAGCAGCTGAAACTCTATTCCTCCTTCTTGCTGCTGCTCATGGCCCACAGCCCTACAAGACTTGCGCCCTCTAATGGTTGGTGCCCTAGTTTGCCTAGTGGTTCCACTGGCCCTGCAGATGTGGTGGGCCCAAAAAACAAGAAGGAAACCAGTAGGGATGTGAATCGTTTTTTGACGATTTAAAATATCGTCCGATATATTTTAAATCATCAAAAATCGTTAGAGGCGATATATAATAGGAATTCCCCCGATTTATCGCCAAAAATCGTAAATCGGGGGAAGGGGGAGGGGAAGGGGGAGGGGAAGGGGGAGGGCGGGAAAACCGGCACACTAAAACAACCCTAAAACCCACCCTGACCCTTTAAAATAAATCCCCCACCCTCCCGACCCCCCCAAAATGTCTTAAATTACCTGGGGTCCAGTGGGGGGGGGTCCCAGTGTGATCTTCCACTCTCGGGCCACGGGTGCGTTGATAGAAATGGTGCCGGCGCTACCTTTGCCCTGTCATATGACAGGGCAAAGGTAGCGCCGGCACCATTTTGGTTCCTGTCCCCCAACGTCACGAGCATAGGAGATCGCTCCCGGACCCCCGCTGGACCCCCTGGGACTTTTGGCCAGCTTGGGGGGGCCTCCTGACCCCCACAAGACTTGCCAAAAGTCCAGCAGGGGTCTGGGAATGACCTCCTGCACTCGAATCGTGTTGCCGTATTGCAAAATGGCGCCGGCCATACGGCCATACGGCCGGCGCTATTTTGCAATACAGCAATATGGCCATACGGCCGGTGCCATTTTGCAATAGGGCCCAAGTATTGCAAAATGTGCTACAGGGCAAAGGTAGCGCCAGCGCCATTTCTATCAACGCACCCATGGCCCGAGAGTGGAAGATCACACAGGGACCCCCCCACTGGACCCCAGGTAATTTAAGACATTTTGGGGGGGTTCGAGAGGGTGGGGATTTATTTTAAAGGGTCGGGGTGGGTTTTAGGGTTGTTTTAGTGTGCCGGTTTTCCCGCCCTCCCCCGATTTACGATTTACACGATATTTACAAAAACAAAACCGCGACAATCCGATTCCCTCCCCCCCCAGCCAAAATCGATCGTTAAGACGATCGATCTCACAATTCACATCTCTAGAAACCAGTCTAATAAAGCCGTGAGGGATGCAAATAAAGAGATGCCGAGGGTCCTCAAAAAGGTTTATTAATAAAACAATATTCCGTAAATGCCCGACTCTAGGCCTGACTTTCTCCCAGTGAAGGGCTGCTTCAGGAGCTGTTAAAAGCAAATTTTATCAGTTGACAAGATACACTTTTGCATTCTCATGCCTCATTCAAAATGAAATCCAAATCATTGGTAGCAGGTCTATGCGTATCTTGTTGATACGCTCATTCCAAGTTTTCCATGAGGGGCTTCGACTCTGATTCAACTCCTGGACTTTGCCTGCTCGCCACCTGCCTCGACCCCGGTATGACTTCTGGACTTCACCCGCTTGCTGTCTGCCTTGACCTTGCTACATCTTCTGGACTCCGCTTGAACGCCACCTGCTTCAACCTCACAACATCTTCAGGACTCTGCTTGATCGCTATCTGCCTCAACCCCGGAACGACTTATGGACTTTGCTTGATCGCTGCCTGCCTCGACCCTTGGGAAGCATCGATACTGCTTATCGATTGCCAGAAGTCTGTGAATCCATCTCGGCAGCCTGGTCTCTTTCTTTGTGGGAGTCTTCGCCATTGGAGACCCGCACCTAAGGGCTCAACCTGCAAGGAACGAGGGATGGAATTGGTGAAGGTCTTGTTGGGTATCCACTTCGATCAGTTCCATCTACCGATGATAAGGACCTGTTGGGCTCTTAACTGCAGGTAGCGTCAACCTCGTCTTGGCTCAAGGATCCACATTTACCACAGCTTGAATTCCCCATTTCATCCCCAGGGATGGATTCCTTTTAATGAGGGGTGGGGTGGGGGGGAGAGGGAAACCTTTCAAGGCCCAGAGAGCTAAGGGTGCCTCTCTTGTTATGATTGTGGACCCTTGAGGCAGAGCGAGCAGTGGTGACCACTGAGGGATTGCCCCCGATGGAACTCGTCTCTGGAAGGTGAAGCTGGAGAAGAGAAGCACTTCACAGGAATGGTTCCAATAGGATCAGGCAGGATGGCCCTCCAAGGAGCAGATAGACTATGAATGCGGGAGAGCGTTCACCCAGCGAGTCAGGAACCAGGAACAGGAGCTCCACAGAGAAGTGGAATGGAGTCCATGCAGAAGATCCGAGGCAGGCAGCAAAGAAGCAGAACAGAGTCACAGGCCAAGGGTCAGGACGGGTAGCAGAGGCTCATAGACGAGAAGACAAGCTGAGGTCAAACCTGGATATCAAGCCGAGGACAGGGTACAGGAATGGAGGCAGCCACTGGATCTGGACAGGAACCTGGAGCTGAGGCAAGACAGGAACTTGGAGGCAAGGCAAGGAAGTAGGAGGCAAGGCAAGGAACTCAGAAGCAGCTCAGCAGCAACAGAGGAGACCTGTTGCAAAGGCAAATTGGTTTAGCAGCAGTGGTGTTTAAATATCCCTCCTGTTTGCGTCATCTTCTGGGGCTGGGCTGATTCTCCCGCTGTGGCCCCTTTAAGAGGCAGGGCCTCTCGTGTGCACACATTAGGGGAGGCCCCGATGCTGCCTGGGATGACACTGCCTGGTTCGCACGGCCGTAAGCATTCAGCCTCCCGCTGAGGGAGGGCCGCTGCGCTGGGTTGACGGAAGAGGTTAGGGGGCCTGGCCAGGGGCTGCCGCGGCCAGACACCACAACAGTACCCCCTTCTTACGCCCCATCCTAGAAGGATTGGGCTTGCCAGGATGTGCGTGATGGAATTGAAGTAAAGACTTGTTCAGGATGTTAGATGAGAGTTCCCAAGAATTTTCTTCAGCTCTGAAACCTTCCCAGGCAATCAAATACTCCCAACATCTAAGGTGTCATCGAACATCAGGATCTCCCGAACCTGATAGTCCTCCGAAACTTCCTCCGGGGGTTTGGGTGGCGCAGCATGGTAAGAAGAAAGCACTAATGGCTTCAAGAGGGACATGTAGAAGGAACTGTGTATCCAGGGACTGGAAGGAAGTCGTAGGTGATAAGTCACTGGGCTCAGACGTTCAGCAATGGAAAAAGGACCAATGTATCTGGGTGCCAGTCACATGAATGGGACCCGAAGGTGGATGTGACGGGTGCTGAGCCAGACCCGGTCCCCCGAGTTAAAGAGGGGAGCCGGACAGAGATGCTTGTCAAATCACATTTGGCGGAGTCAGCAGCCCTTTTCACGTTGACATTGGTGGTCTCCTATAGGTCATGCATCTGGTCAACAGTGAGTTGTGCTGCAGGAGAAGGCACTGAGAGTGGCAGCGGTAGTGGAGGTCTAGGATGCCTCCCATAGACCACAAGGAACGGGGACGATCCGGTAGCAGAATAGATGAGTGAATTGTGTGAAAACTCTGCCCAAGGTAACAGGGAAGACCAATCATCTTGGCGGCTTCCCACGAAGGATCGGAGAAAGGTCTTCAACCCTTGATTAAGCCATTTGGCTTGTCCATTCCCTTGTGGGTTAAAGGCCGTAGTGAAATCCAAGCGTACCCCAAATTTCCTGCATAAGGCACGCCAGTACTTGGCCGTAAATTGAGGACCCCGATCGGATGCAATGTGCCGGGGAAGGCCATGCAGACAAAATATGTGCAACGTAAACAGTCGTGCTAGTTCAGGAGCCGAGGATACTTAGGTAGAGGAATAAGATGTTCCATTTTAGAGAACCTGTCAATCATGACCCAGATCACATGATTACCAGCTGAGGTAGGTAAGTCAACCACAAAATTGGTGGAGATATGTGTCCAAGGCTCTTGAGGAGCAGGGAGAGGCTGTAGAAGTCCCCAGGGCCGACCAGGCAATGGCTTCTGCTATGCACAAGTTGGGCAGGAGTCAACATAGGATTTCACATCCTGAGTGATCTGAGGCCACCAATAATACTGGGATAATAACTCCAATGTTCGTGCCCTGACCAGGTGTCCAGTGGTAAGGGAGTCATGTGCCCAAGCTAATACCCTTGGTCATTGGCGAAGAGGGACCACCGTCTTTCCTTGAGTTACAGTGTTAGTAGCTGCTAGGAGGACCTTGGCAGGGTCCAGGATGTAAGGAGGTAACTCCGGTGCATCATCAGCCTCGTATAGTCTGGAAAGGGCATCTGCTCGTGTGTTCTTAGCCACGGGACGATAGCGTAGTGTGAAATCAAACCGGCTGAAGAAGAGCGACCAGCGGGCCTTGCGTGGGTTCAGACATTGAGCCTTATTGAGGAATTCAAGGTTTTTATGATCAGTGTAAACTGTAACAAGGTGCTGCGCCCCCTCAAGCCATTGTCACCACTCTTCATAGGCCATTTTGATAGCCAGTAGTTCTTTGTCTCCGATTCCATAATTCTTCTCCGCAGAGGAAAATTTGCGGGAGAAGAAGGAGCAGGGGAGACGAGTCCCTTGAGGAGAGTGTTGGCTGAGTATTGCCCCTACCGTGAAGTCAGAGGCATCCACTTCAATGATGAATGGGCGAGTTGGATCTGGATGGTGAAGACAAGGTTCCTGCAGAAATGCTCTTTTTAATTCTTCAAAGACATGGAGTACCTCAGCAGGCCAATGCTTAGTATCTGCCCCTTTCTTAGTTAAGGCTGTCAAGGATGCTATGATGTGAGAATAATAAGAAATAAAATTCCTGTAAAAATTGGCAAAGCCAAGGAAGCGTTGGAGTGAACGAAGACCCACAGGCCGCAGCCACTCCCGGATGCTGGTTAACTTGTCTGGGTCCATTCAGAAGCCGATGGTGGGCACGATGAAACCCAAAAAAGGCAGGGACTCCTGTTCAAAGAGACATTTCTCTAGTTTCGCAAATAAGCGGTGTTCTCTAAGGTGCTGGAGAACTCGACGAACATCTGAGCAATGTGTGTTAAGGTCCTTGGAATAAATTAGGATGTCGTCAAGTTAGACAATTACCCCCTTATGAAGCATGTTCTGGAAGATCTCATTCATTAAATTTTGGAACACCGCGGGTGCATTGCATAGTCCAAATTGCATTATGAGGTATTCGTAATGGCCGTCACACATATTAAATGCGGTTTTCCACTCATCCCCAGGTTTCATTTGGACCAGATTGCAGGCCCCGTGAAGGTCCAATTTAGAGAACACCTTGGCTCCATGAAGATAGTCCAATAATTCAGGAATCAACAGAAGTGGATAATGATCCCTTCCAGTGATCGCGTTGAGCCCCCTATAGTCTATACAGGGTCTTAGAGAACCGTCCTTCTTGGCTACAAAGAAGAAGCCTGCACCTGCTAGAGAGGAAGATGGGTGAATGAAACCCCTGTCAAAGTTTTCCTTTATGTATTTAGACATTGCCTGTGTCTCAGGTAGGGAAAGCGGATACACCCGTCCACGGGGTGGAACTGTGCTGGGAAGCAGGTCAATGGTGCAGTCGAAGGACCAATGCTCCGGAAGGGTCTCTGCCTTGGAAAACACGTTGGCATAGTTGCTGTACTGAGGACGTAATTGAAGGGTAGTGCTAGCGTGTACCAACTGTGGTTGAGGTCTTTGTTGAAGGCAGGTAGAAAAGCATTCAGAACTCCAAGCCATAATCTGTAAGGTCTTCCAATCAATGGTGGATGAATGCTTCTGTAACCAAGGGAGCCCTAGGACCATGGGATGAATAGATTTCTCGAGAGAAGGGTGTTTCACCATGTTTGCTGTTTGTGCCCAAAAGCAATGCAGGATTCACTGGGTTAGTGTCCAAAATAAAGTTCTTTACTGATATGCAACCACAATTGCCTTTCCTTTTTTTCTTACAGTTCTCCTATCTGTTTATGAACTTCAGTGCTGGCAAGGGAAATATCCACCCTCTAGGGCTTGGCTAAGTGGAGTTCACAGGCGGGCAGGGAATTCCTTAGCTGGGCTAGAAAACCCCTTCCAAACTGGCAAAAATGTAACTCACAATCTCTGCACAGAGAGTTAAATTCCTCTTTCTCCCAAGAGGGTGATGGATGTCCTCAATGGTCCCAGTTTTGCTCTTACTCATGGTTAGATGATCTTCGTTTATTCTCTTGTTTCTCTCTCTCTCTGGATCTAAGATGGGAGGCATCCTTTGGAAACAGGCAACTCGCCTTTCTTCAATGCAGGAAGGAAGGGTCAACCAAAAAATCTTCCTCTTGGATCTCAAAACCGAAGTCCTTTGCTTTTCAACAGAATCTAACACCAGAGTTCTTCACTGCAGCAGGTCACCACCATAACTCCTTCCTTGTTAAGGGTATAGAGGGGCAGGTCTTTCCTACCAAGGGCACTCCAATTCCAGGGTTCCCATACTCCAAATCCAGATGTTATCCCAAGGTCTCACAGGGCTCCTACCATGAAAAATTGTACAATCTGAAAAAAACAGCCCAGAGGGAAATCCGAACCAGCTAGCGCGTAGAATGGAAGAAATACCCTCCCGACCCTGATCAGCATCCTCAGACAAAATTTGCCTGATTCCTCTAACTGGATCTGAAAAAATCAATGCATACAAAAGCTCCTCACTCACTTCTAACTCCAAGCAAATCATAACCGACTGCCCTCAGATTCATCTGACGAAGTGGACTCTGTTCTCAAAAGCTCATGCCTCAATAAATTGGTTAGTCTATAAGGTGCCACCCGCTTTGTGTCATTTTTTGAAAGCCAATAACCTCTGCAGCATTAAGTAGGTGAAATTCCACTTAGTGCCTACATCCTGAATCAGCTGGTGCAAAGGTGCTCTCACTGTTTCCTGTTTCTCAGTTCTCATGCACCTGTTACCCAAACTTCACGCTCTGGTGAAAATGCCTCACTATTTTCCTGCACCTCTATTCGTTCTGTAGGGATCCTCCCAGATCTCTACCAGAACCAGACCTTTACCAGAATCACATTTCTATCAGAAGGACTATTCCAATGGTAGGGGAGGAAATAGAGTTGTGGTTCATATGGGTGTGTAGCTCTCCCTTGTGGAGATTAGAATGGTGAGTGTATAAACCTTTGCGACCATCTTAGAGTGTGAAATTTATAGTTGACCTTTCCAGGGGCAGTATGTCCATGGCTGTTCCCTAGTTTTCTTTAGCTTTCAGGGGAAAGCTTCTGGGGTCTCTTGATTGAGACCTTGGTTCAGAAAAGTGACAGAGAGCTTTCACCTTTTTGAAGGACTGTATCTGGAACAGTGAAGACCATATCTAGAAACCTATTAATGCTTTATGTTTGTGAGATAGTAATTTTTACGCCCTCCTCAGCTCATGTTTTGATTTCCCTTCCTGAGTCTTGTTTTTTTCACATGCATGAGTACTTAACCAGAGGCTCAGTTTATGTAAATTAAAGGAGTGGTGTTTCTCAGCCAGAGAGTACAGGTGAACTGTAAAGAATTCTGAAGATGAGTGGGTTCTCATCCATTCCTGGATGACAGAGTGAAGGGGAAAGAATGAACTGCTTAGACCTAGTAGTAGGCTCACTATCGGGCAGATACAGTACAGTGCGCTCTGAAGGAGCACACTGTTAACCCGCCATTGGACGCGCATTTTTTACGTGCTAGCATTACCCCTTATTCAGTAAGGGGCCGAAAATGCACGTCCAATCCTCCAAACCTAATAGCGCCCTCAACATGCAAATGCATGTTGATGGCCATATTAGGTATTCCTGCGCGATTCAGAAAACAAAATGTGCAGCCAAGCCGCACATTTTGCTTTCAGAAATTAGCGCCTACCCAAAGGTAGGCGCTAATTTCTTCAGGCACCGGGAAAGTGCACAGAAAAGCAGTAAAAACTGCTTTTCTGTGCACCCTCTGAATTAATATCATGGCGATATTAAGTCGAAGGTCCCGAAGGGTAAAAAAAGTAAAAAAAAAAAAATTTGAAGTCGGCCCGCAGCTGTCGGGTCGAAAACTGGATGCTCAATTTTGCCGGTGTCCGGTTTCCGAGCCCGTGGCTGTCAGTGGGCTCGAGAACCGAAGCCGGCAAAATTGAGCATCGGCTGTCAAACCCGCTGACAGCCTCCGCTCCAGTCCAAAAGGAGGCGCTAGGGACGCGCTAGTGTCCCTAATGCCTCCTTTTGCCTGTTTTTACCGCCAGGCCTCATTTAAATACAGAATCGCACGCACAGGAGAGTGGCCTGTGCGCACGCCGGGAAAGTGGGCGTTCGCCCACTCTCCCGCGGACTTTACTGTATCGGCTCGTATGATCTTGAGGAGATACAATTAGGAGAGGCATATAAAGGTGCTTATTATTTACCATAAGTAAAGAGAAGGAAGAGCAAGTTTGTTTTCCCTTCATGGAGTCTTTATATATTATTTCGTGTCATCTTTGGTTTGTTTTTTTTGTTTTTTTTAGAATAGTGTGGAAATGTAGAGAGCTCCATGCACTCTGCTGCGTGGAAAAATTTAGACTGAGGTAGGTACCTCAGGCAGAGCGAGCATTATACAGGATGGAGTGCCTGGCTGAAAGACTTAACCATGCTTGGAGAACTCCGCCACCTAGTGGGACGGAGGACGTACCCAGACAGCATGGCTAATTCAGCTGCATGTCTACGTGAAAAGGTGAAGAACAGGAGAAGTAGGCATGATTTGGATTTTTCTGTATGAACTTTAACTAACTTGGCAATAAGAATTAGCCTTATCAATTGGGAGGGAGCTTACAAACTGCCCCATAATTGATTGGAGAGGAGGAGAAATTGGATTTACAAACTTGAAGTTGTTTCAACCATGTATATAAATTTATTACAGAGAAGAGAGATCACAAATCTACTTAAAGACTTTAATTGAAACAACTAAAACTGTAAAGAACTTTAATCAATTTCATTATTCATCAGTAAAAGTTATGTTGGAAACCATTTAATGCATCCAGCATGAATATTGCTGCTGTGATCATTAGTGCCATTTACAAAACTGGGATTTGACTTAAAGGAATGCATAGGGCCTAGAAGAAAATTCTTTCCCCCATGCAGGGAATGATGAGAACTTATATAAATTAAGAGCTTGGGAAGATAGACATTAAGAGACTGTGCTTGAAGTGTGACAGTGTAAAATCCTAGGGCTTTATCCGGGACTATCAGCCCAAGGGTTTTAGTCCTTTCAGAGCTAAGCTGCTGCATAGCTTTTTGGCCTCCAGGGTTTCCTCTTTACTTCAGGTATAGCAAGTGTGCAAAGCAACAAATTCCCTCTATCTCCCACTGCCTTTTTCATGTTAGCACCATTGCCTATAACAAAAAAAAATAAAGCTAAACAGGATCAACAGTGCTATCTCTCTGCTCCAGCTGCCAGCCCTCCATCATCTTCCCTATTGCTTCTATGATACTGATCAAAGTATCACTGATAATCAAGACGTGTGTACAGCATATCCCACCTGTACTCTCTGTTGTATCTGTCCCCACTAGAGCTGTTGCCTGCTCTTACCTTGGCCAGCTACAACCAGTGTGCCATCAGAGAAACGTGTAGAATTTGGCAGGTCCAGATGTCACCAGTGAAATGGATGCTACTTTTTTCTACTTTGGCCAGCTATGCCAGTATGCGAGCAATGTACCAAGTGTACAGGGAGGGAATAACCTGGCTACCTGATTGGTGTCCAAGACAGCACTTTTAAATTGGAGGCTAAAAGATGCAGTAGCTGCTTAAATCTCATATTCTCTATGATTTGCAAGGGCAGCTCATCCAGGGCAATCATTTCCTTGTTGCACTATGTTACCAACTTTGAAGCTGCCTGCCTCACACTATTGGACAGTGGTGTGGTAAAACACCCCATCTACTCCATTGCAGCTTGCTGCTGATGTGGGAATGGGGTCTGCTTGCCTGCCACCTCCATGGAAGAAGAGGCTGAGACGGGGGTCAGCATGGGAGACTGACCCCCTTTACTATGGCTTTTCTGCTGTTGCTGCTTTGAGTGCTAGGTGGGATCCCCAGGGTATTATTGGAAACCTCTCAGGAAATCAAAGCTAATCGATGTTCTTTTTTAAAATGATGCTTCATGCCACTGTTTATAAGATGGCCCAGCATCTTTCCACTATTTATGGCCTTACAACAGAGAATACATTCTGAAAAACACTGACCCTCCCTAACTCTGAAGTGCCTCCTTCCCTCAGATGTCTTGCAGGATCTCCTATCCCTTTATAGATGCTTGGGTGCTGCTGCTGGCACTGGGGTTGAAGATAGACCAAAAGGCAAAAGGCCAGAAGCATCTCTCATGTTCTTCCCTAGGGATGTGTTTTGCCCTGTCACTATCCCTTTCTGCCTGCCATAGCTTTTTAAGAGAGGATAGCATGCTAGTAACTAGATTCCCCAAACTCTCCTGAGCTACTAGAAGTTCGTTTTCCTCTGAATCTGAGAAGACCTCACATGATTCATCTGAATCAGTACTTTCTCACAGTCAGGCCGATACAGTACAGTGCGCCCCGGCAGAGCGCACTGTTAACCCGCGATTGGACTCGCGTTTTCGACGTGCTAGCTTTACCCCTTTTTCAGTAAGGGGTAATAGCGCATTGAAAACGCACGTCCAACCCCCCCCCGAACCTAATAGCGCCCGCAACATGCAAATGCATGTTGATGGCCCTATTAGGTATTCCCACGCGATTCAGTAAGTAAAATGTGCAGCCAAGCCGCACATTTTACTTTAAGAAATTAGCGCCTATGCAAAGGTAGGCGTTAATTTCTGCTGGCGCCGGGGAAGTGCACAGAAAAGCAGTAAAAACTGCTTTTCTGTGCACCCTCCGACTTAATACCATTTATTTATTTATTTTTTGGTTTTTATATACCGCCGCTCATCAGAGATATCACGTCGGTGTACAGAGAACGAAAAATACGCAATTGCGTTGTACATATAACAGTATGTACAACCAGTATGTACAACCATGGCGATATTAAGTCTGAGGTCCCGAAAGTTAAAAAAAGAAAAAAAATTGAAATAGGCCCGTGGCTCGCGGGTTGAAAACCGGACGCTCAATTTTGCCGGCGTCCGGTTTCCGAACCCGTGGCTGCCAGCGGGCTCGAGAACCGACGCCGGCAAAATTGAGTGTCGGCTGTCAAACCCGCTGACAGCCGCTGCTCCTGTCCGAAAAGAGGCGCTAGGGATGCGCTAGTGTCCCTAGCGCCTCTTTTTACTGCTGGCCCTAATTTAAATAAATTAAATTACTGTATCGCATGCACAGGAGACTGTCCTGTGTGCGCGCTGGGGGAGCGGGCGCTCGCCCACTCTCCCGCGATTTTACTGTATCGGCCCGAAAATCTGCTGTAGATACTGCTCAGGAGGAATCAGGGAGGAACACTGTGATACTGTTGGGTGCTCCTCTCCTACTGCACTGCCCCCTCCTCTGCTGATGCCACCCTTCACTGACTCTGCCTTCTACTGCCCCTGCATCATAAGAAGAGAGCTGGCAGGGGAAGCAAGCAGCAGATGGTCTTCTTCTTACCTGACCCTATATCTGGCTTCCTCCTGCTAAAAAAGTCTCTCATTGGCTTAGGTGGGGGAATCCTGGTACTTGTGCTTGTCCTAGGTCACTTTGTAGGAAAAGCTTTTCCATCTCCCTTTCCCATTGTTGTTGCTTTTAAGTGTGTCTATCTCTTGCTCTCTGTGGCATGATGGAGTTTGATGCTGTCATGCTGTTACTAGGAGTGGCAAGGCTTTTGATTTTTACAATAAATATATTGTAATATTCCTCTTGTACACTATTCCCACACACACATCACCAGTATTAATGTTGTGTGGAGAGTGAAAAGTCTCTCACACACATACAGGGCCAGATTTTCTAAGGGGTACGTGCATAAGATACACGCGTACCCCTCGAAAACCTGGCCGAAGTACCCCCTGCGCAAACCGAGCCTATGTTGCGTAGGATCAGCGGCGCGCGCAAGCCCCGGGACGCACGTAAGTTCCGGGGCTCTCCTGGGGGTGGGCGTGTCGGGGCATGTGTCGCAGCGGCGCATCATTTGGGGGCGGGACCACGGGCGTGGTTTTAGCCCGGGGGCGTTTCGGCCCAGGCCTCCAAAATGGCTCCTGGACCTGGGAATTGTGCGCCGGTGGCCGGCCCAGCGCACGCAAGTTACGCCTGCTTCAGGCAGGCGTAACTTATAGAACAAGAGGTAGGGGGGTTTAGAAAGGGCTGGGGGTGTGGGTTAGTTAGGGGAAGGGAGGAGAAGGTAAGGGTAGAAATTGAAGCGGCCTCAGAGGGAACTTTCCTTTGGCCTACCCCCCACCTTCCCCTACCTAGCCCACCCCCCCAGCCCTATCTACACCCCCCCTACCTTTATCGTGAAAGTTACGCCTGCTCCAGGCAGGCGTAACTCGCGCACGCTGATCGGCCGCCGCCACGCGATTCCCCGGCCTGGGAGCAATTTCGGAGGCCTCGGCCACACCACCGAAGTTCCCTCGGGCCGGCACCATGCCCCCAACACGCCCCCAGAACGCTCAGAATGTCGCACCGCCCCCCGACACGCCCCCCTAGCAAAGCCCTGGGACTTACATGCGTCCCGGGGCTTGTGCGCGCTGCCGAGCCTACGCAAAATAGGCTCGGCACGCGCAGGGGGGTTTTGAAAGGGTTACACGCATAACTTATGCGCGTAACCCTTTTAAAATCTACCTCATGGTCTATTGATAAAAATCATGACGCGCACTATCTGCTTCTTGACTGCCTATGTAGACTGACTTATATGGATGATACAACTTATGGAAAATAAGTCACATACACACTGTAGTCAATGTATAATGACTCCTTTTTCCGATCAATAAAAGTCAGAGAAAACAAAAAAAGCCAGGCTGGCATTCGGTGCAGTGGTCACTTAAAGTACATCTCTCTGCAGTTTGTAGTGCATAGGTGCACTCACTGTATACAGAGAGATTCACATTATCTCTTACTTATGCATGTTTAATGATACAGCATAGCAGTAACCCTGTTACACTAAAGATACAGAAAATGTGTACACAGTGTCACTGTGTAACAAGAAGAAGCAGCTCTACCCACCTTACTTTTAAGTTCTCCTTCATTTCCTTTCTAAATCTTTTTCTACCTTTTCTTTGACTCAGATAGCTTCAGAACTACAACTTCTCTGTCTGAAATTCAGAGAAGAAATGAACTAAAAAAATGAATACCACTGAAAGGATTTTTCAGTATCAAGTTAAAAATAAAATAAAAGGGTGAATTTTCAAAGGGCCGTGAGTATAAAAATCGGGACTTACGTGTATGGCCAGGCCCTGCACGTGCTGTGCGCATTTTCAAAAGGGCCCGGCCATGCGCATCAGTCCCAATACGCGCACAAGTACTGGGCCCTGAAAAAGGGGTGGGCTGAGGTGTGGGGTCTGGGTGGGGTGGGACAGCGGCCATTAGCTGCTGTCCCCGGGAAGCGCGCACCATTCTGCTCAGGGGGAGCAGTAAGTAGAAAAATAAAAAGATTTTGGGTAGCTAGGTAGGAGTTAGGGATTGGGGTGAAGAGGGGAAAGGGAAGGAAGGTTAGGCGGGGGGGTAGGGAAGTTCTCTCCCAGTCCGCTCTTTAATTGGAGCAAACTGGGAGGGAACTGGGGAGATCCAATTGCATCTCCGTGTGTAATTAACTAAAATTCACCTCCCCTGTGTGCGTCGCCCACATATGCGTGCGCAGATTTTAAAATCCAGCGTGCATGTGTGTGCAGCCAATGGATTTTATAACATACATGTGCCAGCATGCGCATGTTATAAAATTGGTGCATCCATGTGCGCACGCCAGGAACCACGCACACATGGACACATGTGTGCTCCTTTTAAAATCTACCCCAAAATGAGAAGCTCATTGTCAATTTATGCAGGTGCTAGTCAGTATAGGATGTTTAACAAAATGTTTGATCTTGGTTGGTCATGCTCTTTCCTTGTCCCTTCCCACTCTGGCTTTGAACAGTCTAGTTTTAATGGCTTCACAGTCTAAGGCAGGGCTTCCCAAACCTGTCCTGGGGACCCCACAGCCAGTCAGGTTTTCAGGATATCCACAATAAATATGCATGAGATAAATTTGCAAATACTGAGTCTCCATAGTATGCAAATGTATCTCATGCATATTCATTATTGATATCCTGAAAACCTGACTGACTGTGGGGTCCCCAGGACAGGTTTGGGAAGCCCTGGTCTAATTTATTGTGTTTTTAATTTGCTTTGAAAGTGATCACAGCGAATTTGCACTACTGAGATCCGGAGTTTTACTTCTGGTAAAATTGTTGTTCTGTGGCATGTTCTTTGCACTGCACAGACTGGCAAAATCTTACATCGCCCATAGCTCATATATACAACAATTTGATGAAGATATAGTATTTATACATGCAAATAGCATCGCCCATAGCTCATATATACAACAATTTGATGAAGATATAGTATTTATACATTCAAATACCCCTGATGCAGCCCTATTGAAAGAGGGCGAAACTCGGCTGGAGTTGGGCTCATTTGCATACATTTGTCTCTACACAATACATTTTTACAAGATCGGACATCTGGTTGCTTATTGTGTACTTTTGCTCTCACGGCTTTATTAAGCAACCTTCCTTGCTGCTTTTCTAAGCCCTGGTCTAAGGCATAACAGGTTTCAAAACGACCCATAAAGCTCAGGGATCAAGCCCTCAGGATTAGCCATAGGACCATATGATTTTGGAACACCTTGGCAGTAATTACCTAGCCTACTCAGCAGGGGTGGTTCATGTCCTTGGAAGCTTCCGATTGAACCAGCCTTGGATGTCTCCCCAAATTTTAAGCTATATATATGCAGACCTTGCTTGACATACACTTGTTTGTCCAAATAGTCTTCTAAGGCTTTAATTGTGGAAATGCTGGCCCTTGATTCCTGATCTATGCTTGATTTCTGATTCTTGCCCCATGCTGGACTCCTGGTCTATTCCAGTTATCGAACATGCCAAGACCCTGATGCTCTCAGGTCACCCCCCCCGCCCCCCCCCCATCCCTGCCCCCAGGGCTTCAGGTATTCTTCAGAAATACCAAGTCCAAGCTGTGGACTTCACTACTTTGAGCAATCCATATAGAATGGCTGTGGCATCAGGTGAAGACCCCACCTGGGAGTCTTATATGGTGGGCTGCTTTCCTTGATGCAGCTTCCATCTTGCTTCTAAGGCCCCTGGTCTCCTCCAGATTCCTACCTTGCTTCCCTTGGAAAGATATCTGTGTAACACACGGGCTTGAATGAAATCTGAAATTGAATGAAAGCAAAAATGTTTGTTATTTTCAGGGACACTATCCATTTGTTTCGTTTTGTTGAAAATCCTCATTCGTTTTAGATTACCCATTCATTTCAAATGACTACACATCCCTAGAGTTTGCACTAATTCAGGCAACTTTATTATTGCCCGCAATTATTTATAAAATTGACTTTTCTTGCTATAAGAAAGGACAATCGATACCATAGCAAAAGGCTCCTTCAGGGAAGAATAATTAATTTGCATTGGAAAATCAAAGAAATAACTTTTCCTCCTCAAGAAAATTATCTTTCAATATCTTGAAAAGTAGTATAAGAAGATATTTACTTTAAGCATCATAAGTATTATTCCTACATTATATTAAAAGAATATTCTCTTATATCACAGTACTTTGAAACAAAAAAAAATTATTGGTGGAATTCAGACCAAATGAGTTGTTCAAATACCATAGTATCTCATTTGTGTTTACTTTTGGAGGCTAGGAAATGGGGCACTTTTAAATAAAACTGTTATTAATTTTTTTTTAGTAATAAAAAATGTTTATGAAGATCCTTGTTTCTGAAGATATTTATGGCTGAGAATCTCACAGAATCCTGGAATTCCATACAATGTGTGGGATGCTTATTTAAATTTACCTAGTTTTGTGAATAGTTTTCTTTTTATTACATTTCTCTCATCAGATGGAGTAGAGAGTAGGTGCAAAAATGTGTAATGTCGCTACTTCAGCTACCAACTGCTGACTTGCTAAAATGTATCCATTTTTGCAATGTGGACATTACATCAGTGTCAAAGCAGAGGTACTAGGAAAATGAGCTAATTCAGTTGGCAGCTAAAACAAATAAAATAATTTAGATCCGTTATCAGGAGTTATATTTCATTTCTGAAGGAATGTTAGGGCTGAAAGCTATTCCTACTGAGTGATTCTCTCCATTAGGAATCTAAATTAATTGGTATCCTATTGTGCTAATCTTTATCTATTCTCCAGGTCAGCAGAATTGGGGACTTAGAGATGCACTGTGGACAGAAAGGCAGAGATGATCCTAAGCACTGCAAAGATTTGGGTATCCCTGGCCCTATATGATGCTTCCTCCCCTTTCCCTAGAATGATCCTCTCCCTAACCATTCCCCCTGTTTCTCTCCTCCCCCACTACTCCCCTGCCCCCAACACCAGCAGGAAAAGAGCACTGCTTCTTAACTGCATCAGCCTTCTCCTCTTAAAGCTTCAATTTGAAAGTTGAATGCATGGTGCCAGCAAGTCTTGTGAAATGATGGGGGCCCTGCATGGGTCAGCCTGAAGATGGCAGAGGAGGAGAAAGGCACAGGTAAAAGCAGTGCACTACTCTCTTCTTGCCAGCAGGGCAAGCAGAATTGGTGGTAGTGGGGAAGGGATGGTAGGGGGAGAAGATTGTACTGGAAGGGCTGGAGAGTGCTTGCCAGTATGACATTGAAGCGTGAAATCCAGAGTTGTTGTTCTGATTCAATCTACCTTATGGATATCTCTGGATTCAGTGCACTGAAACATAGAATCAGGGCCTGGGTCCCATATGCTAGTGCCTAGTAATGCTCCTGCTCACTAGTAAATGTATAAGAATATTATATGTCTCTAATGAACACTGTCGAAACCCTTTTCTGCTGCTTCAAACAGTGCAACAGCATTGCTCATGTTTCCTAAGTCAAAAGCTGCTCACTGTGGGGTTATGCTGGCTTCCAGAACTCTGCCACCCTACACCCCCTCCCCTTGCTCTCTTGCTCTGACTTTCTTTCAACATATTTTAAAATTCTTCATTGACTTGTTACACCACGGTCCAAAATTCCTCAAAAATAACAATACAACATTTCCATGATATTTAATTAGAAATTAAACTGGAAATGATCTAATGCACACTTAACTGATTTATGGATGGAATTTCTGGCATCCTTTCCCTTCTGGATTTCTTTCATATTGTTGCTATATGAACCTCAGATCAAAGGTGATGCAGATTTTTTAAGAATGTGTTAATTGAATTTTTATATTGAAAGTTAAGCATAATATTATATCATCACAAAAATACAGTCAACAAAATAAACACCTAAATAACTGCAAATACTACACCAAACCACAAGATTGCCAGTAACAAAAATAAACATGCAAACCACTTATGAATCATGATTTATTTGAATGATCATTCTATAATCATGTGGATCTCATGTCTGTCTATACCATACCCCCAACTCCGATGATGGATGAAAATACTGGAGACTGTTTTTTTTCCCTCCATGGAATGGACTTTCTTTTATTATCATAGTTCAAAATTGGGAACAAAGAATATTGAACTTCTAGGGCATCCTTTTCTAAATCATATTCTTCACAGAAGAAATATACTAGACCTTGAGAAACCAATTACTCAGGTTTGGAGCATTCAGTTGTTTGAGGTTCAGACCTTCTTAAAACAAACTGCTCATCTCTAACGTTTTTACACAGTTTTGGAGTAAAAGGTGTGCACCTTTTATTGCCTTCCCTGAATCAACTCCTGCTGTTTATGCAATGTGATGTCTTTGACTGAGTCTCTCTTGCTCTTACCCCTTCCTGTCTCCCCTCCTTCCTCTCTACTCCTTTATCTTCACACACTCTCCTTATACAACCTCCAGTGTTTGCACTGAAAACTTCTGTGATATTAGCGTGAGGACAGGTATAACTCATTAATGTTTATAAGAGGCATAATACACCAATTTTCACTTTTGAGATGAATGCTTTTATCCAGCTCTACTCCCGAAAGTGCTTGAAGGAGCATTGTCAAAATCAGTAAAGTGGAAAAGACTGACATTTGCTTGCACCTAAGTACAGTAGTTAAGCTCCACTGACTTTCAAAAACTGCACACAAATAGCCATTCTAGTGAGACACATCAAGGCTCCAACTCCTCCAGCTTTTTATAAAACAATGGAAAAACATAAAATGTTAACAGTTTCAAGACAATGTTATAAACAATAACATTAGTTATGGACCTTCTTCTGAAAACTATTTCCCATTATACCATCCCTGCCAGTATGTCCTGAAAAATGGGCTACAGACCAAAATTGGGTTTTCCTTTTGAAAACAGGAATTTTCAAAACTGTTTATCTGGTTTCCATTTATAAGAGTGAAAGACCTCTTAGTCAAGGGCTGTAACAGTCATAGTTGCCATAGTCAGGTTCCAGTGTAAGAATCCTCACTGTGACTAGGGACTCTTTCACCTGCCGGCAGTAATCTTAAAATATAGATCTGCAAGCATGTAGTTTATAGATTAGGTAAAGAATATTGGAGACACAGCTTGTGTGTGTGTGTAGAAATTTCCCCCGTCTTGATCCCTGTAATAGTTCACAGCAATCTCAGTGCCTGGAAATCAAAGGTTTCCAGGTATGGAAAGCAGAGATTTTTTTTATCCTTATTAGTTTGAATAAATTTTATATGAATGTTTTACTTATTGGCTGTTATTTGATTCATCAGCTGTTTTGAAATATTATTTTTAGCAGTATGTTTTTACTATTATGATTGATGCTTTATATTCCTTTATTTTATTATTTTGAGGAATGGTATTTCTATTTTTCCATTGTTGCACTGCATACAATTTGGCTTATTTATTTATTTATTTTATTTAAAACCTTTTTTATACCAGTGTTAGTGTGACATCACATCGGTTTACAATATAACAAAATGAGTAGAAAATACAATTAACAAGGGAATAAAACAGGTGGGTGAAGAGAAACGCGGGAAAGCAGCATAGAAAGAGTGCAACTGGTGTAGAGTTCTTAACATAGGTAACTATTGGAACATATCATGTTGGATAACATCATGAATGCTAGTTATTATATACATTATATACATTATTAGAACATAAAGATAACAAAGTACAATGGTAAAAGAAGACGATAGATGATTATAGCAGGGGGGGTTTGCTAGTTAGGAAATGCCTGTTTAAATAACCATGTTTTTAGTTTCTTGTTGTAGTTTACAGTTCAGTTTTTACCTACATGTTTCTATTTATACTTTATGGTCTCTTTTTATTCATTATTTGGTGAGGTCTGTTTGCATTCTGCATGTGTGACTGAGGTGAGATATTCTGCTAGTGTGTGGTTTCTGTGTAGGGATCTATAGAACAGGGGTTCTCAGGTCAATCCTTGTGACATACCAAGCCATTCATATTCATTG
This sequence comes from Rhinatrema bivittatum, assembly GCF_901001135.1. Classification (NCBI taxonomy): domain Eukaryota; kingdom Metazoa; phylum Chordata; class Amphibia; order Gymnophiona; family Rhinatrematidae; genus Rhinatrema; species Rhinatrema bivittatum. Next base: position 132,674,598 of record NC_042620.1, on the reverse strand, counting down.
TGGATATCCTGAAAACCTGACCGACTAGATGTGTTGTGAGGACAGCGTTGAGAACCCCTTGTCATAGCAGGCTGCTTCTTCTGTTTTCCTAATAGGAAGTGTATTGCTATTAGAGATGTGCAATCGTTTATCACGAATTAGGCAATTACAAAGAAATTGCCTAATTCGTCCTGGTTCGGGGGCCCCTAAACCCAAAAAGGATTTTCACCAAACTTCGGGGAAAATCCATTTTTCGGGTTTGTATGGGGAGAGAGGCACTTTTTTTTTTTTTTAAATTAAAAACCACCCCCAAACATTAACATTAACTATAATAACACCCCCCCCCCCATCCCGATCCCTCCCCAAGACTTACCAACATCCCTGGTGGTCCAGCGGGGTCCTGGCTGGACCATTTGTCCATTTGTCCCTCCGTGGCGTGCCCAGTGTGCTAGTGCTAGCCACATTCAAAATGGTGCAGAATAGCCTCTGAACTCCTATGTCACAGGGGCTACCGGCGCCATTGGTCAGCCCCTATCACATGGTAGGAGAACCGACCAATGGCGCCGAAAGCCCCTGTGACATAGTATGGGCAAAGGCTATCGGCGCCATTTTGATTATTGGCAGCCGATGACGACATCGCTCCCGGACCCCTGCTAGACCCCCAGGGATTATTGGCAAGCTTTTTGGCCATCTTGGGGGGGCCTCCTGACCCCCCCAAGGCTTGCCAATAATCCCTGGGGGTCCAGCGGGGGTCCGGGAGCGATGTCGTCGTCGGCTGCCAATAATCAAAATGGCGCCGATAGCCTTTGCCCATACTATGTCACAGGGGCTTTCGGCGCCATTGGTCGGTTCTCCTACCATGTGACAGGGGCTGACCAATGGCGCCGGTAGCCCCTGTGACATAGGAGTTCAGAGGCTATTCGGCACCATTTTGAGTGTGGCTAGCACTAGCACACTGGGCACGCCACGGAGGGACAAATGGCACCCGGGACCCCCGCTGGACCACCAGGGATGTTGGTAAGTCTTGGGGAGGGATCGGGATGGGGGGGGGGTGTATGTAATGTATTAAAATTAATTTAAATGCGTGGGGTGGGTTTTTTTTCTTAGCTTTGTTTTCCCGCGTCGTTTTTTTTAGCTTTGTTTTCCCGCGTCGTTTCCCGCGTCAGTTTTCCCCGTTTAGTTTTTTGTTTTTTTTCAAAAAAACTAAACGATAAAAACCGAACTTTACCATGAAGTATCCGAGTCAAAAAACGACCGGGTAGCAAAACACGAAGCACATCTCTAATTGCTATTAAGGGTCTGGTGCATTATTTGCAGCATTTCCTTTTTATAGTTAGGGCTTTTACTGTTTTAGTATGGAAAGTTTATGATATTGTAATTCAATATACTCTGGGCTTTATGAGGGCAAAGCCTGCACCCAAAATGCATTACAATAGGCCTAATACCTTATACATTCCAAGTGAGAATTTAGCTTTTTTTGCAGCGTTGTGATATTTTGTGATATTTTTACCTCAGACTACTTTTAATGTCCTTTTTCATGTAAAATTGATTATAAATGCAGAATTTTTAATTGTGTGTGGTAAAGGTAGGAGGGTGCAGGTACTAGAGATGAGCTTCATTTTTCTGGCTTGGGTTTCTGTTTGGGCGCTTCGTGTGAAAAATTTGCTTTCCCGCGGGTCGTTTTTCAGCGAAACAGATCGGAAAAAAACAAATCAGGGAAAAAAACAACCCCACCATCCCGATCCCTCCCCAAGACTTACTAAAAGCCCTAGTGGTCCAGCGGGGTCCCGCGAGCAATGTCTCCCTCTTGAGCCATCGGGCCTGCCAGGAATCAAAATGGAGCCAGTGGCCCTTTGCCCTTACCATGTGACAGGGGCTACCGGTGCGATTAGTCAGCCCCTGTCACATGGAAGGAGCAATGGATGGTCTGTGCCATTTTCTAAGATGGCGCCAGCCATCCATTGCTCCTACCATCTGACAGGGGCCGACCAATGGCACCGGTAGTCCCTGTCACATCGTAAGGGCAAAGGGCCACCAGCTCCATTTTGATTCCTGGCAGGCCCGATGGCTCGAGAGGGAGAGATCGCTCGCGGGACACCACTGGACCACCAGGGCTTTTAGTAAGTCTTGGGGAGGAATTGGGATGGTGGTGGTGGTGGGGGGGGGGGTTGTAATAAAGTAAATTTGAAGGGTTGGGGTGTTTTTTTTAATAAATATGCCCCTCCCCCCCCCCCCCCCGAACTAACCCTAAAAATGAATTTTTCCTGAAGTTTGGGGAAAATCCATTTCTGGGTTCGGGTCCCCCGAACCAGGACGAATTAGGCAATTTCGTTGAAATTGCCTAATTCATGATAAAAGAATACACATCTCTAGCAGGCCCAAGCCTGAAAAGTTCACCTAGGGTGCCTAATGCCCTTACTCTCTCCTGGCCGGTGCATGTCACACACAGACCACCACCATTTCCACATGTTTCTCTTCCCCAGCGGAAAATGCTGGTGAAAAGGTGAAAAGCAGGTCTTAGGGTTCCTGGGAGTGTGACAGGGTTGCCAGCCTCCTAGAAACATTATCACTGACACTCTGCCACTCCTCTGGGAAGTCTGACCCCTGCATTCCCTCTTCCATAGCATTTGAAATCACCAAAAGAGCCCAAGAGACCCTCCCTTGCCCCTCTTGATGATTTGAACTGCACCATCTCATCACTCGCCTCAGGCAGCAGATTGCCTTGAGCTACTCCTGCTGGCTGCTTAGAGTTTCTAGTTCAGGTTTTGTCTGTATTTAAGAATATAAGAACATGAGATATGCCATAATCGGTCAGTCCAAGGGTCCATCAAGCCCAGTATCCTGTTTCCAACAGTGGCCAATCCAAATCACAGGTACCTGGCAAGTAACCAAACATTAGATAAATCCCAAGCTACTATTGCTTATTAATTACTGTAATAGCAGTTTATGGTTTTTTTTCCTTTAGGAACTTATCCAAACCTTTTTTAAACCCAGTTACACTAACTGCTGTAATCACATCCTCTGGCAATCAATTCCAGAGCTTAACTATGTTCTGAAGGAAAGACTTTTCTTTGATTTATTTTAAATGAGCAACATGCTAATTTCATGGAGTGCCCCCTGGTCCTTCTATTATCTGAGAGAGTAAATAACTGATTTACATTAACTTGTTCAAGTCCTTTCATGATTTTGTATACTTCTATCATATCCCCCTGCGTACAGCCACGGGTTAGAAAAATGGACGCTCGTAAAATTGAGCATTGTTTTTCTAACCTGACCCACTGGCAAACTTTAAAAACAATTTTTTTTTTTTTTACTTTTTGGTTCCTTCAACTTAATATTGCCATGATATTGAGTCAAAGAATGAACAGAAAAACAGTATTTTCTGCTTTTCTGTACACTTTTTGAGGCTGCTCGGAAATTGACACCTGCTTTTGGGCAGGCACTAATTTCAGAGTATAAAATGTGCGGATCGGGTGCACATGTTTTTTACTGCATCCTGGGTGAATAGCTAGCTAATAGGTAATAGCATTTGCATGTGTTGAGCACTGAAAAGTTTCAGGGTGGGGTTTGGATGCACGTTTTGGACACGCTAAACCCCTTATTGTAATAGGGGTTGTGGACACGTGTCCAAAACGTGTGTCCAACCTGGGTTAAAAAGTGCGCTTAACTGAGCGCACTTTACTGTATCAGCCTGTTTATTTGTTGAACACTTGTTTATGTTTGGCATATGACTTAGATATGGTATTCTGCTAGCTTATAGTTTCTGTATAGGGATCTGTAGTAGTCCATCTTGTTCCGTTTTCTCAATAGGAAGTGTAATGGGTTTCTAGGGCCCAGTGTAAAATTTGCAGTGCTGCCGTTTCCTCGGCTGAGCTATTGTTAGTCCTGAGAGATAGTCCTATTTTAATATGGCAGGTTTATTTTGCAGGTTTTACAGTAATTGTTTTATCTGGCAACATAGTAGTATATGTCACCATAATATAGATGTTACAATAAGTATAAGGCAGTGGGGCAGGGTCCCTCATGCTGCTATTAACAGGGTGGCGGACAGTTATTCCCAGCCAGGTTTGTTTGCTAGGAAGGGGGGGGGAGGGGGCAGTGTAGATATTTGAATGTTGGCGGGGAGTTAGGATTGGTTGGTGGGAGTAAGGGTTGATGGGAATAGAGGGGGTGTTAGGGGATGTGCATCCATTGCTTGGCACCTTTTTTGCTTACCAGGATTGTGAGTTCTCTTGACGTCCGGTGTGGCGGGGCTGTTTTTTCTCCCATCTTCCCTCCCCCTTTTTGGAATGGAAATGCATTTGACAGGTTTTTTTAAATTTATGGTGGTCTTTGTAATGTTTATGTCACAGGATGGGGTAACCCAAGACTAAGGTTTGGTCTTTGTTAACTTTTATAGTTTGTCACGGGGGGGGGGGGAGGGGGGGCGGGGCATGGCAGGACAGGTGTAGCTGGGGGGGCTGCTACACGTGCCAGACATGCGCAGTTGGGATTGCTGCCAGGGCCAGGCGAGCTAGACCTGGGCCTAGGGTGCCGACCATTAGGTGGCACTGTCACCCCCTCTCGCAAGCCAAAGAGGCAGGGTGAGGCAGCTGCTTCAGGCAGCAGAATTTTGAAGGGGCAAAAAGTACCTCTGCCTCATCCTACCTTCCCCACTGTCGTGCCACCCTCCTGACCCCCCCCCCTAAGACTCATGAAAACCCTTGGTGGTCCAACGGGGGGGGGGGGGGGGCCTGGGAGCAATTTGCTACTCCCGGGCCAAAATGACGCTGGTGGCCTTCAGCCCCTGCCATGTGACAGGGGCTGGCCAATGGCACCACTAGCCCCTGTCACATGGCAAGGGATAAAGGCCACCAGTGCCATTTTGGTTAGTGGCAGCCAACGGCTTAGGAGTAGCAGATCACTCCTGGGCCCCCCACTGGACCCGAGGGGTTTTCGTGAGTCTTGCGGGGGTCGGGAGGGTGGAGGGGTTATTTTATTTACATTTGGATAGCTGACACAGGGGGTAGCGGAGAGGTGGCAAGTGATCCCCACCCCTGGAAGTAGGAGTCGGGGCGGCGCAAGGCAGAAGTGCCTAGGGCACCTAATCTCCTTGCATTGGCCCTGATTGCTGCATGAGTTGTAGGATCATCTTTTTGGGACGTGGCAAGGGGACTGGTAAAGGTGGTGGCTGTGAGGTAAGGTGGGGGAAGGGCATGATAGTATGTCACTGGGACATGGTGTCATACTAGCTTAAATGGCTAAGAATTTTAAAGGAAAAATTGTTAAGGTTAGCCTTGGGTTATTTGTGTATTGTCATTAAACTGTGACCTATTTATATTCCAGTTTGCTGTTTATGTGCATTTTTTGGGAAGGAGGAGTGAAGGGGGGATGGAGATTATATGGGAATGACCATTGTCCCGTCTACTACATGTTAGTCATTATTTTACTTCAGAGGACTCTACTTTGAATGTATTTTTATTTGTGTGCTGTCTTTAAATATCCAGTTATATTTTTTTCTTTTTGCAAAATGATTTTTGTTCTGTAGCAATGAATGGAGTGCAAACAACTGAAATGCGGAGCCAAAAGATATCACTGGGCTCACAGGCTCTAATAAACCTAATAAAACTGGTCAAATGGCTGTGCGCATATACCATATACAATTTTTTCCTTTTCTAAAAATGCAGATAAACCTATTTTAATATACAATATATCTGGTTGTATAAATGCAAATATGTATACATACTAATTCACAAGATTAATTTCCAAAATGTATATGAGTTTATTGCAGGTAGAAAAGGTGCAATCTGAAGTTTTGTCTAGGGCGTCTATTACTCTTGCAGTGGTCCTGATTTCAACACTGTAACAACATGGATTTGTCTCCAGATATTGGGTATATAATAAAGGGGTGAGTAGGAAAAATTGTGTTTGTTTTTTCTCTTGTTTTTTTGTCACATTTAAAAAATTTGTTTTGTTTTCTTTCATTACTTATTCTTCTTCAATGCATTTTATGCATGAATGTACATAAAATCATTTTTATGCCTATAAATATATGCATATAAAGTAACACAACAAAACAAAATGAATGCATATTCTTGATATGATATGTTCTCACACAAGACTTGAATACTAGTACTAGAAATCAGTCCCTTACTGCTGTTCCAAACGTTTAATCTGTTTAGCATGGATGTCATCAAGGCCTACAACCTTGATGATTTTTTTCCATTTTTGCTATTGTGAACCAGACACAGAAGTTTTTTCCTTCTTTGATGTTCTTGTCATTACAATTTCATTTTGTGAATTATGGTGGTTTGCCATATTTAAGCAGTTGGTATAGGAACTTGTTGGCTGTTACATTGTAGTGTCAATGCTTAATTTCATGATATTGTACGAAGCTATCTTACTATTGTGGGCCATATCTGTATTTGATCCACTCCTGCCATGGCTTGCATTGTCCTTTTGCCCATGCAGAGGAAATTTCTTCTCGTTTAGTAACATTATTATCTACAAAAAAACCTGATTTAGTACATTTGGATGTAGTTGTCGTATATGGTAGCCAAAGCAGGCATAAGTCCCAGTATACAATTTGTTCTGCTGTTTCATAGGATATATTTTCTGGCAGTGTGTTATATTACTATAAAAAAACTGTGTGTAATGTTCTGTGTTTGATGTTATGTCTTTCCTTGCTTTATTGAAGAATGCTGGAAAATTCTGCAGGTTAGCTTTTTTGTATTTGAAATGATAATGGATTGGCACTGTCTGCTGTTACAATTGGATGAATTTAGATAGTAATGGGGTGATGTTGAGAATGTAGGATTGGATCAATGATTATCTTGCAGCTTATTGCCACAATGTTGTTGCCAACAAAGATGAGTTCAGGGTTATAGCTAGGGATGTGCATTTGTTTCAAATGAATTTCAAAAACGCACTCCTCATCCCACTAGAGACCTCCCTTCCCCTCTTTACATTTACCATAGACATATTTATCAAGGTTCGTGTACATAAGCAAAAAGCTTAAGAGTTTTGATTATGAGAAGTCACTGAGAATCTGACTTCTAGCTTGAGGTGGCAGATGAGATATATAAGGAAGCCAAGCCACAAGTACCAATTTCTTTTTCCAAGGGTGTGAAGACAGACATGACATTTGTTCCATCACTAACAGTGATGAATTTTATTTTTCAAAAAAGTAAGCGTTGGAGCAGTTAGCTGTCTCCAAAAAATGTAAGATAGCCACTTTTGCCAACAAAAAAAAGTTCATATCCATATCATTTGTGGTAAGTTAGAGTGGGGCTCTGATTTGATATCCCCAAACAAGGCAGTCAAAACATCAGACACCAATGACTGAGAGGTAATGTCTTCGATATAATGATATACTTTCCTCCAGAAAACTTGTAGTTTTGAGCATGAACAAAAAGAATGACCTATACTCCCCACTTCAGTTAAGCATTACACACAAAGATATGAATCAGCAATATCAGCCATGTATGCCTGTCATTGTGAAATACAAGCATGATTCAAAAGTTTTAATTGTGTGTTTCTCTCATTTGTATGTTTTTATTTATTTTATTTATTTAAGGGTTTTTATATACCGCGGCTCGTTAGCAAACATCACCTCAGTTTACAAATCCTTCTTGGGCTCCCCAGCTCATCTATCAAACCATTACAGATGTTCCAAAATGCTGCGGCTAGAATCCTGACCAATACCAACAGAGGAGCACACATCACCCCCATACTTCGGAACCTTCACTGGCTGCCAATAAAATACAGAATATTACACAAGGCCCTCACCATAATTCACAAAACCGTTCATAATCAGCAACAACTAGACCTCCAGATTCCTCTCAAACTATACTCATCTTCTAGACCTATCAGAGAAGCATATAAAGGCACCTTGCAACCCCCCCCAACGAAATCCACTCGCTTATCATCCACCAAAGAACGAACTTTTTCTACAGCTGGCCCAGCCATCTGGAACAACATGCCCACAGACCTCAGACTAGAACCATGCCCTCTAACCTTCCGAAAAAAACTCAAGACATGGCTCTTCCTCCAAGCCTTCCCCTAACTGGCATATCCAACAATTCTCCACCCGACCGGACACTGTCTCCTAACTAAACGCCCCTCCAAGTTTATGTATTATTTATGCCTCCCTTCTTTATATTATTGCATTATCTAATTTATTCAGTTATGCTGTCCTATATCTCCGGCTATCCTAGCCCTCCAAGTTATACCTCCTTGTTATATGTATCTTTCGCCTCTTGTTATATGGTTGATTAAGTTTTTTACCCCTTGTTACATGTAAACCGATCTGATATGAATTTTTTTCATGAAGGTCAGTATATAAAAATGTTAAATAAAATAAATAAATAAATAAATTAGCAACAAGCTGTACAATCCAACATAATTAAATAATGATACAATTAAATAATGATACAAAACTTACAATGTTACTTCTAAGTTTTGGTATACCTGCAAAACAGGTCAGTAGCACCTTCATGGATAATTGTATATTCAAGTCCCTTTCCCATTTAATCTGCAATAAAGCAGAATCTCAGACAGGTTCACTGCATAACAGTAACCGATGATGGAATGACAAAGTATGTCTCCCAGGATCTTCCATATCTAACCATTCTTGTAAATGAAGCCAATTTTCACTACTAAAGTCAGAGGGGTGCAAAGATGCCAGATAATGGCGGGATTGCAGATAAGGAAAATAATCCCTCTTTAACAAGGTAAAAGATTCTTGTAGATCAGCAAAAGCTCTTATGTTCCCTTGATCATCCAGCAATTGACCCACACCCTGCAGCCCTTGAGCCCTCCAGTCCAGAAAATGACTTCTTTCCATGCCCAGTATGAATTGACTGTTGCCTACTAAAAGTAAAAATGGTGACCTGGTACATCTTAAATGCAATTTGCCAAGGAGCCACCTCCATGAATGATGTAAAGGCTCAATTAAACAGTGATGTCTCAGATTACGGGGTAACTGATTATCTGTTAGATACAATATAAACTGTTGTGAGAGAGGATGAACCAATCCAGCTTCAAACTCCACTGCCATATAGAAAGTAGTTCCCTGAAGCCAATCACCTACAAGTCTTAGATTTGCTGTTATATTATACAATTTGAGATTAGGGACCCCCCTTCCCCCATAGCAACATGAGTTGTTTGAGCACTATATGGGATTTCTTCCCCTTCCATAGATAAGATCTTGTTGCGACCATCGGTCTCAGATGGCTTCGACCTCTGTGCCTCACCTTTCTTCCTGCTCTCTCCTCTAGCCTTGGGAAGATGGCTACCGCCGTGTCTTCATGCCGCTCTCTCCGGCATCCCCGGAATGGCAATGGCAAGGCTATCTGCCATGTTTCTCCTGAGGGCCTTCTAGGGTGCGTGCACGCACGCCACCCACATCTTTATTCATGTCATGGCGGGAACCTCGGGGGCGTCCCCTCGAGTGACGACATGCCATCCGGGTATTTAGCCTGCCCTTCATTTGCTAACAATTTGAGTTAGCAAGGATTGGAATGCCTCCGGTCTAAGCTGCTCTGCCACTTCCTTGCTGCCGCTGGAAGCTCTCTCTGCCCTTCAGGGTCATTCATCTAACCTGGGTACCCACTCCTCGGGGGCCCTTTACTTTCTTTCAGGTGCCTATTTGGGATACCAGGTACTCGCTCCTCGAGGGCCTGCTCTCCCTGCCTTCGTGCCTGTAATCCACTACTTCTGCCTGTCGGGATCTCCATCAATACCGGTATCAATTTAGTAAGTAATCTAACCTTTGTCAGTCTGTCTCATCTACAGCTCAGCACTGGGAACCTGCACCCGGGACTCCCTATACTATCATGTGCCGTCAACATCTACCGTGGTGGGACGGGTCTTCTCTGCCGAGGACCGCTGCTACCGGATCACCTCACTACTGCCACCTCTGGTGGTATCATCCAGCTGTATAATAAAGACAAAATCTTCTGTGTATGCGTGTCCCAAGTCTAGCCTAGTACTGCAATTCCTCACGGGGCTCCTCCCTGTAGGAGAGGCCATCACCGCAGTACCCAAGAATCCACTCTAACACCTCAAAACCATAACAGATCTCATGGCTTTCAAAAACAGAGTCAGCGAATGCTTAAGAACATAAGAAATTGCCATGCTGGGTCAGACCAAGGGTCCATTAAGCCCAACATCCTGTTTCTAACAGAGGCCAAACCAGGCCACAAGAACCTGGCAATTACCCAAATTCTAAGAAGATCCCATGCTACTGATACAATTAATAGCAGTGGCTATTCCCTAAGAAAAGTTGATTAATAGCAGTTAATGGACCTCTCTAAAAACTTATCCAAACCTTTTTTAAACATAGCTATACTAACTGCACTTACCACATCTTCTGGCAACAAATTCCAGAGTTTAATTGTGCATTGAGTGAAAAAGAACTTTCTCCGATTAGTTTTAAATGTGCCACATGCTAACTTCATGGAGTGCCCCCTAGTATTGACCAACCCCCCCTAGTATTGACCAACCCCCCTATAAGAGCTCCCAATCCTTCTCCTCGCCCTCTACTCCCCTCATTTTTCCCTCAACACTCCCATTACCGTCACTAAGGCTCTCCATGGAGAGCTTGGAGAATGATTATATGTGTAAGGGTGCCACCCCCTAGTATACTTTGTTTTCCTTTTTACACATTTCAACCAAACTATAATAGCAACACATTGTGTATCATGAAGTGAAATACCTCCATTGCATCATTAATTTTTGAACTCAATATCAAATTGCAACAGTATCACTGATGCTTATAGAACTAAAATTCCAAAGAAAGTTTCTCACCTGAACAAAGAGCATTTTGTCTGAATAGTTAAACAGTACCAGAAGTCTTTTGAGGTGCCTGGGACATTTGATGATTATATTGGCAATATATGAAGCACATAGGAGGGAGCTCCTCGTCAGCCACTGCCATAACTTTAAGGACCATTTAGGCCCTGACCATGGCTGGCAACCTATAAACAACTCAATGCACGTTAATAAGCACAGAGGGCTGTAATTCTACACAGTAATCCCAGTTCAGCCCCCAAAACGTATGCAAAATTTTTCTCAAAATTCACTGCAGCAGTATTGCTGCCGTAGCATGTTCCCTCATTACCGCATTTTTCTTTCCACACAAAACACCAAATTGTTGCAGCTATAGCAGTTAAAGTTATCAATCACCGCTTCATCTGTCTATAGGATTCTAACAGGGACCGAACATTAGCAGGCATTTCTGGCATTACATTTATAATCAAAATGAAATTGTGATCCCCATCTTGTCATAGATTAATAAAGATTCAGACATATTTGCCACAGATTCTTGCAGTCCTGATGCATATTTCAAAATAAGCATTCCACAGTATAGCAAAGAAAACTCTTCAACTTGCAAACCAAATATCATAGCATCCAGCAGTGCCAGAGTAGTGCATACCATTCAGCCATTAGGCCCTTACAAGAACTTTATTTAGCGCATTGGATAATCACTAGAATAGGATCATTGACTGCTATGATAGATTGTCAATGAACTTCCGAGCCACCTCCTGATTTTTCTAATAATTGTGATGGTCCATTATATCAGATACAGAGGCGTGCGGGAAACTGCAAGGTAAATTTGATTTGTTTTTTCACCAGCTTCGAGCAAAAAGGGTTGAATTCCTTCTGTTGGGTAGATACTCTTGCCGAATAATCCTGAAATAGATGCACTGGCTGGTCTTAGTATTGCAGATTTTGGCTTGCTTTATAGGCCTGTATAACTCATTGTTTATGATCAAAATTGATAATTATTACAATCATTATATGGGGTTGATTGTCTTCCTCCTGCTTGTTACCCAGGCAATGCATCCTATTTTCAGAAGCTCTGCAATCTCCAACAGATTGAGTGCTTCAGGCAGCCATTTTTTTTAAAAACAGGGTACATCACATTTATCTATAGTTTCCTATGTTACTTCTGTGGCACCAATTTTTCCAAGTCATCTAGTTTATCTTCGTGTTGCGATATCTTTTTTTTTTACAAGGAAAGCAGCTTACCAATGCAGGCCACAAACTCGTCCTCTAAAACAGACATTCTTCCTTCAACATTGTCCATTCATGGACCAAACTCTGACAGAGTATTTTTAAGATCCGTAATCTGCTCTGAAATAGAGCTCAATTTAATTTCCAGAGCTGCGACTACAGCTGTAGTCAGCTTAATGATGAGCTCAGTATCCGAGGTAGGCCTGCTGTAACTCTCCTGCTTGGCAGCCATTTTGTCAGCTTTGTGTGAGGTTTTTCCTTCTCATTTTTTTTACCCATTAAAGGGCATCATACTTGGTGATTTGTACATGTATTTGTCAATCGATATAAGGTGTCTTCATCACTGTAGAAATCAAACACCTATGAAGCAGGATGGCTCACCTATTATGCGATTCCCAGGGGGTGGCACCCAGAGCCTTAAGACTCATGTCTGGTCAAGCTCACCACATCACATGACCCTCCCCCCCCCCCAATATACTTTTAAAATGTTTAGTCTTTTATCTCCTACCTCTTCTTATAGTATCAAGGGTGATACTTTGTTTCTCCCTCTCCTCATATTAAGTAGATTTTCATGGGTCATTGATGTGATCAATCTCCACTTTCTCCTTTCTCCCTCTCTCAGAATGTCTGAAAGTCATCCACCCCTTGGATTCTGATGATGTCAGATTCCTCTGTTAAGAAGATACCTCCTCCTTGTTTTTTTTTTTAGAACAAAACTCAAAATACTTTAATTGAATCCAAAAGGATTTGGAACTCAAAACTCAAACAAGTGGATTGAGAGAGTGGGAAGAAACTTTCAGCCAAAACTAAAGTTTCCATAGATTTTAATGTTAAGACTTAGAAAAATGAGAGCAGAGCTTAGAATATGCTGCCTCCTTGATAGCAAAAAGGGTCCAAAAGAGCAAAATGGTGATCTCTCTAGAAAAATATTGGGGACCATGCCATTGTTAGCTGCTACATGGGGGAGCTGCAAACCCCAAAAGCTACCAATCTGTTTCTCTCCATAACTAAATGGTTTATTCCTGTCCAAATATTAGTAGGGAATTAACAGGATCCCTACACTTGGAATACTGGAGATCTGTGGAAGCCTTCCATATAAGTTGAAGTGAAAATAAAAGTAAACAAGTTGCAGGTGATACCATCTTATTGGACTAAATATTTTTGTGCAAGCTTTTGGCAGTTGTCACTCTCTTCTAGAAATATGCTTTTGTTTGAAACATAGCGACATTTTCAATGGCATTGTCTATATTGTTTTATCAAACACCAAAAAAGGCAAAATCAAACGATAGCAAATATCAAATTAGATCCTAATGTACCAGATGGTTAGTGTGTACTATAATACATGCATTAGCAAGCCTATCGGTGTGCCCCTATTTAAATGGGCCACCCGGTCTGCTACATCATTTGCATACTGTGAAAGATTCTATTTTTCAGAAACTTATTTTTTTCAAAAAAAATGTTCTTGCATGTAAAAAAGAGTAACTGATCACAGTTGATGCATGTATTATACCAGTAGTAGGCACTAGCCATCTGGTACATTAGGATCTAATTTGATATTTGTTATTGTTTGATTTTGCCTTTTTTGGTGTTAGGTGTCATTGTTTTTGGCAATTTTCTTGGCTCTTTCTTTGTGTTTTCTATATTGTTTTATGTCATTTTTGAAAAAAAGCAGTAGAAAAAAAAACCATTTCATTTTTCATTTTCTTTTGTTTTTAGTGGGCACCATTTCTGAATGGCACACACTATTTACCAAAAAACCCTGAAAAAGCCCCCATTGAAATGGAAACTCAGACAAGAATATTCCGCAATGAAATTAAATGATATTTTGTGGCCTGTTCACCCCTACTCTCATCTTCAGATCAGTGCAAAATGAGCTAAGGATGTCCGAACATACAATTAAATTATAGGTTTGCATATAACATCAACAGAGTTCATTTCTTTAAAGTTTTCTCATCAACACCTTCATTATCATTTATTTATTTCACAGTTTTCCAGCTGTAGAACTCAATGCATATTACAGCCGTGCCAGATTTATCACGGCAAACAACCCATTATTTTCAATGTCAAAAACACTGTTGCAAAATTTTTAAGAAATGAGAACCATTATTTGTTTTCAAGGTTGTAGAGGTCTAAAGTAACAGGTTGATGAGAAGAGGGAGTTAAAATAATAAGAGTTATATAAAAGCAGAAAATATTCAGTGTTTTCTTCAAAATTTGTGCAGCTTTGTTGTGTTGTTAGTTTTCTGGTTCATTTTTTTGGTCTGAGGGTGACTCACTCAAGAACACCCAGATACTAGGAACATGTAAATGTTTCATAGAAATATATGACAAGTTTACTAAAACATCACATGTAGGGCAGTACATTTCAGAACAAGCTTATTTAGATCTATTTCTGTTGAAATGATACATTAAGATCCCTGATAAAATCAAAATCAATCTTTAAAGTAAATTTAAATAAGCCTGAACACTATAGAGGGATGTTAGATGAAGTAGTAGTATTTTCCATTCATATTTCATATACTTTCCCTACCTCCATAATGAAATTTTGTATGTATGTATAATTGTATGTTTATTTCCTCCTTAATAAGCTTGACAGATACCCTCTTGTGCATGATGTTTTTTCTTTATTTCTATCCTATCTACTTATAGCTAATGATAGTCTAAAGGGGTCATTTTCGAAAGGGATAGCACGCGATACCTAGATCGGGGCGGAGTCCGCACCAGAAGGGGAGGAGTCGGGGTGGTGCCAGGGAGGACTCTGCGACGATTTCGCTGATGGCGAAAGGTAAGAATCCTTATCGCCACCAGTAGCGCGCCCAATAGCGCCACCTTTCATGGTGGCACTATTGGGTGCGAAAGCCGGCAGCAATAGCACCGCGGTGGTGTGATCGCTGCCGTCTTTTGCAGGCCCGCCCACCCCCTGGTACCGCCGGATTCTCTAAGGTCTGCGACCTTAGAAAATCCAGGCCTAAGTTAGGTGACAGCAATCCCTCCCCACAAATCTTGCCAGATGGTGGCAGGAAAACATTTGTCTGTATATTCTGCCCCCTGCTCCTCAGAGCCAGCAAGCACTGCCTTAACGAGCTATCAGTCTGGTCCTGCCTTGTGTGGCATCAGCAGCACATACTCTGCAGTCTGCAAGGCCTCTGCAAGTCAACCCACATGTTCTTTAACTGGGATAAGATAAGAAAGCAGGTGCCTTCTGTGGCAGGTTGGGCAGGAGGTGCATTTTCAGAGCCTGTATGCCAACCTGTGTAAGTGTCTTCTTAAAAAGTAGTCTTTAGTCCCACACAGAAAAGGAATGAAAATGGATGGATGGAGGGGGGAAAAGAGAGAAAAAGGCTTGAGCAAAGAACAGGAGATCAGCAGAAAAATGAAGACTGGGGGTGGCCAATGCAACACCGATCTTTGAAAAGGGCTCCAAGGGTGATCCAGGAAACTATAGACTAATGAGCCTGACTTCAATGCTGGGAAAATCGTAGAAACTATTCTAAAGCATAAAATCACAGGACATATAGAAAGATATGGTTAAATGGGACACGGCCAACAAGAATTTGTCAAAAGGAAGTCTTGCCTCACTAATCTGCTATAATCTTTTGAAGGAGTTATTAAACATGTCGATTATTTGAGAGCTGGTTAACGTAGGATATTTGGATTTCCAGAAGGTGTTTGACAAAGTTTCACCAGACAGTCATAGGACAGGAGGCAATATCCTATAGTGAATTGAGAATTAGTTAAAAGATAGGAAACAGAAAGTAGGACTTAATGTCGGTTTCTTCAGTGGAGGATGGTAGAGGATGGAGTGCCCCAGAGAATTGTACTGGGACCAGTCCTTTTTAATCTACCTTATAAATGGGCCATGACCGACGGCCCGCAAATGCGCAGTAGAGCACAGCTCTACTGCGCATGTGCGGGCAAGGACGTCGGTCTCGGCCAGCGTCAGAAAAAAAATAAATGGTGGTGGTGGCGTCGGGTGGCAGCGGCAGCGGCGGCGGGTGGCAGCGGCGGTGGGAGTCGGCGGCGGCGGGTGGCAGCGGCGGCGGGCGGCGTTGGCGAACGACAACGATGACGAGGAGCGGCGGCAGCAGCGGCCAGTAGCGAGGGACGGAGGAGAGAGAGAGAGGGAGGGACGGACTGAGTGAGAGGGAGGGAGGGAGGGACTGAGTGGGAGGGAGGGAGGGATTGAGTGAGGGGGAGGGACTGAGTGAGAGGGAGGGAGGGATTGAGTGAGGGGGAGGGACAGGGAGGGACAGGGGGGGGAGGGACTGAGTGGGAGGGAGGGAGGGGGAGGGACTGAAAGGGAGGGAGGTAGGGGGTGGGGAAGAGTGAGGGGAGAGACAGGGATGTGAGTAAGTGGAAGGGTAAGAAGTTTTGGAGCAGAGAAAAAGGGAGTGGAGGAGGGCTGAGGGAGAGGGGATGGGATTGAGAGAGGGTGGGGAGTGACTGAGGGAAGGGGAGAGAGGTGGGAGTGACTGAGGGAAGGGGAGGGAGGTGAGAGTGAGGGGAAGGAGGCAGTGGGAGACAGAGAGTGAGTAAGACTGAGGGATGGGAAGGGGGTGAGTGACTGAGGGGAAGGGGGAATGAGGGAGAAAAAGTGTAGGAGGGTGCTGCGAAAATGGACCGAAAACAAAAATGTAATGTAGCCCGTTGTGACGGGCTTAACGGCTTGTATATTTATAAATGATCTGGAAAAGGGATCAATGAGTGAGGTTATCACTTTTTAAGACAACACAAGATTATTCTGAATTGGTAAATTATAAATGGATTGTGAGAAATTGCAGGAGGACCTCGTGAGACCGGGAGATTGGGCATTCAAATAGCAGGTGAAATTTAATGTGGACAAGGTTAAAGTCATGCACGTAGGGAAAAGAAATACAAACTGTAGTTACTTGATGTTAAGATTAACCCTCCAGGAAAAGGACCAGATGCAGCAGTAAATGATGCCAACATTCCTTCCAGCCTATGATACAAAAGTGCTTTGTTGCAGTGTTTCCCAACTCTTTCATAGAGGCACACCTAACTACAATAGTTTTCAGCATATTGACATTGAATATGTATGAGCTAGATTTGCAGACACTGGATCTCCATTGTCTGCAAACATATCTCATGTATATTCATTATGGTACTTTGAAAACTAGACAGGATAGGTGTACCTCCAAAAGAGTTTGGAAAACATAGCTTTATTGGGTTAGATAACACATTACTTGGAATAGAAGCAGAAAACTACATGAATGATTCTCCAAAGTGAAAACATGAAGAAAGCTTACTAAAACTGATCATTTAAATCAATGTGTTCTGAGAAATTGCTGTATAGTGTGAATGTCTCTTCTTGGACAAATATGTTTGTCTAGAATTGTTAAGAATGTTCCACACACATCTATAACTTCCTTCCATTTGCAAGATATTAATAAGTATCTTACTATAATCCATTTATTATTGTTGAAACTAGACTTATTTGGATTAATGATTGCCAAATTAGGATTTTAAACAAATAGATTAAATGTGTTGAAATAAAATAAAAATTCTAGTTTTATAGTGTGCAGTCAGATTTAACGTATCACTACTCTGTTCTGCTCTGTAATTGGTGATGTTCTAGAGATGGCTCCTTGGAATGCCTGTTAAATTTTGGGAAAACCAAGCATGCCTCAATGAGTGGAGTAAAGTAGCAAGCAACTCAAAATGAAATTAGCATTATATCACTACCTGGAATAACTGATTGCCCTGTATTCAAACTACTTATGGATAGTATACTGGAAACACTATCATAGATAATATTCAGGCAATTCAGTTAAAAAATAGCTATAAAAATATAGCAATACTATTAATCCTAAAATAAATTAGTATAGACAATTTTGATATGACACCATTAGTTGATAGATGAACCATTATAATTGTACTGTAATTGTTGATACTTTTATATTACAGATCTTGCAAGATGGCTGGAAGCTTTCCACAAATGAAATAATCTGCTACTGTAAAATATTATAATATGAAAATTTGTTAATTTCATTCTTATTGATTGTGGTCCAAGGCCTTTGTGTATAAAGAGAATGAACTAAATGTACATACCATGTACTTACAAACAGTAAACCCAAGTGGATCTCAGCAAGGAAAAAAAATGTACGTTTTACTTAGTTTAGCTAAAGGTTACAACTCAACCACATGGGAGAACTCTACTGTGAATAGTTCAGAATTTTATGGAACTGAAATTTTGTTATGAAAGTGTTTGCCAAGAAAACAGCTTTTATATTCTACTGAATATTTAAAATGTTGATTTTCATGAGCTGATACCATGGCTAAAAATATTGTGTGAATCCGCAGTTGTAGTCAGAATCTACCTATAAATTGCTACTCAGAAAGAGTCTTGATTAGAATGAGTTGCTATTTCTGGGAGAGCTTTAAGGATGGGTATTTATTTAAAATGAATAAGGAGTCTGAGCCAAATCAAGTGGATTTGTTTGGGATTTTTGAAAATAAATAGGGCAGTGACCTTAAACTAAAACATTTTTGGGTTTATTCATTTCATAAAGAGAATGTATTTGTAAATAGTGCACATTATTTACAAACAGGGCATGAAATGCAAATAAATAAATAAATAGATAGGTAGATAGATAAATAAATAAATGGCCTGAAAACAAATGAACAAACCAAAATGAAAAATTTCCTGCGCATGATTGGAATTATTTTGGGGGGCCAGGCATGAGTAGGGATCATGTCTGCCCCTTTAGATGCTGATGGAGGGGTAAGATACTGGGGAGTGGTGCCAAAAGAGGTGGAGAGGAGTCCAGGATTTTTTTTTTAGATTTTGATTGGTGGGGGAAGAGGGCAAAACCCCCATCTGACTCTATTGATTATTTCATTTTGTATTTTTCATTTTTTTTTCTTTTGTTTAGTTTTGTTTTAAACAAATAAAATAAAACAAACAAAAAGAAAATGAAAATAAAGGAAAATGAGCAAAATAAAATGAGAAAATGTGCAGTGCACAACCCTAATGCAAAAGTCTTTCTTCAATTTTCTTTGTGAAAATCCTGAAAAAAATGGACCTGTTTACAGCCATTGAAGGTTTAACTTGTACACCTCTGAACTAAACATACCATACTAGTCCTGATGATAAAATATGTGTTTTGCCCCCAATATCAATATACAGGAGAACCAAATATGACCAATAATGACATCTTTATTGAAAGGAACATTTGTCTTTGGTTTACAAGGTATTTGTGGAAAGAAAGAGAACAGTTACACAGGGTGCAGTGTCTGACTGCTCTCCAAATTCCTTCAGAAAGCTCTTACATCTCTTTCTTATATACAGTATTCTTAATATACGCTCCATACGCCTCCGTTCCTCCGTCATGTGTTACCCAGACCTCTTGTAATTTGTCATTTACCATGCACCAAAAAAGGGCATTGAGATACACTTCTTTCCTAACCCTTAGTAGAGCCCCCCTTCTGACCACAAATGTCCCAGCTCTAGTTCTGCACGTCACCCCGGTGCCTGGGCAACTGCTTCATACTCTCTGCTAACTGTTGATAGTCTGGCACACACTGATTCCTCTTTTTGGACAAGCTGCTAATGTGCTGTCTGAGTCTTTGTAAAGATGCAAGTCTCCCTTTAGCTGAAGCTTTGGACACATGAGCATCTTGCCTGACCTTTGGTGCTTGTTGCCGGGCAGATTTATACAATTAAAAGCATTTTGGATCTTAATTAAAAGATCATCAGGAAATAATAGACTTTAAAAGGTGACTTTTAAAAGCCTCGGCCTTGCATAGACCTAGGTCATGGTAAATCGCTGCAACCTTGACCTAGGCCCTACACAAGGCCCAGGCTTGGAGGCTGGGTCCCAGTGCCTTGGCTTTGGCCCAGGGTCAGACCTAGGCCTAAAGCCTAGACCTCAGGGTTCTGATGGATGTCTCTTCTTCTTTCTTCTTGAACTGACACCATCTGCTGGGGTTGCGCCAGAGTTAATTAACTCCGGCGTATCCTCCCCAGCAAAAGGCACCATTTTAATGTGTGGCAGATAATTGAACTGCTGTACATCAAAATGGTATTAATTAACTCCGGCGTGACCCCAATGAATGGTGTCAGTTCAATATTAAAGAAGAAGATATATCCATCGGAGCTCCAAGGCCTGTACTCCGGGCTTAGGCCTGACCCTGGGCTGAGGCTCAGGTGTTGGGACCCAGTCCTGGGTCCGAGTCAAGGCGCAGGCTTTGGAACCCAGCTTCAAGGATGTTGGATCAAGTAGGTCCTTTAAATTTTTTTGGCCTGGGCCTTTGCTCAGGTCTCAGTCGAAGCTTTGGTATTGGACCAGGGCCTAGGCCTAGACCCTAGTGTCATACTTGGTAATAGGCTGTGGTCCCTGCATCAGGTTGCAGCCTATGCCTAGGTGCCAGAGTCGCACTAGGGCAAAGGTTGGGGGCCCTGCTTTGGGTCTCAGCTTACTCCCTGGCCAAGGCCCCAGCTTCGCCTGATGGGTCAGTTTTTGGTTTTGTAGTTTTCAAAACAAAACTTGAAAACTGATGAAATTTCAAAAGATTTTCAATTGTTTTGCATTGGAAATGAAATTAAACCAAATAGGAAATTTTGTCTAATTTCCTATTTTGTTTCTCCCAAATGCCCATCCCTAAGCTTGGATCATGATCTTAAATTCTGTATACGAACCTGGATAGAAAAATCTATGTTTGGAAAATTGCTACTGCTGCTTGAAATTCAGTGAATTTAGTAAACATGCTCCTTATTACTTCTGTTTTAGTTTGGTCTTTAGTGCACTAAAATTACTATCAATCTAATAAGGGCTTTAGTGCACTAAAATATGCTTTAAAATGGTAGGAAAAAAATTGAGCTAATTTTACTATATTTTCCTTGCAAATTCATGGTAATTAACTACATATATTATTACTACCAATGCAGAAAACTGTCCTAAAAATTAGCTCAGACCTGGGATCCCCAAGTTAGGGATCTCCAAGCCCCAGGTTCTTGAATCACAGAACTCCAAAGCACTGGACCCCAAGTCCATCTCAGGTGACCCAAAAATCTTCCTCTTACCAGTGTAGGAGCTCTGTAGTTTAGTCAGTTGTCTCCATAGACCTTGCTCCTGTTACTGAGCTCAGTGCAGATAGGAGTGTTTAAGGTGGTATGCCACTCTTTGATGAGAGTGCATACCTCCTTAAACACTCCTGGTTTGGCCTCTGTTGGAAACAGAATGGTGGGCTTGATGGACCCTTGGTCTGACCCAGCATGGCAATTTCTTATGTTCTCCTATTTAATAAAATCCCTGCACCCATGCGATGCAGTTGATTAAGTTGATTTCTGAGAGACTGGAGACAGGAAAATAAGTCTGCCAATCACATTGTGAGAGCGCCTGCTCCCCAAGGAGTGGTGTTCCTTTCACAAGGAAAACATTTGGACTGGGACCAAGACTAGAAAAAGAAGAGCCCAATATTCAAAATGGCACTTAGCTGGCTAAGCAGCACCACTAAATTTGCGGCTTTGGTCAGCAGGTGCCATTTAGCTGCTTTAGTAGCTTGGCTGGCTTAGTTTTTAGCTGGACAAGTCAGGGGCAGGAAATGGGTGGATCGGGAAGGTGTTGAGGTGGCCGGATAAATTAACTGGCTAACTCGATATTCAGAGTTAGCTACTTAATTTATCTGGACAACTCTGGTCAGATCAAAAGGCTGTTCTAAAGTTAGTTGGTTATATATAACCGACTAACTTTTAAGATAGCCAGGTATATTCAGTGGCGCGGATGAGTAACTGAATATGCAGCACTAGTTAGTTGGTTATGTATAACTGTTAACTAGCAGAGCTGTGCAGTGGCTGAATATGGACCTCAAGGAGTCGTATGCATTGAAGGAGACTGAGGTTCAAGGTCAGGGTACTTAGTACTTACAGAAAGAAAAGGATCTTGGGTTTCAACAGAGAGAACCCTAAGATGGTAACTCTGTGTGGCCCCATATACACACATATATGGTCATGTGGAGATCTACTACACTGTTTTATAACCTTCACATATCTGGTACACACAGATTATAAAATACACATATGTCTAGGGTCAGGCCCAGGCCCATAGCCCAAGCCTTGGAGCTGCTCTGATGACATCCTTTTCTTTTCTCCTTCAATTGACGCTGTCTGCTGTGCCAGGCCCCAATATTAGGCCTGGGTCTGGACTGAGGCCCAGTGTTGGGACCTGGCCTCTGGGCCGGGCCATAGTGTCGTGCTTGGGCCCTGACCATGGCCAAGACCCAGGTTTAGGTGTCGGAACCCAGCCTCTGGGCTGGGCCCTGATGTTGGGCCTGGGACCAAGCCAAGTCTCTGGTGTTGCGACCCAGTTTCTGGGCTGGGCCACAGCATCAGGCCTGAGACTGGACTCTGGCCTAGGCTGAGGCCTTGACATTGGGACACAGCCTCTAGGCCAGGCCTTGGTGTTGGGCGTGTGTCTATGTCAAGGTTCTGGCATCAGGACCTGGCCTCTGGATGCCAGGCTCCAGTATTAGCCCTGGGTCTGTGTCAAGGCCCAGCCGTTAGGACCTGGCCTGGCCACTTTCATGGATACCTGACAAATCAGGTAAGTGATTTTTCATGGGGGGGTCTCAGGTCTCAGCCTAGGTCCAGGCATCAGGCCAGGCCTAGGCAGATACCCCGGCATCACACTCTGGCCTAGGCTGTGGCTCCTGCTTTGGGCCTCATCTTATACTCAAGGCTGTGGGGCCTGCTTTGGGCCTCATCCTATGTCATATGAGATGCTCTGGCCTTGGGCCTAAGACTAAGACTAAAATAAATGCAACAAATAAAGTTTATTTCATTTGGAGGCCCCTCGATTTGTTTCAGAGCCCCCTGAATGAAATGAATTAACCTTATTCGTCACATTTTGCACAATTGTTTTAAACAAATGTACATCCCTAATAAATAGTATTATATTATCTCTGTCTACAATACATATGACTTTATTTATTGTATATCTAAACCAACCTACCAGTAGATTATATTAAAAGTGAAAGCCTGAAAACCAGAAGAAATCAATCAGGAATAAAATATTTGCACATCCTGAGATTATTTCTCTTTCTATTGGGTATGGTCCCTTTATTTTAGAATAAAAAATGATTCTAATGTCTTCTGTCACACTACATATATGTCCTACTATGCCATGGATAGGCAAATCTGGTTCTCGATTGCTGCAAACAGGTCTGATTTTCAAGATATGAATGTGAATGATATTAATTTGCATACAGTGGAGTATAGGAAAGAAGACTACAACTTCTAAGACTAGATTTCATGAGTAATTTTTATTTAGGATTGCAATCAGAACATGGAACTTTTCTTCTGTTTGTCAAAATTCACTAATTTTTTTTATTGAGGGTTTTTATCAATTAAACATAATTAAGAACATAAGACTTTCCATACTGGGTCAGACCAAAGGTCCATTCAGCCTAGTATCCTGTTTCCAACATGGTCGATCCAGTTCTCAAGTACCTGGCAGGATCCCAAAGGGTAGAAAAAATTCCAAGCTGCTTATTCCAAGAATAAGCAATGGATTTTTGCAGCTCTACCTTAATAATGGTTAATGGTCTGTTCCACCAGAAACTTATTTATTTATTTATTTATTTATTTGTTTGTTTGTTTGTTTATTTAAGTTTTTTTATATACCAACATTCAAGACGGTAGTCCCATCATGCTGGTTCACAAGAAACAGGGGTGCAATTAAATAAACTTTACAATTTGAACAATAGTGCAGAAAAGCAGTTACATGTAACAGTTACATGTAAAGTTACATGTAACTTGTCCAAACCTTTTTGAAATGGAGCTACACTAACAACTTACACCACTTCCTCTGTTAACCAATTCCAGAGCTTAATTAAATAGGTATTATCCAAATACTTAGTGATGCCTTCTCTGTTCTGTATCCTCCCCCCCAGTCTTCATGTATATGTACCCATTCTCTGTACTACATTTCATGCAACTGATGAAGTCAACTCTGGTACTCGAAAGCTTGCATCAATAAATTAGTCTATAAGGTGCCACTTCCTTTGTCATTTTTTCTACACCATACTAATACAGCTATCCTTCTGAAGATAGATGCAGCTTTACAATTTCTAAATTATAATAATAGATCAACTGTACACTTGCACAGATTTGCTCATTCAAAATTCTTACTGTGTAACTAATTCCAGAATACTTACAATCAATTCTCTGATCTTCACTACATTATTATTAGGAGTTTTATTCTGTTTTCTTTACCATACTGATAAAGTCAATGTTTGAAACATTATGTCGTCTGTCTGTCTGTCTCTCTCTCTGTGAACTATGCTGTCTTTGTGCTGAACAGTCACACAGGAATATGTGTCAGCAGCTGTAGGCTTGTCATGAAGATAAGGCAGAGA
Organism: Rhinatrema bivittatum; assembly: GCF_901001135.1. NCBI lineage: Eukaryota > Metazoa > Chordata > Amphibia > Gymnophiona > Rhinatrematidae > Rhinatrema > Rhinatrema bivittatum. The sequence continues at coordinate 132,650,247 of NC_042620.1, read as the reverse complement.
TGCAGGCTGGTCACGGGAGCTGGAGTAATGATTTAGCCTTTTTATAGAAATGTTATACTCTGTGATTCGATGTAGAGATCTCCGATCAGCATCTGTCTTCAGTCCACATAAATTTAGGTAGTTTCTGCTTGGATACCAGAGATGGCAATCTTCCGAAACTGATGTCCCTTGGCTGCATAGACCCTGGGATGATGGTAACTTCCTGATGATGGCGGGCTCTGATGATAGCAATGGCCTGACTTTCTGGGTTCCACTTACTTTACAGCAAGTGAACAGGCAAGAGTACATGCACATGGATGAAGGCCAAACACAGCTTTTGAATGGAAGATTCTTCTTTTTTTTTAAGAATTTAAGAGTTCATCTTGGAATATGTGACTGCATTGTCTTGGAAATGCTTAGAGATCAGCAATATCAGGAATGAGTTCTTAGTTTTAGGCAAGAACAGAGGTAAACAGTTTGTGGGGTCTTATGAAATAAGGTTTATAATTATGTTTTGTTTTTTTTTATAATGTCTGCATTTTCCAGTCTTAAGGCATAGTGTAAAATTCAGTCCAAGCTGTTTGTCCTTCCATCTTAGTTCTGTTCAGAGGAAATGGCTCTTGGCCTAACTCATATTTGTGGTCTAATGTGCCTATGGGAGGCAGCTCATGCAAATCTACCTCATGCATATTCATTCTAGATATCCTGAAAGCCAGATCTGTTTGAGGCACTTGAGGATCAGAGCTGCTTACCCCTGTTCTGTGCTGCCAACCATGCAGTATGCATGTTTTCATTAGAATGTTATGCACACATATTTATATATTTGAATATACTAGGGCACTGAGAGGTGGTCTCAAGTCCCTAAATGCATAGTTTAGTATATATAGTACAGGGATCCACAATCCCTGTGCTCAAGGGCCACAACCCAGGTGGGCTTTCAGGATTTTCATAATGAACATGGTTGAGATTTATTTGCATGCACTGTTCTCCTTGTATGTAAATAGATCTCATGGATATTCATTGTTGAAATACTGAAGAGCTGACTGGGTTTCAGCAGTAACAAGAAAACACAGTGTGATATTGATTTTCTAGGTCTCGTGCTTACAATAGCAAAAGCATTAACTGGAAATTTAATTTGATTTGCTGAAACATATGAAACAATAATACGAGGATGTTATATCACGGCCATCCTAACATAAAATATTGTGAACAGTTAATGATGTCTATGTTCACTGAGTCAGTGAGTGAGAAAGTTACCTGGGTAACTTTAGTTATTCAGTGGAACAGAACTGAGTAAGTATTCTACTGAAGATACCCAGCTAAAGTTACTCAAGCTACCTGGGTAACATTAGGACAGTCATTTTTCCAATAAAACTGCTCCAGATAATTTTAGCTAGGTACTGCTGAATATCAATGCTCACTGACCAAACTTAAGCTACCCTTCCAGAATGCCCCATCACACCTTTTTTTATCCTGCAAAATTTTGTGCTGGTAACGAGTTACCCAGACAAAATTTAGCAGGCGAACTCGGGGAAAATTTCCATTCTCGGATTTGTCTGGATAACTCAAAATGTTATTAAGACAAAGTCTTTGAATATGGATCTTGAAATGTTTCACACTTATACAAAAAAGTTTAATTTCAGGGGCAAAAGCGTCAACAAATTTTATGAGAACCTCATAATTTTCTTATTTTTTATTTGTTAATTTCCCATTAGAAGATAAACTTGAGAAGGAAAGATGTGATTGAAAACACAAGAAAAAAGAATAACAAAGAAAAAAAATCATTACATATCACCATCTGTAAATTTTCACCATTAATCAAATCTTCTCTTTGAAATGAGAGATCCAAATCTCAGTCTACAAGGTAATAGATTAATCATAAACCAAAAGGAAATACAGTAAATGAAAAGCAAACCCTTCAATACTTTTGAAGGCGTACATAATTTTAGAAGATATACATTAGGAGGCAGATACAGGGTAATATTACCCCTCCTAGACCACTTTAAAACTCTGAAACATGGTGAGCTGGCCAGCTAATTTGGGATACATTTAAATATTTATGTGAGGAAGTATATAAGAAATTTCCTCAGAATACCTTAAGGGACTGGGCACAACAATCTGGCTTGGTCCTCTCTAAGATGACACCAAGCAAGGGATTCTGGGCCCAGGGATAATCAATTCTGTACAATTCTGGTCGCCGTATCTCAAAAAAAGATATAATTGCGATGGAGAAGGTACAGAGAAGGGCAACCAAAATGATAAAGGGGATGGAACAGCTCCCCTATGAGGAAAGACTAAAGAGGTAAGGACTTTTCAGCTTGGAGAAGAGACGGCTGAGGGGGGATATGATAGAAGTGTTTAAAATCATGAGAGGTCTAGAACAGGTAGATGTGAATCGGTTATTTACTCTTTCAGATAGTAGAAAGACTAGGGGGCAGTCCATGAAGTTAGCATGGGGCACATTTAAAACTAATCGGAGAAAGTTCTTTTTTACTCAACGCACAATTAAACTCTAGAATTTGTTGCCAGAGGATGTGGTTAGTGCAGTTAGTATAGCGGTGCTTAAAAAAGGATTTGATAAGTTCTTGGAGGAGAAATCCATTACCTGCTCCCGCCTCCGGAGCCCTGGCTTGCGGCCTGTTTGGCGGTGTCCCCACTGGGGCTGCTCCGCCACAAAGGTACCTGAGGATGCCCTGTTCCTAGGCGTGCATGCCACTTGGGTGCCTTTCTAGCCCATTTCCCGCCAGTGGTGACTCCGCCCAGTTCCTGACGTCAGACGCTGGGGCCTTGATAAGCCAGCCGCGGCCATCCAGTCCTCGCCTTGCAATTGGTTAGCTTCCCGGTTTCCTGTTGTGCTGTGCCCCAGAGTGACTCGTTTGGCTTCGTTGCTCTGTTCCTGCTACAGTACCAGCTTGGTTCCTGTCTGCCTGCTATAGTACCTGCTGGGTTCCTGTTTACCTGCTACAGTTCTTGCCTGGTTCCAGTACCCGAGTCTTGCTACAGTTCCTGCCTGGTTCCAGAACCCATACCCAGTTACAGTATTGCTACTGTCCTAGTCTGTTTCCAGTTACCTGTCCTGATCCACAACCCGCCTAAGTCCCAGTGGTTGGGCTCCTACGGGCTCCTCCCGGGGGAGTACCAGCTTCCAGGGTGAAGAGCATCTACGTCCCACCTGAACATCTGCCTTCCGGCCTTCTATTCATTAGAGACATTGACCATCTATTCCCAGTCTCCAGCAGGTCGGCCCAAGGGTCCACTAAACTGAGACTCCCACAACAGAACTATACATTTAATTAATTAATTAATTAATACAGGTTATGCCAAGTTGTATATATTACATCAGTTGAAACCTTTATTAACTTTCAAAAACTTCAGAACTGTATTGCAAACTTTAATTTTCTCAGACCTAGACTACTGTAACTCCTTATTTCTCGGTCTTCCCAGATGCCTCATAAAACCATTACAAATACTACAAAATGCTTCAGCAAGGCTCTTGTTAGGATCCAGGAAATTCGATCACATTATACCCTCACTGATTTCACTGCACTGGCTGCCAGTACAATCCTGAATATATTATAAAGTATTAAAGCAAATATTCAAAATTATTCATTTTAGTAACAGCAGTATGATAGGTGTGACATAACAACCATATACACCGCAGCGAACACTAAGATCCCAAAATAAAGGATTACTAACTTTTCCCATAAAATGAAGCACACACCTGACACATGTTAGAGATTGTGTGTTTTCCAAAGCGGGTCCAAAACTTTGGAATTCTTTACCTGAAATGTTATGTTTGATTCCAGATAGAAAAAGATTTACTAAAAACATGGGTATTCAAAAATGCATACAACCTAACTTAAAACATCAGTATGTCGAGATCTACAATAACAAATAGGACAAGAGTTAGTATTTGATGCATGAGAAACAAATTAATGAGAGATTGTAAGAATCTCAATACAATGCACAGAATATGTGAAATTTATTTTATTTTATTTCTGCATTTCATGTCTTATGCCCTTGATCTTTAATTGATATGTATTTGAACAATTCAATTGACAGATGTTAACGCCTGCTTATGAATACTTCCTAAGTAACCTGTCATTACGGTATATGCTGATTTATACCTATGTATGAAATTATTGTAAACCATTGTGAACTTTACATGGAACGACGGTATATAAAATGTCAAATTAAATAAATAAACTACATATATCTGATTGTTAACACAAGGGACTGCTGAGGTAAGTGGCCTTTAAGCCTTATGTTTGTTTGGAACTAGTCAGAGTTTGGCCTCACTTTGTACTCCTGGCTGTCTCCCAACCCATGGCTGCTCCCAGGTGATCATAATTTAATAGTGCATTTGCTGGCAATCTTTACAGAAAAACAGAACCTGAACTGCAGTGTGATAAATTTTTAGGAATGCTATAAGTGGGGACTACTGAGTTTGCTCACTAGGTGGTGCCAACCACACTGCAGCCAAATGGGTCCACTTCCTTTGCAGCATCACAATACTCCTGGAGAAGACCAAGGGACCCTGTTTGGGCAAGGAGGGCATCCAGCTATACCTCTGGCAAATGACAGGTTACTTCACAGTCTTGGGATAGCCCCAAAATGCTTACAAATCTATGAGCAGGCAGGAACAGGGTAAAAGAATGTTTTGGCTCACCAGACTTCAGGCAGGCACAAGATTGGCAAATATAACAAAGCAGCTACTCCAAGGTTAATGGAGTCAGCTATGCTGAACCAGGAGCTCAGTCTTAAAGCATACTAGTTCATAAGGGTAGTGAACTGAAAGAATTGAAAAGTTCTGCAAAGATAGCAGGAATATCGGCAGGGTAGTCACGCTGCTACCCTGGGAAAAGGTTCTGCAGTCTTTGTACAGAATCTTTTCTCTGCTCGGAACTGCATTATATATTCAGTTCCATAGGATCCAAACATTGATCTTTGATTGGCTGCCACCACTATCTATAGACAAGTGATTTATGGGCTTCTGACATGACTTCAAGGATGTATGTGACTTCAGGATGACTCTCACCGTTGGTATTGAGGCCATCAGCTATCATTGCAGAACAATGTCTACTTCATAGCTGGCTTCATGTCTGGATACAAAGTTGTGGTGAAGCAGTTCATGTATCCAGGTTGTACCAGCAAATTGTGAATAGGAGAACAATGCCAGTTACTTCTTTGTAGGTTCTCACAGTCTGTAAATGTCTTGATGGAGGTTCCACAGTCTTTAAATATTTTCATCACATAGCTGAAGACTCAATCTTGTGTTGCTGAGGCTTGCACTTTGGTTCATTCTGTGCAAGGACTGTAGACTCTGGTTCAGCTGTGCACATCCTTTGAGGGTGATTGGCTTCTTCCCTACAGTCTCATAAGAAGAAACTGTTTTCTACTTCTTTGCTTAGCTTTAGACACATCTAAGAAAACATTCTTCCCAGTGTTGAAAGTATAGCTTCAGAAGCCAACCTCTGTCTGGATCTAAAGCTAGGGTCACAATCAGCATAGCAGACGATGTAAGCTTTTAGCCTATTGTCTTTAAAAATACAGCTAAATCCAAGCTATCATCAGAGATTAGAAATAATTCCATCTGGTCACCTTTAATTTTTTCTTCTTAAAGGGTGGAAGATAATACATTCTAGCAACTGAGGCAACTGAATGAATTAGAACTTTAAAAATTTCAAAAAGAAAACATTTAAACATATCAATAGGCAAAACCATTCTTATCCCCCAAAAATCGATAAACCATAAATTATGGCATCTTACCTAGTTTTCCACCTTACTTCATATCATAAGAACATAAGAATTTGCCATACTGGGTCAGACCGAGGGTCCATCAAGCCCAGTATTCCGCTTCCAACAGTGGCCAATCCAAGGTACAAGCACCTGGCAAGTACCCAAACATTAAAATAGATCCCATCTTAATAATGCTGGTAGTAAGCAGTGGCTATTCCCTAAGTCAACTTGACAAATATTTATTTATTTATTTATTTAACAGCGGTTTATGGACTTCTCCAGGAATTTGTCCAAATCTTTTTTAAACCCAGTGAAGCTGACTGCCTTAACCACATCTTCTGGTAATGAATTCCAGAGCTTAATTGTGCATTGAGCAAAAATAATTTTCTCTGATTTTTTAAATTTGCTACTTGATAATTTCATGAGTGCTCCCTAGTCCTTCTATTATCTGAAACAGTAAACAACCAATTCACTTTTACTCATTCTACTCCTCTTATTACTTTTTAGATCTCCATCATATCCCACCTTAGCTGTCTCATAAGAAGCCATTAACATTTTCTTAATCTTTTTCATTCTTGCAAGGGATGTGCATTCGTTTTAACCAAAATTGCAAAATTAAATGAATAAGGGCCAATTCATTTCCTTTTGGGACCCTGAAATTAATTGAGGGGCTCCCAAATTAAACAAATCTTACTTGTTTAATTCAGTTAAAACTACATCTAGGCCCATAGCCTATGCTCAAGCATGATGTTGATACCTTGGCATAGGACTATGCCAAAACCGGGGTTTCACCTAGGGAATAGGCCAATGCCCAAAGCAGGGGCCACAGTTTAGGCCTGGGCGTAATGTTTGTATCTCGGCCTAGGCATGGGCTGAGGTTGGGGCCTTGGCCAAGACCTGAGGAAAGGCCCAGGCCCCCCTGAAAAGTTACTTATTTGAATTGTAGGGTATCTGAAGCTAGTCTGGAAGCTGGGCACCAATGCCAGGGCCTGGTCTGGAGGCCAGATCTTGATGCCTGTGCCTTGGCAAGGCCCAGGCCTGATGCTGGGGCCTAGCCCAGAGGCCAGGTCCCATTGCCTGGGCCTCAGAATAGGCCTGAAGCCAGGCCCAGGTCTGATGCTGGAGCACTAGACAGTATGTCCCCTTCTTGTCTTTTTTCTTCACAAATAATGGTATCCACTGCTGCATAGCAAAATGCCACCCTCCACTGAGGAGAATGCGCCATAGTTAATTTTCTTTGGCTTGTCCCAGTAGGTACTGTTATTTCTTGAATAAAGAAGACAAGAACCTACTAGCCAGCAGTCTGGCCTTAGGACCAGGGCCTGATCCTGGGCTGAGGTCCTGGTGTTGGGTCCTGGCCTAGTTCTGGGCCAACACCAACTTCCAGCTCTGGCCCTGGCATGGGGCTCTAGTCTAGGTTATGTCCCAAGCATCGGGCCAGAGCCTCTGGGCTGGGCCCTAGCTTTAGGCCTAGGCCTAGGCTGAGGTGTCGCTACCTGGCCGAGGCCGAAGCAAAGACCTCCACATCTGGCTTAAGCTACAGCATTGGACCTAGGCAGAGGGCTCAGGGCCAGGTCTCCAAGCTTTGCCTTACGTAGAGGCTAGGCTGAGGTTTTGGCAATCTACTGCAGCCTCAGCCTGGGCCTAGACCTCACCAGCGGATCCCCACCAGACCGGATAAATGGGGGCCTGGGAGGATCCTGGTCCCGGCATTTTCCCAGTTAGGAGGGATGGGTGGTGGGGACAGGAGGGCTTGGGAGGCCCCATTTTCTTTTTATAATTTATGTTTGATTTATTTTTTTAAATGAAAGAAACAGATTAAACATTAAACAAAATGAAATTTGTGAGGAAAAAACATCTTGAACATGAAACGAAAAATGAAAAAAAGAAATTTACCCCTGCACACACGTTACATAGCTACATAGTAATGGCAGCAGAAAAAGACCAAAATGGTCCATCTAGACTGCCCAGCAAGCTTCCCAAGGCAGTAACTGCTGCTCTGTGCAGGTTACCCTCATGTTTCTGTTAAGGGTAGTAACTGCCGCTCCATGCAGTTTACCCCCAAGCTTTTATATTTATTCCCATCCTCTAGGGATCCACAGTGTTTATCCCATGTCCCTTTGAAATCCTTCACAGTTTTAGTCTTCACCACTTCCTCTGGAAGGGCATTCCAGGCACCACCACCTCTCAGTGAAGAAATACATTCTTGCACACTTTTTTAGATCTGGGTTTCCATTTTTTCCAAACATTTTTCAAAGTTTTCCCAAATATTCTGTTTGCTTATTTGGAGCTTTCTCGTATTTATAGCAGTCTAAATGTTTATTTTCTTATCAACACTAGCTTAAATATTTATGAACAGATAGTTTGAATTCTCATTTCCCTATTTACAAAGATAAAACATGGCTTATTTATCCACAAATTGAAATATTGGATATTTTTAATCATAGAAACTTGAATAAGAATTGCTCTTGGTTAGTTTTCTTGCAGTAGCTTGAATGTTTTCTGTTTTTATACATTCAAATCCTTATCATTGAAGATTAAAATATTTTTTTTTTTGCTTACTTTCAAAGCTTAATGAAATCAGTGTACACCTTGTATTGCTACCTATATAGTTTTGCATTGTAGAATTCCAAGTTTTATGTTCTTATGTCCCCTCCAACCCCAGACCTAGTGCTGCAATTCACATTGCTCTTTATAATGTGTCTTGCGCCTTTGCAAGGAAAAGATGGAATATGAAACAAAATAAATATCGATCTCACAGTAAATCAGGGATGCTCAAACTGGTCCTTGCTCCGCCCCCCCCCCCAACCAGTCAGGTTTTCAGGATATCTCTAATGAATATGCATGAGAAATATTTGAATGCATAGGAGGTAGTGCACGCAAATAAATATCACGCATATTTATTAGAGATATCCTGAAAACCCAGCTGACTATAAGAGGGGGTTTGTGGTGCGGTGGTGGTGGCAAGGACCAGCTGGAATACCTCTGTAGTAAGAGATAGCAGAAACAAAATTAAATGGCCCATCCAGTCTTCCCAGCAAGGTATTTAAGGTTGTAACTTCCACTTTGTGCAAGTTACCCTCATGCTTTATGTTTAGGGTTGTAACTGTCATTCCATGCAAGTTACTCCCCCCCCCCCCCCCTTACACATACACATGCCTTAGATGCACAATACAATCATTTCAATGCAGATTGAGGTTAATCCACTCTTCTGTGCAGGTTCCCCAATGTTTTGTTTCCATTTTCTCTCTCTCCACTCACATCTTTGTCCCTCCCCCCAGCCTTAAAATGCCCAAAACAGAAATTGCAAATTGTGTTATGGGCATATCACACAGCTTAGCACAATTGAAAAAGGTGTAGTTATTTTTGGCATTAAAATTGTGCGATATTGTGCGCTATGGATTCACAAAGTGCAAAGCCAGCCCACTTTTTCAGAACTCCCGTCCCGACTCTTCCCCTTTTAAAAATTTGCATCGCAACATGCATTACAGCACTTATCGCATGCATTAAGATGTTTTTCGCATGCAAAAACGCATTACAGCATGCAGAAATGCCTTAACGCGATTTGATAAATGACCCTATTAAATACTTAAAAGTGGTCTGTCCTAGAACATCAGTTCTGTATGGGGTTCCTAAGGTCCATAAATCATTAGATAGACCCCCATTTAGGCCCATTTTATCAGCCAATGGCTCCATACTACAGCCTCTTGCTTCTTTTTTGGATCTATTCCTGCAAACATATATGAGGACAACACAATCTTACATACAAAATTCATCTCATATGCAGAGGAAACCACAAGATTTCCAGGGAATATCAGAGGACTCCTATCAGCAGTAGAGAGATAGTGAATTCCCTGCAAGGGGCTCTTTTCAAACAAATGGTAATGGAACTCACGAGGGAGGGAGTTCTTCTCTACTTATTGCTCAGAAACGGGGATAGCATCTCAAGTGTCTGGGTGGGGGCCCACTTTAGCACCAGTGATCATCAAACGGTATGGTTTGATATTGCAAATAGCATATGGAGAAGTCACATGAAGACCCAAGTTTTGAACTTCAAAAATATGGAATTTGCTGAAAAGGGAAAATTCCTGCAGATGGAACTTGAAGACTGGGAGAAAATGGGAGAGGTGGAACAACAGTGGGCCAAACTAAAAGGATCAATTACAAAGGCAACTAATCTTTATGTTAGAGAAGTTAACAAAAACAAGAGAAATTACAAACCTATCTGGTTCTCAAAGGAGGTGGCTGATAAAATAAAAATAAAAAGAACAGCATTCAAGAAATATAAAGTATCCCAAAAAGTGGAACCCATGGAAGACTATCTGGTTAAACTGAGAGAGACAAAGAAAGTAATCAGGAAAACAAAAAGTCTAGCAAAAGAAAGGATTGCCAATAAAGTAAAGAGAGGTGAAAAATCTTTTCTTCAGATTCATCAGAGAAAGGAGAAAGGTCCGAAGTGGTATAGTGAAACTGAAAGGTGAAAAGGATCAATGTGTGGAAAGAGACGAAGAAAGGGCAGAAATATTAAACAAATACTTCTGTTCGGTGTTAACTAAGGAAGACCCTGGAGAAGGATTGTTGCTAGTTAACAAGGCTGTGGATGGGGGTGGATCTGACGAAACCCCGTTTAAGGAAGAGAATGTATGGGAAGAGCTAGGAAAACTGAAAGTGGACAAAGCCATGGGGCCTCATAAGATTCATCCTAGGATAGTGAGGGAGCTCAGAGATGTGCTGGTGGGTCCGCTCAGTGACCTGTTCAATAGATCCCTGGAAACAGCGGCAGGAATTTGAATAGAAGGAGACTCAACAAGAATCTTGTCACAAGATAAGTTGATTTTAATATGCAAATAAGAAAATTATATAAAAAATTGACTTAAATGATGACCAATGATTATTATCTGTAGACGCAGTTGAACATTAGACTCAATTCACTCTTTTAAGTGAGTGCCAACAGCGTTGTTGTATATATGATAGTCATCAAATTCTTTAAGTGAAGTTTTCCATATATACAGTTGTGCTCATAGTTTTACATACCCCTGCCAGAATTTCTAAGATGTGTAGCATTTTAAGAAAAGATGAGTGATCAGACAAAACACATCTGTTATTTTTAATGTGTTTCAAAATGAACTATTTTATGCATCTCAGAATAGTAAAATCATTAAACAAACCATAGCAATAAGGGAAATAATAGAATGGTCCTATTCCAAAGTTTGCATACCCTTAGTTCTTAAAATTGTGTATTGCCCCCTTTTGCATCAATTATGGTTTGCCATCTTTTGTAATAATTGTGAAAGAGGCTACCTTTCTTTTCGCATGTCGTAAAGCTGCCCATTCCTCTTGGCAAAAAGCCTCCAGATTCTGTAAATTCTTTGGTTGTCTAGCATGAAGTTCTCCCCAAAGTGGCTCAATGATAGTGAGGTCAGGAGACTGTGATGGCTAATCTAGAACCTTCACTTTCTTCTGCTGAGGCAATTAAGGGTCAGCTTGGCCTTAAGTTTTGGATCATTGTCAAATTGCAAAGTCCAAGTGTGCCCTGTGTACACCTTCCTGGCAAATGAATGCAAATTCTCCTCTAACATTTTCTGATAAGATGCTGTATTCATCCTACCATCAATTTTTACTAAATTTCCTGTGCCGCTGTAGTTCACCCCACAACCCAAAAAAAAAAAAAAACAGCAGAGATCCACCTCTATGATTCATAGTAGGGATAGTGTTGACTCCTCTGCAAACAGTGTTTATGTTTGTGACCATAAAGTTCGATTTTGGTCTCATCACTACAAATTATTTTGTTACAAAGGTTTTGAGGCTTCTCTAGCTTCTGTTTGGCATATTGTAAGTGGGCTGTTTTGTGGCATTGGTGCAGCAATGGCTTTTTTTTCTGGTAGCTCTACCATTTTTGTTCAAGTATCTCCTTATTGTGCGTGCTGAAACACCCACACCATTTTGTTTCAGAGAAGCCTGTATTTCAGAAATTGCTTGTGAGTTTTTGTTTGCATCCCAAAAATTCTTTTGGCAGTTGTGTTTGAAATGTTTCTTGGACTGGCTTGCTATTAACTGAACCCATAATTTTCCACTTCTTGATCAGCATTTGAACAGTATTGATTGGAATTTTCAAATCTTTTGATATCTTTTATATACTTTTCCTGATTTATAAAGTTGAACTACTTTTGCTCACAGATTCTTTGACAGTTCTTTCGATTTCCCCATGCTTCAGTAATCATCAAAGGCAGTAATCATCAAAGGCAATGCAGCCCTGGTTTCCCAAGAGCTAAGAAACTTATTGACTATACACAAGGCACAGGCATGGATACCTATTCTTCATTGCCATCTTAACCTGTGTGTGTCAACTTGAGTGTATATTATCAGCCCAAACATGCAAGGGTATGTAAACTTTTGGATAGGACCATTTTATTCATCCAACTGGCTAAAAGACAGGAAACAGAGAGTAGGATTAAATGGGCAATTTTCTCAGTGGAAGGGAGTGGACAGTGGAGTGCCTCAGGGATCTGTATTGGGACCCTTACTGTTCAATATATTTATAAATGATCTGGAAAGAAATACGACGAGTGAGATAATCAAATTTGCAGATGACACAAAATTGTGCAGAGTAGTTAAATCACAAGCAGATTGTGATAAATTGCAGGAAGACCTTGTGAGACTGGAAAATTGGGCATCCAAATGGCAGATGAAATTTAATGTGGATAAGTGCAAGGTGATGCATAAGGGAAAAATAACCCATGCTATAATTACACGATGTTGGGTTCCATATTAGGTGCTACAACCCAAGAAAGAGATCTAGGTGTCATAGTGGATAACACATTGAAATCGTCAGTTCAATGTGCTGCGGCAGTCAAAAAAGCAAACAGAATGTTGGGAATTATTAGAAAAGGAATGATGAATAAAACGGAAAATGTCATAATGCCTCTGTATCGCTCCATGGTGAGACCGCACCTTGAATACTGTGTACAATTCTGGTCGCCGCATCTCAAAAAAGATATAATTGCGATGGAGAAGGTACAGAGAAGGGCTACCAAAATGATAAGGGGAATGGAACAACTCCCCTATGAGGAAAGACTAAAGAGGTTAGGACTTTTCAGCTTGGAGAAGAGAAGGCTGAGGGGGGATATGATAGAGGTGTTTAAAATCATGAGAGGTCTAGAACGGGTAGATGTGAATCGGTTATTTACTCTTTCGGATAGTAGAAGGACTAGGGGACACTCCATGAAGTTAGCATGGGGCACATTTAAAACTAATCGGAGAAAGTTCTTTTTTACTCAACGCACAATTAAACTCTGGAATTTGTTGCCAGAGAATGTGGTTCGTGCAGTTAGTATAGCTGTGTTTAAAAAAGGATTGGATAAGTTCTTGGAGGAGAAGTCCATTACCTGCTATTAAGTTCACTTAGAGAATAGCCACTGCCATTAGCAATGGTTACATGGAATAGACTTAGTTTTTGGGTACTTGCCAGGTTCTTATGGCCTGGATTGGCCACTGTTGGAAACAGGATGCTGGGCTTGATGGACCCTTGGTCTGACCCAGTATGGCATTTTCTTATGTTCTTATGTTCTTATGTTCTTATGTTTACTTGAGTTCTAATTGCATCATCTGAGTTTTGTAAGAGAGAATGCAAATTAGAACTATCGATAGGTGCCACTATATCTAAAAGCCTTCCATTGGGTTTGTAACCAACTTCTTATCAGGAAAATAAAAACACTTTGAGAGTCCAAACATTTGCTGAGAAGAAAACTGCAAAACATTCACAAAATACTTATTAAGAAGTTCTTCAGGAGATAACCATTTCGTCTTTGGGAAGTTTAAGAAACAGAAATTTTCAACTCTCATCCTATTTTCCAGAGATTTACCCTTATGAAATAACAGCAACCTATCCTTAATAACTCCATATACCATAGATTGCATATTAGACACATGTGTTGACAATGCAGTATGGAAATTATCTAATTTCATTATCTTATTGTCTAATTATGTCAATTTTAAAGAAACTCTGGCTGAAAAAGAACATAACTATGATACCAAGCCAGCTAAGGAGATCTCTGTACATGATACTAGATGTCTTTCAAAGTTATATCATCCGTTCAGCTGGTAAACCTCCTTCCCATATAGCACCTACCCCAACTGGTGGTGTAACGGGGTCTGGAACTAAAACCCTTACATTATTATGGTTTAGTTCTTTAGCTGGCAGATTTATGTTACAATCTTGACTCACTGAGATTTGTACTGGAGACGCAGCTAACATTCCCAATAAGGTTAACCATGGAATTGTAGCATTCTCCCTTCTCTCAGTGGATATGGGTAATGAAGGAGGAGCTTGATCGCTAGTACTCAAATTTGTATCACTGCCCTCACTTGAATCATTATTCTGGTCACAAGAAAGATGTTTAAAATGGTGATCAAGGGGGGCCTTTAACTTCCATCAAGATTTTAGGGAATACACAGATATTTCCTTTGTATTTTTTCTCCATGGCTCACAGCCCTCAAAAAAGTGCCAAAGGGGCAGGCCCCTTTGGTGTGTGGCTTTGCCAGTGTGCTGCTGCAAGCAGGAAGAAATAGGCAGCCTTGATGACATCAGTGCCATTGCATGGCAAGCTATGGTCTCAGCCCCTGTTGTGGGTCATTTCAGGCAGGAAGTTCCAGTGCCTCTTTCAAGACCATCACCTTGTTCCGCTGCAGGCAGGAAGAAATAAGCAGCATTGATGACATCAGCACCACTGCATGGGAGGCTGTGATCAAAGCCCCTGTCAGAGTCGGCTCAGGCAGGAAGCTTCAGTGTCTCTTTCAAGACCCTCCTGCAATTGATAACATTTTGGAGTAAATCATCAATTTTCTATCTACTGCATAGTTATCATCAAGAAAAGTACAAGTGCCCATATTAGATACATTTTTGTATCAAGAAAATTGTTAAATTGGGAGATGATCCAAGATGGTAATTTAGGAGAGGCTGTTCTTGCTGGGATTTCCATGATTGTGATATGTTTTTTCCTTTAAAAACCTATTTTCACCTGTCAGTGGAAAAGATGGACTAGGACTTACCTGGCAGCTTCTAGGCAGCCCATGACATTGGGCCTAATGCATTGGGAGCAAGTTGGTTCTGGAGGAAGACTTTTGGAGAGTTTGAGGGGGAGAGCTTTGACCTCATCTGCCCTTGATTTGAGCATTTCACTTAGCCCAGACCTGATGGAGCCTCCATTAGACCCAGCCAGAAAACTGATCACATGTGCTGATTCCAGCCCAACATGGACCAATGACATCACTAAGATGACAGTGGCAGAAAGAACCATTTGTGGGAGACCAGAGAGAGATTCTACCAGTGGCAGTTGTCAGGATGCTGAAAGGATAGTTAGCCAATCTAGACTAAGTAGGCTGACAAGTGGAGGGCTACTTTTTTCACTCTCTATACCAGAATGATATGGAGATATTGACTGGTCATGAATCTCAACAAAACTGGCAAAAGGAGTTTAGGAGATAGGCCTCTGAAATGTACACAAGAAGACATATGGAAAGTGATTCTGGGGCTGAGAGAATTCCTCACAGGCCAGATATTTTTATTAACTGGAATAATACAAAACACTGAGAATAAACTTAGTTTGCATGAGTAGGGAAGTCAACATCTAAACTTTGCAAAATAGTATTGTAGCTTCAGAGCACCTCCATATCCTGCCAGAAACAGAATAAAATTGAGACAGAAAAATCAGATGAAAGTATAAATAGATAGCCTCTGATTTTTGTTTGGTCTCAGTCTAGTGGTAGGAGAAAAATATTCTGTAGTGTGGGCTATCCTAGGTGACATATCTGAGAAATGTATATTTTAGCCCAAATGTGGTAATGTGTCTCCAAATACAGGACCACTGGTCACTACCCAGTTTTGAAGGACACATTTAAGACAGTAATTGTATCAGCTACTCAAATTCCTTTACTGAGTTTGAGAATTTTCAGAGTAAAACATCAAATTTTAGCTTTCTACCACACAATTGCCATCAAAGCAAGAACACATGCATATATTAGACATACTTTTCTGCGTGCATCAAATCAAGAAAGCTGTCAACTCATAAAATCTTATGGACTTTCTATTGTAGAACTTTCAGAAATCCAATTAGCAGATGGGAAAATGTACCCATTGTCACCATATTCTCCAAAAAGAATTTATTCTTTTTATTATTTATTATTTATCCTAACTCCTCAGATAATATTGTTTCCTGTTTAATCTGAATCCATTACAACTTTTGTGTTTAAGTTATTGCCCTTCTTGGGCCTTCTATTCTTCTTACTTCTAAGCTGTAAAGCCTCCAAGTTTATAGTCCTTGTTTAATGTAACTTACTGCTCTCTTCTGAGTATTTTGTACTGTTCCATTTCTGTTACAAGTTTTTCTCTATCCCCCGTTCGATGTAAACCGATCTGATATGGTATTTAACCATGAAGTTCGGTATAGAAAAATGCTAAATAAATAAAATAAATAAATAAAATTCACTCATTCTTAAACATTTCAGCAAGGCCCATTCCCACTACAGATGCCGCAAAATGTATTTCAAATAGCTCTGGAAAGCTAGTCATCTAAATTACATTGTTATTTTATTTCTGTAAAGGCCCGGCTCTTTTTCAAAGTCACCTTTTATCACCAACCATTCAGATTGATAACATATTGTAAAATGAATAATGTTACTGGAACTGTGTGACAACAGAAAATTCCTACAGTTTTATCAAAAGAAAGAATAATTCTGTCTTTCTTATCTTTAGTCATTACATACAGTATCTAATAGGTTTTTTATTAAACGTTTTATCTTTTTTAGAGATAAACAACAATTTATATTCTAGAAGAGCTAATACATGGACAAATGTGTCCAAGGGCATGGTTATCATTTTTGGTAAACATCTAAAAATAAATGACATTTGGAATTCCTGAACCAATCAGTCTAGATACTAAAAATAGCTACTTTCACATAAAAATTATTACAGCTCACTTATTTGGGTCATACTAAAATTGAAATGGACATCATATACAAAATACACTAACTTTTGAACTTTGCATGATCTTAGTAAATAGTTCAATCAATCAGAGAGCAAAACCACAATCCCAAAAAATAAGAGAGAGTGGCAAAATAAACACATTTAAAAAAATGACAGCAATAAAGACTTAAAAGCATCAATCCCAAAAGTTATGAAAATGTGCAGATATCAGAACAACTAAGGCCTGGGCGAAAACATGTCCTGTAAGGCCCTAAGATATCAAACATCTAACTCCACAGACTGTATTTATTTTTCTAATTTTGACAGTTTGCAGTATACATCAAAATAGATCCATTAAAATACAATCCAAAGTTTCAGAAAACATACATATGTCATGGGCATGTACATTATTTTCAATTTAATTTGTACATTTTACTGGGGAAAACAAGGTGTGGGTTAGGGACATTCTAGGGCAGGGTTCAGAAGTATGCTCAGTAGTTATTTTGTAAGCCATATACATGTATACATTACTGAAATTATTTGTACACTTTTCACTTGTTAATTGGTTTGTTCAAGTGAAATTGGACTTGTTTGTCTGCAGTTTTTGGGTGAGAGGTCTGGCCGACTTGGTGGAGGTTAAGGGTGACGTTCTAGAGGATCTAGATGAACTGGAGATGGACTGGGTGAATGAACTGTTGATTTCAAGTATGCGCTCAAGTAACTACTTTTAAAATGGTATAAGTGCATAATTTATAAAATGCCTGCCTCTGCATATAAATTGGGGTTATTGCTGGCATGTACCTTCTATAATCTTTTACACACTTAAATATGCACTTGTATGTGTTATATTTGGTAGTCCCCGGGCTTCCCCCACAAATCGCCACACTTACCTCAAGCCTTGAGCCACCATTTCGGACCCCTGTTGCCACTGAAGATTTCCAGCACAGATGCGCAGCAGACCGTCGCATTCCAACAGGCAAACATGTCATAAGAGGAGATGCAGCCGGCTTCACACATGACTTCCCCTAGGCACACGAGCGCCCAACGTGCACAAATTTAAAGGATCCACTGTTGGAAATTCCCCACGCTGTCCTCAAAGGACATCACAAGCATTGGGCCATTAAATGCCCTGTTTCTCTGCAAATCACACCTTGGCAACAGGTCTCCTACAGGTGTTGTAGTGTGAGTTGCCCCAGTGTTCCCTGCCTGTGTTCCTGTCTTCAGCTCCTGGTCTTCGTTCCTGACTTTAGTTCCTGATCTTCATTCCTATCTTCTGTTCCAGCGTCTTGTTCCCTGGTTTGTGTGGTCTTCATCTTGTCCATCAGTTCCTGTGGTAAGTCTTCAATTCTTCAGTCCTCCTGTGTGCCTTGCCTCCTGTGTTACTCCTCGTCTTCCTGCCTTACCTATCCGTCCCGCCTTTGTTGGACAGATACCAGGTTTTGATCTCGGCTTGCTTCCTGGACTCCTCTTGAACTCTGCCTGCCACTGATCACTGCCTGACTGCTGGACCTTCCTTGAATACCGCCAGCCCTGACCCGTGATTGTCTTGACTTCTCCTGCACACCTTAATTTTCTGCTACAGATTTTCAGAACTTCAGTAGAGGCCCCTACCTAAGACCTGCCGGTCTCGGCACCTAAAGGCTCAACCCAAGGGGAACGTGAGCTGGTATGGGCGAAGCTCCAGTTAGGCCTCTCCCTCTTCTGACTCTGCCAGCCGATGATGGGGACCTGCAGGTTCCACTCTGCAGGCTGCGCCAACTCCTCCTTGGTCCAAGGGTCAACTCCCACAACAGTATGTTTATAAACTGTGCAGCACCTGACGCACAGTTTATAAAATGCTAGAATTAATCTTTGATCGTCCACTTACACTGTGAACTGCCAAACGCAACACGTACACATGCACATTTTAAGTGTGTAAAAGATTATAACATGTTTTGTATCACTCAATAATCCCAATTTATATGCAGAGGCAGGTATTTTATAAAGTTTGGGCATATACCCTTTTCAAAATACTTGTACAGCAGATAGTTTTGAAAGTTAGGCTCACTGGAGTAAATTTTCAAAAGAGTTTCATGTGTAAAAAACACATATTTGGCCGAATTTTAAAACGGCCACGCGCAAAAAAATGGGGGTTACTTGCATGGCCAGGGCCTTGCGCACCCGTGCACAATTTCAAAGGGGCTTGGCCACGCGCGTAACCCCCATTACATGCAGAAGTGCCAGGCCCAGAAAAAGGAATGGTCCAGAGGGCGGAGAATGGCCGGGCGGGAGGTAGCCGGTACAGTGGCCATTTTCTGCTGTGCAGGGGAAGCTCATGCTGGCAGCCTGCCAGTGCACACAAGTTGCTACTGATCCTGAAGAGAAGCAAAAGGTAAAATAAAAGATTTGGGGTTAGATAGGATAGCGATAGGGGGCAGGGAGGAGAGGGGAAGAGGTAGGAAGTTCAGTTAGATGGGTTGAAAAGTTCCCTTCCAGTCCGCTCCTTAATTGGAGCGGACTGGGAGGGAACTGGGAGAGGCCTGATCTCGTCGCCATGCGTATTTTTACAAAATTAGGCCCTGCTGCATGCACTGCCCGCACATGCCCTTTACACTAGCTAGCCTAAGATTGTGTTTGGGAATTGTGGAGCTAGTTACATGCTTAAAGAAGTTAAGGCAGCCCCTTGAAATATAGCTGGCCTGTTGTGTTTTATTAATTGAAATGCTGATGTTTCGACACTGTAAATAAAAGCACTTAAAGAAGAAAGCCTTGACCACTCATGTTTTGTGCCACATATGATTTCAGAAGTGGAATTTTCTGAGCTAAGCAGTGCACAGCCAGAAATCTACACCTTAAGAAGAAATGAAGTGTTTGTAACTGTGTTAAAGCTTGTGTTACAGAAAATTCTGAGATAATTTTTTTTTCTGTGTAAGAGAGTCTGGATTTAAGCAGAGCACAGGCCAGGCAAGCAGTGAAGCAGCACAGAGTAATGCTCAAACCAGATAAAAAAGAAGATAATTTCCCAGGGGCCTAGAAGTAGTAGTAAATCAAAAGATTTAAATGTTTTCTGGGCTAAAGGGAGCAGCCGTATCTGCATAGTCAGGTGACCAGTGAATGAGATAGAGCTAAACAGGCAGATGTTTATTTTGTTTATGGAGGAAAAAAAAGAAAGGACAAACTAATCAGGGTGTAGCTGGAAGCAAGAGATCCTTGTCTGTGCAAGAAGATGACTGAGTTGGAAATATTTATTTATTTATTTATTTGGCATTTTTTATATACCGACAACTGTTTGCACATCGTATCATTTTACAATTAACTTAGAACTAATAGTCGAGGCCTTTACATGGAACGGTAACTATAGTTAACAGAAAACACGAAACAATTACCAAAAGAGGAAAACTAGTTTACAAAAATTTACAAGAAATAATCAGAGAGCAAAGTCACAAAGATTTCAGCTAACAATCATGTGGAGGGATTGGTGGACGGGTAGGCTTGTAGAAAGAGCCATGTTTTTAGTTTCTTTTTGAATTTAGGGGTGGATGTCTCTGTGCGCAGATCAGGGGGGAGGGAGTTCCAAAGGGTGGGGCCGGTGAGGGAAAAGGCTCTCTTCATTGTGGAGATCAGTTTGTAGGGTTTAATAGAGGGTGTGTAGGGTTTAATAGAGGGAAGAAAGGCAATTTCAAGAGAGCTTTAGCAGGGGCAGATTTCCTGGGATGGTATTTTGAGGAAACTAGAGCCGCACTGGCTTTCATAAATTGAAACGTAGTAAAAGTAAGACCAGAGCAGGTCTCAGTGCATTCAGAAGCAGAGGAAGCACTGCAGTCCTGTGAGTCACCTGACTAGGGCTATTCTATCTGGGAACATGAAAACCCAGATGTACAAGAGAAAGTGAAAGGTGCTATTGAGAGGTCTTGCAAAATGTCACAGGAACCAGTGATGGCTATGACTAACCAGGATTTTTCAAGAGAATGGCCTGAGGAGGGTGCTACTGGGAGACCTGGTGAAACACCAATGGTGGCAGTGACTACAGCAGTAGAACAGATGGTAGAAGTGTACCCAGAAGTCAAGAACAGGCACAGTGGAAGACAAGAGATGAGTATGGAAATCCGGTGAATTAATTCACAGTAACCAGGACTCACGTGCAAGGGTGTAGGAATCTCCTTGAAAAGTGGAAAGAGACAGGTCAGCTTTTATGGAAGCAATTTAAAAAGACCTGAGGGAGGCAGCATGGAGTGGCCTGATGCAAGCATTTTAAAGAGGTCTGAAGATGACATGATAAAGACCAAGGAAGATAAAGAATGAATAGAGCAAGAATGTTCAGAAAGTCCTGAGGGAGAACATAGACTATTTCTAAGGAAATAGCAGCTAGGGATGTGCAGAGCAAAAGTTTAAGTTCATATGTCCATATGTCCAAAGGGGGTCCCATTTGCGGTCAATATGGACATAAACAGAATTCAATGAGTTGAGTATATGTCCATATGTGCAAATAAAATTTATTTTTTTTTATTCTTTATTTATTCATTTTTTAACATAAACAAAAATCATATTGCTTATTAGAAATACAGTGTGTACTTAATCAGAATGACAATATATAATTTCCTCCTTATCTCCATTTTGAAGGAAAAAAGCAAAAATCTTCAGTCCATCTCCTTCCAGGATAATTAAATTATACAAAATGGTGAAAGGGAAGAATATAATCAGTATAACCAATTTTCTTTGTTAAGACCCACTCCCAGCAGATGATAAGGTTTATCAGGGAGGTAGGAATACATGTAATCTTTTAAAGAGGAGACTTAAAGTAATATTAATACATTATTGGTGCACGCAACAGCAGCATCATTTTCACTGATTAAGTATGTTCGGTTTCCTCGCTTCTATGAACTCTTTTAACTGATCAACTACGAAAAATACAAAGCGTTCACTCCCTTTCATTAGAAAACATTTACAAGGAAATAATATCTTCACACTATAGCCCAGACCTCTAGCTTCTTGTCTGAGGTTTAAAAAACCCCGACGTCTAGCTTGGGTGGCTGGAGCTAAGTCAGGAAAAACCTTAAATGCTGCTTCATGAAAAACCACAGGATATTTCCCAAAATATTTTTTCATAACGGAACTTATATCTTTAACAGATATAAAGGATACTAAGAGTGTCCCTCTACTTATTACGTCCAGTGTCGAGTCTTCCAGAAACCCTGTCAAGTTTCCACCAAAGGGAACATTCGGGGTATTCCCTGGGCGAGTTGAGGCAGGAAGGAAAAAACAGGTGTTTATAGATGGTAAATTTGCCTCATCAAAATCCAGTTTTTCATGAAGAAACTTCTTAAGGGTAGTATAGGGTATTTCCCCAACTACCTTAGGGAAATTGATAAACCGTAAGTTCAGGTGCCTGGATTTATTTTCAATGAATTCCATTCGCCGTGATAAAATTTGGCTATCTTTTATTGCGGCAATCTTATATTGTGAGAACTGTTTCCCTTCCTTTTCCAAGGTAGTTACTTTCTCTTTTAACCCATCCACTTGTAATTGTAAAGCAGCAGTTTTTTGAGCGCTCTGTTCATTTGAAGTATCCATTTTGCCATCTAAGGAGTTTATAGCGGAGGCCATCCCGGCCATAAAGT
This sequence comes from Rhinatrema bivittatum, assembly GCF_901001135.1. Taxonomy (NCBI): domain Eukaryota; kingdom Metazoa; phylum Chordata; class Amphibia; order Gymnophiona; family Rhinatrematidae; genus Rhinatrema; species Rhinatrema bivittatum. The sequence goes on along the minus strand of NC_042620.1, from coordinate 132,627,972 downwards.
CCCAGAGGGAGTCTAAAGTTACCTGTGCAGGCCGTGCTGGAATGGCGATCAGGTCTTTCCTCATGGTGATCTCCACAGGAGTGCTTCCTCCCAGATCAATTCTGGGGTCTGTTACTCCTTCCGTTCTCTCTCTCCGTACTTCCACCGGACTTGAGGTGTAAATTCCGGTTACTTCACCTTGAGGGATTCCTGAAATAGCTTCTGGGTTCATCTCCTCCGTTAGCCCCTGCACAGGCTTTGCCCTCTGCTCCGGGCTTAGAGACACCTCCCCCGCCGACGCGTACGGCCCCTCCTCGCACTCGCGTACATCGGGCTCCTCAGTTCTCTGTTGCGACGCTGCTGGACACAAAAAGCCGGTAATCTCCGTCTGAGTTGAAGTGGATGGGATTTGTTCGGGCGGGTAAGTCCGGACTTTTCCCTTCCTTTTGGCAGGCATTTTAGGAAATAAAATTCACAAACGCCGGAGATCTCCCGCTTAGGTCTTGATGCGTGCGGCCATCTTGGTTCCCAGGGTCCTTCGCAAATAAAAATTTAAACCCCTCACCCTCCTTAATCCCCCCCCCCAAGACTTACCACAACTCCCTGGTGGTCCAGCGGGGTCAGGACGCCATTTCTGACCAACTTTGCAAGGAGCACGTGACGTCGGCGTCACGTTGGAGTGACGCGGCGTCACGTGATTCCCTGCGGGTTCGCGCCGGAACGCTTGTTCGGCCCAAAAGGAACTTTTGGCCAGCTTGGGGGGGCCTCCTGACCCCCCCAAGCTGGCCAAAAGTTCCTTTTGGGCCGAACGAGGGTGCCGGAGGGAACTCGCGGGGAATCACGTGACGCCGCGTCACTGCGACGTGGCGCCGACGTCACGTGATTCCCCGTGGGGTCGCTTCTGGGATCCTCGTTCGGCCCAAAAGGAACTTTTGGCCAGCTTGGGGGTGTCACGAGGCCCCCCCAAGCTGGCCAAAAGTTCCTTTTGGGCCGAACAAGCGTTCCGGCGTGAACCCGCAGGGAATCACGTGACGTCGGCGTGACGCGGCGTCACGTGATTCCCCGCGAGTTCCCTCCGGCACCCTCGTTCGGCCCAAAAGGAACTTTTGGCCAGCTTGGGGGGGCCTCCTGACCCCCCCAAGCTGGCCAATAGTTCCTTTTGGGCCTCCTGACCCCCCCAAGCTGGCCAATAGTTCCTTTTGGGCCGAACGAGGGTGCCAGAGGGAACTCGCGGGGAATCACGTGACGCCGCGTCACTCTGACGTGGCGCCGACGTCACGTGCTCCTCGGAAAGGCTTTCAGAAATGGCGTCCTCACTCCTCGCTGGATCACCAGGGAGTTGTGGTAAGTCTTTGGGGGGGGATTAAGGAAGGTGAGGGGTTTAAATTTTTATTTGGATCAACAATCGTGATTTCCAACTTATCCAACATAGCTATGTTGGATAAGTTGGAAATCCGATCGTTTATGTCTTATCACTTTTTTAAGTTAAAAAAAAAAAAATAAGTAGCGTTTTACATTTATGTTCAATACGAATGCACACCCCTAGTAGCAGCACCCAAAAGAGTACAAGAGAATCCTTGTAGAAAGGGTTCCATAAAGGATGTGCACTGAGGAGGAGGACTGGAACTCAGAGCTTCAGATGGACTCATGTAAAGTAGTATAGGAGGGCTCTGGATACTAGACCTGGGCCAAGGTCCAGTCCCTCTCTGGGACTATCTATAAACTCAGTTTTTTTTAGGCTGTTTTCAAATCTTTCCCATAGTGTCTTGTTTGTCATTATGCTTGTTTTGACTAGATTGTAAGCTCCATGTGCAGGAATTGTCTTTTATGTGTATCTGTTCAGTGCTGTTTTTGTATGGTAGGGCATTAAAAATAAAAAAAGGTACTACTAATTTTTAGGGGTATGCAGAGTAAAAAAAAATCATTTTGACTCATTCATTCATTTTGTAGGCCACAGTCATTCCTTAAGTTTGTCTCAAACAAAAAATACATTGTTTGTTCTTTCCAATTGTTTTTTTTTTTGTTTTACATTGAGGTCAATGAGGGAAAGAACCCATTGGCCACATTGACTTTACTATAAAGAAATAAATGGGCCATGGTAAATAAGTTAGATTGTTTATATGCAAATATCTCTTATAAAATAGCAACTTCCACATGCATGTCTGATTCTACCCCAGAATGCCCCTAGTCCACCCCATTTTTTGCAACAGTAAGGGTCAGATTTTTAAATCACCTAAGCACGCAAAACCTGGGGTTTTACGCGTGTAGATGGGCCTTAGATGCGCTGGGCCAATTTTCAAAGGCCCAGCCATGCGCATAACCCCCAGGATACATGGTGGCCCGGGGGTGGGGCGAGGCGGGGCTAGAACCGCTCAGCACAGCGGCCATATTCCGCCGTGCTGGTGGATCGCGTGCCGGCAGGGTGCCGGTGCACGCAACATGCTCCTGCTCAGAAGCAGGAGCAAAAGGTGAGTTAATGATTTTGGGAGGGTTTAGGATAAGGATAGGGGGAGGGCAGGATAGGGGAAGGGGATGTCAGGCTAGAGATTGGGAGGGAACTGGGGAAGACCCCAATGCGTCGCTGCATGTAAATGCAAAAATCTCCCCCCCCTTGTGCGCGCTGACTTGGCATTTTATAACATGTGCGCGCCGGCGAGCACATGCTATAAAATTGTGCGTTCATGTGTGCGCGCCGGGTAGCGCGTGGACATGGTCGTGCATGCGCACTGTTTTAAAAATCTACCCCTAAATGTGCACACAAAACTGAAAACGCGCATGTACTTTTGATGTTTATAAAATAGCATGGAAAGGTCAATTTTAAAAGCCCTACGTGTGGCAAAGCTGGGAGATAGACATGTGTCTCAGGCTGGCACACGCCTCATGGATTTTAAAAAGCAGCCGAGTATGCGAGTATCAACCGGTACGTGCAGAAATCAAAAAGGCAAAAAAGTGGTGGGGCTTGGGTGGTGCATGGGAGGGGCCTGGGCAAGACAAGGATGGGACATGGGTGGTTCAAGTCTGTAACATGAAGTCTACACATATTTATGTGCACAAGTGTGTGCCGGGGTCCGGTAACTTTACTTCTGCTATTGATGCCATATATGCTTTAAAATAAAAAAATCAGGGCTAGTCAGCGGGGTTTGAAGGGTTGGAGCTAATAGGGTAAAAGGGAGGCTATCTAGCTAGGGGGGTTAGGAAGTCCTATCCTTTATTGGGGAGAAGTGGGAATGAACAGGGGAAATGGGTATTTGCGTTGGCATGCATGCCTAGGAAAATCCCCTCACTTATGCAGTAGAGGCGGCATTTGTGCACACAAGTGCACGTCCATATAAAATTGTGCTCACATGTACATGCACACTGCTGATTTTATAGCATACATGCATATACGCGTGCATGGTATAAAATAGCTGCGTTCACTGGCGCAAGCCGGCATATGCACGTATATGTATGCCAGTGCACTGTTTAAAGATACTGTCTATATGAATACAAGTTAGATATGAACATATATGTTAATTTTCCATATGTAACCCCTTTGAAACTTTGCTCAAAAGCTTGCAACAAGATGACGTGTGGCTTCAAAATTGAGAGAGTGTTACGCACCCCGCCCACAGCCGAACCGCACCCAGGCCTGTTCACCTTCATGGTACCACAGCGGGTCCCGGGACGACCTCCCTCGCGGTAGTTCCCAGCCCTGCCAGGCCCCGGCGTCCTGCAGCGGCGGTCTAACAGACTGATAACTCCGCCCTCCTGGCGGGGTGATCGACAACAGATTGCTAACTCTGCCCTCCTGGCGGTGTGATCGATAACAAGATCTTGGTATCATCTGCAAATAGACATACTTTACCTTCAATCCCTTCTGCAATATCACTCACAAAGATATTGAATAGAACTGGGCCCACCAGTCTCTGTGGCACTCCACTTAACACAGCTCTCTCTCTTCAGATTAGGTTCCAATCCATTTACCATCACATGCTGTCTCCTAAAAGTCAATTAGCTTGTAATCCATTTCATCACTTTGGCGCTCACTCCAAAGCTTCTCATTTTATTCATAAGCCTCCTATGCAGGACCGCATCAAAAGCTTTGCTGAAATCCAAGTAGATCACACGAGCAGTCTTCCTCGATCCAATTCTCTAGTCACCCAATCAAAAAAATCAATCAGATTCTCCTGGTGAATCCATGCTGCCTCGGGTACAGCAACCCACCAGATTGTAGATAGTTCATTATCCTTTCCTTCAACAGCATATCCATTAATTTTCTAACCACTGATATGAAGCTAACTGGCCTGTAGTTTCCAGCCTCCTCTCTGCTACCACTCTTGTGAAGTGGGACCACTACTGATCTTCTTCAATCCCACGGCACCACTCCTGTTTCCAGGGATGTATTGAAAAGGTCCTTCAGCGGACCCTCCAGCACATCTCTGAGCTCCCTCAGTATCCTGGGATGTATCTCATCCGGCCCCATCGCCTTGTTCACTTTCAGTTTTTCATAGCTTTTCCCATACATTCTGTTCTGTAAATGGAGTTTCATCTACACCATTGTCTAAAAGCAATGGTCCTTCTCCAGGGACTTCTTTAGTGAACACCACTAAAGTATTTGCTTAATATTTCAGCCATTTCTTCATCTCTCTCAACACACATTGTTTCTTGTCTCCTTTCAATTTCACCGTAACTCTACGGACCTTCCTTCTTTCTCTGTTATATCTGAAAAATGTTTTGTCAGCTCACTTTACCTCTTTGGGAATCCTTTCTTCTGCTTGACCTTTTGCTTTCCTGATTTTCTTCTTCGTGTCCCTCAGTTTCACCAGGTATTCTTCCCTGCATTCCACTTTTTGGGATCCTTTATACTTCTTGAACGCTGTTCTTTTTGCTTTTATTTTTTCAGTCACTTCCTTTGAGAACCAGATCAGTTTCTTTTTCCTCTTACTTTTGTTTACTTTACTAACATATAAATGTATTGCCTTTGAAATAGCTCCTTTCAATTGGGCCCACTGTTGTTCCACCGCATGCATTTTCTCGCAGGCTTCCAGCTCTTCCTCTAGGAATATTCCCATTTTGACAATTCTGTATTTGTGAAATTCAAAACTCGGGTCTTTGTGTATCTTCTCTGATTCCTGTTTGCAATATCAAACCATACAGTCTGATGGTTACTGGTGCTCAGCTGGGTTCCTACTCGGACATTTGAGACATTATCCCTATTTGAGAGTACCAGGTCAAGTATCATACCCTCCCTCGTGGGTTCAATTGCCATTTGTTTGAACAGAGCCCCTTGAAAAGCATCCACTATCTCTCCACTTCTTGTAGATTCTGCAGATGGGATGCTCCAATACACATCCGGCAGATTAAAATCTCCAACTAGCAACACTTCTCCCTTCTTTCCCACCTTTTGGATGTCTTTAACCAGATCTCTGTCCAGTTCTTCTGTTTGAGTCAGAGGCCTGTAGACCACACTGATGTAAATGGAAGCACCATCTTCTTTTTTTAGGATAGCCCATAATGCTTCTTCCAAAGATAATGTTTTGCCATAAAACATATGGATCTAGTTTAAAATGGAAAAAAAATGATATTTTCCTATTAAGATTATGAATCAATTCTGGAATTTAAAAAAATGAAACATAAAAGAAATAAAGCAAAAGAAAACATAAAACACAGAATTTTTGGAAGAAAAGGGTGATTTATTACAACTTTCAGAACAGAGAACGGGATGGGTGGGGAGGGAGGGTGGAGGACAGCAGTGAACCCTACCACATTTTATTTTTACTTTCATCAGAGAAGTTTAAGAGTGGGGGATTTGCATTGCATAGCAGGCCATTTATAAAATATTTGATGGGCGTACGAATTGGGCCACAGGCCCGCATGTCATGTTTTTTTTCATTTTAGAGCACCTTGCCACTTAACTGGCTACATTCTTTTGAATATAGTTGATTAAGTCTAAAGTTATTTTGCCTCATGTAGCTGGATAACTTTAGGATTATTGTGATGGTATATAACTTAGCGACGGTATAGAAAAGTTTTTAAATAAATAAAATAAATAAATAAATAAACTTATCCAGCTAAATTAATGCCTGATTCAGTAAGGCTTTTCTCCCATTCTATGTCTATGGGAAAATATCTTGATGAATCAGACCCTTAGCTAGATATAGATGAAAATCGGCTAAGTAAGCTGGATAAGATAGCTCTGCCCGAAAATATCCCTGAAAGTACCCTATGTTTTCAGACTAAATTTTATAAGAACATAAAAACATAAGAAAATGCCATACTGGGTCAGACCAAGGGTCCATCAAGCCCAGCATCCTGTTTCCAACAATGGCCAATCCAGGCCATAAGAACCTGGCAAGTACCCAAAATCTAAGTCTATTCCATGTTACCATTGCTAATGGCAGTGGCTATTCTCTAAGTGAACTTAATAGCAGGTAATGGACTTTTCCTCCAAGAACTTATCCAATCCTTTTTTAAACACAGCTATACTAAATGCACTAACCACATCCTCTGGCAACAAATTCCAGAGTTTAATTGTGCGTTGAGTGAAAAAGAACTTTCTCCGATTAGTTTAAATGTGCCACATGCTAACTTCATGGAGTGCCCCCTAGTCTTTCTATTATCTGAAAGAGTAAATAACTGATTCATATCTACCCATTCTAGACCTCTCATGATTTTAAACATCTTTATCATATCCCCCCCTCAGCCGTCTCTTCTCCAAGCTGAAAAATCCTAACCTCTTTAGTCTTTCCTCATAGGGGAGCTGTTCCATTCCCCTTATCATTTTGGAAGCCCTTCTCTGTACCTTCTCCATTGCAATTATATCTTTTTTGAGATGTGGCAACCAGAATTGTACACAGTATTCAAGGTGCGGTCTCACCATGGAGCGATACAGAGGCATTATGACATTTTCTGTTTTATTCATCATTCCCTTTCTAATAATTCCCAACATTCTGTTTGCTTTTTTGACTGCTGCAGCACACTGAACCGACGATTTCAATGTGTTATCCACATTGAAATCGTCAGATAATGACTTATTGGACTAAAATATAGCCGAATAAGTACCAAAAATATTCAAATGCTGGCATTTAGCTGGATAACTCACAAGTTATTGGGCTAAATGCCTGTGAATATGGATCTCTCTATTCCTACAAAAAGGACCACAAGTGAGAAACAGAGACTGACAGGATCAAATCACAAGCACTATCAACCAAGCTCTCCTACTCTTCTACTTTCTCTCACTCATACAGTCACACACACACACACACACACACATCATGGACAAAGTCATGAGAAGAACAGTCAGGGAAAATAGCAAATGTAAGACACAGTAGTCAAAACTCACTCATCATTGTTCTCTCTTTTCTCTCACCAGAGTCCACCTCTTGCCTTACAGCTCTGACAAAGAGTGCAAGTGGGGATAGGCTTTATATAAAATTGGAATGGATGAATCTGAACATATGCAAACTTAACGCAAATAACTTTAATGAAATTTTCCACACTATTGCAACTTCATGAATAGATGTTTCTTATGTGCAACTATAATGCTGTTTACTGCTTGCAGAAATGGTGTTATTACTGTGCTTTAGTGAATAGGTCTCTATATCTATCTCTCTCTCTCTCTCTAGAGAGAGAGAGAGAATAGGTATATATAAGTAAACATGTAGATTGATAGAGGCATAATTTTTGTTTTATCAGGATTCTTACCATGAACACAACTGGGCCTACAGTATAGCAATGTTTTTCAAACAGAAGGACAGCAGAGTTTCTTTGAAATGAAAAGTCAGCATCCCTCTCCATTTGTGCTTTAATTTCTTGTCTTTCAAATCAATTCAGTGATTTGGCAGCAGCTTTACTTTAACAAGCTATTCTTTCCCTCAAAGGAATTTTCCATCCTACACATATTTGCTGTCTAATATTATGAATGTGTTTCTGCTAAGCAAGAGAGGTAAATCTGCTCCTCCCTTGAAGCCAACCATATGGTCCTGGAACAGTAAACATCTCCTCGGTGACTTGCTCCAGATAGATTAGTGGCTCAGCTACAACATTTTCTTGGGTATTTTCTTTTCTTGTTAGCCTGTTCCTTTCTTCATGTATGTCAGTGCTATACAAGTTTTCTTTTCATTGCCAGATTTTAATAGTGGAGGAGTAGCCTAGTGGTTAGAGCAGTAGGCTATGAACCAGGAGACCAGGGTTTGAGTCCCACTGTCGCTCCTTGTGACCTTGGGCAAGTCACTTTACCTTCTGTTGCCTGAGGTACAAACTTAAATTGTGAGCCCTCTGGGGACAGGGAAATACCTATAGGAGCTGAATGTAATCTGCTTTGAAGTGCCAAAAAACAGAATATAAATCAAATAAATAAATAACAGGGATTGTTCAAGCTGACACAGAAATAGGGTGATTAAAAAATGCTGTCCTGGTTGTAAATACATTTGAATTTCAGGGAATTGTTTCCTTTATGCTTGTTTCACAATGCACCTTTGGCTTCACTTCTTCCCTCTTACAGACTTCAGTACATTTGGGCAAGACTGAAATAAAAATGGGGAAAATGGCAGAAAATGAGCAGAAAGCTCTTAGTACAAGTCACAGAAAAATAAACTCAAGTTAATTGAGATTCACTGAGTAGTATTGCTGCTTTCAAAATGGCCTAAATGCAATGTAATCTGCCATATAAAGAGTTCAAAACAAGAATTAGATTATAGAAATTGGTAAAAATAGAAAAATAATAGCAGCTTGCTAGAGATGTGAATCGTGTCCTCGATCGTCTTAACGATCGATTTCGGCTGGGAGGGGGAGGGAATCGTATGGTTGCCGTTTGGGTGTTTAAAATATCGTGAAAATCGTTAAAATCGTGAGCCGGCACACTAAAACCCCCTAAAACCCACCCCCGACACTTTAAATTAAATCCCCCACCCCAAATGCCATAATACTTCTTCAGCTTTGGGAGGGAAGTACTTACTTGCCCTAAACCAATGGCAGGAAAACCGGCACACTAAAACCCCCTAAAACCCACCCCGACCCTTTAAATTAAATCCCTCACCCTCCCGAACCCCCCCCCCCAAATGCCTTAAATTACCTGGGGGTCCAGCGGCGGTCCGGAATGGGCTCCTGCAATTGAATTGTGTTGTCTTCAGCCGGCGCCATTTTGCAAAATGGCGGCCGCAAAATGGCGGCGGCCATAGACCAACACGATTCGACTGCAGGAGGTCGTTCTGGACCCCCGCTGGACTTTTGGCAAGTCTTGTGGGGGTCAGGAGGCCCCCCCAAGCTGGCCAAAAGTCCCTGGGGGTCCAGCGGGGGTCCGGGAGCGATCTCCTGCCGCGAATCGTTTTCCGTACGGAAAATGGCGCCGGCAGGAGATCAACTGCAGGAGGTCGTTCAGCGGGGGTTCCGGACCGCCTGGACCCCCAGGTAATTACCTGGGGGTCCAGCGGGGGTTCCGGACCGCCGCTGGACCCCCAGGTAATTTAAGGCATTTGGGGGGGGGGGGTTCGGGAGGGTGGGGGATTTAATTTAAAGGGTCGGGTGGGTTTTAGGGGGTTTTAGTGTGCCGGTTTTCCTGCCATTGGTTTAGGGCAAGTAAGTAAGTTCCTGCCCTCCCCTTTCCCCCGATTTACGATTTTTTAACGATAAATCGGGGGAATTGGTATTGTATCGTGGCCCTAACGATTTTTGACGATTTAAAATATATCGGACGATATTTTAAATCGTCAAAAAACGATTCACATCCCTACAGCTTGCATCCAATCATAAGAAGTACCATCCTGGGTCAGGTCAATGGTTTATCAAGCTCAGCATCTTCTCTCTGATAGTGACTAGTCCAAGTCATGTGGGAGAATCCAGCAGCACCAAAAAAGGAAATCTTTTCTCTATAGATCACTCCCAGAAGTAATAAGTTTCAGTCTTACTATACTACTCAGATGCTATACACACCTCTGATGGTCCCTTAGAGTGCTTATACCACTGCTAATATAGCTTTGCTCCTTTTTAAGTGTTTTGGGCTATTTCTGCCTACTTTTAAACTACTTTACTCCCTATGTTGAGGATTGCATACCTCTAAGAGAAACAGCTCACAGATGCATAAAGATGCTGAGGTCTGCAAGACTAGGAATTGGTCCTTCATACAGGTCGGGATGGGATATAGAGATAGTGTCAACAGAGACTCAGTGCTGAGAGTAAGGGAACCAGATGGGAGGCATATAGACAACCTGTCAGGAGAAATCCAGAGAGAGTATAGAAACATTATTTCCTGGAAAGTCTAGCAAACCCAGGGAATTTCAGCTGTGAGGGTGGAGTTTGAGTAAAGGATAGGTGGAGACTCCAACTTCTTTTGGGATAAGAGTGAGGACATCATTTTGATAGACATAAAGGTAGGAGAAGGAGCTGTTCCTCTAGCTGAAGAGACAGAGTTGCAACCATGGATGGATGGTAGACATGGAATTGCCTGAGGAACCACAGCTGGAGGTCATGGACACTGAGTAAGGCCAGGACCTTTTTGATTTGCTACTTGATCATTTGTTTTTTAATTATATAGTGAAAGCTACCCTGCTACAATGAATTTTGAACTGCTGATCAAGTATTTGCTTTGGCAGTTATAATGAGAGCTGTCCTACTACTGCATATTTTGAACTTTGCTTTTTGAATTGCTACCCTAGCATTTGCTTTGGCAGTTACATCAAGAGTTGCCTAATTGTAGTATATTTTGAACTGTGCCTTTTGAATTGCTATCTGAATACTGCAGTATATTTTGAACTGTATCTTTTGAATTACTATTAGAACATTTAGAGCTGCAAAGAGAGAACTGTCATACAGTGTCCCATTTTGGAATGTGCAATGGAATGTGCATAGCCTGTGCATCCTGTCCTCCTCTGCAGAGGAGAATAAGCATCAGAAGAGCAAGCCGAGTTTGTCACACTCAGCTTTCTCCCAGGAACTATATGATACCTCCTCATATAGCCTTGAGGTGTTGATGTCACTCTTCTTGCTGTATTGCTTTGAACATCTGTTTTGGGGTTTGAATGCCAATGCTCCTACTGCTATGTGACTCCTTTGGTGCCATTGGGTGGTTCTGCCTCTGCACCAGCTGTCATCAAATTTCTTTACAAATTCTCTTAAGGTAATTATTGACTATTGGTCTAGTCATGTCAGTCCGAAGCTTTACACATTTGTTGAATCTCTCATGGACCGTTCAGGTGTATATACTACTGTTGGTATCTTTTTTCCCTTTTTTTGATGCCTTGGAATTTTGATACCACTCTTCTTCCAGCCTTTGCTCTTTCTCGATGTTTGGGGATGTTAATACCACTGTGAGATTTTTTTTCTAGCAAAGATGTTATCACTCTACTAGGTGATAACAGAGTATAATTATAGCACTAAAAGTCCCTAGCTTATATCATACCACTCAATGTAAGCCTTGGGGTGTTGATGCCACTCTTCTTGCTGCATTGCTTTGCATCTATGGTTTGAGGTTTTAATACTTGTGCTTCTTCTCTTTTGCCCATCTTCTGATGCCCTGCAATGTTTTTGCCTCCACTTCTACTGCTTTACCTTTTACTCAATGCCTCAGGTGTCAGAATTGGTTACACACAAACAGGTGTTGGTGAGCCACATCCCAATCCGGCCAACCATACTGTAGGTTTGTATCCTCCACCATACAGCACAGACCTTATCCAGTTATGTTTAAAGATTTCATACCCTCTTGGACTTTTTCTTCAAATTTTTCAAAATCTCTTCTCTTACAGTTCTTACTAATTATTGGTCTTGTTGGTATTTAGCCTTTCATGAACTGTATCACCCATTTTTGGTTGTGTTGTAACTTGTCTAAGATTAAGCATAGGTGGTATAAACATGTTTTAATAATAATAATATTAATAACATTCTCAAGGAAGCTAATTAAGATAGAGCCTGATCCCAGTGAGCCATGAGCCATTACTAGTCTAGTACCATCCAAGGTTTGAGCTTCAGTCTGAAGGACTGGGGCACCCAAGTGGAATCTTCTGGCTGCCATTTGACAGTTTGATTAGTCTTTTGCCCTATACATGCATGGTTCTGAGGTCCAATTTTCAAATTATGATCACTACAAATTTTCTCCAGAGTTTTATTTGGCTTCATTCACATTTTTTATGATTTCCCTGACTTGTGGAGATGTGGAGGTTTTAAGCAGGAGAGCACAGCTATTTATATAACCTTTACGGAAGAAAAGTACCTCTTCTATCAGAGGTGGTCATGCTCTTTATCTAAACACATAGGGGCAGATTTTAAAAGGGCCGCGCGCATAAATCCTTCAGGATTTACATGCGCAGGGCCCTCGTGCGCCGGCGCGCCTATTTTGCATAGGCTGCCGGCACGTGTAAAGCCCCGGGACGCGCGTAAGTCCCGGGGCTTTTGAAAAGGGGCGGGAGGGGGCGTGTCCGGGGGCGTCCCCGAAACGATGCGGCATTTCGGGGGAGGGCCCGGGGGTGTGGCGCCGGCCCGGGGGCATGGTCGAGGCCTCCGGACCACGCCCCTGGGACCGGAGGACGGAGCGGGGCTGCCGGCGACGCGTGCAAAGGCAAGGGGGAGGGTTTAGATAGGGCCGGGGGGGTGGGTTAGGTAGGGGAAGGGATGGGAAGGTGGGGGGAGGGCGAAAGAAAGTTCCCTCCGAGGCCGCTCCGAAATCGGAGCGGCCTCGGAGGGAACAGGCAGCGCACGCTGGGCTCGGCACGCGCAGGTTGCACGAATGTGCACCCCCTTGCGTGCGCCGACCCCGGATTTTATAAGATATGCACGGCTATGCATGTATCTTATAAAATCCAGCGTACTTTTGTTCGCGCCTGCTACGCGAACAAAAGTACGCGCTCGCGCAAGGTTTTAAAATCTGCCCCATAGGGTCCAATATTCAATGCTGGCCAGGTAAGTAACTTAGCTGGATATGACTTATCCAGCTAAACTAGCTACGCCGCTGAATATCCGCAGTCAAGGTACTACATAGCCAGATAAATTAAATTCAGCAAAGTTAGATCAGATCTATGACTGATCTAACTTATCTGATTAACTTAACCATATAAGAATGAATATCACTACTTATCTGGTAAAGTTAACCAGATATATAGTGTTGACCCGATTCACCCACTACCTGCCAACAAATTGGCCAGCTAAAAGATAGCAGGATAAGTGACTTATCTGGGTGTCTAGTGGTTGCTGATTTTTAGATAAGTCCTACTTATTGTTACCGACCTTGCTAACGAGTTAGCAATCTGTTACCAACTTTGCTAGGGAGTTAGCAATCGGTTATGCTCTGCTTCTTCAAAGGGGAGGAGTTAGCAATTTGCTGTCACTCACTCCGCCAGGAGGGCGGAGTTGGCAAGCTGTTCTGCTGTGCTCCTGAAAGGGGAAGGAGTAACGATATGACATGGCCTGCTCCTCCAGAGGGGAGGAGTTAGCTATCTGATATTCTGTTAGCAAACTGCTGTTAGATGCTCCTATAATGAAAGGAAGTACAAGCTGTATAATTCTGCTAAGGAGTAGCAATCTGTTATGGCTCCACTCTTCAAGGAAGAGGAGTTGGTAATAGGTATATAGTACTTCGCTATGAGATAGCAATCTATCATGCCCCCTGCTATGGAGTAGCAATCTGTATATATATATATATATATATATAAGCTGTTGGCAAGTCTCAGAGAAAGAGAGGTAGCTGTCTATATAATACTTCTGTGAGCGGAGTCAGTGGTCAGTAGTGGTTAGCTCCCACAAGGTGACAATAGTGAAAGGAATGACCACGTGGAGGAAATGGCGAATCCCTGGGCCGATGGCAGATGACAGCGCCCCCAGGAGGAGATCCTGAGAGGAACCACCGGCTAGGCTAGAATATGAGATAAACACAATAGTTCTTTATTAGACTGGAAGCTGGACCACCAGAGGTGGCAGTAGTGAGTCGCTGTGTCTAACAAGGCTGAAGTCCTTCTGATACTGGAATATAATCTTGGGGTCACTGAGCTGTAGAGAGAGACTAGAAGTAGTGAGTAGACAGGGTATACTGGATAAAAGATGGTACATTCTAGGGATGTGCAGAGCAAAATTTTATGTTCATATTTTTTATGTCCGAAAGGGGGTCCCACTTGCGGCCAATATGGACATAAAAAAAATCCAATGAGTTGGGTATATGTACATATGTGCAAAAAAAAAAATTAAACCCCCTCACCCTCCTTAATCCCCCCCCCCAGACTTACCACAACTCCCTGGTGATCGAGCGAGGAGTGAGGACGTCATTTCTGCAATCCTTGGCGAGAAGCATGTGACGTCGGTGGCACGTCGAGTGACGCGGCGTCACGTGATTCCCGGCTCGTTCGCGCCGGACGGCTCGTTCGGCCCAAAAAGAACTTTTGGCCAGCTTGGGGGGGCCTCCTGACCCCCCCAAGCTGGCCAAAAGTTCTTTTTGGGCCGAACGAGCCGTCCGGCGCGAACGAGCCGGGAATCACGTGGCGCTGCGTCACTCAGACGCGACGTCACGTGATTCCCGGCAAGTTTGCGCCGGTCGGCTCGTTCGGCCCAAAAAGAACTTTTGGCCAGCTTGGGGGGGCCTCCTGACCCCCTCAAGCTGGCCAAAAGTTCTTTTTGGGCCGAACGAGCCGTCCGGCGCGAACTTGCCGGGAATCACGTGACGTCGGCGTCACGTGATTCCCGGCTTGTTCGCGCCGAACGAGCCGTCCGGCGCGAACTTGCCGGGAATCACGTGACGTCGCGTCTGAGTGACGCGGCGCCACGTGATTCCCGGCTCGTTCGCGCCGGACGGCTCGTTCGGCCCAAAAAGAACTTTTGGCCAGCTTGGGGGGGTCAGGAGGCCCCCCCAAGCTGGCCAAAAGTTCTTTTTGGGCCGAACGAGCCGTCCGGCGCGAACGAGCCGGGAATCACGTGACGCCGGCGTCACTCGACGTGCCGCCGACGTCACATGCTTCTCGCCAAGGATTGCAGAAATGGCGTCCTCACTCCTCGCTCCATCACCAGGGAGTTGTGGTAAGTCGGGGGGGGGGGGATTAAGGAGGGTGAGGGGGTTTATATTTTTATTTTGGCTCAACAATCGCGATTTCCCACATATCGAACATATCTATGTTCGATATGTGGGAAATCCAATCGTTTATGTCGAATCAATTTTTTAAGTAAAAAAAAAATATGAGTTGCGTTTTACTAATGCGGTCAATCCGAATGCACACCCCTAGTACATTCACAATAGTAGATGTCTGCAATGGTCTCTATGCCACAGAGAGTCTTCAGTACATTCAGGAACAGGAGCCATAGGCAAGCACTGGTTCCCACAAACAGTCTGTAATAAGAACTCACAATTGCTGTATAAGATTCTAGGAACATGGGCCCTCGTGGAGCGAGTACCGGTTCCTATCTGTAATCTTGCCAATGTAACTCTTGATCTCTGTACCTGCGATAACGTCTTGGATGGAAGGGAGTCTTCAGCGCAATAGGAATGTAGGCTCTCGTGGAGCGAGTACCGATTCCTATGTAATAAAACTCACTGTGTTCATGTTCGCGATCGCTTCCAGGAAATGAGGAGTCTTCCGAGTGTACTGGCAATCTGAAATCAAGAAGAGAGAGCGGAGCCCCCGTGGAGCGGGTACTCCTGGTAATTTTGAAAAGGCCGAGCAGTGGGGACGGGTTCCCCGGCTGACTCAGAACGTTGGTGCAAGTATCGTGGACTATCGAAGCAAGTCCCGTTGGAGTTCCTTGCTAACTCGTTAGAGGTTAGCAAACAAAGACCTTTTAAAGTGCAGATGGATGATGTCACTGCAGGGGGATGCCCCCGAGGCTCGTGCCCTCGCTGGTACAAGTCTGGAGCACGTGCGCGTGCGTGCCCTTACGTCATCAGGAACATGGCGGATCCATAGCGTCAGGCCAGCCCAGGGGAACTGGGACCAAGAGGCAGAGAGAAGCCGCGGCTGCACTGTCCATCAGAGCCGAAGGGAGTCGCATCCCAGGTAGAGAGGATGGAGCGAGGGGCGAGAAGAGGCACGAATGCAACACTTATCCAGCTATCCAGCACTAAATGTGCTTTCATAATCGGGACCATAGCTTCTGGAGAACAAACTTGGAGCCATGAGAGAGAGAGAGAGGACAACCTCCCACCCACCTATCCAGCCAGATCAGCTGAATCAATCTTAATCAATGGGGTGACACATATCACATCCCTCTCATGGTACCTTGGAATCTTCATGACACTTGTATTGGTGCCCTTTACCCATCATTGGAGCCTTGTGGCATTCTTGCCACCATGAGTGGCTGCTTTGTCCCTCTCATAGCATTTTGGGATAGTCATTCAACTGTTTGTACTGCTTTGATTCTGTATTGATGTCTTGGGTTATTTCCTGCCACTTTGGGTGCTGCTTTCTTCTTCTCATGGTACCTTGGGCAATTCATGCCACTGTTATTGGTGTCCTTTACCCCTGTTTTGGTGCCTTGGGGAATTCTTTTCATTGTTGATGCTTCTTTGCCTCTCTCATGGTGCCTTTGTCTGTTCATTGACATTGTTGAATCTTATTTGCCCCATGATGATACCTTGAGGGATTCTTTTCACTGTTGGTGCTTCTTTGCCTCTCTCATGGTGCCTTTGTCTGTTCATTGACATTGTTGATTCTTATTTGCCCCATGATGGTGCCTTGGGCTATTGATGCCATTCTTGTTGTTCTTTGACCTACTCTTGGTGTCTTGGAGTGTTCTTCCTTCTGCTGCTATTTGCCTGCAAGTTAAACCTCAATAGAAAACCCCAATTTTAGAGCCCAAAATATTATGAATTGCTTTTCCCTTAATGAATAAATGACACAAAATAATGATTTTTTTTGTTTGAGCCAAACAAAATAAATCATGGAAATAAATGAACCAACCCAGACCAAAATATGTTTCACATATATCCATATCCATATCTTGAAGTGTTTTTTCCTCTGCTTCTATGACTTTGGCCCTTACTCAGTGATTTAGATGTCAGGATTGCTTATGCATGATTCAGATCTGGTAGAGTTAGTCATTGAGTTGTCCCAGCTCTGGGTGCAATCCTAAATATATGAGACACTCTACCACAAATGATAGAGGCCATCACCTCCTTCTGCTGCTGTGCCCTTAATCTAGAAAACACTGTAATGCAGTTTCAGCCTAGCCAGCTTTACTGCACCATGTTAAAGAATAACTGCTTTTACAGGGCCAAGGTGGTGATAATCCACATGTTTGTAGAAATGTACTTCATTTACTCAGCATCCAGAGACAGATGGCTAGTATAACATAAAGGGTATGTTGCCCCATTTCAAAGAGTTGCCAACCATGGTGGTGATTGTT
This sequence comes from Rhinatrema bivittatum, assembly GCF_901001135.1. Taxonomy (NCBI): domain Eukaryota; kingdom Metazoa; phylum Chordata; class Amphibia; order Gymnophiona; family Rhinatrematidae; genus Rhinatrema; species Rhinatrema bivittatum. The sequence continues at coordinate 132,610,707 of NC_042620.1, read as the reverse complement.
TGCTCAGGGATATTTCTTCTGGGGCAGTTTCTCAAAATGGGTTTGATTTGTGCATAATTTGACAGGAGGGAACATTGTTTGTAATCCAAAGTATGTTGAAAATATCAAGATCTCTCAAATGTATTGCTAATGTTCCCCTTAATACTTGCAATGTGCAAAAGAGCACATCCTTCTGTACTGCATATAGGCAATATATCAAGGTGTGCTTGTATATTCTTCTTAATTGGGCCAGTGGCATCCATTAAAATTGGGACTATTTCTGTATCTTTCTGCCACTTATTTTTGGTCTCTGATTGTATCTCATGACACTTAATTATCTTCTCTCTTTCTATATTTGCCATAGAATAGCTGCTTAATGCTAACACTTCTATCAGCAATGCTGTTTTTGTGGTTTTATCCTATACCACAATGTCCACTTTTCTAGCATCAGGCTTCTTATCGGCTGGAATGGGATCACAAATTCTTCATTTTTATCAATTCTGTTAGGGTTATGGTCTCAGTATTTTTCTGGTATCTTGCTGTGCCTTTCTGTAAACAGGCCTTCTAACATCAGAAACATTTCCAGTTCTGTTTTTCAGAATCTTTATTTGTCCATTTAACCATTTTTTTCTATGCTGGCTCTGAACCACCTTGTCCAAAGTCCACTATTTTGTGCAGCAATTATCATTTTCTCATCTTTAGTTTTAAGTTCACCTCTACCTAGCCATTGCTTTGTCAAATTTTGATCAAAGTGGGGTTTCTGAAAAAACTCTGTATTTCCCATTAGTCTGAATTTGGCAGACAACAGTCTGTTTGTTTCCAATCGGAATGAGGTGTATAAGCTATAGCTCTTGAAGAAGAATTGTTTGTGAAATACCAGCCATGTTGGACTTGTTGTTTAATGTATGCATAAATAGACTGGTTTTGTAAAAGATACCTAATACATTTTTAATATTCATCCTTAAAAAATTCTTGAATATTGGACTTTCTTCCAAAGGTGGATGAATGAACTGATTGGGTGGCCTATGCATCGTAGGGCACACTAATAGGCTTGCTGACACCTTTTGGGAGTTACAAATGACCATTCTTTGAAATTTATGTATGCCAGGTAGCCATTCTGCTTCTCAATTATGCTTTATCTATAGGACCTTCATATAAGTTTCTCCAAAATTGTTCAGTTTCTTCTTTGGTTGGTGGGTTGTTTTTTTTAACAGTACTGATGTTCTTCTCTAATCCCTCGTAGAACTGCTTTGGATTCTCTTTAAATATTTTATTTTGACATCAGGGATAATAGGGCTTGGCAAGTGGATGCTACCCCAGTGGGAAAGTGTGAGAGTCAAAGTTGAGGCATGGTGGTGGAGCCCAGGGCCTGGACAGGATCTAGAAGCTCAGGAACTGGATACAAAGCAGGATACTGGAACTGGATGAGAAGATGTGAACAATTTTATAAGACAGGAGCATAATTACAAAGCAAGAATGCTGGAATAATATTACTCTGGAACACGGTAAATATTAAAGGCTGGGTGGATAGAACTTCCACAGGATGTGTTGGAGGGGAGCGCTCCCGATTCCAGGGAGATGTGTGCCCATGGACCACAATGCAACTGCAGAGAGGAGCTCCATGGAAGCGCTGCAGCAGGCAAGACGTGTCCAAGCATGAGAGGAGCAGGCTGGCCACTGAGCCTTGTATCCTTGTTAGTAGGATTTTTCAGAAATTATTTTTGCTGCACAGTATTATATCCGATTTATGCCTGTGATATCAATAAATGGCTCTTTTATATGGATTATGGCCTTATAGATAGCACTTGTCAAGCGTTTAACTTTAGATACCAACTTTAACTTAGGTAGTCTATTTAAGTTAATGTAAACTTACTAGATTTAAAGGTGAATTTTCAAAGCGATATGTGGACCAAAATCAAGAGATGCACATGTGCGTGTCCACCCGATTTTATAAATCTGCCACATACTCTCACAAGTACCGATGCATGCATATCTCACATTGGGGAAAAAAGGGTCAGAATGTGGGTGGGGCATGGGCATTCCAGGGTACAGTCAAGAGATATGTATGTACATAGCTACGAGAATGGGCATGTGTCCAGGTATAATTCAACACAAAGTTACTTCTGCTGCAGGTGATGTGTAAGTCTAAATAAAACTATTTCTAGCCATAGATGAACTGCCTGAAGGGTTTGGCTCAACTGAGGTGAATGCAGGCTAAAGAACTAGGGGGGGTCTTGAGGACATAATTTTCGACTGGGTGAACTGTTGAAATTGGTTATTTCCTGGTTATTTTCTGGATGTTTCCTCAATGGAACACCTTAAAACTGTCATTTCCCTGCTGTGTGCATACATGCTTAAAATAAGGAGTACATGTACACGTGCCAACTCAAAATATGGTATCATACAGACAGTGATATAAAGTAGATAAGTATATGCCATGCTATGTGATATTTACAAACAATTGCTACATCATGCAAAGTTATTTGTATTATTTCATACAGTTCCTGTAATATAATATTGTAAAAATATATAGAGTACTGGGCAACTGTATGGCAGATGAAATTTTAATATGAAAAGCAAATGATGCACATAAAGGAGAAGGACTTTGGAGTTCTTGTGGACAATACGTTGAAATCCTCAACTCAGTGTGCATCAGTGGTTAAAAAAGCAAATAGAATGTTAGGAATGATCCAAAAAGGAATGGAGAATAAAACAGAAAATATTCTATTGTCTCTGTATCGAGCCATGGTGCAATGGCACCTTGAATATTATGTGCAGCACTGGTTGCCCCATCTCAAAAGAGACATAGCAGATTTCGAAAAGTTGAAGAGAGGGGATGGAACAGCTTTTCTGTGATGCAAGACTACACAGGCTAGGGCTGTTCAGCTGGAAAAGAGATGGCTGAGAAGGAAAAATGATAGAAATTTATATAATTGTGAGTAGGGTGGAGTAGCTAAAGAATGAACATTTATTTACCTTTTCAAAAAATACTAAAATAAGTGGGGTTCAAAAGAGTTCTGGACAAGTTCCTAGTGCAAAAGTCCATAACACATTATTAGCCAGGTACAATAGGGAAAGCTATTGCTGTTCCAGGGAGTGAGTAACCAGAAATAGATCTACTTTTATGGGATCTGCCAGGTACTTGCGACCTGGATTGGCTACTGTCAGAGGGGTAGATTTTTTAAAAAAGTACGCTGGATTTTATAAGATACGCGCGTATCTTCTAAAATCCTGGATCGGCGCGTGCAAGGCTGCCGATTTTGGGCAGCCGGTGCGCGCCGAGCCGCACAGCCTGTCACCGTTCCCTCCGAGGCTGCTCCGAAATCGGAGCGGCCTTGGAGGGAACTTTCTTTCGCCCTCCCCTCACCTTCCCCTCCCTTCCCTACCTAACCCACCCCCCCGGCCCTATCTAAACCCCCCCCTACCTTTATCCACGGATTTACGCCTCCCGGAGGGAGACATAAATCCACGCGTGCCAGCGGGCTGCTGGCGCGCCGAGACTCGACCCGGGGGCGGTTCCAGAAGGCGCGGCTACGCCTCCGAAACGCCCCGGGCCGAAACCACGCCCCTGGTCCCACCCCCGAAATGCCACGCCCCGCCCCCGAAATGCCGCGTCATCGGGTCCCGCCCCCCCCGACACGCCCCCTTCCAAAAACCCCGGGACCTATGCGCGTCCCGGGGCTCTGCGCTCGCCGGTGGCCTATGGAAAATAGGCGCGCCGGCGAGCAGGGCTTTTAAAATCCGCCCGAGAGATTGGATGCTCGGCTCGCTGGACCTTGATCTGAACCAGCATAGCATACATATGTTTTTATATACTTATTTTCTTATTTGTGAAAATATTTGGTTATAGCATTTAAGAGCTGTATTGTATCTGTCATTGGAAGATGTTTAAAAAACTTTTCATTTTCTCCCAACTAGTATAGCATAATGATTGAACAGTTTTAGCCATTACACTGAAGATGGGTCTATAGCTTTCTAAGGTGCATCTTTTAATCTCCAGTTATTGAACAATTCTATGTTCATATTGAATACACTTTAGTTAAGATTGCATTCACTCAGCTAGTAAGAAATATACTCCCTAAAAAGTGATTCTCTTTCAGCTGAAGGCCCTTTTAACCTTTCTTACTGCTTCAAGGAACAAACAGACCACATGAGAATATGAAAGTCAATAAAATATATTATTAGATGTTTTATAGCTTTCTGAATCAGTGGTAAAAATACAAATCAGAAGATTTAATATAGATTTTTGATGAAGGAATTACAGACCAATTGATCTGATGCTTGTATAAGAAAAAAAAAGGACCGACTATATACATTTTAATAAGATATACACTTAAATCCATTTCTAGTCATCTCTTTAAAAATATTTGTATGTAATCATTCGTTAACAAAAGATAACCTACTGTATGTAAATATTACACAGCAATGGTTGTTTTACATATGTAGGAAGCAACTTTCAAAACTATGTAGGTTATTACTTTTCCCATTGTGCAATTTTCCAAAATAAATTACCCCAAAATGAAATTTTACCAAGAAAAAGGTTCAGAAATAATTCTCCCTCAAAAAAACAAAACTTTTACCTGGGCACTCCTATCCTCAGGTAATCCTTTGGATTATAGTAGAATGAGTAGACCACATTCCACTGTTCAGGCGGTATTAATATTAAACTGATTGTATGTTCATCAAAAGCTTAAATTTGCTCAGTACAAATTCAGTATAACAATGAGCATAAAATAAAAACTGAAAAAAAAAATATTTTTTCTATTATAGCTACTTTTATCATGCACTTTAGCCAGCAGAAACTAGAGGGACACTGTAGCTTGTATCCAGCTGCAAGAAGAGAGATTCATGTGCTTCTGCTGTGGCATCAATGACTAAAGATGAAGAGTTGAACGGAGAACCTTGTGCTCTACACAGCCTAGTAGGTAGGAATGGAAATATTTCTACTGGACAGTTGATGTTATACATTTTCAGATGATCAGCTATTAGAAATCCCTAGTGGAATGAGTTTGAACTGCAGACAATTATCAATCAGCCTTTGATATTCAGTTGAGAGTCTTTTGAGAACATAAGAACATAAGATTTGTCATACTGGGTCAGACCAAAGGTCCATCAATCCCAGTATCCTGTTTCCAACAGTGGCCAATCCAGGTCACAAGTACCTGGCAGGATCTCAAGGAGTATATGTTTTCTATGCTGCTTATCAAGAGAATAAGCAATGGTCTTTTGCAGTTATACCTTAATAATGGTTTATGGACTTTTCCTCCAGGAACTTGTCCAAATCTTTTTTAAACACAGCTACTCTAACAGTTTCCACCACATCTTTTGGCAATGAATTCCAGAGCTTAATTATGTGTTGAGTACAAATATTTTCTCTTATTAGTTTTAAATGTATTACATAGTAACTTCATTTTGTGTCCCCTGGTCTTTGTTCTCTGAAAAAGTAAATAGCCGATTAACAATTGCTAGTTACATTCCACTCATTATTTTATAAGCCTCTATTTTATTGACTTTCTTATGCTAAATGTATATATTTGATATTACAATATAAACTTCTAGTTCATATTTTATACATTTTCCATTGTCCCCTTGAAAAAAAAGAGATCTGCTAAAACATGACCATGTCAGGATTTTAAAATAGTAGTCTTTTGGTAGACTCTCTCTTTTGATGGTTTTAAGTTTTTTTTTGTAGTACATTTTTTGAAGTGGATTTTCAATAAAGTTTTTCTTCTCTTTTGGGCCAATGATTACATATTCTGGCTTTTCTTACAGAATACTCTGGATATTATGAAATGCCTCCCTTGTTTCTTTTTAATTTTTTTGCATTTGTCAGAAGGCTTCATCTTTCTTTCATGTGTAATCATTGTCGGAGCCTTTAACCAAAAATGAATTGCATGCTTTGTTCCTACTGGTGCAAAAACACCATGAGAGGTTCTGGTTTGTGTACAAGTGCTATATAACACTGGGCAACAAATTTTCACAAAAGTCATGTTACTGAAATGTAATTAGTCAATTCTTATACATTTCCATGTGCTAAACCTGAATGTGACTGTGAAAATGCAAAATTGGCTCTAGTTTTTTTGTAATATGCAATAATATAATAACATCTTGAATTGTATGCCAATAGTAGGAGACCTACGGTTAATACCGTTTGAAAAATGAAGTCATAGACTACGTCTTAGATTTCTTTGCTTGTCTCTTGTACACCTGTTCGGGAGCATCTCTGCGGAGTGTCCAGCAGTAGTCAGCCAGCATGAATATTTCAAATGCTCACCCTTTCTGACTGGGCTTCATATAGTACACTGCTCAAGTCAGCTTACTCAGCAGCAGCATGGCAGTAGAACTGCAATGCATCAGAAAATGATGTAATAAACTCTGGATGATGTGTGCATGATGGTATTATGCAATATGATGCAATATTACATCATTCTAGGCTTATTTACAGTCCTACTGGATAAATTTACATGACTAAACATAGAAAGTGAACTATATTAAATATCTTCAAAACAAGAGCCAATAAAAACTTTTCATGGTCATATTCGTGTTCAGCACATCAAGATACTACAGAGTTGGACCTTTTTAGGTCAGTAACAGTTTCATTGTTGCCCAGTGTATTTAGGTACTGATTCTGTGAACCCCAGAGCAGTTTGGACTAGTGGCACTTTTGTTCTGTTCTTACTATAAACAATTTTAGAACTTGCAGTGCAATTATGACAATCAGAAAAGCAGAACTATAAATTGCACATTCACTGAGGATGAAAATTAAAATAAACCAAGAATGAAACCAAATGGTTCATTATCCAAGATGTCATCTGATTGCCCTGTCCCAGTGCAAAACAACTGAATTTCAGCCTCTATGTTAAATTTGAGTTAATTTGACACACTGATTGTAATGTCTGAAAAAAGCTCTTTTGTTATATCTAGTGAGAAACAAATGGGTGTTGGCTCAAAGGAAACATGATATATGAATATATGTATATGCAGAGAAAAAAGAATGCAGCACCGCTGAGAGATTGCCTTAATTAATACAGGAAGGTTTTTGCCTGGTTTAAACTGCACTGCTAAAGTATAAATATGCAGTGGGAAAAGAGTATAACACAGCTGAAGGATTCTCTTGATTGATGCGGAAAGTTAGTTTGGTGTACTTTATTTAAAGTACACTGCCAAAGAAAACTCATAAGGAAACTGCAGTGCTATTACTGAGATACTAGTATCTAAGCACTTTTTAACCAGGTTAAGCAAAATGGTAGCAGGGATACTGTGAAAGCCAGGCATTTAAACTGACCGTGCTGGGTAAAAGTTAAGCATAATGTGGAGGATAAAAGGTGGCAACACTCTGTTATTACTTGTAAGAATGTGAACCCTGGGCCGAGGTGAGAGGTGTCTCCTCCCACAGGGAGGAGACACCTCATTTGAAATGACAGCGTGTCATTTCAAATGACATTTGAAATGACAGCGTGGCCGTGAAGCGTTAGGCCCGCACACCCAGGTTACTGTATAGGCGCTCTATACAGTAAAATGGGCTGCACGGGCCTAACGCTTCACGGACGCTTCTTAGACGCAGCTTGCATTTGCAAGCTATTTACATACAGGATCGAGCGGAAGGTGAGCTGCACTGTGCGTGTGGCAACCGCGGTTGCGCCGGGCACTAACGCAGCTCTTCCTACCGCTCGGTACTGGATTGACCTGACAGAGGGATTAAATTAAGGTTGTTCCTTGAAATCACAGAAATTCTGCACTTAAACTTAGTGGAGACTTTGTTAAAGAATTAAGTTTGAGTTTAGGAACTGGTGATGGGAGACCAGAAAGAAAATTATGTAATAGAATTTCATAAGAGTGACTGGAAAATTTGGTAAGTGAGGGGAGCTTAGAAGATAGCCTTGAGTTGAGTAATAAATAAAATAAGGTTCAAGGCCTACATAAACCATTCCACATAACTCCAGGCCAAGCCACAAGACTGGAGACAAGAAATAGGCAAACCACTGGCATACTAATTCTATATATCAGTGTCAACTTACACAATATATCAGTGAATGTATTTTTATTAATGAGAACACACCATAAAAACCTATCTAGACACAGAATACTATCTAGCACAATCACACTTCACATTCATACTAACACATTACATATTTAAAAATATTATCACCTTAATATTGAACAATGCTTAATAACATATGCTAAACAACATTTAAACAGCACTGTATATGATTTTATAATATTTTTCAACAAAAACAAGCTTAATAATGTGCAAAAAACAGCACTGCTTAATAACATGTGCAAAAATCAGCTTTTAAATAGCATTAAATTAACATATGCTCCACATTTATTCACAGGATGTTGGAGAATAAACCAATGTATTAGCAGAAGAACTCTCCTTATTCAATCATAATCAATATCCAGTGACCAACATGATTTAGCATAGTCCATTGGACTATGGGGATCTATCTTCTGCTTTGAGACGCATGGAACAAAAATTTATTCATAATTGGAACACAAGTTCCCCAAATGGATTGAATGGCCCGATTGAGTGGGTAGCCTTTCTTTAATCAGTTAATGAAGTATTGACAATGGGTTTCATCATTTGAGAGATAATTGGAATTGAGATAATATTGATGGCAATATAAAAGTAATGAGCCTTGTGTGGTGGATCACATTACCTGCGGGAGTGTCGTCAGTTCCTGTTTTAACTGTGAGTATGTGGGTGAGATGCAAGTTGGTTAATGGCGTTGTATGTCCTCAATATTTGTAAAATTTAATCTATATTTTTGGTTGCAGTATAAGCAACTGGAGAAAATGATTTGAAAGAGGTTTTTCTTGTTTGAAGCGATGTTTGAAGTCATGAAACGTTTGTGAAAAGTATCGAGTCATTACTAAAACAGGAGACCGTAGAAGTGAGTGGGTTAATTATATAGGAGATAAGCAGCACTCTTGGTTGAATTCTTCTGAAAACATGAATAAATTGGATACCTTATTGTACTTTGGTTTTTTTTGTTTATTTTTAAGTGAAATCATAGAGTGAGGGATTTGGCGTGAATTATCCCTGAGGAAGCCCGCCAAAGACGGGTGAAACAAGGATCGCTTGTTGGATTGGTCCTAAAGGAGTCCAATGGACTATGCTAAATCATGTTGGTCACTGGATATTGATTATGATTGAACAAGGAGAGTTCTTCTGCTAATACATTGGTTTATTCTCCAACATCCTGTGAATAAATTTGGAGCATATGTTAATTTAATGCTATTTAAAAGCTGATTTTTGCACATTATTAAGCTTGTTTTTGTTGAAAAATATTATAAAATCATATACAGTGCTGTTTAAATGTTGTTTAGCATATGTTATTAAGCATTGTTCAATATTAAAGGTGATAATATTTTTAAAACGACTGGTACCGACTGGTACCGACTGGTACCGACTGCCTTAGTATAGCTAAGGCAGTCGGTACCAGTCGGTACCAGTCGGTACCGACTGGTACCGACTGGTACCGACTGGTACAGTGCTGTTTAAATGTTGTTTAGCATATGTTATTAAGCATTGTTCAATATTAAAGGTGATAATATTTTTAAAACGACTGGTACCGACTGGTACCGACTGGTACCGACTGCCTTAGTATAGCTAAGGCAGTCGGTACCTTAGTATAGCTAAGGCAGTCGGTACCAAAAATTAGGTTAGTAGAGTTCAGCACAGGTAACCACATGGTTCCTAGGCTAGCCTGCAGAACTAAGTCAGCAGAATCCAGCACAAGTAATCACTCAGTTTCTAGGCTGCTTTGCAAAACTAAGTCAGTAGAATTCAGCACAAGTAGTTAACGCTGCCTTTCCTACAGACACACTCCTGCATCTCCATGAGCTCTTTCACAGGTCCTGTAGCTAACTCATATTCCTCCTGCTCGCCCAGCACTGAATCAGTGGGGAGAATTCCATTTCCTCCTCCTCTTTCTGGTGCATGCTTTTTTTTATCTGTCACATCCTGTGAGCCCAGAATCCACAGCATGGCAACGTGCCTATTTTGGCAGGCTTGCACAGGGTTCCTGCTGGCAACTCTCTATAGTCTGGCTCAGAGATTGGTGCTCTGCCATGTGCCTATGGCTTTAAGAAGTTGAAGTGCCTATAGAATTAGTATAGTGCACTAAGGGAAAAAAATATAGTTCAATAGGTTCCCTCTATCTATGTAAAGTCACAATTAAGGGAGCCCTCTATAACAATGTCAACTCACACAATATATCAGTGAATGTATTTTTATTAATGAGACCACACCATAAAAACCTATCTAGACACAGAATATTATCTAGCACAATGTGAAGTGTGATTGTGCTAGATAATATTCTGTGTCTAGATAGGTTTTTATGGTGTGGTCTCATTAATAAAAATACATTCACTGATATATTGTGTGAGTTGACATTGTTATAGAGGGCTCCCTTAATTGTGACTTTACATAGATAGAGGGAACCTATTGAACTATATTTTTTTCCCTTAGTGCACTATACTAATTCTATAGGCACTTCAACTTCTTAAAGCCATAGGCACATGGCAGAGCACCAATCTCTGAGCCAGACTATAGAGAGTTGCCAGCAGGAACCCTGTGCAAGCCTGCCAAAATAGGCACGTTGCCATGCTGTGGATTCTGGGCTCACAGGATGTGACAGATAAAAAAAAGCATGCACCAGAAAGAGGAGGAGGAAATGGAATTCTCCCCACTGATTCAGTGCTGGGCGAGCAGGAGGAATATGAGTTAGCTACAGGACCTGTGAAAGAGCTCATGGAGATGCAGGAGTGTGTCTGTAGGAAAGGCAGCGTTAACTACTTGTGCTGAATTCTACTGACTTAGTTTTGCAAAGCAGCCTAGAAACTGAGTGATTACTTGTGCTGGATTCTGCTGACTTAGTTCTGCAGGCTAGCCTAGGAACCATGTGGTTACCTGTGCTGAACTCTACTAACCTAATTTTTGTAACTAGAAATTGTGTGATTACTTGTGTTAGATGTTGCTGACCTAGTTTCACTTACCCATAGGGTTTTTAGTAGCTATACTAAGGCAGCTCAAGAAGAAGGCCTACATAAAACAAAGACTCTGAGGCCTTTAAGATTTGCCAGCTTTATTGCTAAGTTTTATGTATCAAGCTACTGCTCCATTTTTGCTATAACGCAAGTACTCGGTACCAGTCGTTCAGGCACGCCCATAAACATTTCACACCATTACCAAAACAGATTGAACACAACAACAAGTTGGAATGATAAAGGCCGTAGTTTATTAAACCTAACCCGAGCCACACTTAACATTAGTCTAACATTAAACTCCCCCTCCTCCACCTCCTGTGCCGCATGCCGTTCTTCACCTACCATCGCGGCCCAATGGTAAGCATCTTGGGCCCCTCCCCCTTTCACTTACCCCGCCACATCCTCGGCGAGGGTAAGTTTGCGGCCTGAGCATCGGCCCCCTCTTGCTCTTTAGGCCTTCTCGTGCAGCAGCCCCAAACTGCACGAGCATTACCACTCCCTCCAACGTGCCCTTCCCCACATACAAATAATACATAACCACATAGGGCTCGGGTTTACCGCCTACTGCGACAGGCCAACAACAAAAGCAAACAGAGCGCAGAACAACAGATAGGGCAGGCGGGAGGGAAGCAAAATCGCCTCCGCTTTTGTCGCTGCCGAATGCCTCACTAACTGCCCTCCACTAGCCCTGTACCTAAACATACTCCCCCCGTCCAATGGCAGCGCGGCTTTTCAAATTGCCTGCTGCCATTGGTCCCCCATCCCTCACTCTCCTTCTCGCCCCCCCCCCTTTCCCTTCTGCCTGCCTTGCCTCCCACCCAATCCTGCGTTATTTTCGGCGACCCGCGGGACAAGCCCGGGTCGCCTCCTTTAACGCAAGTACTCGGTACCAGTCGTTCAGGCACGCCCATAAACATTTCACACCATTACCAAAACAGATTGAACACAACAACAAGTTGGAATGATAAAGGCCGCAGTTTATTAAACCTAACCCGAGCCACACTTAACATTGGTCTAACATTAAACTCCCCCTCCTCCACCTCCTGTGCCGCATGCCGTTCTTCACCTACCATCGCGGCCCAATGGTAAGCATCTTGGGCCCCTCCCCCTTTCACTTACCCCGCCACATCCTCGGCGAGGGTAAGTTTGCGGCCTGAGCATCAGCCCCCTCTTGCTCTTTAGGCCTTCTCGTGCAGCAGCCCCAAACTACACGAGCATTACCACTCCCTCCAACGTGCCCTTCCCCACATACAAATAATACATAACCACATAGGGCTCGGGTTTACCGCCACTAACAAGGCAATTAATTGCCCGCCACCTACCAGGCAATTAATTGCCCTTGTTCCCCCACTGCGGCCAAGCATGCAACTGCGAATGAATGGCTTCTTCCAAGGCATTATTAAAGAGGTCCAGCCCAACGTCAGAAAGATGAACCCCGTCACCCAGGAAATACCCCTCCAGAACCTCCCAAGACCAGTCATGTCTGATCCAAAACCCTCCTTCCCGCACCAACCATTTGCCAATTTGGCGATTCAATTTTTTGACTCCGTGGTGCCACAGAGGCTCCTCCCGGTGACGCAGGCGAATGATGATGTCCGACCATCCCAATTTAGTACCAGGTAAGCGATTCAGGAGAAACGCAAGGTCCTTGCGGATAATTTGAATGAACTCACGACATGTGAGTCGCCCAATGTCGTTCCCCCCCAAATGAATAACCAAGAAGCGCGGTAATCCGAATAATTCGACATTGCCTTGCAAGAAGTCACATAATGCATCCCATTTCAAGCCCCCTTTGCCCAGCCAGCGCACCACGCCATCCTCCAGTGCAGCCACGTGCAGATTCTCCCCGTAAGGGCGCTGCCGAGCGCGACGATGAGCCCGATGGACAAAAGAGTGGCCCACGATCCAAGCACAATCTTGGGGCGACGTCGGGTCTGAAAGAGAAAAAACAGCTATTACCACGCTAGGCAGCCGACGGCCGTCCCCCTACCCCGGCCCCTCCGTACGTATCTGCGGAACACGGGCGACCTCCACCTCCCCAAGGCTTGAATGCGGGCCGGCGCCCACCCCAACTCAGCCGCCACCGTAGCAGCACCGATGCGAAAGGAATGCGAGGTATAACGTCCCGCGTCCCACCCTAGGAAAGTCACAACCTGCCGCAGGACTGCCGAGAACTGGAACCGAGTGAGCGGAGTCCCGTCCGCATGCACTAAGAAATGGCGCTCGGTAGGAGGCCGCATTACCACATACCGCAGTGCAGTTCTGACCGGACAGACCAGGGCATGGGAAGCGCGAGGTAATGAAACCCACGCTCCGATGCCAGATTGATCCGTCTTGGAGCTCCGAAGGCGGAGGGTCACGCTATGCACGTACAAACGGACGTCCTCTACTAACAGACCCGCCGTTCCCCTGTCTCCCTTAGATCGCGCCACGAGCTCCCCAAGCCGGAAAGCTCCAAAGAAAGCCCACGAGAAAGCCAGCCGGAACAATGCTATCTCGCATCCCGAACGGCAGATCCTGGGCAATGCCACAGCAATCTGGAACAGGTCCGGGGGGCGGATAGGCCATCGCCGATCCCACTGGCGGCCCTCTCCCTTACTCCACCCGGCCAGGAGCTTCCGCACCAAAAAACTATGCAACGGGCTAGCGAACCCCGCCAGCTTGCGGAAGAAGGCAAAGCCGGCCAACTGGCGCCGCACCGAGGCAACCGAGAACCCCGCCCGTTTAGCCCACAAGATGAAGCGGACGACCTCGCCTTCCCGCACCGCGCCCCCTAGCCACCCGGAAGAAAGCAGAAAACTGGTCACATATCGGTTTCCGGAGAGGTAAGCCTTCCACGTAGCAGGCGCCACAGAGCGCTGGAGGAGGTCCGACGTCACGACTTGCCAAGCTTCCAAAGGGATGCTGGAACCCGATCTCCCGTAGGTCGGGCGTGCGGAGCCGCTGTTCGAAAGACGTCCCACTTAAAACTAGATAAAGCATCAGCAATGATGTTTAGAGTGCCAGGCACATGTCGCGCTTTAACCGTAACATTCCAGTGGAGGCATAGCATCACCAATTCCCGCACTAAGGCCGACACTTTTGGACACTTTGCCGCCAGCTTATTGACGACCTGCACGACTCCCAAATTGTCGCACCACCACACCACGCGTTTGTTAGCTAATTCGTCTCCCCACAGCGTCAGCGCCACCAGAATAGGGAAGAGTTCCAGGAAGGTAATATTGTTGACCGTGCCGTCAGCCACCCAACTCGCCGGCCACCGTTCCGCGCACCATTTACCACGGAAGTAGATACCAAGACCCGACGCACCTGCTGCATCTGAATAGAGGGACAGGTCCTCATTAGAGACTTCCGGAGCTTGCATAATGCACACCCCATTGAAGGAGGCAAGGAATTCATCCCAAATGGTCAACTCGTCACGTACCGCCTTGGTAACACGTATAAAATGATGACCCGCCCTAACCCCCGCCGTCCGCGCAGAAAGGCAGCGAATAAACGCACGCCCGATAGGTATGACCCGGCAGGCAAAATTGAGAGAGCCGATTAAGGCTTGTAGTTGTGTTAACGTGACTTTAGCTGACCCCTTAACGATCGTGACCAAGCCCTGAAGCTGAACCAGCTTGTTGACCGGCAACCGGCAAGCCATGGCCACAGAATCCAGCTCTATACCCAGAAAGGTCAGCCGGGTTACCGGACCTTCCGTTTTGTCATGGGCTATTGGTACGCCCAAACGCTCTGCTGTATGAATGAAACCGTTCAGTTGGCGACGACACGCATCGTCGTTCCCTGGGCCGACGAAAAGAAAATCATCTAAATAATGGACGGAAGCCGTGCAAGCGTTGTGTGTGTTCGTAGCTCAATGTACGAACGTACTGAAGGCCTCAAAAAAGGCACAGGATACCGCACATCCCATGGGCAGGCATCTATCCACAAATTAGTGACCGTCAAAATAAAAGCCAAGGAGCGGAAAACTAAGCGGGTGAATGGGGAGCAAGCGAAAAGCCGACTCAATGTCAGCCTTTGCTAGGAGAGCTCCCGGACCCGCCGCACGAACCAATGCGACCGCATCATCAAAGGAGGCATATGTAACGGCGCAGGCCTGCGAAGGGATGAAATCGTTTACGGACGAACCATCCGGGGCCGACAAATTGAGAATGAGCCGGAATTTGCCCGGCACCTTCTTGGGTATAACCGCCAAGGGCGACAGATGCATCACGTCAAAAGGCTGACGGAAAAAAGGGCCAGCTATTCGTCCTAAGGCGATTTCATCCGCCAACTTGACCTTAACCACCGACGCCAACCGAGAAGCGGAACGGGAATTTCTCGCCCGCCCCCCATAACCGGGACCGTCATACGGGATACGAAAACCATAACGAAAACCATCAGAGAGAAACCGAGCCGCCCGACGATCCGGGTAATGGTGTAAGGATGCAAGCAGCACACCTAAGATGATCGGAGAGTCGGCTTTGCTAAAAATGGACCGATCATTTGGCGCCTTTACCGGTCCCAGCGCTTTGCCCTTGGGTGCATCGCAGAGCGGAATGAGATCCGCCACACGTGGCACACGCATGCCGAAATTTGCAGTCGGGAAAGAGACACGTGAGCTTATTGAAACGCCAGCATACGTCGGTCCCTCCCCCGGAGCTTTTGATCCCAGAGTCAGTTTTTTTGCCGGGGCCGGTCCGAAAGGACTGTACCGTCGTGACAACATTGGGATCCTGGTGCGCCGGAGCACCCGCTCCCCCTGCCCTCAGGCCACTCCGGTTGGACTGCACGCCTTTGTTAGTCATTTGCGTGAGCCATAAGTGAATGTCCTGGGACCCCCAGGACATGAACCTGTTGCCCGCCATTTTGTCGCGAAACTTCTCGTCGTAGTTGAGCCAAGCCCAACCATCGTAGTCCCTGAAGGCGCCAAGTATACTGTCCGCATAAGACAGTAAGGAGCCGTACTGGGAAGCATCAAAATGACTAACCACGCTGGCTAGCCGAAGGAAACCGCGTACCCAGTTAACAATATTTTTGGCAATCCGAGGCCCAGTACCTCGCTGCCTAGCGCGTTTTTTGGCCTTCTTGGAGCCTTTCTTCCCCCCCCGACGACCTTCCAACAACTTGAAAATGTTAACAAATTTCCGTTTCCGAATGCGTTTGACCAGCCGTCGGGGCACCTCTTCCCATAGTTCGGTCAAGGATGCCAACGCTGGATGGCCAACATCACATTTCGGACCCTCATCTCCGGCTAACCACGGGCGTGCCGTACGGTCGCTGGAGCTAGAGGCCGACGAGGAGGAAGGGGAACGAGAGGCTGGACGGGACCTCTTACCCCGAACCCTAACTCCTGAAGCCCCGGGGGGGGTAAGGACCTTACCTGCAGCCACTTCGTCCTGGGCAGCAGCACCGCTCCACACACCGGGGGTCGCTCCAGACACACCAGCAGATGGACCGCCAACACCACCCTCGGGGAGCAGGAAAGCCGCCGCCGTCTCATGGTCCCGCCACGCCTCCTGGTGGGACGGACCCGGGCGTTCGTCATCCTGGTGGACCGCAGTCCCAGTGGCCCATGCAGGAATACCGTCCTGTCTCCGACCAACCCTTGGGAAACCGGGTCCGTCGATCTCTTCACTGGGAGGAAAGAGTAGGCCGCCCGAGGGGGGGGGGGGGGCCGGTCCGGCGTGCCACGTCCCAAAACCCTGGCTGTCCCGATGGGGAGACTCAGAAACTGGGACAAACCCGTATCCGGCCCTGGCCATGCGCTCTAGAAAGGCGGACACCGCAGCGGCCTCGTGAGCGCTGGTAAATGCTGCAGGAAGCAGTGGGGCACCCGAGGCCGTGGACGCCCCAGGAAGCAGGGGGGCACTTGGGGCTGTGAACCCGGCAGAATGCAGGGTGGTACCTGGGCCTGTGGGTGCGGCTAGGAGAAGAGGGGCACTCGTGGCTGCCCGGGAAGGGGGGTGCCCGGGGAGAAGGGGCAGCATGTCAGCTATGCCGTCACAGGGGCGTCGGGAGCGAGGCCTAGCTGGCGCTAATCCACCTCGGCGCCTGCTGGCAGAAACAGCAGTGGGAGGTGCCCAGCGGCGCCACGTGGACACCCGGGGAGGGCTGGTAGGGAGCTTAGCGCGGGACGCAGAGCAGCGGGCAGCACCACGACCGCGCGAGCCAGCGGGCGCCGATGGCCTGGGGGATCGCGGCGCGCGGGGGTTGGGCGGACCACGTGGGACCCGCGGGCAGGCAGAAACGGCCGGAGCAGAAGCAGCACGCACAGGGGGGAAAACAGCGCAGCCGGCAACCGGACCAGACCAATCGCCACGCTCGCGGTCCAAAAAAGTAAAAGTGAGTGCATTTGCGACCGGTACGGTGGGGGGGGGGCGGAGGGACGCAAGGAGGAGGGCTGGGGCAAGGCCCGGCAGCCGCCTCTGGCCCGCTTTCGCCCGAGTCTGAGAGATAAGGGAGGAGCGAGGCAATGGGGGGTCCCGGGATCGAGAGGGGGGGACATGAAGTACCCGGATCCGGCGCAGTACTCACAATGGTGGGACTGGTGATGGCAGTCGCGGCCGCGACGCGAGCCGAACGGGACCTCATAGGCGGGTGTGCTCTCGATCCCGTCTGCACCCTGGCCACCGCCCTGGATTTCGTGCGCCGCATGACGGAAGGTACCAAGCCACAAAAGAAACAGCTATGGGACCTCTGGGCCTACTGAGGATTCGGACAGCAAATAAAAGGGAAGCAAAATCGCCTCCGCTTTTGTCGCTGCCGAATGCCTCACTCACTGCCCTCCACTAGCCCTGTACCTAAACATACTCCCCCCGTCCAATGGCAGCGCGGCTTTTCAAATTGCCTGCTGCCATTGGTCCCCCATCCCTCACTCTCCTTCTCGCCCCCCCCCCCCTTTCCCTTCTGCCTGCCTTGCCTCCCACCCGATCCTGCGTTATTTTCGGCGACCCGCGGGACAAGCCCGGGTCGCCTCCTTTGAGGTGAACTGATTTTCTTTTTGAGTTCACCTGGTTATACTGAAGGATTCCATAATTGCACAAGAGCCATTGAGACAATTGTTTGGCTCTTGCTGGCAAGAACACCTTTATGAACTATTACATCTGGAGAAAATAAACTTTTAAAATCCTCTTACTATTAAAAGGAGAACATTTGGTGGAAGCTCAGCTTGTGTTTTTCTTCACATTTGGACAATGGGTTATTTGGCTATAGGTGACAAGAATACCCTTCTTCTTGAGCATTAATTCTGAGGTCAACAACATTTAATCCTCTCACCTTTGAATCAATTAGATTCAAGGAGAACTCCTGGCAGAAGCTCAGTCTATATTAGCAGACTCTAAAATTATCACTGTTGGCAGAATGATTCCATCACAGTATGCAACCAAGTTCTATTCTTCATCATATAGATAGTTGTCTCATATGTTCAATACCCTCATAGTATATACAGTATGGCAAATACACTGCATGTTTACTTTACTGTTACTATTGGTAATTGTTGACAATTTAAGTTTTGAAATAATAAAAGCCTTTACTTTACATCTCATGAAGATGTTATTGACAATATACTAAGTAATGCATTTGTTAAACTGCTTTCTTGCTTTAAAAGCTAATGCTGAACCATGTTAGCATCAGTCACTCAAATGGAGGTTGTTAGCAGTTTGGAATAAAATGTACAGTGCAAACTAATCATGCAAGCATTGATATTCCACAGACAATATTGGTGGTTAGGTACATAGGTAATCCCATTATCTATGTTAGTTAAATTAATTAATAAATAGATATATTCTCAGAACGTTAAATACATGAAATGTTGTCACCTCAAATCATTTAGTCAATCTCCAAATTGGCCTCAGCATTATAATTATTGCTGCCATTTGGGGGTAGAAGTACTAAAGTGTGATAATGTATTTACTGCAGAGTAAATGCTTGTCCTTTTATTCTAACCATTTTGGTAAGTCTTGGGGGGGTTCAGGAGGGTGGGGGGGTTTGTTTAAATTGTTATTTAGGTGGCCGTATTTGTGGGGAATCGCTATACATTTCGCTTCCCCACGAATACTACGAATAATGCAGTATACGTTGCGGTTCGCCAATACGGCGAAAACGAATGCACACCCCTATTGTTAGTTACTACTTAATGTTTCCCTTTTCTCAGGGACATTGGATGGATGCCCTGGTCTGCTTAGAATTTCTGTAGATATGAAGCTGAATGTCTCAGGAAAGAGGAATTCAGATGGAAATAAAAATAGAACCAATCCTCAAAATCCAGACATGTGGAAGGAAGAGTGGATTAAAATGTTCTTTCAAAATAACCCAACAATAGGAACTAATATTTTCCATCAAACAGAAGAAAAATACACCTTTCTGACTCTCTTCTAAATCTAGGCCTCAAATGCTAGGGCTCAAGGCTTCCTTTTCCCAAAGTAAATGAAAAGAGAAAAGAAACAGGAACTTCAAGAAAACACTCCTTCGCCCTTCTAGAATTAAACTAAAATCCAACATCTATTACAGAAGATTCTGCTTTTCATAGCAGTAAGAAGGAAGCATTGCAGCAACCAACATAGAGGAGTAGAGAATCAGATGTATTCTTTCTTCTACCTATGCTGATGGAATATTTGTATTAGTAGAGACCCAATAGGGCTCTACGTGTTTATTGTGGATATCCTGAAAACCAGATTTATTGGCTCGAGGACCGAAGTTGGTCAACCCTCATGTACCTTTTGATTTTCAAATGTACATGAGCTTACTGGAGCTGGATTACTTGTCTACTTGCTAACTTAGGGGGTCGATTTTCAAAGAAGCACGCATTAAGGAGCAGACAGGGAAGGAACTTCCCTAAGCCCCCCTGCCTAACCTTCCTTCCCCTTCCCCTCTCCACTCCGACCCATAACATCTACCTAGCTACCCCAATTTTTTAAAATGTTCTACTTACTGCTCCTCTGGAGCAGAAGCAAGTTACAAGCGCTGGCTGCCTGCTGGCATGCGCTTCCCTGGGACAGCGTTCAATGGCGCTGTCCCAGCCCGGCCCCCTTGGAGAGGGCCGGCACTTGTGGCGTAGCAGGGTTTACACGTGTGGCTTGTTCTGTTTTAAAGTGTGAGTGGCGCACACAAGACCCGGCCACACGTGTAAACCCTGTATTTTACATGTGCTGGCTTTTGAAAATTTGGGCATTAATGAATATTGACCTCTGTATGTTAAGAGTGTTGCCATATAACAATAAAACTGTGCTGCTTGCATTTTTCCATCTCTTTGTAAAACTAGAACAAACAAAAACCCATATTCTAACCTCTCTTCACCAAACATACCTATACCAAAGAAAACAGTAAACCCCCATGACCTCACACTGGAGTTGAATATAGCTATATTCACAAAAACAATACCATAGACAAAATAAAAACTTGAACATATTGTTTCACATCTATTAATTTGACAGAACTTCTGTTTCTGTTTTCCCCCCAAACTCCCACCCCACCCCTACCCAATAAATTGCCTGACAACTACATGAACAACCCCAGACTGTGCTGCCTGGAACAGAAAAATCACCTCAGTTCGAGGCAATCATATTCTATCAAAGGTAAGAGAAGCATGAAAAAGGAAAAAAGTAGTCCTGTGGAAGGCTACTTAAAAAATAGTACCAAAATAGAGGCCACCAGATTTGAAGTTGTTGGACAGAATCACCGGAAAGTTGACAGGACATGCTGACCTTTATGCTGAGTTATCACCTCTTTTTCTGTAGATTTTAATTCAACCATGTCCTGTCACTAGAGGAATTTGCAGATCCACCACCTCCCACTCTTGATACTTCATTCCACATGCAGTAAATCACCATACATCCTGTCTGTGACAAGCAGATAGCAGAGGCCATCTTGATAAAGCACCAGTGTGAAAAAAATGTATACAAAATTTTAAACAATTGGTAAAAATAATACCCTGCATCTTCAAAGAGGGCTCTAATGCAGACAAATATAGTCCAGAACATTGCTAGGCCCACTGTTCACAAATATTGAGATGAAAAGAAAAAATAAAGCAAATTAAACAGAAAAACACATCATGAAAATAAAAAGTGTTGGATATGCTTACTGGGATCCCGCCACATTCCTAGTCTGTTGTTAGGTCATTAAAAATAACCAGAAGATAATTCAATTTCAATCTTGCTGTAGGGAAGGGGTCCTGCATGGGACTCAACATATTTATAGGTTTCTGGCAAGTCAAATACTTTTGACTTGATGGCATCCACAACTATTTTTTTAAACTTTGTATTTATAATCTTTTTATAACTTACCCTTGTTAGACACAAACATGAGAAGAAGTTTGAACAAACAGTATGAAAAAGAAATTATAAACTCCCATGCTATGAAAGTCCTCAAAGAGGTGGAGATAGCAGTCCCAATATCAGAAGAAAATAAGTATTGAGATAAATGGAGGAACACACTGAGAAGGACCTTCCACTTCTAAATTGCATTAATCCTAAATGAGGGATGAAGTGGCTCCTGGATCCAAAGGCAGAGAGGAATTCACCTGGAATGGGTCAAAAATAGATATTTCACTCCCTTAACTTAAATTACATATTTACATGGGAAATTAAGTAAAAATGAAGTGCCTAACTGAATAACATCAGGTGGTAAAAATAAAAATCTTTTCCTTTTTCTTGAGTCACCTTAGCAACATCTGGGAAAATATGACTTTCAAACCAAAAAAGGAAACTTCCACATTATGAAAAAAAGTTGCAAAATATAATTGCAAAAAGTCCAAGGCTAAAGTGACTATTAGGATTGATGGTATAACCCCATCCTCCATAGATTTTTCCAAAATAGAAGTCAAATTAAGAGCATCCAAAGAAGCCTGATGGAAAGCCCATCTTGATGAATGTTTTTAGTAGATGCCCTTGATATTGGAAGTATGAATTTTTCTGAAATTAACACCTCCAAGAATATTTTCTCAACATTTCCATTGGTGACATCATATGTTTCCTAGGAAAATTAATAATCCAGATATAACATCTCTGGACCATGTTCTCCAAATGTTCTACTTTATTAAGCAAGAAAAGATGACCTTTTGAAGTAAACCCAACAGTGTTTTGCATATTAAGTGTTCTTGAATCTAATAGTTATACTTTTTGACTATTTGTTCTTCAGAGTTTCGAATAGCAAAGCTAAGCCTTGTTGCTGGGTCACAAACTGGCCTAACTGTAAAGAAAGTTTTGTGACGGCTTCACATGTCACATCAAGAATAATAATAGGAGGTTTAGGAAATTCAATAGAAAGTACCTCCATTGTACCCCTTCCTGCAATCAAGTTAATTTTTGGAATAATAATCTTGGAGTCTGAATGGTGATTTGGATGTTGACTAGACTCATGAGTGAAGGAGCCCCAGAGGCCTTGAAAAGAGGAACCCTTGGGAAGTCATGGGACCTGCCCTAAGCTGTGAACCTCCCCATGTGCTCCTGTGACTGGGACTCAGTCATGCTGGGGCTACATATGCATACTGTGAAGGCTGCTACACAGGGTGTATTTTTTTTAATTCAGGAGGTCTAACCAATAATTGACCTTAAAATGGGAAAAACTCTTTAGTACATCTGACCCATAAGTTTTTTTCTTCTGGACTTGAAGCAGTTCTGTTTTTCAAAAGCTCATTTTCCCAGTGCCATAGCCTTCTCCATGGTGTCTATTAGGATTCTAGTGGGATATTTATTATCTTTTCCTTGGTTGCATCTCTTTACTAAGGTCTTTCATGATATGCTCTGCTGTCCATTTCTGGTCAATTTATAACTTTCTACTCTGGCATATCTCAACTTTTTTCTATCTTTCTTTCTTCCCTTCATATATGGGTAGTCTTTGATTTGTCTGGTTGTCATATGTCACGGTTTATGGCTGACCTAGACTGGAGCTGGCTTGCCTCAAAACCTCCAAGTCAGCAGATAAACTTGCCTCAAAACCTCCAAGTCAGTATTATTTAATTCTTCTTTCAGCTCTGATACTGAACAGATAGAAACACAGTTCCTTTTTTAACTCAGTAATGTTACATATACATACAGTAGGCAGACACAAAACTCCATACACCGCTTAAAATTCCCCTTTAATGCTGTAACCTGCCTCTCTCTAGCCCTCGCCTCTAACTACAAGCTCCTTAGCCTTCCTATAGTACTGTTCCTACCTGGAGAGTAGTTCTAGATTTACCAGGGGCTCTTCTCCAGCACTAACTATTCTGGCTCTTTGCCTTCTTGAGAAACTTCTGCTGGCAGCTCCTTTGCCTTCTGCTTGTTGGAGCTTTCCAAGTTTCCCAGGATCTTTTCTTTTCCTTAAATCCTGCCTAAATTGACCATATCTGTCTCCGTAACTCCTGGACACTTAGAACTACATTACCTATGTAACCCTATTGTAAATTTCAAGGGTTCCAGTTTTGAATTCATTAATTAGTTGTGCAGACAGTTGTCTTAAGGTTTGAGATTGTGCTGTTTAGCTGGACAATATAGCTTAAGGTAGGACATGTGACAATGTAGGCTAAAGAGCAAACTAAAATATACCAGTAATCTAGAGGGATTCTCTGGTTAGAAGCCTGCCTGTATTAATGTGGATGTCAAGGCCTGGGATACACAATTAGAAAAAGAAACTTCCTCATTTAAATACATAAAGCAAGTGAACCAACAACAATGAATAGTTAGAGCATGCTAGGATAAATAAATATATATTATTTGGTATCCGGGGTATTACCATATATAGCAATGCTTAGAGTTGTTTACTTCTTAACGTTGACTGCTAGATCATGTAGGCAACATGTAAGCATATGCATAGGTATTAGTTACAGGAAGGTAATGAATATTTAAATATAATATTAAATACTTCCAGCTAATTTGTTGATTGTTTATTATCATGATCTGTACAGCATATATAAGAATTAAAACTGCGACAGAGTCTCAGAACAACTTCCTAATATTGATGGAAACTTTTTTTTATTTTTAATCAGATTGCATGCATCTGATCAGAAATAAAGGAAGTTTTTTTTGTATACATTCAGTCAGTGTAATACAGAGTTAAAAGTTTGGGCCTGATAAGGAATTTAATAATGGCCTGTTTTATATGAAATTCCTCAACCCCATCCTGGGAGGCAACTCGCATGCCGATGGGGCCATAAACTTTTTTATCTCTTTGGGGCAGGAACCCTGGCAGTCTCTTTCCCCAGGGTATGAATTCTTTTTGTGTGTGGGGGGAGGGGGGGAGAGTTAATTTTCAGGGCCCTGAGTGCTAATGTTGACTTTGCTTCCATTATCTGTGGAGGGGGGACTGTATCCTCACTGTGTACTGTAGACCCAAAATTAAATTCTCCGGGATCACTTGTTAAGGTCCTAAAATGAAGTCTTTACTGTTTAAACACTGATAAAATATGATGCAACAACTAAATTTTCTGCTGCACAGAATTCCTTTGCCTTACAGTCTGTCTTCCCTATAGCTGTGCAGGAGTATCTTGTACCAGGGCAGAAAAACATCTACCCTCCAGGGCATGGAAAAGTGAAGTCCCCAGGTGAAGATGCCAGATGGGTGTCCCCAGTGATTGGTTTTTTTTTTGTTTTTTTTTCTCATGGTTAGCAGATCACTCTCTTTTAGATCCCTGATGGAAGGTATTCCTTTGAAGTAGGCAGCTCTCCCTGCTCCAAACATTAAGGAAGAGGCAGCCAAAACCTTCCTCCTGGATCTCAAAACTTAAGTCCTTCTTCCCGTAACTGAATTTAACACCGGAGTTCTTTCTTGCAGCAGGTAGCTACCACCTCCATCCTCATAAAGGGTATGGAGGGCAGGTTTTTCCTCACCTGAGCAGTCCCAGACACAGGGTGCCCAGTGCATGAGCCCAGGTGAAACACAACCTCTCACAAGGCTTCTAACAATTACATTGTAAAAATCCACAAAAAGAACTCAGAGGGGAAAAATCCTAACCACCCAGGGAGTGGACTGGGAAAGGAAACCCTCCCGACCCTGATCAGGATCCCCAGCAGGTTGGGCCTGGTTTCTTTAATTGGGCCTGAAAAATCAACACAGGAAAAACTCCTCTCTACCTCCTAACTGCTAGCAAACCATAACAGACTGCATCCAGACTCTCTGGAGAAGGCTGTTTCAAAAAACCTCTCAAGGGGGATGGCCATTTCAGACCCCTCTAAGGGAAGGGCTGCATTTGAATGGTAACCTCTCCCATTCACTAACCTGCACTCATCACTAGCCTAAGAGTATTCCCAGGCCTTAACGGTAACAGAGCCATGTGTCTGTTAATCTACAAAGGGCTGGTGCTTCCTTAAGGCAGACTAGGCAGTTGCCTAGTACGCCAAATTTTTGGGGATAGCAAAATCCCATCAGCATGAGGCCCAGAACTGCCAAAAAAGATAGCACTGTGCTGGAGCTGCTACCAATAGATAAATTGTGTGTGAGAGGGTGTGTATGCATGACCAATGGTTCACCTAGGGCGCCAAATACTCCTTGTACCGGCCCTGCTTCTGTTTCTAACAGCATCACTTTCTTTTGTAGCCCTCTTTCCTGTGTTCTTATCACTGAAAGGGGCTCAGTAGGGCTGAGACTGGACATAACTCATTGCAGCCCTAGGGTTCAGGGCCCTTAGGGACAAGATAACCAATTATGCCAAGACTCCAGTGAAACACTCTCCACTCCAGGGATTGTTGTAACAGCAGAAATAACTTGTCAAAACTCAGCTTCTTCAATGGAAATGATTTGACATTGAACACATTTCCTAGGAAATTAATTCATATTTTTGTGAGGTGACAAATCACAAGGAAACTCTTTTTTTTAATGATTCACTTTGTTTATTCTCTGACTATAGGTTCTTCAATAAATGCTGCTAAGGGATCTTCAGCTCTTGTACCTTCTTCCAATGATCTGATTAGCATTGACTAGTTTTCTACTTTGCTATACTGATGGACACTATGGTTGAGCAACCCAGGATACAACTGAAAGGTTCCCAGTCTCCTTACTGGCAGAATTTCAAAGGCACAAAAATCTTCTCAGGACTCTCTCCCATGAGGAATACGAGGCCCTTTTATTCAGAACTGGTAACCCTCTATTCCTTTACAAATCCTAGATCTTAGATCAGAGACTTCAAATCAGGGGAGATGACAATATCTTACTTCCTTAAGTGGGAACACAAACTGACTCCAAAACACTCTAAAAGTCACTGTCAGGCCGATACAGTACAGCTTTACCCCTTATTCAGTAAGGGGTAATAGCGCGTCGAAAATGCGCGTCCAACCCCCCTGAAACTAATAGGGCCCGCAACATGCAAATGCATGTTGATGACCCTATTAGTTATTCCTGCACGATTCACTAAGTAAAATGTGCAGCCAAGCCGCACATTTTACTTTCAGAAATTAGCACCTACCCAAAGGTAGGCGTTAATTTCTCACGGTACCGGGAAAGTGTACAGAAAAGCAATAAAAACTGCTTTTCTGTACACCCTCCGACTTAATATCATGGCGAAATTAAATTGGAGGTCCCAAAAGTAAAAAATAATTAAAAATTTAAAAATGTAAAATCAGCCTGCGGCTCGCGGGTTGAAAACCGGACGCTCAATTTTGCTGGCGTCCGGTTTCCGAATCCGTGGCTGTCAGTGGGTTTGAGAACCGACGCCGGCAAAATTTAGCGTTGGGAAGTGATGGAAGGATCCATGTTGGAAGACAGAGGATCAAGTGTGGGTGTCTTTCCAGAATCTAAAGACCCAAAGACCTTCACAAAAAACAGAATAGCAATTCTTGGGCCTTTTTAGATTGTCAGACTAACCCAGTAATGTTCAGATTTTAATTGCCCACAACATAGTAAATATTTTCAGTATTCTACTACCAAAACCCTATCATCCCAATGCATTCCTGGATTAACAGATTACACCATCATCACCAGTGAAGAGGGAGGAGCAAGAAGAGTTTGTTTTAAAACAACTTCTGGACTCCAAGTCTCACTGAGGGACACTTTATTACCTGGTGTTTTAGAAAGTTTCTGGTCTAGAAGAAAGATCCAGGGAACTAATATCCAGTGTACACGTGGTGGAATTAATATAAAGAGTCCCCTGGGAATATCCTCTGAAAATAAGTCTGAGACTCTTAGGAAAAGCCCTTGGAAGAGGAAGGGTACTACTGTTTGGAATTCTGGGATTAGACTGCTGTTCAATGATGGTAGAGGCAGACAACAAACTGAAGAGCCAGATAGAGGGTGGTACTGGCAAGATGAAATTGTCTGTTGATAGAATGGTTCAAGATCATAACCCAGCAAGAAGGGTTGGCTGGGGAAAAGTTGGAGCCCTGAATGAGACAACTGAATACTGGCACAAACAGCAGCTAACTATCCTTCTGCTGGACTCCGGAATCTGGACCATTGATTGAAACTTAAAACACAGAAACATAGAAATGACAGCAGAAAAGGACCAAATGGTCCATCCATTCTGCCCAGTAAGTTTATGGTAGTATCTGCTATGCCGTGTAGGTTATCCCATGCTTATCTGTTTCCCAGACCATAAAAGTCAGGGCCCTCGTTTATCGCTGTTGGAATCCAATTCCCCATTACCCCCGTGATTATCAGTTTCCCACACCAGCCTTCGTTGATTGCTGTTGAATCTAATTCCCTGTTATGCCTTGCTGTTGAAGCAGAGAGCAATGTTTGAGTTGCATCAAAGTATCAGTCTTATTGGTTTGGGTAGTATCCACTGCATCAGCAAGTCACCCCCATACTTGTTTCACCAGACCATAATAATCTGGGTCCTCCGTTGCTGAACAAATCCAATTCCTCTTTTCCCCCTCCCGTTGAAGCAGAGAGCAATGATGGAGTTGCATCAACAGTATCAAGGCATATTCGTTAAGAGTAATAACCACCATACCATCAAGTTACTCCATGCACTCTTTTCTTCATTTCCATCCTTTAGCATTTAGGGATCCACAGTATTTATCCCATGCCATTTTGAATTTTTCACTGTTATGGTTTTCACCACCTCCTCCGGAAGGGCATTCCAGGCATCCACTACCCTCTCCATGAAGAAATATTTTTTGATGTTGGTTCTGAGGCATCCTTCTTGGAGTTTCATTTCATGACCCCTAGTTCTACTGATTTCTTTCCAATGGAAAAGATTTGATGTTTGCACATCATTAAAACCTTTTAGGTATCTGCAGGTCTGTATCATATCACCCCTGTGCCTCCTCTTTTCATTCCTGGAATCTGGACTCCACCTCTTTCTAGAATTTCACTACTGGACCTCTGCCTGCCTCTGGGATCTTGCTTCTGGACTGATGGCTTTGGAAACTGTGCTCCTGATGTCTTGACTCCTGGCCCAATCTAGAAACCCTACCCTAGGAACTTGAACACCCATTGGACCTGGACATCTGGCTAGGTGGCTCCTCCTGGAGGCTTCATGTATGCATCTGGACTTCAACGACTCACAATCCAGGCCATTTCTGACACTGTCTTTCCCCTTACTTCTTCACAGCTAGAGGTCCTCTGTGTTTATTCAATGATTTCTGGAATTTCAAAACACTTTCGGTTTCCATCTCCCCTTGGAAGTCATTCCATGCATTTACTATTCTTTCTGTGATAAAATATTGTCTTATATTTTTCCAGATTTTACCATCTTAGAGCTTAATACCATGAACTGTTGTTCTAAAGCATCTTTTTCTCTGAAAAAGGTTTGCTTCTTGTTCATTATTTATATTTTTAATATCTTTAACATATTTCTCCTGTCTTTCTTCCCTTATAGCATATACATAGTTAGGTCCTAAAGTCATATGTCATATGGCTTTTGGCATGGATACTATACCATTCACATAGCCTTTCTCTGGAACATCTGCAGATGGTAGGAGAAAACAAAACAAGACACCAGCAAAAAATGTCCATAACAAATTTAAACAAAAAGACATTTAGAAGCAGTATTTGAAAATGAGTTCTGCTGATTCCATTGATTGCACAATAATTGCAACTCAAACCTTTTTAAATTAACTGTAATGCAGATAAATTTAGTTTCTTAACACCTGTTTTCACTGAAGTAGCTCCCAGCTGTGCAACTCTAGTTAAGTCCTGTCAGCATTTCCATTTTAAATTCCACTACTGAGTGGTTTGTAAGCTGTAAAATTTGCTGTGAACTTGAAACTGAGTCCTCTTTGAATAAGCCAGTAAGAGGGAAAGTTATCAAGGTAAAAGTAACCTGGATATGTTTAACTGTATTTTTATTGGAACCTGTCTGGAAAAATGCTTTGCTAAATATAATCTGATAAAGTTATCTGAATTCAATTACCCAGATAACTTTAGGAAAGGTATTTGCCAGCATATTTACCCAGGTGACTTTGGGCAGCAGTGAATATCATCGCTGCCTGGACAACATCAAACTGTGTCTTGGAAACACCCCTGGTGCCACCTCTTTTTATCTAGGTAAATTGTTTTCCTGGCAACAAGTTACCCAGGGAAATTTTAACAAAGAAAAAGGGGGGAATATCAAATTTTGGGTTTATCTGACTAGATCCAAAAGTTAAGTGAATCTTTTTAGGTTCTCAAATGAAGCAATGTTTCATAGCATTTCACTAAAGTAGGTTTAAATGTTTGGGGGTGGAAATAGCTGAGGCTACTGAGATATTACCAAACAGATTGGAGGTCCATATTCAGACACAATCCGGATAGCAAAGTTAGCAGAATAAAGTTATCTGGCTAACTTTGGAGGTATATTTAATAGTACAGCTTCACTACTGAATATAACCTGCTAACTTAAAGTAGGCAGGATAACTATAGCTGGCTAACATTAGGACAGATCTTTGGCCCAACGACACTTAACTGGCTAAGTCATCCAGCTAACTGAATACTGGAGTTAGTGGTTAACTTAGCTGGCTAACTCAACTCCTTTGTTATGTCCCTGGAATACCTCTAACTTATCTGGCTAAATTCTAACTGCTTAACTTATTAGCTGGCTAGAATTTAGCTGGAAAGATGCCCAATGATAAGCTTTCAATTTCAACACCTACACTCCAAAGAAGGTATGAATACATTTTCAATAGAGCTTAATCCTTTTAACAAAATTTATCTGAAAAAATATTTTTAGGAAGAGCAGAAGGTTTCATATAGAGTGTAGGTGTCCCCGCACCAATACCATGATGGTTATAATCATTAACCTCCTGCCACCTCCATATATGTGATTTTTTTCAAAATTATTTTTTAAAATATTTTCTCTGTATAGTCCCAAAATTTCTGTGGCGTCCGTGTTGTAACCAGCACTGCTCTCTAGGCGGAAATAAATGAAACCATTCAAGATGAAATTATGCTGATATTTAAGCGGGTACCTTCAAATTTCTTTAGTGTTGGCTTTCTTGAATGATAATAATAAATCCCGACACGTCCGTGATTCAGACCTGAGTCTTTCTTCAGGGGAATATCACCATAGAAATCTCCAACTACTGGAATTGTTTACCTTGCTGTGTAGTTAATTACTCTGCTTTTTACCGCTCCATGTCTCAGAACAGATGTCTCAGCAGCGATCGCGCCACCGCGGTGTTATCGCTGCCAGCTTTCACACCCAATAGCACCACCATGAAATGAACTTCCTTAACAGAATTCCATAAGGATTAGAAATGGGTATATTTTGTCAATCATATTTATTTTCCAAGTAAAAATATTATATTTGTTTCTAAAGGCAAAGAAAACTTATGAGTTTAAAATGTGTGTGTATGTGCACACATGCGTTTGTCCCTAATAACTTTTGTGTTTGGTGGCTTATCCACATCACATTTTCAGGACTCATAAGGACATGATAATACTTACAAGGGTAAAGAATCTTCAGATCTATGGTTGGTTAGACCAATGGTCTATCAAGCTCAGCATCTTTTCTTCGATGGTGTCCAAGCCAGGTCAATAGCAAGACCCCATGATAATGAGGAAGTCAATTTCTTTTTGCTTACTCCTGAAATAATGGATGGCAAACCTTCCTGATAATTGTTAATCAATCTGTCCTTTAGAAATTTATCCAAGTCTTTTTTTTTTAAACTCAGTTATACTATTGACCTTGACCACACATTCTGGCAACAAATTCTACAGCTTAAATATTTTCTCAGCCAACATATAATTATTTAAATTTGCCATCTGCCATCAGTTAGTTTCATGGTGTGTTCCCTAGTATTAATAATATTTGAAACTCATAAATATTCAAAATAACATACTCAGATCTCTGAATAAAAATCTGTGCCATTTAAACAGGAGTTGTACTATAATTCTCCACTTTAGGGGTTAACACTGATATCACACAAAATGATAAATTGTAAGCCCCCCTCTCTAGAATCGAAAACTGGGGTGTGATACTTCTGTTTCAAAAATGTTTTTTTGTAAACCAAAATTTGTGAAGTGGAAAAGTGGTAGTTTCATATTTTTCACCATTTAAAGACCCGCCATCCTGGTGGTTTAACATATGGTCTTGCTTTATCATCTAATCATCAGCTTACCACCTTCACCTTATAAGTGAACAGAAACCCCACCAATAAATACTTTTTTCATTTTGTGTTATTATTCTTCTGTATAAACCTTGCTAAAAAATACTTGTGAAAGTCCAGTCCCATTCAAACAGTTTATAAACCCACATGCCCCATTCAACTTGTATCACCAAACAAATCCAAAGGATTCTTATTTCAATTAAACCATGATATCACTCTTCCTGTGATGGTTTAGTACTTAACTTGAAATTATTTAAGTTGAAACACCTCCAGATGTTTTATGCATTTTGAAGCACCTCCCGACACAGCCGTGTTTCGAAAATTTAGATTTCTTCATCAGGGGAACTGATGGTAAGCGTCTCTCAAGGCTTCAGCCGACTATCCAACTTGCTTGGTGTGGACAGAGAGCAACGATGTATACCAATGGTATTTATACTTCACGTCATATTTTAAAATAAACCAATGGGATGGAAGCACTACTCCTTCATCAAAGAGGACCAATCCAATTCTTCATTGAGACCATGAGACATCACTGTATTTAATTGGTAAATCCAAAATTGTTCCCAGTAATTTAAACATGCTGCACATTCACCTCCTTTAATCATCCATTGTACTTAAAAACATAAGAACATAAGAAATTGCCATGCTGGGTCAGACAAAGGGTCCATCAAGCCCAGCATCCTGTTTCCAACAGAAGCCAAACCAGGCCACAAGAACCTGGCATTTACCCAAACACTAAGAAGATCCCATGCCACTGATGCAATTAATAGCAGTGGCTATTCCCTAAGCAAATTTGATTAATAGCTGTTAATGGACTTCTCCTCCAAGAACTTATCCAAACCTTTTTTGAACCCAGCTACACTAACTGCACTAACCACATCCTCTGGCAACAAATTCCAGAGCTTTATTGTGCGTTGAGTGAAAAAGAATTTTCTCCGATTAGTCTTAAATGTGCTACTTGCTAACTTCATAGAATGCCCCCTAGTCCTTCTATTATTCGAAAGTGTAAATAACCGATTCACATCTACTCATTTAAGACCTCTCATGATCTTAAAGACCTCTATCATATCCCCCTCAGCTGTCTCTTCTCCAAGCTGAACAGCCCTAACCTCTTCAGTCTTTCCTCATAGGGGAGCTGTTCCATCCCCTTTATCATTTTGGTTGCCCTTCTTTGTACCTTCTCCATTGCAACTATATCTTTTTTGAGATGCAGCGACCAGAATTGTACACAGTATTCAAGGTGCAGTCTCACCATGGAGCGATATAGAGGCATTATGACATTTTCCGTTTTATTAACCATTCCCTTCCTAATAATTCCTAACATTCTGTTTGCTTTTTTGACTGCTGTAGTACACCGAGCCGACAATTTTAAAGTATTATCCACTATGATGCCTAGATCTTTTTCCTGGGTGGTAGCTCCTAATATGGAACCTAACATCATGTAACTACAGCAAGGGTTATTTTTCCCTATATGCAACACCTTGCACTTGTCCACATTAAATTTCATCTTCCATTTGGATGCCCAATCTTCAAGTCTTGCAAGGTCTTCCTGTAATGTATCACAATCTGCTTGTAATTTAACTACTCTGAATAATTTTGTATCATCCGCAAATTTGATAACCTCACTCATCATATTCCATTCCAGATCATTTATATATATATATATATATATATATATATATATATATATATATATATATATATATATATATATTGAAAAGCAGCGGTCCAAGTACAGATCCCTGAGGCACTCCACTGTTTACCCTTTTTCACTGAGAAATCTGACCATTTATCCTATTCTCTGTTTCCTGTCTTTTAACCAGTTTGTAATCCATGAAAGGATATCGCCTCCTATCCCATGACTTTTTAGTTTTCTTAGAAGCCTCTCATGAGGGACTTTGTCAAACACCTTCTGAAAATCCAAATACACTACATCTACCAGTTCACATTTATCTACATGTTTATTAATCCCTTCAAAAAAATGAAGCAGATTTGTTAGACAAGACTTCTCTTGGGTAAATCCATGTTGACTATGTTCCATTAAATCATGTCTTTCTATATGCTCTACGATTTTGATCTTGAGAATAGTTTCCACTATTTTTCCCGGCACTGAAGTCAGGCTCACTGGTTTATAGTTACCCAGATCGCCCCTGGAGGCTTTTATAAATATTGTGGTTTCATTGGCCACCCTCCAGTCTTCAGGAACAATGGATGATTTTAATGATAGGTTACAAATTTTAATAGATCAGAAATTTCATTTTTTAGTTCCTTCAGTGCCCTGGGATTCATACCATCCAGTCCAAGTGATTTGCTACTCTTTATTTTGTCAATCTGGCCTACTACATCTTCCAGGTTCACAGTGATTTCGTTCAGTTCGTCTGACTCATCACCCCTGAACACCATCTCTGGAACTGGTATCTCCCCATCATCCTCCTTAGTAAACACAGAAGCAAATAATTCATTTAGTCTTTCTGCAATGACCTTGTCTTCCCTAAGAGCCCCTTTAACCCCTCAGTCACCTAATGGTCCAACCGACTCCCTTACAGGTTTCTTGCTTTGGATATATTTTAAAAAGTTTTTATTATGAGTTTTTGCCTCTATGGCCAACTTCAATTCAAATTCTCTCTTCTCCTGTCTTTTTTACACTTAACTTGACAATGCTTATGTTTTATCCTATTTTCTTCAGATGGATCTTCTTCCAATTTTTGAAGGATGTTTTTTTGGCTAAAATAGCATCTTTCACCTCACCTTTTAACCATGACGGTAATCGTTTTGCCTTCCTTCCACCTTTCTTAATGTGTGGAATACATATGGACTGCACCTCTAGGATTGTATTTTTAAACAATGTCCATGCCTGTTGAACACTTGATCAATTACGATCCACCGTAATGTATCAAATGCATGCCCCTTCTCAATACACTGCTGAACTATCGAAGCTGACATATTCTGAGTCTGGAGAAGGGATCTATGTTCTAATAAACGGAATCTAATGGCTTGACTTGTGCGTCCCACATAGACTTTTGGAAAAGGGCATAGCAAAACATATACCACATGTTTTGATGTGCAATCTCTTTGAAATCTGCATCACAATTGATAGCCTGTTACTGGCTCTATCCAATCAGCCCCTTCTATAGTCAGATGACTAAACAGGAGTGGCAAAACTTTCATGCACCAAGAACAATGGAATCAGAAAGCTACCAAAGAGTCCCACATTTTCAAGGTGGGATCTCAATGAGGACCCCTCATCCTCACCAATCTCTCTCTCTCTCTCTATCTGTCTCTCTCTCTCTACTTTTCAGTCCCCCCTCCCCCACCTGGTACTCACCAGTATCTTTTCTCCTCATCCTGTTCTCACTATTCCATTTCTTAATCTCTCCACAGGTCTCTCTCATTCCCCCTACCCTGTTTCTACTAGAATCTCTCAGTTTAACCTCATCAATTTCTTTCTTTTTTTTAATCCCCCCAATTTCTTTCTTTTTTTAGTCCTCACTAATCTCTCTCTAAATCTTTCTTCCTGTTCCCACCACTCTCTTTTTCTCTCTCTCTCTCAGTCCCTCATCCTGTTCCCACCAGTCTCTCTATTCTCCATCCTGTCCCCACAGTCCCAATGATCCCACTCTGCTCAAGCCAGACTCTCTCTATGCAGCTCTAGCATAGCATCTTCAACCCTCAAAATAACAATGACAGTGTTATGAAAGCTCTGTGATAGAGCTGGGAGTTAGCAATCTGTTGTATTCAGAGTTAGCAGTCTGCTAGGGAGTAGCAATCTGATGTAAATCTGCTGTCTTGTGGGAGGAGCAATCAGATAGGAGTTAGACTGCGGAGTAGCAATCTGTTATTAATGGCTCCTAAAGGAGGAGGAGTCAGCAATCTTGTAGTGTCTCAGATATCGTCTTGCTAAGGAGTAGCAATCTGTAATGAATCTGATATAGTTGTGGGTGGACCCCTGGGCCGATGGCAGATGACCACGCCTCCGGGAGGATATCCTGAGAGGGATCACTGGCTAGGCTTGAGTATGGAGACAGACACACATTCGTTTTTTTTATTAAACAGGTTTTTGAAACCATCAGAGGCAGTAGTGAGGCAGTAGTGAGCTGATATGCCCGGCAGGGCTTTAGTCCATCAGGTACTGGAACAGCGATCCAGGATGGCTGAGCTGTCGAGAAACTGTAGAAAGTGAGTAGGCAGATGAAATTTAATGTGGATAAGTGCAAGGTGATGCATATAGGGAAAAATAACCCATGCTATAATTACACAATGTTGGGTTCCATATTAGGTGCTACAACCCAAGAAAGAGATCTAGGCGTCATAGTGGATAGCACATTGAAATCATCGGTTCAGTGTCCTGCGGCAGTCAAAAAAGCAAACAGAATGTTAGGAATTATTAGAAAGGGAATGGTGAATAAAACGGAAAATGTCATAATGCCTCCGTATCGCTCCATGGTGAGACCGCACCTTGAATACTGTGTACAATTCTGGTTGCTGCATCTCAAAAAAGATAAAATTGTGATGGAGAAGGTACAGAGAAGGGCTACCAAAATGATAAGGGGAATGGAACAGCTCCCCTATGAGGAAAGACTAAAGAGGTTAGGACTTTTCAGCTTGGAGAAGAGACGGCTGAGGGGGGATATAATAGAGATGTTTAAAATTATGAGAGGTCTAGAATGGGTAGATGTGAATCGGTTACTCTTTCAGATAGTAGAAAGACTAGGGGGCACTCCATGAAGTTAGCATGGGGCACATTTAAAACTAATCGGAGAAAGTTCTTTTTTACTCAAGGCACAATTAAACTCTGAAATTTGTTGCCAGAGGATGTGGTTAGTGCAGTTAGTATAGCGGTGTTTAAAAAAGGATTTGATAAGTTCTTGGAGGAGAAGTCCATTACCTGCTATTAAGTTCACTTAGAGAATAGCCACTGCCATTAGCAATGGTAACATGGAATAGACTTAGGGGTAGATTTTCAAATACCGCGAATAGGCGTACTTTTGCTGGCGCATCAGGCGCAAGCAAAAGTACGCGGGATTTTAGTAGATACGCGCGGAGCCGTGCATATCCGCTAAAATCCGGGATCGGCGCACGCAAGGCTATCGATTTCGTATAGCCGGCGCGCGCCGAGCCGCGCAGCCTACCCCCGTTCCCACCGAGGCCGCTCCGAAATCGGAGCGGCCTTGGAGGGAATCCTCTAACGCCCTCCCCTCACCTTCCCCTCCCTTCCTCTACCTAACCCACCCGCCCGGCCCTGTCTAAACCCCCCCTTACCTTTGTCGGGGGATTTACGCCTCCCTCTGGGAGGCGTAAATCCCCGCGCGCCAGCGGGCCTCTTGCGCGCCGGGATGCGACCTGGGGGCGGGTACGGAGGGCGCGGCCACGCCCCCGGATCGCCCCGGGCCGTAACCACGCCCCCAGGCCCGCCCCCGGAACACTCCGGACACCCCCCAAAAACACTGCGCGGTTCGGGCCCGCCCCCGACACGGCCCCGACACGCCCCCCTCGCCAAACCCCGGGACTTACGCGAGTCCCGGGGCTCTGCGCGCGCCGGTAGGCCTATGTAAAATAGGCTCACCGGCGCGCAGGGCCCTGCTCGCCTAAATCCGCCCAGATTTGGGCGGATTTAGGCGAGCAGGGCTCTTAAAATCCGCCCCTTAGTTTTTGGGTACTTGCCAGGTTCTTATGGCCTGGATTGGCCACTGTTGGAAACAGGATGCTGGGCTTGATGGACCCTTGGTCTGACCCAGTATGGCATTTTCTTATGTTCTTATTGTTGCGGTCCCGGGACGGCCCCGGGACCGGCGCTTACCCTGCCACGGTTCCGCCTCTGTTTCCCCGCTTGCCGGGTTGCAGGGACCTCGGGCGCAGTGTCTGCGGCGCGAGCCGTCTTCACTCAGGCCTGCAGAGCCCTCGGGCACCACGTCCCAGCCTCCTCTTCTTCGCCGGCGTTCCCCGCGGCTGGCTCCGCTTCTAGACGTGCGCGCGCGTCCCTGCCCCTCACTTAAAGGGACCAGCGCGGGAAAGCCCGGATCCACCCCTGGATGACGTCAGACGCTGCAGGGCTACTTAAGCCCTGCAGCCCAGCACCTCCCTGCCTTGCAACAAGGTTCTCTGGTTTTCTAGTTCCTGTTGCGGAGTTCCTGGCTTCTTCCTTGTGTTCCTCTGGCTCCTGACTCGGATTGGCTGACGACGTTTCTCTGGCTCCTGACTCGGACCGGCTGACGGTGATTCCCTGGCTTCTGACTCTGGTTTGACAAGCGGATATTCTCTGGCACACGACCCTGGCCTGGTGAGGTACGACCCACTGACTCCATCTCCGAGGACTCTCCTAAGTCCCAGCGGCCGGGCCCCTACGGGCTCCTCCTGGGGGGGCACCGGCTTCCAGGGTGAACCGCCTAAGTCCCAGCGGCCGGACTCCTACGAGCTCCTCTCGGGGGGGGGGGGGGGGGGTATCGGCTTCCAGGGCGAAGATCTTCTACCACCAGGTCAGCCTTACTTCCACGTCACTCCTCTTCGGAGCCCTTGGTTGCATAGGGCCCTCCGTGCTTCTCCCTTCGGCCATCCACGAGTCTGCCTCCGCCGCCTCCCGGTCGGGACCACTGCTGCAACCCGCACAGTATTCCATCCCTCGGTTCCGATCGGCCCAAGGATCCACAAAACCAACAGTTTGCAAGGCCATGGATCCGGCGGACCTTGCCGGCCTGAAGGCTATCCCGGGTATCGCCCAGAAACTCCAGCAGCAGCAGATTTGCCTGGACACACTGATGTCGACGGTGCAGCGTCTAGCGGATTGCGTAGAGGGGACTTCTGCCGCCAGCTCGGCGACATCCGCCTTACCAGGCAATCCTGGTCCGTCCGCCCCAGTGCAGATGCCTGCTTCATCCCGATTCTCTGGAGATCCCAAAGCATGTCGGGGATTCCTTAATCAATGTTACATCCGCTTTGATTTATTACCGGCCCAGTTCCCATCTGACCGAGTCAAGACGACATATATCATCTCCCTTTTGGATGGGAGGCCCCTGGCCTGGGCTTCGGCTCTCTGGGAGCATCAGGACTCCTGACTGAACAATTTGGTGCAGTTCATCACGTCCTTTCGAAGAGTCTTCGATGAACCATCTCGAGCCTCTACGGCAGCCTCAGAGCTACTTCAGCTTCGACAAGGGAACCGGTCTCTGGAGGAGTACGCCATGGAGTTCCAGACCCTTGCCACCGAATTGCCACCGAATTGGCCTGGGGCGCCGACAGCTTGCACGGAATATTCCTGGAGGGTCTGTCTCCCCGTCTCCAGGATGAACTGGCCGCCCGAGACCTCCTCGACGACCTCCAAGAGCTCATTGAGCTGGCCGGTCGGGTGGATCGACGTATCCAGCGCCTGATTTCGAGAGCGTAAGCCCACCCAAGGGCAGACTACTTGCCGGACCACTCCGCCTCGGGCACGGTCATCTCCTTCCACACCCACGACCGCTTCGGCGGAGGAACCCATGCAATTGGGTCGGGGTCCTTTGTCTCCGGAGGAGCGAAGGCGTCAGCGCTCTCAAGGACTGTGTCTCTACTGTGGGGGTAAGGGGCACTTCTTGGCCCGCTGCACCGAGCGGCCGGGAAACGCCCGAACCTAGATTCAGGTGGGGAGTTGATTCTAGGCAATACTTCCTCCAACTCCCCATGTACTGTGCCGGTAAGGCTAGGTCTCCCGGAGGGTGGGTTTGACACCTTGGCCTTGATCGATTCCGGCTCCGGGGGCAATTTTATCCTTCAAGACCTTGTACAACAGCTTCAGCTCAGGGTCCTGCCCCAGAAACCGCCCGTGCGGGTCTCTTCCATCCAGGGGACCCCGCTACCCGGGGCCATCTCCACGCGTACCCATCCTCTCAAACTCCAGGTCGGCGTTCTCCATCAGGAGGAGATCTCGTTCCTCATCCTTGAGAAATCCATCCACCCAGTCATCCTGGGTCTGCCGTGGCTGAGGGAACATTCGCCGGTGATTGACTGGTCCTCCCTTCAGATTACCTCCTGGGGTCCATCATGTACCCATCATTGCCTTCCTGCTCGTCCGGTGTCTACGCTTCCTCTCCTTACCGCACCATTAACTATACCAGGCCAGTATCAAGCCTTCAGGGATGTCTTCTCGAAGGAAAAGGCCGAATTACTCCCGGAGCATCGGCCCTTTGATTGTGCCATTGACTTACTGCCAGGAACCACACCGCCCCGAGGAAGGTTGTACCCCCTGTCTCTCCCGGAGACCAAGGCTATGTCCGCATATATTAAGGAGAACTTGGACCGAGGGTTTATCAGGCCATCTAAGTCTCCGGCAGGGGCCGGATTCTTCTTTGTAGGGAAAAAGGACGGGTCCCTACGCCCTTGTATTGATTACCGGGGTCTGAATCAGATCACCCGTCGGGACCGCTATCCATTGCCCCTGATCCCCGAGCTCTTAGATCATCTTCAAGGGGCTCGGGTATTCACCAAGCTAGACCTCAGGGGGGCGTACAATCTCGTACGGATCCGCCCAGGAAACGAATGGAAGACCGCGTTCAATACCAGGGATGGCCATTACAAATATCTCGTCATGCCATTTGGTCTCTGTAACGCCCCGGCGGTATTCCAGAATCTGATGAACGAGGTACTGCGCGACCTCCTATATACCTCCGTCATCATATACTTAGACGACGTCTTAATCTATTCTCGGGACCTCGAGTCACATCATCAACACGTTCGTCAAGTTCTGCTGAGGTTAAGGGAGAACCACTTGTATGCCAAACTAGAGAAATGCCAGTTCGAGCAAGAATCCCTGCCCTTCCTAGGGTACATCATCTCTTCCACGGGGTTCCGCATGGACCCGGAGAAAGTAGCCGCCATCAAGAATTGGCCTCAACCCTTGGGAGTAAAAGCTCTCCAGTGTTTTCTAGGCTTCGCCAATTTTTACCGCCAGTTCATCCCACGGTATTCCAGCCTGGTGGCGCCTCTCACTGCCCTCACTCGCAAGGGTGCCGATGCACGAAAATGGACCCCAACCGCCATACAGGCCTTCTATGATCTTAAGGAGGCTTTCCTTCAGGACACCTGCCTCCGACATCCAGATCCCCTAAGCCCATTCATAGTGGAGGTGGATGCCTCCAGTGTGGCAGTTGGGGCTGTCCTGGCCCAGATCTCCAAGGACGGTAGATCACGGCCCTGTTCATACTTCTCTCGTAAGTTCTCACCCGCCGAGAGGAATTACGGTATCGGGGACAAGGAACTACTGGCCATCAAGCTAGCATTTGAAGAGTGGCGCCAGTGGCTGGAGGGGGCCCAACATCCAATCATCGTTTATACGGACCACAAAAATTTGGAATATTTATCTCATGCTCAGAGGCTCAACCCCCGGCAGGTCCCTCTTCTTCAGTCGGTTCAATTTCTCCCTTCGGTACCGACCGGCGGCCAAGAATGTTAGGGCAGATGCCCTCTCACGCGCCACTGAGATCGAGGATGCCTCTGAACTTCCTCAATACATTCTGGATCCGGCTAAGGTTCAACTGGCAGCCACCGAACTTGGGCCACCAGGGAAAACGGTGGTCCCCGCACGCTCGAGAAAGAGGGTCCTAGCCTGGGCACACGATTCTCTGACGGCCGGCCACCCGGGGATTGCCCGGACTCTTGAACTTCTCACTGAATTCTATTGGTGGCCACGGGTGAAGGAGGATGTCCGACTATATGTGCAGTCTTGTCCCACGTGCACGCAGCAGAAACCCTTACCAGGGCATCCCTGGGGTCTCCTCCAGCCACTCCCCGTACCCACGGAACCGTGGACTCAAATCTCTACGGATTTTGTGGTGGAATTGCCCCCGTCCGAGGGTAAGACGGTGGTTTGGGTCACTGTTGACCGCTTCTCGAAAATGGCCCATTTTGTGCCACTGGCCAAGTTGCCCACAGCTCCTGAGCTAGCGGAACTGTTCGTCCGTCATGTCTTCCGGCTGCATGGATTGCCGTTGCATATAACCTCTGACCGGGGTCCCCAATTTACAGCAAAATACTGGAGGGCACTCTGCAAAACGTTTGGGGTACAGTTGGATCTCACCACGGCCTTTCATCCGCAGGGCAACGGACAGGTTGAACGAACGAACCGGACTCTGAAGGCGTTCCTCCGAGCCTTTGTAGGAGAACTCCATGACAACTGGGTTGCCCTTCTACCATGGGCTGAGTTTTCGTATAATCGCCACAAATACTCCGCTACGCTACAGGCCCCCTTCCAAGTGGTCTATGGAAGGGTTCCTAAGCCTCCGTTGCCCCTGCCAGTCATGACCTCCTCACCAGCGGCGCAACTAACGGCTAGCCAGATACACCGCCTCTGGCTAACCACTCAAGAGAAACTTCGCAGGACTGCGGCGCGGTTCAAGAAATACGCGGATCGATCACACCGACCCGCCCCAGTCTTCCTACCCGGCACTAAAGTATGGCTCAGCACCAAACACATCCACTTGTGAACCCCTTCCATGAGGTTGGCACCTCGTTATATAGGACCCTTCCCGGTGGCCGAATGCATAGGGGCAGTGTCCTACAGGTTGCGCTTGCCTTCTACTCTCAAGATCCACGATGTCTTCCATGTGTCCTTACTCAAGCCGCTGGTACTCTCTCGGTTTCGGCCTCGCCCGCCGGAGCCTTCCCTCTCCTCCACCGACCAGGATGACACGTACACGGTGAAGGAGGTGTTGGATGTTCGTCGCAACCACCATCGGTGGGAGTACCTCCTGTCCTGGGAGGGATATGGCCCGGAGGAGAACTCGTGGGAGCCCTCCTCACACATTCTGGATAAGGATCTCCTTCGCCAATTTCACGTGACACATCCGGCCAAACCACGGCCCCCCGGGAGGGGGCGTGGGAGGGGGGGTACTGTTGCGGTCCCGGGATGGCCCCGGGATCGGCGCTTACCCTGCCGCGGTTCCGCCTCTGTTTCCCCGCTTGCCGGGCTGCAGGGACCTCGGGCGCAGTGTCCGCGGCGCGAGCCGTCTTCACTCAGGCCTGCAGGGCCCACGGGCACCACGTCCCGGCCTCCTCTTCTTCGCCGGCGTTCTCCGCGGCTGGCTCCACCCCTAGACGCGCGCACGCGTCCCTGCCCCTCACTTAAAGGGACCAGCGCGAGAAAGCCCGGATCCACCCCTGGATGACGTCAGACGCTGCAGGGCTACTTAAGCCCTGCAGCCCAGCACCTCCCTGCCTTGCAACAAGGTTCTCTGGTTTTCTAGTTCCTGTTGCGGAGTTCCTGGCTTCTTCCTTGTGTTCCTCTGGCTCCTGACTCGGATCGGCTGACGACGTTTCTCTGGCTCCTGACTCGGACCGGCTGACGGTGATTCCCTGGCTTCTGACTCTGGTTTGGCAAGCGGATATTCTCTGGCACACGACCCTGGCCTGGTGAGGTACGACCCACTGACTCCATCTCCGAGGACTCTCCTAAGTCCCAGCGGCCGGGCCCCTACGGGCTCCTCCTGGGGGGGCACCGGCTTCCAGGGTGAACCGCCTAAGTCCCAGCAGCCAAACTCCTATGAGCTCCTCTCGGGGGGGTATCGGCTTCCAGGGCAAAGATCTTCTACCACCAGGTCAGCCTTACTTCCATGTCACTCCTCTTCGGAGCCCTTGGTCGCATAGGGCCCTCCATGCTTCTCCCTTCGGCCATCCACGAGTCTGCCTCCGCTGCCTCCCAGTCGGGACCACTGCTGCAACCCGCACAGTATTCCATCCCTCGGTTCCGATCGGCCCAAGGATCCACAAAACCAACACTTATGTTCTCAGAGTAGGCAGAGTTCATGAATAGAACTAGATGACAAAACTCACATAAGGTCTCAAGGAAGCTCAGGAGCTGGAAAGGTTTAGGCCCTTGAGGAGTGAGTACCTGGTTCCAGGGAAAGCTCTGAGAGAGTGATGGTAACTCACAATTGTTTGTAGCAGCGATAGCTTCCAACAGTAGAGAATCTTCAGAGTGTCCGGGAACGTGGGCCCTCGAGGAGCGAGTACCGGTTCCTATCTGTAATCTGAAAGTAAAGAAAAAGAGCGAGGCCACCGAGGAGCGGGTACTAGGGATGTGCAGAGCAAAATTTTATGTTCATATTTTTTATGTCCGAAAGGGGGTCCCACTTGCGGCCAATATGGACATAAAAAAAATCCAATGAGTTGGGTATATGTACATATGTGCAAAAAAAAAATTAAACCCCCTCACCCTCCTTAATCCCCCCCCCCAGACTTACCACAACTCCCTGGTGATCGAGCGAGGAGTGAGGACGTCATTTCTGCAATCCTTGGCGAGAAGCATGTGACGTCGGTGGCACGTCGAGTGACGCGGCGTCACGTGATTCCCGGCTCGTTCGCGCCGGACGGCTCGTTCGGCCCAAAAAGAACTTTTGGCCAGCTTGGGGGGGCCTCCTGAC
This sequence comes from Rhinatrema bivittatum, assembly GCF_901001135.1. NCBI lineage: Eukaryota > Metazoa > Chordata > Amphibia > Gymnophiona > Rhinatrematidae > Rhinatrema > Rhinatrema bivittatum. The sequence continues at coordinate 132,566,933 of NC_042620.1, read as the reverse complement.
CCCCTCAAGCTGGCCAAAAGTTCTTTTTGGGCCGAACGAGCCGTCCGGCGCGAACGAGCCGGGAATCACGTGGCGCCGTGTCACTCAGACGCGACGTCACGTGATTCCCGGCAAGTTCGCGCCGGACGGCTCGTTCGGCCCAAAAAGAACTTTTGGCCAGCTTGGGGGGGCCTCCTGACCCCCTCAAGCTGGCCAAAAGTTCTTTTTGGGCCGAACGAGCCGTCCGGCGCGAACTTGCCGGGAATCACGTGACGTCGCGTCTGAGTGACGCGGCGCCACGTGATTCCCGGCTCGTTCGCGCCGGACGGCTCGTTCGGCCCAAAAAGAACTTTTGGCCAGCTTGGGGGGGTCAGGAGGCCCCCCCAAGCTGGCCAAAAGTTCTTTTTGGGCCGAACGAGCCGTCCGGCGCGAACGAGCCGGGAATCACGTGACGCCGGCGTCACTCGACGTGCCGCCGACGTCACATGCTTCTCGCCAAGGATTGCAGAAATGGCGTCCTCACTCCTCGCTCCATCACCAGGGAGTTGTGGTAAGTCGGGGGGGGGGGGGGGATTAAGGAGGGTGAGGGGGTTTATATTTTTATTTTGGCTCAACAATCGCGATTTCCCACATATCGAACATATCTATGTTCGATATGTGGGAAATCCGATCGTTTATGTCGAATCAATTTTTTAAGTAAAAAAAAAATATGAGTTGCGTTTTACTAATGCGGTCAATCCGAATGCACACCCCTAGCGGGTACCTCTGGTAAGTCTGAGGAGGCAGAGTAGCTTGGGAGGTGTAGCCAAAGCAATCCCCCACCTTGCTAACTCAGTTAAATAGTGAAATAAAGACCTTTAAATATTGGAACTGGATGACATCATCTCAAGGGGACGCCCCTGAGGTTCGCGCTCTTGCTGGTAGTTCAGTCAGAGCGCGCGCATACGCGCGCACCCTAGGTCTTCAGACAACATGGCAGAACTGCAACGTCGAGCCGGTCCGGGGACACCGGAGGGAGACGGCATGGAGATGCTGCGGCAGCCAGCCGTCCATCAGACGCCATAGAGGTAAGGAGGGCAGTCGAGCAGCGACGGTCTCTATGGCGTCCATCAGACGCCATAGAGGTAAGGAGGGCAGTCGAGCAGCGACGGTCTCAACAGACAGGATCAGCAGTCCCAACAAAACACCTCCTGTTCCCACCTCTTATGCTATTTCCTTCTCTTCTCATTAGGGATGTGCATTTGTTGGAAACATGGTAAAACACAACAAATTAGTCCCTGGAAACTAATGGAGGAGTCCCATGAATGAAACAAATAATCTTTGCCTCAATTCTTAGTTTCCCATTGAAGTCTATGGCTCTTCTTTAAAAAAACAAGTGCAGGTAGCTTAGCAACCAGCTCTTGTCTGTTTTGTCTCACAGTCATGTCATAGCCTTGTTAGAGCTGAATCAGGACAAGTTGGCAAGGAAATCACAAAGAGGATATATCGTAGTGCAGCAGTTTATCTATAGCTGCTACCTGGATCAAGTGATACTGACATCCTCCCACTGTAATGTCTGAGCATGTGCAAGGAGCTCTGTATTTCTTCCCTAGTCTTGGCAGAGAAGAACCTGCTAGTTGAAGGTATGATAGAGTTTTAAAAAAGCTTAGTAATGTATAGATTTGCACTGGTAAAAGACTACTTTTGATCTTCTTTATGCTTCAGCGGTCTCACACACTCACTATGCCAGAAACAGAGGCAGTGCACTGCTGCTGACTTTGATTTTTCTCCTCATTGGGAAAGTGTCAGGGTGGGAGACAGTGTGGAGACTGAAGATGCAGAAATGCTAGTGATTACTTTTTGTCTCTGTCTTTCTGAATACCAGTGAGTTGAGCAGTGCACACTCAGAGACTGAAAAGTCTTACTAGGCTGCCAGTGTTTTAGGTTCTGTTGGTGGTGAAGCTTTTTTTGTGTGTGGTGTCAGTCAGCACTAGTGCACACAGCACACATAGTATTTGTGTGTGTGACAGAGAATTCTCCATACGGGGAGTGGTACTGTGAGTAGGGTGTACAGTAACTTTAAATAAATTGTTTTGTAATATCCAAATCCCAAGTGGGCATTGCACTTCAACAAATTCCACCATGTTAGGAAGGGAGACAAGGGAATATTGACAGATTTGACAAGAGGAGAGGAAGGGGTGCAGATCTAGGCCAGGTTATGTCTAGTAGCAGCAATTAAAAAAAAAAAGCCATTAATCCTGCAGTAAAACTGAAGAGATACTTTTTTAGCCATATAATGGCAAGAGTGGAAAGCATTGGCAGCTGAAGACAGAAACAATTGAAATTTGAAGGTCATATGCCACAGTAGCATCTTAGTCTCCAGTGATGATACTGACAGTGATGATAGCAATCCCCAGCAAGAGTATGCAGTACAAGTAGAGAGCATAAGTGATGCCCCTGACATTTTTAAGAACATAAGAAATTGCCATACTGGATCAGACCAAGGGCCCATCAAGCCCAGCATCCTGTTTCCAACAGTGGCCAATCCAGGTTACAAGTACCTGGCAAGTACCCAAACACTAAGAAGATCTCATGCTACTGATGCCAATAATAGCAGTGGCTATTCTCTAAGTCAACTTGATTAATAGCAGTTAATGGACTTCTCCTCCAAGAACTTACCCAAACCTTTTTTTAATCCCAGCTACACTAACTGCACTAACCACATCCTCTGGCAACAAATTCCTTTTACCTCAAGGTCCACCCTCACCCTCCACTCCAGAGTTGATGACTATCTGGTCTTTTGGAAAATAAATCTGCCTTTGCTTGGGTTTGTCAAATTACTATAAGGTGACTGAAATACCTTGAAGGCCTTGCTGCCACTCTGCCTACCTGCTATGCCCATGATATACCACCTTGGGGATCTTATTGCTACTATTCTGCCTTCCTGTCATGCTCCTGTTGTTCTGATATAATTTGCACTATTTTTTAAAATAGTACACACTATTATGAATCGTGCACACTATGTCCAAATAGTACACACTAAAAACAATTAGAGGGAAAACCCCACAGTTTTATGCTCTTTTCTCCATTGTTTCATTTTGAAATGATACAGATAATTACATTGGAAAGGCAAAATAAATGAGGAGTTAAGAAGCACACATGCAGAAGGTCCATGCTTTCAGAGAAATAATAGGGTAGATTTACAAAAAATACATGTTCGCGTACTTTTGTTGGCGCACCAGTCGCAAACAAAAGTATGCTGGATTTTAGTAGATACGCGCGTAGCCGCGCGTATCTGCTAAAATCCAAGATCGGCGCGCGCAAGGCTGCCGATTTTGTGCAGCCGGCGCACGCCGAGCCGCGCAGCCTGCCTCCGTTCTCTCCAAGGCTGCTCCAAAATCGGAGCGGCCTCGGAGGGAACTCGCTTTCGCCCTCCCCTCACCTTCCCCTCCCTTCCTCTATCTAACCCACCCCCCAGCCCTATCTAAACCCCTCCCCTACCTTTGTCCGGGGATTTACGCCTCCCGGAGGGAGAAGTAAATCCCTGCGTGCCAGCGGGCCGCTAGCGCGCCGAGACGCGATGCGGTTCCGGAGGGCGTGGCCACACCCTCCGGAACCGCCCCCAAAACACCGCACCGATCGGCCCCGCCCCCGACACGCTCCCTCAAAAAACCCCGGGACTTACGTGAGTCCCGGGGCTCTGCGTGCGCCGGCAGGCCTATGGAAAATAGGCGCGCCGGCGAGCAGGGCTTTTAAAATCCGCCCCAATGTGTATAAAATAGCTAATAGGTGTCCACAAGAAACAACTGAAGGATCGTCATGTACAATAAGTGTACATGAAAATAAGGGAGCAACAGAAATAATAGGGAAAGCAAGCTAAATTCTGACATAAATCTTTAATAAATTGTTCAAAAGACTTGTCAGAAGCTCTTACTGATATAAGCAGTGAGGGAGTTTAAATGGAGAAAAAATGCGCCAAATCAAGTGACCAATCAAAGAAGTGGAAAAGTGGCCAATCACAAAAGCTGCATGAAAGCAGTTGACCAATAGGGGCCAGGCAATGATGACCAATAGGGATGTGAATCGTGTCCTCGATCGTCTTAACGATCGATTTCGGCTGGGAGGGGGAGGGAATCGTATTGTTGCCGTTTGGGGGGGTAAAATATCGTGAAAAATCGTGAAAAATCGAAAAATCGAAAAATCGCAAAACCGGCACATTAAAACCCCCTAAAACCCACCCCGACCCTTTAAATTAAATCCCCCACCCTCCCGAACCCCCCCCCCAAATGACTTAAATAACCTGCGGGTCCAGCGGCGGTCCGGAACGGCAGCGGTCCGGAACGGGCTCCTGCTCCTGAATCTTGTTGTCTTCAGCCGGCGCCATTTTCCAAAATGGCGCCGAAAAATGGCGGCGGCCATAGACGAACACGATTGGACGGCAGGAGGTCCTTCCGGACCCCCGCTGGACTTTTGGCAAGTCTCGTGGGGGTCAGGAGGCCCCCCACAAGCTGGCCAAAAGTTCCTGGAGGTCCAGCGGGGGTCAGGGAGCGATTTCCCGCCGCGAATCGTTTTCGTACGGAAAATGGCGCCGGCAGGAGATCGACTGCAGGAGGTCGTTCAGCGAGGGTTCCGGCGCCTCGCTGAACAACCTCCTGCAGTCGATCTCCTGCCGGCGCCATTTTCCGTATGAAAACGATTTGCGGCGGGAAATCACTCCCTGACCCCCGCTGGACCTCCAGGAACTTTTGGCCAGCTTGTGGGGGGCCTCCTGACCCCCACGAGACTTGCCAAAAGTCCAGCGGGGGTCCGGAAGGACCTCCTGCCGTCCAATCATGTTCGTCTATGGCCGCCGCCATTTTTCGGCGCCATTTTGGAAAATGGCGCCGGCTGAAGACAACAAGATTCAGGAGCAGGAGCCCATTCCGGACCGCTGCCGTTCCGGACCGCCGCTGGACCCGCAGGTTATTTAAGTCATTTGGGGGGGGTTCGGGAGGGTGGGGGATTTAATTTAAAGGGTCGGGGGTGGGTTTTAGGGGGTTTTAGTGTGCCGGCTCACGATTCTAACGATTTATAATGATAAATCGTTAGAATCTCTATTGTATTGTGTTCCATAACGGTTTAAGACGATATTAAAATTATCGGACGATAATTTTAATCGTCCTAAAACGATTCACATCCCTAATGACCAATCATACAATGTTGTTACAGGCAACAAAAAGGGGAAAAAATAAATACTGTAGAGAAGGGAGGTGTAAAAGATGTTACAGGAAGACAGACCAATAGATCTCTTGGTTTAAACCATTAGGAGATAAGGAAGGGAGTATGTCAATCCAGTGTTGTTCTCTATGTATTAAAAGTTCAGAAAAATTCCCTCCTCATGGAGGGAGAGTGATTGGCTCCTTTTCCAATTTTGCCCGCTCATTTTGCCATGTTTTTTCAGCATTTAAATACTCTCACTGCTAATATTGGTAAGAGCTTTTGACAAGTCTTTTGAACAATTTGTTGAAGGTATGTGTTGCGATTTAGCTTGTTTTCCCTTTTATTTCTGATGCTCCCTTATTTTCATGTACATTTATTGTTAATCTTTGTTTATACTGAAGCTTTGAGATGCTTGCTATTAAATCCTTCCCATCGGGAAAAAAACATGGGACCATAAAGGGGGATTCACAGCTTATATGAACTGCTTTTCAAACTGTACTCCTGAAGCTCTGGAATAAAACCATATTATTATTTGATGATCCTTCAGTTGTTTCTTGTGGACACCTATCATCTATTTACATGCACTATTTCTCTGATACCATAGATAATTACATTGACATTTGTCTATATTGTTTCAAACAAATGCTCATCTCTATTATGTACTAGCATGGGAGTTTTGGTGCCTCTGTGTTGTTCGCTTTTTGGAACTCAGCCTAGTTCTCCCACCCTGCTTGTTTGTTGGGTATACCAAAGTGTTTTGTCCTCAGAAAAAAATGTGAAAAAATAAAAACTAACACAAGTTTCTCATCCCATGCCAATTATTTTATGGTTTTTTGTTTTGTTTTAACTATTTTACAATTCCAGCCTGGTTTTCCCACCCTGTCTATCTGTTTGGTTATATCAGTGCTGTAGCTAGCCTATGGTCAATATGGCCATGGCCATAGGCGCTATTGCCCGAAAGGTACCACTGCTGCTGGTCATGCTGTGGGCACTTCCACTCCAGAATAAGGTCTTTAATCCAGTACTGCAGCTACCACAGCTTCTTCCTTCCTTCCCTCCCAGGACCAGTGCTTAGAGCATGCTGAAACGCTTATAGCAGGCACAACCGCACAGGCGCAGTGCCTGCTATAAGCGTGGTCGCGAACAGCTGGGCATGTGTAGGTCAAAGAGGCAGAGCAAGCAGCGAGGCACACGCTGTTTCCTTCAGAAAAAGGACCCCCTGTCAATCCAGTCACGCCAGTGTGCTGCTGCAGGCCTCTTGAGAAAGGGAACAAGAAAACATGGGGAAAAGAAGGATCCACCATGGGCCACAGTTGCCACAGAAGGAGGTTTTTGAATGGAGACAGAGAGCAGTGCAGCAGGGGCCACCAGCTGGTAGGAAAATGCTTGAGAGATATTTAACATAAGAGGGGGAAGTTGCTGGTATCTGGGGGGGGGGGAGGGGGGAGGGATGTTAGTGTCCTATCCCTGGGTGAGGGGGAGAGAGGAGGATGTTAGTGGTTGGTATCAAGGAGAGGGAAATACTGGTATTGACTGGAGGGGGAGACAGGAACAGAAAGGAGGACACTAGTGCTGGCCTGGAAAGGAAGGGAGGGGGGGGGGGCAGAGAAGGAAATATTAGTGCTGGCCCGAGGGGGAGAGAGGAACTGAGAGGGGGAAATTGTTGGGTTAGAGAGATAAAGGAGACAAAGAGGGGGTCAGAGAGGAGGATACTGGTGTTGGCTTGGGCAGGGCCAGAGGAAGCACTAGCTAGATGCCCAAAGTGCCATGGTCCCAGAAGTGGCAGAAAGACTGGGCTGGCTCTAATCAGGCTGGCTGCCATCTCACTGGCCCTTGTGTCAAGCCAGAAAGGAGGTGAGGCAGACTTACAGGATGCAGGTAATACTAAGGATGCCAAGGCACAGATCTCCTTCCCCTTCCCCTTTGCTGCTGAGTGGATGTCATTCTTAGGAGCCAGGAGGCCCTCGAGTGCAGAGATGAAGCAGAGAAGCATTTGCTACCTGCTTTGTTCTCACTCAGATATGAAAGGAACAGAGCAGAGCAGCATGGAAAGGAAATGAAGAGGACACACTTTTATAGGCAGTGCAACAACTTCTTTCCGTGAACTGTCTAGGGTCATCAGTTTGAGGCTGGACTGAAGCTGCCAGTATGAGAGACTAATCGGAGAAAATTCTTTTTTACTCAATGCACAATTCAGCTCTGGAATTTGTTGCCAAAGGATGTGGTTACTGCAGTTAGTGTAGCTGGGTTTAAAAAGGATTGGATAAGTTCTTGGAGAAGCCTATTACCTGCTATTAAGTTGACTTAGAAAATAGCTACTGCTATTACTAGCAACAGTAACGTGAGATAGACTTAGTTTTTGGGTACTTGCCAGGTTCTTATGGCCTGGATTGGCCACTGTTGAAGACAGGATGCTGGGCTTGATGGACCCTTGGTCTGACCCAGTATGGCATGTTCTTATGTTCTTAATAGGGTTGTGCATTCATCTAGGATGAATTAGACAATTTCAACGAAATTGTCTAATTCGTCCTGGTTCAGCCACCCCTAAAAACAAAGGGAATTTCCTCGAAATTTCAGGGAAATTTGTTTCTTGGGGTTAGCGCGCACTAACTGGGTGGCTGAAAGAAAAAGGCTTGAATCGTGGGAAACCAAAATTTCCTGCGGGGGGCCGATAACAAAGGCCGAATCAAAAGGCTCGGCCGAATCACATCTCTCGTTCTTAATGGTTATCTCTCCAACATCCTCTTCAGTAAACACTGAAGCAAAGAAATCATTTAATCTTTCCGCGATGGCCTTATTTTCTCTAAGTGGTCCTTTAACTCCTTGATCATCCAACGGTTCAACCGAAGCCCTTGCAAGCTTTCTGCTTTGGATATATTTTTTAAAGTTTTTATGTTGAGTTTTTGCCTCTATGGCCAACTTTTCAAATTTTTGGCCTTCCTTCTTAATGCATGGAATACATCTGGGGTGTGCTTCTAGGATGGTATTTTTTTTTAACAATTTTCACACCTGTTGCACACTTTTTACCTTTGTAGCTGCATTTTCAGTTTTTTTCTAACTATTTTTCTCATTTTATCAAAGTTTTCCTTTTGAAAGTTTAGTGCTAGAACCTTTGATTTACATACTGTCCCCTTTCCAGTCATTAATTCAAATTTGATCATATTATGATCACTATGGCTAAGCAGCCTCACCACCATTACCTCTCTCACCAAATCATGTGCTCCATTGAGAATTAGATCTAAAATTGCTCTCTCTCTCTCATTGGTTCCATAAAACTGTCTTTTATTCTGTCCAGGAACTTTATCTCTCTAGCATGCCCTGATGTTTCACTTACCCAGTCTATATTGGGGTAATTGAAATCTTATCCAATCATAAACAGAAGCAAACCTTGCACATAAGCAAGTACTCAAGATCACTGGTGCAGGTAAATAAGTATGTTTTCCATTCAATGGTAAATAACTGTTTTATTATTGAAAATGTTCCAATATCCTTACTGTGGCAACTCCATACAAAGGTAACAGTCAAGAGTTACAGGTCCCCCGACACGGTCCCGTGTTTCGCGGTGGCTGCATCGGGAGGGACCGGATGACATTCAAAATCTGGAATATAACATGAGTAATCAAACATGGAAAAAGGCAGGCTGCAGAAAAACAAGTTACAGTGGGTAATCACATACCTTATAGACAAACATCAGGAGCGCGAGCGTCCTCTGCATTTGACAAACATTTAAAGGGCAAAAAGGCGCGAAAGCTAGCTCTCGCGAGATGCTGAGAGTAACAAGAAGGCACCTATAATCGGGTTAATAAACAGGCATCAGGGAGACTGCTCCCCTGATGCCTGTTTATAAGATATGCTAACATTTACTGTAACCGGTTCACTAGGATTTTTGTCAATTTGTTAACCCGATTATAGGTGCCTTCTTGTTACTCTCAGCATCTCGCGAGAGCTAGCTTTCGCGCCTTTTTGCCCTTTAAATGTTTGTCAAATGCAGAGGACGCTCGCGCTCCTGATGTTTGTCTATAAGGTATGTGATTACCCACTGTAACTTGTTTTTCTGCAGCCTGCCTTTTTCCATGTTTGATTACTCATGTTATATTCCAGATTTTGAATGTCATCCGGTCCCTCCCGATGCAGCCACCGCGAAACACGGGACCGTGTCGGGGGACCTGTAACTCTTGACTGTTACCTTTGTATGGAGTTGCCACAGTAAGGATATTGGAACATTTTCAATAATAAAACAGTTATTTACCATTGAATGGAAAACATACTTATTTACCTGCACCAGTGATCTTGGGTAATTGAAATCTCCCATTATTACTGCACTACCAGTTTCATTAGCCTCCCTAATTTCTCTAAGCATTTCACTGTCTGTCTCACCATTTTGGCCAGGTGGACAGTAGTAAACTCCTATCACTATTCTCTTACCGAAACACAAGGGATTTCTACCCATAAAGATTTGATTTTACATTTAGTCTCAGGCAGGATCTTTATCCTGTTGGACTCTATGCCATCCTAGACATAAAGCGCCACCCCGCCACCAAGATGCTCCTCTCTGTCATTGCGATATAATTTGTACCCCGGAATAGCACTATCCCATTGATTATCCTCTTTTCATCATGTCTCTGATATGCCAATTAAGTCTACGTCATCATTCACTGCTATACATTCTAATTCTCCCATCTTACTTCTTATACCTCTGGCAATAGCATACAAACATTTTAAAGTCTGTTTTTTATTTGTATTAACATGCTGCTTTTCAATTGTCGGGGATAAATTGGAATCTTTTAACTCAGGTGAATTTTTAATTACAGGCACTTGGACTACTTTTGTTATTAACTGAACCTCTCTTGTTGGGATCCCCTTACTCTAATGCTTCATTAATATCCTTTGAAGATACCGCCCTCTGAACCTTTTGAAAGTTTAGTGCTAGAGCCTTGGATTTACTTATATTTCCATTTTCAGTCATTTATTTAAATTTGATCGTGTTATGATCACTATTGTCAAGCTGCTCCACCACCGTTACCTCTCTCACCAAATTCTGCACTCCACTAAGAATTAGATCTAAAATAGCTCCCTCTCTCATTGGGAACTCCCTCTCTTGTCCTCATAGAGTTTATCAGTGGAAGGTGTGCGGTGAACAGTTTTGGTGATCGGAGTGGAAGTGCCTACTGTGAGCCACAGAAGAAGTGAGTGGAGGCTTCCAAAGAGAATCCCTAAACAATCACCTTTGCAGTGGTGAGCGGAGGTGGCATGCAGCGAGTGATGGTGAGAGAATGGGAGCTCCCTGGGGGTTGGGGCGAGTGCTGGCAGAGATGTGAGGATGGCTGGGCTGTTTTCCCAGGTGGACAGCGTTAGTTTCATTTCCTTCCCGCGGAACTCCGCACACTTTCAGTTTCTTGTTCATAATCTCAGCTCAGCTGCAGAGCTGCAAAATCTAGAGGGAGGGGAGAGTTCTCAACCCTTTATCAGCAAATTACAACTCCTATTATTTTCTATTGGTTAAATACAGGTTTTTTGGTTACCCAGACATTTTTTTTCTGTGTGTAATAAAGATGTTTTCTAATTAATAGTAATTGCGTGAACGAGCTCCTGCAGAGCTTTCAACTGGATAAATTCTCGCACTCTCTTAGCTCTGCCCTGTGGAAAACAATTTGATTTTCCTCAGCCTTTAGTCATGTTGCTGACATTTTAAAACTAACATTATTATAGTCCTGCTTTGTTGTCTCTGTCTCTCTAATTTAAAAAAGTTAGGCAGAAAGATTTCATTGAAAAATAAAACCTGGCTGTAGGGTGAGGTGTTTTTGCGGGCCTTAGGCTGGATAGATTTCATTGACTGGCAAAGAGTGAGTGCTATGTCCAGAAGATATTATTCCTGTTAAAAGCTACATTTAATTTGAAGTGTTTTAATGGTTTTGCCTATGAAATTTTAAAAGAAGAAAACATTAAAAACATTAAAAAAGGTTTGGATAAGTTCCTAGAGGATAAATCCATAAACTGCAATGACTGTAATTAATAAGCAATAGGAGCTTGTGATCTGTCTAATGTTTGGGTACTTGCCAGGTACTTGTGACTTGGATTGGCCACTGTTGGAATCAGGATACTGGGCTTGATGGACCCTCGGTCTGACCCAGTATGGCATTTCTTATGAACTTATGTTCTTATGTAATTTATTGTTGTTGGGAGGGTTTCTTGCATTAGTATCAGTGATTGTGGCACAGAATTCAAATCAGAACCTCAGCTGAACCAAAGATTTTGCAGTGGTACAGGAGTTTAAGATTATGCTGGTGCTGAGAATGGAAGAAAGGTTGGTAGCCATCTAGTTGCGGTGTGCTCGCTGTAGCATGTGAAGTCCCCCTCTTAGACTGGTTTGTCTGTGGAGCCTGCAGAGAAATGCACATAAAAGAGACCAGAGCAGCAGGAGTCAGCTAAAGCAGTGGAGTCTTGCTGGCTGGTGGCTTCAGGAGATGCAGCGGTGATCAAAGTCACCCCCATCTTATGAAGATGCATGTGGATCTGCATCGCACTGAAGGAGTTGATGCCTGCATTGGGGTGGGGGCAATGAGTGCCAGAAGCAGCATGGGGGCAGCTACCAGGGTAAAGCTGAGGCCAGGGTCGGGGCCTAATTTGTACAAGGTTGTCCATCCAGAGGGTTTGAGAGTGAAACCTATCACACCCCCTCCCAGCAAACAGACCATATTTTGGTTGAAATTTGGAGAAGGCTGGCTATGGCCAGCAAAGATGCCATGAGGCTAAGATAGGGATGTGGCTGGATATAGGGTGTCCAGCTGACCCTTTGTGCCCAGTTACAACAAATGTAACAGTAGTGCTCATCATTAGTCTACCCATCACCTTGGACCATTGTGGCCTCTATACAAAGGAATCATGGGAGTCTGTGTGGGATGGGTTAAAGAGATTACTGAATCATCTCCCCATTATTCATGTTCATTTACTGATGAATTGGTTTCATCAGGGTGCCGTCATGGTACATGTGGGCAAAAAATGATATAGGAAAATGTGGGAGGGAGGCTCTGGAAGCCAAATTTGGTCTCTTAGGTAGAAAACTGAAATCCAGAACCACCAGGGTAATATTCTCTGACATGCTCTCTGTTCTATGCGCAGGTACCAAGAGGCAAGCAGAGCTCTGAAGTCTCAATGCGTGGATGAGGCGATGGTGCAAGGAACAGGGAATCAGTTTTATAAGGAACTGGGAAACCTTTTGGGGAAGGGGGGGTCTTTTCCAAAGGGATGGGTTCCACCTTAACCAAGGTTGAACCAGGCTGTTGGAGCTAACCTTAAAAGGAGATAGAGCAGCTTTTAAACTAAATCAAAGGGAAAAGTTGACAGTGCATGGTTTGAGGGAGATATCTTTGAAGGATACTAATGAAGCATTAGAATTAGGACATCCCAACAGAGAGGTTCCAATAATAAGAAAAGTAGTTCAAGCACCTATAATTAAAGACTCACCTGAGCTAAAAGATTCCAATTAAACCCTGTCAAATGAAAAGCAAAATGTTAATACAAACAAAATACACACTTTGAAATATTTGTATGCTAATGCCAGAAGTCTAAGATGTAAAATTGGAGAATTAGAATGTATAGCAGAGAATGATGACATAGACTTAATTGGTTTCTCAGAGATATGGTAGAAAGAGGATAACCAATGGGCTAGTGCTATACCAGGGTACAAATTATATTGCAATGATTGAAAGGAGCAACTTGGTGGTGGGGTGGTGCTTTATGTCCGGGATGGCTTAGAGTCCAACAGGATAAAGATCCTGCAAGAGGCTAAATGCACAATTGAATCTTTATGGGTAGAAATCCCTTATGTGATGGGGAGAGTATAGTTATAGGAGTATACTACTGTCCACCTGGCCAAAATGATGAGACAGACAGTGAAATGGAAGAGAAATTAAGGAAGCTAACCAAATTGGAAGTACAGTAATAATAGGAGATTTCCATTACTCCAATATTGACTGTGTAAGTGAAACATCAGGACATGCTGGAGAGATAAAGTTCCTAGATGGAATAAATGATAGTTTTATGGAGCAAATTGTTCAGGAACTGATGAGAGAGGGAGCAATTTTAGATCTAATTTTCAGTGGAGTGCAGGATTTGGTGAGAGAGGTAACTGTGGTGGGGCCACTTGCAATAGTGATCATAATATTATCAAATCTGAATTAATGACTGGAAGGGGGACAGTAAGTAAATACATGGTTCCAGCACTAAAGTTTCAAAAGTGAAACTTTGATAAAATGAAAAAATAGTAAGAAAAAGCCTGAAAATTGCAGCTACAAAGGTGAAAAGAGTGCAACAGGCGTGGACATTGTTAAAAAAATTCCATCTTAGAAGCCCAGTCCAGATGTATTCCATGCATTAAGAAAGGTGGAAGAAAGATCAAATGATTGCTGGCATAGCTAAAAAGTGAAGTGAAAGAGGCTATTTTAGCCAAAGGATTTTCATTAACAAATTGGAAGAAGGATCCATCAGAAGAAAATAGGATAAAGCATAAGCATTGGAAAGTTAAATGAAAGACATTGATAAGACAGGCGAAGAGAAAACTTGAAAAGTTGGCTATAGAGGCAAATACTGATAATAAAACTTTTAAAAATATACCCAAAGCAGAAAGCCTGCGAGGGAGTTGGTTGGACCGTTAGATGGTTGAGGGGTTAAAGGGGTTAAAGGGGCACTTAGGGAAGATAAGGCCATCTTAGAAAGGCTAAACAAAATCTTTGCTTCAGTGTTTACTGAAGAGGATGTTGGGGAGATACTCGTTCCAGACAGAAGATTTTTGAGGATTATTCAGATGAACTGAACTAAATTATAGTGATCCTGGAAGCTATGGTAGGCCAGATTGAAAAACTGAAGAGTAGTAAATCACTTGGACTGGATGGTATACACCCCAGGGATCTGAGATAACTAAAACATGAAATTTCAGACCTATTTAAATTAATTTGTAACCTATCATTAAAATCATATATTGTACCTGAGGTGGCCAATATATCCCTAGTATTTAAAAAGGGCTCCAGGGGTGATGCAGGAAACTATAGATGGGTGAGCTTGACTTCAGTGCCAGGAAAAAACATGGAAACTGTTATAAAGAATAAAATCACAAAACATTTAGATAGACATGGTTTAATAGGACACAGCCTGCATGGATTTACCCAGGGGAAGGCTTGCCTCACAAATCTCCTATATTTTTTTTGAAGGGGTGAATAAACATGAGGACAAAGGTGAACCAGTAAATGTGGTGTATTTGGATTTTCATAAGACATTTGACAATGTCCCTCATGAAAGGCTTCTAAGAAAACTAAAATGTCATGGTCTAGGAAGCAATGTCTTTTTCTGGATTACAAACTGGTTAAAAGACAGGAAACAGAGAGTAGGATTAAATGGTCTGTTTTCATAGTGGATAAAGGTAAACAGTGAAGTGCCTCAGGGATCTGTAGTTGGACCGGTGCTTTTTAATATATTTATAAATGATCTGGAAAGGGATACTAAAAGTAAGGTGATCAAATTTTCGGATGACACAAAATTATGCAGAGTAGTTAAATCTCTAGTGGATTGTGATAAATTGCAGGAGGACCTGCTCTGTTCAGGATCTGATGCTAGGAGTTAGCAATCTGTTATTGATCTGATGCCTGATGGGAGGAGCAATCAGATAGTAGTTAGCACTCTGTTCGAGATCTGTAGTTATATATGAGAGATGAGGGTGGATCCTTGGACCAGTGGCAGATGACCACGCCCCCGGGGAATGATCCCGAGAGGGACCACCGGTCAGGCTTAAAGTAGGAGATAAACACACACTAGTTCTTTTATTAGACAGTATATTGAACCACCAGAAATGGCAGTAGTGAGCTGGTAAGCCCGGCTGGGCTGTAGTCCCTCAGATACTGGAACAGCGATCCCTGGAGGCTGAGCTTAAGAGAGACTGAGATATAGTGAGTAGGCAGGGTATGCAGATGGTAACACTCACACAATGTCCCAATGAAGCCTATGAGCTAGAAAGTATAGGCCCTCGAGGAGCGAGTACCTGGTTCCAGGGAAAGCTCAGAGAGAATGATGGTAACTCAATGATGTAGCTGATATAGTTGGTAGTGAAGACTTCCAGGCAGAGGAGTATACAAAGTAAGTCTGGGATCAGGGCCCTCGAGGAGCGAGTACCGGTTCCAGACTGTCACCTGAAAAAACAAGGAGAGCGCGAGGCCCCCGAGGAGCGGGTACCTCTGGTAAGTCCGAGCAGGCAGAGTAGGTTAGGTAGAAAAACCCTTGCTAACTCGATGTGTTAGCAAATTCTGAGACCTTAAATATCCGTCGCGGGTGACGTCATCTTCGGGGGACGCCCCCCAGGTTCACGCCAATGCCGGTACTTCAATCAGGGCCGCGCCGCGCGTGCGCCCCTAGGCCTCCAGGAAACATGGCAGTTGCAGCCTCGAGCTGGTCTGGGAATGCCTGAGGACAAGTGGCAGGAGAACGCTGCGGCAGCCAATCTTCCCACGGACAGAGAGGGAGGCGCCAGAGAGGTAAGGAGGGTGGAGAGAGGGTGTGGAGCACCGATGGACACAACAGGACCTTACAAGACTGGAAGATTGAGCTTCCAAATGGCAGATGAAATTTAATGTGGACAAGTGCAAGGTAATGCAAAGAAGAAAAAATAACTCTTGCTGCAGTTATACATATTAGATTTTATCTTAGGAGTTACCACCCCAGAAAGAGATCTAGGCATCATAGTGGATAATACAATGAAATTGTCAGCTCAGTGTGTTGTGGCAGTCAAAAAAGCAAACAGAATGTTCTGAGTTATTAGGAAGGGAATGGCAAATAAAACAGTGGATATCCTAATGTCTCTATATCGCTCCATGGTGAGACCTTACCTTGAATACTGTGAGCAATTCTGGTCACCATTTCTCAAAAAGATATAGTTGCACTGGAGAAGGTACAGAGAAGAGTGTCCAAAATGATAAAGGGCATGGAATGGCTCCCCTATGATGAAAGGTTAAAGAAGTTAGGGCTGCTAAGTTTGGAGAACAGAAACTGAGGGGGACATGATAGAGGTCTATAAAATCATTAAAGGACTTGAACAGGTTAATGTTAATTGGTTTTTATTCTTTCAGATAATAGAAAGACTAGGGGGAACTCAATGAAGTAGCTCATTGAAAATAAATGAAAGAAAATTATTTTTCACTCAGCGCATAGTTAATCTCTGAAATTAATTGCCAGAGGATATGGTTAGGGAAGTTAGTGTAACTGGGTTTAAAAAAGGTTTGGATAAGTTCCTAGATGAAAAATCCATAAACTGCTATTAATTAATAAACAATAGTAGCTTGAGATCTATTTAATGTGTGAGTACACAATGTTAGGCTCCATATTAGGTGCTACTACCCAAGAAAGAGATCTAGGCATCATAGTGGATAACACATTGAAATCTTCGGTTCAGTGTGCTGCGGCAGTCAAAAAAGCAAACAGAATGTTGGGAATTATTAGAAAGGAAATGGTGAATAAAACGGAAAATGTCAATGCCTCTGTATCGCTCCATGGTGAGACCGCACCTTGAATAATGTGTACAATTCTGGTCGCCGCATCTCAAAAAGGATATAATTGCGATGGAGAAGGTACAGAGAAGGGCGACCAAAATGATAAAAGGAACAGAACAGCTCCCCTATGAGGAAATTCTAAAGAGGTTAGGACTTTTCAGCTTGGAGAAGAGACGGCTGAGGGGGATATGATAGAGGTGTTTAAAATCATGAGAGGTCTAGAACGGGTAGATGTGAATCGGTTTTTTGCTCTTTCAGATAATAGAAAGACTAGGGGGCACTCCATGAAGTTAGCATGTGGCACATTTAAAACTAATCGGAGAAAGTTCTTTTTCACTCAACGCACAATTAAACTCTGGAATTTGTTGCCAGAAGATGTGGTTAGTGCAGTGTTTAAAAAAGCTGTGTTTAAAAAAGGATTGGATAAGTTCTTGGAGGAGAAGTCCATTACGTGCTATTAATTAAGTTGACTTAGATAATAACCACCGCTATTACTAGCAATGGTAAAATGGAATAGACTTAGTTTTTGGGTACTTGCCAGGTACTTGTGACTTGGATTGGCCACTGTTAGAAACAGAAGGCTGGGCTTGATGGACCCTTGGTTGACACAGTATGGCACATTTTATGTTCTTATGTTCTTATGATCTTACAATAATAGAAGGCACTTCCCCCTGACAGAAAAGACAAGTCTGTCATTATCTCTGCTACTATCTCAGAACACAGAATCAACTTATTGGCATTAGAACCAGCAGCCATGAGATATCTAAGCTTACAGTATTAAATCTTCTTCTGTAAGATAAGAAAGTTAGTCTCAAGAAGATACATCTGTTACTTTAATATTAAGGAAGTAGACCATCAGAACAGCTAAGGCTGCAGAAAATGGAACTATCCATTTACAGTTGAATGCAAGCCCAGATAGGTAGGTAGAGACTTTCTGTAGCTTAAAATATACTGTATTATAATATTTGTAGTTGAAATACAGAAACCAGTCTTAAAGACAGGAATGTTCTGAAATCATACATTTTACTTTAAATGCATTTCTTTCATGTGTTTAACATGAGATATTTGTTTCTCTTACAATAAGAAGATACTGGAATATTTCCTTTACATTTAGAAGAGACAAAGCAGATAGTGACATTAAAGATATTATAGTACCCCCAAAGAGGAAACAACTACAGCAAGTTCAGACAGCTAAGGACTAAGGAAGTATATTTCTATAAAAGCTGAGACACATATGTGTGCATGAAATCTAACATACAACTTGTGCACTCCACACAGCATGATGTCAAGAACAAAGAACCAAACTATGTTCATGCAGTCAGAGAGTCCTGGACTATAGCCCAAACTAGGCTGTTGGCCCTTAAGTGGGTGCTAACCTTGAACTAGTTCTGCAATTAGGTGTATGTAAGGAGGAGGTTTGTATTCAGTTCTTTTCACTTAGTGGGCAATCAACCCATTATCTGCCCATGACGACCACAGTGCCTGATGCATCATCATCTCCTCTACTGAGACCCTTCTTTGTAGACATTGCTGAGGATGAAATGGGGTTGTCATCACTACTATAAATATTCTTAGACCATTCTCATAAATAGTCTTGAATATAAGCTCTTTCATGTGGTATGGCTTCATATATTTAGTTATTTGCTAGGCTAAAATATTGCATACTTTGCAACTACATTGCTGATTTCATTGCCTATAATGTTTGGGGAAGTGTTGGTTGTGAGTTATATTACAGCTAGTTCTTGTGTAGGAATAAAGGCTCTCATATATTCTTTTGACAATTTCTCTCAATGTTTGTGCTTTATTTCCACCAGGTCATTCAGGGCAAGCATCCTACCCCATGGCCATATTACAGATGTACTTGACAATGTTTTTATTATTAGTTTTTGCCTCTGTGGCAAACTCCTTCTCAAAATCTTTTTTGGCCTGCTTTTATGTCTACCTTGCTAGTGCCCAGGCTCTTTCTTATTCTCTTCATTTGAACTTGCTTTCCATTTTTAAAAGATATTTTTTTACCTAGCCTTCTAAACAACACTGTTAACCATGCTGACAGTTGTTTGTTCTTCCTTAGACCTTTTTTTTTATCGCATGTGATACATTTTAACTTTGCTTTTAAGATTTGATTTTTTAAAAAATCTCCATGGCTCATGAAGATGTTTAGCCCTTGCAACTGCCCCTTTCAGATTCTTTATAATTTTCTCACTTATCAAGGTCTCCCTTCTAGAAGTTAAATGCTACTATAGGAGTTTTACTTAATATTTTCCCTTCATTCATTATACCAAATTTGATTGACTCTTACCCCCTAAAGAAGTCCCCCCTCTCATTGGTTTCAGATTTGCTGGTCCATGAAGTAGTCCTTTATGGCATCCAAAAATCTTACCATGCTCTAAAGATTCTTTCATCTAATCAATATTTGGGTAGATGAAAATGAAACCCACCCCATTATTATTTAGAACCAAAGTTATTAGCCTGTCTAATCTTTCTGTAGAGACTATGAGGTCTCCACCAAGTGGCCCTAGTCCTAAGCCTTTAATTTAGTCCATCTGCATTACAGGCTATGCCATTCAACTGAGCTCCTCCCCCAGAGGCTTGCAGGAATTGACAGTCTGTTAGACACAAAGGGGAGGAGGGGGGGTTTAGACCATGTGACTAGGAGGCAGTATAGTGTTGATTTCAAGAAGGAAATATATATTTCAGTGTGCACTCCATAGTTAGGACCTAAGCTTAGCAAAAGAACTGCCCTACCGGTTCTTGGTGATAGGCTGCAGGGAAAGAGAGGGAAAAAGAGATTTTTGTAATTTTTCATAGACTGAAAGTGAGGAATTTGACTGGGTTGACCTGCACCTTCTGGGAGGCTATAACCCTCTCTCCATAGGTGAAGGAAGGACCTGCACACACCTTTGACCCATCAAGAGGAGGAAGCAGTGCCCATCTAGGGAAAGCCCTTTTGGTTTCTTTTATTTTGTGGGAAGGAAGATGTTTTTGCTGTCTCCCCCCTTTCTTTGCCCAGCAAGAGAGCTATTTTTTCAAAGAGGAGTTTGGAGAAGAAGACATCAGGAGACCCCCAACTGGAGTTTCCACACTGGAACGCAGGACAAAAGCAAGTGAAGATCGGGAATGCCCTTCTGGAATCAGGTACTGTTTGGGAAATAGGTGAGCCTGAGCCTAATGGCCAGAGCCCACACTTAACTGTGGTGCTGCCCCCCCCCCTCCCACAGCAGTTGGCTACGGGGTGAGGGGGCGGGGGCAGAAGAGGCAGCCCGTGAAGATGCAGAGCACTGGCGTGCACAATTTTGGTGTCATGGGTGCCCTCCTGCACGGCGCGGAAAAATGAGGTTGCTCCATAGCCCTGCCCCTGGCTATGACACATAGAGGGAGCAACGGCGGCGCAAAGAGATGATGTCACAGACCTTTAAAAGGCCGTGATGGATGGGAGGTGATCCCTTTTAGATCGTTCCAATGAAAACATGGGATCGCACTAGTAAAGACGGATCTCGCCAGGATCAGGGACTGGATAAATGAGGCATCGTGACCGCGGGTACAGGCTTTACTGTTGTACCTGCCACGCCGAGATCCTCCAGCACCCGGACAGCTCCACGCCTGGGTTCACCCAAGAACAGCAGAGATTGTGCCTCCAGACGCAGACAGACCTCGCGGCAGCAGAGACCTACGGCACGGAACACACGGATAGAAAAAACCCACAGGACAAACAAAGCAACCGCAAGTATTGGAAAAAAAAAACAAAGGACATTTTGATTTAATACCCTCCCCTCCATACCCAGGCCTCGGGAATGCAGGTACAGGAGGCTAGGGAAGATCAGGCGGGATTCCATACCCCCAGGCAGGCATGGTCCCAGCATAGCCACCCAGGGCCCTCCATTGGGGGGGAAGGGAGGGTGGGACCCACCGGTAGTCCAGTCATGGAAGGGAGAAGGGAATACACTCCCAGGCAGGTAGCCTCCTCCATGCCAAACAGGCCCCCTCTCCCACATGGAGGACTGTCCTCATGCAGTGCCCCCAAGCCTATATTTAAAAAAATAAATAAATAATAATATTCACCACATTAAAGGGGAGAAGCAGAACTGCGGTCAGAGCAGTGGGGGCACTGAACCAAGGAATGCAAGGTTTAATTCCCACCCAGACAAATTACACCTCCCCCCCAAAAAAAAAACATTTTAAAATAATGTGAACAACCTTTGGGAGCACGTTAGGGCAGCGGACACCGGTGAGGGGGAAGTATGGCCCTTAAAGCTGATTAAAAAAAATAGGGGAAATAAAAAGGGGGGGGGGGGGGGGGAGAGAAAAGATCACCAGACCTATAACCAGGGACACTAGGGTTACAATCCCACTTCTCCAGCAGGACCTTGGAGCAAGTCACGTAATTTAGGGTATAAGCAATAGGGTAATGCATGAAATTAGGGACTTGGGCTCAAGGTGCATACCCCAAGTCGGGAGATAAAGATTAATTTCCATCTTGTTCACAGGCTACTTCCCATATAAGCAATATGTCAACCGATCCCGACAGCAACATTTCAGCGACATTCATGAAGGAGGCCGGACAGACAGGTCAAAAACTATGATTGAGGCGTTCCACAGGGGCCAGACAAAACAACAAAACCATACCGATGGCAGGGCAGGAGAGTGTACGCGGCAGGAAGAGAACAAGAGCAGAGAGCAGCAGAAAGAAAAGTCGGGAGTAGAACAACACAACGCGAATATGAGGGAACCTCAAGCAAGCGAGGCAACGCCAGCAGTCAGCATGGTTATGGAGACAAGAGGGGAAGAGGCCATGGTGTTGGGACTGCAGCAGCACACCTCGGAGAGGGCGAAGGCAATGGACACATCACACTAGAGCACTCACGGAGGCCCACAGCCGCAAGCCAGCCGGAGCGAGAATGAAATGCCTAATGGCAGATGGTGGGGGGGTGGGGGGGGGGGGGGCGGAGGGGTACCGGCACAGGGACCTAGGTACCAAAGCTTTCCTGTTCATTTTCCTCCACCCCTGTGGTTTAGGCTGGGGGGCCACGGGGGGTGCTATAATACGTGGTTGGAGCCCACTGGTTGGGTTCTACTGCCATTTCGGCGAGTTGCAGAGCGACATGGCGAAGGTTAGAGTTACCTCCATGAACGTGGATGGTATACACTCCCCGATAAAGCGGAAAAAGTTACTAACCATGTTTAATCGTATGCACTCCCAAGTCGTTTTCCTCCAGGAAACGCATTTAAACGATGAGGAACATCGTAAACTTAAGCGCGAGTGGGTGGGTCACTGCATTTATTCTTCTTATACGCCTCGTAAGAGGGGTGTAGCCATCCTTATCCACAGGCAACTGCCGTTTCACCTCACTAAAACCTGTCATGATAAGGAAGGTCGCTTTGTGATTGCAGCTGGGGTGTTGGGACACCAAAAAATTGTTTTTTGTAATGTTTATGGGCCCAATGTATATTCCCAGGAGTTTTTTTCGTCCCTGGTGGGGTTGCTGAGTGAGTTTCTGGATCATGTCCTGGTAGTTGGGGGTGACCTCAATGTTGTAGCTGATAATCAGATAGATCGTAAGCCGCCCAGACCTGCTGAGGCGCGGGGCCGTTCCTTGGGAGTTAGCTTTTTGTGCGACGAGCTTCAACTATTGGACGTGTGGCGGGTTCTCCATCCTGGCGAACTTGACTTTACCTTTTACTCTAATCCTCACCAAGTTTATTCGCGTTTGGACTATTTGCTTGTTTCTGATAAATGGTTCGCCAGGGTGGAGGAGGCGACCATAGGTGTCCGTTCGCTTTCGGATCATGCCCCGGTTTCTGTAGTGCTTCGGAGTGACCCAGGGGTTAGGCCCCCATTTTCATGGCGCATGCGCCCCGAGGTGTATTTTGATACGAAGTTCACTGCGCACCTTCAGGGGTGTTGGAAGGAGTACGTTACACATAACTCCACTCCGGATGTCTCTGAGGCCACCCTGTGGGAGGCCGGGAAGGCTGTAATGCGGGGGGAGATCATTGCGTATGTAGCCAAAATTAATCGGCAGCGGAATTCAGAAATCGTCCGCCTCACTCAAGTTCTCAAAGCCGCGCAACAGCGTCATGTGGTTGATATGACCCCGGATGCTAAGGGCCAGGTTGACCAGGTTCGGGATATGTTAAATGGTCTGCTTCACCAGCGGGCGTCTAAATCTCTTAAATATTATCAATATCAACTATATAAATATGGGAACCGGGCTGGCCGGCTTCTGGCTCACTTGGTTCGTCCCAGGAATCAACGGCAGGCTATTGTTGGTATCAAGGATTGCCGAGGCGTCCGCCAGACGTCTCCGGGGGCTATTTCGGCTCGGTTTCTTGAATTTTACCAAGAATTATATGCGGCGCGCCACAGTGATTCGTTAGTTAGGGAGACTTTGTTCCAGTCTATTGAGTGGCCTCGACTGACCGGGGCTCAGTTGGGGGATCTCAATGCTCCTATTACGGATCAAGAGGTCCATATGGGTATTCACAAACTTAAGCTGGGAAAGGCTGCGGGACGGGACGGCTTGGGTTCCGAGTATTACAAAATATTAAAATTCCAATTGCTAGCTCCCCTTGCGGCTTTTTATAATACTTTATTAGAGGTGAAGGCCCTCTCACCTGAGCTGAATCATTCGGTTATAGTTGTTCTCCCCAAGCCCGGCAAGGATTCGGAGGAGGTAGGGTCTTACAGACCCATCTCTTTACTTAATGTTGATGTTAAGTTGCTTGCTGCCATTTTGGCCGCACGACTCGGTGTTATTCTTCCCACAATTGTCCATGACGATCAGACTGGTTTCATTCGGGGCCGCCAGGGGGTTTGCAATATGCGCCGCTTGATAGCCTCTCTTAGTTACTCTGTCGGGTCGGACGCGGTGATATTGAGTCTCGATGCTGAAAAAGCTTTCGACTCCCTGTCCTGGGACTTTTTATTTTGGGCGTTACGTCAGTATGGATTTGAGGGGGCTTTTGTACGGTGGGTGGAGACTCTCTATAGCAACCCCAGCGCTAGCATTTTATTGAATGGGGCGGTAACTGCTTCCTTTGCTCTACATTGTGGGGTCCGCCAGGGTTGCCCCCTCTCCCCACTGCTTTTTATTTTGGCGTTGGAGCCCTTGGCCATACGTTTGAGGGAGGAGCCTCAGATTTGGGGGTTGCGGGTGGGTCATCAGTCCCTGCGCACTGCACTATTCGCCGATGATATCCTGCTTTTTGTAGGTAAGCCCCAAGCCAGTGTTCCCGTGATTGTCACGCTATTTGACCAATTCCGAGCCGTGGCGGGTCTACGTATTAATTATGGAAATCAGAGGCGTTGGCCTTAAATCCCCGGCTGCAATCCTCCTGGGTGGGCTCTTTCCCTTTTCGGTGGGCGACCGATAGGTTGAAGTATTTGGGTATTTGGATTTCGAGGGATGTACGATGCCTGTACGAGCTTAATGTTAGTAGCCTCTTGGATCGAGTACGCCTTCAGTTGGAGGCTTGGGCCCCTCTCCCCTTGTCCCTTTTTGGGCATTGCGCTCTTATCAAACTGATCATAGCTCCAAAACTTTTATATGTGTTGTCTATGATTCCCTGTTGGCTGCGGGAACGGGACCTTAAGGGTGTGCAAGCGGCTATACAGCACTTTTTATGGAAGGGAAAGAGAGCCCGCCTTAGTTATATGACCCTGACCTATCCCCGGGACAAAGGGGGGTATGGTTTACCAGACTTTTGAATGTATAATGCTGCATGCCAATTGCGCTTCATAGGAGAATGGCTCACGGGGGAATATAAATATTGTGAGCGGGGGTTGATCTCTGGCATGGCTGCTCCCTGGTCGCCCCTGAGCCTCATTCAGTCAAGTGCGGCTGAACGTCGGCGGCTTGTCTATCCCAGAGTTTTGCTGTCCCCTTGTATTGCGGCCTGGCGGTGGTTGCGCTGACGGGGGGGAGTGGAGGGGGTGCTCTCGTTGCTGGTACCATTGACCGGCAATGTGGGCTTTTTACCTGGCCGGGATTGTGGGGCTCTATTTCATAAGTGGGCTGATAATGGCGTGATGTATGCTGTTCATTTCTATGATCCTGATACTTGTGTACTGTTGGACTTTGCTACTCTGGCTACCACTTATCGTTTATCGTCTCATCATTTTTTTGCCTACCTGCAAACCCGCCACTATTTGACTTCATTTCATTGGACGTCGGAGGTGGTGAGAAAGGAGTCATCCTTTGCTAATACAGTCTTTGAGACGGCTAGTCTTGCCAACACTGTGAAAGGATGGGCTAAGCTTGGCAGAACAATGCAAATCACACCTCGCTTGGACTTTTTGGCGTCAAAATGGACGGCTGTTCTTGGTGAACCCATTTCAGCGACTTATTTGACGCTCTGTTTTGCAGCGGTGCATCGTCAACTTCCTGATATTGGGTTGCGAGAAGTACAGTTTCGCATTATTCACAGTATCTATTGTGACGATGTGCGACGCTTTAAGATGGGCAGTACTGACTCTCCACTTTGTATTAAATGTGCCCAAGAGGAGGGCACATTGGTTCATAGACTGTATCATTGTCCTAGTTTGCAACCATTTTTGTCTACAGTGTTTGGAGTGATTACACAGAGCACTGGAACCTTACCACCTCACTCCGGGAAGTTTCTGTTGTCTAGCCCGCAGGCTTGCACTGCAGAAGTGGGCTCCTCCAGGGATCGGTTTGGCCGAATTGCGATTCTGTTGGCCTGCCGTACTATCTTGTCGGGATGGGCGGAACCAACGACGGCCCCTTCTTCAGTGGCGTGGTTTCAGCGTATGGCTTTGATTCTGCAGATGGAGCGCTTGGATTTTTTGAAAGGACATCGGAAACCTGATCGTATATATGGAGAGTGTTGGACTAAATGTGTATTACTGTTGCCAGAGTCTGTTCAAGCGGGTTTACGGGAGAGTGGGTATACTGATGATTGGGTACAATCTATGGTCCCTGGGGGGCAGGGTGGGGCTAAGGGGGGGAGGGGTGGAGCGGTGTGACTGACGTGTGAATGGGTATGTCTGTTGGCGGGCGGAGGGTGGGGGGAGGAGGGGTAGGTATGAGGAATTGCTGGGGAAGGCATATACCTGCTGGCTGTATCCGACTACTCTTGTCTGGGATTGATATGGTATTGTAATTCCTAGTTGTCTGAGCTTGGTTTTGTTTAGTTTGTTCTAGGCTGGTTGGTTGTGTTTTTGCCAATAAAAATTATTCTGACAAAAAGAAATGCCTAATGGCAGAGAAGGATTCCCGCACATGACACTCAGCGAGAATTACACTCCCACAGGCGGGATGCATAGACAAGCCGGAGGCAGTAGCCAGAATTACTCTACATGGCAGAGCCCGGACAGTATTAATTGGTACCCAATACCACCATGGGGTCCCAGTGCCCTTGGCCCATTCCCAGGATGGAATCAACAAGGGAGGCCATGGGATTGCGGGCCGTATGGCGGAATGAGTAACCAGCATTTCTTCCAGCCACCATGGGGGTCATGGCCAGCACCACCACAGGGGCCATTCACCAATCAAGAAGGAGGGCAGGCTCAGAGAGCAGCAACATTGAACTACAAAAATGGAACAAGGACAAAGAAAGGAGGTAACAAGATGATTAGCGGAGGCACATAATATCACTACATTATCATCTGGAGAAGGAGCAAATGGCACAGGGGCCCAGAGCGACAAACGAGGGCCGCAAGACATGAAAAACACAGAAGAAAGACCAAACACCAGCCAAGCTGACCAACCACAGCATACGGGAGACAGCAATGCTGGTGCGTGTGGGGATAAGATCGGGGGGAGAGGGCAGGGGATGGCCTCCGCTGGTGCAGAAAACAGCACAGCATCAGGGGAAAGAAAGAGCAGGGTGAAGCACAGGTGCAGGTCAAATTCCAGCTCCAACAGCTCTTCAACATCATCTTCAGACTCCATAAGCGGCAGTGACCAGCAAACAGCAACCAAGGCAGTGGACAAGGAGTCCAGGGGCCCACCCGCACTCATCACATTATCAGAATTATGGGAGGGAGTGCCCATGCAAATGCGAAAGAAAATCCGAAAAAGAAAATACATTGATATATTTAGCATTCTGCATGGGTGTCGCAGATCGGAAGACAGGAATAAAGCAAAGGACAGTCCAGCATCAACTGAAAAGGAGATGAGAATTCAAAAGAACATCGTGAATTGGATAAAGGCTTTCCTACACATGACAAGTGTCATGGGACATTGAGACTCGTCACAATACGGACCCATGTTGAGCTACGCAGTCAACATTCTACAAGTTTACCAAGAGCACGAAGGTTGGGTCTGTCTCAATTATGATGAAAAATTCCATGACAAAATGGAAGAGAACCAGTTCATGGAAGGGGAACGCAAGATGTCAGCCTATGGATACAGCACATGCGTAAAACAACAGAGCAAGGATTATGCTCAAGAAACACAAGAAGGTCATCGCCCAGTAGGCATTCAGCAAGGCAAACACAGTCATGGGATAACACACGCTGGTGATACAACAAAACAGCATGCAATTTCTAAGCCTAAAATTTAAGCACGTGTGTTCAGCATGCGCAGTGCCACACCCACTAACAAGATGTCCTAAACGACCGGCTACAGGGAGTAAGGATAAAACAATCTGACAATGAAAAGTTCAGGAAGGTGCATTCACCCATCAACCTGGAAAAGATGAGACCATTGCTGGAATTATACCCAAACTGACAGAAAGCACTGAAGATAATGCAAGGATTTTGCGAGGGATTCATAAACCTGGTTCAAGGCCAGATAAAGAGCACAAAGAATGGCAACGCTCCATCAGCAACAAGGCATGCGGGCATTGTGCAACAGAAGTTGGAGACTGAATTAGCACTCGGCCAAATGGCTGGTCCGTTCCAACAACAGCCGTTTCCGAACATGTGCCTGTCACCATTGGCAGTCATTCCTAAAAAGGAGAGAGGAAAATACTGACTCATTCAGAATTTATCATATCCCCTGGGAGAGTCAGTGAATGATCGATTGCCACAAGAGGAATGCATGGGGCAATATGCTTCCTTTGATCCCGTGGTAGCGCTACTCAGAACAATTGGAGCGGGGGCGTTAATGGCAAAGACTGACATAGAATCGGCATTCAGACTTCTCCTGGTGCATCCTGAGAGTTTTCTGTTGCTGGGGTTCGAATTCAAGAAGAAAGTTATCTTCGATAAATGCATGCCAATGGGATGTTCAGTCTCATGTGCTTACTTTGAGCTGCTCAGCTCACTCCTGCATTGGGTAACAGCAAAAAAGACAGCTTCGGACAACATTATACACTACTTGTACGACTTCCTATTCGTAGGACCAAGGGATTCAAACACATGCTACAGCTTGCTAACAGGATTCCAGAAGATGGCCAAGGAATTTGGAGTACCGTTGGCACATGAAAAAACCGAAGGCCCAACAACAATAATATCATTCCTGGGCATTGAGTTGGATTCCAACAGGATGTTAGCGAGACGCCCAGAAGAGAAAGTTGAGAAACTCCACAAGATATTACAAATATCAGTATCAGCAAAGAAAATAACTCTGCAGGTGGCACAATCCATTCTGGGAACATTGAGCTTTGCATGCAGGGTTATTCCCATGGGAAGGGCATTCATGCAAAGACTAGCAGCGGCAACAGTTGGGAAACAACGACCTCACCATTTCCTAAGAGTCTCAAAGGAGATACGGGCTGATTTCAAGATATGGAGAGAGTTCCTTGACTAATTCAACGGTGTATCAGTTATACAAGAGGCACCACTTTTTAGCAGGGATCTGAACATTCGCACAGACGCATCAGGAGGATGGGGTTTTGGAGCAATTTGCCAAGGCGCATGGTATGCAGAACCATGGCCAGCAGAATGGATTTCTAAAGGGCTCGCAAAGAACATGACCTGTCTGGAGCTCTTCCTTATCTGGGTGACACTAGTATTATGGAACGAGAGCCTCAGGAATAAACATGTAATTTTTTGGTGCGACAACAAAGCGGTGGTACAGGTATTGAACTCGCAATTGGCCAATTGCCCGAAAGTCGTGACTCTCCTCAGGGAAATAGTGTTAGCAGCATTGTGAAACAACACAGCACTGCGAGCTAAGCATGTGCTGGGATATGTAATGATGCACTGGATGCTTTATCCCTTGCTAAATGGCATTTGATTCATAAGCAGGTACCAGCAGCGGATGAAGCAGGGACAGCAATGCCGGCACACCTATGGAAAATTGCTCTGTAACCACCGTTGAGTTGGTATGAAGATCGGTCACACCATCTACCTGGAAGTTATACTGACAGGGCTACGATTATGTGACTAACTTCCTGAAGGAAAATGGATGGCAGTAAGGCTCAGTCAGCAACGAATTGATCATCAAATACGTCGCCACAACAAAAGAGATTGGTGTATCAAGGAACGCAGTAATAAAACACTTGGCAGGACTATCATTCTTTTTTAAGGCACAGGGTGGAGTGAGCCCATTAAATCCTTCATCCTGAAGAAAATGATGACAGGATGGGCAAGAAAAATCGGTCCTACCAATGACATCAGAAATCCCATCACACATGACATGTTAAGGTCTCTGGGCAATCCTATCATCAATCTGTTTATCGGAGTTTGAACTGGAGCTATTTCGGCTGGCCTTTTCACTCGCATTCTTTGCAGCATTGTGAGTGAGTGAATTGGCAGTCGTCAACAAGGAGGATGCTGGAGATAGCAGATTACTTCGGAAGAATGTGATATGGATGCCAGAGACATTAACTATCACACTACACAAGTCAAAAATGGATCAAGATGGAAGAGGAGCCACGCTGTTGCTAAAATGGGTGGCAGGGTATGACACTTGCCCAATAAAGAATGCAAGGAAGTATTTGGACCTGTGGCCAGATGGGGGAGTACACCTTCTGATTCATGTAGATGGTACACCATTAACCAGATACCAATTTGCAGCAGTGCTGAAAGCATCAGTTAAAAAAATGAATTTGGACAGAAAAAAATTCACCACGCAGAATTGGGGCAGTAGAAGAGGACCGGAAGGCTCATGTGCATACTGCTCCCAGAATCCCCTGGGAGAGGCATCCAGAGGTCACCGCAAGCGATCCAGGGATTGACTTCCACAGCCCCAGCTTCCAGAGGCCCCGCACCCTTTGCAGTAGAGGAGGACCAGAAGGCTCATCTGCATACTGCTCCCAGCATTCCCCGGGAGAGGTGTCCGGAGGTCACCACAAGCAAGCAGGGATTGACTTCCAAAGCCCCAGCTTCCAGAATCTCAAACCCTTCAATTAACTGAGTGAAGATTAATTTAACAGTGGTTAGAGGGGATTGGTAAGTATAGGTTTTGGAAATCTTTGGACTTATAAAAGTCTGGTGAAAGATGAAATAGAGGGATATATTCTTTAGAGTTTGTGTGTGTCTGAGGTAATCAGCAAGCCAGAGATAGTTAATGCTAGTGTCTGTCTTTCCCACCCACTCAACCCTTGATTTTTAGGCACGAGACACTTTCGCATTAAAAATCAATCAGGGTCTTATCTAAATCATACTATTGTACCTGATGGATTCGTGGACCCTTGCGCCGGCTAGAACTGATGATGGCGTACCGTGGGAAGACCCACCATGGAGGTTGTAGCCGGGAGGCGGTCCAAGCCAGGAGACCAGCCGAATCTTCACCACTGGAAGCCCGAGATCCCCCTGGGAGGAGCCCTTGAGGATCCGGGCCACTTGGACTTATGTACGGTCTCCTGAGGGTGAGTATCCGAAGAGAAATCCAGGAGTGCTGAGGAGAGGAGAAGGTGGAACCAGGAGGCCAACCGGAACTTCACCACTTTAAGCCCGAGATCCCCCCAGGAGGATCCCGTGAGGATCCAAGCCACTTGGACTTAGGAAAGGCCTCCCAGACAGAGCGGTCTGGACGATGAAGAGCAGAAGGAAGGAACCAACCAGGATTCAGGGCAGGCAGCTGACAGCAGAAAGTGAAGATGAACCAAGGTCGAGGCAGGCAGCGAGCAGGGAACCAGGAGACAATCCAAAGTCAGAAGCCAGAGGACAAGCCGAAGTCAGAAGCCAGTGAACGAGCCGAAGTCAGAAGGACAAGCAAGGCAGGAACAGCAACTAGCACATTCCAAAGAGTCAATCTTGTTGCAAGGCCAGGAGTGTATCTAGTTCCAGGGTTTTAAACCCTGAGGGCGTCTGACATCATCTTCGGGGCTGTGCTACCTTTCCCACGCTGGCCTCTTTAAATACTGAGCCCCTGCATGCATGCGCACTATGGGGGGCGGGGCCCAGCTGCAGCGCATCGGCGTCTCCCTCGAGGAGGGACACCGCTGGCAGGAGCCAGGCAGGCCAGACCAGGCCCCAGTGATGCCGCAGCATCTCCGACCAGCCCCGAGATAGGAGGAGGGACCGGGGTACGGCCCGGGACTGCAACAGTACCAGCCCTTATTGAAAGTTTAATTATCCCCTTGAGGACAGTAGCTGATTAATTAGTAAATTCATCTGTAAATTTAAAGTACTCTAATTCCAACTCCCTTAGTATTCTAAACTTAACTAGAAACTCAATAAAATTAAGATGAAGGCAGCAGTCCAGCAGCAAGAGGGGGTTTTTCCAGTCTTTTGCGTTGAGTGTCACATGTATGATTTTTTACCCGCTGGTGAGAGACTATATGTGTGCACTCGGTGCAAAGAGCTCCTGATTCTCAGGGAATGAGTCCGATCTCTGAAGGCTAGAGTAGCAGACTTGGAGAAGCTGAGGCAGACAGAGAGGTACATTGATGAGTCCTTCAGGGACATAGTAGCCAAGTCCCAAATCCAGTCTGGCAGCACCAGTGCTGCCTTGGATCATAAAAGTCTCCCAGTAGGAGAACATCACCCTAGTGCAGCAGGAAATGATCCTGTAGGAAGGACCTGCTCTCCAGGTGATATATTGTCCTCTCGCACTGAGGACAAGTCTCTCAGGACTACTGCCCAGGAGGTAAGGGTTAGGCCGGCCATCATAGTTGGTGATTCAATTATTAGAAATGTAGATAGCAGGGTGGCTGGTGGACATGAGGACCACCTGGTAACTTACCTGCCTGGTGCGAAGGTGGAAGACCTCACGTGTCACCTAGATAGGATTATAGACAGTGCTGGGGAGGAGCCGGCTGTCGTGGTACATGTGGGCACTAACGACATAGGAAAATGTGGGAAAGAGGTTCTGGAAGCCAAATTTAGGATTTTAGATAGAAAGCTGAAATCCAGAACCTCCAGGGTGGCATTCTCTGAAATGCTTCCTGTTCCACGTGCAGGTCCCTAGAGACAGGCAGAGCTCCAGAGTTTCAATGCATGGATGAGACAATGGTGCAGGGAAGAGGGATTCAGTTTTGTAAGGAACTGGGGAAACATTTGGGGAAGAGGGAGACTTTTCCGAAAGGATGGGCTCCATTTAACCAGAGTGGAACCAAGCTGCTGGCACTAACTTTCAAAAAGGAGATAGAGCAGCTTTTAAACTAGATGGCGCCGGCCATCCATTGCTTCTACCATGTCACAGGGGCCAACCAATGGCACTGGTAGCCCCTGTGACATAGTAAGAGCAAAGTCTATCAGTGCCATTTTGAATACCGGCAGCCGACGGCAGGAGATTGCTCCAGGACCCCCACTGGAGCACCAGGGTTTTTTGGCAAGTCTTGGGGGGGATCAGGAGGATGGGGGGTTATTCGTTAATGATATGTTGCATTCGTGGGGGTTCACCATATGTTTCGGAACCCCACGAATGCAACAAATAGAGCCTATACGTTGCGGATTGTGCATTCATTCAAAACGAATGCATATCCCTATACTACCATCCACCTGGACAAAATCGTCAGACAGATGATGAAATGCTAAGAGAAATCAAGGAAGCTAACCAATTTGGCAGTGCAATAATAATGGAAGATTTAAATTACCCCAATATTGACTGGGTAAATGTAACTTCAGGACTTTCTAGAGACATAAAGTTCCTGGATGTAATAAATGATTGCTTCATGGAGCAATTGGTTCAGGAACCAACAAGAGAGGGACCTATTTTAGATTTAATTCTTAGTGGAATGCAGGATTTGGTGAGAGCGGTAATGATGGTGAGGCCACTTGGCTAAAGTGATCATAACATGATCAAATTTAAACTAATAACTGGAAGGGGGACAATAAGTAAATCTACATCTCTAACAATAAACTTTCAAAAGGGAAACTTTGATAAAATGAGGAAAATAGTTAGAAAAAACTGAAAGGTGCAACTGCAAAGGTTAAAAGTGTTCAACAGGCTTGGACATTGTTTAAAAATACAATCCTAGAGGCACAGTCCATATGTATTCCACGCATTAAGAAAGGTGGAAGGAAGGCAAAACGATTACCATCATGGTTAAAAGGTGAGGTAAAAGAGGCTATTTTAGCCAAAGAAACATCCTTCAAAAATTGGAAGAAGATCCATCTGAAGAAAATAGGATAAAACATAAGCATTGTAAAGTTAAGTGTAAAACATTGATAAGACAGGCGAAGAGAGAATTTGAAATGAAGTTGGCCATAGACGCAAAAACTCATAATAAAAGCTTTTTTAAATATATCTGAAGCAAGAAACCTGTGAGGGAGTTGGTTGGACCATTAGATGACCGAGGGGTTAAAGGGGCTCCTAGGGAAGATAAGGCCATTGCAGAAAGATTAAATGAATTCTTTGCTTCCGTGTTTACTAATAAGGATGTTGGGGAGGTACCAGTTCCGGAGACGGTTTTCAGGGGTGATGAGTCAGACGAACTGAACCAAATCACTGTGAACCTGAAGATGTAGTAGGCCAGATTGACAAACTAAAGAGTATAAAATAACCTGGACCGGATGGTATGCATCCAAGGGAACTAAAGAACTAAAAAAATGAAATTTCAGATCTATTAGTTAAAATTTGTAACCTGTCATTGAAATCATCCATTGTACCTGAGGACTGGAGGGTGGCCAATGTAACCCCAATATATAAAAAGGACTCCAGGGGCGATCTGGATAACTATAGACCAATGAGCCTGACTTCAGTGCCAGGAAAAATAGTGGAAACTATTCTCAAGATCAAAATCGTAGAGCATACAGAAAGACATGATTTAATGGAACACAGTCAACATTGATTTACCCAAGGGAAATCTTGCCTAACAAATCTGCTTCATATTTTTGAAGGGATTAATAAACAAGTGGATAAATGTGAACTGGTAGATGTAGTGTATTTGGATTTTCAGAAGGTGTTTGACAAAGTCCCTCATGAGAGGCTTCTAAGAAAACTAAAAAGACATGGGATAGGAGGCGATATCCTTTCGTGGATTACAAACTGGTTAAAATACAAGAAAGAGAGAGTAGGATAAATGGTCAGTTTTCTCAGTGGAAAAGGGTAAACAGTGGAGTGCCTCAGGGATCTGCTTTTCAATATATATATATATATATATAAATGATCTGGAAAGGAATACAATGAGTGATGTTATCAAATTTGCGGATGATACAAAATTATTCACAGTAGTTAAATCACAAGCGGATTCTGATAAAATACAGGAGGACCTTGCAAGACTGGAAGATTGAGCATCCAAATGGCAGATGAAATTTAAAGTGGACAAGTTCAAGGTGTTGCATATAGGGAAAAATAACCCTTGCTGTAGTTACATGATGTTAGGTTCCATATTAGGAGCTACCACCCAGGAAAAAGATCTAGGCATGATAGTGGATAAGACTTTAAAATTTTCGGCTCAGTGTGCTGCAGCAGTAAAAAAAGCAAACAGAATGTTAGGAATTATTAGGAAGGGAATGGATAATAAAACGGAAAATGTCATAATGCCTCTGTATCACTCCTTGGTGAGACCACACCTTGAATACTGTGTACAATTCTGGTCGTCACATCTCAAAAAAGATATAGTTGCGATGGAGAAGGTACAGAGAAGGGCAACCAAAATGATAAAGGGGATGGAACAGCTCCCCTATGAGGAAAGAATGAAGAGGTTAGGGCTGTTCAGCTTGGAGAAGAGACGGCTGAGGAGGATATGATAGAGGGGTTTAAGATCATGAAAGGTCTTGAACGAGTAGTTGAGAATTGGTTATTTACACTTTCAAATAGTAGAATGACTAGGGGGCATTCCATGAAGTTAGCAAGTAGCACATTTAAGACTAATCGGAGAAAATTCTTTTTCACTCAATGCACA
Source organism: Rhinatrema bivittatum (assembly GCF_901001135.1). Classification (NCBI taxonomy): domain Eukaryota; kingdom Metazoa; phylum Chordata; class Amphibia; order Gymnophiona; family Rhinatrematidae; genus Rhinatrema; species Rhinatrema bivittatum. The sequence goes on along the minus strand of NC_042620.1, from coordinate 132,532,101 downwards.
ATAAAGCTCTGGAATATATTGCCAGAGGATGTGGTTAGTGCAGTTAGTGTAGCTGGGTTCAAAAAAGGTTTGGATAAGTTCTTGGAAGAGAAGTCCATTAACTGCTATTAATCAAGTTTACTTAGGGAATAGCCACTGCTATTAATTGCATCATTAGCATGGGATCTTCTTAGTGTTTGGGTAAATGCCAGGTTCTCTTGGCTTGGTTTGGTCTCTGTTGGAAACAAGATGCTGGGCTTGATGGACCCTTGGTCTAACCCAGTATGGCAATTTCTTATATTCTTATGTTCTTATGGGGTGGCTACAAGTGCAGTGGAAGCTGGGCTTCAAACGGCCACAATAAAAAGAATTGGATGGTAACGGTGCAATGCGGTCAATTCATATGTCCGTTTAGACAAAGTGACCACAGATAACCAAAATTCTTGATTATATCTTACTGATCAACAAAGGGTTCAATGCTCAGCATGGATTATTAGTCACTCATATATACATAGAGCAAGGAGAAGCAACTCTGGTCATCGAGTGCTGCAAGTCAGTTGGGTTTTCAGGATATCTATAATGAATATGCATATAATGCATTTGCATGCAGTGGCGATGATAAATGCAAATGCATCTCATATTTGGTGTGAATAACCTAAAAATATGACCTGGATAGGTAGGATTAGTTTAGGGGTCAGGGAGGAAAGAGGAAAAGGGAGGAAGGGTAGGTAGGAGTGAAAGAAAGTTCCTTTCCAATCCACTGCTTAATTGGAGCCGGCTGGAAGGGAACTGGGAAAAGGCTCGATTGTGTCGCCGCATGTAGTACAGAAAATTCCCCCTCCCATGCGTGCGAGTTGTGGGTCGCCCACACATTTGCACACAGATGTTAAAATCCGGTGCACATGTGCATGTGGATATCGTATTTTATAACATACGCTCGCCAACATGCGCATGTTCTAAAATCGCGTCCATGTGCTTGTACCGGGATCCACGTGCTCATGGCCACGCACATGAACCTTTGAAAATAGACCCGATAATGCAGCGTCATGGGAACCTCCAAGAACTTGCAAGGAAAAAATACAGGTATTTAGAGCAAACCAGAATAGTTTGTCAATTGATCTAATCTCTTTTTTTTTTTTTTTGTGATTGTATATGGTCAAGTAAATCAGTTTTTTTAAATCCATAATCACAGCCTGCTTATTGTTTGCTGTTGATTCAGGTAGTTTCACATCCTTCATATTTGTCTTCTCTTAATTTAAATCCACCTGAGCTAACTCCATGTTTACTACCTCCTCTTTCTGAGTATGCTGCCACAACTCTTATCCATTCTTATCACCTCTCGCTTTGAGAATGTGTGACACAGATGCAGAATGATTTATTTATGTATTTAAAAGTATTTATTTCCTGCATTTTCTAAGTTTCCAGGTGGAGTACAATTAAACATACATAAAATTCAAACATGAAAACATTACATGTATAGATTACAAATGAGTCATTTTGTGAACTATAGTCTGTATCCTAGAATGGATTAACTTAAGTTGCCTACATCAGGAGATCTCAAATTAATCCACATTTGTTAGAACCTAAGACTTAGCCAGATATACTAAGTATTTCCCATATATACACATTGCGGAAAATCCTTTATAACCTCTGGCTCTCTGTGCCGAAAGGGAAATACTTTGATGAATCAGGCTATAGATGGACATTTGGGAAAAATATAGATAATAATCATTTATTTTGTATGAATGAGTCTTTTGATCTTGTGAAATATAAGAGAGGTTAACAGAGGATAAGGCAATTTTAATTAGATTGAAGGCATCAAAAGTAATTAAACTCAGCATGCTAAAAGCAAGGTTTAGATAATTAATTCTATGTTTGCTAGCTGGAGTACTAGTCCTAAATTAGAGAGGAAGTTGAATCTCTCACTCAGTGTCATTCTTTATCAGAGATTAATCCAGAGGAATGGATCTTCATCCTTTCCTGGGAGGAGAAGAGGAGTAGGGAGTAAAGAGCAGAGTGGCTCTCCACTGTGAGATCCATATTCAGTCACAGTCTGGTTAGCAAAGTTAGCTGGATCAACTTATTCAACTAACTTTGGAGGGATATTCAATAGTGCACCCACACTTCTGAATATAGCCAGCTATCTTAAAGTTAGCCGGATAACTTTATCCGGCTAACTTATCTTAAAGTTAGCCGGATAACTTTATCCGGCTAACTTTAAGGCTGTTCTACAACCAACCAGACTTAAATATATTCCGCCTAGCACATCTTAATTGACATAGGTGGAATATCAACATTTTAAATAAATAAATAAGCTATCTGGCTAACTCTGAATATTAGAATTAGCCAGATAACTTATCCAGCTAATGTAACCTCCCCAAAATGCCTCTGGAATGCCCCTTCTTTATCCAGCTAAATTTTAGCTGGATAATATTTAGCTGGATAAGTGCCCAAATATTAAAAAGACAACATTTAGCTGGATAACTTCTAAGTTATCAAACTAAGGGGGTCATTTATCAAAGTGCTATATGGCGTTTTCGCATGCAAAAATGCCTTTAACGCATGCGAAAACACCATAATGCATGGTGCGATGCAAATTAGGAAAAGGGGAGGGATTTGATGACCTTCGGAGTGAGAAAACTCACCCAAAGATTTGTGCAATGTTCTCTCAACCTAGCTTGATGGACTCTCTACCTGGGTAACATCAAGCTAGGTTGAGATAACATTGCACAAGTCTCATCTTTGGGTGAGTTTCCTCACTCCAAAGGTCATCAAATTGTCACAAGAGTGCACTGTTCTGTTCGTATGTCGCACTCTGCATGTCAAAGTGGCCCCTAAGCCCTACACTATTACCTAAACCTCACCTCGAGTAGCTAGATGGGCCTCCTATAGAGGTATAAATACCTACCTAGTATGAGGGCCTTATAGCTAGTCTCTCTCTCTCTTTCTCCCTATCCTTCTCTCTCTCTCTCAACCCAGTGGTTGTAGGTAGGAATTGCAACAATTGTGGTACTTACCGCAAAGTGGGATAGATTTTAAAACCTGCGCGCAGGCGCAGATTTGTTCGCACAACCCAGCGCGAACAAATCTACGCCTGATTTTATAACATGCGCGCGCATGTTATAAAATCCAGGGTCGGCACGTGCAAAGGGGTGCACAATTGTGCAACTTGTGTGCACCGAGCTGTGCACCCTGCCTCTGTTCCCTCCACCCCCGCACTTTCCACTCCCTTCCCCTACCAAACCCGCCCCCAGCCCTACCTAGAACCCCCCCTACCTTTGTTGAAGAAGTTACGCTTGCCTCCGGGCAAGGTGTAGCTTATGCATGCTGGCCAACGGCTGGCCTGCGATCCTGGGCACAGCGGCAAATGGCCGCTATGCCCGGAGGCTCAGGCCACACCCTACCCCGCCCCCAGACTGCCCCAGACCGCCCATGCCCCACCCCTTTTTGCAAGCCCCGGGGCACATGCGCGTCCCAGGGCTTAAGCTCGCCACCGAGCCTATGCAAGATAGGCTCGGCACATGCAGGGGGAGGCAGGGGGAGGTTTTTGGGGGTTGTGCACATATCTTACATGTTCAACCCTTTGAAAATCTACCCCAGTGTGAAAAAGCTATCGCAGTCTGTGGTAATACCTATGCGAAGCACTAACATACCCCACTTTGCGATAAACAGCCTATTACCATGAAACACATCCCTTTTCCTCTCGCATGCGATATTTAGTGCAGTTTGATAAATCCAGGCCTAAATGTCTCTGAATATGGATTACTCTTTATATATATCTCATCCAGAAATACAGAGAAAAGAAGGAGAGAGGAATTTCAAAAGTACCAAAGAGATAAATGTCATCTATGGAGAATGGAGCTTAGTTCGAGACATCAGATTTAAGTATGGAAAATTGGGAACATAACATGGGACTAACTGCCCACCAGTATTGCCACCCTTTAGAGGAAGCTTCAAAATTATTCCAAATTGGGTGGACAAATCTGGTTGGGACTACTAAGAAAAGGAATAAGTTATGGAGTCACAGAATTATCTAAGTTAGTTATACAAATAAGGAATGCATATGAATTATTTATTTATTTATTTAACATTTTTCTATACCGACCTTCATGGTTAAATACCATATCAGGACGGTTTACATCGAAATTTTATAAGATATGCGCGTAGCCACGCGTATCTTATAAAATCCAGGGTCAGCGCGCAAGGGGGTGCACATTTGTGCAACTTGCGTGTGCCGAGCCCTGCACGCGCTGCCCGTTCCCTCCAAGGCCGCTCCGAAATCGGAACGGCCTCGGAGGGAGGGAAAGTTTCTTTCCGCCTCCCCCCACCTTCCCCTCCCTTCCCCTATCTAACCCACCCCCAGCCCTACCTAAATCCCCCTACTAACCTTTATGCGCGAAGTTATGCCTGCCTCCGGGCAGTCGTAAATTACGTGAGCCGGCTGTCTTCTGCTGCTGCTGTGTCGGGGCACTCGGACACACCCCCGGACCACCTCCACGCCCCCGAACACGCCCCCAAGCCGACACCATGCCCCCTGGCCACTCTCCCGACCACCCCTTTTTGCAGGCCCCGGGACTTACGCGCGTCCCAGGGTTTGCGCGCGCTGACGAGCCGATGCAAAATAGGCTCGGCGCACGCAGGGGTTTTTTTTAAGGGTTACGCGCATAACTTATGCGCGTAACCCTTTTAAAATCCGGCTCTAAGTGTACTCTCAGTTCAAGTCACCATCTACCAAATATCCAGTAGGGTGACATGGAGGGGGTTACTGAGAGGATCCCTTTACTGGGACCTCGCAGATCCCTAGGGGGAGATATAGCTACCAGTATCAGGAAACCTCTAATACCTAAGGATATCCACCTTGCTATCTAGTACCTGAGTTTGGAAATCCTTCATCCTGGTACTTTGATCCACTGATGAGGCTTCCTGAATTGTCTTGTAGTGCTCTTGACACTCTCTGGTCTCATTGCAACATTTCTCTGGTTTGTTATCCATGTCCCCAGATTTCACCAAACTGCTTTCAGCAGCCGTGGCATTAGGCAACTCTACTGGCACCTAAATTCTTTGAGAAGTCCTGCAGTCCAGACTCAATAGTCAATAGTCAATCCTCAACAACAGAACATACTGTGGATTTTTAATAAGGCTCGGGATATTGGGACCGATATTCAAGGGTGGCGGTGGTGGAGTTCTCACACAATGAATGAAAAAAAGCATGGGGGTAGTGGGCCTGAGGGTAACCTGCATACCCACTCTTATCACCATGGGTGGCATTCACAGAATGCCAAGAGATGACATGATTGTCCATTCATCTCTGAATCGGGATGGAGGAACTAAGTAGAACAAATGACTTCCTTTTCTTTTCCTGCCCATTGTGACTACTTAAATTGGAAAGGAAAGAGTTTAAAAGAAAAATATCTAAAGGCGTCTTGGGGAATTTCCAAATTGGCACCCTGCTAGATGGCCATCTCCTCCCTCCCCTAATAGCAAATTTTTAAAACCAAATTTCTTTTCAGAGTTTAGTGAATCTACTTTAAATTTTTCCTAAAAATCACCTTTTATTGGCGATGTTACAAAATGACCCCTTTAATGAATATATTTTCCTTTAGATAAGACTAAAAAATGTATCTCAACTTTTTAAAAGTAATGACAGAAACAAAGTACCCTCTTCTATTTTTGGTCTGAAATGAAATGCTAGTAGTTGATAATTCAGTGAAATGAACACAAAGCACAGTAGTAATAGGCTAGTCTTAATCCAGATGTGCATATCTTGTTTGATCCTTACAATTTCCTTAATTGTTCTTCATATTAGTGTTCAGCTTCAAATGCAGTGCTCTTCTGGAAAGAGTAATTTGGCTACTTTTGTCATAAAAGAAAGGATATTAAATTATTCTGCAAAATTCCATCTGCGCTAGATTTTTTGTAGTATATACAGTAGTATTGTGAATTTTGATTCATTGGAGGTTGATTTTTTGTTCAAAACTAAAAGATATAACATGGTTGAAATGCACACAAAGGAATGGGCGAGGGCCAAGGTCTACTTAACAATACAGTTATTTAATTGCAACTGTTTCTACTGGGACTTGAGTAGAGCATAAGAAAATGATTATGAATATCTATTAATTTAACACAGGAATGAAGCAATTGGAATAAGTGCTACATCAACAAGACAAAACCATGACAAGTTAAATGTTTCTGAGAGGTTAATTCACTTTTCAGATGTAGAATAATACATTAGGAGATGGCAAAGACCTAGTAAAAATCCTGATATATTAACATTTATTTAATATGTCTAAATTAAATAGAAGACCATTTTATTTCAAAGGCTCTGACTTCTCCTTTTCTTTAGCTGTATATAATACAAGGAGTAGATGAGAACAAGGTTGCCTTCATCTGAATACCTGTACCCTACTTACCAGTGCACGTGAACTGAAAGCACTATCTATGATGTGTAGACAGTCAATGAACAAGTGAATTTAAATTTCTATTAATCATCTGTGACTTGTTAATTTGTTTTCAATAGACAATGTTTTCCAGATATGATTTTGCCTTCACCCTTCAATAGACCTATTGTTGGTTTCCAATGCACCTCAAGCAGTTTAGAATCTTTTTACTTTAAGTTCACTGAAATCACAAAAGATCATCTCCTGTTTACTAAAACTGCATAATGATTAGGGATGAACACTGGCTTGAATTAAATGCATGAAGGTTTGAAGAAAATTATTTATTTTTAAAAACCTTAATTATAGCCAAGGCTATAGCAGTATCTCATAATTGTGATGATAACTGAGTGGCGTGTCTCTTCAGATTATGCAAAATTAATTGAAGTCAGAACTCTTTTCCTTTAAGTGGTTGAATGTTCAAGGTATTTATTATATTCATAGGATCTGGAGTAAAATGTAAGGGGACATCAGAAGTCTTGAATGATGAAAAGAAGTAAGTGAAAAGCTACTAATATAGGATATGTGTGACCCTAGAATTTTTAGAATATTTATATAGAGTCAGTTTTATTTTAATTTTGAATGAGCTTGCTTAAAGGTTATTATTAATCTGTGCCTTGAAAGGCAAGCCCATCATCCCCACTTGAGGCTTTTAACACTTGCCTTTTTGCCTGTATATCATTGACTATAAAGCTTATGCTATACCCCAGAGCTTCCCAAACCTATCCTGGGGATCCCACAGTCAGTCAGGTTTTCAAGATATCCACAATGAATGTCAATGTGATAAATTTCCATACATTTGAGAACTGAAATATGCAAATTCATTTCATATATATATTCATTATGGATATCCTGAAAACCCAACTAGCTGGGAAGTCTATAGGACAGGTTTGGGAAGGCCTAACCAATATGTTATAGAGTAATTTTGTAACATTGCACGTAAGTTAGCTAGCAAATATGCACATAAGTTGCACCAATTTTCAAAGTGGACTTATGCATACAATACCACTTTGAAAATTATTGCAGGAAAATAATGTACATACAATTACATCTGCTACTTGCTGTAAATAGTTTTGCTGATAGAATTTACAGGCATATTTTTTAATCAAATGTATGCGCATAAGTCCACACCCCCTCCCACACTCTACTATCCCCCCTGAAAGCCTCTCATTGTTGCGACCCTGCTCGCGGCAGGAACCACAAGCAGGCTCTTACCTCCACGGCTTGGAGGCCGCTGACATGCTTCTGCAGTGGCAGGAGCTGCGTTTCCATTTCTCAAGCGGTCCGGAGACTGACATCTCCATTCCTGAATGGCAGGAGCCGCGCCTCTAGCTCCCTTGTGGCATGGAGCCGCCTACAGCGTTCCCATGTGGCCCGGAGGCCACCAACCTACCTCAGGCCCTCTGTGGGGAGAGGGCCTGCATCCCCGGACTCGCCTGGCAGCTGGAGCTGCCTGTGGTCCTCCTTCAGCAGCAGGGAGTCGTCCCTGACGCCGGGGCCTGGCCTGAAGCCTGCTTCTTCTCTGCAGCCATCCGTATCATAGCAGGGCCGCTGTACAGGGTCCTGCACTGCTTCCTGCATACTCCTAAGGGGCGAAGCCGTGTCTCTCTGCCCTTCTTAAAGGGCTAGTGCAGGTGTGGTCCTTCCTGACTCCTCCCAGGGTGTTTCCTGCTTCAGCCTACAAAAGGCTCCTCAGCTCAGTCCTTCCTCGCCTTCACAAGGAGCAACTTCCTTCCTGGAGCTGGCTTCCTGAAGATCTCCATTTCCAGCTCCTGCCTGGCATCCTTGTCTTGGGATCCCATTCCTTGTTCCTGACTACTTTGATGTTCTACATTCCTGGTCTCTTGTCTTCGTGATGTCTTCAGTATCCTGATGTCTCTGTTTCAGCTTTATCCTGATGTCTCCATTCCAGCCTTGATGTCTGCAGTATCCTGATGTTAGGTTCCAGTCCAGAGGTTCCTGAGGTTCCATCTTCCCGTCCCTCGTGGTCTGCGACCAGACCAGCTGGACTGGTAGGGCGCATAGTGGCCCAGTGGTCCGTGTCCATCCTGGCTGGGGTGTGTAGAGCGCTGGTGGGATTCCTCCATCTCTGAAGCTGAGGGTACCCATGTTCCTGTCCGTCCCTCCTGGGTCTGGAGTTTTCTGGATGTCTGCTTCATCTATCCCAGCTGCTCCTCATCGAGTGTCTGTAGAGTCTGTTCTGGATGTCCTGGATCCTTGCCTTGGAGACTCATCTTTCTCCTTTGATGCTCTGGACTCTGGCTATGCCTAGCCCCGGTGGGCAGTGCTCCAGTGGATAGCCTGAGGGCCGGTCTGGCCACCGTAACCTCCTCCCTGGCTGTGGGTAGTAGTGCTTTATCTGGAGTCTCCTTCATCTCAGATCGAAGATTTCCCTCGTCCATCTGAGTTCCGTCTTGAATCTTCACTTTCGTCTGATCTTTTTCATGTTCAGGGTTCCGGTGCTTCTCTCCTATGGTCTGTCTTCAAGTCCAACTTCTGGATAACTTCATGATGCGTCTTCCACGCCAGGTCAGAGGGGTTGTCCTCCTGCTGTTGACCTTCTTGATACATCGATCATGCCGGGTTCTAGAGGCTCATGTTCAGGACGGGGCCACCTGGAGTTTTGGCCGGTTACCTTTATTGTCTGTCCTGATGTTCTTCTCTTCAGTACCTATTGCCATCTTGAACTCTAATGTAATTGAGTCAATGCCAGCCTTGCTGCTTCGCCTCCAACGTGGTCCGCGACCATCCCGGCTGGGGTGTGTAGGGCGTGTGGCGTCGCAGCACTTCTTTCAAGTTTACCTCAACGCCTGAGTCTTTGTCTACTTCAATGTCTGAGTCTTTGCCTGCCTTGAGTCATCATCTGAATCCTCGTCCTGTGTCTTGTCCTCATCTGCCTTGTCCTATGTCTGACTTGCTGCTTCCCGCCGCTCCCTAGCAGCAGTCCGAAAGGGCTTGGAACGGTTGGAGGACCATTCAGAGACCTCCATTGCGTTGGTGGTCTCAAGGAAACTCACAGGTTCGATCGAGGCTCAGGGTAAGGACGTTTCACCGCAAGGGCACACATTTCATCCCACGCTGGAGAGCGCTCCCCTAGTGCTCTTGTCTATCGCAGTGCAACACTCACCTATGCATGCAAAACTACATGCATGCAATGTGCATGCACATAATTTATGTGCAAATCAGTCACGCAATTTTCTAAAGGGCCATTTCTGTGAGTAAAGTAGAAGAATCTTTGAAAATTTCCTTCTCTCTATTCAACAACCACAAGATCTCTTTTATTCTCTTCTAGTTAGAATCAATGATGATTTTTTTTGACAGTCACCAACCTGGATCCTTTTGAACTTGCTTCTTTTTGAGCCAAAATTAGAAGGTGGAGGCCACTGCTGGACCTGACTTGGTATCATTTTTTTTTTCAAAATTACTACTGGTTAACTGTAAATTCATATACTGTACATCCTTACTCCCTCTCTCTCATATACTCTTTTAATCACATCTTACACACTCCATTTGCCCTTTACATTCTTTCTACATGTATAGAAGACCTGTGATCCCTATTTACCTTTCATCTTCTCCAACACACAACCATGGGATGAGGGATCCACAAGACTGCATGGATAATAAAAGTCACTACTGGCACAGCAAGCAGTACTTGCATAGTTATCAAGGTTCATTTATCTTAACTATTCACAGCAGTATTGCATACATTCAAGCACACAAGCTACTAAACACATTTGAAAGTCACAGCTTTCCTTCTCATCTCAAACAGCACTTACAGTGCAATACTCAATTCATTTTCTATATGCATGACACTAAACAGGAACTGGCAATACACACTAGATCTATCAATAAACTACAATTTTTATTTGTTAAACAAAATTTAAACAATACATTCAAACACACTGTCTTTCATTCACAGAAACATAAAACATGATCACAGATACAAATCATATGACCCATCCAGACTGCCCATGCAACCTTCTACTTAGCTTTACAGTCAGTTCATGGGATGGTGAATGGAGTAGCTTATGACTTTGTTCTTCCCTTCTTCTCAAGCTGCTGCTGTTGGGGGGGAGGGAAGTGGCAGGGAAAGACTGTTGGAGGGGTCCCTGCTCCTCTTGCTGTTCCTGTGGAAGCTCCTACAGTCACAGGATCTGAAAACAGATAGAAAAAAATCATATAAAAGCAAACACAAGCCAATTGGGAACTTAAACACCGTCTGCCCTTTGAACAAGTGGTGGAAAGGTAGACTATAGCATTAATACAGTGGTGGAGCAAACATTTCCTCTTAAAACCTAGCAGATTAATCCTTTAAAAAACTGTCTTGGTATCACAGGGGCAGATTTTAAAAGGGTTATGTGCGTAATATATGCGCGTAACCCTTTAAAACCCCTCCTATGCGCGCCAAGGCTATTTTGCATAGGCCCGGTGACACGCGCAAGCCCTGGGATGCGCGTATGTCCCGGGGCTTGAAAAAGGGGGCGGGATGTGGGCGGGGCCAGAGCCTCCTGGCACAGTGCCCATTTGCCATTGTGCCCGGGATCGCGGGATGGCCGTCGGCCAGCGCGCGCAACCTACACCTGTCCAGAGGCAGGCGCAACTTCTAAGTTAAAGGTAAGGGGGGGTTTAGGTAGGGCTGGGGGGCGGGTTAGGTAGGGGAAGGGAGGGGAAGGTAGAGGGGGCAGAAGGAAAGTTCCCTCCAAGACCGTTCCGATTTCGGAGCGGACTCGGAGGGAACGGAGGAAGGTTGCGCGGCTCAGCACGTGCAAGGTGCACAAGTGTGCACCTCCTTGCGCGCGCTGACCCCGGATTTTATAACATGCGTGTGGCTGCACGAGCATGTTATAAAATCGGGCGTAGATTTGTGCGCGCCGGGTTGCATGTACAAATCTACGCCCGTACCTAAATCTTAAAATCTGGCTGATAGTGTGCTTCTATTAATGAAATAGCAAACGTGACAACTTGAGTGGAAATGGTGGAGGGATAAATCAGTTTTAAATAGAGAATGGTGTAGAATTCAAGTAAGGAAATATATGGTAAACTGATGGTTAGGGAGGGAAAAATAATTTTATCAAGTGTGAACTTTCTTTAGTAGGAAATAGGCAAAGAAAATTATTTCAGGTTGCATAGTAACTATCTACTGCCCCTTGTCACAATAGCAGCATCCAACACTAAAGCCTCACCTGTGCAGTGTTTGTACTTTTTTTTTTAGTCCAAAATAGCTAATATCCAGGTGTCACAGGCTAATTCACTGGACCCAAAAACTGAGACTAATGCTAGCCATATTGCCAATTTCTCTTTGCTGTTGTGTAAGGCAACACTGAAAGCTTATGGTACAGATGAAACTGACTTATCAGTGAATAGAGTCAATGATAGGTCAGTAGAGATTAGCTTCAAGTTCATCTGCAAACCTACTCATGGCTAGGGTAATTTCAAATTACCTCTACAGAAATAGAAACAACCTTGATGTCTGTACGAGCAACATGCCAATAGATACAGCTCCATCTATAATTATTTTGAAACACGAAGCATCTCTAGACCTGGTACATATCATATCATTATAACAGGTGCAGTGACCTCAATCATTAAGAAGAGAAGTGGCTAAACGTGTGTTGAAAAGAGAGGAATTGGGTCTTGTGTTGGTAGCACACTGCTGCTCAGTCTCCCACCTCCCATTCTTAAGTAAGGTGACTGAAAAACGTCAATCAAGGTTTTGTGTAGGGCATGAAATAGTCGATTGGTAATTCTCTCCTGCTATGGTGGCTCAAGGTTCCAAGTGGTACTGGGGTAGGTTGATGGTTCTGGAGTTGAGTTGCAACTAAAGGGGTTCCACACATTGTCCTCTTCCTGACTGGGTAATTTAAAATACATGGGAAATCCCACCCAGCCAGTAGTGCTTCCGGGGGTTGGGAGGGGAAGCAGGGAGTAAAAAAAGATTGTATGTGGGAAAGAATCGACTGAAAATAACAAAAGCTTCCAGCTCACTACTTCCAACTTTGGTGGTTTTATATATTGCTTCTAAGAAGTCTTTTGCTTAACATCAGTGAGTTGTATCTATCTCTCAGAGCGTTCCCTGGAACCAGGTACTCGCTCCTCGAGGGCCTAATGCATACCAACTCCTGGGCTGCCTTAAGAGACTATGGTGTGAGTGTTATCATCAAGGACTTGTTCCAGAACTCTGCATATACTGCCTACTCACTTTCTTAGTTTCTCTACAGCTCAGCCACCCTGGGATCGCTGTTCCAATACCTGAGGGACTACAGCCCAGCCGGGCGCTTCCAGCTCACTACTGCCACCTCTGGTGGCTTACCATATTGTCTAATAAAAGAACTAGTGAGTGTCTGTCTCCTACACTAAGCCTGACCAGTGGTCCCTCTCAGGATTCCCCCCGAGGGCGTGGTCACCTGCCACTGGTCCAAGGATCCACCCACAACTACTCTAAATAACTACAGATTGCTAAATACCAGCTTTAACAACAGAGTTTTCTGACAGATTGCTAACTCCCAGCTTTCTCTACAGAGCTTTGACATCAGATTGCTATCTCCTCACGGAGATCACAGCAGATTCACATCAGCCCCTCACCATGGGAGGAGTCATCGCCACTTCGACCAAGAGTCCACAATATGCCACAAACCCAACAATAAGGAGTGCAACTGATACTAGCAATCGGAACAAACAGACTACTCTGCATATTTTTTATGCACATGCATACAGCAGGACAACATGACTAGCCCTGAGCTGGACAGGCCAAGGGCCAAGGGCCTTCCATCATTATGACATCTCCTTATTTGACAAAGTCTAACTGTGACATGTCAGGCTAAGCAAATAGCTTTTAACACAACTTTGCCTTAGATTCATTGAGGTGAACCTTTTCATAGGAGACATGCTGGTGGTATTAGAGTCATTACAAAATATGCATTTAAGAAGTAATATCTCAAAGAGATAGTAACTCAATAATATATCTGGACTTGACCAACATTACTCAAATAATGATTTTGTTTATGAAATTGTAACCGAACTTTTTTGGCACCTGTTAGAATGTACGATATCCTAGATTTACTAACCTTAGTCTATGTGCCTATTTGTAAACCGTTGCGATGGTATATAACTTAGCGACGGTATAGAAAGGTTTTTAAATAAATAAATAAAATAAATACTCTAACCTACACATTTCAGAGTTGACTTTCAACTGCAAGTGGAGGCATGACAACATCCTATTCCCAATCCAGCCTTCATACAGTCTGACCAGTATCCTTATCTAGGCTTCCAGACCAGCTTACATAAACAACATGACATCCCAATGATTAAGGCCCTCCCTCACCATCTGTACATGAGGGATGTACAGAGGGTACGGATTCATTCGATTCGGTATTCTTATTCGTCGGTGGCCAAATATGTTACATTCGTTCAATGTCGACCCTGATCCGTTGATACGTTGCATCCTTTTTCCAATTCCCATTAAAGTCAATGGGGGAAGTGTTATGAATCGGAAAGTGGACCCCTGTTCCGAGGTAGAGTCAGCGCTGCCGAGAAGGAAGTCAACCCTCTTCGGTCTCTACCGTTGGATGGCAAGGCTTGTTGAAGATGTTGAGATGAAGGCTTCACCCTGGAAGCTCGTGATCCCCCCAGGAGGAGCCCGTAGGGACACGGCCACTGGGACTTAGGAGACTCCCTAAAGAGTGAAGATGGTCTGGATACAGGCTCCTCCTGCAGGTCGTGGGTTCCAGATGGCTGGCGCCTCCAGCAGGTCATGATAAGTCCGGGAGTACACGTTGAAAGATAGTCCCAATCCAGTCCAAGGTTCAAAGTCCAGAGAGAGGTCGAGAGCCGGTCCAGGAGCAGATGGGAGAATGGTCCAAAGCCAATCCAGGAGCAAAGAAGGAGAAGGGTCCAGAGCCAGTCCAAGTCAATACCAGAAGATCACCACCACCGGTCTGAGGGTCAGGAGCCAAAGAATCAGTCCAATGAGGAGAAGAGCAGAAGCAGGGCGAAGAGCAGATCTGGAACACAGACACAAGAACCAAGCACAGAGCCTCAATACCAAGGCAAGGTCTGAGTATCAGACCTTGCCTTATATACCAGAACTGGAAGTAGGAGTCCCCGGGGGTGCCATGACAATTTTCTGTCATGGCTCCTTTAAATTCTCTCTTCAGCCACGCGTGCGGCTCCTAGGAGGCTCAGGGGGAGGAGCCGGACCGCCGAGACCCATGCGGCTGGTTAGGCAGTGGCAGAAGCCGCAAAGAAGTTAAAACAGAGGGCTGCATGCTGCTGCAGGAGCCTCTGATGTTCCCGGTGAGTAGTCATCGCCGTGGCCGCCGGCCCGACCCTGGTCGTGGCTCGCCGCTGCCGGCAGCCATGACACCCGGCCGCGGGGCGCCGCGGCCAGTGTTTTTAACAGGAAGTATGTGCAGCCTATTCTGGGCTGCAGAATTGGGGTTTTCTTATCAATTTTGATGAAACTTCTGGGGAGCAATCATCAGAACAAGAAAAGAGCTCCAAGGTACTTAGACTGTGGCAAAGTGGCACCAAAATGGCATGAATAGCCTAAGGTACTTTAAAGTGGCAAAGGGGTACCAGGAGTGGCAAGAAGAGTGCTTTAATAGAGGTGCAAAGCAGCAGCAAGTGTGTCAAAAACACACCACAGCTTCAAAAGAGAGCACCAATAACAGATGCATGAACCCTCGAAGGCAGCATGACAGGTAAAGCGGCAAGGCAAGTGGCATCAACATCCTACAGCACAATGAAGGGGGAACATAGCAAGCAGAACGACTAGCACCAACACGCTGAGCAACCATGATAGTGGCAAGAACACCACAAGGAGTTGAGTGAGTCATCTGGTGTATGGCAGCAAGACACAGAGGCAGAGGGTAGATACAGGCTAGCTACACCCAGAGAGAGTTCCCATTCCTTTATGCAGGAAAGGGCTCCCTAGAATGGGTTTGCCCCTAGAGTGGTGTGTTTCTGTTGGCATCTAGTGAGCTCTCGCTGGTCTTTTAAAATCTGGTGGCGTTAGCAGATATACAAACGAGAATTTTCAAGGCCGAGACGGAGGAGGTTTCCAGGTAAACAGCGGTTCAACATGGGTCAGAGTGTAGATACAGGCTGGCTACACCCAAGGAGAGTTCCCTTTCCTTTGAGCAGGAAAGGGCTCCCAGGAATGGGTTGGCCACTAGAGTGGAGCATGAGCCTTCAAAGCGTGGCGACGTGGAGCAGGGTGCCATGTGAACAGCGGTTCAACATGGGTCAAAAGGTACTAAGAAATAGGCTGCTACCCAGGGGAGAGTTCCCTTTCCTTTGAGCAGGAAAGGGCTTCCTTGGAATGGTTGGCCCCTACAGTGGAGCACGAGCCTTCAAAGCGTGGTGACATGGAGCAGGGTGCCATGTGAACAGCAGTTCCACAATGGTCAACAGGTACTAAGAGATAAGCTGCTACATCCAGGGACATTTCCCTTTCCTTTGAGCAGGAAAGGGCTCCCTTGAATGGATTGGCCCCTAGAGTGTATAATGGTACAAATTGTTAGGATTTAAGCATTTGCAAACAGATCATGGCTTCATAAGCAAGACGGAGGAAGTTCTTTTCTCTGCCCTGAAACTAAAGAAAATTGTTTGTTTTATTTAAGGATCTATGCTGTGAAGGATTACTAGTTTGAATTTTCAGAGACTGAGGTTTCCCTTTGCAATGAGGGTTTAGCCATTAGAACTGGACGTAAGGCCTGGATGAACAGGTACAGCATTTGAGGACCTAGGTCAAACCCTTGACCTAGGCCTGGATGAACAGGTACAGCATTTGAGGACCTAGGTCAAACCCTTGACCTACATCCTCAAATGCTGTACCTGTTCATCCAGGCCTAGGTCCTCAAATGCTGTACCTGTTCATCCAGGCCTTACGTCCAGGCCTTACGTCCAGTCCTGGACGGACAGGCATAGCATTTGAGGACAGAGGTCCAGCCCACGTAGGGACATAAGGCCTGGACAGACAGGAACAGCATTCGAAGACAGAGGTCAAACCCTTGTAGGGACATTAGGCCTGGACGGACAGGCACAGCATTCGAGGACAGAGGTTAAACGGAAACCCACGTACGGACATAAGGCCTGGATGGACAGGCACAGCATTTGAGGACAGAGGTCAAACCCTTGTAGGGACATTAGGCCTGGACATACAGGCACAGCATTTGAGGACAGAGGTCAAGCCCACGTCGGGACATAAGGCCTGGACGGACAGGCATAGCATTCGAGGACAGAGGTTAAACGGAAACCCACGTACGGACATAAGGCCTGGATGGACAGGCACAGCATTTGAGGAAAGAGGTCAAACCCTTGTAGGGACATTAGGCCTGGATGTACAGGCACAGCATTTGAGGACAGAGGTCAAGCCCACGTAGGGACATAAGGCCTGGACGGACAGGCACAGCATTCGAGGACAGAGGTCAAGCCCACATAGGGACATAAGGCCTGGACGGACAGGCACAGCATTTGAGGACAGAGGTCAAACCCATGTAGGGACATTAGGCCTGGACGGACAGGCACAGCATTCGAGGACAGAGGTCAAACCCACATAGGGACATTTGGCCTGGACGGACAGGCACAGCATTCGAGGACAGAGGTCAAACCCTTGTAGGGACATTAAGCCTGGACAGCCAGGCACAGCATTCGAGGACAGAGGTCAAGCCCACGTAGGAACAAAAGACCTGGACGGACAGGCACAGCATTCGAGGCCCATGTAAGACCTGGACAGACAGGCACAGCATTCGAGGACAGATGTCAAGCCCATGTAAGGACATAAGGCCTGGATGGACAGGCACAGCATTCGAGGACAGAGGTCAAGCCCACATAGGGACATAAGGTCTGGACAGACAGGTTCAGCATTTGAGGACAGATGTCAAGCCCACGTAGGGACATAAGGCCTGGACGGACAGACACAGCATTCGAGAACAGATTTCAAGCCCACGTATGCACATAAGGCCAGGACAGACAGGCACAGCATTCGAGGACAGAGGTCAAACCCACATAGGGACATAGGTCCTGGACAGACAGGCACAGCATTTGAGGATAGAGGTCAATCCCACATAGGGACAGGCACAGCATTCGAGGACAGAGGTCAAGCTCACATAGGGACATAAGGCCTGGATGGACAGGCACAGCATTCGCGGACAGAAGTCTTTAGTTGATTCCATTAAACGGAGTCTTGATAATGGACAACAATTTATTTTAGTATCACTTGACATCACCTCCGCTTTCGATTCTAGTTCATTTCCCTGCACAGTTGTCAAATCCATGCTTTGAGACTCAGAGCTCAGCCTGCTTTTGGGGCAATGATTGTGCTAGTTGTGCTGCCTAAAGTGACGATGCAACTAACACAATATTTATTTGTCAAACTGAACTTACTCTTTTCAGAAGCTCTTAACGATAATAGCCACTAAATCTTGCTTGATTTTGCTACCACTGCAGAACTAGGAAACTTGAGTGCATTTTTAATGTAAATTCACGGATGAGTGTATATTTCATCTTTTCTATTTGAATTGCTATAACATATAAATACAATGAACCATTTATGCTATTTTTAAATGAAAAAATATATTTGAAAAATGTATGCTGTTTCTGTCTGGGTTTAATAATTATCCAAAACATTTTGAGACAGAGAATTAGGTCAGCTTGCTTAGAGGCATATGTGTTCTTTCAGCTTCTGACAATATGCTTAAAAATTAGGGCCATATGGCATTTAATCTGCATGAAATGTTATAGCCAGAGAATTTATAGGATAAGTAGAACTTTTTTAATTTACAGTAGGTTCAAGCTTTAAAAACCCACTGATGGGATTATCTTGAACTACAATTTCAGTCAAGACTAACTGGCTAACTGGCTAGGTGTGAGGCTAATTCTCCCTAGACTAACAGGGTCATTTATCAAAATGCATTAGGATATTATTGTGGGCGTTAGGGTCCTAACACTCGCATGCATTATTAATCTCATCGCAAGATGTGTATGCAAATTTTTTAATTTTATGAAAATGAGGGATGTTTAACTTTGATGGAAATCCGAGAGAGAGATGAAGAGAGAGAGAGAGAGCGCACCTCTGGGGTGGCATACATATTAGACATCTATTTATACTACTATAGGAGGGTCATCTAATAACTCAAGGTTTTGGTGGTGGTCTAGGGTTTGGGGAGCAGTTTTACATACACAGTCAGATGTACAAACAGCACAGTACACATCAGTGAAGATTTGATGTGATTTGGAATGAGGAAAGGTACACAAAGATGAGATTTCTACAATGTACTCTCGTCCTAGCTTGACAGCATGTGAAATTTATAGCATTTTGATGAATCTAGGCCTTAGTATCCCTCACAAAGGAACTCTTCCTTTCTCTAAGAGAGTTCAGTCATTATTAAGACTGGTTTTATTGTATGCTCATTCAGTGCACAGTAAGATTATTAATATCTCCAATTTTTAAGATGATCAATTAGTTGACATCAAGGCTTAATTTGTAGACTAAAAAGAAATGGAACTGTGGAGGGGGTAGTGAGATGAGCAGTGCCAGGGTCAGGTATGACCTGTGCAAAGGGATGGGACAAGGGCCAGGTATGAACTCTCTCACACACACACAGAGACACATGCACACACACACACACACACACACACACAAACACCTATACTCTAATCAAAGCCATGTGGCTGACCTTGTCTCAGGGTAAGCAGCTCCAAAATCCTCTGTTCCTCTTTGCTTCCTCCAAGGGCTGGGGAGCCATAAATGATCCATGCAACCACTGGCTCTGTTCTCTTTCCTTAGGGGAGTTAGAAATGATATGCAATCCAGTTCTGCTCTGCTTTCTTGAGACCCAGAAGGAATGTGGTAAAACATAATTCTGGGTTGTTCTGCCAGAAATTAAGCCTTCGATAATGGACACTAGGGGTGTGCATTTGTTTCTTATGTATTGGTAATCCGCAACGTATAGGGCCATATTTGTTGTATTCGTGGGGAAGCAAAACGTATCGCGATTCCCCACAAATACAACAAATCTTCGCTGAATTATTCTGCCGTTTAAATGAGCGATTTAAACAAACCCCCCACCCTCCTGACCCCCCCCCCCCCCAAGACTTACCAAAACTCCCTGGTGGTCCAGCGGGGGATCCGGGAGCCATCTCCTGCTGTTATTATTTAGGAGAGTTGTGGGTGGATCCTTGGGCCGGTGGCAGATGACCATGCCCCCGGGGGAAGATCCCGAGAGGGACCACCGGTCAGGCTCAGAGTTAGGAGACAGACACACACTAGTTCTTTTATTAGACAGTATACTGAACCACCAGAGGTGGCAGTAGTGAGCTGGAATGCCCGGCTGGGCTGTAGTCCCTCAGATACTTGAACAGCGATCCCTGGAGGCTGAGCTGTAGAGAAACTGAAATATAGTGAGTAGGCAGGGTATGCAGAGTTCATGGACAGAACCTGATGGTAACACTCACACAATGTCTCATAGAAACCCAGGAGCTGGAATGAAGTAGGCCCTCGAGGAGCGAGTACCTGGTTCCAGGGAAAGCTCTGAGAGTGCAATGGTAACTCACAGATGTAGTAGGCAACAATGACTTCCAGGCAGAAGTGAATTTCGAAGAAGTCTGGGAACGAGGGCCCTTGAGGAGCGAGTACCAGTTCCAGACTGCAACCTACAAGGTAAGAGAGAATGAGGCCCCCGAGGAACGGGTACCCCTGGTAAGTCCAAGGAGGCAAAGTAACGTAGATAGAACGAATCCTTATCCTTGATAACTTGAGTTGTTAGCAATTCAGAGACCTTTAAATATCTGATGCGGATGATGTCATCTCAGGGGGACGCCCCTGAGGTTCGCGCCACTTCTGGTACTTGAAGCATTGCCGCGCCGCATGCGCCCCTAGGCATCAGGTCAACATGGTGGATTGCAGCGTCGGGCCGGTCCGGGGACACCGGACGAGGACGGCCGAAGGACGCCGCGGCAGCCAGCCTTCCATCAACCCCGGAGGGATTCGCCAATGCAGTAAGGTGGGCGGAGTGGAGACGTCGGGCCGTGACGGACGCAACAGTACCCCCCTTCAACGGGCGATCTCTTCGGGTACCAGGTTTAGGTTTGAAG
This sequence comes from Rhinatrema bivittatum, assembly GCF_901001135.1. NCBI lineage: Eukaryota > Metazoa > Chordata > Amphibia > Gymnophiona > Rhinatrematidae > Rhinatrema > Rhinatrema bivittatum. The sequence continues at coordinate 132,511,594 of NC_042620.1, read as the reverse complement.
GATGCGCGAGGTGGAACTGACGAAGCATCTCTTTGTCCAAGATATTGGTCTGAGGCTCCCAAGAGTCTTCTTCAGGACCTGAACCTTCCCTCATTAGAAAGTATTCAAAAGTCTTGCCTCTTTACGAACATCCAGAATCTCTTCGACTTTGTATTCTAAGTCGTCTTCTGCACTGATGACATGTGGATCTTGAGTCTTGGAAGAAAATTCGCTGAATATGTTGTAGATGTCAGCAGCGATGGATGAGCTGCTGGGGACATCACTGAGATCTTCAGTGGAAGTGGCGAAGTTGGGGAACGTCCAAAGCCCACTTCAAGTTGTAACACAATAGTGGATATTCTAATTTGATGAGGGGACTCCTCAGGTCTTCCACTAGACGTCTGAGAATGAAGTTGCCTCCTGCTCCTGAGTCCACCAGGGCAGGAGTCTGACCCGTGATCGGTCCATAGGTCAAAGAGACTGGGACAGAGAGCGGAGGCGATATCATGGTATGGCCTAAGAACAGTCCTCCTCCAGGACTTAGGCCCAAACCTTTTCCCGGACGAATGGAGAATGTAGAAACATCATGGCTGGGTTGACCACAATACATGCAAAGGCTGCGCTTCTTCCAAAATCTTCTCTCCTTAGAAGTCAAGCATCCATGACCAAGTTGCATAGGTTCATCTGTATCAGCAGCAGGGATTACTGGAACCATCCGAGGTGTAGAGACAGCACTGGCCTGTTTCAACCTGGGTAACACCCTAGGCTGGAGTTTCTTCACCTTGTCCCAGAGCCGGTGATCAAAACTAGTGGCCAAGGCTACTAATTCATCCAGCGAGTCAGGTGTTTGTCGTGCAGCCAGCTCGTGCTTTCAACGGTTATCCAGGCCTCTGCAAAATAGAGTCTTGAGCATTTGGGGTCCCAGTGAAGTTCTGCCGCAAGAGTTTTGAACTCTATGACGAATTCAGCCAATGATCTGTTGCCTTGCTTCAAATCCACTAAAGCAGAACTGGCTACAGAAGTTCGAGCAGGGTCATCGAAAACGGATTTAAACAAGTCCATAAATCCTTCTATGTCCTGCAAAATGGGGTCTTTACGTTCCCACAAGGTAGATGCCCAAGACAAGGCCCCACTATCCAGGTATGAAAGGATGAAGGTAGTCTGGGAGAGAGCTGTAGGAAATAGAGATGGCTGTAAGGCAAAGTGCATGCAGCACTGGTTCAAAAAGCCCCGGGTCTTCTGGATTTCTCCGGAAAAACGGATTGGAGCCGCCAGTGGTACAGCAGTCATCAAAGTTACCTCCGGTAACTGACCTTCTTGGTTGGAGGCTGTACCTTGAACCTTCTGTGTGTAGCTGATGAAATGCTGCAGTAAGTTTCTCCAAGGCGTCTTGCTGCTCCACAATGCACTGGGCCAGGCCCGGTATAGCCTGCAAGGCATTGAGTTGTGCCGGATCTATGGAGTTAGCAATCTGTTATTATTTAAGAGAGTTGTGGGTGGATCCTTGGGCCGGTGGCAGATGACCACGCCCCCGGGGGAAGATCCTAAGAGGGACCACCGGTCAGGCTCAGAGTTAGGAGACAGACACACACTAGTTCTTTTATTAGACAGTATACTGAACCACCAGAGGTGGCAATAGTGAGCTGGAATGCCCGGCTGGGCTGTAGTCCCTCAGATACTGGAACAGCGATCCCTGGAGGCTGAATTGTAGAGAAACTGAAATATAGTGAGTAGGCAGGGTATGCAGAGTTCATGGACAGAACCTGATGGTAACACTCACACAATGTCTCATAGAAGCCCAGGAGCTGGAATGAAGTAGGCCCTCGAGGAGCGAGTACCTGGTTCCAGGGAAAGCTCTGAGAGTGCAATGGTAACTCACAGATGTAGTAGGCAACAATGACTTCCAGGCAGAAGTGAATTCCGAAGAAGTCCGGGAACAAGGGCCCTCGAGGGGCGAGTACCGGTTCCAGACTGCAATCTACAAGGTAAGAGAGAACGAGGCCCCCGAGGAGCGGATATCCATGGTAAGTCCGAGGAGGCAGAGTAGCGTAGATAGAACGAATCCTTATCCTTGCTAACTCGAGTTGTTAGCAATTCAGAGACCTTTAAATATCTGAAGTGGATGATGTCATCTCAGGGGGACGCCCCTGAGGTTCATGTCACTTTTGGCACTTGAGGCGGGGCTATGCCACGCACGCACCCCTAGGCATCAGGTCAACATGGCGGATTGCAGCGGGCCGGTCTGGGGACGCCGGATGAGGATGGCCGAATGACGCCGTGGCCAGCCTTCCATCAACCCCAGAGGGAGTCGCCAATGTGGTAAGGTGGGTGGAGTGGAGACGTCGGGCAGCGACGGTCACAATACCTGCACTCACGCACTCGGCTGCCGGTATTCAAAATGGTGCCGATAGCCTTTGACTTTACTATGTCACAGGGGCTACCAGTGCCATTGGTCAGCCCCTGTCACATGGTAGGAGCAATGGCAAGGTGCCATTTGTTGGCCCCTGTGACATAGTGAGGTCAAAGGCTATCGGCACCATTTTGATTACTGGCAGCCGATGGCCCGAGTGCAGGAGGTCACTCCCGTACCCCCGCTGGACCACCAGGGACTTTTGGTAAAATTCGAGGAGGCAGAGTAGCAAGGTATGCAGAGAGCAAATCCCATCCGCAGTGATACCTGGAGGAATCCCCTTGCTAACTCGAATAGCTAGCAAAAACAAAGACCTTAAATATCCGGGTTTGATGATGTCATCTCAGGGGGATGCCCCTGAGGTTCGTGCCACAGCTGGTACTTGAGTCGGGGCTGCGTCGCACGCGCGCCTTTAGGCTTCAGGAGAACATGGTGGAAAGGCAGCATTTAGCCGGTCCGGGGATGCCGGAGGAAGAACGGCAAGATGATGCCACGGCAGCCAAACTTCCATCAACCAAAGAGGGAGTCACAAAAGAGGCAAGGTGGGCAGAGTGGAGACGTCGGGCAGCGATGGTCACAACAGTACCCCCCTTCAAAGGGCGATCTCCTCTTTGGGAACCAGGCTTGGGTTTGGAAGGATGCACAATGTGGATCTGACGAAGCATCTCTTTGTCAATAGTTTTCTTCAGGGCCAAAACCTTTCCAGGAGAGAAGATATTCAAAAGTATTGCCTCTTTTTCGAACATCCAAAATCTCTTCGACTTTGAACTCTAAGTCATCTTCTGCATTGATGACAGGTGGATCCTGAGATTTGGAAGAAAATTCGCTGAGTATGAGCGGTTTCAGAAGTGAAACGTGGAAAGCATTATGGATGTTGAGACCAGGTGGTAGCTTCAGATGGTAGGTGACTTTGCCAATAAGTTGAAGGACTGGGAATGGTCCCACATAGTGAGGAGCAAACCGAAAGGAGAGTAGTTTAAGTCTGAGGTGCTTGGTTGACAACCAGACCTTGTCTCCTGGCTTGAAGACTGGAGCTTGCGAATGGTGTGCATCATAGTACTTCTTAGCATGGTCACTCGCTTTGATTAGTATGTCCTTTGTCTGAACCCACAGATTATGGATATCATCAGCAGTGGATTGAGCTGCTGGGGACGTCACTGAGAGCTTCTGTGGAAGTGGCGGTGTTGGGGAACGTCCAAAAACACTTCAAAAGGTGACAATCCAGTAGATGTTGCTGGATGAGAGATGATGGTGAATTCAGCCCATGGAAGCAATTCGACCCAGTTATTCTGTCAGGACGTGACATAAGCTTGAATAAACTGCTTCATTATTCGATTCATCTATTCCATCTGGCCATTCGACTGCGGATGATAGGCTGAGGTGTAGTCTAGAGAGATGTCAAACAATTTGCACAAGGCCCTCCAGAATCGTGCCTTGAATTGGGAACCACGGTCAGATACGATGTGAAAAGGTAGTCGTGGAAGTGGAATATGTGTGTTATGAAGAGCTTTGCAAGCTCCAAGGCTGAAGGTATGCCAGGGAGCGCCATGAAGTGTGCCATCTTGCTAAATCGATCCACTGTCACCCAGATGGTGTTCATTCCTCCGGAAGTGGGTAAATCAACTACAAAGTCAGTAGCGATGTGCGACCATGGCAGTTCCGGAACTGGCTGTGGATGCATCTGACCCCATGGTTGTCCAGAAGCGGGTTTGTTCTTGGCACAATTGGTGCAGGATGCCATGTAGGAATAGGTATCCTTTTTGATAGTAGGCCACAATACAGCTTCTGTATCTTGAGCAGGGTATGACATTGGCCAGGATGGCCAGCCAGCTTGGAATTGTGCGTCCAAAAGAGCACTTTCTTCCTGAGTCTTTTTGGAACGATTGTTTTACCAGCAGGTATGGACTGGGTGGATGCCAAGAGGATCTTCTTCAGGTCAATTATGTGCTGTAGGCTCATCAGGCACATCCTCCGAATGAAAAGAGCGTGAAAGAGCATCTGCTCTGGTGTTTCTATCTCCAGGGCAGAACTTCAACACAAAATCAAAACAATTAAAAAATAAGGACTATCTGGCCTGTCTGTAATTCAGACGTTGTGTGTGGCGGAGATACTCTAGATTTTTATGATCCGTGAATACGGTTATTTGATGTTCAGCGCCTTCGAGCCAAGGCCACCATTCTTCAAATGCAAGTTTTATTGCAAGAGCTCTTTATCGCCGATCCCATAGTTTTTCTTAACTGGAGAAAATCTTCGTGAGAAGAAGGAATAGGGATGTAAGGCTTTCGAGTCTCCTGTTTGGCTCAACACAGCCCCTACACCCACATCTGAAGCATCAATTTCGACGATAAAGGGCTTGTTGGGGTCTGGATGCTGCAAGCATCCAGGTTCTGTGGAGAAGGCAGTCTTCAATTTCTTGATCGAGGAAATGGCCTCCGCTGACCACTTTGAAGCATTGGCACCCTTGCGAGTCATCGCAGTCAAGGGTATAGTTAAAGAAGAATAGTTCTTTATAAAGCTTCGATAATAGTTTGTGAACCCCAAGAATCTTCTTAAAGCCTTCAGGCTGGTAGTTTGGGCCAATTCTTGATACTTTCAAGTTTGTGAGGGTCCATTTGGAAGCCTTCTTTCGACAATATGTAGCCTAGAAAAGGCACTGAGTCTTTGTGAAATTCACACTTAGAGAGTTTGGCATATAGCCGGTGTTCGTGAAGATGGTGGAGTACTTGCTTGACATCTGCAATGTGGGTGTACAAATTCTGGGAGAAGATTAATATGTTGTCCAGGTAGACCACAACATTCTTGTACAGCAGATCCCGCAAGTTGTCGTTCATCATATTTTGAAAAATGGTGGGTGCATTGCACGACCCGAACGGCATTACTTGATACTCGAAGTGGCCATCTCGCGTGTTGAAGGCTGTTTTCCATTCATCGCCGCTCCGAATGCGAATGAGGTTGTAGGCCCCCTTCAGGTCGAGCTTTGAAAATATCTTGTCCCCTTGCAGCTGGTCAAAGCTCCGAGATTAATGGCAAGGGGTAACAGTCTTTGCTCGTGATTTCGTTTAGACCTCGGTACTCGATACATGGACATAGGGTACCATCCTTCTTCCCCACAAAGAAAAAGCCTGCGCCGGCTGGCGACTTTGATGGTCTGATAAAGCCCTTCTGGAGATGTTCTTCAATGTATTCCGACATTGCTTTATTCTCAATGGCCGAGAGAGGGTACACCCGTCCTTTTGGTGGCTCAGCATTGGGCTTCAGTCTTATGGCACAGTCATAGGGCCTATGTGGAGGAAGAATATCAGCCGCTTCTTTGGAAAATACATCCCTGAAGGATGCATATTGGGGCAGCAGTCCTGGCATCACTGGAGTCGTACGCATGCAAATGATAGGCGAGATTTCCTTAAGGCACCTCCCGTGACATTCTGAGCCCCAGCGGGACAGATCCAAGGATACCCAGTCAAATTGGGGTTGGTGCACTTGCAACCAGGGTAACCCCAGGATGATAGGGTGCATGGCCCTTTCCAGTACAAAGAAGGTGAGTGATTCCGTATGGAGGGCTCCGGTGTGGAGAGTAACTGGTAGGGTTTGGCAAGTCACGTCGCCTGGTAAGGGCTCTCCATGAATGGAGGATAACAGTAGTGGATCTTTCAATGTGATGAGGGGAATCCTCAAGTTTTCCACTAGACATCTGAGAATGAAGTTGCCTACTGCCCCCTGAATCCACCAGGGCAGGAGTCTGAACTGTGACTGCTCTGTAGGTCAAGGAGACTGGGAGAGAGAGTGGAGGAGAGGGCGTAGTGAGACCTAAGAACAGTTCTCCTGCAGGACTTAGGCCCATCCGTTTTATGGATGAATGGAGAATGTAGAGACATTGTGGCCGGGCTGACCACAGTACATGCAAAGGCCACGCCTCTTCTGAAGTCTTCTCTCTTTGAAGTCAAACGTCCATGACCAAGTTGCATTGGTTCATCTTTATCAGCAGCAGGGATTACTGGAACCATCCGAAGTGCAGGTATAGCACTAGCCTGTTTCAACCCAGGTAACACCTTAGGCCGGAGTTCCTTCACCTTGTCCCGAAGCCGGAGATCAATCCGAGTGGCCAAGGCTACTAATTCATCCAGCGAGTCAGGTATTTCACGAGCAGCCAGCTCGTACTTTAAACGGTTATCCAGACCTCTTAAAAAGAGAGTCTTGAGACATTTGGGGTCCTAGCAGAGTTCTGCCACAAAGGTTTTAAACGCTATGGCAAATTTAGCCAATGATCTGTTGCCTTGCTTCAATTCAACCAAAGCAGAACCGGTGACAGTTTGAGCAGGGTCATTGAATGGATTTAAATAAGTCCATAAATCCTTCTATGTCCTGCAAAATGGGGTCCTTCCATTCCCACAAGGTAGATGCCCAAGACAAAACCCTACCATCCAGGTATGAAAGGATGTAGGTAGTCTTGGAGAGAGCCGTAGGAAATAAAGATGGCTGTAAGGCAAAATGCATGCAGCACTGGTTTAAAAAACCCCGGGTCCTCTGGATTTCTCCGGAGCCGCCAGTGGTACAGCAGTCTTTAAAGTTACCTCCTGTAACTGACCTTCATGGTTGGAAGCTGTGCCTTGAACCTTCTGTGTGTGTAGCTGATGGAACGCTGAAGTAAGCTTCTCCAAGGTGTCTTGCTGCTCCGAAATGTGCAGGGCCAGGCCCGGTATGGCCTGTAAGGCATTGAGCTGTGCCAGATCCATGGAATTAGCAATCTGTATTTGTAATAATTGTGGGCGGATCCTTGGGCCGGTGACAGATGACCACGTCCCCGGGGGAAGATCCCGAGAGGGGCCATCGGTCAGGCTCAGAGTTGGGAGACAGACACACAACTAGATTTTTTATTAAACTGTATAGTGGACCACCAGAGGTGGCAGTAGTGAGCTGGAAGAGCCCGGCTGGGCTATAGTCCCTCAGGCACTGGAACAGCAATCCCAGGATGGCTGAGCTGTAGAGAAACTGAGTATAGTGAGTAGGCAGGGTATGCAGAGTTCAGGAACAGAACCTTGATGGTAACACTCACACAATAGTCTCTTGAAGCAGCCCAGAGGCTGGAATGAAGTAGGCCCTTGAGGAGAGAGTACCTGGTTCCAGGGGAAGCTCTGAGAGAGAGATGGTAACTCATTGGTGTTGTAGGCAGCGGTGACTTCCTGGCAGAAGTAGTATTCGGTAGCAGGTCCGGGAACGTGGGCCCTCGAGGAGCGAGTACCGGTTCCAGACTGGGACCTGAAAAGCAAAAGAAAGAGCGAGGCCCCCTAGGAGCGGGTACCCCTGGTAAAGTCCGAGGAGGCAGAGTAGCAAGGTATGCAGAGAGTGAATCCCATCTGCAGTGATACCTGGAGGAATCCCCTTGCTAACTCGAATAGCTAGCAAAAAGAAAGATCTTAAATATCGGGGCTTGATGACGTCATCTCAGGGGGACACCACTAAGGTTCGCGCCACGCGTGGGCACCCTTAGGCTTCAGGAGAACATGGCAGAAAGGCAGCGTCTAGCTGGTCCGGGGACGCCGGAGGAAGAATGGCAAGATGACACTGCGGCAGCCAAACTTCCATCAACCAAAGAGGGAGTCGCAAAAGAGGTAAGGTAGGCAGAGTGGAGACGTTGGGCAGCAACGGTTGCAACACATAGTAAGGTCAAAGGCTATCAGCGCCATTTTGAATACTGGCAGCCGAGGGTGTGAGTGCAGGAGATGGCTCCCAGACCCCCCGCTGGACCACCAGGGAGTTTTGGTAAGTCTTGGGGGGGGGGGGTCATGAGCGTAGGGGGTTGTAGTTAATTCAATTTTAGCTGAGAAACAAATAAGAATTAATGCATGAAAGTATCGGGGGCCCCCCTTGCCGAGTGCAACGTATCTGCCCCCTGACGAATACGAATCCCGAATGCAATGTATGGCATCTGTCTGCACATCCCTACACAAAAAGGGGTTGAATGAGCACAAGTCTGAAAGTTGTATACAGTAGTGCCATTCATCAATACCAAGGTTGAAGCCTTGACAATTGGCACTACTGCTTACAAGTTTCAAACTTGTGCTAATTTAAACCCTTTTTTGAGTCTGTTCTTTGCCCTGCAATGTTTGCTTCAGCATCATGCCTTATGTTCCCTGCACTATAGGAGAGGTGAGAGGGAACAATAGTGGAGGGGCAGTACTGAATGAAAAAGAACTTACTTTTATTTGTTTAAATGAGCTACTTGCTAACTTCATGGAGTGTCCCCTAGTACTTCTATTATCTGAGAGAGTAAATAACTAATTTACATTAACCTGTTCAAGTTCTTTCATGATTTTGTAGACTTCTATCATATCCCCCCTCAGTCATCTCTTTCCCAAACTGAACAGCCCTTACTTGTTTAGCTTTTCCTCAAAGAGGAGCTATTGTATGCCCCTTATCATTTTGGTAGCCCTTCTCTGCGCTTTCTCCTGTGTAACTAGATCTTTTTTGAGATGTAGTGACCAGATTTGCACATATTATTCATGGTGCAGTCTCACCATGGAGTTATACAGAGGCATTATGACATCCAACATTTTATTTGTCATTCCCTTCTTAATAATTCCTAACATTCTGTTTGTTTTTTCGACTGCCACAGCACAGTAAGCCAATGATTTCAATGTTAAATCACAAGCGGATTGTGCCATATTACAGGAGGACTTTGCAAGACTGGAAGATTGGGCATTCAAATGGCAAATGAAATTTAATATGGATAATTGCAAGGTGTTGCATATATGGAAAAATAACCCATGCCATAGTTACACAATGTTAGGTTCCATATTAGGAGCTACTACCCAGGAAAAAGATCTAGGCATCACAGTGGGTAATACTTTGAAATCGTCGGCTCAGTGTGCTGCAGAAGTCAAAAAAGCAAACAGAATGTTTGGAATTATTAGGAAGGTAATGATTAATAAAACAGAAAATGTCATAATGCCTCTATATCGCTCCATGGTAAGACCACATCTTGAATACTGTGTACAATTTTGGTCGCAGCATCTCAAAAAAGATATAGTTGCGATGGAGAAGGTATAGAAAAGGGTAACCAAAATGATAAAGGGAATGGAATAGCTCCCCTATGAGGAAAGGCTGAAGGTCGTTCAGCGAGGCGCCGGAACCCTCGCTGAACGACCTCCTGCAGTCGATCTCCTGCCGGCGCCATTTTCCGTACGAAAACGATTCGCGGCGGGAAATCGCTCCCTGACCCCCGCTGGACCTCCAGGAACTTTTGGCCAGCTTGTGGGGGGCCTCCTGACCCCCACGAGACTTGCCAAAAGTCCAGCGGGGGTCCGGAAGGACCTCCTGCCGTCCAATCTTTTTCGTCTATGGCCGCCGCCATTTTTCGGCGCCATTTTGGAAAATGGCGCCGGCTGAAGACGACAAGATTCAGGAGCAGGAGCCCGTTCCGGACCGCTGCCGTTCCGGACCACCGCTGGACCCGCAGGTTATTTAAGTTATTGGGGGGGGGGTTCGGGAGGGTGGGGGATTTAATTTAAAGGGTCGGGGGTGGGTTTTAGGGGGTTTTAATGTGCCGGTTTTTCGATTTTTCGATTTTTTCGATTTTTAACGATTTTTAACGATTTTTCACGATATTTTACCCCCCCAAACGGCAACAATACGATTCCCTCCCCCTCCCAGCCGAAATCGATCGTTAAGACGATCGAGGACACGATTCACATCCCTAGATATGATAGAGGTCTTTAAGAGCATGAGAGGTCTTGAACAAGTAGATGTGAATCAGTTATTTACAGTTTCGGATAATAGAAGGACCAGGGGGCATTCCATGAAGTTAGTAAGTAGCACATTTAAGACTAATTGGAGAAAATTCTTTTTCACTTAACACACAATTAAGCTGTTTGGATAAGTTCTTGGAGAAGTCCATTAACTGCTATTAATCAAGTTTACTCAGGGAATAGCCACTGCTATTAATTGCATCAGTAGCATGGGATCTTCTTGGTGTTTGGGTACTTGCCTGGTTCTTGTGACCTGGTTTGGCCTCTGTTGGAAACAGGATGCTGGGCTTGATGGACCCTTGGTCTGACCCAGCATGGCAATTTCTTATGTTCTTATGTTCTTTGAGTTGCCACAAATTTCTCAAGTTGTTTTAAAACCCACTTTTTTAAAATCTTACTTAATATACAAAGATTAGAAATCCAAGTCCACTCTTCAAATAAATGAATGCAAAAGGATTGTAATACATAGAGCCTGTTAAAAATATTCCAAAATTTTCTGATCAGTTCTCTGTCTAAGATTAAATCAAGAAGAGACCCATCCCAATACTAATGTTTTGATAACATACTGTTAGCAGCGTTGGCTGCGGCAAGCCGCAACCGGGACCAGATATTATGGCCGCCGGCCGCGGCCAACTGCAACTTAGGCCAGGCCGACGGGCGCAGCAAACTTAACTCACCCGGGTCGCCGGGTATGGTCGAGGGTGCCTGCGGGGGCAGGCAGCCCTTCTTCTTCCCTCTTCCGGCTGCTGCCATTGCTGAGTTCGGCAGCGTGGCTCCATGGCAGTCCGGCTTCTCCCCCTCTGCTCTTTAGAGGCACGCACGTGGCTGAGGGATTTTCTTAAAGGAGCCATGACAGGAAATGTCATTGCTCCCCCTGAAGCTCCTCCCCTGGCTTCCTGTACTTAAGGCAAGGGCTGAGCATTCAGTCCTTGCCTTGGTATTGAGGTTCCTGCCTGAGTGTGTTCCTGGCTCCTGGTTCCTGGTTCTTCGTTCTTCGTCCCACTCTTCTCCCCTGCTCCGTGAATTGATTCTTGGCTTCTGACCTCTGGACTGGTGGATGTGTCTTCTCCTGGCTTGATCCTGGTACGGCGTTGGACCCTTCTCCTGGCTTGACCCCGGAATGATGTTGGACCCTTCTCCTGGCTTGACCCCGGTATGGCTCTGGACCTTTCTCCTGCTTTGACCCTGGACTGGACTCGGACCCCGCTGGTATATTGATTCTCTGACCGGCTTTGGACTCTTCTTTGACTCCGTCCTCAGACTGTTTCGACCTGCTGGAGGTGCCAGCCGTCTGGAACCCACGACCTGCAGGAGGCACCTGCATCCAGACCTTCTACAGTCTTCAGAGGAGTCGCCTAAGTCCCAGCGGCCGGACCCCTACGGGCTCCTCCTGGGGGGGTTGCGTGCTTCCAGGGTGAAGTCTTCTAGCAAGTCTCTTCAGTCCAAGCGGCCTTGCCCTTCGATGGTAGCCATCTACCTCGAAACAAGGGTCCACTTCCATAACACATACAGCTGTCTGTTTCAGGGAACATCCCTTAATTCATAAACATTAGAAATGCCACTAACTAGCCTTAATGCAATGATTTTGATTGCTGAACAGAAAACAAAAACCTCTATCTTAATAAAGCTTTCTTTTGGTGGGAAAACTGCTTCTCAATTGATGTATAGAAGCAACCAATAGCTGCTCAATATGAAACAACTATTCCTATATACAAAAAACTCTTTATCATAATCAGCAACAAATTTTGCAATTATAAAAATACTTTAAAGTCCATTTCATTATTCAAACCAAAGGTGGCAATAGTACGCAGTTGATAAATCCATTATTGTCCTCTTTGTGAAAGCATGCGATTATAGTTTCATCCATGAGTTGGAAATAGCAGTAAATCAATGACATTAAAGGTTAAATCCACTAATGAATGTCCTTGTTGTGACTGACAATGTGCCACAATTGGTGCCTCAATACGCTGTGTACAAAGGCAACTGTGGTGCTCTGTTATCCATGTCTGCAATGGCTGCATTGTATTACCAATATATTAAAGGTTACATGAGCATTAAATCATATATATCACTCCAGTGGATGAGCAATTACTTGAAAAATGTAAAGAAAGTGCTCAACCATCCCAGAAGTGAAATTCACTGCCAGAGAATGATTGATCACAAACTGTACAATGTCCACATGGTTGGTGCTCACTGTAATCCACAGAGCTCATAGGAAGAACTGATTGAAAATTTAAAATGAACGAGCTTATCTTGCAAAGAAAGGGACAGTAACTTTCGAACTTGTGCACAGGCGCACATTGGTGAGTATGCGCTGGCGAATGCCCTGGGACATGATTTTATTACTTGCATGCATATTATAAAATACAGTAGGTGTGTGCCTATGTGTGTCCAGTTTTAAATGGGTGTATGCCTGGGCACATAAATGCCCCTTCTACCGCATAACTCAGATAATTTTACAAGGGGTGTGTGTCTACGCCATTGCCCATTTCACCGGCTCATCCACCAGTTCTCCCAGTTATGCTAGATCCTCTAAACCCTAGAACCTTTAAACCCCTCCATAACTGCTGGGTTTTTTTTTCCTGAATTACACCTCTTCCAAAGCAGAAGTAAATGTAAGTGGCAGGAGACCTGGGCACGCATTCAGGTGCGAAAGGAGATACCCGTACATTCCTGGAAGACCCATGCCCTCCCCAGGCCATGCCCACACCCTGCACCTTTTTGAAAGTCAGATGTGCGCACAGCCCAAGATGCACATGCAAATCCAAGTTTTGAAAATAGGGTGGGAGCACGTAAGACTGATTTGTGATTGCATCTACTACTTGATGCATGTGCCGGGCTTTTAAAATTCACCTTTGAGGTCTTTTAAATGCAAATATTGGTTTCCATTTGTAAACCACTTCAAAACGTATGATGTTGTGGAATATACATTTTAATAAACCATGAACCATAAATAGTGGTCTTTCCTGAAAGAATGAATTGACACTCAAAATATGCCAATATTTTAAAATTATTCTACAAGCCTTCAAGGCTGCAGTTATTATTATTATTATTATTATTATTTAATGGCTTCATTAATTGCAATAATTTACAGAAGTAAATCAAAGCAATGTAGAAAAATGATAAAAATATATATTCCAAATATATTTTAAAATAAGTTAAAAACAATAGCATTTAACAAAAATAAAACCATTAAACAAGTGAAAGAATAATCTATATAAATAAAAATGTAAATGTCCGTTTGTTCAAAATCTTAAATCTCCGAAAGTTCTTCACCGATTGCTTTGAAATTTGATACAACGTTGCATTCGCATACGAGCGTGTTTTTATATACTTTATATAGATGTCACACCTGTGACAGGTAAAAACATGATTTTTTGCAAAAACAGCGCCATCTGTTGGACCTAAAAGCAACACACGCTATCTACAATATAAATGGGCTCTGACCGACGGACCGTAAATGCGCAGTAGAGAGCAGCTCTGCCACGCATGTGCGGACCATAGCACTCTGTGCTACGTGCTGGGTGTCACAGAGGGTAGGAGGAAAGGGCAGACGAGTCGCCGCTCCGAGAAACAGCTCAGCCCGTTCCTCTGCCGCTGGGGAAGAGGGGAGGGAGTACAGACTGCCGGACAGTTACACACAGGAGGAGGAAAGGGAAGAAGAGTCGCCGAGCCAGTCCATCCACCGCTGGGGAAAGGGGGGAGGGAGTTGGGACGGCCGGAGCAGAACTAATGCGCATTGTGAAATTAAACCAGACTGAGCCACGGCAACTCGCTCTGAGAAATGGCGCAGCCCGTTCCTCCACTGCTGGGGAAGGGGGAAGGGAATAGGGACTGCCGGACAGTTACATACAGGAGGAGGAAAGGGAAGAAGAGTCGCCGAGCCAGTCCATCCACCGCTGGGGAAAGGGGGGAGGGAGTTGGGACGGCCGGAGCAGAGCTAATGCGCATTGTGAAATTAAACCAGACTGAGCCACGGCAACTCGCTCTGAGAAATGGCGCAGCCCGTTCCTCCACTGCTGGGGAAGGGGGGAGGGAATAGGGACTGCCGGACAGTTACATACAGGAGGAGGAAAGGGAAGAAGAGTCGCCGAGCCAGTCCATCCACCGCTGGGGAAAGGGGGGAGGGAGTTGGGACGGCCGGAGCAGAACTAATGCGCATTGTGAAATTAAACCAGACTGAGCCCCGGCAATGCATGGCCGGGTACAGCTAGTATAACATAAAAACATAACATGTAGAAACAGCACAATAAACTTATGACAATATGAATAAAGTGTCACTAAATTAAACTGTTAAATCTCTAAGGGGGTCATTTTCTAAATAATTTGGGGCGGAGTCCACACTGGAAGGGGAGGAGTCGGGGCGGCGTCGGGGCAGACTCTGCGACAACTTCGCTGACAGCGTAAAGGTAGGGCACCTTATCGCTGCCAGTAGCGTGCCCAATAGCGCCACCTTTCACAGTGGCGCTATTGGGTGTGAAAGCCGGCAGCGATAGCACTGCGGAGGTGCGATCGCTGCTGGCTTTCGCAGGCTCTCCTCCCGCTTTGCCCCCCCCCCCCCCCCCCCCGGTACCGCTGAATTTACAGAGCCACGATAGCTTAGAAAATCCGGCCCTAAGGCTTTTACAAAGAAATAAGTTTTAAAAGCCTTTCTGAATCTGAGATAGCTTTTGTCTAGTGGAATGGCCAAAGGCAGTGAATTCCATAGGCTGGGAGCAAGGCAAGAAAAACTGGCTTCTCTGTGAAATTTAACCTAATATATATTGGAGAGGGTAAAACAAGTAATTCATATTGGGGCAAATTTTTATTCTTACACGAGCGGGGTACATTTGTGCACGCTACCCGGCTCACACAATTGTACACCCGATTTTATAACATGCATGCGCTGTCGCGTGCATGTTATAAAATCCGGGGTCGGCGCGTGCAAGGGGGTGCACACTTGTGCACCTTGCGTGCGCCGAGCAAAAGGGGAGGCCCGATGGCTTTCTCCGTTCCCTCGGAGGGAACTTTTTTCAGCTCCATCTTACCTTCCCCTCCCTTCCCCATCTAACCCTCCCCCCAGCCCTACCCGAATCCCCCCCTACCTTTTGTTAAAGTTACATCTGCCTGAGGCAGGCGTAACTTGCGCGCACAGGCCAGCTGCCAAGCCAGAGGACTCGGGAACGCCCCCGGACCGCTTCTCCAGCCGCGGCCCCACCCCAAGACCGCCCATTTTTGAAAGCCCCTGGACATACGCGTGTCCCAGGGCTTGTGTGCACCACCGAGCCTATGTAAAATAGGCTCGGCGTGCGCAGGGGTAGGTTTTGGGGGGTTACGCGCGGATATTACGTGCGTAACCCTTTGAAAATCTACCCCATTGTGAGGATCTGAGTGTGCAAGATGGAATACCTGACTATAAAACTTTGGAAAGTGAAGGACACATACTATGCAATCAGATGGATTTTCATTCACAGGATTTAATAATAATTATTATTAATTATTATTAATAATAATAACCCCTCACCACTAACTGAATACATTTCCAAATACATCGACATTAATATCCCCACAATCATCCTAGGTGACTTAAATCTACACCTCTGACCGCTCACCGCTTTCACCAGCCAGTGAAGCCACCCTGGCCTCCCTAAACGCTCTTGGATTTAGACAAACAGTATCGAGCCCTACACACAAAGCTGGACATACTCTTGATGTCATTTTTACGAATTCACTTATCCAAACTCCACTATGCACCCCCATTCCCTGGTCAGACCACTGCCGGATTGACACTTCCTGCACCATTAAATGCACCCCCCACACTCCTAACTACAATAAGAAAACTATAACATTCCGTAAACATTGCAAATCTGAAGACATCATGGACTCACTATCAGAAGACCTCAATAAGTTAGATCTCACTGATGCCAACTCAGCATGTTCCTCCTGGCACCAAATCACCAGCAATATTGCAAATAAACTGTGCCCACTAATCTCGAAGGAAATCAACACGGAGAAGAAAGCCAAAAGACCGTGGTACACCCCTGATTTGAGAATTATGAAAACGGAACTACGTAAAATGGAAAAGAAATGGCGTAGAAACCAATCCCCATCGCTACTATTAAAGTTCCGCTCTCTTCTACACGAATACCGGAAAAATACAGACAAAGCCAAGAAAGACTATTACGCATCAAGGATTCATCAATACCAATTCAACCCACGTGCTCTCTTCCAATATGTATCTAGCATTATTACTCCTCCAACAAACGTTAACTCAGATAATGAGGATGAAAACAAGTGTGAGAAACTAGCTGATTACTTTCACGACAAAATAGATAAACTCATGGCACGCTTTACCATCTCCCCCCTTCCAGTCAATTCACCTACTGCCAACACACACATCACTACACCCACTCACAACGCACACATACACAACTCTAACACAACTATACCACACTCTGCCACCCTTACAAACTTTGAAACCACTACCCCTCTCGAAATAGAAGCTATCCTCAAGAAGATTAAACCAGCTATGCACCCCTTTGATATCATACCCACAAAAACACTCCTTTCTTCTCCAGCAAGGATTGCCAAACCCATTTCCAAGATTCTCAATAAATCTATCACTACTGGACTGGTACCCGCTCAACTCAAGCATGCCATAATAAAACCGACTCTCAAAAAAGTGGACTTGGACCCCACTGAACCATCTATCGCCCAGTTTCGAACCTTCCTTTCCTGTCCAAAATAATGGAGAAAATCATAAACAAACAACTCACAGAATTTCTAAATGAACATCAACTACTACTTCCATCCCAGTATGGATTCTGCAAGAACCATAGCACCAAAACCCTGCTCCTGTCTCTTTCAGAATTAATACTAAAAACACTAGTCACCAGTCACTCTTACATTCTTGTGCTACTTGACATATCATCTGCATTTGACACTGTCAATCACTATACCCTGATCACCCACCTATCTCAAATTGGAATCACTGGTTCTACACTTTCCTGGCTCCATTCCTATCTTAATGAGAGAAAATACAGTGTTAAAATTGGCCGCCACGAATCCAAACCTAGAAATCTACAACAAGGAGTACCTCAAGGATCCTCTCTCTCATCAACACTGTTTAATATCTACCTTATCCCCCTATGTCGACTCTTGATGAAACTTGGATTCCCACACTTCATATATGCAGATGATGTGCAGATCCTCATCCCCATTAAGGACTCTCTACCCAATGCTCTGAAAATCTGGGATACTGCCCTTGAAGAAATAAAGAATCTACTCACCGAAAATTTTCTAGCAATCATCAATACCAGCAAAACAGAACTTCTCATCATCTCCCCACAAAGCAACATCCCCCTCATCCCTACCAATTATCCACAAGCTGGCCTTTTCGTCTTACAGCAGGTCCTCAGCCTCGGTGTTATCATAGACAACCATTTCTCATTAAAAGAATTCATTGCGGCCACTGTTAAAAACAGCTTCTTTAAACTCCATACTCTGAAAAGAATCAGATCTCTTCTACACCCGCATGACTTCCGAACAGTTTTACAAGTTACAATATTGTCAAAACTGGACTACTGTAATTCTATCCTGCTTGGACTGCCAAAAAATTCGCTACAACCCTAACAGATGCTACAAAACGCAGCCGCCCGAATACTGACTAACGCACATCGCCATGATCACATTACGCCGGTACTCCAATACCTTCACTGGCTACCAGTAGCATCTAGGATCACATACAAAGTCCTTACCCTCATACACAAATCCATCTACAACAAAGAAATGCAATGGTTCTCTGACCATTTTACATTCCACAATTCCAACAGACGAGAACAATACACCAAGCCAAACTCAAGACTCCCACGCTCAAACATATTAAACATATGTCCATGAGAGAACGATCATTTACCATAGCAGGAACCAATGTTTGGAATAAAATGCCCACAGATCTGCGCCTGGAGCCATGTCACAAGAAATTCAAACAAAACTTAAAAACTTGGCTCTTCAGAAAAGCTTATACATAATGACCTCCTTCTCCGCAAACAGCCATCCTACCTTAAACAGCCATCCACTCCCCCCCTACCCCTTTCACCTCCAACTGCCTCTGCCTGAATGTACCTAATTATACATAGTTTGTATATTATTATTATTTATTGTTATTTGAACCTAATGCACCTTATAATATATAGTTTGTAATTATACATAGTTTCTCCCAGGAGATTAGACAGGATTCAATTGTACTATATGTGGACCTTTTGCCTTGTTCGCTGACCTTATTGATATATGCTTGTTCTTTCTGAATTGATTGTAAAGCCTGTTGCTAAATTATTGTTCATTGTAAACCGAGGTGATGTTTTGAAACGTGCCGCAGTATATAAAAAACCTTTAAATAAATAAATAAATAAATAAATAAATAAATAAATAATCACAATTTACAAATATAGCTTTTTAAAATTTTTCAGAGGATATAATCATTCAATAAACCATCTTGTCATCTTATGAGCTTGAATTTTGAAATCACATAACTCAAAGTATAAACGCTGAAGTAAAACAAATTGACTGGCAAACTTTCAGGTGATGTGGATGGCAAGTTGAAAAATGTAAAAACATATTCTTATCTAGCAGTTTACAGTAAATCATAAAACAAATTTAGTTATCAATAATAAAGATCTTAATGTGCAAAAAGACAACTGACTGCACTAATATAATGTGTAAACTTCAGAGTAACATCACATTGATTTAACCAATGCAAAAAAAAAGCGATATAATTCAGCCATTTCCAACACATGGCAGAAACTACATTCATTTTCTTCTACAAAGATAACAACAATGGATTTATCTTAGCAAATTACAGTAGATAAAGACCAAAATGGTCCATCTAGCCTGCCCCACAATTTTTTTTATGTAGTAACTGCCATTCTATGCAGGTTATCCCAAAGCCTTCTATTAAGGGTAATAATTGCTAGGGATGTGCGTGGCCAATAATTTTGTTTCTGTTTTAATTTTTTATGTAATGCTTATTTTATTTTTTTGTTTCCATGTCTTTTAATTTTTTTTGTTTTTTCTGCCACATTCATTTTTAGCAAAGTATTGCTGGAAAAGAATTGCAAATACTTTGCTGAAAACAAAAGAAATATAAAATTTTCAGATTCTAGGGGTCAAATTATTTTTTTTGAAAGCAAACAAAAATGGGCTCTTTCTTCCCATGCTTTTTTTTTTTGTTTCAAATAAATGCACATACTTAGTAACTGCCACTCCATACAGGTTACCACCAAGCCTTCTTTTAAGGATATCAGCTTCTTACTGTTGCCCCATTGGGTTTGAATAATAAAATGGACATTACAGTATATTTAGAATTGTGACATACATTGCTGGTTATGATTAAAATTGTTTTTTGTATATAGGAAGTAGCTGTTACGTACTGAGCAACTATTGGTTGCAGTTATGCATCAATCTAGCAGTTTTCCCATCATAAGAAAGCTTTATTAAGATGGCATTTTTGTTTTCTGTTCCCAGGTTGAAGTCATTGCGAAGAGGTTGGTTAATGATATGACTGAAGTTTATGAATTAATGAATATTTGAGATAACATATAACTCTATGTTGTTGAAATGCTAGTATTCGGACCATTAGATGATTGAGGGGTTAAAGGGGCACTTAGAGAAGATAAGGCCATCGCGGAAAGATTAAATGATTTCTTTGCTTCGGTGTTTACTGAAGAGGATGTTGGGGAGGTACCCGTAATGGAGAAGGTTTTCATGGGTAATGATTCAGATGGACTGAATCAAATCACGGTGAACCTAGAAGATGTGGTAGGCCTGATTGACAAATGGAAGAATAGTAAATCACCTGGACCAGATGGTATACACCCCAGAGTTCTGAAGGAACTAAAAAATGAAATTTCAGACCTATTAGTAAAATTTTGTAACCTATCATTAAAATCATCCATTGTACTAAAGACTGGAGGATAGCTAATGTAACCCCCATATTTAAAAAGAGCTCCAGGGGCGATCCTGGAAACTACAGACCAGTTAGCCTGACTTCAGTGCCAGGAAAAATAGTGGAAAGTGTTCTAAACATCAAAATTACAGAACATATAGAAAGACATGGTTTAATGGAACAAAGTCAGCATGGCTTTACCCAGGGCAAGTCTTGCCTCACAAATCTGCTTCACTTTTTTGAAGGAGTTAATAAACATGTGGATAATGGTGAACCGTTAGATGTAGTATACTTGGATTTTCAGAAGGCGTTTGACAAAGTTCCTCATGAGAGGCTTCTAGGAAAAGTAAAAAGTCATGGGATAGGTGGCAATGTCCTTTCGTGGATTGCAAACTGGCTAAAAGACAGGAAACAGAGAGTAGGATTAAATGGACAATTTTCTCAGTGGAAGGGAGTGGACAGTGGAGTGCCTCAGGGATCTGTATTGGGACCCTTACTTTTCAATATATTTATAAATGATCTGGAAAGAAATACGACAAGTGAGATAATCAAAATTGATGATGATACAAAATTGTTCAGAGTAGTTAAATCACAAGCAGATTGTGATAAATTGCAGGAAGACCTTGTGAGGCTGGAAAATTGGGCATCCAAATGGCAGATGAAATTTAATGTGGATAAGTGCAAGGTGATGCATATAGGGAAAAATAACCCATGCTATAATTACACAATGTTGGGTTCCATATTAGGTGCTACAACCCAAGAAAGAGATCTAGGCGTCATAGTGGATAACACATTGAAATCGTCGGTTCATTGTGCTGTGGCAGTCAAAAAAGCAAACAGAACGTTGGGAATTATTAGAAAGGGAATGGTGAATAAAACGGAAAATGTCAAATGCCTCTGTATCGCTCCATGGTGAGACCGCACATTGAATACTGTGTACAATTCTGGTCGCCGCATCTCAAAAAAGATATAATTGCAATGGAGAAGGTACAGAGAAGGGCTACCAAAATGATAAAGGGAATGGAACAGCTCCCCTATGAGGAAAGACTAAAGAGGTTAGGACTTTTCAGCTTGGAGAAGAGACAGCTGAGGGGGGATATGATAGAGATGTTTAAAATTATGAGAGGTCTAGAACGGGTAGATGTGAATCGGTTATTTACTCTTTCAGATAATAGAAAGACTAGGGGGCACTCCATGAAGTTAGCATGGGGCACATTTAAAATCAGAGAAAGTTCTTTTTTACCCAACGCACAATTAAACTCTGGAATTTGTTGCCAGAGGATGTGGTTAGCACAGTTAGTATAGCTGTGTTTAAAAAAGGATTGGATAAGTTCTTGGAGGAGAAGTCCATTACCTGCTATTAAGTTCACTTAGAGAATAGCCACTGCCATTAGCAATGGTAACATGGAATAGACTTAGTTTTTGTGTACTTGCCAGGTTCTTATGGCCTGGATTGGCCACTGTTGGAAACAGGATGCTGGGCTTGATGGACCCTTGGTCTGACCCAGTATGACATTTTCTTATGTTTCTTATGTTTCTTATCTTGGACAGAGAACAGATGAGAACATTTTGGAACATTTATATCAGGCTGTATTGATTACAACCTATGGGGCGGATTTTAAAAAGCCCACGCGCACCGGCGCGCCTATTTTGCATAGGTCGCCGGCGCGCGTAAAGCCCCGGGACGCGCGTAAGTCCCGGGGCTTTCGAAAAGGGGAGGGAGGGGGCGTGTCCGGGGTATTCCCAAACTGACGCAGCATTTCGGGGGCGTGCCGCAGCGTTTCGGGGGCGAGCCCGGGGGCGTGGTGCTGGCCTGGGGGCGTGGTTGAGGCCTCCGGACCAGCCCCCGGGACCGGAGGACAGAGCGGGGCTGCCGGCCGACGCGCGCAAAGGTATTGGGGGTACTTTTGTTCGCGCCTGGTGCGCGAACAAAAGTACGCGCTCGCGTATTTTTTAAAAATCTGCCACTATATGCAGTTTGAATGTCTGAAGAATGGACTTAGATCATGTGAACTTTCTGCTGGAACAAGATAAGTGTTTTTTGAAAAAAATTTTTAAAAATATCAGTTGGTAAAAGCCAGCACTAAAGTTTTTTTATAAAAACATTTAAAAAACTTTTGTGCAGGGGTGAATGGGCTACAATTCTGTTTTTTTAGTGAGAGATACAGGGCTTAATTTGTGAGGGAACAGCTTGGAACGCAGTTCCGGCACTTCTTTTCAGGCTTAAGAAGCGGAGCAGCAGGAGTATCCTTCTCTAGCTCCTTCCCTACAGGCAGCCTGCAGGGAAGAGGAAGAGTGATCCAGGAGCAGACAGAAAAGAGAACAACCCAATCCTTCCCTTTCCATCCTGCCCCAAAATGGGAAGAGGTGATAGTAAAGTAAATACTGCAGAACAAAGAATAGAGACAAAAAGGGGTTGCATTAGCACAAGTGTGAAACTTGTTAACATTTTAACCCTGTTCACAAGTTTCAAACTTATGCTATTTCAACCCCGGTTTTGTGTCCATTACCAAGGGTTGAATTTCTGGCAGAACAACTCAGAACAGCATCCTTTTTTCTGGGAGTCAAAAGCGGAGAAAAAATGATTATATCAATGATGGCTCCCCTGAAGAAACAGAAAAGAGTCAGTAGTTTCATGGGTCATTCATGGCCCCCCAGCCCTTAGAGGAAGCAGAGCAGAACAGAGTATGTTAGAACTGCTTACCCTGAGAGAAGGGCAACCACATGGCTTTTTTTTTGTAAAATTTCTAAGCACATTTAAAGCAGTGAGAACAGCCAAGGCCGAAAAGGATAGTGGTGAATGTCTGTCAGTTCCATTGTTTCTGCTTATCATACAGTCATCTCTGGACTGCTGTCTTTGCTACTGGTGGTTATATTAGTGAGAGTGAAAGGGCCAAGAGAGTGAATAAGGGGATGTGTGTGTAGCGGGGGAGAAGGGGATGAGTGATGGGATTGGAGGTAGGGAAAGGAGAGTCAGTAAAGTGCTGTAGTGGGGCAAGAGATTGAGTGGGATAAAAAAATGGAGGGGAGGTTACGTGAATGATAAGATGTATGTGAGAGAAGGAGAAAGAATGAATAAGAGCATTAAAGATGCTGTGAGGTATGAGTGAGGAAATAAAATTTAGGGGAAGGGAGGCAAGTGATGCAATTGGAAGGTCTATAGGTTGTGTGGGAGAGAGGAGGAAAGAGTAAGTCAGAGAATCAAAGGTACTATGTGGTATGAGTGAAGGGATTAGAGAGACTATGAGATGTGAATGAGGTGATCAGAGTGAAGCCAATCTGTGAGCGAAGTGATTAGAGAGGGCAGAGAGAGAATGAGAGGAAGGGGAGAGTATAGGAGTGGGTGTAGTGTGGGAGGGAGGGAGAGAGAAGAGAGTGAGTAAGGAAAGCTTGTGGCATTGCTCCCTTCCTTCTAACCCCATGGAGGCAAAGAGCAGGCCATGCCTTTGAATAACAAGCCCTACATCCCTGTCCAAGGAGACTAAAGACAACAGACAGTGCAAGTTTGCAATCTCAAGACAATTGCTAACACTATAGCACCATTTATTGCTGATATTGTCAATGCATCACTATCAGAGGGAATCATCCCTGAAATTTTAAAGAACGCAATAATTAAACCTATCTTGAAAAAACCCACTTTGGACAACACTCAATTGAAAAACTACAGACCTATCTATAATCTGTCATTTTTAGCGAAAATAATGGAAAAAGAAAGCCAAAAACAACTTGATGATTATTTGGAAGGCAACAATATTTTATTTCCCAACCAGTACGGTTTTAGAAAGAATTTTAATACAGAAACTCTTTTAAATACTCTCATGGACACAGTGTTAAGGGGTTTTGATAATGGTAAAATTTATTTTTTGGTCCTTTTAGATTTGTCTTCTGCCTTTGACACTGTGGACCATGGGGTTTTATTGAAACGGCTTACTGAAATTGGCATAGGAGGCACGGTACTTCAATGGTTTACATCTTTTCTTAATAATAGGTCCTTTTGTGTAAAAATCAATAATGCTACCTCTGAAAAATTTGTCTTTCAGACTGGTGTTCCGCAGGGCTCTACATTATCAGCCACTCTTTTTAATATTT
This sequence comes from Rhinatrema bivittatum, assembly GCF_901001135.1. Lineage (NCBI taxonomy): Eukaryota > Metazoa > Chordata > Amphibia > Gymnophiona > Rhinatrematidae > Rhinatrema > Rhinatrema bivittatum. Next base: position 132,487,452 of record NC_042620.1, on the reverse strand, counting down.
ATGTTTTACCTATATGTCACTTTTTAAATGGGCTTGGTTTAACATTTTATTTGTATGCTGACGATATTCAGTTTTTAGTGCCTATTGAAAATTCAGTAGAGGCCACGTTAGAAATCATTAAAATGTATATTTTATCTTTAAAACAGCTACTTCAACACTTGTGTTTAGTTCTGAATATGGACAAAACTGAAATCGTGCTTCTTGAACGCAAATGTCATGTCAAAAATATTCCAGATTTGATGTTAAATGCTAATACTAAAATAAGTCCTGTTTTTTACACCCGTGACTTAGGAATTATTATAGACACTGAATTCTCCTTTAAAAAGCATATTGCCGCCAAATTGAAAGATGGTTATTTTAAACTATTAACTTTAAGAAAGTTAAAGCCATTTTTAGATTTTAAAGATTTTAGATCTGTTTTACAGACCCTTATTTTTGCGAACCTTGACTATTGTAATTCTCTATTACTTGGCTTACCTGTTTCAAATATTAGACCATTACAGGTCTTGCAGAACGCAGCAGCACGCGTTCTGTCTGGTAAATGGAAATGTGACCATATTACTCCCACTTTGATCAAGTTTCATTGGCTTCCAATCCAATATCGCGTACAATATAAATTGGCCTGTTTAATTCAAAATGTTGTACACGGGGAGCGAACGGAATGGCTGAATACATCTCTACGCCTGCACATACCTCAGAGAGACCTGAGATTGGCTAATAAGGGCTTGTTATCAATTCCTAATATTAAATCGGCAAGACTTACCCAAGTGAGGGAACGCGTATTGTCTGTCACTGGAGCAAAATTGTGGAACTCCTTACCATCGTCATTGAGGCTGTGTTCCGATAAAAAACAATTTAAAACTGACCTCAAGACTTGGCTATTTAAATGTGCTTTTACTGAATATGAGCTTTTAACATCAAACACCAAATAAGGAAGACCGTAGTAAGATACAAATAAGAAACACCAGTTATACCACCTTATTGAATTAATTGGGCTGAGTTTTTTTATGGTCTGTCTGCTTTATTGTGTTTTTGAATATTTGTTTTAACCTTATTTTATTTGACCTATTTTACTCTTATTGCTTTTAATAACTAACTTATTTCATACTTTTAACAGAGTTAGTTATTACTATTTATTTATAAATGTACTGTATTTATTATATGTTTTATACTCTGTAAACCGTTGTGAAGGCACGTCTGATGTGACGGTATAGAAATACAATAAACTAAACTAAACTAAACTACTCTCATCTCCCAGGCAGAGGAGAGCTAGTTCATTTTGGCTTGAAGAGGAGATGTGTACCTTCTCTGAAGAGGGAGAGAGGAGATTTGCAAAAGGGTAATTTTCCAGAGAGAGAGAGGAGAGACTTGAGGACCACCAGAGATAGGGGGTGAAACTAAGGGGCTTTAAAACCTCTGGGGGGAGGATAAGGATCAATGGGGAATTTATGGGGGGGGGGGATGGGGATGGAGTCTGAGGATCAACAGGGCAGAAAGGAGGAGGGGAAATGAGAGAGAAAGCCCTCTACTCTACTCTACTCCTCCTTACCCTAGAGAGTCTTCATTCTCACTCCCCCCTCCCCCCCCCCACAGTGCTCAAATCCCAGCCGTCTTTCACTTGCCAGTGTTCATCAAGCATTAAAGAATGTGTTGAGTGCATCCAGGTATCTGTATGTCAGACAGAGTTCACACCCGGCCCTGGCCCTGCCCCTTTTGCACAGGTCACACCTAGCCCTAAGCCCACTCCTACCCCATCACAGTTCCACTTCCTATTTGTCTACAAATTAAGCCCTGGAGAGATATAGCACCATATATGACATTTCATTTTTCACCAACATGTTTTATAAATTGGTAGCACCTCTTTGTGTTGTGTTAATTTGTACCAGATAAAAAATCAGATAGTGAAATGCTAGCCAAAATTATTGGAAAGGCAATAAAACTGGCAACACAATAATAATGAGAGATTCAAATGACCACAGTATTGATTGGGTAAATGTCTCATCAGGACCTGCTAGGGAGGTACAATTTCTGGATGACTGCTTCATGGAGCAGCTGGTCCTGGAATCAATAAAAGGGGGATCGATTATTTACATCTAGTCCTCAAGGAAATGTAAGGACATGATGAAAAGGATAATGGCAATGGAGCCACTAAGCAATAGTTACTATAATGCAATCAAATTTTACTTAATCATTGGAGTGAAAATATTAAGTGAAACCACTGCATAAACATTTAACTTTACAAAGGAGACAGATACAATAAGGAAATTGTTGTGTTCTGCGGCCATAGATGGCCACGACCACGGTTGTGGATGGCCACGACCGCAGTTCCTTATCTCGCTGTGGCGGCAACCCGCCGCAGCAACTCCCGACATAACTGCTGAGCCGGTTCCCGTCACTTCGGTGCGGGTCCCCGGTCTGACCGCCGGGTGGGGAGCCATCCCTGCTCCCCCCTCGCGGCATCCCTGCGGCCTTTCCTCCACGGAGGAAATCCAAGATGGCCACCGCCATCTTTAGGTGCAAGGCCGCACCTCCTCATTAGAATTAAAGGGACCTGATCCCTTTAACCATCTACAGCTGTTCCCTATGAGCCAGAGTAGAGGAAGTATAAAAGGAGACTTCCTCTGCTCATTCCTCGACTTGGCAACGTCTCTTGTAGCTCTGTTTAAGTCTGCTTGCTTTGGTGAGTCTTCTTGTGCTTTGGATCCTTGTTCCTAGTTCCTGTCTTGTCTTGTGTTCCTGGTTCCTGACTTCGGATTGGCTAGCGGGGATTCCTGGTGTGTGACTTCAGACTGGCAAGCGGTAATTCCTGGTGTGTGACTTCGGACTGGCAAGCGACGATCCCTTGGTGTGTGACCTCGGACTGGTAAGTGACGACCCTCTGGCACTTGACCTTGGACTTCTTCTTGACCATCGTCTCCAAGGGCCCACCTAAGTCCCAGTGGCCCGGGTCCCTACGGGCTCCTCCCGGGAGGACCGCGGGCTTCCAGGGGTGAAGCTCCAGTTAGCCCTTGCACCGAACGCTCGACCTCTCAAAGGTCCACCTAAGTTCCAGTAGTCCAGGTCCCTATGGGCTCCTTCTGGGGGGACCACGGGCTTCCAGTGGTGAAAACACAGTTCCTTCCCTCGACGTCACAACCCTTCGTCTGCCTCCACAGTCGCCTCAGTCTCCAGTGCCGAGGGCCAGCTGGTCATGTCTTCTGTTCCTGCCTCGCCTCCCGACGGGAGAACCTACGGATTTTCCTCCTAAGGCATACCATCCTCCCGTCGGCCCAAGGGTTCACAAGCCTGAGCATAACAGATATTACCCCTAGATTCATCAAAATGCTAAAATTTCACATGGATAATGCCTGTGATAATAAAAAGGGGTGTGGTTATGATAATTTTAGAATTAATGCACCATCTTACCACTTTGCATAGGTAGTTTACTGGTAAAGTTTTTATGCTCTGGAATACTTGCACATTGCTACTTGTGAAGTGTTCAGACAGGCATTTATACTGGGGGGGAAGAGAGAGAGAGAGAGAAAGAAAGAAAGAGACAAAGTGAGTGAGCCTTTTTATGAGGCCTTCATAGTAGTGAACTACGGTATTTATATCACTACAGGAGGGCCAGCTAGTAACTAGAGGTGAGGTTTTAGTGGTGGTGTAGGGTCTTGGGGCCAGTTTTATATGCAGAGTGAGACCTCTGTGAAGATTTGACATCATTTGGAGTGAGGAAAGTCACACAAAAATGAGATTTCTCAATTTTCTCTCACCTTGGCGTGATAGAATCCAGATAGAGAGTCCATCAAGCTAGGGTGAAAGTTACCATCCCTCTGACTTATTTGCTTCAGCCTTTACTGAGAAGGGCATTGGGGAGATAACCATATCAGAAATATTCTGTGATAGTGATGATTTAAAGGAACTAAAGCAGATCACTGTGAAAATAGAAGATATAATAGAGCAAATCAACAAACTAAAGAGTAACAAATCACCAGGATTGGATTATATTCACCCCAGAGTTGTGACAGATCTCTAATATGAAATTGCAAACCTATCACCTATCATTTAAAACAAGCACAATACCTGACAACTGCAGAGTGGCCAATATGACACCAATGATTAAAAAGGTCTCCAGGGGTGGTCTGGAAAACTATAGACCAATAAGCAAACAGTAAGAGGGACCCACAGCAGAGTGCATGTGTACGTGCATGCCCATATTTGCCCAACCATCTGGTTTATAAATTAATCTAGTGTGATGCCTCATATTACCAGGATTTATTACCTGTAGGAGAAAACGTGTGCTGATGTTCAGGCCCGAGGGTGGGAAAGGGAGAACCTGTGGAGAGAGAACTGGCAATGGGTAGCTTAAACCATTCGCTGCTCCTTGAAAGTTCACTGGAACAATCAGCTATGAGGAGGACTGTTTCATTTACATTTCATCTGATCAGGCCTGGATAGTTGAATTGTTTTTCTAAAAATAGGGGATAACCAGTTCTTGGCTTCTGTAAATTAACATTAAATAGAAAGAAGCAATTTCCATAATGAGTCAAAAGGTTATTGGTGTAGGTTTTTTTTCTTTGATATGCTTGTATTTACTAAATTATTTTCTATGACCAATGACAGTTTAGGAATTTTCAGATTAACTGAGCTGCTATAAACGGGTAGGCAATGTGGCCACTTTTTGAAAAGGATGTGACAATATAATAATTATTGTAAGTTTGGCATTTAGGGGTAGATTTTAAAAGGTGCGCACGCTACCCGGCATATTGACTTTACTTATTACATAGTTGCAAAGCCCCAGGATTCCCCACAGCAGATCAGGGACATATTCTGCTATCAGCCTCCACAGAATCTTAAAAACTTGTGTTGCAGAATTTTCTAACCTTTGTTGCAGAATCTGTCCCTGAGCTGCTGTAGGGAATCCTGGGGCTTCGCAACTTTGTAATAAGTAAAGTCAATATGCTTCCTTTCATACTACCTCTGTAGTCTCACTATTCCATCAGTCTTGTCCAATGACTTGTTGCTACTGCCATTTTGCTCTGTCTATTTTTTTTTTTTTTACATTCATGCAATTTACTATTATAAATTCCAGGCAAAATTCTGAAACAAGAAATGCAGCATACTTATACAGAAAAAAAATACAAGGAAATAAAAATCTTCAACCATTAATTTGTGAGTTTTCTGGATCAACCCCATGGGATATCATTATCCAACTAAAATGTATCCTGAAAACTTAGGGGTGTTTGGGGGGCATTGTTAGATGGGGATGAGTTATTTGCTTAACTCTAGCTGTCGCAAGGAGCAGGGTTAAAGTTAACCAGAACATGTTCCTGGATAACTTTAAACTTATGTAGCTGTATTCTAACAATAGAGCTGGATAAGCACCAATGGATTAAAAAAAAAATAAAAAGCTTCTCTGGAATCTGTTCAAAACATGTCAGGCGATTTTAATTTTCAGAAAATTTATCCTTTCTCCCCTAAGAGTACCTTCTCCCACCCTTACTGAATCCCCCATCCTGATCCCATCCAAGCCAAGCCCAAACTTCCAGCCCCTGTTGACATCCTTTAAAAGTTCCTGGCCATTGGGGCTGCAATACAGTTATCCCATTCACAACGGTATCAAGAATTGACTTGACAGCAATGCCAGTAGTGTGAATCACCAAAGGGGTTGGGGGAGGCTGACTCACCCCCAATGCTCTTTCAGCCTGTCGAGGCCAATATTCAGTAGGCGGGATATTTATTCCGGATATGTTTTTTTCATTTTTTGAATATTGCCCTTGTCTTGTTTTGATGGCAAATTAGCATATATTTTCCTTGATCTACACAAAAATATTTTTTATAGACAATCTTATAATTTTTAAGCATTTTCATTTGAATTTATCTCACGTTTCTTCTGTATTCTCTGAAACCTGTGCTGCTACTGCAGTCCAATCCTTTTACTTCCACTGCTGACTACTCTCTCCCTATTGCTGTAGTCACCACCACCATTCCCCCATTGCTACTGGCATGGTTGGAGAGAGGAGGAAAGGAGAGATCAGTGGCAATTAAAAGTAAGTCTGCAGTAGCAGCAAGAGGTAAGGGAGGGCAAGCTGGAAAAGAAAGACATTAGTGATGGCAGATGTGGGTAGGAAGTGGAAGAAAAGAAAGACATTAATAATGGCAGATATTCTGGGGAAATAAGGAACAAAAGTATCTGATTCACAAAAGGGCTAAGTTTAAAAGCCCTGCATGTGGCGATTCTGGGAGATATGCGCGTGGCTGGATCGTGTGTGTGCCGTCTGGATTTTACATGGCCTGTAGGCACTCACGAATCTCCTGGTACGCGCACTAGAATGATCTTAGCCAAAAGGGGTGGGCTGGGGGAGGGCCAGGGGCGGGGAATGGGTGGGGTGTGGATGGACTAGGACAGAGCCATTAGGCACTGTCCTACTGGCGCGCACACTGGGATCCGATCAGCATACGCAACCTGCTACTGCTCCAGAGGGCAGGTAAGTTTTAAAACAAAAAAAATGTAGAGTAGTTAACACGTTTTTAGGGGCTGGAGTTAGTAAGGGAAAAGGGAGGCAGGTTAGGTAGGGGGTTTAGGAACTGGGATTGGGGCCTATCGTGTTGCTGCGCGCATGTTATAATATTTCCCCCCTTTTTGCGCATGAGTCGGCATTAGCGTATGCATGCCCGTGTCGATATAAAATTAGGCTCGCATTTGCGTGCAGGTAGCGGATTTTATAACATGCATGCGTCGACGAGCACATGTTATAAAATCTGCGCATCCATGCGTGCGCGCTGGGAACTGTGTGCACATGGACGTCCACACATGGGTCTTAAAATTTACCTTTAAGGGGTTTTCCCATAGGCCCAAAATGGGAGAAAAGCCTTAATAAATCTGCCCTGTAAAATAAGTAGCTCCAGGGAAAAGAGGCAGAGTCATGGTGATATACAATATTTGGGGTAAAATAGGTGGTGGTTACCACCATTCCAGGGTAAACGTTATATTGAAAGGAAACTGCCATAACTATAGAACCTTGATAAATTGAGATCCTGCATAATTATAGATTGAGAAAACCTATGCATTAATTATAAACAGGCTTCTAGTTTTCTACATTGCTTATTCTACTCAGTGATTTATCAGATAATCCTTACCATTTATATTTTTATGCTTAAGAAATCATCCAATTTCCTTCCAAAATTATCTATCGATGTTACTTAAGGAGCCTTACAAAACAAGAGATTCCATAACCTTCTCACCTTAATAGTAAAGTATTGGGAGCCAACTCTATAAAACGTATGCAAACATTTTTTTTTAGCATGTACAGGAACTTGAATACAGGAGCTCTGGGGAATCAGAGGGAGAAAGTGAGTCCATGCTTCAGAACCCACTGCCACAAATGCCAAAATAAAACTCTGGTGCAACCCCAGTGGAAGATATCAATTTGCATAGAAGAGCCACAGAAAGAAGAAGCAGAAGAGGATATCCGAGGCCTGGGCTCTGGGCCTGGGTGTGACCCTGGGCTGAGGCCCAGGCACCGGGGCTTGGCCTCTGGGCAGAGCCCCTGAGTCAGGCCTGGGTCTGGGTCTTGCAGGCAGAGCTGCACCAGACTGGATAAGTGGGGGGTCTGAGAGGATCCTGGCCTCAACATTTTTCCATGTGGATGGGAAGGATGTTGGTGGGGCTGGGAGGCCCTGTTTTTATTTTTTGCTTCATTTTTCTTTTTCTTTTTTTAATGTTTGATTTATTTTTTGCACACAAATGAAACGACTCAAACATTCCACAAACTGAAATTTGTTTGAAAAAAAACTTCTTGAAAACAAACCAAAAAATGAAAATTAATTTTCTATCCCTGCACACCCCTACTGCATATTAGGGCAAAATACCCTATAATGTTCTTCCTGTCTTTCTAGCTCTGGTTTAACTCCACTCCTTTTTCTATTCCACACTGATCTGGTCTTTTAGAAAAGGCAAATGAATAGTGTGCTAACAGGGCTCATAGTAGAAAAAGAGGCATGGGACATTGGTGTCAGCATCTGGTCATGGAGGGCAGTGCCTGTGTGGAGTTTGGTGCTGGGAGAATCACAAATCGATAGAATTTTTTCCAAAATGTTGGAAAAAAAATTCATTTTCGGGTAGTGCGCACTAACGGGAGCTAGTGCGCGCTAACTCCCCAAAACGAAGCCCGACACAATATACCAAGCCGAACCACATCTGTACAATCCATAGTAATATTTTAATAGAGAGAAGCATAATAATACATACCAATAAATAAAGATTTATTCAAAATTACATCTAGTACAAAAATACAAAATCTATTTATACAATGTGGTACACATAGGGGTAGATTTTATAAATGTACGACCACGCATACTTTTGTTCCCGCACCAGGCGCAAACAAAAGTATGCCAGATTTTATAAGATGCACGCGTAGCCGCACATGTCATAAAATCCGGGGTCAGCGTGTGCCGAGCCCTGCGCGCGCTGCCCGTTCCCGCCGAGGCCGCTCCAAAATCGGAGCGGCCTCGGAGGGAACTTTCCTTCATCCTCCCCCCACCTTCCTCTCCCTTCCCCTAACTAACCCACCCCCTCAGCCCTATCTACACCCCCCCTACCTTTATCATGAAAGTTATGCCTGCTCCAGGCAGGCGTAACTCGCGTTCACCGATCGGCCGCCGCCACGTGATTCCCCGGCCCGGGAGTGATTTCGGAGGCCTTGGCCATGCCCCCAAAATGTCCCCGGGCTGGCACCATGCCCCCGACACGACCCCCGGAATGCCCCGAACGTCGCGCCACCCCCGACACGCCCCCTAGCAAAGGCCCGGGACTTACGCACGTCCCAGGGCTTGTGCATGCCGCCGAGACTATGCAAAATAGGCTCGGTGCATGCAGGGGTTTTTGAAAGGGTTACGCGCATAACTTATATACCAATAGCAATTATTTCAATAGAAACCTATAAATGAAACAATCGAAAACTGTATTTAAAAAATATGACAAAAGTCAATTTAGACTGAATATACCAGTCTATCTTCAATAACCTGATTTTTAACTCATTGAAGCATCTGGTCTGTTTCAATTGATGCCCTGCATGATACTTTTTTTATTATTTCATTTTAAAGATGTTGCAATTGATCCCATATCATCATTAACCTAATCTCTAACTCTTTAATGCATCTGTCTGTTCCAATTGATGCCTTGTATAATACTTTTACTATAATCTTATTTTGAAAATGATATTGCAATTAATCCTGACAAAGAATTTGTCGTTTCACCCTATAAAAGGACTTCATCAGGGGAATTTATCACAACTCGATCTGACCTGTAATCAAGATAAAATATTTAACTGGAAATGTCTCATATATACTGAACCCAATGAATCACACATCACTTATTTAGACCTACCTCATATGATACCACCTTTACTAAGAAGAGTCACACTCTATTACATCAGAAAAAAGGTCTTTATTTATTACTTCCAAAGGGTCATCCCTCTAACACAATTCCATATTCATTGATATCAGACTCCAGTGAACGTGAAAATAGCTATAATCAAAATACCATAAAATATTTGTCTAAATCCCAAACAATTTACAACGAAGTACTTTTCAATAGTCTTCCAAATGTCTCAATATACAAAATAATCTATGTATATTATGTACCAACAATCTGACTTAGTGGGCTCCTACCTTACACTGTGTGCTCAATCCATAACAGTTCCAAAAAGACTCTGCACTAATGTTAACGGTCTAATGTCCTATGACATATATGTTATTTAAATACAAGTTCAATGACAAGACCAATCAAAGGCTAATTGGCAGAAAATCACCTCATAAAAAAGCTGACCTTTCAATCTGACTGTTTAAACCCCTAGGTCTTACAGTGTGCTAATTAAAAATGAACCGCTGTTCCAAACGTAACAGTTTAGCAGAAATATCACCACCATTCCTCAAATGAACCTGATGGATTACAAAGAATGTCAGATCATCAATGGAATGTGACATTTGTAATCAATGATTGACCAAGGGAGCATTTTCCTTCCTTGATCTGATAGAACCTTTGTGCTCAATAATTCTCAATTTAATCATTCTCTTAGTCTGTCCAATATACAAGATTGCAAGGACAAACAATTGCACCTGTTTAAAAGTTACCGTCATAATTTTTCTAGATTCTAGCAGGATACAATGGGGAATCCTCTTCTAGATCTGGGTTATTGTTGGCTGGAAAGTGATTCCTACTGCAATAGCATGAAGCATTGAGGATAAAATCACTATCATAGCTTCTTTTTCTGAGGACTACTGTAAGACATCACGAGAGCGATCAAAATATCTGAGCTGGCTATTTAAGAGTCCAAATGTATGCTGAATACATAGACCTCATTATACCTCCTTTCTGCAAGGCTTCTTGGGTAAACTACAGTTCAGCTTCAAGGTTGATATCCATATCCTGCATTACTTAGAAACAAAGGAAAATGCAGTCATAGAAATTGTCTTTAGGGAAGCAGAACCTCATGGGAATTGATGTGGCTGTTAGCATTGAAGATGTTCCAGCTATTCCTATCATCTAGGCCCTGTCTATGTTAAAGTATTGCTAACATGTATGGGAGAGGCTGTATGTATGTGTGTATAAGTGTTGACTTATAGGAGGATTACTTACCCACCCAGTATCCAGATTCTGCCATAATGGCCCTCCTCAGACTAGTTAAAGAAGGTTGAATGGCATAGAAAAAATGAATCATAGCAGGGCTTCTAGTACCTGGACATTACATTTAGAATGTTTATGTGCATGTCATACACCACATACATCTTCAGAGAATGGTAGTACTTTCTTTTGTCGAAAAATGCTTCCCTCTAATCAAATGGCACTTGTCATAGATAGGCCAACTTTGTGAGGGAAATCCCCTTTGATGTCTTTTCACTCTGGACCATAATTAGAATATTTGATAAAATTACTGATTTAGCTTTACATAGATTTTAAAATCTCTACGCGCATAGAGGGGGTTAGGCGCACCGGGCCTATTTTATAAAGGCCCAGTGACAAACATAAAGCCCCGGGACATGTTTCAGTCTTGGGACTTCAAAAAAGGTGTGGTCCGAGGGCGGGCCGGGGGCTGGGCCCGAGGCAGGCGCAAAAGGTAAGATAGAGGTTGGGGGGGGGGTTAGAATAGGGCTAGGGGGTGGAAAGGTTAGGAGAAGGGGTGGGAAGGTTAGATTAGGGGGAAGGGAATGGGGGAAAGCCACGGGCATCAGCGCACGCAAGATGCACTAGTGTGCGCCCCCTTGCACCCGCCGACCCCTGATTTTAATACATGCATGCATGGTAGTAGTCAATTTAGCCCTGAACAGTTGGGCTCTTTGGATACTCATTAAGGGGTAGATTTTAAAAGGTGCACGTGGGCGTACATGTGTGCGCTACCCGGCACGCACACATGAATGCCCGATTTTATAACATGCACACGCAGGCTCGCGCATGTTATAAAATCAGGAGTCGGTGTGTGCAAGGGGGTGCACAATTGTTCACTTTGCACGCACCGAGCCCGCTCCAAGCTGTGCTACATTTCCCGTTCCCTACTAGGGATGTGAATCGTTTTCCATATCGTCTTAACGATAGAAATCGTGTGGCAGGGCAAGAAAATCGTCTTAGGCACGATTTTTTAGTTAAAAAATCGTTAAAAATCGTTTTTTCCGATTAGTGCGCACTAACTGGGAGTTAGTGCGCACTAACTGAAAATGATACAATTTGACACTTTTCAGGTCAGTTAAGGTCAGTTTAGGAATGAATATGTATTCCTATTGGCTGCCCTCTTATTTATTCATGTTACCAAGTTTCCTACTGACAGTATATGGGGGATGGGAAATGGAAACAGTTGGTAGCTTGACAAAACAAGTAATGTGATCAGTCAATGTGACTAGAACTTGTGCCCTAACCCTGATACCAGGGGTATTGTGATCTTCCTGCACACAGTGCCCTATCCCTATTAATACCAGGAGTGTTGTGATCTTCCTGCACACAGTGCCCTATCCCTAATACCAGGGGTGTTGTGATCTTCCTGCACACAGTGCCCTATTCCTGATACTGGGGGTGTTGTGATCTTCCTGCACACAGTGCCCTATTCCTGATACCGGGGGTGTTGTGATCTTCTTGCACACATCCCGGTATCAGGGATAGGGCACTGCATGCAGGAAGATCACAACACTCCTGGTATTAATAGGGATAGGGCACTGCATGCAGGAAGATCACAACACTCCTGGTATTAATAGGGATAGGGCACTGCATGCAGGAAGATCACAACACCCCTGGTATCAGGGATAGGGCACTGTGTGCAGGAAGATCACAATACCCCGGAGGAGTGAGGGTCAGGCAGCTCCCCCCTGTCTGTGAAGCCAGCCTCTCACTAGTAATGCAGGGAGGGAGCTGTCTCAGACTTCACCATCCTCCCCCCCCCCCTCACCCACACACCATTCACTAGCTGGGACATGGGGGAAGTCAGGAGTGAGGGTCAGGCAGCTCCCCCCCTGTCTGTGAAGCCAGCCTCTCACTAGTAATGCAGGGAGGGAGCTGTCTCAGACTTCACCATCCTCCCCCCCCCCCTCACCCACACACCATTCACTAGCTGGGACATGGGGGAAGACAGGAGTGAGGGTCAGGCAGCTCCCCCCTGTCTGTGAAGCCAGCCTCTCACTAGTAATGCAGGGAGGGAGCTGTCTCAGACTTCACCATCCTCCCCCCCCTCACCCACACACCATTCACTAGCTGGGACATGGGGGAAGTCAGGAGTGAGGGTCAGGCAGCTCCCCCCCTGTCTGTGAAGCCAGCCTCTCACTAGTAATGCAGGGAGGGAGCTGTCTCAGACTTCACCATCTTCCCCCCCCCCTCACCCACACACCATTCACTAGCTGGGACATGGGGGAAGTCAGGAGTGAGGGTCAGGCAGCTCCCCCCCTGTCTGTGAAGCCAGCCTCTCACTAGTAATGCAGGGAGGGAGCTGTCTCAGACTTCACCATCCTCCCCCCCCCCCTCACCCACACACCATTCACTAGCTGGGACATGGGGGAAGTCAGGAGTGAGGGTCAGGCAGCTCCCCCCTGTCTGTGAAGCCAGCCTCTCACTAGTAATGCAGGGAGGGAGCTGTCTCAGACTTCACCATCCTCCCCCCCCCCCCCTCACCCACACACCATTCACTAGCTGGGACATGGGGGAAGTCAGGAGTGAGGGTCAGGCAGCTCCCCCCTGTCTGTGAAGCCAGCCTCTCACTAGTAATGCAGGGAGGGAGCTGTCTCAGACTTCACCATCCTCCCCCCCCCCTCACCCACACACCATTCACTAGCTGGGACATGGGGGAAGTCAGGAGTGAGGGTCAGGCAGCTCCCCCCCTGTCTGTGAAGCCAGCCTCTCACTAGTAATGCAGGGAGGGAGCTGTCTCAGACTTCACCATCCTCCCCCCCCCCTCACCCACACACCATTCACTAGCTGGGACATGGGGGAAGTCAGGAGTGAGGGTCAGGCAGCTCCCCCCTGTCTGTGAAGCCAGCCTCTCACTAGTAATGCAGGGAGGGAGCTGTCTCAGACTGGTATCAGGGTTAGGGCACTGTGTGCAGGAAGATCACAACACTCCTGGTATTAATAGGGATAGGGCACTGTAAGAGATGACTGTAGTAGATTGAATAAAGATCTGATGTTTCTGCTCTCACACCAAACAAAAACAACACACAAGCAGAGAAGCCCTTCTTACAAAGCTGAGCTAGTGAGTTAAGTAGGAGGAAAAGTAAACATACTGGTGCCAGTGTGGCTACTTAAAAAATACACTTACCAACAATCAATTACATATATTTGAACTGTGTACAGTTCCAGCCAGGACCACCTTTCTAAAATGCACAGTGATTGGCAAATTCAACATGCACTAGCATTTCAGGTGCCTGCTAACAAAAATAATAAACAAACAAGTTCTAGTCAGGTGAGTGCTGATCATTACATTACTTTTTTTGTCAAGCTTCCAACTGTTTCCATTTCACATCCCCCCAACCATATTGGTAACATCAATAGATAAGAGCACAGCCAGCCAATAGGAATACATACATACATACATATTCATTCCTAAGTGACCTTTACTGACCTGGGAAGTGTGAACACTTTGTTTCATTTTCTGTTGGTGTTCGTTAGTTTCCAGTTCCATTTCCCATCCCCCCAACCATCACCTCAGTGGTAACCTTGGTAACATCAATAGATAAGAGGGCAGCCAGCCAATAGGAACACATATTCATTCCTAACTGACCTTCAGTGACCTGGAAAGTGTTTATTTGTATCATTTTCAGTTAGTGCGCACTAACTCGAGTTAGTGCGCACTAACACGATTTAACGATTTTTAACGATAAATCGTTAGAATTTCTATTGTATCGTGTTCTATAACGATTTAAGACGATATAAACATTATCGGACGATAATTTTAATCGTTGAAAAACGATTCACATCCCTATTCCCTACCCCCCACCTCACCTTCCCTTCACTTACCTCGTCCGCCCTTTCCCCCTACCTTTCTCTTCTTGTTTTTTATGTTTCAAAACTTAGTTCAGCCGACTGCCAGCAAATGTCCGCTGTGCCAGGAGCCTCTGACCCTGCCCCTGCCCTTTGATAGCCCCTTTAGTAAAGCCCTGGGACTTAGAAACTTCCTGGGGCTTTACGTGCATCGCCGGGCCTTTATAAAATAGGCCCGGTGCAAGTAGGGCTTGTAAAATCTGGCCCTAAGCATCCAAAGAGTCCAATGAGCAATAAAATAAGAGCTTGTATGGTGCTAGCTAAGAAAGAGGTTCTCACCATTTTAGACCAAAAATATTTCCAAGGAATCTCATTACCTGCACAGCACAATTTATTTTCAAAAACCTTTTCCAAGTCCACAGGATAAAATTTAGAAACCATGTTCCCAGTAGTCTGATATATTTCACTAAAATGAAATGTTTGTGTATCCTTCAAATCATTGGTTAAGATTGGACTGCCACTAATACAATGTTTCATCTGGGCCAACTTAAAAAATTGTGAAGGGGTTATACCATGCTTCTTATTTCTCAGGTGGAGGCCTGTATTAGCTTATTTTAAATGTTGATCCTTTTTGCTTTCACTAGATATATCAATGATTCAAGGATTTATTAATAGGATTTAATAAATGGTAACCTCCACTTAAAAGAATTCTTGATGACTCTGAAATAGTTTAAATGGTTTATTTCCTTAAAAGGTTAGAGAGTGGATGAATGCCCTCTTCAACATGTATAGCCCATTGACAGACTTACTAACCCTATTGACTGATCCCCCAGTTACAATGATTCTCACGTTTCTGGATGGAGTTGACCTTTGTCTTAAGATTTATGGTGTGCCTGGAAATTGTTCAGTTATTAAATGTGACCTATATACTTCAGAAAAATAGAAGAAACATATGATGGGATGGGGTATAGGGAGTTTGATGTGATAGCTTGTAAATATAACTTTGAGATAACGAATGTAGGTTACCAAAAGTTTGAGAACATTTATTTGACTGAACTTCATTGTTAGCTGTATATACAAGGTAACTATGGGTGAAGGACACTCAGAGAAACCGAGAAGCAGAATTGGAAAGATATGGAAATTGTGTGAGGAATCCACAAGCCCTGCATATATATTAAAAATGGACTTTTTCTGAGACAATATTATTATTATAATTATTATATATTTCTTAATCAGTGTGCAGGAAATGTAACCTTTTAACATTTAATTAATCTTTTATACTTTTACTAAGATCTCCTACAAGGGTCTGATTACCTCTGTCACAATAAGTATATACACAGTTTCCCTTAATTGCTGTAGAGTTATCACTGTTTATACTGGAATCTCCATATTGAAAATTTCCACATATTCAGTATATCATTTGATTGGTTAATCAGTACACTTGTAATTAACTAATTTGAATTTGTCATTTAATTGTATTTAGAAACAAATATGACAGTACTTCTGAAGTTTTACTTTAAGAAAACTATCAAAATCAGTCATTCTAGAAGACTGTATCCTGTACTGTCCTTACTAAATCTATGAGCACCATGGAAAGAAGAGTGAATATTTTTGATTCTGTAAAAAATGGCTATTAATCTTCTAAAGATAAGACTGAAAGTGTTTTCATTGCCTTTTTGAGTGAAATTTCCACACGTGTTGGGTGAGAATTAATTAGCTGCTTTTTAGATGATATTTACTATGTAATACACCACGCAACTAAAGACATCTGACAATATTGTGAGCTAGTAAAATAGGTCAAGGTCACTGGACTGCATCTATAGATGGTGGGAAGAAGCTAAGGCAGAAATAAGCAAGGTATGAGGATAAAGAAAATTCAGCTCAGTGCCACTTTTTTCTTTATGCATTATGGGACCAATTTACAGTTTCTTTTGAGGGTATGAACCTGCAAATTTATTTTCTAAGGGAATGTCTCTACAGTTTTTCCCTTTCAAAATTCCTCCAGCAAAGACCCTGGGTAAAAAAGTACCCACAGATTTTGCCCCTACTCTATGTGCAGGTTGGGTCCATGGGGAAAAGTACATGCGTGGATTTGAAAATCAAATCCTGTGCATGTGCTTTAACTTCTTCCATCCTCCCCATCCTAGGCTTGCCCCCTTTCCCAGTAGATAAAAGTATGCTTGCTGTGAAACAGCATGTACTTTTTTTTCTTTTTTTTTTTACCAGTGATGAGGGTGGTCAATTTTCAAAAGCCCATTTTATGCACATAAAACACTTTGAAAATTGCCCCCTGAATGGGGCAATTTTTAAAATATGTGTGTTGTTTGTACCCAGGTAACTGAATTTTCAAAGGAAAAGCCCCACAGAGTTTCCCTGTGAAAATTTAAAGGCCAGCTTTAGTGCACTTGCAAACTGGATATTTTTACAATAGCCAAAGTAACATCCATAAAACAAATCAATTTTTGGCTAATTTTTAACACTGTACTGCTTTCTTCTTAAAAAGACAGGCAAATAAAGGTAATGAAGCAAATTCAAACAGACCAGACTTCAATATACATGCAAAATTTAGAGCTGAATCTTTATCAAAAGGAGGAAAAGACCTCATGAGTGAGATATGCATTTGCTATAAATCAACTGGAGCATACATGCATTTACTCATGCATCAAAACCTCCAAGTCCATCCATATTTTTATTCAATAAAATGTATAATACTATTTTTTTTCTTTCTTTATGATAAAAAGTACTTATATTAAGAAGACATCTTCTGGGTAGTTGCCGCTAGCTTTGCTCCAAACAATCATGAGCTTGGAAACAATCATACCTACTTAGCCTGTTATGAGTTCCAGATCGTTCCAGATCGTGGCTACTAATCTGGCTATTTTAGCCAGAGAAGTGGCGATATTCAGACTTATCTGGCTAAGTGATCCAGATAAGTTAGACCTGCTGCTGAAGATCCTAGCCAAGTTAGCCAAATATGGTTATCCAGCTAACTCTCCTTGCCAGTTTTGAATATGCACCTTATATAGGTTCACTCATAATGGAGTTCCAAGTACAAAATTTTACATTGTTGGTATTGGAAAACTTGATGACACTTTTATTGCTTGATCCAAATATGAGAATTTAAAAAAGAACACTATAATACCCTATTGTATTCGTGTATTTTAGTTAAAAGGAAATGTTTCACTTACTGTTTACATTCCAACACCTTAAATATTCAGGCTACAAGCCATTCTATAGATATTCATTCAGACTTAAATCAGTATAAAAATTCAGTAAATGTTGCCTAGAGCACTAGTAGTCAGCAGGAATCTTGTTTAGGTTAGCATATCTTTAAACAATGAGATTTTTCATGCCCCACTAATTCAAATTAGTAGTACATTATGTTTCTGGCTTCCTAATTGGCTTATTATTCCAATGCAATGTAAGAAAGGAAAATGCAAAAGCAGAAATATAATGTTCACCTTTCATCCAGCTTTTCAAAACGAGGAAGAGAGAGGGATGCTATACCAAGGCTTCCCAAAAATGGCCTGGTAACCCTATAGCCAGTTGAGCTTTCAGGATTTATATATATATTTGGATTGAGCTCATGCCTTTTCTTTGGTGTTAAAGGTGAGTTATATTTAGATACAGTAGATATTTCCCTGTCGACGGAAGGATTAAAATATAAGAGGTCTATTTACTAAGCTGTGATATTTTCCATTGTAGTAAAACACCATGGGAAAAAATCCCATGGCTGAGGTGCTTCCTCTATGGACCATGCAATGGAAGCCCCACGGCCCTGGGCTGCCATCATATAAAGGTCCCATATGACCCAAAGAATCCACCTCCAAGTGTTCCAAAAACCCTGGTGGTCTCACCTTGTCCTACCTCCCACCGTGCCACTCCTTGAGGCAGCCAAAGTATAAAAATAAAGTATGAAAAGTTTGGTGTCCCTTGTGTAGGCCCTACCCCCTCCCTCCCATCCCTTCCCTTTTGGAAGCCCCCCATAGACCTCCAATCCCTCCCACCCTAGCCTATCCCTGGTCCTTACCTATATAGTCCTGGTGGTCAAGTTGGCCCAGAGCACCCTTAGGGCTCCAAGCCTAGTGCTGCCATTTTCAAAATGACACCAGCTGGCCACATGGTGACTTTTGCCTCCATTACAGGAAGAGAAACTGTAAAAACAAGATTGTCCTATGAGCAATTTTTGATGGTGAGATACAAATTGCCCCAAAGAAGTTGTATAGGTGAAATGGTGGTCCCCATCGGCATAGTTGTTGAACCTGAAGTTTGATTTTTATTCTGCAAAATCAAGATTGAATTACAATTGCAGCAGAAATTTATTTATTTATTTATTTAGAGATTTTTTATATACCGCGGCACGTTAATAACATCACCTCAGTGTACAATAAACAATAAATCAGCAACAAGCTTTACAGTCAATAAGAATTAAAGTGGACATAATATGAATCAATTAAGAACAAATTAATAACAAAAACAATTCAACCAATGATAATCAAATTCCATAGTTAATGGCAAGTCTAATAATAAATGGGAGATCAGAGACCGATAAAGTAAAATTTAGCAGCGAGAAAAAACAAAAAACAACAACAACAACAAAAAAAATAGAATAGGCGAGTGGCAATGGATCAGAGAAACAGGAACAAGAAATCGGCATTTCAGAAGAAGAGATGATCATTGAGTGTAAGCTTGTTCGAACAGCCAGGTTTTGAGGTTCTGCTTAAATTTCTTCTGGCAGGGTTCTAGACGCAGGTCTGTGGGCATTTTGTTCCAGATGTTGGTTCCGGCAATAGTGAATGAGCGGTCTCTTGTAGCAACGTGTTTTATGTGTTTAAGCGAAGAAGAAGCGAGTTTAGCTTGGTGCATTTTTCTTATTGGTCTCTTTGATGTGCGGAAAGTAAAATGATCGGAGAACCATTGCATATCTTGGTTATGGATCGACTTATGAATGAGGATGAGTACTTTGAATAATATTCTAGATGCTACAGGAAGCCAGTGAAGGAACATGAGAGCTGGTGTCATGTGTTCATGGCGGTTGATTTGAGAGAGACCTTGCTTTTATACCATGGGAAGGAGTTAGTGATATACAGCACTGAGGATCATTTACTATCATTTTAGAACATCTTTTAAAGATAGTTTGAATATTGTGATAGCAGCTACATTGAAACAATGTCCATTTGCTTTTTTCAAGACAACTATTACATTTATTTTTATAACAATAAGTGTTATTTAACCAGAGGGGTTTATGACCAATGATTACTACAGCTGGGCTATTAATCTAAGATAGTGATTCTCAGCTGGTGTGTTGCGCCTTCCCGATGTCCCACTGCCCCGGTTGCGCTTCCCTCCCTCTCCACCATTGCAGGAAGATGCAGACATTCTTTCACTAATACTGCTGCCATTCCACCCTGGCAAGAATAGCAGCAGTGTAAGTGGAAACTGGCAAAATTAGAAGCATGGCCCTTTCTTTTTCCTGTCCTTACAGCCCAGAAAAGGAAGTGACGTACAGTGGGGTGCACAGGAAGAAGAGAGGACTATGTTGAATAAAGTAGATACAACAGCGCGGACCCATACCAAAATGATGTACACCCTAGCGATCAGCAATGGGAGAAAGAGCAGCTTTAGCCCTCAGCTGATGGGAAACCTCCACCTTTCTTCCTGCCCCCACAGGCCAATCGTAAGCCTCCTCCCTTCTTGCTGCCCCCACGGGCCAATCAGAAGCCTCCTCCCTTCTTCCTGCCCCCACGGGCCAATCAGAAGCCTCCACCCTTCTTCCTGTCCCCACAGGCCAATCGTAAGCCTCCTCCCTTCTTGCTGCCCCCACGGGCCAATCAGAAGCCTCCTCCCTTCTTCCTGCCCCCACGGGCCAATCATAAGCCTCCTCCCTTCTTCCTGCCCCTGCGGGCCAAGTGGGAGGAGGAAGCCGCTGATTGGCCGGTGGGGCAGGAAGAAGGGGGGCATCTCACAGCCCAGGGGTGGGGTGGTTGGAGGGAGCTGGGAGGAGTGGCAGTGTCCAGGCCCATGGCAGCAAAGAAGCCTGACCCTGTGACCGCCATGTGGAAGTGCTGAAATTAAACACAGCAGTGAGCCACAAAGAAAAGAGGCCAACAGCGCCAGGATTTCCCGCTTCCAAAGCAGCAAGGAACCACGATAGAGTAGGGATTCCCCAAAGCAGCAGTGAGTCGCAAGCACGAAGAGGCCGGTTGCTCCGGGGATTCCCCCCCCCCCCCCCCCTGATGCAACAGTGAGCGCGGTTAAAGTAAAAGTGGCACTCAGCCATACTGATTACAGATGGGGCAATTGGAGCTCCCAGCGGCCGTAAAAACAGGCAGATGGAGGGCCACAGGAGCCTAGGGATATCCCGACAGCCAGAAGAAAGGCTTGAGTGCTGTGGCATATTTTTCTAAAATAAATGTTTGCTGCTTCAGTGTGGCTGAGAAGGCAGCGGCAGCCCTGAAAAATCTGCCACTGCAAAATTAAAGGGGAACACAGTATTGGGGCTCTAAGCAAAGTCTGTGTGAGAGACAGAGACTGGGCAGGGAGGTGACTGGGGTGTGTGTGAAAGACAGAGACTGGGCAGGGAGGTGACTGGGTTGTGTGTGAGAGACAGAGACTGGGCACGGAGGTGACAGGTGTGTGAGAGAGATAGAGACTGGGCAGGGAGGTGACTGGGGTGTGTGTGAGAGATAGAAACTGGGCAGGGAGGTGACTGGGGGTGTGTGAGAGACAGACTGGGCAGGGAGGTGACTGGGGTGTGTGTGAGGGACAGAGACTGGGCAGGGAGGTGAATGGTGTTTGTGTATGAGACAGAGACTGTTCATAGGATTTAATTGGAGTGTGTGTGTGTGTGTGTGTTTTTGTGAGTGACTTGTGGACCCTAAAAAAGAGGACTGTGAGGACAGAGCTTCAGCAGCCGCTGCTGCTCCTGGCATGTGCTTTCAAGGGAAAGGAGTAGGAGAGTTGCTGGAGAGGGTAAGTAAAAGTGGCATTTTAAGTTTATTTTTCTTGATTGCCTGCCATTTTAATTATTGAGTATTATGTGAATGTGTCTGCTGTTTTGAAATATTTTATTGATATTTGTACAATTTTTAATAATTTTTATGAGTTTTAATTGCTTGACCTTATTCTGTTCATCAGCTGTTTTGAAACATTTATTAATATAGTTTTACAATTATTTCTCTGTGGGATCTATAGCAGCTTGGCTTGTTCTGTTTTCCTAATAGGAGGTGTATTAATGTTTAGGACCTGATTTAATATTTGTAGTATTACCTTTTCATAGAAAGGGTTGTTATGTGTTCCATAATGCAGGTGTAATTTTGTGCAGATTAATTTCTGTGTATTATTGCAGATCCTGGGACTGTGTTAGATGCTATATTTCTCTTTCCATTTCTCCAGAGTGGCTTTTTTTGGTTTTCCATTCCAGTTTGTCTCCATATTTGTAATGTGTGGTCTTTCTGTACTTGGTGAAGGTCGGTTCCGTGTGTGTGACCGAGGTGAGGTATTTTACTCGCATGTAGGCAATTGTATCAATCATATTTGTTGTGTTTTCTCAATAGGATATGCATTAGTGGTAAATTATTGCCTTTTCATAAGGAGGGCTATTGTGCTTGGTAGTAAAGAGAGTTTGTTTTGCTTTTACTGAGATGTTATCAGAACCAGAATATAAGAACATAAGAAATTGCCATGCTGGGTCAGACCAAAGGTCCATCAAGCTCAGCATCCTGTTTCCAACAGAGGCCAAACCAGGCCACAAGAACCTGGCAATTACCCAAACACTAAGAAGATCCCATGCTACTGATGCAATTAATAGCAGTGGCTATTCCCTAAGTAAACTTGATTAATAGCCGTTAATGGACTTCTCCTCCAAGAACTTATCCAAACCTTTTTTGAACCCAGCTACACTAACTTCACTAACCACATCCTCTGGCAACAAATTCCAGAGCTTTATTGTGCATTGAGTGAAAAAGAATTTTCTCTGATTAGTCTTAAATGTGCTACTTGCTAACTTCATGGAACACCACCTAGTCCTTCTATTATTCAAAAGTGTAAATAACCGATTCACATCTACTCATTCAAGACCTCTCATGATCTTAAAGACCTCTATCATATCTCCCCTCAGCCATTTCTTCTCCAAGCTGAACAGCCCTAACCTCTTCAGCCTTTCCTCATAGGGGAACTGATCCATCCCCCTTATCATTTTGGTTGCCCTTCTCTGTACCTTCTCCATCGCAACTATATCTTTTTTTTGCATGGTGAATTTTATGGGTAATGCCCTAGTTCTGCTCTGCATCCATTGTTTGAGGTCAAGGGGGTTCCCGTGGATGCAGATTTTATGTTTACATATAGCCCCGTGACGGTCACATATTCAGTGTGTCACGCATGTGAGAACCATCTGTCAGGTGTGTCCCAGCTGAAAAAAGGTTGACAACCACTGCTGTAGAGTATACATATTTAGATCTTTAACTCTGTATCTATATGCTTTAGAACAAAGACAACTGACCATTTTAATAGTCACTCCCTGCATCTGACCAAAGTGGACTCTGGTCCTCAAAAGCTCATGCCTTAATAAATTGGTTAGTCTATAAGGTGTCACTTGCCGCTATCATTTTTGCTATACAAGATTATCACAGATTCCCTTTTGAAGACTGATATCAACTGGCTTATATCCCTTTGAAGGTGAGGCCTCCAGAATTGTACACAGTATTCCAAATGACATTTAATAAGGAGATAACGTGTAGTATTTGAAATACCACACATTATCTCTGCATTATGCTGTTTGTTATGTGGAAAAGTCCTAATGTGGCATAGTAAATCCTCCTAAGTTTGTATTTGATGCAACAGAGAGTAGAGTGACTTATGCAAGGTCACAAGGAAAATCAGCATACTTTGAAACATGGCTTCTCTTTTTCTCAGCCTCCTGCTGTAGTCACTAAACTACTCATTGAAGCCATAATATGAATATTTCATTATTAATAAGCATTATGTAAAAGTGCTTACATTGGAGATCCATTTTATACAAATGTATCTCATTCATACTCATTGTGAATGTCCTGAAAACCCAACTAGCTGTGTGGTCACCGGGTCAGGTTTAGAATGTCCTGGTTTAGGAGTCTTCAGTGTCGCTTTAAATGATCTTACATAATGAATAACTTATTTTCTATAGCTGCTTTTACTTGAAAATTTTGATGATCCAGAACCTTTGAAGTGGCTGCCAGGTGCACATTTGTCCAAAAATGTTGACCTTGCTATTCTCCAGTGTGATAACAATACCTATTCAAATAGCTTCATGGACCATAAACATGTCTGAGATTTCTACTCAGCAAGGTATTTTTTTTTATGGCCTGTATTTATCCCCAGAGAACAACCTGTCTAGATCCTTCTGTCTGGTTCAAGGTTATCCCTCCAAAGTTAAAAAGTGCATACATAGTTCCAGAACCACAGAATTCAGTATTACTGACCAAATCCTATCCATGGGTATTTTTAGAGCATACCTGCTGTGCTCCCCTTCTTTCATTTTTATTTATAACTATTAATAATATCAGTTTATTGGGAACACAAATTTCATTATGCTAATGGTTTAGAAGAGGCTGTTTGACCTATCTTATTTCAAGGCAATTAGCCTTTCTATCATTGCTACCAAACATTACTCACAATAGACTATCTTCTGTGCAAGCTGTTTTTAGAAGAATAAAAGGGTGGTTTCTGAAAAAAGAAATTTAGATCATTTTGGTCAAATATCAGTCTTCTGTTGACTAATATGATATAATCAAAGTTCTTAAATTCAGTGCAAAATGTGTATAATTAAAGCAGTGGCTGGGTTGGTTTCATGATTTGAATGGAAATCTGATGTTCAATGAATACTATTAATATAGGTAGAAAGAAATGAAAGATTATCCAACCCTCTGAAGGACATGAAATTATAACCTTTTTTTTTATTAAGCTCATTGCTTTACATTTTTATAGGTAAAAATGCCATCCCTTTTGAGTTTTAGACCTGTCTATGTCTGTACAGTCCCCACACAGAAACATGTGAAGTGACAACTCAATTGTTGTACAAAATTCTGTGATATTAAATTGTGTTAAATAGGAAGCATTGCTCCTTTACGTGCTGCAACTGGCTCATAATAAAAAATAAGTGCTTAGGAATGTATAAAATCTGCCACAAAATATCATAACAAGTTTGCAATTACTACCTGTTACTGTACTTTTTTATCCAAATCCTGTAAAGCTTTTACTCAGTCATTTATCACATCAGAAACTGTTGAACACACATTTTGCAGTTTGTTCTATAGGATATAATGATTAGCTAAAAATATAACTGTATATACTTGCTTAGCACTTGCAGCCAAACTATAATTATAGTACAAAAACACTATTCAAAAGCTAGATTAAAAATGCAAGCATATGTCAACAACCCTTCCAAAAGAAAAAGAAAATCCCACATAGGTCTTGGTCTTACTGGTGGGAATTCAGTAGTCCTTCTGTCCAGTTATTAGGATTGTACATGATCTGAATGTTAAGGTACTTTTGCAATCCTGGCGTAATATCCACATATTCCTAGTAGTTTCCACATTACATTTTTTAGTCTAAAAGACCAATTATAAAAATATACATGTTTAAAATAAATAAAAAGTACAGATGAAACTGACACCCACCCCATATAAACTAACAACAATCCCCCACATATTGAATAGCATGGGACTCTCAGAAATATGTACAGTAGGTATTATATTGTCATGCACATTTCACAATTAGCAAGTTATAAGAGTGCAAGATCCAAAGAGATTCTACATTTTTCAAAAACAGTTTGCAAACTAGTTAATTTGATGAACTTTGTTGCAAGAAACTGGTAAAATTTTCCACAAATTGGAGAATAGGCATTGAATTTCCAGTGTATTTTTGGATTTGCATAAATATGCATCAGACACATCTCATCTGGATTTCTATGAACTGAAAATTCTGCACTGGTGTTTGGTGTATTCAACTGGATTTTCCCAGCAGATCTGGGAAATTCTGAAAATTGATTGGTTCATGTTTGATCTCATTTTATTTACACATCATTATCTTTTACCTTCCCCATATTTTCCTTCTCCCTATTTCCTGTATAATTGGATACAGTTACGTGTCCCTAGCAGAGACTTTATACCACTGGTTCTCTGCTGTTTTTCTGTCAGGACATACTTGACAGACGATGCTCACATATATGACATATTGAACACATGACTGTCACAAGGCTAAATGTAAACATTTCCCATCTCCCAACTATGGGTGCAAAGCAGAACTAGGATATTTCCCAGTACAATTAACCTTAAAAAATATATTCTGATTCTGATATCATCTCACTAACTGCAACACAAACTTCCTCAACTACAAGCCACATTGTAAAGCAGTGGCATGCTGGCCCACCCACTTTGAGCTCAGGCCCACCCACTTAGCATTGCCCCAGCCTGGGAGCCTGAGAAGAGAGGCCCTGATGCAGGGCCCCCATGAAGAGACCAGCTGTTACCAGCTGTGCACACCCAGAGAAACAGCGGCCAAAGTACGAAGGAGGCTGAGGAGGCCTCTGGTGGACCTTAACCCACCAGTAACTGAAGAGAAAGTGGCCCTGTTGGAAACAGGATGCTGGGCTTGATGGACCCTTGGTCTGACCCAGTATGGCATGTTCTTATGTTCTTATATAGAAGAATGGGCTGGAGGCAGGGAATGAATGAATGACATAGAAGCAGGGCTGGTGAGGGGATAAGGAATAGGGTAAGGATAGTGGTGAAAATGGGGTACTAGGGATTGGGAGAAAAACAAAGGATATAGAATGCTGAAAAAGTAGTGAGAGATGGGAGGGCTAGAGGGGGATGGGTAGGAGATGGAAAACTGGTAGATAGGTGAAAAGAGGGAGACTGAGGACTGGAGGGTTAGAGAGGAAAGAATAGGGCTGAAATTTAATTATGAATGGATGGAAAGGCTAGGAACAGAGAAATGGAGAAAAAGATGAAAGTGAAGGATCAATGTCTGAAACAGATGTAGGGAAGGCAGGAAAGAAGATAAGAGGAGACAAAAAGTGGAAAGTGCAATGGAGAAGATGAAGAAAGAGACCAGGACCAACTCAATCACAAAAATAAAATACCCAAACAACAAAAGCAGAAAATATTTTATTTTCAGTTTTTAGAGAATTGTATACGTCAGGTTTAGGAATGTGCATTTCTTATGCTGTATTTTTGCATTTTACTCCGTTCATGAGGAAATGCATCTCTTCTGTTTTTTTCTCTGGTGTTGCACTTCATGCAGATTCAGGCTTTTGGTGGGGGTTTCCATTTCAGTTTTTGTCTGCATGTTTCTTTTTTTAATTTGTGGTCCCTTATTTTCTATTAGATAAGGGTCAGTTTGTGGTCTGTGTATGTGAATGAAGTGAAGGATTCTGCTGACATGTTGTATCTAGCTTATTTTCTTTTTCCTGTAGAAAATGTATTGAAATTCAAGGGCCTATAGTAATATTTGCAGTGCTGCCTCTTCCCAGGTTCTGTTGTGAGTATCTTTTTTGAAGAGTTTTGTGTTACTTCAAAAGGTTTCCGGCAATGGAAGGTGTTTGTGTGGCTGTTACTGAAGTGACACCAGAATTTGAATTTTTTGTTGTTGGTGTGATTTGGTGAGGGCCTGTTTCTTGGAGAATATAACCCTTTTGGGTATCTTAACAGGGGTGGTGGGGGAAGGGAGGTGGGCATCTCATTCCATTCCATCCTTTGCCACAGATAGTAGATTGGCTTGAGCCGATCCTGACTGTCAGCACCGGTTACTGATGAAATAAAGCTCTGCTCCTGCTCTGGGCTGCCGACACTCTGTGCTATCTCCCATAGCCTGACCTCATCATCAAAGGCTGACTCAATGTCATGGACGTTAGCATGTCAAAGACATTTTGAGCCTGGCCTTAATTGATGATGTCAGGTTGGGGAGGCAGCTCAGAGAGTTGGTCACATTCAGTGCTGGCCAGTTAGTTACCTGGCTAGGTCTGGTTGGAAAAATCGCTATCCTAAAGTTGTCTGGATATATTCATCTCTCCCAAAACCTGTGAAGATGAATAACAATGACTGTAGAATCTCTAATGCGCCACGTAGTAACAATGAGACTTTACGCAAATGACCTTCTTATAGACAGAGAGGCTAAATGCACTCATTGGTAGAGGTTGTTTTGGTATGCCGGTTTTCCCCACTTCCCCCCCCCCCCCCCCCCCCGATTTACGATTTTTCACGATAAATCGGGGGAATTTCTATTGTATCACGACTCTAACGATTTTTCACGATTTAAAAAATATCTGACGATTTTTTTAAATCGTCAAAAAAGATTCACATCCCTAGTATTCTGTGCGAGTGAATGGGAGAGAGGGAGAGTGAATGAATGAGTATGTATGTGTAGCCTCCTAACTCTGGTGTGCAGGGCCAAATTGTATGCAGGAGACATTCTCAGTTCCAGGGCTAAGTCCCAGTTTTTTGTATCTGTTCTTTCAACCCAGGATATGGATTCTCTTGATGGGGGGGGGGGGGTGATTTAACCTCCAGGGCTCAAGGTGTAGCAGGGGGAAAATACAGTCTATGTCTTGCTTGCTCACTCTCTCTTTCTCATGGGTATACTCACTATTTAAGTATCCTGGCTTTAGGGCATCTCAGACTCTTAAAGAAAACATGGGACACTCTGTTGGCATATTCCAAAATAAATTTACTGGAACCAAAAATATTCAAGTCCAATTAGCAATAAAAACTGATCTTCTCACAAAATTAAACAATTCAAAACAGTTCAAAATTAAACAGTTCATTTCTATTAGCTGAGTCATGTCCATTAGATGGCAAACACTAGGCAGCAAACTCATCACTCCTGAGTGGGTTTCTGGGAAATGGGATCTCCTATCACTTTCTGTGATGTTAGCTCTGGACCTCTGGTGTTAGAAGTCTCAAAAAATGTTCAAAATCATCTCTCCTTCTCCAGGCAGTGACTCGTAGAAAACATTTCTCCAAACCAAACAGGAACAACATTTCTCACAACTAATCATCTCTTCTTCTGTATCAGATCACTGCTGTCCCTCCTTAGTGGATCGGAAGGAACCACATCACCTCAACCTAATCTTCCACAGGCAGAAATGAAAATCCTTCTGAGCAGAATCAGGCCCCAAACAGAAACTCTTCCAAAACAAATAGCTCTCCCTTAAACTTCTCTTCCATACTCTCCCAAATACTCCCTTCCAGACTAACAAGGGAATATTTCCCTTTTAGGCTGTTGGGCCTAAAAATGGGGCCCACTGCGCCACTCTCCTGATTCTGAAAACTCCACCAAAAACTGACATACTGTGTTAGAATTTTGCCTACTAATCAGCCTTATCCTACCTTCTTGACTCCTGCAATGATGCCTCCCCACCAGCAGAGGACCTTACTAAGCCTCACCATGATCCTTGCCAAGCTCCTTCTCGTTGCCTTTTCCACACCCATATTCTCAGCCCTATATAACCCTGCCTTTCCAGAAGCTCCTTGTAACTTCATGGTGTAACTTCTGGTTCATTGACATGACCCTCATTTCTTGCCTTGCCTTGTGACCTTTGGGCCTTCTAGCTCCTTTTCTTGCCTTGTGGCCTCTCAGCTTTCTTGCCCTGTGCCTTGCCTCATAGCCTTTGGGCCTTCTTGCTCTAGGCCTTGCCTTGCCTTGTTGCCTTTGGGCCTTCTAGCTTATTGTCTTGCCTTGAGGCCCTCAGGCCTAACCTATTTTGTTTCTTTCCTTGAGGCCTTCTGGCCTATTCTTTCTTGTATCTTGTCTTGAGGCTTTTGGGCCTACTCTGCATGTATCCTGCCTTGTTGCCTCCAGGCTATATGTTCTCTGTTCCTTGTTGTTCTTTTCTCTAAATCCTGTCCTAATGTCTGCCTTGCTGGTCTTATCCTGTCTGTACCAAGTATTTTGTCCAGTCTTGCCTGTACCTCAGCCCTGTCCTTACCTTGCCTCAGCCTGTCTCTTGTCTAGTTCCAGGTCCTGCCCAGTATCCAGTCTTGCCTTGTCACTGTGTACCAAGTCTTGCCTTGTCTCTCCACCTTGCCAGCCAAGCCCTGCTTGCCTTTACTGCCTTGCCAGCCTGCCAAGCCCTACCTGCCTTGCCTTCAGCCTTGCCTTGTCCAAGCATTGTCCTCAATCATGCAAGTCCAGCCTTGCCTGCCCAGTTGTGCTTGTTCAGCCTTGCCTTCAGCCTTGCCTGTCTAACCTTGCCATGCCTAGTCATGTTCCAGCCTGTATGGACT
Source organism: Rhinatrema bivittatum (assembly GCF_901001135.1). Lineage (NCBI taxonomy): Eukaryota > Metazoa > Chordata > Amphibia > Gymnophiona > Rhinatrematidae > Rhinatrema > Rhinatrema bivittatum. The sequence goes on along the minus strand of NC_042620.1, from coordinate 132,457,755 downwards.
CACTACCTTGATGTAATGCCACTGCAGAGACCTACTGGCTCCAGAACCCAAGGGCTCAAACATCAGAGGAGAAGGCTGGCTAGGTGGAAGACTAGCCCATGTCTTGCTCTGAGTCCTGCCTTGCAGTCTTGTGCTGCTCCTGAGGTGGGTTTCTCCGAATTCTGGAACCCCTAACACACTGCTACTTGTATTGTGCCTGCTCACAGGAGGTGCCTGCAAGAGATACTCTTCAAACTACTGTCTAATCCTAGCCCAGACTTAAGATAGGGCAATTAAGTTAATGAGGGACCTAGCAGATCCCTTATTTGTGTATGTGTGTGAGAGTTAGTGAGCATGTCTTTGTGTGTGTGTGTGTGTGTGTGAATATGAGACAGAACGAGCATGTGTTTCTGAGTGTGTGTGAGTGAGAATGTGTGTATGTATGAGCATATGTGTGTGAGAGAGGGAGTGGGGTAAGAGGGAAAGCATGAGTCAATGAGTGAGAGAGCATGTGTGTGAGAGAGAGCTAGCATGTGTATATGAGAGAGGGTGTCTGCTTGAGATAGAGGGAGTGTGTGAGTGAATATGTAAGTGAGTAAATGAACAGATGTGTGTATATGAGAGAGGATAAAGATTGTGCATCCTCCACCCCATCCCCCCACATTTTATGCTAATTTTTTTTACATAGGGAAGCGAAAAAAGTAGCACTGGCCTTGTACCATACAGTCCTGCTTCTGTTCCATTTTTTTACCTTTTTCTGGTACTAGGGTTCTCACATCACCCTAGATCAGCTGAACAGGTGCATTCACATCTGGCTATTCAAGCATGGATTTATAGTTGTGATTTCCCCTTGGATTTCCCTATGCAAATCAGAATTACATATTTATGCATGCACTAGATTAAAATCAGGACTGGATTGGCTTGTTCAGTTTATCTGGGATAATATGGCAATCCTTTCTAGTATTGACTTGTATTTGAACCTGTCTCTGTTTTTGCCTATTGTAATGAACTAATGACTCATGTACTATTATCTGCTTGTTCATTCTTGGCTGCTTATGCCTTGATCATAACCTAACAATTACTAACAGAAATGATACAATAGTATGTCTGATAATAATAGAACCAAATATCTAATTTTTCATATAATGTTTTAATCAAAATTATCTTTTTATCAAGTTGATTTATATTATTAGCTTACATTTCAGGGGTCCTCAGACAGGTTCTTGGGGCCCTCCCCTCCCCTGCTGGGTTTTCAGGATATCCCTAATAATTATGCATAAGAAATATTTGCATACATAGGAGGTAGTGCATGCAAATATATCTCTTGAATATTCATTTGCGACATCCTGAAAAACTGACTGGCTGGGGGCTCCTAGGACTGGTTTGAGCACTCTTATTATATTTTAAAATAGATTTATTTTAAAAAATTTAGATAACGTCAAAACTAATGATAAATATTAATATTAATTCCTAAAAGCACTTTAAAAAATGAGACTCCTTTAATTTTGTGAGCTCTTATCAGCTTTTGGAAACAAATTTGAAATGGGCTGTCATAAACGGCACTTCTTTTAAAATAATATTTAATATCCTAAGCAGGTTCATTTTGCATATTTGATTCATTTTTTACCCTGTTGTCAATTATCTTTTATGCAGTCTTGCTGGTTCAAGTCAATTCTTATCCTGGCTTCACAAGAGAGTCAAATGATTTTTCTTAACTGACTCACCCACACTTTCATCTACCATTCAAAAGCAAATTAACAAAGATACATATGCAATTTTAACAGCATATCAACCACATTTAAAAATTTTGGGTACAAACTAGGATATACTGTTGATTTAATAATTATCTGAGAACAAAACAGCCTGGAGCATTGGCTATGTTTCTGTCCTTGGCAAATTAAAAAACTCATTGCTAATTACTTTTAGATCAGAGTGAAAAATATTGCTATTTTTCACACCCAAGTTTCAGTCATGTGACAACTTCCAAGTGTGTAATTATGCATTTGTTAAAAAAAAAAAAAAAAAAAAAAAGGAGCATCAACAATATGGAAATAGTCTGTAACTATGAACCAGATTTCAGTTTTGCAGGTACAGTGGAATGCAAAGTAATGATTATGAAACTAATAGACCTGAAATTGAATGTTCAATAGATTATTAGGTGTAGATGCAGTCATTAAAAACATAAGAAATGCCATTCTAGGTCAGTCCAAGGTCCATTGAGCTCAGCATTCTGTCTCTGACAGTGGCCAGTCCAGGTGGCAAATACTTGACAGATCCCAAAAAGTGGATCTATTTCTTGTTACCCATACCTGGGGAAAGCTGTGGCTTTCCTTAGTCTACCTGGTAATAATGTTTTATGGACTTTTCCTCCAGGAATGTGTATACAATTCTTTTAACCCCGTTATGCTAGTCATCTTGACTAATCACCTCTGGCAACAGACTCCACAGTTTGATTGTGTGATGAGTGAAACTCTCAATTATTCACTATAAATCTAATGGTTGTTAGTTCAATGGAAAGTTCCCTTGGTTTAGTAATTTACTATACTTCATTTACCCGTTCCACCCAACTCATGATTTTATAAGCTTCTATCACATCCCCTTTCATCCATCTCTTTCCCAAGCTGAAGAGCCCTAACCATATGAACATAAGAACATGCCTGGATGTGCAGGAGAGACAGGGTGGTGCAGGAGAGACAGAGAGCACGGAGTGAGGAGAAACAATACCTTTGGACCTTTTGCTGGGTGCGCTGTGTGGGTGAGGAGTGATTTTCCGGCCTGAGACGCCATCCCAACGCGACTATTTCCTGGTTCAACGTCACTCCCGTGCAACCTCTTCTAATTATAAAAAGTGATCCTGCTGAGGCGTTCGACGAGGTGCAGGAGAGACAGAGAGCATGGAATGAGGAGAAACAATACCTTTGGACCTTTTGCTGGGTGCACTGTGTGGGTGAGGAATGATTTCCCGGCCCGAGACACCATCCCAAAGCAAGTATTTCCTGGTTCAATGTTACTCCCGTGTGACCTCTACTAATTATAAAAGTGATGGAGCTGCAGCACCCGGTTGATGCCGGCGCTCCGCACAAGCCACGCGCGCCTAAGGGGCATGCGGCTTTGTCCAGAAATATTCTGCCTGGTAAAAGAAAAAAATCAACTTGGAACTGTAAGTAAATTGCTTTACCTAAATTATTAGTACTCTCCATTGACAACTTCATCCGGGAGGGTTTATAATTATAATAGAGATAGTAGCAAATTAAGTCTTACGAGCTAGATCAATTGGCTAGAAGAAGATGCCACATACTAAACATAAGGCCAAGGTTAGGGAGATAGCTACATCCTCTCCTATACCTGAACCATTACAAATGCAAGCTCGGATTTCAACTTTCTTTGCTACTGCAACCAAGTTAATGCCGGGAGAGCAAGCCACTGGAGTAGCTGGAGCAGAGCGAGCTCCAACCTCCCAGGCTGAGATATCATTAAACCCCGGTGCCCCGAGCACTCCTCCACCTCCTCAATCAATAATTCCTGATTTTTTGCAATTGCAATCTAATTCTTTAGAGAAAGGTGATAGGAGTCTGGATACAAGGGGATAAGTGGAAGCTGGATCCTTAAATAAGAGTTCTATTCTTCCTGAAAAACCAACTGAAATAACGATGGCCTGTTTATGGCATGCACGGAAAGCTTTACAGATGGCTATTTTTGAATTGATAAAGGTAACGAAGGACTCAAAAGAACGTTTCCAGAAAATTGAAACATCTCTTATTAAAACTCAGGAAAAAGCAGAACATATGGAGAAAAGGTTAATGGACTGTGAAAGCTGGCAGTAAAGGTTCACGAGAGCAGAAATTATATATGATAAAAAGCTTGAAGTCCTAGAAAACACCTTAAAATATTTAAATCTCAGGTTTCTAAACTTCCCCAGGCATGACTTAATAGCACCACAGGATATGCTAAAGGAATATCTGCAACAAATATTAAAAATGCCTCAACAGGCAATGCCTGCTATATCTACAATTTATTATATTCAAGAAAAATCAAAGATAACAGCAGAGAGTAAACCTGATGATAATTCCATGAATTTGACAGCAATTATAGAATCTTCTATAAATATAATAATAATTACTAGGGCTACTCTTCATGTTTCATTTGCTTTCGCTATGGACCGAGGTGCCGTTTTTCGGTTATTCATGAGAAATCGGTCAGCCTTATTTCATGGATACAAGGTCTGGATTTATCCAGACTTCTCCAGACAGACACAGGATAAGAGGAAAAAGTTCATAATATTATGAACTGAAGTTGAGAAAAGAGGGGGGGAAAATGACTCTAAAGTTCCTGTGTAAATGTGTAATTGAATGGCAAAATCAGAAATATATATTTTTTGAAGCTTCTCAGTTGCAAAGTTTTCTAGCTTCTAATCCCCAAGAGATGTAATCCAGAATCTTGAGGCAAAGTAAAGTATACGGTTGTTATATCTAATTTCTATTGTTCTCAGAGGGAAAGTCTCTTTGTTTTTCCTTTGTATTCACTCAATTTAGTTTAAACTTTCCTGGGAATTACCTTAAATAATTAATATATAGACAAATATTTGTTTTTGTAATATAATTAGAGTTAGCTCTATTACATTATTTGCTATGTACAATTATTCTTGTTTGTAAGTGTAAAATGCATAAATAAAAAAAAAAAAAAAGAACATGCCTTACTGGGTCAGACCAAGGGTCCATCAAGCCCAGCATCCTGTTTCCAACAGTGGCCAATCCAGGCCTTAAGAACCTGGCAAGTACCCAAAAACTAAGTCTATTCCATGTTACTGTTGCTAGTAATAGCAGTGACTATTCTCTAAGGGGTAGATTTTACAAAATTACGCACATGCGTACTTTTGTTCGTGCACCAGGCACAAACAAGAGTACGCGGGATTTTAATAGATACGCGTGTATCTGTTAAAATCCGGGATCGGCGCGCGCAAGGCTGAGCAAAATCGGCAGCCTGTGCACGCCGAGCCATGCAGCCGGCCTCGGAGGGAACTTTCCTTCCGCCTCCCCCCACTTTCCCCTCCCTTCCCCTACCTATCCCACCCCCCCAGCCCTATCTAAACCCTCCCCCTACTTTTATTCCAGAAGTTATACCTGCTCGAGGCAGGCTTAACTCGCGCGGGCCGGCTGCCGGTACGCCATGTTCCGGTCCAGGAGCTGGTCCGGAGGCCGCGGCCATGCCCCCTAGAATGCTCCTGGGCTGGAACCACGCCCACGCCCACGCCCCCAGAAAGCCCCCGGCTGACGAGCCGCCGTAACACGCCCCGACATGCCCCTGACACGCCCCCCAGGAAAGCCCCAGACTTGCGCGTGTCCCGGGGCTTGCACGAGCCGCCAAACCTATGCAAGATAGGCTCGGCGAGCACAGGGGGGGTTTGGGGTAGGTTTTCGGGGGTTACGCACGTAACCTACATGCCTAACCCTTTGAAAATCTACCCCTAAGTCAACTTGATTAATAGCAGGTAATGGACTTCTCCTCCAAGAATTTATCCAAACCTTTTTTAAACCCAGCAACAATAACTGCACTAACCGCATCCTCTGGCAACAAATTCCAGAGCTTAATTGTAGTCTCTCTTTATAGAGGAGCCTGTCCATCCTTTTTATCATTTTTGTTGGCATTCTCTGCACCTTTTCTTATTCTATTATGTCTTTTTTTTTTTTTTTAATGGGGTGACAGAACTGCACACAATACTCACAGTATGGCTGCCCTTGAGGCAGAGACAATGTGATGATATCTTTTTTTATTCTCTATTCATTTTTTGGATCATTACTAACATTCTATTTGCTTTTTTGACTGCTGCTGCGTATCGAACCAAGAATTTCAATGTATTGTTTACAAGAACTCCAAGGTCTTTTTCCTGGATGGTAACTCCAAATACTAAACCCAGCATTATGGAGCTGTAGTTGAAATCATTTTTGCCTTTTTACATCATTTTGCACTTTTCACATTAAATTTCAACTGCTATTCAGATACCCACTCTCCTAAGGTCACAAGGCATTTCTGCAGTTCTTCATAATCCATTGCTGTTTTAACAATGTTGAATAATTTCCTGTTATCTGCAGATTTGATCACTTCACTTGTTCCCTCATATGATTTTAATTGTTCATTCTATTTACTGCTGTATTCATTATGCCAAACAGCTATTGCTATCAACTTGAATACTTTGCTATAAATTTATGAATTCTTACATTCTATCTATATAAATACTTCACATTATTTCACTTAAGATTGCAACCAAAATTAGAATAAGAACAGACTGAACTATTTTCTTTTTAAAGAATGACAGTAGGAAAGAACTATTAAGATATGAAATGGATTTTTCCTGCATTTTTCAGAATTGTTGTTTTTCAAAATAAATGTACTGTTCTACTTTCATTGTACATCAACATTAATTGAACACTCCAGAAAATATAGGGCCAGATGTACTATGCATGTTTTCCCACAGGAGACACCCTTTAGTACATTAGGGCAAAAGTGAACCTCAGTCAAAAAAGTATACTGAGTCTTCACTTCAAGCAAAAGAATGAATTGTTGTTTGCTGTGGTCTCCCTATATGACATGTTTCATTTACTGGCTCGCAGGACGACCCCACGAGTCAGCACACTCACCTCATGACCCGTTGATGCTGCACTCCTCTTTGTGGCAGCAACAACACTGCCACTAAGCTGCCTCAGGATTCCCTGTAGATGCATGTGTGGCATGCACCTACTCTTCAAGGCCCCGTGGCAGAAACGTCTGCTACCGGCACTCGAAGATGACATCAAGTGGCTGGGTATTTAAACCACAGCTGCGAAGCAAACAGACACCTCAGCAAAAGGTCACCTACATCATGTGTAATGTGAGTGGCTGTTTCTTCCTGCTTCCTGTTCCTGTGCCTGCCTCGTCTCTCCAGCCCAGCCTTTCTTGTCTTATCCAGCACTTGTCTTCCTTCCTACCCTCCCATGTTGGCCCTTCTCCTTGTCTCATCCGCCTGCTTTGACTGACTTCTGGATCTGACCCTTGCCTGGTCTTCCACCATTCTTGCCTGCAGCCTGCCTCTGACCCTTGCCCAGGTACTGATCATTCTTTCCTGGCATCCACCACTGTGCACTCATGTTATAAAATCGGGCATACATTTGTGCGCGCCGGGTAGCGTGCACAAATGTAGGCCACACGCGTAGGTTTTAAACTCTGCCCCTATGTGCATATATGCGTACATCTTATAAAATAATCTGATCACTCACATATACACTCAATTTTAAGTGGGTGCATGCCTGTGTATACAAATGCCGCTTCTACCATGAAAGTGGGGGAATTTTAAAAGGCACATGTGCCGACACCATTGCCAGATTTCCCATTTCACCCATTTAAGGAATAGTAATTCCAGATCTCCCTAGTTTAATAGCCTCCCTTTCCCCCATTAGCTCTGACCTTTAAAACCCAGCTTATCAGCTTAGATTTTGTTTTATACGTCATTCATAGCAGAAGTAAAGTTACGTGGCAGGGGATCCCAGCTTGTGCCAGTGCACGCAAGTTTTCCATGCAAATTTCATGCAAAAATCCCAGAACGCCCATGGCCTGCATATTCCATGCCCACACCCTACTTTTGAAACTTTTCATTTGTGCACACATATCCCACTTGCCTTTAAAATTGGCTAAGTGTGTGCCAGCTCAACTTATTTGCACAACCCCTATTTTATGTGCGTCTGGCCTTTAAAATTCAGCTTTTCTTGCAGCAATATTGTTATTTTTTCCAAAAATGAGTATTTAAAATAGGTACCTTGCATATATAAACTATAAAAATGCATTAAAAGAAGTTCATTCATACCTAATTTTATGTAAATAAAATAGTGTGACTTGCATCAAGCATTGCGAGCAGTTTTATTTTCTGAAAAGATAACCTTAACTAAGGAGTTGCAACTAACTTTTCCCAGAGGTATCAGGTTGCTAACGCACCCCTCCTTGATGTGTCAAAGACCCCCGCCTATTCCCTTGTCACCTCCTAGAGGTAGCCTAGCATTTTAAAGAGTAAAAAATAAAGAATCTAAAATCCATGCAGCAATGCCCCATCCCCCTACACATGCCCCCTCCCCTTTCCCATCACATCACCCCCACTTCCATAAAGCCACCAGCCCCCTCACTAGAAGGCAGTCCCCCACTCAAACCTCTACCCACCCTATCCCTCCCTCATAAGCCATACATAGTAACATAGTAGCAGTCAGCAGAAGAAGACCAAATGGCCCACACAGTCTGCCCGGCAAGCTGCACGTTGTAGCAACTGCCACTCCATGCGGAGCACCCCTAAGCCCTCTGTCAAGGTCAGCAACTGCCACTCTATGCTGGTTATCCCCATTCTCTTAGGGTAGAAATCGCTGCACCGCGCAGGTCACCTCAAAGCCTTATGTTAAGGGTAGTAATATTTACAATCAAAACTATAAGCAAATGTCACACCCAAAACAAAATTACTGCTAGCATACCAGGCAGTCTAATAGATTCCCTGGTATACTAGAGGCAAAGGCCAGCCTACACCATTTTGAAAGATGGCTGCATCCAGCCTGGAACCCATGGTTCACTCCAGCCCCATAGGCTACCAGAAAACTATTTAGACTACTAGGAATATCTGAGGGGAGGTTGGATACAGAGGGTAGGGTATTGGATGGGCAATGTCTTCTACAGAGAAGAGGGTAGGGGAGTTGAGATTGGGAGGGTTTATGAAAGAGGGGTGATATATTTGAAAAGGGAAGGGGGTTTGTGTAGGGGGGCAGGGTGTTGCCGTGCACCTTTTAGATTCCAGGAGTGTGCAGAATTCTCATCAGACCCTTGGGGAAGTCTTTGACACATCCAGTAGGGAAGCTTTAGGGTTGCCGCTGGCCTTTTAAAAAGATGGCGGCCCCAAGCAGAGTGGGCCGCTGTTGCACAAATTTTTTCCCTTTCCCTGTGGTATTTTGTTCTTCCAGACTTCTTCATGAAAATAAATATTGCAGAGGGGAAAATGGCTTGGAAACCACCCCCATGGTGTTTTTCTGTGACCCATGGTATTTCTCCTCTCCATGGTATAATACCATAGCATAGTAAATGACCCCTAAATTAGATGTAAACATTCTGATCAAAACCATAATTAGACATTTTCAATGTTACTAATTTGATCCTCCATTTTAACAGAAGGATTATAATTCTTGTTCCTGTTTTAGTCTACTTACTTAGTTGTTTGTTAAAAAAATAAATAGAACATTATCTCATATAATGCTATACCTTCCCTACATGGGTATGGAAATCTGAATACGAGGTGCTAATCTTGACAATTAAAGACATATAATTTTTAGGCATTGCAAAAGATATTTATATGTTAAAATTCTAAAATTCATGTAATTTGATGTCTTAAGCATACCAATCTTCCCCAGTGACAGCACTAGAAAAGTAAAATAGTGTTCCATGCTACCAACACTGCTTGAGCTTATGGGGAACCATACAAGCCTGTCAGCCTGATCTCACCATCCACTCTGTCTGAGTAGCTTGACCTATACAACTTTTGTCAAGTTTATTAGCAATTGGCCAGCAAACTGGATAACATACTGCACCGTTATGTACTATAAATAAAGAGACTGACATGGCAGATCATAAATCTACCCCTTTGCTAGGACTCGATTTGTTAAAGTGTTCAAGCAACTGCAGAACAGATGCTGTTATTGTGTTACTCCCAGAGTATACTGTAATTTCTGTTTTGTTCCTGAACATACTAGACTTTTAAAAGCATTATTTATAAATCTTATCTTGTAAAGTATCATCATACTAAAGCATTGGATTGTTGGTCTTGCAAACAATATGAATCCCTGCTCCTAAGACTTTTTTTTATCTAGCACAGTTACATGCATTGTTCTGTTATTTTAATATTTACTTAGTATTGAGACACTTTAGCTGAAGGAGAGTTTGCCAACTCAAGCAGCTATATAATTACGTGCTGGGAGGAGCATCCTATATTTAAAAAAAAATGTCTCATAAGCAGAACCTAATAACAGAAAGGGAGGGATGAGAAGTCTCAGGGGATAGCTTTAGTGTGGGAGGTGATATGTAGGCAGAAAAGACAGAAGAAGGCAGCATGGTGCTCCTGCCGAGATTGTAATGTTGATGTTTTTATTAAAGTACTTTGTTAAGTTAGAGATTGCGGAAGTCTCAAACTACACTGTGGAGTAGACAAATTTAATAGGAAAGAGAGGTTTTGAAAAGACTGCTGGTCAGCTGCTGTACCTACCAATGTGTGCCAAAGTGGCAAGCCTAATTTATTTGTGTTTATGCATATCTTCAGGAGCTTGGATTAATTCCCTATTGTAAAGGCATGAGAATTGGCTCCATCACTGTGCAAATAGCCCCAAATAAAAAACATAAAAACATAAGAAATTGCCATGCTGGGTCAGACCAAGGGTCCTTCAAGCCCAGCATCCTGTTTCCAACAGAGGACAAAGCAGGCCACAAAAACCTGGCAATTATCCAAACACTAAGAAGATCCCATGCTACTGATGCAATTAATAGCAGTGGCTATTCCCTAAGTAAACTTGATTAATAGCAGGTAATGGACTTCTTCTTCAAGAACTTATCCAAACCTTTTTTGAACCCAGCTACACTAACTGCACTAACCACATCCTCTGGCAACAAATTCCAGAGCTTACCTGTGCCTGAAGCTGTAGGGTACATTCTTGTGCCAGAGACAAGGGAAGACCCGATGCTGGCAGGCTGAAGTAGATAATGTAGAGCTGTAGCAGCAATTGCGATAGCAACTAGGCCTGAGTAGGGGAAGGAGGTGTACGAGAGAGAGAGAGACTCAGCAGAGGGAGAGCTGCGATTAAGTGAAGCAGCTGACAGTCACCTTCTGAGCCACTTCCGCTGAAGAGAATGCTGTTGCAAAAGAAAAAAAAAAGAGCCAGTCAGCTCAGCAAGAGCAGGAGACCCACGATACAGAGGGAAGGCCTGAGTATGAGTGAGGCATCGGAACACACCATTGCAGCTGCTGCTGTTAAGGCACCACCATGAGCGAGACACAAACCCACAAAGAAAGTAGCAGGGAGAATCAGCTGACCGGCAAAGGTCAGCTGTGTCTCTGATGACGGCCGCTGTTGTGGCTTCCTCTCCCCTACAACTGAGCCAAGATTGAAAAGGTCAGGAATATCACTGCAACATGATACATCTAATATATTGACAATGTAGTTTATGGAGAGATTCTCTAAATTTCTATGTTGATTACATACTAAAATACAACAATTGTAATCATTTTTAATTTTGTTTGATTTTAAAATTTATAGCTGTTATGGACCAGACAACCTGAGCAATGATGGGCAGTTTTCACTAGTATTTCATAATGTAAAATAAAACAACACAATCATCCTAATAATAAAATCACAATTCCCTATAAAACATATAAAATCAATAAATCACATTAACTCAACAAACCTTTTTCATACAGTAAGCACTCTGTTCTTGACTGTATTGATTAACCTCACTAGTAGAATCAAGGAAACCATCACTTATGTCCATTTATTTACTTATATATTTATAGTCTGCTTTTCAGTCATTTCAAAGCAGATTACATTCAGATACTGTAGTAATTATGAGCCCAGCTGATAAAATTTCCAGGTTTTTAATTTCTGACAGAAAGACATATATTGAGTGGAATCTCTCAAAAACATAAGCAAAACATTCCAAAATATGGGTGTCACTCCTAAAAAAGTACATACCCTGATTCTCACTTTAGTAATGTTTAGTTGAAGGAGTTCCCAATCTAATTTTCTAACTAAAATGCAAAGCTCTTTGTTATTGCTCTGGGCCCAGCCAGGGCTGGTGAACCCCCAAAGGGGCAGGGCAGGACTTCAGTACAAACGCAGATAGGACTAAGAATCTTCAGCCTATACCAGCCACCTCTCCTTGCAGGTTAAGCCTTGGGTTCTGGCAGCTGGCAGTACTTAGACTGACATAGAGGTGCAGGCAGTACAGTACTGGAGACTTGAGACAAGACAAGGCTGAAATCAGGGAGGTGTGGAACTGAAATTTGGAAATGGTTGCAAGTAAGTGTGGAACTCTGGAACAGACTGGAACACTGGATTTGGGTGTACAGATAGAACAGACATACTAGGACAAGACAAGGACAGGACAAAACAGAACAAGGAACACAAAAGCCCGAAGGTAACAGACTAGAAAGCAGGACTGAGAAGGCCACGAGGCAGGACTATAGCAGAAGACCTGAAAGGCCACAGAACAAGGTAAGGGCAGAAGGTCTGAGAAGGCCACAGGACAAGGCAAAGGCAGAAGGCCTGAGAAGGCCAAAGCACAGTCCAATGCAGGACGGAGCCAAGCAGAGATCTAATGAGACTCAATGACAAGGCAGTGAGGATAGCCAGAAACAGGGTTAAATAGACAAAGCCGTGCTGAGTCATATGGGGACTATGACTGTAGCGAGAGTAGGAGCAGCTCTACAGAGAACTCTGATAGTTGGGATGCTGCAGAACAGGCAGGATGACAATAATCTTATTGGAATATATATCTATCTTTCCAATCAAATCAATATGGACAATCCCTGCTACCACCTAAAATAGAAAGACTAACATTATAAATTGAATTTGCATTAGTTCATGTAACTAATGCAAAGCTTTCAATAAAGGGTTAGGTCTTTCACTAGAGCTACCAGTTAACATCCTTGCTGCTGCATTTTGTGCCAACTGTTGTCTATTGATAATCCTTTTAAGGAAACCCAAATAAATAGACTTGTGGTAGTCTAGATGTTAAAAACCAGTACTTGAATCATTATTTTTGCTGACACAAAAAAACTTGATTAACCAAGCACAAGGTCAGAAAAACTTAATTAAATATTGCATGTACTTGGCATTCAATTGTCAGATTGAATTCAATAAGAACTCCCAAGCTTTTAACATCTACCTATACAGTAACTCAATCAGGAATTTCCCAACGTTAATCTGTGCAAATTGTTCCAACCATGGGGAGGTCCCTACATACAAACTGGTTGATTTTCAAAGGCTTGCACATGACAAAACCAGGCGATACTCATGTGACTCGGACCCCCATGCACCACGCAAATTTTAAAAGGCCCACAGCCATGTGTGTATCTCCCATTCTGCCCACAAAAAACATTTTTCCAAAAAGAGGTGGGGTGTTGTCTGGGCAGGGCATGGGTTGGACACGAGTGGGCCAGGTATGTAGCATGAATCCAGGTCTTAAAATTTACCACTAAGTATCTTATTTTCATTTAATATCAAAAGATTGGTCTGCACACAGTTGGTAATAGTCAGCATTAACCTGTTTAAATTTTCAATCAAATCCAGCCAGGAATTTTGCATAGACACCAAAATCTATATGCATTCTGTGTTAATGTGTACCTTCAATTTTTGATAATCTTCCCCAGTGGATAAAGGTAGATATTTAACAGACTAGGTGACACTGATGAACCCTGCAGCACTTTCAAAGATAATCACCATATATCAAAAAGTTGAGCATCAAGATCAAGTCTCTTCCATCAATCAGCAAGAAAGGATTCATCCATTTTAATATCAACCCCTGTAAACCACATTCAGCCAATCACACTAAAATCTGCTGGTGGCTAACAATATCAAAGTCTGCAGATAGATTAAGGGGAAGCAGGCAAACCAATCCCCCATGATCTAGCAGCAGCTTCATATTATACTTCAAAGAAATAAGTAGGGGTGTGCAGAGATAAATATTTTCATTTCAGTTCATTCATTAATTCATTTTGTAAGGCTCTTCCATTTGTTCCATTAGTTTAAAACAAAAAAAAATTGTTTTGTTCATTTTATTCATTCATTGCTATTATAGTCAATGAGGAAAGCAATGCAGCCTATTTTGGGCTCCTGAATTGGGATTATATATTGATTTCAGATGAAACGTGTGAGTAGACATCATCAGAAGAGTGAAGGCATGCCAACACATTATGACACCAAAAGTGGTATGAAGAGCCCAGAAAGGGTGAAAACAACTGAAAAAGTGGCATGAAGATTGCAAAGCATCATGAGAAGTGTAACGTAGCCACTCAGAGTGGCAAGAACACACCAAGGCTCCAAATAAGTGTCAAAGGGCACCAATCAAATTGGTATAAAGCCCTGGGCAGCATGAATGAGGTCTGTTGTCATTGCCAAAAGAGCTGGCTGTTCAGATTTTGAGTTGTCCCTCACTGGAGGCAACAGACTAGAGGCACCAAATGTTCTTTAGCCACTGATTATTTAAAAATCTTTGATCCAAGGAATCCAGGACACATTTCTTCTTTTGAATCAGTTTTTGCAAAAACTTCCTCCATTACCTCAGAAGCAGTAATTATGGAAGAGCATAGTCCTAGTGGTTCTGGAAGCTGCATGTCTGCACTCCTTGACTTTTGCTGTGGTATAAAACATCAAAGACTAAATATCAGATGACACAAATAATCATAAGCAAACAGAGTTTGAAGAAAATGTCCAAGTAAACCAGAAAACATTAACAATAACTAGGTAGATAAGGTATACGTAATTTATCAAACAGCTAGGGAAAAAGCAAGAGTTGCTAAGGGCCATAGGGGAAGGGGATTTGGAAGGAAATTTGTAGATAGCCAGAGTAGTGGAGGAAGCACTGATGGTGGCAGCAATGACCTGGAAATTAAAAACAGAAACAATAGGAGCAAAGCAATGCAGCAAGAAGAATAACAATCCCCAAGAAATAAGTCAAGTGCTGAGGCAGGAAGAGGAAGAATAGTATCAACATTCCAAGGAGTGGTTTAGCAAGCATGCAAAGCTACAAATGGCCAGGGCAAGAGCAAGAGTCAGCAAGTATGATAAGGGAAGGTTTTTTTTAAGGAACCCCTTAGACAGCATGAGCCGTAGAGGAAATATCCTAAAGTACCAAGACGAACTTGGAGTAACAGTGCTAGCAGTGGCATTGGCAATTATTAAAAAATGTAATGGTAGGAGCAGAGCAACACAGCAATAAGAGTAGCCGTAAAACCTCCAAGGTGTACCTCAAGGTCTGAGGAAGAAAAAGAATGGTATCAAGAGGCCGAGAAGGCATGCAAATCAATGTATGGCCAGGGCAAGATCAAGAGATGGCAAGTACCGTAAAGGAAGGGGATTTGGATTGAAGCTCAAAGTCAGTCAGAGTCAAGGTTGCCTATCTCAGTATGAGGTATAAGGTTGATCCAACTAGTGGACAAGCATATGCTTCTATTAAACTATAAATATCAAGTCATAAATATGTTATGTACACATGGATGGCACAGTGAAACCGTGAATGAGTCATTAAATCAAACATGGTTCTCTCAGCTACTTGTGAAACTACAGTGATTATAGAACTAATGTATGCTGAAGAGTACTGACCTGTAAGACATAGTACTTTGAATCACAAACAGTATAAAGGCATAAAAGATCTAAAAAAATGACCTTATAAATGTTTAAGGTGTCACGTATCTCATGTCATTTTTGCTACATCAGATTAACATGGCTATCCCTCTGAAAGGTACTCAAGAAATACAGAGTGGGAATCACAAAAAGCTCAAAGGTGTTAAAACCTCCAAGGTGTGAAGTCTATCGCAAAAAGCTCAAAGGTGTTAAAACCTCCAAGGTGTGAAGAGAAGTCTATCGCAAATCACACAAAGGTATCAAAACCAGGAATGTGGTCCATTGAAAACAACATATATTTGTCAAAGCTACCAAGGAGAAGAGTGTGGTGAATCAAAAACAGCACAAAGGTGTCTAAACCACCAAGGTGCACATTGCAGGGATTCGCAAATACAAAGGTGTCTAAATCACTTAAGGCATACAGTGCAGGGATTCACAAACAGCACAAAGGCATGGACAGGACTTAACAGCAAGACATAAAACCATAAAAGAGGTGGATTAGAAGGAGAAATTTGAATTTATTTTTCTTTTTTCACATTTTCTCTTGTGAGAAAACATCCCAGTATAACATATAAAATAGTATGGGATAACTAGGCTAGAATCCAAACAGATAACAACATGGAGGCACCAAAACATACAAGCTTATACATTATAGGTATGGAAGACAGACATATTAACATCAGTACCCTAAGGTGGTACATCTGGGGCATGGCAAGTAGGCAGAGTAGTAGCAGCAATACTACTAAGATGGTATATCAGGGGCAAAACGGATAGGCAGAGCTGTAGTAGTAAGACCCGCTAAGGTGGTACATCTGGGGCATAGTAGATAGGCAATACAATAGTTGTAAGACCCATATGATGATACATCATAGGCCTGGCAGGTAGGTAGAGTAATAGAAGGAAAACACCTAAGAAAGTATATGAGGGCCATGGTAGGGAGGAATGTGGCATCAAAATCCCTAAAGTAGTACATCTGGAACATGGCAGTAGGTAGAGCAATAGTAGAAAAAGCCCTAAGGTGGTAGATCTAAGCCATATCAGGAAGGCAGAGTTGTATCAGCAAGATCCTTAAGGTGGTATATCTAGAAGCTGGCATGTAGGCAGAGCAGTAACAGCAAGATTCCTAAGGTAGTATATCTGGTGCATGGCAGGTAGGCATAGTGGTAGCAGCAAGACCTCTAAGGTAGTAAATCTGGGACATGGCAGGTAGGCAGAGCAAAAGCAGTAAGACCCCTAATATGATACATCTGAGGCTTAATAGGTAGAACAATAGCAACAAGACCCCTAAATTGTTATATGAGGGTCATGACAAGTAGGCATGTGACAGCAAGCCCCATAAGGTAATACATTTGGTGCTGACAAGTAGGCAGAGTGGCAGCAAGGTGCTCTCAGTTGTCTTGCAACTCACATGGAAATTCTGAAAACCCATGGAAAGCAAACACCAGTATTTCCATCAACTCTGGCACCAGCCTTGTGCAATGAGGGCTAACCATTTCCCTTACTATAGAGAAGATATTTTTTGCTGGTTTATGGGCAGGAAAGATAGTGCTGAACCACCTTGGCTAGGTCTAGCCAGACTGCAGACTTGTGTGTCCAATATTCCAGCACATCTGTGTCTATCTTTTCAATGGGCTCTGTGAGATAGCATTTCACATAAGTTGTTCTTGAGTCTCCTTTGCTAGAGTGGGGCAAGGATCTTTCTTGCTAGCTGCTTTAGCTATGGCCTATGTCAAGAGAGATGGTTCTTTGTGGGCAACATGGCTTTGGTGTACTAAGGTGGAGGAGGAAATGGTGGCTGACATGGTGCTGCTCATACTTGCACTACTCTCTGAGGTGGCCATTCTTTTCTATGCCACTTTTCTACTGTGCTTCTGCCTCTAGCACTCCTTTTAACATACCCTAGGTATCAGCACCTCCTTCTTGAATGTGAGATGCTGAGGCTAGAGAGAGAGAGAGAGACTCCCTTTCACCCATTGATCACAAATTGTAGCAAGTATGTATGTATTGGTTTTAGTTGACGATTTCAAGGACTCTAGCATCTCCTGCTGCAAAGAGTCCAGAAAATGGACCACTTCTGCTTGTATTCCCTTTTGCTCACAGAAACCCTCTAACCTTTTCTCCAGAATATATACTATAGGGATGACCCCGCCCAGGGTGGTATCCTTGAAAGGCTTCAGGATTTCTACCAGCTGCCTCATCAAAACACAATCATGATGCCCTATGGGGCAAACTGCATCTATCATTGTTGGCAGAGAGAGATCATGATGGAGTATTTGCAGCTAAGCTCTACAGCATGATATATGTATATTCAAGAGAGTACGCACATCATGAATCAGATGCTTGTGAAGCACCTGAATTCTTCCACTTCAATGGAAATGTCCTGCTATTTTCCTGCACCTTTCTATCATGGTTCTTAGGGAATAGATTCCATAAGAACATAAGACATGCCATTCTGGGTCAGACCAAAGATCCATCAAGCTAAGTAACTGGATTCCAACAGTGGCTAATCTAGATCACAAGTACCTGGCAGGATCCCAAGGGTTGATAGATTCCAAGTGCTTATCCCAAGAATAAAAAATGGATTTCTGTAACTTTACCTTAATAATGGTTAATGGAGTTTTCCTCCAGGAACTTGTCCAAACCTTTTTTAGACACAGCTACATTAATAGCTTTTACCTCATCCACTGGCAATGAATTCCAGAGCTTAATTATGTATTGAGTAAAAAATATTCTCTTATTAGTTTTAAATGTATTACCTCATAACTTCATTGTGTGTCCCCAGTCTTTGTACTTTTTGAAAGATTAAACAACTGATTAACATTTACTTGTTCAATTCCACTCGTTATTTTATAGACCTCTATCATCTCCACTCAGCTGTCTCTTCTTCAAACTGAGGAGTCCTAACCTTTTTAACCTTTCTTCATTGGGGAAGTGTTCCATCCCTCTTATTATTTTGGTTGCACTTCTCTGTACCCTATCTAGTTCTTCTATATATTTTTTTGAAATGTGGTGACCTAAACTGCACACAGTACTCAGGATGAGGTCATACCATGGAGCGATACACAGGTATTATGATATTCTCTGTTTTATTCTCCATTCAATTCCTAATAATCCTTAGCGTTCTATTTGCTTTCTTGGCTGCTGCTGCACACTGAGCAGAAGATTTCAGCATATTTTCAGTGATGAAACCTGATCCTTTTCCTGAGAGGTGACTCCTAATGTGGAACCTTGCATTGTGTACAATAATTTGAGTTATTCTTCTCTAAATTCATCACTTTGCACTTGTCCAGATAAATTTCATTTGCCATTTGTATGCCCAGACTCCCAGTTTTGAAATGTCTTCTTGCAATTTCTCACAATCCTCTAGTGATTTAACAGCTTTAAATAATTTTGTGTCATCGGCAAAATTGATCACCTCCCTTCTTGTTCCCTTTTCCAGCTCATTTATAAATATATTAAAAGCAATGGTTCCAGAACAGAATCCTGGTGCACTCCACTATCCCCTTTCTCCATTGGGAAAATTTACATTATCAATTAAAGCAATTTTTAGGAATAAAAGTTAAAATTCTTAAAAGCTCAAATACAACTTATTTATATTCTCCCAAACACCCAAAAATGTTTAGCAAATACGTAAGACAGCACATTACACCTGAAAATTAAAAGTAAAAAGGATTTCATACAATCACCATCTCTATACCTGGAAACTTAGGATTTTATGTTCACAAGGATTATTGCTGAGTAGTGGGAATGGATTGAACAAACTTTTTCCTCTCTTCCTTATATACAGACTAGGGATGTGAATCGTTTTAGGACGATTAAAATTATCGTCCGATAATTTTAATATCGTCTTAAACCGTTATGGAACACAATACAATACAGATTCTAACGATTTATCGTTATAAATCATTAGAATCGTGAGCCGGCACACTAAAACCCCCTAAAACCCACCCCCGACCCTTTAAATTAAATCCCCCACCCTCCCGAACCCCCCCCCAAATAACTTAAATAACCTGCGGGTCCAGCGGCGGTCCGGAACGGCAGCGGTCCGGAACGGGCTCCTGCTCTGAATCTTGTCGTCTTCAGCCGGCGCCATTTTCCAAAATGGCGCCGAAAAATGGCGGCGGCCATAGACAAAAAAGATTGGACGGCAGGAGGTCCTTCCGGACCCCCGCTGGACTTTTGGCAAGTCTCGTGGGGGTCAGGAGGCCCCCCACAAGCTGGCCAAAAGTTCCTGGAGGTCCAGCGGGGGTCAGGGAGCGATTTCCCGCCGCGAATCGTTTTCGTACGGAAAATGGCGCTGGCCATACGCGTATGGCCGGCGCCATTTTCCGTACGGAAAATGGCGCCGGCAGGAGATCGACTGCAGGAGGTCGTTCAGCGAGGGTTCCGGCGCCTCGCTGAACGACCTCCTGCAGTCGATCTCCTGCCGGCGCCATTTTCCGTACGAAAACGATTCGCGGCGGGAAATCGCTCCCTGACCCCCGCTGGACCTCCAGGAACTTTTGGCCAGCTTGTGGGGGGCCTCCTGACCCCCACGAGACTTGCCAAAAGTCCAGCGGGGGTCCGGAAGGACCTCCTGCCGTCCAATCTTTTTCGTCTATGGCCGCCGCCATTTTTCGGCGCCATTTTGGAAAATGGCGCCGGCTGAAGACGACAAGATTCAGAGCAGGAGCCCGTTCCGGACCGCTGCCGTTCCGAACCGCCGCTGGACCCGCAGGTTATTTAAGTTATTTGGGGGGGGTTCGGGAGGGTGGGGGATTTAATTTAAAGGGTCGGGGGTGGGTTTTAGGGGGTTTTAATGTGCCGGTTTTTCGATTTTTCGATTTTTCGATTTTTAACGATTTTTCACGATTTTTCACGATATTTTACCCCCCCAAACGGCAACAATACGATTCCCTCCCCCTCCCAGCCGAAATCGATCATTAAGACGATCGAGGACACGATTCACATCCCTAATACAGACACACACAGAGGATCCTACACACATACATTCCCCATCAGACAAACCCACAGGCATCTCCAGCTCTTCTTTGGTTGTGATCAACTAGCAGGCCCAGGGCAGCATCTTCATTTCAGCTGCTGACAGGTTGGGATCCAGCTGCAGCCAATTTCTCTCTCTCTCTCTCTCTCTCTCTCTCACACACACACACACACACACACACACACACACATACAGACACACACACATATCACAGGCATACTCCAATTCAGTCACACACACATGCAGACCCAGAAGGCAGGGTCCATGGGTGATTCATCCTCCGGTGCAGCTACTGCCACCCTGTTCTTTCTGTGTGAGAGCAGCCGTTCTGCAACTCCTCTTCCTGTGCTGGCCCCGAGCTAATTCAACATTCTCAGTGCTTCTTGTATTATTTTCTTGTGAGAATACAGGAAGTTATAGCCCAATCAGTATTGAATACCTTGGGGGCCTGCACCGGAGGAGTAGCAGCCAAACGGGCTTCCTCTGCTGTGGCCTCCAGCTTCTGCCACCGGTGAGATGGGGTCCACCATCAGCAGCACAGGCTGTGCCACCCTGGTCAATTGCACGGTTTCCACACCTGGAGGTACCTACCCTAACCCCACATGAGGCACAATGTAGAGGACAGCAGCTGTTCCTGATTCTATTCACGTAGTGCCAGGCATGTGGATGAGCAATGGGCTGCAACCATAAAAACATGGAAAAGTGTGGACTGACATTGCAAGCTGTTTGGCGCTGAAGTGCTCAGAACATGTGCTTTAAGGATGTTCACAGATCGCACCACGAATGTAAGAGATACTAACTTTTGCTCAAAGCAAAATATTCTGCATATGTTCAGGGTACATACATACATACATACAGCTACACCACATGACTATCAATGAGCCATAATGGTCAAGGGGCTTGCAGCACCCTGACATCTATATATCTCTGTAAGGCTAGTTGTGACATCCCAGTTGAAGGCAGGAGGTTCAAACACACCTAACCGTTGCCTTCTATGACATTAACCTTTGCTCAGGAGAAATGTGTGTGCTCTTATAGTCATTAGAAAGTATAAGGTGATGGAGACATCTCAGAGGTCATTGGAAAATAAAATGAAGGCAGGACACCATTGGATTTACAATCCTGCCCTCAGAGAGCCAGCCATGTAAGCTGGTGTAGGCTTGCCGAGAAGGTAGCCAATCCTACGTTACATCACAACAGGCAAGGCCCTCACCTTCTGCACATTATCATTGACTAATTGCATAGGCAGGTGTAGTACGGTGGATGTGTGTTGGGTTGCATGCTATCACCAATATGTATGCTACCTTGGAAGGACCTGTATGCATTATGGGAATGGTACCAGGTACCACAAGTGCTTTACCCAAGGCTGTAAGGGAAGGCATGCTACTAGAGCACTCTGATGTCAGCAATAGAGTTGTCAACTGTGTCTAATTTTCAGGAGAGGTTAATCCTGTCCTGGTTTGGAACATATTACATGCAAGGATTTGATCTTATTTGCCTATATCTTTTCCAAGCATAACTCAGACTATCAAAACCAGCATGCATGTGAGTAAGACCAGGACTAGATTTACATGTGCAGGAAAGCAGGATCCAGTTGGAAAAGGTATTCAACAGTGGCTTGGAAAATGGTGAAGCAGTAGTGCCACCTGTCTGTTTGCACACCCATGTGACAGTAAGTCTAACCAGTACAGGTGTATAACTTCACATGTACACGTTTTCCAGCTACCGAATGAGGCAGTAAAATGAAAACTATGTCATTGAAATCTTTAACTGTCCACCTGTACCTTAAGGCTGTGCCTTTTTGCTTCTGAGGTATTAGACATTATATGCATTTCTTGAGCTGTAGCTCTCCATGCTCCTCAAGCAGATGGGGTGGCATCACACTTGTGTCACTATGTAATCCATATGTTAGTGCTATGCGAAAGTCTGGTGGGAAGGGCTGGCAAGCCGCAATAAGTGCTGTGATAATACCGTGATCCATGATATCGCCCTCGATAAATACTTTTTTCACCCTACCGCCAAAATAACAGTGTAGTTATTTCCTGCGTTAGATCCTGCAATACTGTGCAATACTGTATCGCACGCCAAGCTAGCAGACCCTCATTTCCAATAACCCCACCCAAATGCCTCCCATCTGACTATTAATTTTGAATTTATGTACGCAATTTGGGCTGTAATATTTATCATCTGTGTTAGGGCCCAAAGAAGCGTGATAAGGCCCTATCGTGATTTGATAAATGACTCTTTCAGTTTGCCAGCATTATTTTCATTTGCAACACTGGTGGAGTAGACATGACCGAGGATTGTTCCTGCCCAGTGAAGAAAGAAGACTTGAGGGTAAGATGATTGAGGGAGATTGGGAAGGGAGGACAAGGAGGGGTGGTGGGAGGGAGTTGGAGCAGGGTGCCCTGATTTTAGAACAAAACTAATGAAAATAATTACAATTTTATTCATGTTTTTGTTTTATTTTAGTGAATGTGCATCCCTAGTAATTTTCAGTATCCAAAAATAATTTAATATTTTCAGATATTTAGGAAAATTGCAGCCAAACCTCAGGTGCATAAAGTCCATCTTAAAGTACAAAAACAGTAAGTGCAAAAATATAAAGATTACTACTTCCAAGAAACTAGTTTATGTCAATCATTGGCAAATCTGTACTAATTCCTGTAGATCAAGGTGAAAATATTAATTCAATTCAAAGCAGTCCATGTCTAGGAAGTTAATGCCTGGATCATGGAATCTTTTCACATGCAAACTTGAAGTATTGCTTTTGAAAAAAACAGACAAGCAATTATAATGGTTACTTATAAACATAATGCCGAGGGTGGATGCTTAAATACAGAATGGGTGCATTTAGTTGAAGTTAGAAGAATGGCATAAAACTGTCAAAAGTTATGAAACAAACTTTTAACAAAACACTCTTCACTGAAAACATAATATGCAAGATTCAGAAAGGATCAAAGCAAGTATTGCAGCTGGTTAGACCATATCAGCAAAATTACGGTGCTGGGAAAATTATGTCCTTCATGCCTTCTCCACTTTTTAACCTTATCCTCCAGGTGTACTTTGCATATCTAGAATATCTTGCCAACATTTATGTCATAACATTTTAAAGAGATTATTTCTTTCCCTAATAGCATTCATTTAAAACATTCATGCTCATCAGCAAATATCACATAATCCTTGACCAAAATATTCTATCTTTTATGTCCAGCTGAACAATGAAGTCATTCCAAGCTTTGGCTGAAATAAATTGCTTTATCCAGAATGACAATAGAAGACACAAAGGCTGAGCATAATTTGCAGGAACAGTCCTTAGTTTACATAATCTTTTTACTGCATTGTAATAGTTTTAAGATTTGTGGCATAAACTAGTAATTGTTATGTAAGGATTTATGGTTACCTTTCAACTGTCATTAAAACAAAGCTAGATAGGAAAAACTTTAAGAAATAGACCAGAACTAACATGGAGACCCTCAATCACTCTCTATGGCCTAAAACTGCAAAATTGGTCACCAATGAAAAGAAGTCTGTAGAATCTTTAGAAACATTTACATTTGAAAGAGTTAACAGAGTCTTGTCTTTTTATTTTAACAATGTGTATGAGGTAATGAAGGGATAATTATCTACAAATCTCTATGGATATATGTCTTAGAATATAATTTTTACATTCAAAGATTAACAGTATTTATGATTTGTCTAGATTCAATATTTTTATTAAAGAATGTTTAAATTAAACTTAATAAAAATGTAAAATGAATCAATTATGTGCATAATAATTAAAATTATTCTGTTATTTTACAGCATCTAAATTGGCCTAAAAAATTAATCAATTAAAAGTCTGCATAGATTTGTTAATTCATAAATCCTATCATCTAGCTAACCCTATATTATTTAGGACTAATGCTCTGACTCACATCATAGTTAGGAATTAAGGTTTGTTTTCTCTCTACGCCAATGAGCAATCACTGATTGATGCTGATACATTCTCTCTCCCTTCATTAGCAAACAGCCTTTGTGCTGGGCAGGAATGCTGGTTGGCTTGATGCAGGGATCTCCGGTCTGTGTCTATCTTCAAACAAATCCAGGGATTGTGTTGATCGCATGCAGAGACTTCTAATGCAGCAATAGTATAGAAATATTCTACTCTGTCTTTGCTGACCATCAGGATGTCTGGACTCTAGATAATGGCAGCTGTTCTGGTGATGGCGGCTATTAGCTTCTCTGTCTACCCTACTTATCTAGTAGCCAGATTAGCATAATCAATAGGGATGTGCATTTGTTTGAAACAAATGGGTAAAACATAATGAATGTGCCCATTTTGGTTCATTTGTGGCCCCTGAAATGAACAGAGGGTTCTCAAAAATGAAACACATAATCTTAATCACATTTTTTTAGTTTTCCATTCATTTCTATAACCATTCAAGTCCATGGCATATAGAAATGAATGGAAAACATTTTTCAGCACTACACAAGTCCATACTGTATATAATGCTGAGAAAAATAAACAAATGATAACTATAGAAACCAACTCTTACCTGTATTACCTCATTGCCTTGTCAGAGCTGAGAAAGGATAAGTTGGCAAGGAGACTTCCTACAGAACAAAAATTGGAGATATAAGAAATAGATCAACTATTGGGGATCTGACTGGTACTTGTGACCTGGACTGCAAATGTCAGAGTCACATATGGGCAGGGGTTAGGCCTTCGATACTCTCCACCCGCACTCACTTTCCCTTGGCCCCACCCCTTGCAATTTGAATTAATCACAGCATATTTCAGAGCAGAATGAAGTTTTATTATTGGACAGATTTTGGCCACAGCCTCACAGCAAAGCAATGCAATCCAGCATCAAAGACACAATATACTTGTACACTAAACATTAACATTCTTTCACAAATAATCCTGGTGACCAACACCCCAAAATGCCAACAAGCCATTGGCAACACAATACACACCCGGCTATAGAAGCCAAAGTGTCACTGGGGTTACTGGCTTACCAAGGCCTCGACCAGAGAAGTCAGTTGGCCTTGGTTGTGCGCTGCTCTTGCCATGCCCCTTTCTTCTCTCCTGACCGCCATCAAAGCACCAGGGGTCTGGATATCAATCTATCGGGCCACTAGCCCTTTCACGGTCTGTATCTCAATCAATTGGGCCACTGGACCTGCCATGACTCTGGTCCCCTTCCCCACTTTGCTCTTCCCTGTGGGCAGCTGCCCTCAAGTCAATATGGCGTGAATGGGAGGTTTAACTTAGGAGGGGGCCCTGTTAACTCACTGGTCACCTAACCACTGACCCTGGTAATATATCCCATTTGCCAGGGGACCCCCACTTTCCTAGCTGCGGCCAATCTGTCTAGCAGTGTCTCTAACACATTCTATAGGTAGCTATTAAAGATATCCCAACCTATGTCTGACAAATGTGTCCCGACTGGTCTAATTTTTTGTTACTTTTACTGAGAATGTATATAGAGGGTAGGCCATATAGATTTAGAGGTTTCACCCAGACAGACTAGTTTTAAGGCCACAGGCCAGCCTTTGAGTGAACTCATATTTACTGTCTTGTACTGTGAATTGTTTACGAACAGGCAAGAGTCTATTAAGTTAGTTATTCCTCTAGGTCTATGATGAGAAAGTATTTGTTATTAACTTATACTAAAGCCTGAGAGAGAAAATGAAGGACCCACAGCTGCGCCTGAGATTTGATAAGAAATCAGAGGGAGGGAACATCACTGTTTTCACAAGCATTTGTAGTGTAGAAGGAGACACAGCGAGCTTATATATATATATATATATATATATATATATATATATATATATATATATATATATATATATATATATATATATTTATAGATATATATATAGATATAGATATATATAGATATATAGATATCGATATAGATAGATATAGATAGATATATATCAATTGTTATTATCTACCCTTACTTCTGTATGATCTGATTTTATTTGTTCTGTACTTCTATTGCTCAAATAAACTTACTTTCCCACCTGGAACCATGATGTACTGAATCAAAGTTTTTGTGTGGCTCTTTATGTAGGTGATAAGCTCCTGGGTTCAAGCCCCCAGGTATAATCCCAGTAATTGGGTGTTTATAGGGGATACGCCCCTCAGGTAGCCCCAGTGTAAACCTCATTGAGATTAGCTCCCCCAGGTCAGAGCCCCTGGTCTGAACCCATAATAATCTGTTAATTTTTCTTCAAGCTCTATCCACCACCTGATATGACTGCTCCCTCCTTCAAATCTACCTGGGGGTGATAACCAAATGATGACTGACTGTGGTAAAATTCCTGACAGGCTGATTAAATTGCTTTGTCTCTTTTGGGTCAACTGCATGCTATGTATAGCTGTTAAATCATTGCCCACTAGATGGATAATCAATGCGAGGGGGAGTGGATAATGTTTTACCATGTGTAGAATGGTCGGCATCAACTGGTCCCACCTCATCCCCGGAATCCCTTAACAGATCAGCGACAGGCAATGGGGGGCCATGCCCAGGTGCTTGCCTCCAGGTCAATCAATGGGTCTCTTATGCACCCACTGCACATAAGAGTGCCCTATTATTCAGATAAAGTGCATAAGTGACATCGGACCTGTAATAGACAACATAAGTTACAAGACTAATGCTGAAAATACTCTTTCAGCCTGACATCTAAACTGTTCCTCACTGAACGCCATCTGCCAATGGATATTATCTCCATAAGACTCAGACACAGCTCGGCAAGTGTAGTAGCCACCACAATACGGAAGGAAAGACTCCCATAACCTTCTTTGAATTCACCACTAGCCTGCAGAGCTAAATGTAGCATTAATATCATGTAATCGGGCTACCATTGGCATGTATCAATAGCTGCTCACCGAGAGGGGGGTGCAGCCCTAGATAGAGTTTTGTACAACAGATCGGGCAAGAGCTCTCACCGACCCACTCCTGCAAGACCATCTTAGTACCCTTTGCGCTTTTGTCAGTTTTTGATTTATGTGTTATGCGTGCCGTCCGCAGCAGACCTGCGGCACAGCACCCTCACCTTTCTACAGTGACTCCAGCCTCTGGTTCCTCCTCGCTGGTGGCGGTGGGCTATCAGCTCCATCCTCGGGCTTCCCCCAGTGCCTCTGGCTCTTCCACAGTCTCCGGCGTTCCCGGTCCTGCTTCCACTTCTCGTCAGGCCTCTCCACGTGGCCTGTGGAGAGATGCTGATACTCGCGCAGCGCCCCTCCCTAGGCATGCGAGCATCATTGATTCTTAAGTAGGGACCGTGGCAGGAACTTAGCCACGGCCCCGGATGATGGTGTCAACCTAACTACAGTATTTAAGCTCAGGCTGTGCTCCCTAGTGTTGCCTTTGCAACAGGTCTCCTCGCTGGTCACGAGGAGGCTGGTTGCCTCCTAGGGATTTGTCTCTTTCCCTGCGTTCCTGTTCCTCATTGTTCCTGGTTCCTGTCTCTTCATTCCTACCCTACTTCATGCTTTGGATTGACTACATGGACTTTGACTTTGCTTTGCCTGAGTTTGCCATTGATTATCTCCAGACCCAGACCTTTGCTTCGCCTGACTACACTACTGCCTATCTTCAGACCCAGACCTCTGCTTTGTCCGTCTACGCTATTGCCTATCTCCAGACCCAGACCTCTGCGTCTTCTGACTATGCATTGTCTATCTCCAGACCTAGACCTCCACTTTCTCTGACTACGCTTTTGACCATCTCCGTGATCAGACCTCTGCCTTGCTTGACTACGCTCTTGACTATCTCTGTGATCAAGCCTCAGCCTTGCTTGCCACTGCCTTTGGATTGCCACCAGCCCTGACTCAAGCCTGCCCTTGAACGCCTTTCCAACTTACTCCCTGGATGTGGTTTCTTCAGGCTTCAGCCCAGATTTTGCTCGAGCGCCCCCTGTCTGCCTTTGTTCCATTGGTGCCTGAGTTTCCAGGACATTGTCCAGTACGGAGTAAGACTGTACCATCTTTCACTTGCTGTCTCTGGGCTGAACCAACTCCTACTGCAACTACATACAGAGGCCCACCTAAGTCCTGCTGGCCCCAGCACCCAAAGGCTCAACCCATGGGGAACGAGGCCTGGTGTAGTTGAAGCTCCAGCAGCCTCTGTCTATCACCCCACTCTGCCTGCCGACAGTGGGGACCTGTAGATCCTTACCTATGGGTTGCGTCAACCCCACCTCAGCCCAAGGGTCCACCTCCGAAGAAACAGGTTGCAAAGGCCATGGACTCGGTGGACTTGCATGCCCTCCAGGCCATCCCAGGCTAGCATCCAAAGTACAAGAACAGCAGCAGTTTCTTGAGGCATTGGCCTTCTTTATTGACCGTCTCCATGCCCAGCTTGATGCCCTCACCAGTAATCTGGTTTCTGTGCTGGCTCCTCCTCATCCACAGCCATCACCATCAATGCCTCAAGCTTTGCTGGTCCTACCAGTGCCCCACGCTTCAATGGTGACTCCAGACTTTGCAGAGGGTTTATCAAACAATGCTATATGCATTTTGCTCTGCAGCCCTCCATCTTACATGACAAATTGACCAAAGTCACCTTCATCCTATCTCATCTTGAAGGGAAGGCGCTGGCTTGGGCTTCCCCCTTTGGAATGGTCGGACTCCCTCAGATTCCCTCAGACTCCCTAAGACCCCGGTAGGCCACTACCAGACACATAGTGAATTCATTAATACATTTAAAGGACGTTAGACACATTCCTACTCCCATAGCAACCTAAAACTTAACTAGGAACTGATCAAAGTTGAGATGAAGGCAGCAGTCCAGCAGCAAGAGGGGGGCTTCCCAGTCTTTTGCATCGAGTGTCACATGTATGATTTTTTACCCACCGGTGAGAAGTTGTACATGTGCATGCGATGCAAAGAGCTCCTGGCTCTCAGAGAACGAGTCCGATCTCTGGAGGCTAGAGTAGCAGACCTGGAGGAGCTAAGGCAGACAGAGAGGTATATAGATGAGACCTTCAGGGACAAAGTAGTCAAGTCTCAACTTCAGACTGGCAGCCCTGGTGCTGCCTTGGAGGAAGAAGGTCTCATGATGGGAGAGCACCAACCAGGTGCAGCAGGAAAGGATCCTGTAGCAAGGACCTGCTCTCCAGGTGATCCATTGTCCTTTCGCACTGAGGATATCTCCCCAAAGCCTACTGCCCAGGAGGGAAGGGTTAGGTCGTCCGTCATAGTTGGTGATTCGATTATTAGGAATGTAGATAGCTGGGTGGCTGGTGGGCATGAGGATCGCCTGGTAACATGCCTACCTGGTGCGAAGGTGGCAGACCTCACGCATCACCTAGATAGGATTTTAGACAGTGCTGGGGAGGAGCCGGCTGTCGTGGTACATGTGGGCACCAACATCGGTGCCATCTTGTGCTCATACCATGTGACAGGGGCTGACCAATGGCGCCGGTAGCCCCTGTGACATAGTATGGGCAAAGGCTATTGGCGCCATTTTGATTCCTGGCATCTGATGGCACGAGTGCAGGAGATCGCTCCTGGATCCCCGTTGGACCCCCAGGGACTTTTGGCCAGCTTGGGGGGGCCTCATGACCCCCCCCCCAAAGGCTTGCCAATAATCCCTGGGGGTCCAGCGGGGGTCCGGGAGCAATTTCGTTGTTGGCTGCCAGTAATCAAAATGGCGCCGATAGCCTTTGCCCATACTATGTCACAGGGGCTACCTGCGCCATTGGTCAGCCCCTGTCACATGGTATGAGCACAATATGGCGCCGATGGCCATGTGACAGGGGCTTACCAATGGCGCCGGTAGCCCCTGTGACATAGTAGTTCAGAGGCTATTCGGCACCATTTTGAGCACAGCTTGCAGTGGCACACCGGGCATGGAGGGACAAATGGAACCCAGGACCCTGCTGGACCCCCAGGGATGTTAGTAAGTCTTGGGGAGGGATCGGGATGGTGTGGGGGGTTGTATGTAGTGTATTAAAATGAATTTAAATGCTTGGGGTGGGTTTTTTTTTAGCTTCGTTTTCCCGCTTCGTTTTTTGGGCCGGTTTTGGGTTTCCTCGTTTCGTTTTTCAAAAAAACTAAACGATAAAACCCAAATTTTACCACGAAGTATCCGAGTCAAAAAACGACCCGGTAGAAAAAAACGAAGCACATCCCTACTGTAAACTAGCTATGCCTTGCTTCATGGCTGACGGAGCTGCTAATTCACTTAAGCATAGCACCACATAAATTGTCAATGAGAAAGTGCAGTGAAAAAGGCAGGCCTGAAAGCCATTGAAAAAGACAGCTTCCAGAGCCACCAGGACGCAAGTCAACAGGTTGTGCGTAATGGGTCACCTTAAGTCCCGAGGTCTGCCTTTTTCCTTTGCCCATCCTAACACGAATCTTTTCCCTGGAAATAGCTCAGAGCAGTTGGGGAATCCCAACAATAGGTGGCTACCAAAGATCTGGCTGTGCCCTGTTCCTTACAGTGCAGAATGTATCTGATCAATGAGGCAGTTGGTATGGGCCATATCCCTGACGCAGCTTTATCCCTCAGGAAGGTCTGGAAGTCGACCAGTGCTTGGCAATAGCTCTTCCTCGTATTTTCAGCCAGAGTGCCTAAGATCAACTCCCAAAAGGCAGGGGCCAAGGTGCCAAATTTCCTCTGGTATAGGGGTTGGAAGACAAACTGCCTCTGGAGCGTAGCATCTGAAATACACCCACTGGAAGCAGGAAAACAAATCTGTGATATTATTCTACACCCTAGGAATGTGCATGGCATAGCATGTAATATTATAACACAAGCACATAAGCACTAACTGTCTAATGAGTGCATTAGTTTCAAAGGACCTCGCAGATATACCATTGATCATCTGGATCACTGACATGTTATCAGACCGAAGAATGATGCTCGACTTGGATAATAGACTCCCCCACAGCTTAAGGGCAACAATGCTAGGAAACACCTCAAAAAATGTCAAATCCCTGGTAATTCCGCACTTGTGTCAACTTGAGGACCAAAGTTCAGCACACCAGGCACCTCTGAAGTATATCCTGAAAACTATGCTGCCTGATGCATCTGTGCTCCAATTCGTTATTCTGACTAGGGGAGTATTGCCAAAAGGCCACCCCATTGAAATCCCATAGAATATGCAAGTCCTGCCTGATCGGTTAGTAACCCTAATGCGATGATGTTTCCTGATGACATCTGCTGTAGCCAGGGCTAACCTGCGCAAGAAAGCCCTTCCCATTGGGATAAAACTGGATGCAAAGCTGAGAAGCCTTATAAGGGACTGAAACTGGTGCAAGGTAGCTTTTTTGGCGCTGCCTAACTCCCTAATAGTCTTGCGTAGTTTCAAAACCTTGTCACTAGGTAATCTCAAGATCTGCGCTTTCATGTCCAGCTCTATTCCCAAGAAGGTTAAAGATCTGTAAAGCCCTTCCTTTTCTCCTTAGCTAGTGGGATGTGGCCAATAGGTGTTCGCTGTCTAGCGCATGTGAATAGGAAATCATTGAGACAGTGTACCATTCGAGTGGATCCCAACCGCTGCTCAACCACCACTGTAGAAAGGAGCTAAACAGCTCAAAGTAGATGCACGATATTGAGCAGCCCATTGGGATGTACCTATCATAATAGAACTGGCTTTTAAACTGTGAACCCAGGAGGTGAAAGGATTCAGGATGAACCGGCAACAGTCGAAATGCAGGCTCTATGTTCATCTTTGCCAGCTCAACCTGATTGTCTGCTTCCCTGATAATTGCTATCACCGAATTGAATGATGCGTAAGATAAAGAACACAACAAAGGATCAATCAGATCATTCACAATGGAAAAGATTACTTTGTTAGCTAAATAAATGTATATGCAGATATAAGATAGATGCAAGTCTATACAGATATATGATAGATGCAAGTCCTGCCTGATCAGTTTATATATATATATATATATATATATATATATATATATATATATATATACACACACATACACACACACAAGGAAACAAAAATATCAGGCAGTATGTTTCAATAACCAGTGCTTAATATGTAAAATAAAAAATGCACTCTAAAAAGAGTGGGGAAAAAGCACTTAACCTACACAAAATAAATCTATATATCATAAAAGAAAAAATCAGTTTATTACAAAAATCCTTTATTTATGTATATGTATCAGACAAAATATTCACATTTCAAGTACAACAAAACTAAATGACACTATTGCACCAGAACTCTATAGTCCTATTAGAACCACATAAGAAAACTGTTTAAAGACCAATTCAAAAGTGACCAACACATTTGTATCTTGCAGTGTAACATTCATTCAATGTGTTAACAAAGAAAACAAACTGGGAGAAATACCTTGTAACAAATTGTTCCAATATCTCTGAATATATCAGCAGATTAAACTTTTATAATGATACTGCTTGACAATGTTAACTCAAAAAGCTAGAGAAACTAAAGACAGATGTTCCTCCTAGGTAAATTACTACAATGTCTCAAGTACAGTGTTATAATATTACATTCATTCTCGATTTGTTAACAATAAGAACTAAGACAATTATTCTCTTGGGTAAGCTGTTACAATGTCCCATTCATTGTCAATGTGTTAGCAATATGGACTAGAAAAAGGTGTTCCTCTTGGGTAAGTTGTTACAATATCCCGAAAAGGCCCTTGTTTCACCAGACTGACTTCCTCAGAGGAAAAAAAACAGATGAAATGGACACCCAAAATTGCTTATTAAGCTTCCCCCACACTGCAGCAGGAGAAAGCTAAAGATCTACCTGAGATTAGAGAGCCTGTAGGCTTGATAAACCACTTGGAATTAAACACTGTCTGTGGTAGATATACAAATCATGCTCAGAGTATTAAATAGTAGGGATGTGAATCGTTTTTTGACGATTTAAAATATCGTCCGATATATTTTAAATCGTCAAAAAATCGTTAGGGCCACGATACAATACCAATTCCCCTGATTTATCGTTAAAAAATCGTAAATCGGGGGAAGGGGGAGGGCAGGAAAACCGGCACACTAAAAACCCCCTAAAACCCACCCCCGACCATTTAAATTAAATCCCCCACCCTCCCGAACCCCCCCCCATGCTTTAAATTACCTGGGGATCCGGCGGTGGTCCAGAACGGCGGCGGTCCGGAACGGCCCCCTCAATAGAATCGTGTTGTCTTCAGCCGGCGCCATTTTTCAAAATGGCCACCGCAAAATGGCGGCGGCCATAGACAAAAACGATTCGACGGAGGAGGTCGTTCCGGACCCCCGCTGGAGGTCAATCCGGACCCCCGCTGGAGGTCGTTCAGCGGCGGTCCGGAACCCCCGCTGAACGACCTCCTGCAGTCGATCTCCTGCCGGCGCCATTTTCCGTACGAAAACGATTCGCGGCAAGAAATCGCTCCCGGAACCCCGCTGGACTCCCAGGAAACTTTTGGCCAGCTTGGGGGGGGCCTCCTGACCCCCACAAGACTTGCCAAAAGTCCAGCGGGGGTCCGGAACGACCTCCTCCGTCGAATCGTTTTTGTCTATGGCCGCCGCCATTTTGCGGTGGCCATTTTGAAAAATGGCGCCGGCTGAAGACAACACGATTCTATTGAGGGGACCGTTCTGGACCGCCGCCGTTCTGGACCACCGCCGGATCCCCAGGTAATTTAAAGCATTGGGGGGGGGTTCGGGAGGGTGGGGGATTTAATTTAAAGGGTCGGGGTGGGTTTTAGGGGGGTTTAGTGTGCCGGCTCACGATTTTAATGATTTTTCACGATAGTTTACACACCCAAACGGCAACAATACGATTCCCTCCCCCTCCCAGCCGAAATCGATCGTTAAGACGATCGAGGACACGATTCACATCTCTATTAAATAGATTGTCCTTGTGATCGAACGTCTGTTAGAAGAAAGATGATTTCACTAGCAGAAAAAACAACGCAGAGAATTCTTGCACTGTTATAAGTCCCCTCTACTTAAAACCTTAGGGGCGGACTTTCAAAGGGTCACACACATATATTACGCGCATAACCACAAAAACCCGCTCCTGTGTGCACCGGGTCTATTTTGCATAGGCTCGGTGACACGCGCAAGCCCCGGGACATGCGTATGTCCCGGGGCTTCAAAAAAGGGGTGGGGTGTGGGCGGTCCAGGGTGGGGCAGGGGCGTGGCCAGAGGCCTCCGAAGGCCTGCTAGGCCGGGGAATCACGCGCCGGCACTTGGACGGTGCGCGCAACCTATAACTGCCCAGAGGCAGGTGCAACTTAAATAATAAAGGTGGGGGGGGATTTAGATAGGGCTGGGGGGTGGGTTATATGGGGAAGAGAGGGGAAGGTGTGGGGGGGGGGTGAAAGGAAAGGAAAGGGAGGGGAAAGTGAGGGGGGGCGAAAGGAAAGTTCCCTCTGAGGCTGCTCCAATTTCGGAGCAATTTCGGAGCAGCCTCGGAGGGAATGGGGAAAGCTATCAGGGCCTCGGAGGGAATGGGAAAAGCCATTGGGGCTCCCCTGGGGCTCGGCGCATGCAAGATGTACAAGTGTGCACCCATTGCGCTCGCCAACCCTGGATTTTATAACATGGCGTGGCTATGCACACATGTTATAAAATTGGGCATAGATCTGTGCATGCCAGGTTGCGCACAGCTAAGAAAATCTGGACCTTAGTCTCTGAGCTTATTCGTTTCCACTCATTGAAAGATCAAGATAAGTACCATGCACTAATCCATGTGTAGTGGAGTTTATTACAATACGGACATTGATGAAGTTTATTTAAATGAAAATACCTTCAGAGTCATAAGTGCCAATTTGATTTTATTTATTGAAATATCAAGGAAAAACATACATTTGTGTACAGTTCACAAAGGGAAGTCAATGCTATAAGTATACAAAGTAATGAGAAGCACATATACAGAGTGAGCTAGCTGTATCCAACTGGACTTTGTGAATTTATAAATATCACCGGAAAAAGACAAAGAACCTAGAAGTCATGATTGACAGTGAACTATCCTTCAAGAATCACATAACAAACAAAATCAAGGATGGATACCATAAATTATTAACCCTAAGGCGACTAAAACCATTCCTAACCCCATAAGATTTCAGATCTATACTTCAACTACTAATTTTCTCTCACATTGACTACTGCAACTCCCTTCTACTCGGTCTTCCAGCTTCCAACATCAAACCACTCCAAATACTGCAAAACTCAGCCGCCAGAAATCTAACAGGCAAAAAAAAGAAAGAACCCTTATATCATTTCACTGGCTCCCAATCAAATACCGAATAAAATACAAGACACTGACCATCACACACAAATTAATTCACAAAGAAGAATCAAACTGGTCAGACTTAAACATCATTCTCCATAAATCCAAATGAAACATACGATCCAACAACAAAGGCCTCCTGACAGTCCCCTCCATCAAATCTTTGCAACTCACAACAATCTGAGCAAGAGCTTTCTCCATTGCCAGCCCCAAACTTTGGAACACACTCCTAGCTAAACTAAGGCTACAACCCATGCTAAAAACATTCAAGAAAGAACTGAAAACACTGCTGTTCACCAGAGCCTACCAAGACACACTTGAACAACCGAACCATCCCCCCACAACAAAAGACCTCCTAGATGAACATAATCAAACATATATCCCTCAAAACTTATCACACGAGTAACCTAGTATCTCCCTCCCCCAACATAATACTGCTATCATTCTTTTACCTAACTACGTAATTATACCAGAATGTACCTTTTCATGCTGCCCCAATGTATATTATGACCATTTTAATATGTAATAACTACTGTACCACTCAAATCTTTGTAAACCGTTATGATGGTGAAACCGAATGATGGAATATAAAACTCGATAAATAAAATAAGTGGATATATCAATGGTTCCTTTTTAGAAAAAAAAAAAAAAGAAAAAGTATGAAAGTGTTTTGTGAATTAAAGATAATAGAATTTCTATAAAATGAAAGAATTAGGAGGTTTTTCAGACTAATGATTTTGCCCTTTACCAGACTGACGTTTGAAAACTTGGCAGTCTGGCATCTGAAGTCTTTTCCTCCTTTTCAAAAGTTTTTTTAGAAATTGATGTTTAACAACTCTTCTTGATGTGCATTAAGAAGCAGAGGGCCTTATTTTCTAGGCTACCTTCATCGGGGAGGAGTCGGCCCCGGAAGAGGCCCCGGAAGAGGAGCAGTTGGGGCATCACCGGGGCCGACCCTACGAGGACGGCGTGGACAGCAAAAAGGTAAGGGCCTTTTTGCTGCCTATTTTGCGCCCAATAACTACACCTTCTATGGTGTAGTTATTGGGCGAGATGCCGGCAGCGATCGCACCGCGGAGGTGCGATCGCTGCCGGCTAGCACAGGACCGCCCCCCCCCCCCCCCGTTTCAGCCCCCTGCCCCTCATTATCGCATTTTTCTAAAGTACCGCAGGCCTGTGATACTTTAGAAAATGAGGCCCAGAGTTTTGTATAGTTTTGCATAAGCATTTAACACACTAGTTTACCTTGATATATTGAGTTTCAAATCTAGATACACTGCATGACAATAATCCAATGTGAGAAACATGATAATTTCAATCAGTATGGGAGTTTTGATGATTATTATTTGCTGTTTGGATCTCAGCCTCGTTCTCCCTCCCTGTTTGTTTCTTTATTGGTTATACTGGGGGTTTTGTCTCTAGAAAAAAAACTGAAAAAATAAAAAAAATAAAAATGTCTCCTTCCACCCCATCTCTTTTCTGGTTCTTCATTTTATTGTACCTTTCTACAATCCTGGCCTAGTTCTCCCACCCTATTTCTTTGTTGGTTACACTGAAGTATTTTGTCTCAAAAAAAGATTTGAAATAAAGAAAAAATACTAGCTTCTCCTCCTATCCCATCTGCCATGCTGTGTCATAGGAAGGGTCCATCAAGCCCAGCATCCTGTTTCCAACAGAGGCAAAACCAGGCCACAAGAACCTGCCAATTACCCAAACACTAAGAAGATCCAATGCTACTGATGCAATCAATAGCAGTGGCTATTCCCTAAGTAAACTTGATTAATAGCCGTTAATGGACTTCTCCTCCAAGAACTTAACCAAACCTTTTTTGAACCCAGCTATACTAACTGCACTAACCACATCCTCTGGCAACAAATTCCAGAGCTTAATTGTGCATTGAGTGAAAAGAATTTCTCCGATTAGTCTTAAATGTGATTCTTGCTAACTTCATGGAATGCCCCCCAGTCCTTCTATTATTCAAAAGTGTAAATAATCGATTCACATCTACTCATTCAAGACCTCTCATGATCTTAAACACCTTTATCATATCCCCCCTCAGCCATCTCTTCTCCAAGCTGAACAGCCCTAACCTCTTCAGCCTTTCCTCATAGGGGAGCAGTTCCATCCCCTTTATCATTTGGGTTGCCCTTCTCTGTACCTTCTCCATCGCAAGTATATCTTTTTTGAGATGTGATGACCAGAATTGTACACAGAATTCAAGGTGCAGTCTCACCATGGAGCGATATAGAGGCATTATTACATTTTCTATTTTATTAACCATTCCCTTCTTAATAACTCCTAACATTCTGTTTGCTTTATTGACCGGCAGCACACCGAGCCGACAATTTTAAAGTATTATCTACTATGATGCCTACATAATTTCCTGGGTGGTAGTTCCTAATATGGAACCTGACAGCAAGGATTATTTTTCCCTATATGCAACACCTTGCACTTGTCCACATTAAATTTCATCTGATATTTGGATGCCCAATCTTCCAGTCTCACAAGGTCCTCCTGCAATGTATCACAGTCCGCTTGTAATTTAATTACTCTGAATAATTTTGTACCATCTGAAAATTTGATAACCTCACTCATCGTATTCCTTTCCAGATCATTTATAAATATATTGAAAAACACTGGTCCAAGTACAGATCCCTGAGGCACTCCATTATTTACCCTTTTCCACTGAGAAAATTGACCATTTAATCCTACTCTCTGTTTCCTGTCTTTTAACCTGTTTGTAATCCATAAAAGGACATCGCCTCCTATCCTATGTCTTTTTTTAGTTTTCTTAGAAGCCTCTCATGAGGGACTTTGTCAAACGCCTTCTGAAAATCCAAATATACTACATCTACCGGTTCACTTTTATCCACATGTTTATTTACCCCTTTAAAAAAAATGAAGCAGATTTGTTAGGCAAGACTTCCCTTGGGTAAATCCATGTTGACTGTGTTCCATAAAACCATGTCTTTCTATATGCTCTACCATTTTGATCTTGAGAATAGTTTCCACTATTTTTCCCAGCACTGATGTCAGGCTCATTGGTCTGTACTTACCCGGATCGCCCCTGGAACCTTTTTTAAATATTGGGGTTACATTGGCCACCCTCCAGTCTTCAGGTACAATGGATGATTTTAATGGGTTAAAATAAAAAAAAATGTAATTCCCTGGATCTCAGACTGGGAAATTGGTATAGGAGGAAAAGCAAAGGAGTGAAAAGAAATTAAAGAAGAAAAGTTCTAAAAAGGGATAAGGGGGAATAAAAAGGGCATGTTTAGGTGTGTCTGTATGAAGGTTCTGTATGGATGTGGCTGTCACAAGCTCACTGGGCTTCAGATGGCTGCTATCAGCATTCCAAGTGTGACAGTTAAACAGTGAGTGGGTGGGTAGCCTTGAGAGAGATAGGTTGTGTATGGGAAGATCCTTTCTCTGAAAGGCATTTTTATGAGGTTTTTTTAATGACAGTCTGAGAGTGTGGGCGGGGGCGGGGGGGGGGGGGGGTGTGAGTGTATGAATGAGAGTCTTAGTTAACTTAGAGAGCCCCATGGGAGTTTGGCTCTAGCATGTGATTTTGATAGGGACTCAAAAAAAAGAAAAGGAAAATAATTTTGTTGGTTAGTTTTAAGCTGACAGTGGCTAGTTATTGTAACAAACTTCCTATCTGAACTGGTTGAATTTATCCCTGGTTGCTAGGAAGACAGACCACTGTTAAGCTGTTGTTACTGTCTGAATTTAAAGGAATAATTTAGGAATCTAAGGTTAGGGATGTGAATCGTTTTTCTGACGATTGAAAATATCGTCCAATATTTTGAAACTCATCAAAATTCAGGGGGTCCCCGAACCCGATAAGAAAACCTCACAACGTTTTTCATGGGATTCTCTTATTGTTTTGGGGGGGGGGGGGCGGAAGAAAGGGCACACAAAAGCACCCCCCAGCCAACCCTGACCCTTTACATTTAATTAGTTTGAATTCCCCACCCTCCTGACTCCCCCCCCCCAAATTTTTTTTAAGGTACCTGGTGGTCCAGTGGGGGTCCCAGGAGCAATCTCCCACTCTCAGGCTGTCGGCTGCCACTAATCAAAATGGTGCCGATGGCCCTTTGCCCTTACCATGTGACAGGGGCTATCTGTGCCATTGGCTGGCCCCTGTCACATGGTAGGAGCAATGGATGGTCTGTGCCACTTTTAAGTTTTAAGAAGTTTTATGACATATTGTAAAAGGTGAGGCACAAATTAAAAATTGGCCAGTTCTGAGCTGTAGAGACCGCTATATTTATTTCCTAAGTGCCTATAATTAAGGTTTTCAATTATTACTTTCCAAAGAGGTTTAGTATATGTATACTATGCTGATGCATAAAGAACCCTTTCATCTATTTGATTTTTTTTTTTAAGACTGTCTGGTTAAGGGTTTAGTGAGAGGGATTATAATTATTCATTTATTTGCATTAGTTAGATAGTGTTAAAAAAAATTAAGACTAGATAGTTTCTTTTAATTCGTTTTTTTAGATCGGTAGTAAGTGTCTGACGAAGACCTGCAGTGGAGAAAACTGGAGTCTCTGAAAAGAAGAAGAAGCGCAACCTGAAAGAAAGGGCCCCGCCAGTCTTCAATTGGTGAGCTCACTAAACCAAAGACAATAAAAATATTTTGTAGGAAAAGAAAAAGGAGAACGGACCAGAAAGCATGTTAGAGGTTCTGTATAAAGACTGCAAAATTTATGAAAATAAAAAGGAAAGATACATAATTGAAAGGATAGAGGAAACAAATTTTGTTGTATTTATATTTTTCTGACATGTTGTAGAATCTGTTGTTCATCTGATTCATTACCCCTGAAAACCATCTCCGGAACTGGTATCTCCCCAACATCCTCATTAGTAAACACGAAAGCAAAGAATTCATTAGTCTTTCTGCAATGGCCTTATCTTCCCTAAGAGCCTCTTTAACCCCTCTGTCATCTAATGGTCCAACCGACTCCCTCACAGGTTTCTTGCTTCGGATATATTTAAAAATGTTTTTATTAATAGATTTTGCCCCTATGGCCAACTTCATTTCAAATTCTCTCTTCGCCTGTCTTATCAATGTTTTACACTTAACTTGACAATGCTTATGTTTTATCCTATTTTCTTCAGATGGATCCTTCTTCCAATTTTTGAAGGATGTTTTTTTTGGCTAAAATAGCCTCATTCACCTCACCTTTTAACCATGAAGGTAATCATTTTGCCTTCCTTCCACCTTTCTTAATCTGTGGAATACATATGGACTGCACCTCTTCCTTATTATTTTGTTCTATATCTCTAAGATCCCAGCTTAGTTCTCCCACCCTTCTTGTTTATACTCTGAGTCAGAAGGATGAAATGCAGGCACAAGAGAAAAGATGCACAGGAGACACCATTACATGTTCTGAATGTGGTAAATGTTTCAGTAGGAAGAGAGAACTAATGCAACATCAGAAAATCAGCAAAGGGAAATAGACTATGCTCATCTATAGAATATGGAAAAAGCTTTCTTATTAAAACAACTCTCACAAAATACCAGGAAAGCTACACTGATGAGAGACAATTGTCATGTTCTGATTGTGACAATGCCATTGTTGTTGGTGCCCTCTTTTGAAGCCTTGGGTTGTTCTTCCCACTTTTCCTATTTCTTTGCTCCTCTGATAGTTCCTTCAAGAACTCCTGCACTACTGGTAACCCTTTGCCCCTTTATGGTGCCTTAAGCTATTCATGTCAGATTTGGCATTGTCACATTGACAGCATTTATGCATTAGCATGTCTTCACTTTTCATATGATTTCTAACCATAAATGTTATTAGAATTAATTAATACATTTTGGAGCCTAAAATAGGCTGCAATGTTTCCCCCATAAACTTTAATGGTAAATAAAGGAATACATATATGAATTAATTAGGTTTTTTTTAACTAATGAACTAAATGGATGTGCCTATGGAAATGAATGTTGCGCTCAGGGGTGGACCCTTGTCCTGGAGCAGGAGGAATACGGATCCCTGTTAGGGACCAGGAAGCACCTGCCCCCAGGGGGTGGAGCAGTGGAGGAGAAAGAGGCTGGGATGAGCTTCACCACTGGAAGCCCGAGGTCCCCCCAGGTGAAGCCCAAAGGGACTTGGGCTTAGGTGGACCGCTTGGACTTAGGTGGACCTCACAGGGTCTCCTGGAGAGGTGGTAGACTGGCGTGCCCATGGGCAGGGAAGGAGCATGGTTGGGTTCAGAGCTGGAGGTCAGATGGAGCAAGGAAGACCATAACAGCATAGGCGATGACAAGGCAAGGGACAGAGCCAGAATTAGAAGACGTAGTCAATCAGGCTAGGGTCAAATACCAGGAATCATTCTGAGAGTGGTCAACGTAGCAAGGTTGGGTTCTAGAAGTCAGGTGAAGTAACAGGCAGGCTGAGGTCAGTAGGCAGGCAGCAGGCAGAGAGGTCAAGGAACAAGCTGAGGTCAGAAGGCAGGCAGCAGGCACAGTAGTTGAGTAGCAGGCTGAGGTCAGTACCAGAGAGACAGTCACACAGCAGGAGCAAGGGATGGCCCGTGCCATTTTTTAAGATGGCGCCAGCCGTCCATTGATACTACCATGTGGCAGGGGCCAGCCAATGGCACCAATAGCCCCTGTCACACAGTAAGGGCAAAGGGCCATCGGCGCCATTTTGTCTACTGGCTGCCAATGGCCCAAAAGTGGAAGATCACTCCCGGGACACCCGCTGGACCACCAGGGACTTTAGGCAGTTTTGGGGGTCGGGAGGGTGGAGGATTGTAAGATCTAAAGAGTCGGGTGGGATTTTGTTTCAGCTTGGGACAGCTGAAAAAAAAACCAAAACCATCCAGACTGCGGGAAAATAAATTTCCTGCGGGTCCACGATACTGAAACCAGAACCGATTCCGGCACCCAATTCCCATCTCTAGGGATTACTATCCTTAACCAATAAGCATTGATGCTTTGACTCAGCTGCTTTCTGCTTTGAAATCACTCTCTACTTTGATAGTGTGGGGGCAAAAGGAGAACTGGATTCAGAAGACAACCAACATGGGTTCTGACTTTTATGGTCTGGGGTACTGATTTGCAGACATAAGGGAAAAAGAATAGAAATGCTTCTAAGTAGGGATGTGAATCGGGGTTCGGACCATTGAAAATATCGGACGATATTTTCAAAATCATCAGAAATTGACTTAGACCCCGGTGTCGGGCCTAGGCGGAAGCATTGAGTCCAGGCCTCCAAGACTCAGGTTTGCATAGAGTCTAGGACAAGATCATGGTGCCGTAGTGACCTCAGCCTATGCAAGGCTGAGGCTTCAGCGTGAGCCTAGGCTTTGCCATCAGATCCCTACTAGACTGGGTTTTAGGGTCCTGGGAGAATCCCGGCCCTGGAATTTTTCTGGGTAGAAGGGATGGGTGGTAGGGATAGGAGGCCTTGGAAGACCCCATTTCCTTTTTTGTTTTCATTTTTTGCTGGGGGTTAATGTTTAAATTACCCCCCCCAAAAAAAAAAAAAATTAAATGAATTAAACATTAAACAAAACTAAAATCGTGGAGAAAATCCTCCTAAAAACAAAACAAAACTAATTTTTTATCCCTGTACATCTGTATCAGTTATCAATAGCCCGTTAAAAAGGAGAATATATAAATAAAACTTCTATCCAGATAAAGTCTGAAAGTGTACTTGACAGCAAATAGTGCCACAATATGTAAACAGTACTAGCATTGATTTGTTTGCTAGCTGAGCTCATAAAGTTTCTCAGGAAAATTCTATTTTACAAGTGAGTTTCTTTCATTGATAAGAAAGATTAGGGAAATTTAATTATCTGTTAATTTGTATAAATAGCCAGATGAGACAGTACAACAAGGCAAAAGGACAATCACAGCAGGGAAACTTGTAGCAGACTGGAAGAATTTCAGGCCCATAATAGAGTGTAAGTTTTCCTTTTTTTGAGTTATTTAAAGACTAGAGTCTTTTTCAGTCAGTCTTACAGGCAATCTTATTTAATCAAATGGATTATTCTAACAGACTACTTGTTGGTTTACCTCAAACAAGTATGAGATTAATACAGTTAATGCAACATATTGCAGCGCAGATCACCCCTGTGCCAGTTTTGTGAAGGGCCGTAAACCAGCTTCGACTATAGTATAGAGGTTTCGAAGGTTGGTACTTTTATGCTCCATGGAGCATGCCCTACTCACTAAACACACTCCAAAGAGGTCTGTACTAACTAACTCCATCTGGGCAGGTTTTACAGAGTATCTAGCCCCCAAGGTGGGATTTATATTGGATTCCTGACTCAACAGATGTCACCATTTTACAACAGAGAAGGCACAGCACAGAGGACCTTCATGGAAATAAGAACAACTACAGCACCCAGCATGTGGACAAAATAGCTATTCCAGTGAAGGACACACCCAGTTCTACTCCGGACTCTTTTATGTTCCTCTGACCCC
This sequence comes from Rhinatrema bivittatum, assembly GCF_901001135.1. Classification (NCBI taxonomy): domain Eukaryota; kingdom Metazoa; phylum Chordata; class Amphibia; order Gymnophiona; family Rhinatrematidae; genus Rhinatrema; species Rhinatrema bivittatum. The sequence goes on along the minus strand of NC_042620.1, from coordinate 132,413,765 downwards.
TCGAACTTTCATGGTCTCTATGGGGGCGGGGGGGGGGGGAGGGTTACTTCTAAGTAAACCAGTTGTGGAGGTTAACATTTGTTGTATGTTTTGAAAAACCAATAAAGATATCTACAAAAAAAAAATCTTTTGAAAAAAATTGAAGACTTTATATTATGAAATCACTTATTTAATTTTAATCTGTTGCATAAAATGTTTGTCTTGTTATGATGTTTATGGATGCATTGTTGTAAACGATAAGCGAAAAGATGAAGGAGATCGGTGTAAAAAAACAGCCTTTATTGAAGCTTGCCCGACTCTGGCTGAGTTTCGCTTTCTCAAGAGCTGCCTCAGGGGCTACTTTTCAATATATATGTATATTTGTTTCTTCAATTTTGAAAGATTCAGTGGAAGGTCATCACAGATTGTTAGTGCCACTCTAAACAGAGCAACTCAGCGCTGTTGATACAGTCGATCCTGCATATCATATTGTAACTATTAGAGATCACATGCTGGCAAACAGGCACAATTTGTTAATAAGTTCGAGCTATTTAGTGCCAAATTTCATCAAACACAAAAACTTCCTGTGTTCAGACCCTCATTATGAACATCGGCAGGAGACTGTAGTACATATCAGAGACTGAAAAACATACTACAGTCTCCTGCCAATTTTCATAATGAGGGTCTGAACACAGGAAGTTGTTACCAGAGTTGGACAAGCTTCAATAATGGCTGTTTTTTTGCACCGATCTCCTTCGTCTTTTCGCTTATCAGCTACATTGGATCGGCTTCCTTTTTGTTTTTTGGGTGCATTGTTGTAAACTGCATTGAACCATTTATTTGGAAATCAGCAGTATATAAAGTAAATAAATAAATAAAGTAGTAGGTGAAGGAGTTGAGAAATAGATGGAAGTTGGCAAAAAAAAGCTTTGTAGCAGAGCAATGTCAGCTATCTGTAACCCTAAGCAGCAAGATGGTGGTAAACATTCAGTATAGAACCAATTCTATACTGCAATAGTTGTATCAATTCTATTATTAATATGGAAGTTGCTTGTAACACTTTTATTTATCTGATAATACATTTTAAATAAAGATGCAATGAAATCATTTCATCATTGGCTTATTTCCCTTTCCAATTTCCCCTGCTCTCCTTCTCTACCCCTAGGAGACTACTTTGAGTGGGTTTTGGATCCCATTATGTAGTACCCAATAGGAGAGAGGGTTTTCTAGAAGTGTCCCAAATTCACACTTATACCTTACCACTAGCCTCAATCACCCCAGCGGGAGGGGCTCCCATATAAAGGTTTACATGACATTAACTTGAAGACAGTGCTGACTTTGGTTGGGGTGGCTAGCACCCCAGAAAAATGGAAGAAAGCAAGAGACCAATGCCAGATCCCCCAGCACCATACAATCAGTAGGTAGGACGTAGCTGGGGAGAGAAAGAGGAAGATAAATAAACATGGCTGTATGAGAGGAAGAGAGATGGGTGGCTTCAGAGGCTGGGAGGGAAGAGAAGGATAAGGCTGCAGGGGCTGAAGAGGTGAGAAAGAAGGCTTGCAGAGACTGGCTGCTGAGTTTGGGAGGGTGGGAAAGAGGATTTGTTGGTGCTGGGGAAGAAAAGAGGGACTATAGGGCTGGATGGGTGGGAAAGAAGGGCAACTGGGGATGGGGCTGGGAAAGACAGGGTTGTTGGGGAGAAAAAGGTCTGCCACTGGGACAAAGAGAGGGACTTTTGGAGTTAAGGGAGAAGAAGGAGTGGGATGCTAGGGCTGGGAGGGTGGGAAAGGGGTTGTAGAAGGAGAGGGAGCTATTGTAGCTGGTGGGGAGGAGGTGGCTGCTGGAAGGAAATACGTTGCTGCTGGAGTTCAGGGGTGGAGAGGGGAAGAGCTGCCACTGGTAGGTAGGTGTATATTGGGGGTGGGGGAGAGAGTGCAAGACTGAAAATTAATTTAGTGTACCTAATATCCTTGCATTGGTTCTGCTTATCACTTTAACCAGGGACAAATGCCCTCCAGAGTAAGGAATCCCTCCTGGAATCAACTCTAAGTAGGGTCTGATCTGGGCATTATATTTATAGTATTTAGCCATAGAGCCACCCTGGGGATGGATTCTAACTAATATCTATTACAAATAACTACACCCTTGAAAACATCCCAATACTAGAAGTACTCATATTTTGTCTATGGTGAAGGCATAGCCAGCCTTACACACAGCGGGGTAGATTTTAAAAGGTGCGCGCAGGCGTACATGTGCACGTGCTACCCGGTGTACACACATGTACGCCCGATTTTATAACATGTCCGGCATGCGTAACCTCCCCTATGCGAGTAAATCCTCTGGATTTACACGCGTAGGGCTTCTAAAATCCAGCCCAGTATGCTTTATTGGGTATATTTTCAACAGGGTAGATAGCTGGTTTTTTAGTCCACACAAACCCAACTGGTTTTCAAATACAAGACATACATTATCTCTGACCATGAGCTTGCCTTAGAGATAGTAAGCTAGATTTTAAAAGACGCGCCGATTTTATAACATGCACGTGTCGCCACGCACATGTTATAAAATACGATACCCGCGCACACGTGTGCCTAATTTTATATTGGTGCACACATGTGGGCACAGGTACCCAGTTAGCATGCGCAAGGGGGGAATTTTTATAAATGCCATGCGGCAACACGATTGGCCCTACCCCCAGTTCCCTGTCCTCCTACCTATCCTTCCTTCCTTTTCCCCTATCCTCCCTCCAAGCCTACCCTAGCTACCAGAATTTTTTTTGTTTTCAAATTTACTTTCTCTTTGGAGTAGAAGTAAGTTGTGCACGCTGGCTGATTTTGGCACAGAAGTCACTGGGACGGTGCAAAATGGCACTGTCCCAGCCGACCCACACCCTGCCCCCCTGTCCAGATCCCATCCCTGGCCCACCCCTTTTCAAACCATCAGCACTTCCACGCATCCCAGGAGAAAGGCGTGTGGCAGGGCCATTTTGAAAATGCCCTCGGCATGCAGTAGGCCCAGCCACGCGCATAACCCCCTGTTTCAGCGTGCACCGAGTTTTGAAAATTTAATGAAGAGTGCATATTACTTACATGGTATTAAATGATTGCATGAAGTATGGGTATTGGCAGTATTCCTAGAAAATCCACTAATCCGAATATGTTGGCTACAAACTACATGTATGGATATGGCTGATTTATACGCATCAACTCTGTTTTTACTGTTGTAAAAGCAGGAGCATTGCTTAGACACCTATCTGTGGAGGAGCCTTCAACTGTATTCTAATCACCTTACACCACCTCAGCCATCTTGTGGTTTGAATTGTATGAGATTCCATAGTTTTGCAGGACCTTGTCCTCACACCATGCGATTCAAATCATGAGATGACTAGGACAATGCCAGGTAGTTAGAGCACAGTTAGACGATTAGTAGAAACTTTATTCCTAAGAGTTCTAAAGTTTACCTATTCAGTAGTGAACTTAGAGAAAGATGCCAGTGTATGTACAACTTGAAGCATCAAAAGATTTTTCTAATTAAAATAAAAAACAACTTTTAATAGCTACTTCACTATTTCAGTCATTGCTGCAGAATGGAAATGAACATATTTTCATTTGTGTTTCATTAAACTTTGCAACATGAAATATGTAGGGGCTTGTTGCCAGATTGAAAGGTGAACAGATGGTGTTTTATTTTTAGCTCATATTAACACAGTCTATCAAACACTTGTATGCCTGATATATCACCACAATAGTTTACAACTTAGATTTCAAACACAGTTTTGCCTGCCTTGCAACATTCAATTTACTAGAGACAAATATAAAATAAATATTTATTGCAGTTATAATGTTATTCCAAAGAATGGAAAAACCTCAGTTTCAAGGAAGTACTATCAGTGACTATGGTATAAAATTGAAGAATGTGGAACAATATAAAGAAAAGTAGCAAGAATAACCCTGAGGTCCTTCATAAGGTGTAGTAAAACTAAAAAAAAAACCCTAAAAATTCTTCCCAGTCATCTCCCATCTGAGGTATTAATGTTATGTTATGTTACAGACCACCTTCTTCCTCAAAAAGAGGACGCGAAGCAGTTTATATAAAAAAAAAATCAATATAGCATAATGTATTCAGATTAAGATAATACATCAAGAATATAACAATCAACAAAATAAACAATGTGATATGCATATAGGAGGCATATTCTAATATTCTAAAGGTAATATACAATGAAGGACAAAAAGTCTACCAACAGTGGAAAAAAAGTGGGACAAGAAATTTTTTCCAGATCAGTTTTATCAGCTAAAAATTTGAATTGAAAAACAAGTGTGTTCATTTACAGGTGAACTTTTTTTTGTATAAATCTTTTTGTTAGCAAAAGACAGTTATAACATGAACAAAATTAACCAACAGGGGGGGATAGGGAGACTGGGAATTGTGGTTGTAATATGTACTTTGGGAAAATAGAGGTGAATTTTAAAAGCTCGGCATGTGCCAGAATCAGGAGATGTGCATGCATGTAGGACATGCGTGCTCCCAGCAGATTTTAAAAGCCACTTACATGTATGTGCATCTCATGACACATGAATATCTCACTTTGATTCAAAAAGAAGCATGGTGTGGGCATAGTTTGGACAAGATGTGGGCATTCTGAGGAGGGGCCAAGAGGTATGCGCACAAATACTTACGTAAAAAATAAAATATATTAAAAGGAATAAAATATAAATCTAAAAATAATTAAAAATTGTCTTGGTAGACAATGACTATAAAAATAAATAATAAATAGCAAAAGAATAAAGAATAAAATATAAAAATTATAAAAATAAAATACTTAAAATAAGAAAAATTAATAACACCTGTAAATTATTAAATTTATATAATAAAATAAGTAGAAAATATGAGAAGTATAATAAAATTACAAAATACAATAAGTAATAGTAATCCATGATTAGTAAAAGATATTATATAAAGAAAAAAGGTAAGAAAAAAGAAGAAAAGAAGGAGGGGTAATGGTGATAATGGAATGCATTACCAAATGGTACTTTATAAAAAGAATGAAAAGTTGGAAACAATGCAGTAGCAATAATTATATAATTTATTCCATCATGTCCTTGCCTAAAAGGTTACATAGGTAAAACTACCAGATCTGTTAGAAATTAAGACCTGGATTCTCTAATACCACTGGGCTCTTTGAATCATGCGGTACAGGGGGGTGGGGGGCAATGTGGGGGGGACAGACCTGAGAAAGCTGGCAGCGTTCGCACCCAATAGCACCATCATAAAAGGTGATGCTATTGGGCACGAAATTGGCAGCGAAAAGGGTTCTCATCTTTTCGCTGTCTGCGATGTCTTTGCGGCGTCCGCCCCGATGCCACCCCTACTCCTCCTTTTCCCATCTTGATGAAGCCCTGACTCCGCCCCCATTTAGAGATTGCACGCGAAAAGGGACTTTTGGAAAATGACCCCCCTAAGCCATTTGGAACAGAGATGGAGTTTTAAATTGAGGATAATTGAACCCACAGGGTTAAATAGCTGAATGGAATGGAACCTGTTCTTATGAGTGAAAATTCCTTAGACTGTGTCAAAAATAAGTTTATTAGTTAAATATAAATTATCTATTTAATAAATGAATACATATGTGGTTTTTTGTATTAAAATACAGAGTGATTTTGAGATTGAACTTATTAAAATAGCCTTTAGAAAGTTGAAAGCTGATTGGTCATTATGTAGAATGTGCGTATGAAATGCGCATGATGGAGGATAAGAATACATCTAAACTCAAAGATGCCACAGCGCCATTTTGCAAATGCTGAACAGCATGCTGTGTATATGGGAGCGTTGATGTTTTGTACCACGAAAGTCTAAGTCCCCTTAAGATTTTGCAAAAGATCTAAAAATAGTAAGAGTTGTATTTTATAAAGATCTGGCATTAATATGTAGTTAAAATAAATATACTCACACAACAAAGTGGAAACACTCAAGAGAGGGAAATAGTTTTTGAACTATTTACCACCACCACACATCAAAGACTAGACTAGAGACAATATCATAGGCAATTGCTCACAATGAACTCTTAATCCGCTGTCTCTCGCCCGCAATGGGCCGCAGGCAGTAATCAGTCAGTGAGCTCAAAGATTTTTTAATCATTTATTGTCTCATGTCTACCCATCCACCACTCAAAAAACATTTTTTATTTATAAATTATTATATAGACCATTAAAGTGCAAATGTATGAAAAACAAAATTATTATGTCTTGCAACCGGCTAGTAACCCGCAGATATTGATAAAAAATACTTAGCCACAACAGTGGTCAATCAAAACATCAGGGATCATTTAGTTATTCAACCCCGACATGGTCCATGTTTCGACCCTCAACGAGTCTTTTTCAAGGGGAATAGAAATAACAGATCACTGTATCACCGGTAGATTATATTATTTTTTAGTTCCTGTGAAGATATAAAAGATATAAAAAAAGGAAAAATTTATTTAAAAACCACTCAAAACTTCCACATACTGCAAGAGAAGAGAACTCTCAAACATCAAACTAATCAACTGCCCAAAACAATTGAATCATAGACACAAGTATTACCCACTAGCATACCAAAGTGCTCAGTATCAGACTCACCGGAACGCCGGACTCATAATTCTCCAGTTTATAACATGGCGATGCACGCCTTTATTAAGCTGATTTAACTGACACGATTTAAATAGACCGCTAGGATCTTTAAAGCTGGAAACCAAAAAAACTTTTTCTTTCCGGATACTGGAATCACTTACTAGAGACTACCAATACCGGCATGCCATGCACGCGTAAGCACCCGCCACTGCTGTATCCAATAAACTTCATCGATTTAAAAAACTGACCAATCGATTTCTTTGTTGAGCCCTTTCGGAATCACTTGAATCGAAAAATATATCCATTTTTGTTCTCTTTGTGTCAAAAGAGATCAAATTGCCGCCCCGATTACTCGGAACTGGCTGTTCAATTACTGCAAATTTCAACTCTGCAAACGTATGACTCTTCTCAATACAGTGCTGAACACACGGTGCCTCTAATCTGCTCCTGGTTATGGCACTGCGATGTTCAATCATTCGCGCCTGCGGCCCATTGCGGGCGCCTGCGGCCCATTGCGGGCGAGAGACAGCGGATTAAGAGTTCATTGTGAGCAATTGCCTATGATATTGTCTCTAGTCTAGTCTTTGATGTGTGGTGGTGGTAAATAGTTCAAAAACTATTTCCCTCTCTTGAGTGTTTCCACTTTGTTGTGTGAGTTACTAATTGAGAGGAGTTTGCTTCTGTTTAGTGGTTAAAATAAATATATACATTTTTGTTTGTAGAAAGTCCGGTTGAGGACTTGAATGTTCGCCAATGCACTGTTGATCAAGAAGCGTACATTAGTGATTTTCATACATTGTATGAAGATTTGGAACTTTGGAAAAGTGATATATTATATGAATTTTTTAAAATTTATTTATCAACTTTTCAAATTACGTAATCAAGGAGTTCTTGATATTTTTACATTATATTGTTTAACAGAAATCTCCATTTTATTACATATGAAAAAAAAAAGTAATTGTACTTAACCATAATTTTCCAAAGTCCTCAATAGAAGGGGTAAACCATATTCATTTGAAGATTATAAAGCTATACAATATATCAAAGGAAAAAAAACACAATCCTACCTGGGGAGTTTAATTTACTAATTATGAGAACATTTGTAAATCTCTATGGGGTTGCTAAACCTGAGATTTCATCCTTAGTTCTATCTGTTATAAATTTTGGCAATGTGAGGGTTGAAAAAAACAATACTTGATATTTTGATAAGATACACAACATTTACATGGAAACCTTAATTTAAACAAGGCTCCCATCTGCAATAGTTTTGGCCTCATTATGAAAAATTGCCTTCTTCTTTTTTTTTAATGTAATTATTTATTGAATTTTCAAATTTAAACAAGATCTCTCTTGACAGAAAAACAGGTTATGCTTTACACACAGTTTTCATAAGAAATCACTAAGAGGTAGATCTTTAAAAAGTACACGTGCGCGTACTTTTGTTCGCGCAACCGGTGCAAACAAAAGTACGCTGGATTTTATAAGATACGCGCATAGCCGCGCGTATCTTATAAAATCCGGGGTCGGCGCACACAAGGCTGCGCAAAATCGGCAGCCTGCGTGTGCCGAGCCGCGCAGCCTGCTTCTGTTCCCTCCGAGGCTGCTCCAAAATCGGAGCGGCTCGGAGGGAACTTTCCTTCCGCGTCCCCCCATCTTCCCCTCCCTTCCCCTATCTAACCCACCCCCCAGCTCTACCTAAATCCCCCCCCCCCTACCTTTGCTGTATAAGTTACGCCTGCTTGAGGCAGGCGTAACTTGTGCGTGCTGCCTCGGCATCCCCCGGCACAGGCCGCAGTGCCAGGGGACTCGGGACCACCCTCCCAGCCCACCCTGAACCGTTGCCATGCCCTCGGACCCACCTCGGACCACCCCCTGACCCCAGACATGCCCCCGGACACACCACTCCCTCCCCTTTTACGAAGCCCCGGGACTTATGCGCGTCCTGGGGCTTTGCGCGTGCCGGCAGCCTATGCAAAATAAGCGCACCGGCGCGCGAGTGCCCTGCGCGCATAAATCCGGGAGAATTTATGCGTGCAGGGCTTTTAAGATCTACCTCTAAATGAATTACATCTTCAAAAGCAAACCAATTCTAGTCCTCAATACTAGAGGAGTCAAAACTCAATCCAAGGAAACTAATTCAATTTAAACAAGAAAGGCATAATGACAGTTAGAGTGCAGTAGCTTGTTGCACTTGCGGTCTCATTAGTAAAAACTGTTTGCGCCTTTTTTGTGTTTGGCGCGCAACATCAGGAAACATATTAATCTTAAACTGCATAAACTCTAGTCTATGCCTGAAAAACAATTTCAGTAGCCAGTCTCTATCAGGTTCAAGAACCAATGACACTATTAATGTAGTATATACTGTCTATTTTCACTTTTTTAGTAGATATGACTTAGCCAAGGAATTTTGATAGCTGATAATCCAACTATCCATACTTTGGTAAATTCCACTGGTAGATTTTTACCTATGGGATTTGCCAAAAAAATCAAAGCAACACCACACAGAATGCAGAGGTTGGTAATGAAGTTCTGGATAACCTACATGGAGCTTCAGTTCAGCCCATAAGAGGAGTAGGAGTAGTATGACTGCTTTGTGCTAGGGGTGTGCATTCGTTTTGACCGCATATGTAAAACACAACTTTTTTTTTTTTTTAACTTAAAAAAGTGATGAGGTGAAAACGATCGGATTTCCAACTTATTCAACATAGCTATGTTGAATACGTTGGAAATCGCGATTGTTGATCCTAAATAAAAATTTAAACCCCTCACCCTCCTTAATTCCCCCCCCCCCCCCCCAAGACTTACCAAAACTCCCTGGTGGTCCAGCGGGGAGTCAGGACGCCATTTGTGTATTCCTTTGCGAGGAGCACGTGACGTCGGCGTCACGTCGGAGTGACGCAGACGTCACGTGATTCCCCGCGCGTTCGCTCTGGGACCCTCGTTGGACCCAACCGGAACTTTTGGCCAGCTTGGGGGGGTCAGGAGGCCCCCCCAAGCTGGCCAAAAGTTCCTATGCCTGAAAAACAATTTCAGTAGCCAGTCTCTATCAGGTTCAAGAACCAATGACAATATTAATGTAGCAGGGGATGCGGTTTCAGAATCCGATGTTTCAATGAGTGCAGTTAAGTCCATTAAAGGTACTTCAACCGGTTCAATTTCTCCATTCCTTCCCTTTGTGGATCTGACTCCTTTTTATATGGTGGTAGATAAAATATCTTTGATGTTGGAGGGATAGCGTTTTCCGGTACTTTTAATATTTCTATCAAGTACCTTTTAAACATATCCCTCGGAGTAATCAGTGGCACCTTAGGAAGTTTATAATTCTTAAATTTTTACTCCTTATGGCGTTTTCCAGACTTTCTACTTTTAATGCTAAACTAGCATTATCCTTCATCAACATTTGCTGGGACTGTTGAAATGAGTTTGTTTGAGCTCTAATGGTAGATATTTGTTGATTCATATCAGCTGTAGTGTTATCCAAAATGGACACTTTTTGATCCAACTCATTACATTTACTAACTATAGGGAACAATTGCTGAGTTATAGAGCTTTTAAATCAGCTATAGCATCTCATATTGATAAAAGAGATACCTCTTTGGGTCTTGAAACTGGAGGCAGCCCTAGCAGTGTTAATTCAGGCATGAGTAATTCCTGGTCTCCTCTCACTCGACTCTCCCCTTCTCCATCTCGCATAATCCTCCTGTCCACTTGTCCCAAGATGTTCAACGGATCTGCAGTCACCACAGGCGCCCCGTTGCTCCCCGCCGAGCTCACCAGCAGTACACTTCGGTTTGATGGCGTCTCCGTAGCTGTTGGGGGTGCCCATGTGGTTGCTGAATTTCCAGGAGGTGATCCTCGTACCGGGCTCAAAGGCGACAATGAGCCAGGAGAGAGGGGAGCTCAAATTCCCTCTCTCCCCCTCCCCATTATGGGGCTGCTGCGGACAACGTGGGCATCCATCGGGCCCGATATAGGAAACCCTGGAGGGGTCGCGGGGACAGATGCCATCCTTGGCTTTCTCTTTCGTCTCATCCAGGAAAGAACTCTTCAGTTTTCAAGAAGGTAAGGCTCTGCAAGGTCGCGATTCTCGTCAATCTGAACCGGCTCTCCACAGCAAGAGGGAACACTCACAGCGGTCATCTAGCTGTCGGCCATCTTGACTCAACTGCCTTCTTCTTATTTGTGTTTCTTTAGTTACATGAGGAAATATCCTCACATTTAATTGGTAAAATTTATCTTTAATGTTTCTAAAGTACAGTCTTAAGACCCAATCTCTATCGGTACTTAGTAAGAAAGAAATAATCATAGTGGTCGGTTGGGCCTCCCCAATATTAGACGATTCCAGAAATTCTGATACATTCAAGGGAGCTATTTCTTGAAAACCTTGATCCTTTTCCTCTTTCTTCCAAGAAGGAAGATAATAGATTTGATTCAATGGTGGTAAAGCTTGCTGAGGAATTTTTAAAAACTCTATTGCAAATGTATTCCACATTTCTTTGGCGGATCTGGTTTTAAAGATTTTACATTTTAACTATTAGATATTGGTTTTCTTTAATTAACATTGCATTCTTTTCTACCAATTTCTTCATATGTGCCTTAAGAACATAAGAAAATACCATACTGGGTCAGACCAAGGGTCCATCAAGCCCAGCAACCTGTTTCCAACAGTGGCCAATCCAGGCCATAAGAACCTGGCAAGTACCCAGAAACTAAGTCTATTTCATCTTACTGTTGCTAGTAATAGCAGTGGCTATTTTCTAAGTCAACTTAATTAATAGCTGGTAAGAACTTATCCAATCCTTTTTTAAACACAGCTATACTAACTGAACTAACCACGTCCTCTGGCAACAAATTCCAGAGTTTGTGCGTTGAGTGAAGAAGAACTTTCTCCGATTAGTTTTAAATGTGCCACATGCTAACTTCATGGAGTACCCCCCTAGTCTTTCTATTATCTGAAAGACTAAATAACCGTTTCACATCTACCCGTTCTAAACCTCTCATGATTTTAAACACCTCTATCATATCCCCCCTTAGCCGTCTCTTCTCCAAGCTGAAAAGTCCTAACCTCTTTAGTCTTTCCTCATAGGAGAGCTGTTCCATTCCCCTTATCATTTTGGTCGCCCATCTCTGTACCTTCTCGATAGCAATTATATCTTTTTTGAGATGCGGTGACAAGAATTGTACACAGTATTCAAGGTGGGGTCTCACCATGGAGTGATACAGAGGCATTATGACATTTTCCGTTTTATTCACCATTCCCTTCCTAATAATTCCCAACATTCTGTTTGCTTTTTTGACTGCCGCAGCACACTGAACTGAAGATTTCAATGTGTTATCCACTATGACGCCTAGATCTCTTTCTTGGGTGGTAGCACCTAATATGGAACCTAACATTGTGTAACTATAGCATGGGTTATTTTTCCCTAAATGTATCACCTTGCACTTATCCACATTAAATTTCATCTGCCATTTTGATGTTGAATTTCCTAGTCTCACAAGGTCTTCCTGCAATTTATCACAATCTGCTTGTGATTTAACTACTCTGAACAATTTTGTATCACCTGCAAATTTTATCTCACTCGTCGTATTTCTTTCCTGATCATTTATAAATATATTGAAAAGTAAGGGTCCCAATACAGATCCCTGAGGCACTCCACTGCCCACAACCTTCCACTGAGAAAATTGTTCATTTAATCCTACTTTCTGTTTCCTGACTTTTAGCCAGTTTGTAATCCACGAAAGGACATCGCCACCTATACCATGACTTTTTACTTTTCCTAGAAGCCTCTCATGAGGAACTTTATCAAACGCCTTCTGAAAATCCAAGTACACTACATCTATTGGTTCATCTTTATCCACATGTTTATTAACTCCTTCAAAACAGTGAAGCAGATTTGTGAGGCAAGACTTGCCTTAGGTAAAGCCATGCTGACTTTGTTCCATTAAACCATGTCTTTCCAAATGTTCTGTGATTTTGATGCTTAGAACACTTTCCACTATTTTTCCTGGCACTGAAATCAGGCTAACTGGTCTGTAGTTTACCGGATCGCCCTGGAGCCCTTTCTAAATATTGGGGTTACATTTGCTATCCTCCAATCTTCAGGTACAATGGATGATTTTAATGATAGGTTACAAATTTTTACTAATAGGTCTGAAATTTCATTCTTTAGTTCCTTTAGAATCCTGGGGTATATACCATCCGGTCCAGGTGATTTACTACTCTTCAATTTATCAATCAGGCCTACCACATCTTCTAGGTTCACCATGATTTGGTTCAGTCCATCTGATTCATTACCCATGAAAACCTTCTCCGGAACGGGTATCTTCCAAACATACTCTTTAATAAACACCGAAGCAAAGAAATCATTTAATCTTTCCGCGATGGCCTTATCTTCTCTAAGTGCCCCTTTAAGCCCTCGAACATCTAACAGTCCAACTGACTCCCTCACAGGCTTTCTGCTTCAGATATATTTTAAAACGTTTTTACTGTGAGTTTTTGCCTCTACAGCCAACTTCTTTTCAAATTCTCTCTTAGCCTGTCTTATCAATGTCTTACATTTAACTTGCCAATGCTTATGCATTATCCTATTTTCTTCTGTTGGATCCTTCTTCCAATTTTTAAATGAAGATCTTTAGGCTAAAATAGTTTCTTTCACCTCCCCTTTGAACCATGCCGGTAATCATTTTGCCTTCTTTCCACCTTTTTTAATGTGTGGAATACATCTGGATTTTGCTTCTAGGATGGTATTTTTTAACAATGACCATGCCTCTTGCACACTTTTACCTTTGTAGCTGCTCCTTTGAGTTTTTTTCTTACAATTTTTCTCATTTATCAAAGTTTCCCTTTTGAAAGTTTAGAACGAGAGCCATAGATTTGCTTACTGTCCCCCTTCCAGTCATTAATTCAAATTTGATTATATTATGATCACTATTGCCAAGCGGCCCCACCACGGTTACCTCACTCACCAAATCCTGTGCTCCACTGAGAATTAGATCTAAAATTGCTCCCTCTCTTGTCGGTTCCTGGACCAATTGCTCCATAAAAATGTCATTTATTCCATCCAGGAACTTTATATTTCTAGCATGTACCAATGATACATTTATCCAGTCAATATTGGGGTAATTGAAGTCTAAGTACAAAAAATATCTCTTAGTCTATAGACCCACGATTAATGTAACATAATTGAAGTCTCCCATTATTACCGCACTACCAATTTGGTTAGCTTCCCTAATTTCTCTTAGCATTTCACTATCAGTATCACCATCTTGACTAGGTGGATGGTAGTCTTCCCCGACACACAATAGATTTCTACCCATAAAGATTCAATTGTGCATTTAGTCTCATGCAGGATGTTTATCCTTTTGGACTCTATGCCATCCCGGACATAAAGTGCCACACCGCCTCCCAGGTGCTCCTCTCTGTCATTGCGATATAATTTGTACCCCGGTATAGCACTGTCCCATTGGTTGTCCTCCTTCCACCATGTCTCTGAGATGCCAATTAAGTCTATGTCATTATTCACTACTATACATTCTAATTCTCCCATCTTACGTCTTAGACTTCTGGCATTAGCATACAAACATTTCAATGTTTGTTTTTTGTTTGTATTTTCATTCTGCTTTTTAATTGATAGGGTTAAGTTAGAATTTTTTAGCTCAGCTGAGTTTTTGTTACAGGCACTTGGAGTACTTTTCTTATAATTGGAACCTCACTGTCGGGATGCCCTAATTCTAATTCATCATTAGTATCCTTTGAAGATACCTCTCTCCGAACCATGTACTGCTAAGCAACTATCGGCTTTCCCCTTTGTTCTAGTTTAAAAGCTGCTCTATCTCCTTTTTAAAAGTTAGTGCCAGCCATCCACCCTGGTTAAAGTGGAGCCCATCCCTTTGGAAGAGACTCCCCCTTCCCCAAAAGGTTCCCCAGTTCCTAACAAAACTGAATCCCTCTTCTTTGCAGCATCGTCTCATACACGCATTGAGACTCTGGTGCTCTGCCTGCCTCTGCTGACCTGCGCGTGGAACAGGGAGCATTTCAGAGAATGCTACCTTGGAAGTACTGGATTTAAGCTTTCTACCTAAGAGTCTAAATTTGGCTTCCAGAACCTCCCTCCCACATTTTCCTATGTCGTTGGTGCCCACATGTACCATGACAGCTGGCTCCTCCCCAGCATGTTACCAGGCGATCCTCATGCCTACCAACCACCCAGCTGTCTACATTCCTAATAATCAAATCACCAACTATGATGGCCAACCTAACCCTTCCCTCCTGGGCAGTTGGCCTTGGGGAGATATCCTCGGTGTGAAAGGACAATGCATCACCTGGAAAACAGGTCCTTGCTACAGGATCCCTTCCTGCTGCATCAGGTTGATGCTCTCCAATCATGAGACCTTCTTCCTCCAAGGAAGCACCAGGGCTGCCAGTCTGAAATTGGGAGTTGGCTACTATGTTCCTGAAGTTCTCATCTATATACCTCTCTGTCTGCCTCAGCTCCTCCAGGTCTGCCACTCCAGCCTCCAGAGATCGGACTTGTTCTCTGAGAGCCAGGAGCTCTTTGCATCGCATGTACATGTACAATTTCTCACCGGCGAGTAGAAAATCATACATGTGACACTCGATGCAAAAGACTGGGAAGCCCCCCTCTTGCTGCTGGACTGCTGCCTTCATCTCAAATTTGTTCAGTTCCTACTTAAGTTTTAGGTTGCTATGGGAGTAGGAATGTGTCTAAATAATATCCTTTAAATGTATTAGTGAATTCAATATATGTCTGGTAGTGGCCTACACGGGAATGATCAAACTCTTGTATGAGTATGATCAGTGCAACAGACGTCAGAGCTGTGAAAACAAAACTTAATTGGACAAGGGATAAGGGGCGGGTACACACAGACACCTGTTGATTGGCTGAAGGTAACCCTTTATAACGCTTTGTACAGACAGTCGAGCTCTGAGTAGGTTTTGGGCTTGCATTCTTTGCTTGTAATGCCTGCTACTTCTGAAGAAACCACACCTTTCTTCATAATAATACACTTCTCACTGTTTTGACTTTTAAAGCTGGTCTTTATTGGTCTTACTAGTCCGAAGTTTTATATTCATTTGGTGCCATGACTCGTGACACCCCCCCCCCCCCCCCACCCTGTGGGGCCCTGCACAAGCCTCTACCAGTGGTCTGTCTCTGGTACCGGGCAGGCGGCGGCCATCTATCGCTACCTTTGGTCCCAATGCTTCGGGCGTGGTTGGAGTCGGTAAGCAGCACCCAGGAGTGGTGCAAATGGGGCCGTGACTCGTTCAGGCACCCGTCTGTGGGTCTGTGACACGTTCCGGAGCCCGCCTTCTTTTATTGGCCCCCTCCGAGAAGTCGGTAGAAAGGTAAGGCCCAGGATCCCTTTCTTATCAGAGAGGCCCTATTTTTATTATTCTTCTATTTGTATATTTCAGTGTAGATTTTTCTATCGGATTAGTTTTTTCGTACCTTTTCACGTGTGCCTTTTCTGTTGTGTTTCCTAGATTTCACTCGCCTAAGGCCTCCACCTTTGTGGAGGTGGGTCTTTGTGTATTGCTGCATGTTTCCGTGCCTGTCTGTGCTTATCTTTTTCTTCCTCGGCTGCCTGCCTCAGTGGTTTGTGTGATCTCTGGCGGTTTTCTATTTCGTGACAGGATGCTGGGTGCTGGAGTCTTATCTTGGAGTCCCTTAGCCCCCCCATTGGAATTCTTTTGTGTCGACCACAGTGTGTGTTCAAGCGTTGTTCTCTGGGGCCTGGAGTTTTCCCCTGAATTCGGTTGGCCCCTCCCATCAGAATTCATTTGTGTACTGAAGAGAGGGAGAGAAAGGGAGGGATGGCGAGCCCCCCTTCTCCTGCTTGCAATGTTAATTGCAGTTAATTTCCAAGTGCCTTTCCCTTTCCAACACAGTTCTGTACAATTCCTTTTCTTGCTGTTTTCTGTTTCCTGTGCTGCATTCTGCTTGTGACAACCCTGTGTTTATTTCAAGCTACTTTCATTTACTAATTAGATTTGATTTATCATTAGAAGAGGACGTATTGCTTTTCCTTGTTTCCAAGTTCCCTAGATGTTAATTCCTTGTGTTAAACTTTACAACTCGCCTACTTGTGTGGCAGTGCGGAGTGCAGACCTTAAGGACAGGGGTCCACTGAGGGGGGATGCAGAGGGATGGACAGTGAGACAAAAAGAGACTCCATTTTAATGAATTGATCAGTTTAGTTTAAAAACCAGTCTAAGTTCTACTACTTATATGCATTTCTTCACTGAATCAGTTAAATGATTATGTAATATGTTTTTCTTTACCTTTGTCTATGAAAGCTGCTTTGATCACATTACTCAAATACCATATTCCACTGCTTGCCCTCCTAGAGTGAGATATTCTCAGTATGGATCAAATGTTTTCTTGAATTCCTTATTCTTTGAGTATCTGTCTTTTTCTCTGGATCTTCTTTTTTCTTACAGCATCTTTTACTTTCCTAAATGTTTCTAATTGTTATGTTTGTGGGGGAACCAATATGGGAGATAATTGGCCATGAGAAGAAAAATAATGGGATTTGAAATCACTTATAATGTTTCCAGTATTCAGTTACTACCCAGTTATGGGACAGTACAGTGGATATTGGCCCACTCCATTGTTGCAACATGGTGCATCCATAGACATTACACATTATTGCACACTATAGCTGTAGGTAATTCCTCTTGCTTGTCACAATCTTCCCTCAACTATACCACAAAGCTCAAATGATAATTTCTTATTGGCCCATGATGAATGACCCCCAGAACAAATTGTAGCATATTACGACCCAGCCTCCTGGGCTCAGGATGGCACTTGGGGTTACAGAAATCCAATATATATGTTAAATCGTATTATTAGACTGCAAGCTGTAGTTGAAATAATTACTAATGAAACTGCAAAAGCACTGAGAATACTAGCTGCACAGCAAAAGGGTTTCCGGAACGCTATTTGCCAGAACCGTCTAGCGTTAGATTACATACTAGCTTCAGAAGGAGGACTATGTGGAAAATTTAACCTCAGTAACTGTTGTCTTCAAATAGATGACAAGGGTGAAGTAATTGAAGAGATCACCCAAAACATGATGTCAATTGCTCATGTGCCAGTGCAAACCGGGAAAGGCCTGGATGTCAGTGATCCATTTGGATCTTTTGGATCATAAGAACATAAGAAAATGCCATACTGGGTCAGACCAAGGGTCCATCAAGCCCAGCATCCTGTTTCCAATAGTGGCCAATCCAGGCCACAAGAACCTGGCAAGTACCCAAAAACTAAGTCTATTCCATGATACCATTGCTAATGGCAGTGGCTATTCTCTAAGTGAACTTAATAGCAGGTAATGGACTTCTCCTCCATGGTTCTCTAGCTTAGGTTCAGGATTCAAAATTCTAATTGGCTCCATGTGTACAATTGCTTTACTGGGACTTGCTGTTTGCCTCTGTTTGACATGCCTTTGTATCTCCATACGAAGATGTCGCGACCAAGTATCTGAAATGTTGGTAACTCAGACCAGCACACGGATCATGTTAAACCAAGCTGAAACCTTGAACCTAATGCTCCTGGATTCCAATGACATCAACGCACCATTCCCCACCACCAATAATAGCTATCTGTGAAAAATGAGCACATTGGTACTAGGATGGGTAAGTCTCTAACCACTAAGGAATAGCCTTGGTCAGGCAGAACAACCTAAGACAGGTGATGTGCGACGCAGATAGGTGTGAAGGGTTCCTAGGAGAAACCCTTCAAAAGGGGAAATGTATGAATATGATCAGTGCAACAGATGTCAGAGCTGTGAAAACGAAACTTAAAATGGACTGATTTCCTGGAAACTACAGCAAGTACAGCTGTCCCTAGTAACAAAGTACGTACATATGCACACATTTATTAATTGGACAAGGGATAAGGGGCGATTACATGCCGACACCTGTTGATTGGCTGAAGCTAACCCTTTATAATGCTTTACACAGACAGTCGAGCTCTGAGTAGGTTTTGGGCTTGCATCCTTTGCTTGTAATGCCTGCTACTTCTGAAGAAACCACGCCTTTCTTCATAATAATAAACTTCTCACTGTTTTGACTTTTATAGCTGGTCCTTATTGGTCTTACTAGTCCGAGGTTTTATATTCACTCTCAATAGGGTGTTTTTAGTATTTTTTTTTTTAAGTGGCACCTGCCTATAAATTAAAGGATGAGCTAGCAGTGGTTGGGCGAGATGTGGGAGGGTTGGGAAATACAAACAGTCTAACTTCAGTTAGTCAGCCAGAGTGACTCACTGCTCTCTTGATAAACAAATGTTCATACCTAATCAAACCAAATCACACTACCTCAACACTTTTCCAAGGTGAGTAACTGAACTGAACTTTTCAATCTTTTTACTTAGGTATACACTGCTCCTAACTTATTTCTAGCTTCTAGCTACTTTTTTTTTTTTTTAGTATATAAACACTCTAACTTCTGCTTACTAGCTGCCTTACTGACTGACTATTTAAAAATACAAACAGTCTAACTTCTGATTATTTGCTGCCTTACTATTAAAAATACAAACACACTAAATATTATTACCAAATAGTTGCCCCAATACTTTAAAAAAAGACAATGTCCCAAGCAAAACCTTACTGATTCCTTTCAGCCACCAGCAAGGTGATCCTCTTTGGAGAAAAGTCTGAAGTCGGTCCGAGGGACTAAGCCAGAAGACTGGTCGGAAGCTCGTCCAGGGGTCGAAGCCAGAGATTGGTCAGAAGCCGGTCCGGGGGTCAGAGCCAGAGAATGGTCAGAAGCCGGTCCAGGGGTCGGAGCCAGAGAATGGTCGGAAGCCGGTCCAGGGTTTGGGGTCAGAGAATGGTCGGAAGCCGGTCCAGGAGTCGAAGGCAGAAGAAATCCGTCCAACGAGGGGAAAACCAGGAACAAGGACCAAGATGAACAGGAACCAGACAAGCGGCTCTAGGAGGCCTGGTGGGGGCGGAGTCAGCTGAACGCGGCCATCTTGGATTCAGCGCGCCGCGAAGAAAATCTCAGCGACGGCAACTGGCTCCTGCAGCCATCCCAGGAAGGACCCGACACTGCGGGTGAGTGGTCGGTCCCGATCACGGACCACTGCGGCCGGAAGCCGTAACAGTACCCCCTCCTTTAGGCCTCCCCCTAGAAGGCTTGGGCTTTCCTGGGTGATCCAGATGAAAATTGTGTAGAAGGTTCTTATCCAGAATATTCTTAGCAGGTTCCCAGGAATTCTCCTCAGGCCCAAATCCCTCCCAAGCTAGGAGATATTCCCACTTTCTGCCACGGCTCTGGACGTTGAGAACCTCACGAACCTGGTATATAGGGCCTTCTTCCACTGTGGGCGGTGGAGCAGCAGGCACCTTCCTAGTAGGCAAGTCACTTTACCCTCCATTGCCTCAGGTACAAAAACTTAGATTGTAAGCCCTCTGGGGATAGCGAAATACCTACAGTACCTGAATGTAAACTGGTGTGATATCTCGATTGAGATCGAATGTCGGTATATAAAAATAATAAATAAATAAATAAATAAACAAATAAATAAGTAAGAACCAAGGGCTTCAAAAGAGACACGTGGAAAGAATTGTGGATTCTTAATGTGGCAGGCAGACGAAGTTGATAGGTCACTGGTCACTGGTCCCAGCTACTGCAGCACCGGGAAGGGACAAATGTAGTGAGAAGCAAGTCGCATGGATGGAACCCATAGACAAATATGCCTGGTGCTAAGCCACACCTTTTCTCCTGGGCGGAAACGAGGAGCTGGTCTTCGGTGCTTGTCTGCAAATTTTTTCACGGTACAAGCTGCCCGTAGTAGTTGGTCCAGGCGGGGAGCAGACGGGAGGGAGGGTAGTGGGGTGAAATGGGCCATTTTGGAGAATCGGTTCACAACGACCCATATTACAGTATTGCCCTCAGAGCGTGGAAGATCCATGATGAAATCTGTGGAAATGTGAGTCCATGGCTTCATGGGCATAGGAAGCGCTTGTAAGAGACCCCAAGTTTTACCTGTAGGAATTTTATGTTGGGCACAACTTGTGCAAGAGTCAATATAAGCTCGAACATCCTTGCGCATCTCAGGCCACCAATAATATTGCCGAAGAAGATTCAAAGTTCGGTCACGTCCTGGATGTCCAGCCAACTGGGAGTCGTGTGCCCAGGCTACACCTTGCTATGGAGCCTCTTTGGCACTACTGTTTTCCCGGGTGGTACCATAAAAGTAGCAGAGAGGATGATATGAGCCAGATCAATGATATGCTGAATGGGCTTTTCCGAGTCTTCTGCAGAGAAAGAACGGGACAGGGCATCTGTTTTAATGTTCTTACTAGTGGGTCGATAGCGGAGCTCGAAATTAAAACGTGAGAAGAAGAGTGCCCATCGAGCTTGGCGCGGGTTAAGATGTTGGGCTTATTGAAGATATATTAAGTTCTTATGGTCCGTAAAAATGGTTATACGATGTTGTGTTCCCTCAAGCCATTGACGCCATTCTTCTAGCGCAAGCTTAATGGCTAGAAGCTCTTTGTCCCCAATTGAGTAATTATGTTCAGCTGGAGAGAATTTCCTAGAAAAGTAGGAGCATGGGTGAGATGTTCCAGATGCATCATTTTGGCTGAGCACAGCTCCTACTCCAACTCCAACAGCGGAGGCATCTACTTCTACCGTAAATGGACGTCTAGGATCCGGATGCCGAAGGCAAGGTTTCTGCAGGAAGGACTTCTTGAGGTCCCGGAAAGCTTCTTCAGCTTCCACAGGCCATGCCTTGATGTCCGCCCCCTTACGAGTTAAAGCAGTGAGGGGAGCAGCCAGTTTGGAAAAGTTCCAGATAAAACTACGATAGTAGTTGGCAAACCCCAGGAAGCATTGGAGCGCACGTAACCCAGTAGGCTGTGGCCATTCTTGGATGCATTTTAACTTGGAAGGATCCATTTGAAAGCCCAGATTGGAAATAATGTACCCCAAGAAGGTCAGAGATTCTTTTTCGAAGACGCATTTTTCAACCTTGGCAAAGAATCTACTCTCTCTTAAACGTTGCAAAACTTGTAACACATGATGTCGATGCATCTGTAAATCCCGAGAGAAAATTAATTTGTCGTCCAAGTAGACTACCACGCATACATAGAGCAAGTCTCTAAATATTTCATTAATAAAGTGCTGGAAGACTGCAGGAGCATTAGTTAGACCGAACGGCATGACGAGATATTCATAATGGCCATCCCTGGTGTTAAAAGCCATCTTCCACTCATTGCCCTCTCATATCCTGATCAAATTGTATGCACCTCGTAGGTCCAATTTTGAGAACACCCTGGCTCCCTGTAAGCAGTCAAAGAGTTCGGCTATTAATGGCAATGGATAGCGGTCCTTGATAGTAAAGCACCCAATCAGATCTAACATGGGGGTACCCCAAGGATCATCCCTGTCACCCACCCTATTCAATATTTACCTCCTCCCACTCTGCCATCTACTCACCAACCTCAAACTAACGCACTTCCTATACGCGGATGACATACAGATCCTCATCCCCCATCTCAGAGTCACTCCACAAAACATGGTCCCATTGGAACAGCTGCCTCTTAGCAATCAACAACCTACTCAACAGCCTCAACCTCATCCTTAACACCAACAAGACCAAATTCCTCCTAATAGCTCAGGACAACTGCATTCCTCTCAACCCCCCAATTTATTCCCAACTCTCCAATACATCAATTGACCATACTCCGCATGTAAGAGATCTTGGTGTGCTGCTCGACAATCAACTCAACTTAAACAAATTCGTAAACAACACCACCAAGGAATGCTTTTTCAAATTGCAAGTATTAAAAAAATTAAAACCACTCCTTCACCTCTGAGATTTCCGTTTGGTACTACAATCTATCATCCTTCCGAAATTGGATTACTGCAACTCACTCCTTCTGGCCCTACCCGATAACACAATCAAACCACTTCAGATGGTCAAGAACGCGACTGCTAGGATCCTCACAAACACCAACAAAAGGGAACACATCACCCCTATCCTTCAGAACCTTCACTGGCTGCCAATTAAATTCAGGATACTCTTTAAAGCCCTCATGATGATCCACAAGGCTCTACACAATATCTCCCCCCTCAACCTAACCTTCCAGCTGCAGCCACACACTTCTAATAGACCCATCAAAAGAGCGTACAAGGACATGCTGCACACCCAGCCGGCCAAAACCTCACTAAGGAAACGCGTCCTCTCCACAGCGGGTCCTCCCCTTTGGAACTTGCTCCCACCGAACCTCCGCCAAGAACCCTGCCCTCTGGTTTTCAAAAAGAAACTAAAAACATGCCTATTCAGCCAGGCATTCCCGGAGGGTTAAGGTCCGATGAAAGGTGCTTCACAGCTGTTCTTCCACTTATACCACTGTAAATATGTCAATGTAAATATGTTTTAATTGTACCAATCATGTTAGCTATCATGTTTTAATTGCATCCCTCTTGTTCACTGTAAGTTCATATCAACCTAAGTTCTTATCAACCTTGTTCCAATGTATCTGCCCCTGGGGCGACAGTTCAGTTCTCTGTAAACCGGTGCGATATGTATTCTATACAGGAACATCGGTATATAAAAATAAAAAATAAATAAATAAATAAATAAATAAGCCTCCAAAAATTGATACAGGGTTGCAAAGTCCCGTCCTTTTTCCCAACAAAGAAAAAACCAGCCCCGGCTGGGGATTTTGATTGTCTGATAAATCCTTTCTTGAGATTGTCCTGAATATACTCAGCCATAGCCTGCATCTCTGGGATGGATAAGGGATAAACTCTTCCATGAGGCGGAGTGGTTCCAGGAACTAAATTAATGGCACAGTCAAATTCTCGATGTGGAGGCAAAATTTCCATGGCTATCTTGGAAAATACAACCGTAAACTGATTGTAGTGAGCTGGCAATCCCTCCAGGATAGAGGTGCACAAATAGCTATAGAAAGAGGTTGTTCCTTTAAGGCAGGTTTCATGGCATGCGGCACCCCAATGAATTAATTTCAAAGATGTCCAGTCAAATTGTGGGTTACGGCATTGCAGCCAGAGAATACCGAGAATGACTGGGTGGATAGTTTTCTGGATGACTTATAGAGAGATTTGTTCCGTGTGGTTAGGTGCAATGAAGCAATCCAGGGGAACCGTTTGGTGTGTAATTCTTCCTGGTAAGGGGTCTCTGTGGATAAAAGAGATAGTCAGTGGTCTTGGGCATGGACAGATAGGAATAAGCATTTGTTTCACATTATCTTGCAAGATGAAATTTCCTCTGGCTCTAGAATCTACTAGAGCCAGCATGGTAAATTTCTGACCTCTGAGGCAAAAGGTAACTGGCAATGAAAGTGGAGGGGCTGGTGAAGTGATGCTTAGGGTTATTCCCCCGGAGGTCCCTAAACTTTGTAATTTCCCGGGACATAAAAAACAGCCAGCAATGAAATGACTTGAACTTCCACAATATAGGCAAAGGCCATCCGTGCAACACCGGTCCAGGGGACGGAGCCAGAGAATAGTCGGAAGCCGGTCCAGGGGTCGGAGCCAGAGAATGGTCGGAAGCTGGTCCAGGGTTCGAAGCCAGAGAATGGTCAGAAGCTGGTCCAGGAGTCGAAGCCAGAAGAAATCCGTCCAACAAGGGGAAAACCAGGAACAAGGACCAAGATGAACAGGAACCAGACGAGCAGGCTGCAGACCAAGAACTCAAGGCACAGGACCAAGAGCCAAGATACCAAGGCAAGGTCTGAGGAGCAGACCTTGCTTTAAATACAGGGTACCAGGAAGAAGTTCCAAAGAGGAGCCATGACCATTTCCTGTCATGGCCCCTTTAAATCACATCAGCAGCTGCGCGCGCGGCTCTAGGAGGCCCAGCAGGGGCGGAGTCAGCTGAACGGCGCTCATCTTGGATTCGATGCGCCACGAAGAAAATCTCAGCGATGGCTGCGACTCCTGCAGCCATCCCAGGAAGGGCCCGATGCTGCGGGTGAGTGGTCGGTCCCGGTTGCGGACTGCCGCAGCCAGAGGCCGTAACATATTCCTCTCATAGCTATTAGTTAGTTACATTGATTACCAAGTTATATGTATAGCCTGTTGCTGTTCACTGTAAACCGATTGACATTTTGCATATCCCCGCCCATATATATCCACTATTACATTGACCTTCTTTACATGTAGACCTCGGTGAAGATTTGATGTGATTTGGAGTGAGGAACGTCAAACTACGATGAGATTACTTCAGTGTTCTCTTGCCCTAGTTTGATAGTACCTTGGTAGAGTGTTCATCAAAATAGGGTGAGAGAACATTGTAGAAATCTCATTTTTGTGTGACTTTCCTCACTCCAAATTATGTCAAATCTTCACCGAGGTCTACTATGCTGTTCATACATCTCACTCTGCATGTAAAACTGGCCCCAAAACTCTAGATCACCACCAAAACCCCACCTTGAATTACTAGCTGGCCCTCTTATAGTGGTATAAAGATCTGACTAATAGATGTGCCTCCCTAGAGGCTGTCTCCCTCTCTCCCCTCCCCCTGCCCAAAAATGCCCAAAACAGAAATTGCAATGTTTATCACAAATTGCATTTCATACATATTGCACAGCTTAACACCACAAAAAAAGGTGTAGTTATTTCCAGCATGCAGTACACTATTGCACAGTGTAATATGCCCCTCATTTTCATTAATCCCACCCAATCCCTCCCCCAATCCCACCCCTTTGAATAAATTTGTCAAATTTACATTCTTGCTACACATTGCGATAACTATCACTTGCATTATATAACGCGCTTTGATGAATGACCCTGTTGGTTAACTAGTAGCAAAATATTGTGCACTACTTAGAAAATAATGTGTCCTGTTTTACTAATAGTGCACCTTATTTGCAAATAATATGCCCTATATGTTAATAATATGTCCTATTTCCTAATCAAGTATAGTATTTCCCCAAAAGAAAAAACTGATGTCATTTTTTAAAAATGTTTAGATTCATCTGAAATAAAAACAGGCTCAATTGTCACATTTAAACTTTTATTTCATATAAATGCACATCCCTAGTGTGCACCACTAATATTTGTGCTTGTATGAAAGGACAAGAGTTGCTCGGTTGTTATTTCATTGAAATAAAAGTCAATCAGGCTGAGCCTAGTACACACGTTAATGAGAGCTTGGATGTGCATTTTGGACACACATCCTTAACCCCTTCAACCCGATGCAATACAGACACACTAAAACTATGAATCCAAACTGGGTGCCCGCTTTCCTAATGCGTACCAATCCACCTCTCCCGGGCACGTAATGCAGTAGGTAAATGAGTCGTTGCATTAAAAATGTGGTGCTATGGAAAATTGTATGACCCTAGCTCCTCCCTAGCATCGGGAGCCCAGGAGAAGTGGCTGTGTGCAGGTTAGGAAAATGGACACTCAATTTTACAAGCGTCTATTTTCTTAACCTGTGCACAGGTTTCCCTAACCTGACTGCCGGCAAAACATTTTACTTTTTTTTTTTTACCATACTCCTTTTCTCAGTTTTTCAGAGGAACCGAAAAAAGGATTAAGGTTAAAAAATATTTTTTAAAAATGTTTTGCTGTGCACGGGTTAGGAAAGCAGACACTGGTAAAATTGAACGTCCGTTTTCCTAACCCATGCACAGCCACTTCTCTTGGGTACCCAATGCCAGGGAGGCACTACAGACGCAAAATTTCCCCTAGCACCTTCTTTCTAATGCAGCCGGTCATTTGTAGGGGTGTGCATCCGTTTTCGACATATTGGCGATCCGCAACGTATTTTGTCCTATTCGTTAAATACGTGGGGAGGCGAAACGCATCACTACTCCCCACGTATTTAACTTATTATCTGTTTAATTCGGTGCGCCCCGTGGCGTGAGCTTTTCTTCGCCCCCATTAGCTACTAGCTACCTAGGATTTTCACAAAATGGCAGCGCCCATGCCCTACATTCCGGTAAACATGCCAACCTGTCTGACCCTTTCCTGTGAGTCACAGTGACTCACAGGAAAGGGTCAGACAGGTCGGCATGGATACTGGAATGCAGCATATCTGCGCTGACATTTTGTGACATGCACTGAATGCTCTCTGTCGATTTTACTGATGAGCCAGCACTACATAAACATCAACACGAGGAGCCACGCACTTATTTCCAGCGATGCTGTGGGGAGGTGGGCTGGGTATAAGAGAAGGCTGCACTGAGAGATAGGCTAGTTAAGCTAGTTAAGGAAAGAAAAAGCTAATTATTCTTTGTTTTGCTGCAGTGCCAGGGCCAGCTAGTCCTGTTTCTTTCAAGCTGTTTATTTTGGTGATCTCTGACTGAGAAGAGAAGCTGTGCTAGGTCAGCTAACACTGACCACCATTTAGGGTGTTGGGCTGGCTTGGAGAAATATATTATTTTCAATTTCATCCATTTTTCTGGAGTGACAAAAATTCCAGCTTTTTTAAACTGATTTTTTAAAATTCAAATTACTTAGTCTCTCTGTGCAGTGTGCTTCACTGGGCAGTTTAACTGACTGAACCTAACTATTGGGTGGGCCTGTGTAGTCAAGTGCCCAGGGAGTCTGCCTCTTTTGTGCTTACAAGCAAGCAGCATCTCTGTATGTACACGCCACACACATTAGTGCACAGCCAGGCACCATGACAGTGGGCAGTGGGTAGTGTTAACAGACTGAACCTAACTATTGGGTGGGTCTGTGCAGTCAAGTGCCCAGGGAATCTGCCTCTTTTGTGCTTACAAGCAAGCAGCGTCTCTGTGTACACGCCACACACATTAGTGCACAGCCAGGCACCGTGACAGTGGGCAGTTGGTAGTTTTAACAGACTGAACCTAACTATTGGGTGGGTCTGTGCAGTAAAGTACCCAGGGAGTCTGCCTCTTTTGTGCTTACAAGCAAGCAGCATCTCTGTGTACACGCCACACACATTAGTGCACAGCCAGGCACCGTGACAGTGGGCAGTGTTACTACTCAGTGACATTAAATCCATAATGTCAGGGAAAGAGAGATGTAGTTGAGTGATTGGGACTGGCAAGGAGGCACCTCAAAAGACACTAGTGCAACACCACCAGTACAGCTAAAAAGGCAACTGTCGCAATCTAAACTCTTTGTAGGGGATGGCAGTTCCATGCCGAAAAAAATGAAATCTGACCATGATGCATCGCCATCGCCACCACTTGTTTCTGTCCCTGTAGTATTGGAGGTGCGGGAAGGGGAGGCAGAGTCATGCCAGACAAAATGTAGACACCCAAAAGCAGCAGGGGGACAGAAGTCTCGACTAACACTTAGCGTTGACAAGGTAGCACAGTCACTGTTTAATTCTGATTCAGATGAAGAATCTTCTTGTGTGGGATTCTCATCAGAAACAGAAGAAGTAATAGCTGACGAATCTTCAGTAGAATCAGTTAGTCCTGTCTTAGACTCCACAAATGTGCAGCAGGGGAGAGATGAAAGTGATAAGGAGGAGTAGGAAGAGCAGTCAGCTCAGGCACAGAGGGTGACTGAGCCCCCCCTGGCATTGCTTCTCAGGGTGCACCCACTACCTCAGCTCCAGTGCCAGCATCTACCCCCAAGGTGTTAGAGAGGGGAGGATCACGAAAGACATCTGCGATCTGGAGACACTTTAAAGTGACAGAAGACCTGCGTTATGCTCGGAGTAATTACTGTGCCAGGGATATTAGCAGAGGCAAGCAAATGGGACATCTATCTAATTTTGGCATGAACCATCATATGAAGAGGCAACACCCAACAAGATTACTGCCATCTGGGGATGGTGGCAGTACCAGTCGGGGGAGCCCTTCCAACCAGTATGCAGTGGTAGGAATGCAGCAGAGTCAGCCCTCGCCCTCATCCCCTTCTAGCAGTCAGGTGGCAGGCCAGCAACCCCCTGACATGTGCAGAAGCGACAATCCACCATGGAGGAAATGGGGTGGAGTGCTGTAATGCTATCCTGGGGTAGGAGGCAGGCAGCCTCAAAAGTTGTAACCAGGACCATTGGGGAAATGATTGCCCTTGATAACCAGCCCTTGCAGTTAGTGGAGAATTACAAAATCCTCTCCAGAACC
This sequence comes from Rhinatrema bivittatum, assembly GCF_901001135.1. Taxonomy (NCBI): domain Eukaryota; kingdom Metazoa; phylum Chordata; class Amphibia; order Gymnophiona; family Rhinatrematidae; genus Rhinatrema; species Rhinatrema bivittatum. The sequence goes on along the minus strand of NC_042620.1, from coordinate 132,385,122 downwards.
ACATTTAGTAGAAAGGTCATCCCCAGCCTGCATAAGCATTGCTGCAGTCGCATGCAAGCACTGCTAGCTAAGGCAGAGGGAAGAGTGCATTTCACCTGCGATATCTGGACCACCATGAATGCTCCACACTCTTACCTCTCTCTGACAGCACACTGGTGGGACATGGCTGAGGCAGGGGGAAGCCAGCAGCTCTATTACTGAAGAAGTATCAGGGTGGAGGTGGGCTTTACTGCACACCCACCTGACGGACCAGGCCCATACTGCAGCCAGTATTCTAGCATGCATCAGACAGATGCTGGAGGAATGGCAACTACACCAGCGAGACAGGAAAACGCAGGCAGGGTTCTTTGTCACAGACAATGGTGCAAACATGGTTAAGGCAATAACAGATGGGCGCTTTAAGAACATCCGATGTTTTGCACACTCTCTGCACCTGGTAGTGAAGTCAGCTCTGGGCTTGGAGTCCAGTGACAACGAGAATGAATACCTGCATAGGTTAATACAGACGTGCAGGAACATAGCAGCACACTTCCACAGAAGTGTCAAGGCGCGGTAGATTCTCCGACAAAAGCAGACTGATTTGGATATTCCTCACAAGCATCTCATTCAAGATATTGCCACCCGGTGGAATTCCACCTTTATGATGCTGGAGAGGTTACTGGAGGTGCAGACACCCCTTCATGAACTTTCTGGTACAATGGGCATACGTGTGCAGAATCCCCTAGGGAATCATGACTGATTAGTCATGAGTCAGCTGGTAAAAATCCTGCAGTCCTTCAAGGATGTCACGGAGGAGCTGCATTCCAGAAGTGCCACCTTGGCTGACATCATCCCTATAGTTAATTTCCTGGATGAACATTTGAAGGCCTTTAAATGGGAAGAGGGAAAGACAGTTGAGGTGCTGCAGTGTCTGGACGTTTTGCAGCAGCAGGTGAAAGACAGATTAAGGCCTTTAACAGACGACCGCACATACATATCATTATTTCATATGTACTCTGCCCTATTCCAGTCCAGTGAAAGGGAAACTCGCCCTACAGTCCAATTGTCTGTCATTTGTGAAGGAGCTGATGTTAGCAAAAGTCCGTGAACAGGAGCGCCATAGGCGGAGACAGATTAGGCTTGAAGCAGAGGTGGAAACAGCAGGCACTTCAGAGAGTTGTGCTGCTAGCCCAAGCAGGAGCAGCTTGGGCTAGCAAGCTGTAGTATCTAGCAAGAGTAGTATCTAGCAAGAGATAGTATCTGTAGTATCTGTAGTATCTCTAGTATCTAGCAAAAGGTAGTATCTGTCAGCGACAGATACTACCTCTTCCTCCACGTCAGAACGCCCAAGGCATGTTGCCCATAAAGATTCATCAATTGTGCAACGGGCGAGAGAGAAAGCAGTTGGCATGAGTGACTCTCAACCCGCCCAAGCAAAGGAGACACCAGCACAGCTGTCAGTGACACGGTATCTCTCAGAGTCGATAGAGAACATGCAGACAGATCCACTGGCATATTGGGCATACAAGTCCACTGTCTGGCCACACCTAGCCAAAGTGGCTCAGCGATATCTGTCATGTCCACCAACCAGTGTGCCCAGTGAACTTGTCTTTTCAATGACAAGGGATATCATGAGCCCTCACCGCTCAAGGCTGGCACCAGAGTTGATGGAAATGCTAGTGTTCTTGAAAGTAAACCTGCCTTTGCTTGGGTTTCCAAATTTTCCCTGTGAATGACAAGATGAATAAAAGCAATTGAAAGCCTTGCAGCAGCTCCAACTGCCTCCTATGCTCCAGATAATATAAGCACTGCAGCACATGTTCCTGGCTTCAAACGCTGTGCCTGACCATCCACTGCCCAGTCCATACGTCCCAACAAGGGCCTGACCTCAAATGCTGTGCCTGACCATCAACTGTCCAGGCCTTATGTTCCTACAAGTGTTTGACCTTGATTGCTCTGCATGTCCGTCCAGGCCTTATGTTCCTACAAGTGTTTGACCTCGATTGCTCTGCCTGTCCATCCAGGCCTTATGTTCTTACAAGTGTTTGACCTCGATTGCAGTGCCTGTCAGTCCAGCCTTATGTCCCTAGGTGGGATTGACTTCTGTCCTCGACTGCTTTGCCTGTCAGTCCAGGCCTTATGTCCCTAGGTGGGATTGACTTCTGTCCTCGACTGCTTTGCCTGTCAGTCCAGGCCTTATGTTCCTACAAGTGTTTGACCTCGATTGCTCTGCCTGTCCGTCCAGGCCTTATGTTCCTAAAAGTGTTTGACCTCGATTGCTCTGCCTGTCCGTCCAGGCCTTATGTCCTTAGGTAGGATTGACTTCTGTCCTCGACTGCTTTGCCTGTCCATCCAAGCCTTATGTTCCTACAAGTGTTTGACCTTGATTGTTCTGCCTGTCCATCCAGGCCTTATGTTCCTAAACGTGTTTGACCTCGATTGCTCTGCCTGTCCGTCCAGACCTTATGTCCCTAGGTGGGATTGACTTCTGTCCTCGACTGCTTTGCCTGTCAGTCCAGGCCTTATGTTCCTACAAGTGTTTGACCTCGATTGCTCAGCCTGTCCGTCCAGGCCTTATGTCCAGTCCTAATGGCTGAACCCTCGTTGCAAAGGGAAACCTCAGTCTCTGGCAATTAAAACTAGTACTCCTTCACAGCATTGATCCTTAAAGAAAACAATGAGTTTTCTTTAGTTTCAGGGCAGAGAAGAGAACTTCCTAGTTCTTGCTTATGAAGTCATGATCTGTTTGCAAATGATTAAATCCGAATAATTTGTACCATTATACACTCTAGTGGCCAACCCATTCCAAGGAAGTTCTTTCCTGCTCTTGGGAAAGGGAACTCTCCCCGGTGTTGCAGCCTATCTCTTAGGACCTGTTGACCCATGTTTAACTGCTGTTTAGGGGCGAACTCATTCTAGGGAGCCCTTTCCTGCTCGTAGGAAAGGGAACTCTCCCCGGGTGTAGCCTGCCTATTTCTACCCTCTGACCCATGTTGAACCGCTGTTCCATTTTGAAATCAGCCTCTTTCTATGCCAAGCTGGCTGCTTTCCAGCCTACCTGTCTTTTGTTAAGGATATTCTCACACTACAGCCCCTGGGAATCCCGGGTGCAGCCAGCCTGATTTTAAAAGACCAGCGAGAGCCCACTGGACCCCAATGGAAACTCCCCACTTTAGGGGCAAACCCATTCTAGGGAGCCCTTTCCTGCTCGTAGGAAAGGGAACTCTCCCCGGGTGTAGCCTGCCTGTTTCTACCCTCCGACCCATGTTGAACCGCTGCTCCATTTTGAAATCAGCCTCTTTCTATGCCAAGCTGTACTCTGACTGCTTTCCGGCCTACCTGTCTTTTGTCAAGGATATTCTCACACTACAGTCCCTGGGAATCCCGGGTGCAGCCAGCCTGATTTTAAAAGACCAGCGAGAGTATGTTCTTACCACATACAAAAACATCCACCAATTGGCTTCCATTGACCTACAGATCCCTCTCCGACTACACAATTCGTCAAGACCGACAAGAGATGCATATAGGGGATCGCTACAGGTACCACCGTCCAAATCCACCAGACACTGCACACTTAGAGACCGGGCTTTCTCTACAGCCATTCCACCGTTATGGAACTCCATCCCCTCAAATCTCAGAACAGAACCATGCATCTCAACTTTCAAAAAAAGACTAAAGACCTGGATATTCACACTAGCTTTCCCGGACGCCAATTGATCGAACACCTCCAAGCCACCCCTAATCTCCAACTATAACATGGTTAACTAATCTCCAACATGGTTAACTAATCTCCAACTACACCATGGTCATCCTGATCTTCTATCGTTGTACCTGTGTGAATTTAATAACCTTTCCTTTCTCTTCCTTCTCAGCCAAGTTCTTATCACCCTGTTATATGTAACTGCCTTTTCAACACCATTGTTATAGTTATGTTTACTATGCACCCCTGTTTTATGTGAACCAGCACGATGTGACTGCTGTCTCGAATGCCGGTATATAAAAATCTGAAATAAATAAATAAATAAATAAGACAATGTGTGATGGTAAATGGAACCTTCTCTGAAGAGAGAGCGGTTTTAAGTGGTGTACCGCAAGGATCGGTGTTGGGACCGGTCCTGTTCAATATCTTTGTGAGCGACATTGCGGACGGGATAGAAGGTAAGGTTTGTCTTTTTGCGGATGACACTAAGATCAGCAACAGAGTGGACACGCCGGAAGGAGTGGAGAGAATGAGACGGATCTAAGGAAACTGGAAGAGTGGTCGAAGATATGGCAGCTGAGATTCAATGCCAAGAAGTGCAAAGCCATGCATATGGGGAGTGGAAATCTGAATGAACTGTATTCGATGGGGGGGGAAAGGCTGATGTGCACGGAGCAGGAGAGGGACCTTGGGGTGATAGTGTCTAATGATATGGTCTGCGAAACAATGCGACAAGGCGATAGCAAAAGCCAGAAGAATGCTGGGCTGCATAGAGAGAGGAATATCGAGTAAGAAAAGGGAAGTGATTATTCCCTTGTACAGGTCCTTGGTGAGGCCTCACCTGGAGTACTGTGTTCAGTTCTGGAGACCGTATCTACAAAAAGACAAAGACAAGATGGAAGCGGTACAGAGAAGGGCGACCAGGAAGGTGGAGGATCTTCATCGGATGACGTACGAGGAGAGATTGAAGAATCTAAATATGTACACCCTGGAGGAAAGGAGGAGCAGAGGTGATATGATACAGACTTTCAGATACTTGAAAGGTTTTAATGATCCAAAGACAACAACAAACCTTTTCCGTAGGAAAAAAATCAGCAGAACCAGGGGTCATGATTTGAAGCTCCAGGGAGGAAGATTCAGAACCAATGTCAGGAAGTATTTCTTCACGGAGAGGGTGGTGGATGCCTGGAATGCCCTTCCGGAGGATGTGGTGAAGACCAGAACTGTGAAGGACTTCAAAGGGGCGTGGGATAAACACTGTGGATCCATAAAGTCAAGAGGCTGCCAATGAAGAGTGGGTGACTCGCCAGAATGATGGCTACTGCATGGAGACAATACCCTTATTCAATAAACATACACATGCTTACTGTGACTCCAACATCGCTCTAAGCTTCAACAGCAAGAGGAAATGTGGAAAAAAGGATTTACACTCACAAAGAGGGGAGTAGCTGGCTTGTTACGGCGGTTACTACCCCAAACCAAATACTACCCCAAACCAAATAAGCCTGATACTTCATTTTCAATGCATATACAGCATAGTTCTCTGCTTCAATGGCAGGGGAGAAGAAAAAAGGGTTCGCACTCACAAAGCGGGGAGTAGCTGGCTTGTTACGGCGGTTACTACCCCAAACCAAATGTGTCTGATACTTCACTTTCGATGCATATCCAGCATGGCTCTCTGCTTCAACGGCATGGGAGAAAGACTGATACATCACGCATTTCCAGCATAGCTTCAACGGCAGGGGAGAAGAAAAAAGGATTCGCACTCACAAAGCAGGGAGTAGCTGGCTTGTTACGGCGGTTACTACCCCAAACCAAATGTGCCTGATACTTCACTTTCGATGCATATCCAGCATGGCTCTCTGCTTCAACGGCATGGGAGAAGACTGATACATCACGCATTTCCAGCATAGCTCCCTGCTTCAATGGCAGGGGAGAAGGAAAACAACCAATAAGGACTGTATAACATAGTCTGGGTAAAACAAATAAGATGGGTGTAGCTTGCTTATTGCGGCGGTTACTACCCCTAACTAATCAAGCTAGATATTTCACTTGGATGCAGCTCCATCACTGCTCTCTACATTAATGGTGGGGGTGGAAGGGAAATAGAACCAAGAGCTAAGAGAAACAGATAAGTATGAGAGAAAAAATGTTTGAAGCTTGCTGGGCAGACTGGATGGGCCGTTTGGTCTTCTTCTGCTGTCATTTCTATGTTTCTAAATTACAGTCCCTCGGGGTCCTATGTGTAGCCTGCCTGTATCTGCCCTCTGTCCCATGTTGACCCGCTGTTTAGAGGCGAACCCATTCTAGGGAGCCCTTTCCTGCTCGTAGGAAAGGGAACTCTCCCCGGGTGTAGCCTGCCTGTTTCTACCCTCTGATCCATGTTGCACCGCTGTTCACATTCACCCTCCTCTGTCTCGGCCTTGAAAACTCTCGTTTGTATATCAGCTACATCCACCGGATTTTAAAAGACCAGCGAGAGCTCACTGGATGCCAATGGAAACACCCCACTCTAGGGGCGAATCCATTCTAGGGAGCCCTTTCCTGCTCATAGGAAAGGGAACTCTCCCCAGGGCTCTTGTTTGAATATTTGCTACTGCCACCAAAATAGGCACCCGCAGATGCTCCACTCCACCCAGGCATAGTTCATCATGTTTCAGGTCCTAGCACTCGTGTTAGACTCCCTGGTCCCTGTTTCAAGATGGGTTGGGTGCACAGTATGCACAGTTGACAGTCCCACCATATGCTGAGCCTCGTCTTGTCTTGCCTCCTTGTCTTTCCCTTATCAAACCACAGGGAACTGACTACCTCGGCTCTGCCAGCCTGTCTTGCCTCTATCAACTTTCTGCCACTCTGCCTTGCTGCCAATCACCAGATGACTCACTCAACTCCTTGTGGTGTTATTGCCACTATCATGGTTCCTCAGTGTGTTGGTGCTAGTCTTTCTGCTTGCTATGTTCCCCCTTCATTGAGCTGTAGGATGTCAATGCCACTTGTTTTACTGCTTCGCCTCTCACGCTGCCTTCAAGGGTTCATGCATCTGTTATCGGTGCTCTCTATTGAAGCTGTGGTGTGTTTTTGACACTCTTGCTGCACTCTTGCCACTTCTGGTACCCCTTTGCACCTTTCCAGTGCCTTAGGCTATTCATGCCACTTTGGTGCCACTTTGCCACAGTCTAAGTACCTTGGAACTCTTTTGTTGTTGTGATGATTGCTCCCAAGAAGTTTCATCAAAATTGATAATAAAACCCCAATTCTGCAGCCCAAAATAGGCTGGAAATCCTTCCCCCATTGACTTTAATGGGAACCGGAAAACAAATTTACATATCAACGTATCGGGGGGCGCCATACGTCTGAATGCAACGGAAATGACCCCTGACGAATACATCACGAATGCAATGAAAATTTTTTGGCTGCACATCCCTAGTCATTTGCCTAGTGCATCGCATGCCCTAGAGAGGTGGATGGGCACGTGATAGGAAAGCGAGCGCCCAGTCGTGATGCACAGTTTTAGTGCATCCGTATTGCATTGGCCTGATTATATTTAAATTCCTTGCCTGTGGATATTTCACTTGCTAATTTATTTCTAAATTTCTTATAATAGTTCAACCAAACCCAGCTCCCATATGTTCTATAAACTCAGATTACCATGTCAGCAGATTTTCAGGGTCATTCATCAAAATGTGTTATGGCATTAATGCCATTATGCACTCGATAGCTATCGCAGCGCACAGTGCAAATGTAAAAATGTATTCAAAGGGGCAGCATTGGGGAGGGGTTTGGGTGATATTAATGAAAATGATGGGCATTATTGCACCCTGTGATAGCATGTGTTATGCTATCACAGGGTGCTTTTAATGCTGGAAATAACTACACCTTTTATCCTAGCGTTAAGCTGTGCGATATTCCTGAAATGGAATTTGCAATATTTATTCCAAATTCTGTTGTGGGCATTTTTGGGGAGGGGGAGAGTGGAAGAGGGATTGGAGTGGAGAGAGAGCGCCTCGGGGGGGGGGGGGGGGGGGCGGGCATATGTAGTAGTCAACACTTTATACCACTATAGCAGAGCATTGAAGTAATCTCATCTTGGTCTGACTTTCCTCACTCCAAATCACATCAAATCTTCACTGAGGTCTACTGTGCTGTTCATAAGTCTCTCTGCATGTAAAACTGTCTCAAAAACTCTAGACCACCAAAACCTCACCTCGAGTTACTAGCTGGCCCTCTTTTTGTGATTTTTAATTAATTGTGCTACTGATTTCTGGTAACCCCAGAAGAATAAAAGTTTCTACTTTTGAAAGATATCTTTGGACTGAGACTCAGCATCCAGGGTTGCAGGTTCAAGGCGTGAGTTGACAATCTAAGGAACAGTAAAGAGTTGACAATGGGGCTGTAGTGGGATGATCACAGAGGGGAAATGTAGGATTCTCTGGCTTTTCCCTGTCCAGCATGAGAAAATATAGCCTGCCAAGACTCACTGTATTACCATGTTTGGCCTCTTTATCTGAGTACAGGGCCAGATATGCCATGAGACTTGACTGTCAAAAAACCTTCATCTTTCCTGATCTCCTCATATAAAGCCATGATGGCACTGGAAATCAATCAGTACCAGGAGATTACTTTGACCACAGGAAGTCACAGTCGAGTAGTCCTAGCCCTGAACATCTGGGGCCTATGCTTTCTTTGTTCCCTCCTGTGTAAAGAAGGGTCCTTTGTTGTCCAATCTGTCTTTTCATGCCTGATCTCTTTATGTTTCTCTTCCTACCTTTTTCTTTTTTTTTGCTTTCTTTCCTTCTTTCTTTGTGCTATTGCAGTCGAAGTAGGTTCCATGGAAGTCATAAAAGTGAGTCTCGCATGTGAGCTTTTTTTTGTTGTTGTTTTTATAGCTGATGCAGTCTACCATTATCACCTACTGCAGGTAGTGAAAAATGTTCTGACTTCATTATTGCATATTATATCAAACTGTATAGAACTTTAGTACTTTGAAAATACTTAATGACAGAAAAACTGATCATTTGCATAAAACATAGCATGGAACCAGATATTGTAGTGATTTAATTTAAAACGTGAAAATGGCCAAATTATTCACCAGTATTTACTATAACAGCATTATCATGCTTTAATTTGTAATACTGTTATCACAGTTTAGTGTACTTACCCATAGTGTTAAACTGAGTTTACTGGAAATCATTGTTTTTCTAGAGAACAAACTGATATCTGGATATTTGACTTAATTTATACTCTCAAAATATTAGGTTTGCTATTAATCATTAAAGCTGCTGTTTATTATAAAAAAAATACAGTACTTGCCAATATTATTAAAGAAAAAAATAATAACTAGCTAGATTTCTGGTTTGTGGAAGGAAATATCATTATTTCATATGTACTCTGCCCTATTCCAGTTCATTCATATTGGACCATAAGTTTAAGATATTAGCATTTTTAGCAATGTATAGTTTGCTTTGAGGCACAGTTGTATCCTTAGGTTGCAAGCCAACAGCATTACTCATTTTTCTCAGAATATCAAGATGCTTGTTATGATTTCTGTTTTTATTTTATGTATGTCAGAAACAATGTTTTTTGTTATTGTACTTTTTGGGATTACAGAGACAGGATAGATTTGTTCTGGCCATGGCTTCTTTTTATAAACATCTATTCTTCTGTGATTATAGGACCCTGTTTATGCTACAGTCACATAATCAATGCCTTTTAGGCACTCATGAAAAAATGATTTCACATTCTACTCAGGTGCTTTTTGCAGAAGAAGAAAATGCAATGTACTTATTATGAATCAGAGAGTGGTACCATGCCAAGTCAGGTGATTGACTGCAAAGTAACATCAAAATTTACTGAAATCTATAATAGAGCCAGTGTTCATAACAAGAAACTTAAAAAAACATCACTGATTCTGGCCAAGGAATAAATACAAATGAGAGGAAGATCTGTATGTTGCTATGTATTTTGTAACTGCTGACAAAAACATGGTTCTTAGCACTGCTTTATAATGGCACCAATCCATCATTATTCTACAGAAAAATTTCATAAGATAAAAGAAAAAAATATAAGTATAGAAAAGTTAGTCCATAAATATCATCAACAGAGAACAGATGTCTTTTGATGTACAAGAAAGACTTGCAGAAGATTCTCTAAAACAAAGTGTGATCTTTTGAATTTCATGTATTATTTACTGATACTTTTAAAGATATGTGAATCTATTAAAAGAGAGACTCATTGCTTGCTATATCCAAGGTGGATGCATGGAGATCTGTTGCGCGCCCCGTCCACGTCCGGCCCGTGCATGGGCCTGCTCACCTCTCTGGTTCCTCTGCAGGTCCCGGGTTGGCCTCCCCAGCGGCAGCCGCGAGCTCTTCCAGGCTTTGGCGTCCCACGGCGGTCGTCGCTGGGCCGTCCCCTGTGCACCAGGCCTCATGCTGGAGTTCGGCACCTTCCGTGGCGTTGGCTATGCCCCTACACGCGTGGACCGCCTGGCCTCTTGTAGGGCCAGGGGCGGGTCCTAGCTCTGTGGCACGCCCTGATTGAAGGAACTACTTAAGGAAGTTCCTGCCTGCACGTCCTTGCCTTGGCAATCGGGTCGGCATTGTATTGTGTGCTAGATTGTCACTGTGTGCTAAGCCTTGTTCCAGTCTCGTTCCAGTCTTGCTCCAGCCTTGTTCCAGGATCCTACTGTTCCAGCCTTGCTCCTGCATCCTACTGTTCCAGCATTCTTCTGTTCCTGTGTCCATCTGTCATCTCCCCAGGTAGTACCCTCGGACTGTCTCTCTGGTATTGACCTCGGCCTGATCTCGATCACTCTGCCTGCTGCCTGCCTTCTGACCTCGGCTTGTTCCTTGACCACTCTGCCTGCTGCCTGCCTTCTGACCTCAGCCTGCCTGTGGGCTCGTCTGACCTCTGGAACCTGACCTCTGCCTTGTTGACTATTCCTCGGACTGACCTTCGGATTCGGACCTCTGCCTGATTGATCACGTCTTCTGATTCTGGCTCTGTCCCTTGCCTTGTCATCACCTACGCTGTTCTGGTCTTCCTTACTCCATCAGACCTCCAGCCTCAAACCCAACTGTGCTCCTTTCCTGTCTGTGGGAACGCCTGTCTACCATCACTCCAGGAGACCCAGCGAGGCCCACCTAAGTCCAAGCGGCCCGGGTCCCTATGGGCTCCACCCGGGGGGACCGCGGGCTTCCAGTGGTGAAGCTCATCCTAGCCTCTGTCTCCTCCAGTGCTCCGCACCCTGGGAGCAGGTGCTTCCTGGTCCCTACCAGGGAGCCATTCTCCACTAGAGATGTGTATCGTGTGATCGATCGTCTTAACGATCGATTTCGGCTTGGGGGGGGGGAGGGAATCGGATCGTCGCAGTTTTGTTTTCTTAAATATCGTGTAAATCGTAAATCTGGGGAGGGTGGGAAAACCGGCACACTAAAACATCCCTAAAACCCACCCCGACCCTTTAAAATAAATCCACCACCCTCCCGAACCCCCCCAAAATGTCTTAAATTACCTGGGGTCCAGTGGGGGGGGGTCCCGTTGTGATCTTCCACTCTTGGGCGTCGGGCCCGGGTGCGTTGATAGAAAATGGCGCCGGTGCCATTTTGGTTCCTGTTCCCCGATGTCACGAGCATAGGAGATCGCTCCCGGACCCCTGCTGGACCCCCAGGGACTTTTGGCCAGCTTGGGGGGGGGCCTCCTGACCCCCACAAGACTTGCCAAAAGTCCAGCGGGGGTCCGGGAACAACCTCCTGCACTCGAATCGTGTTGCCGTACGGCCGGCGCCATTTTGCTGTACGGCAATATGGCCATAAGGCCATATTGCCGTACAGCAATAAGGCCGTATTTCTTTCCAGATCATTTATAAATATATTGAACATTAAGGGTCCCAATACAGATCCCTGAGGCACTCCACTGTCCACTCCCTTCCACTGAGAAAATTGCCCATTTAATCCTACTCTCTGTTTCCTGTCTTTTAGCCAGTTTGCAATCCACGAAAGGACATCGCCACCTATCCCATGACTTTTTACTTTTCCTAGAAGCCTCTCATGAGGAACTTTGTCAAACGCCTTCTGAAAATCCAAGTATACTATATCTACCGGTTCACCTTTATCCACATGTTTATTAACTCCTTCAAAAAAGTGAAGCAGATTTGTGAGGCAAGACTTGCCCTGGGTAAAGCAATGCTGACTTTGTTCCATTAAACCATGTCTTTCTATATGTTCTGTGATTTTGATGTTTAGAACACTTTCCACTATTTTTCCTGGCACTAAAGTCAGGCTAACCGGTCTGTAGTTTCCCGGATCGCCCCTGGAGCTGAGGGGAACTTTATTGTGGCCGATCTGGTGACTCAGCTTGCCCTGCCTACACTACAGAAGGTTCCTCCTCTGCGGATCTCCTCGATCCGAGGTACCTTGCTCCCGGGGGTTATCACTTGCTCCACGGCCCCAGTGACGCTGCAAACAGGTCTGTCCACTCAGAGGAGATCTCCCTGCTCGTCCTAGAATGAGCGGTGCACCCGCTAGTGTTGGGACTTCCTTGGTTACGTCAGCATTCTCCCGTGATCCAATGGGATGAATTCCAGCTGGTCCGTTGGGGTCCTGCCTGTTTTGAACGCTGTCTACACCTCCCACGTCCACCTAGGCCTCTGCACCTCTGCTCCTCGCACCTCCTCCCTGAATCATACCAAGGCTTTCAAGACGTCTTCTCCAAGGAGATGGCGGAGATTCTTCCCCAGCACCGGCCGTTCGATTGTCCCATCGATCTTCTGCCAGGCACCACGCCTCCTCGTGGCCGAGTGTATCATTTGTCACTACCAGAAACAAAGGCGATGTCCCAGTATATCACGGAAAACCTAGCCAAGGGGTTCATCCGCCCGTCTCGCTCTCCGGCTGGCGCCGGATTCTTCTTTGTGGCCAAGAAGGATGGCTCCCTCCGGCCGTGTATCGATTACTGCGGCCTAAACGCCATCACCAAGCGGGATCGGTATCCTCTCCCGCTCATCCCTGAGCTTCTGGATCGCCTCCAAGGTGCTCGTATCTTCATGAAGCTGGATCTCAGAGGGGCCTATAACCTCGTCCGCATACGCCCAGGGGACGAATGGAAGACGGCGTTCAACACCAGGGACGGGCATTACGAGTATCTGGTGATGCCCTTTGGGCTCTTCAATGCCCCCCGCCGTCTTTCAACACCTCATGAATGAGGTTTTTCGGGAGATGCTCCATTCACATGTCATAGTCTACCTAGACGACGTGCTCATCTTTTCTAAAGACGTGGACTCCCATCGCCATCACATCACGCAGGTTCTTCAGGTCCTCTGAGACAACCACTTGTATGCCAAGCTGGAGAAGTGTATATTCGAGGCTGAGTCTCTGCCCTTCTTGGGCTACATCATCTCCTAAAACATCATCAACCTAAAACTTAACTAGGAACTGATCAAAATTGAGATGAAGGCAGCAGTCCAGCAGCAAGAGGAGGGCTTCCCAGTCTTTTGCATCGAGTGTCACATGTATGATTTTTTACCCACCGGTGAGAAGTTGTACATGTGCATGCGATGCAAAGAGCTCCTGGCTCTCAGAGAACGAGTCCGATCTCTGGAGGCTAGAGTGGCAGACCTGGAGGAGCTGAGGGAGACAGAGAGGTATATAGATGAGACCTTCAGGGATATAGTAGTCCAGTCCCAACTTCAGACTGGCAGCCCTGGTGCTGACTTGGAGGAAGAAGGTCTCATAATGGGAGAGCACCAACCAGGTGTAGCAGGAAAGGATCCTGTAGCAAGGACCTGCTCCCTAGGTGATGCATTGTCCTTTCGCACTGAGGATATCTCCCCAAGGCCTACTGCCCAGGAGGGAAGGGTTAGGTCGGCCGTCATAGTTGGTGATTCGATTATTAGGAATGTAGATAGCTGGGTGGCGGGTGGGCGTGAGGATCGCCTGGTAACATGCCTACCTGGTGCGAAGGTGGCGGACCTCACGCATCACCTAGATAGGATTTTAGACAGTGCTGGAGAGGAGCCGGCTGTCGTGGTACACGTGGGCACCAACGACATAGGAAAATGTGGGAGGGAGGTTCTGGAAGCCAAATTTAGGCTCTTAGGTAGAAAGATTAAATCCAGAACCTCCAGGGTAGCATTCTCTGAAATGCTCCCTGTATCACGCGCAGGTCACCAGAGGCAGGCAGAGCTCCGGAGTCTCAATGCGTGGATGAGACGATGGTGCAAGGAAGAGGGATTCAGTTTTGTTAGGAACTGGGGAACCTTTTGGGGAAGGGGGAGTCTCTTCCGAAGGGATGGGCTCCACCTTAACCAGGGTGGAACCAGACTGCTGGTGCTAACCTTTAAAAAGGAGATAGAGCAGCTTTTAAACTAGAACAAAGGGGAAAGCCGACAGTCGCTCAGCAGCGCATGGTTCGGAGAGATGTATCTTTAAAGGATACTAATGATGCATTAGAATTAGGGCATCCCGACAGTGAGGTTCCAATAATTAGAAAAGTAGTCCAAGTGCCTGTAACTAAAAACTCACCTGAGCTAAAAAATTCTAACTTATCCCTATCAATTAAAAAGCAGAATAAAAATACAAACAAAAAACAAACTTTGAAATGTTTGTATGCTAATGCCAGAAGTCTAAGAAGTAAGATGGGAGAATTAGAATGTATAGCAGTAAATGATGACAAAGACTTAATTGGCATCTCAGAGACATAGTGGAAAGAGGATAACAAATGGGACAGTGCTATACCGGGGTACAAATTATATCGCAATGACAGAGAGGAGCAGTCGGGAGGAGGTGTGGCGCTTTATGTCCGGGATGGCATAGAGTCCAACAGGATAAACATCTTGCATGAGACTAAATACAAAATTGAATCTTTATGGGTAGAAATCCCTTGTGTATCAGGGAAGACTACAGTGATAGGGGTATACTACCGTCCACCTGGTCAAGATGGTGAGATGGACAGTGAAATGCTAAGAGAAATTAGGGAAGCTAACCAAATTGGTAGTGCAGTAATAATGGGAGACTTCAATTACCCCAATATAGACTGGGTAAATGTATCATCGGGTCACGCTAGAGAGATAACGTTCCTGGATGGAATAAATGATAGCTTTATGGAGCAATTGGTTCAGGAACCGACGAGAGAGGGAGCAATTTTAGATCTAATTCTCAGTGGAGCATAGGACTTGGTGAGAGAGGTAACGGTGGTGGGGCCGCTTGGCAATAGTGATCATAATATGATCAAATTTGATTTAATGACTGGAAAAGGAACAGTGTGCAAATCCAAGGCTCTCGTGCTAAACTTTCAAAAGGGAAACTTTGATAAAATGAGAAAAATTGTTAGAAAAAAACTGAAAGGAGCAGCTACAAAAGTAAAAAATGTCCAAGAGGCGTGGTCATTGTTAAAAAATACCATTCTAGAAGCACAGTCCAGATGTATTCCACACATTAAGAAAGGTGGAAAGAAGGCAAAACGATTACCGGCATGGTTAAAAGGGGAGGTGAAAGAAGCTATTTTAGCCAAAAGATCTTCATTCAAAAATTGGAAGAAGGATCCAACAGAAGAAAATAGGATAAAGCATAAACATTGGCAAGTTAAATGTAAGACATTGATAAGACAGGCTAAGAGAGAATTTGAAAAGAAGTTGGCTGTAGAGGCAAAAACTCACAGTAAAAACTTTTTAAATATATCTGAAGCAGAAAGCCTGTGAGGGAGTCAGTTGGACCGTTAGATGATCGAGGGTTAAAGGGGCACTTAGAGAAGATAAGGCCATCGCGGAAAGATTAAATGATTTCTTTGCTTCGGTGTTTACTGAAGAGGATGTTGGGGAGGTACCCGTAATGGAGAAGGTTTTCATGGGTAATGATTCAGATGGACTGAATCAAATCACGGTGAACCTAGAAGATGTGGTAGGCCTGATTGACAAACTGAAGAGTAGTAAATCACCTGGACCGGATGGTATACACCCCAGAGTTCTGAAGGAACTAAAAAATGAAATTTCAGACCTATTAGTAAAAATGTGTAACTTATCATTAAATCATCCATTGTACCTGAAGACTGGAGGATAGCAAATGTAACCCCAATATTTAAAAAGGGCTCCAGGGGCGATCCGGGAAACTACAGACCGGTTAGCCTGACTTCAGTGCCAGGAAAAATAGTGGAAGTGTTCTAAACATCAAAATCACAGAACATATAGAAAGACATGGTTTAATGGAACAAAGTCAGCATGGCTTTACCCAGGGCAAGTCTTGCCTCACAAATCTGCTTCACTTTTTGAAAGAGTTATAAACATGTGGATAAAGGTGAACCGGTAGATATAGTATACTTGGATTTTCAGAAGGCGTTTGACAAAGTTCCTCATGAGAGGCTTCTAGGAAAAGTAAAAGTCATGGGATAGGTGGCGAGGTCCTTTCGTGGATTGCAAACTGGCTAAAAGACAGGAAACAGAGAGTAGGATTAAATGGGCAATTTTCTCAGTGGAAGGGAGTGGACAGTGGAGTGCCTCAGGGATCTGTATTGGGACCCTTACTGTTCAATATATTTATAAATGATCTGGAAAGAAATACGACGAGTGAGATAATCAAATTTGCAGATGACACAAAATTGTTCAGAGTAGTTAAATCACAAGCAGATTGTGATAAATTCCAGGAAGACCTTGTGAGACTGGAAAATTGGGCATCCAAATGGCAGATGAAATTTAATGTGGATAAGTGCAAGGTGATGCATATAGGGAAAAATAACCCATGCTATAATTACACGATGTTGGGTTCCATATTGTGCTGTTCAATTTCTCCCCTTCCATCCCAAGTTTATTTTCCTTGTTTTTTGTAACTTTCCCTCTCCCTTTTTCTGATTCACTGTATTTAAAGTTCAAGGTTCTTATTGAAAATATTGTTTTTTACGTTACGTTATGCTTTACACTCCTTGTTATTTGTAAACCGGGTTGATGTGATGCCTATCATGAAACTCGGTATAACAAAAACAATAAATAAATAAATAAATAAATAAATAAATAAAATAAATATTAGGTGCTACAACCCAAGAAAAAGATCTAGGTGTCATAGTGGATAACACATTGAAATCGTCTGTTCAGTGTGCTGCGGCAGTCAAAAAAGCAAACAGAATGTTGGGAATTATTAGAAAAGGAATGATGAATAAAACGGAAAATGTCATAATGCCTCTGTATCGCTCCATGGTGAGACCGCACCTTGAATACTGTGTACAATTCTGGTCGCCGCATCTCAAAAAAGATATAATTGCGATGGAGAAGGTACAGAGAAGGGCTACCAAAATGATAAGGGGAATGGAACAACTCCCCTATGAGGAAAGACTAAAGAGGTTAGGACTTTTCAGCTTGGAGAAGAGACGACTGAGGGGGGATATGATAGAGGTGTTTAAAATCATGAGAGGTCTAGAACGGGTAGATGTGAATCGGTTATTTACTCTTTCGGATAGTAGAAAGACTAGGGGACACTCCATGAAGTTAGCATGGGGCACATTTAAAACTAATCGGAGAAAGTTCTTTTTTACTCAACGCACAATTAAACTCTGGAATTTGTTGCCAGAGAATGTGGTTCGTGCAGTTAGTATAGCTGTGTTTAAAAAAGGATTGGATAAGTTCTTGGAGGAGAAGTCCATTACCTGCTATTAAGTTCACTTAGAGAATAGCCACTGCCATTAGCAATGGTTACATGGAATAGACTTAGTTTTTGGGTACTTGCCAGGTTCTTATGGCCTGGATTGGCCACTGTTGGAAACAGGATGCTGGGCTTGATGGACCCTTGGTCTGACCCAGTATGGCATTTTCTTATGTTCTTATGTCCTCTACCGGCTTCTGCATGGACCCAGAGAAAGTAGCGGCCATTACCAAGTGGCCCCAGCCCACGGGACTCAAGGCCCTCCAGCGGTTTCTGGGCTTCGCTAATTTTTATAGACACTTTATCCCGCGTTATTCGCACCGAGTGGCCCCTCTCACGGCCCTGACCCCGCAAGGGAGCTGACACCAAGAACTGGCCTGACGCTGCGGTGGCAGCCTGCTCCGACCTCAAAGAGGCATTTCTCTCTGATGTCTGCCTCCGGCATCCGGATCCCTCCAGACCATTCATCGTGGAGGTCGACGCCTCCAGTATCGCTGTAGGGGCGGTTCTCAGCCAACACTCCGACTCTGGCCAACTCCTTCCCTGCTCTTACTTCTCCAGGAAGTTTTCTCCAGCCGAGAGCAATTACTCCATCGGGGACAAGGAGCTCCTGGCGATAAAACTCGCCTTTGAAGAGTGGAGGCAGTGGCTTGAGGGATCCCGGCATACCACTACACGGATCACAAGAACCTGGAGTTCCTGTCACAGGCTCAACGACTGAACCCCTGTCAAGCCCGCTGGGCTTTGTTTTTCAGTCGTTTTGACTTCGTTCTACAATACCGCCCAGCGGCCAAGAACCGAGCGGATGCTCTTTCTCGCACTACTTGCGCCGAGGAGGATCAAGAACCTCCTCAATTTATCCTGGACCCGACTAAAGTCCGCCTGTCTGCGTTGACAGTTCTCTCCCAGGATAGGACTGTGCTCCCTCGCCGGGATCGGCTAACTGCTTTACGCTGGGCTCATGACTCCCTCATCTGAGGACACGCTGGACGCGAAAGGACCTTAGAGCTTGTCAATCGTTTCTATTGGTGGCCCAACATCCGGTGGGATGTCTTCTCCTATGTAAGTTCGTGCCCTACCTGCGCACACCAGAAGCCCAGTCCTGGGTTTCCTTGTGGCCTTCTACAGCCATTACCGGTCCCCACAGAACTGTGGACCCACATAGCTACGGACTTCGTAGTGGACTTACCCCCGTCTTGTGGGCATACGGTCATCTGGGTCACCGTTAACCGCTTCTCGAAGATGGTGCACCTAGTCCCTCTACTGAAACTTCCTACAGCACCCGAACTGGCCCGTCTCTTTGCCCAGCATGTCTTCAGGCTACATGGTCTTCCTCAAGACATAGTCTCAGACAGGGGTCCTCAGTTCGTCGTCCGCTATTGGAGAGCCCTCTGCAGATGTTTTAAGGTAAAGCTCAGTTTCTCCACAGCCTTCCACCCGCAGAGCAATGGACAGACCGAGAGAATGAATCGGACACTGAAGGCTTATGTCCGGGCCTTCATCGAGAGACTGAACAATTGGTCTGAACTCTTGCCGTGGGACGAGTTCGCGTACAACAGTCAAGTTCACGCTGCTACCGGCAAATCCCCATTCCACCTGGTTTACGGAAAACCGCTGAGACCTCCACTGCCGCTGGAGGCCCCCAGCGCCTCACCGGCCGTTCAGATAACGGCTCGGCAACTACAGACATTGTGGCACACGACTCAGAGACAGCTACACCGCTCGGCCGTGTCCGCCAAGCAAGCGGCCGACCGCCACCGACGACCAGCTCCCACCTACCAGCCCGGGCATCGAGTCTGGCTCAGCACCAAGAACATCCACCTCCGGCTCCCATCCCGGAGATTCGCACCCAAGTTCTGTGGGCCATTTCGGGTTGCTGAGCGAGTGGGTCTGGTGTCATATCGGCTGAGACTACCTTCTTCTCTCCGAATCCACAATGTCTTTCATGTGTCTCTGCTTAAGCCTGTGGTCCTCTCTCGGTATCATCGCACGCCTCCGGATCCTACGGCTACTGCCATCGATGATGACCTCACGTACCAAGTGCGAGAGGTTCTCGATGTCCGCTTTCACAACCGTAGATGGGAATACCTACTGGCGTGGGAGGGCTGCGGTGACGAAGATAACACCTGGGAACCCAGCTGCAATATCCTTGACAAAAGCCTTTTGCAACAGTTCCATCAGGACCATCCAGGGAAACCAGGTCCTCTCAAGAGGGGCCGTAAAGGGGGGGGGGGTACTGTTGCGGTCTCCACCGCTTCCCCTTCTTTTGCTCTGAACAGTGCTCACCTCTGCTGCTGGAAACGCCGCGTTCCGCATGCCCGGGACTCCTGCGGCTCTGCCGGTTCCTCGTGGCGTCCGCCATTGCTTGCCCGTCTCCCCGCTGCCTCGCGCGCGCGTGAGGATGCACACTATGTGCACACAGCTCCCGGAAGTCTCGCCCCGCCTGTGCTAATGACGCCACGCCCTAAGCCTGATATAACCGGCATCCGGACGCCTTCTCTTTGCCTTGCAACAAGGTTCACTACTGCCTAGTAGTTCTGAGTTGCGCTTTGTCTGTTCTTCGTTCCTGACTTGACCTTTGGATTGCCTTTGACTTTGCTTCAGCCTGCCGCCTGCCTCCGACCTTGGTCCGTTCCTGACTTCGCTTCAGCCTGCCGCCTGCCTCTGACCTTGGTCCGTTCCCGACTCCGCTACAGCCTGCTTCACTGCACAGCCAGCTATAGACTCCATTCCAGTCTACAGACTCCGTTCCTGTCTACAGCCTGCTCCAGTTCACAGCCAGCTACAGACTCCGTTCCAGTCTACAGCCTGTTCCAGTTCACAGCCAGCTACAGGTATCGCTGCCGACCATTTTGGTCACCCTTCTCTGTACCTTATTCACTGCAGCTATATCTTTTTTTTTTAGATGCAGTGACCTGATTGTATACAGTACTCAAGGTGTGGTCTCACCATGGAGCAATAGAGAGGCGTTGTGACATTTTCTGTTTTATTCACCTTTCCTGTCGTAATAATTCCTAACATTCTATTTGCTTTTTTGACTGCTGCAGCACACTGAGCTGGTTATTTCAATGTATTATCCACTATGACGTCTAGATATTTTTCCTTGGTGGTAGCTCCTAATATGAAACCTAACATTGTGTAGCTATAGCATGGGTTATTTTTCCCTATATGGATCACCTTGCACTTGTCCACATTAAATTTCATCTGCCATTTGGATGCCCAATCTTCCAGTCTCGCAAAGTCCTCCTGCAATTTATCATAATCCTCTTGTGGTTTGAATAATTTTGTATCATCTGCAAAGTTGATTACCTCACTCATTGTATTCCTTTCCAGATCATTTATAAATATATTGAAAAGCACCAGTTCAAGTACAGATCCCTGAGGCACTCCACTGTTTACCCTTTTCCGCTGAAAAAATTGATCATTTAATCCTACTCTCTGTTTCCTGTCTTTTAACCAGTTTGCAATCCATGGAAGGTCATCCCCTCCTATCCCATGACTATTTAGTTTACATAGAAGCCTCTCATGGGAGATTTTGTCAAACGCCTTCTGAAAATACAAATACACTACATCTACCGGTTCACCTTTATCCACATGTTTAATAACTCATCAAAAAATGAAGCAGATTTGTGAGGCAAGACATCCCTTGGTTAAATCTATGCTGACTGTGTTCCATTAAACCATGTCTGTCTATATGCTCGGTGATTTTGATCTTTAGAATATTTCCACTATTTTTCCTGGCACTAAAGTCAGGCTCACCGGTCTATAGTTTCCTGGATCACACCTGCAGCCTTTTTTAAATATTGGGGTTACATTGGCCACCCTCTAGTCTTCAGGTATAATGAATGATTTTCATGATAGTTTACAAATTTTAATTAATAGATCTGATATTTCATTTCTGAGTTCCTTCAGAACCCTGGGGTGCATACTATCTGGTCCAGGTGATTTGGTACTGTTTAGTTTGCCAATCTGGCCTACTACATCTTCCAGGTTCACAGTGATTTGGTTCAGTTCATCTGACTCATCACTCTGGAAAACCATCTTCGGAACCGGTGTTTCCCCAACATCTTCATTATTAAACACAGAAGCAAAAAATGAATTTAGTCTTTCTGCAATGCTCTTATGTTCCCTAAGAGCCCCTTTAACCCCTCTGTCATCTAATGGTCCAACCAACTCCCTCGAAGGTTTCTTGCTTTGGATATATTTTAAATAGTTTTTATTATGAGTTTTTGCCTCTATGGCCAACTTTATTTCAAATTCTCTCGTCACCTGTCTTATCAATGTTTTACACTTAACTTGACAATGCTTATGTTTTATCCTATTTTCTTCAGATGGATCCTTCCTCCAATTTTTGAAGGATTTTTTTTTTGGCTAAAATAGCCTCTTTCACCTCACCTTCTAACCAAGGTGGTAATCGTTTTGCCTTCCTTCCACCTTTCTTAATGTGTGGAATACAAATGGACTGTGCCTCTAGGATTGTATTATTGTTTTCAAAACTGTAGGGTTGTTAAGGATGGGAAGTTGAGAACTAATATAGTTTTTACTGTAATACACCTTCAACAAATCTGATCAATTTCTTCAATTGAGTAACCAAAAAATTAGTTCATGGTGGCTTCCGGATGTGGCCTACTTGGGTATGAGCAAAGCTTTTAATACTGTCCCTCATAGGAGACTCAAATAAACTGGCACATCCTTAGATAAGTTCTAAGGATGTTGAATGAATTAGAATTTGAGTGAAGGATAAACAACAAAGAATGGTGGGAAATGGATCTCACTTTGAAGACAGGTGATGAGTGGAGTGTCTCAGAGATCAGACCTGGAGACAGTTCTGTTCAATAGTGATATTTCAGAGATGTTAGAAGGAAAAATTTGTCTTTTTACAGGTGACATTTAAGATCTGAAACAGCGTGAACACATCTGAGGCAATAACGTGAGAAGCAATCTGAAAAAACTTATGGAGTGATCAATTGCTTGACAATTAAGTTTTAATAGTTAAAAATGCACAGTTATGTTTTTGGGGTACACAACTCCAAGAGATCAGTATATGCGATTAGCATTGTCAAAGCAACCAAGAACACTGAAGGCCTGATTTTCAAAAGCATTTACACACAAAAATGGGTTTAATATGTGTAAATCTACTTTACACATGTAAGTGGGCTTTTGAAAATTTCTACAATAACCTCAAAAGGTTTTATCTGCATTAAGTGAACTTAACATGGATAAATGGTTTTTGAAAATTGCTATGATAGTATGTTAAATTTATATACATAACTTCTTTGAAAATTCATCTAAGAGCTGGCAGGAAGGAAGACTAAATCCTCCTACTGTCTTCGTTTAGGTAACTATTTGGAGTATCTATGGGGTTGAGCATGGTCAGTAGGACGAGGGATGATTTTCTAGATAGGGAGGGAGGGGAATTATCCCATCCTCTTTTCTTAATTATTTGGTGTGGGCAGAGAGGGAGAGATGGAGGATGATGGATGAAGGAAATAAATTAAATAATATTTTAATCAGGAACCAATAAGAAGTCAAGACAGCATTTATTTATGGCATGCTTGTCCAACAGGAGAGTTGAAGGTGTGTTACAGGAGTAACTATATTAGTTCCCTACTTCCCATCCTTTTTCTTAAGAACCCTACAGTTTTGAAAACAATAATGTTTTATTCCCAGTTTCACAGATTTAGGAGACACATACAATTTGATTCACCCAACTCTGAGTACTATCAAGACATAGATGAGTCATAATGGCCTGCTGTTGAATTTTCATAAAACTCAAGCAATACTGATC
This sequence comes from Rhinatrema bivittatum, assembly GCF_901001135.1. NCBI lineage: Eukaryota > Metazoa > Chordata > Amphibia > Gymnophiona > Rhinatrematidae > Rhinatrema > Rhinatrema bivittatum. The sequence continues at coordinate 132,362,033 of NC_042620.1, read as the reverse complement.
TCACACACAATAACAGAGTTTATTACCTCTCAGCTATCTATAGATGGGGCTGTCAGTCCTTTTCTAGATAATGTCCACAATTTAGGGTTTCAATTTGATGCTTCCTTTAAGTTCCAGTCCCAATTGCACTTCGTAGTAAAGAATATGCTTTTTTAGGTTATGAGAGCTATGGCATCTTAAGTACATCCTGGATCATAATGATTTCAGGTCGGTTATTCAGTCATTTGTGAACTCCGTGCTCCATTACCTGGGTCTTCCTAAAGGTCATTTAGCAGCTTTGCAATTGCTGATGAATGCGGCAACCTGTCTTTTTTCAGTCAGTTCCTACATGTTCATATTACCTCCCATCCTGAAATCTTTACATTGGCTTCCAGTAGAGCAGAGAATTAAGTTGAAAGTCTTTATTTTGACATTCAGGGCTCTCCATGATAAATGCCCTGCTTACCTCTCAGAGTTGCCCAGTGAGAGCATTGTGATCCGAGAATTTATTCTTACTCACTAAGACTAATAAGAACACAGTCCGATTGGAATCCTGTCAATGAGCCTTTTCTATAGCAGTGCCGAGTCTATGGAACAGCCTCCCCTTAGCGATTTGTAAAGCTGATGATTACAAAAGTTTTAGAAAGTTTCTAATGACTCATTTGTTCCATGAAGCATTTGCTAAGTGTGACTGATTTTATTGTGGTTGGATTTTAAGTATGATGTATTAATGCTGTTTTTCTTGCTATCTTTGTTTTATACTTGTGTTACTGTAAAGTCATAATGTATGGACATTCTGTATCTTAAGTTTAAATGCTTGGAATCTGCCTAGAACTCGATCTGGTAATAGGATGAATGCAAATTCTTGCAAATAAATAAATAAATAAATAAATAAGTCTGTCTAGAATCCACTTACATATTCAGATGACATTTGCATTGACTTAATAAAATGGGATTATAATTCTCAAAAGCTAGTATAAATTAGTCCAATATAAAGGTACCACCTATAACTTCTTTGTTTACCTTTGTGCAATCTAAATATTACTTAACAATGCATGAGATGCTTCAAAGATACCGGTATGTATAAATGGTTAAAAATAAAAACCTACAAAGCAAAGATAGCAGGAAAATGCAGTGTAGGTTTTAAGCCATTCATAAGATTTAAACTAGCATTAGCTGTGGACATTTGTCCTAAGCAGCTATAGCAGTTAGAGAATTATCAGTACATAAATAGGTAATTATGCATGTGCTAGCTTGTACTGCTGAACAAGCAGCTAACTAGTATTGTGATAATCATAAGTCCATACAAATATTTTTCATGCAAATAAGACATGAAATACAGTGAAAGTAGTACACAAACTTATCAGGGCACTTACCCATGATCTGAGAGAGATTTCACAATCTCCTATAGTAGAACAAATAACTAAACCATATGCAAAAGCAATGTAGAAATTGGATTATTGAGCTTAAATGGCCATTATCCAAGCCCGATATAATTGTGCCAAATGGTGTCTTTCCCACTTGCACTTAGTAATAGACTCAGAAAGGTCAATGCATCATTCATTGGCTTGTTTCTCTCATAGCTTTGAATAAATCCATTGCATAATCTTGTTCCACAGTATCAATTTCAGAAATAGCTTCAGAAAAGAAAGCGCATTATATATCAGGCCTGTTTCTGAAAATTTGTTAATGAAGGCTAAGAGATAAATATTGGGTAGCCTAAACATTTCTAGAAAATAAGACACTAGATCAGTATCATGACTTAACAGAGATGATTGTTCTTGTACTAGAAAATTTAGTTCAGCTGTTAGAATTATTTGCACTAATAGCCTACAGTAACATGTTCAAACTACAGAGAATGCATGGCAACCAAAAACCACATGAGCATAGAATATTTGGTTTCAACCTTTTCTTGGTTAAAGAACCTGTGGCAGAGACCTTCCTGCCTTAAATGGCAAGTCTGTAATAAGGGGGTAATTTTAAAATGTGTTATACATGTAAATGTAGCATATTATAGTAGCAATTTTAAAAATCCATTTACATGTGTAAAGTACACTTACATGTGAATATCCTATGGCATATATTGTATCAATTTTCAAAAGCCCACTTACATGGGTAAAGTGCATTTACATGTGTAAAACCCAGTTTTAAGCATGTAAATGCTTTTTACAGTTAGGACCTTAGGTTCCAGATGGTATGCTTCTGTAAGGCCCATAGATGAATAATCATGGGTAAAGCCACTTGATGCCCTCTCTCTTACTGAATCTAGTATAAGTAAAAGGCTCCGGAACCCACTCAGTTTCATCATCCAGGGGTAGAAAAAAGCAGAGTTAAAAGGGATAAATCAAATGAAGTATTTTTGTGGAATTCAGATTTAAAATTTATTACAGTTTGATGATTAGCTGGTAACAAGTACTTAAAAACAAAAGTGATATTAAATCCAAACAAACAACAAATAAAGGTTTCTTTCTATTTCTCACAGCCGGGCAGGCTGGGTCTTGGATTTTTCCCTACAGGAGCTGGGCCAAACTCTGGGACAAAGCCAGACTGATCTTCTGCCTGGACCAGCCACCTCCCCCACAGATTAAGTTCTTGGATTCTGGTGACCAGGAGGACTTATCTGGAACTGGAGACTAGGCCTGGAGCAGGAGACATGATGTGTCTTGGAAGCAGGCAGGGCTGGTGACAAGGGCAAGAAGTGGATGCAAGGCCTACGACTGAAGACAGGTCGATGACTCAAAACAAGGCCTAGGACTGAAGACAGGACTATACCTGGAACAAGGCCTAGGACAACAAAGCAGAACAAGACTAGGACTGAACAGGATGAGACTAGGACAGGACCACAGGGACTGAGTAAAAAACACAAAGACATGAAACAAGGAACTAAATACATCAAGTATCATAAAACAAACAAGGTAAAGCAGACTAGAAGGCCTAAGCAGGCTACAAGGTAGGGCTAGGTGAGCCTAGAAGGCGTGAAGTTTGCAAGGCAGGGCAAAGAGGCCACAGGATAGGGCTTAAAGGCTGAGGAGGCTGCAGGACAGGGCTGGAAGGACAAGGAGGCTGCAGGATAGGGCTGGAAGGCCAAGGAGACCACTAGGCAAGGATAAAAGGCAAAGAAGGCGAAAGAGCAAGGCTGGAAGGCCAAAGAGGCCTCAAGACAGGGCTGGAAGACCAGGGAGGCAACTAGATAAGGCAGGAGCAAGAAGGCTTCAGTAGCAGTGCAGAATCAAGGAAAGAAAGGTGGGACAAAGCAAGGCGCCAATTTGACTTGATGAAGAGGTACCAAGTGCAGGGAAGCTGGGCTAAATAGTACTGGACTTGCTGAATCATGGGATAAATGAGTAGGTGATTAGTGCAGAAATGAGCAAGGCTGTGTGAGAACCTCTGCTGGCAGGGAATCTGCCTATCAGCTGGGATTGTGACACTACTTTTCTTTTAGAATTGGTCTTCTTGTGTGAATTAACAGTATTTTATTAGATGAGTATTATTCTCTCCTTTTCTAACTTTGCAGGTGCATTTATAAATTGATCAAATTTTGTTAAAGATTGAGTCCTTCTTTTGTTTCTTATTTCCTCTTACAGGTATTCCAAATTCCCAGTTGGGTCTTCAGAGGTAAGAATTTTATCTCTTGCATGTTTTTGTGTTGATGTAGTTTTTCTAGTATAGTTCTTGAGTGTGTGTATGTGTGTGTGTATGTGTTTAACTCTCTATGAATGTGTGTCTTTTCTCAGTTTCTTTACTTAGCTATAGCTCTTTTCTTTACGGTGCTGTGCACATTTATTTATTTATTTATTTATATTCTTTTATATACTGCTAGAATACATCATTTTGCACTGCTAGGGTGGATAGTCTCTGTTGTCCTGTAATGGGAACTGCTAGGATATAAATTTGGAATCTAAAAGGCTATTGAACTGCATTCAATATAAGTAATTGGAGTATGTGAGGGAGTATACAAAAGATTCCCTTAAACCACCTTAAAACACAGGCTAGAGCCATCTGTCCCAGTCCGCCTTAACGTGCAGTGCTGCAAAGGATTCTGAGTTCCGGAAGGATCCCTACTAATAGTATAAAGGATCAGAGCCCAGAAGGGTTAGGGAGGATACTGCTGTTATGGTTAAGCGGTGTTTAGGTGGATTCTAGGTACTCTGGCAGATGACCACGCCCATGGGGAGGAGCCCCATGAGGTGCCACAGTACTGGTCTAAATGCAGGAAGCACAAACACAGAGTTAGTTCTTTATTATACAGCTTGAAGTATACCACCAGAGGTGGCAGTAGTGAGGCAGTCTGGATGTAGAAGTCTCAGGACACTCGGCGGAGGGGACCCTTCTCACCCTGTTGGTATAGGGGGATTCTGGTGTAGGTTTCCCAGCAAGGCAATGCTGTGGATGAGACAGACTGAGAGTTAGATTACTCACTAGATGGTTGCTGTAGGTATGCGATTCCACCAGGTTGAAGAAGATGGTACAGGCACTGAGGCAGGGAGAGTAGGCCCTCGAGGAGCGAGTACCTGATCCCTGTAAAGCACCTGAAATAAAGCAGAGGGCCCCCGAGGAGCGGGTACCCAGGTTAGCAATAGCCCGAAGGGCAGAGAGAAAGCTTCCAGCAGCAGCAAGGAAGCAGCAGAGTAGCTTAGACCGGCCGAGACCAATCCGTTGCTAACTCAACGAGCTAGCAAATTAGTACAGGCTATATACCCGGATGCCATGACATCAGTAGAGGGGGAACACCCCCAAAGTTCATGCCAAGGCTGGAATAAAGAAGTGGGTAGGGTGCGCGCGCGCACTCTAGTAGGCCCTTGGGAGGAGCATGGCAGGAGGCAGCACCATAGCCATTCCGGGGACGCTGGAGAGATCGGCTTGTAGATGCAGCGGTAGCCATTTTCTCAAGGGAAGCGGGAGGAGCCGTGAAAAAAGGTGAGGCAAACGGGGCAAAGCCATCTAGCACCGATGGATGCAACAACTGCAAGCCCATGGTATGCCTGTATTAGGGTTGTGCATTCGTTTTCGTCGTATTGGCAATCCGCAACGTATATGTCCCTATTCATTATATTTGTGGGGCGGTGAAATGCATCGCGACTCCCCACGAATATAACTTATCATCCGTTTCATCTGTTGTGCGGCGCGCGCGCGCGTGCTTTTCTTCACCGCCATTTGCAATCAGAGGATGCCATATCCAGAGCCAAAAACCAGCCCTTTCCTGTGAGTCATCAGTGACTCACAGGAAAGGGTCGGACAGGTTGGCACGGATACCGGAATGCAGCGTATCAGCACTAACATTTTGTGAAATGCACTGAATACAGCCAATCGTGCTGTCATTCAGTGCTCGGTGACGATTTTTCTGATGACCCAGAGCTATATATACTTCAGCATGCGGCGTGCCACGCACTTTCTTTGCAGGGGTGGTGTGGGGAGGTGGTCTTTGTGGAAGGAGGCTGCACTGAGAGCTAGCTTGGCTAGTTAGGAAAGAGAAAAAAAGCTATTTATTCTTTATTTGGCTGCACTGCCTGAGCCAACTAGCCCTGTTTGTTTTTTAAGCAGTTTATTTAGGTGATCTGAGACTGTCTCTCTGTGCCAGGGAGAGAAGCTGCTAGCAGTGCCATTTTGTTTAATTCACCCTCTGGGCTAGGCTGCAAGCAAGGATGATTTGGGTGTTGTGGCTGGGAGAGATATATTCAATTTTGCTAGAATTTGCATTGGAAAATATATTTCATCGATTTTCCTGCTGTGCCAACAATTCCAGCTTTTTTAAACTGAGTTTGTTTAATTCAACTCACTCAGTCTCTCTGTGCACTGGGCTTCAGTGGGCAGTAGGTAGTTTAACAGACTGAACTTTATTATTGGGAGGGTCTATGCAGTGAAATCCCCAGTCTGCCTCTTTTGTGCTTACAAGCAAGCTGCGTGTGTGTGCTCACACCACACATGTTACATTACTGCATAGCAAGGCACGGTGACAGTGGGCAGTGGATAGTTTAACAGACTGAACTTTATTATTGGGACAGTCTGTGCAGTGAAATCCCCAGTCTACCTCTTTTGTGCTTACAAGCAAGCTGCATGTGTGTGCACACCACACATGTTACATTAGTGCATAGCAAGGCACTGTGACGGTGGGCAGTGGGTAGTTTAACAGACTGAACTTTATTATTGGGATTGTCTGTGCAGTGAAATCCCTAGTCTGCCTCTTTTGTGCTTACAAGTATGCTGTGTGTGTGTGCACACCACACACATTACATTAGTGCATAGCAAGGCAGCCAGTAGGCACTAGGCAGTGACATTAAATCCATAATGTCAGGGAAAGCTAGATGTAGTCGAGTGATTGGGACTGGCAGAGGAGGCACTTCAAAAGACACTAATGCCACTCCCCCATTAAAGTTAAAAAGGGACCTATCACAATCTAAACTCTTTGGAGGGGCAGGCAGTTCCATCCAGAAAAAAATGAAATCTAACCATGAAGCATCGCCATTGCCACCACCTGTTTCTGACCCTGTAGTTTTGGAGGTGAGGGAAGGGGAGGCTGAGTCATGCCAGACAAAATGTTGACACCCAAAAGCAGCAGGGGGGCAGAAGTCTCGACTAACACTTAGCGTTGACAATGTAGCGCAATCAATGTTTGCTTCTGATTCAGATGAAGAATCATCTTGTGTGGGATTCTCATCAGAAATGGAAGAAGTAATAGCTGACAAAGCTTTAGGAGGATCAGTTAGTCCAGTCTTAGCCTCCACTTCAGTGCAGCAGGGGAGAGATGAAACTGATGAGGAGGAGGAGGAAGAGCAGTCAGCACAGGCACAGAGGGTGACTGAGGCCCCTGGCATTGCTTCTCAAGGTGCACTCACTACCTCAGCTCCAGTGCCAGCATCCACCCCCAAGGCTTTAGAGAAGGGAGGATCACAAAAGACATCTGTGATCTGGAGCCACTTTAAAGTGACGGATGACCGGCATTTTGCTTGGTGTAATTACTGTGGCAGGGATATTAGCAGAGGCAAGCAAATGGGACATCTATCTAATTTTGGCATGACGCATCACATGAAGAGGCAACACCCAACAAGAGTAGTGCCATCTGGGGATGGTGGCAGTACCAATCAGGGGAACCCTTCCAAGCAGCATAAAGTGGTTCAAAAGCAGCAGAGTCAGCCCATGCCCTCATCCCCTTCTAGCAGTCAGGTGGCAGGCCAGCAACCCCCTGTCATGTGCCAGAAGTGAAAACCCACCATGGAGGAAATGGGGTGGAGTGCGGTAACGCTATCCCAGGGTAGGCGGCAGATAGCCTCAAAAATTGTAACCAGGACCATTGGGGAAATGATTGCCCTTGATGACCAGCCCTTACAGTTAGTGGAGAATGTGGGTTTCAAGCATTTTCTGAAAGTCATAGTTCCAAATTATAAAGTCCCCTCCAGAACCACATTTAGCAGAAAGGTCAACCCCAGCTTGCACAAGCAGTGTCGCAGTCGCATGCAAGTGCTGCTAGCTAAGGCAGAGGGGAGAGTGCATTTCACCTGCGACATCTGGACCGCCATGAATGCTGCATACTCTTACCTCTCCCTGACAGCACACTGATGGGGCCTGGCTGAGGCAGTGGCAGCCAGCAGCTCTATTACTGAAGAAGTATCAGGGTGGAGGTGGGCTTTACTGCACACCCACCTGACGGACCAGGCCATACCGCAACCAATATTCTAGCATGCATCAGACAGATGGTGGACGGCTGGTAACTACACCAGTGAGACAGAAATCCTCAGGCAGGGTTCTTTGTCACAGACAATGGTGCAAACATGGTTTAGGCAATAAACAACGGGCACTTTAAGAACATCCGATGTTTTGCACACACTCTGCACCTGGTAGTGAAGTCAGCTCTGGGGTTGGATTCCAATGACAAAGAGAATGAATACCTGCATAGGTTAATACAGAAGTGCAGGAACATAGCAGCGCACTTCCACAGAAGTGTGAAGGCGGGGCAGGTTCTCTGACAAAAGCAGACTGATTTGGAGATGCCTCACAAGCATCTCATTCAAGACATTGCCACCCGGTGGAATTCCACCTTTATGATGCTTGAGAGGTTAGTGGAGCTGCAGACACCTCTGCATGACCTTTCTGGTACAATGGACATAGGTGTGCAAAATCCCCTAGGGCATCATGATTGGTTAGTCATGAATCAGCTGGTAAAAATCCTGCAGCCCTTCAAGGATGTCTCGGAGGAGCTGAGTTCCAGAAGTGCCACCTTGGCTGACATCATCCCTATAGTTAATCTCCTGGATGAACATTTGGAGACCTTTAAGCAGGAAGAGGGAATGACAGTTGAGATGCTGCATTGTCTGGACGTTTTGCAGCAGCAGATGGAAGAGAGATTAAGGCCTTTAACAGAACAGAACACATACATGCTCGCCACAGTCTGTGATCCCTGTGTGAAAGGGAAACTCGCCCTACAGTACGATTGTCTCTTATTGGTGAAGGACCTGCTATTAGCAAAAGTCTGTGAATAGGAGTGCCATAGGCAGAGACAGATTAGGAGTGAAGCAGAGGTGGAAACAGCGGGCACTTCAGAGAGTTGTGCTGCTAGCTCAAGCAGGAGCAGCACTCTATCAGTGACAGATAGTACCTCCTCCTCCACTTCAGAACGCCAAAGGCATGTTGCCCATAAAGATTCATCTGTTGTGCGACGGGCAAGAGAGAAAGCAGCTGGCATGAGTGACTCTCAGCCCACCCAAGCAAAGGAGACACCAGCATAGCTGTCAGTGAGACGGTATCTCTCAGAGCCCACAGAGAACATGCAGACAGATCCACTGTCATATTGAGCACTCAAGTCTACTGTCTGGCCACACCTAGCCAAAGTGACTCAGCAATATCTGTCATGTCCACCAACCAGTGTGCCCAGTGAATGTGTCTTTTCAATGACAGGGGATATCATGAGCCCTCACCGCTCAAGGCTGGCACCAGAGTTGATGGAAATGCTAGTGTTTTTGAAAGTAAACCTGCCTTTGCTTGGGTTTCCAAATTTTCCCTGTGAATGGCAAGATGAATAAAAGCAATTCAAAGCCTTGCAGCAGCTCTAACTGCCTCCTATGCTCCAGATAATATAAGCACTGCAGCTCATGTACCTGACCTGAAACCCTGTGCCTGACCATCTACTGTCCAGGCCGTACGTCCCTACAAGGGCCTGACCTCAAATGCTGTGCCTGACCCTTCCACTGTCCAGGCCGTACGTCCCTACAAGGGCCTGACCTCAAATGCTGTGCCTGACTGTCCTGGCCTTATGTTCCTAGGTGGGCTTGACCTCTGTCCTTGACTGCTGTGCTTGTCCGTCCGGGCCTTATGTCCCTACAAGGGATTGACCTTGACTGCTGTGCCTGTCAATCCTGGCCTTATGTCCCTAGGTGGGATTCACCTCTGTCCTCGACTGCTGTGCCTGTCCGTCCAGGCCTTATGTCCCTAGGTGGGATTCACCTCTGTCCTCGACTGCTGTGCCTGTCCATCCAGGCCTTATGTCCCTAGGTGGGATTGACTCTGTCCTCGATTGCTGTGCCTGTTCGTCCAGGCCTTATGTCCCTAGGTGGGATTCACCTCTGTCCTCGACTGCTGTGCCTGTCCATCCAGGCCTTATGTCCCTAGGTGGGATTGACTCTGTCCTCAATTGCTGTGCCTGTCCGTCCAGGCCTTATGTCTCTATGTAGGATTCACCTCTGTCCTCGACTGCTGTGCCTGTCCATCCAGGCCTTATGTCCCTATAATGGTTTGACTCTGTCTTGTATTGCTTTGCCTGTCCATCCAGGCCTTATGTCCTTACAAGGTTTGACTTAGATTGTAAGCCCTCTGGGGATAGGGAAATACCTACAGTACCTGAGTGTAATCCACTATGAAGTGCTGGAAAAGCGTGAAAAGAGGAATATAAATAAATTAAAAATAAAAATTGCTGTGCCTGTCCATCCAGGCCTTATGTGCCTAGGTGGGATTGACACTGTCCTGTATTGCTGTGCCTGTCCGTCCAGGCCTTATGTCCCTGCAAGAGTTTGACCTCGATTGCTTTGCCTGTTCATCCAGGCCTTATGCCCCTAGGTGGGATTCACCTCTGTCATCGACTGCTGTGCCTGTCCGTCCAGGCCTTATGTCCTTATGTGGACTTGACCTCTGTCTTCGACTGATGTGCCTGTTTGTCCAGGCCTTATGTCCAGTCCTATCGGCTGAACCCTCGTTGCAAAGGGAAACCTCAGTCTCTGGCAATTCAAACTAGTAATCCTTCACAGCATGGATCCTTAAATAAAACAGTTTTCTTTAGTTTCAGGGCAGAGAAGAGAACTTCCTCCGTCTTGCTTATGAAGTCATTATCTGTTTACAAATGTTTAAATCCTAACAATTTGTACCATTATACACTCTATGGGCCAACCCATTCCAGGGAGCGCATTCCTGCTCAAAGGAATGGGAACTCTCCCCGTTGTTGCATCCTATCTCTTACCACTAGTTGACCCATGTTCAGAACAAGAAATGATCTCCAAGGTACTTAGACTGTGGCAAACACAACACAGTGAGACCATGCTCACATTGAGACCCTGCTCCAGGTCACCACGCTTTGAAGGCTCGTGCTCCACTCTAGGGGCCAACCCATTCCGGGGAGCCCTTCCTGGCTCAAAGGAAAGGGAACTCTCCCGGGGTGTAGCCAGCCTGTATCTACCCTCTGACCCATGTTGAACCGCTTTTTACATGGTAACCTCCTCTGCCTCGGCCTTGAAATTTCTCTTTTGTATATCTGCTAACTCTACCAGATTTTAAAAGACCAGCGAGAGCTCACTAGATGCCAACGGAAACACCCCACTCTAGGGGCGAACCCATTCTAGGGAGCCCTTTCCTACCAAAGGAAATGGAACTCTCCCCGGGTATAGCCAGCCTGTATCTACTCTCTGCCTCTGTGCCATGCTGCCATACACCAGATGACTCACTCAACTCCTTGTGGTGTTCTGGCCACTATCATGGTTGCTTAGTGTGTTGGTGCTAGTCTTTCTGCTTGCTCTATTCCTCCTTCATTGTGCTGTAGGATGTCAATGCCACTTGTCTTGCCACTTTGCCTGTCATGCTGCCTTCGAGGGATCATGCATCTCTTATCGGCGCTCTCTTTTGAAGCTGTGCTGTGTTTTTGACACTCTTGCTGCTGCTTTGCACCTCTTTTAAAGCACTCTTCTTGCCACTCCTGGTACCCCTCTGCCCCTTTAAAGTACCTTAGGCTATTCATGCCACTTTGGTGCCACTTTGCCACCGTCTAAGTACCTTGGAGCTGTTTTGTTGTTCTGATGATTGCTCCCCAGAAGCTTCATCAAAATTGATAATAAAACCCCAATTCTGCAGCCAAAAATACGCTGCAAATACTTCCCCCTTTGACTTTAATGGGAACCGAAAAATAAATCCACGTATCAACGTATTGGGACGCCATTGAACGAATGCAGCGTATCTTGGCCCTGACGAATACGTACCCCGAATGCAACGAATACTTTCTGGCTGCACATCCCTAGCCTGTTTCAAGTATGTTTGAAATGTTTTGTAGAGATGTGCTTCATTTTTATCTGCCGGGTCGGGTTTTGGGTCTGATGACCTATGGAAAACCTTGTTTTCCAACAGGTTTGTTTTTTTTTTCTCAGCAATTTTCACTGAAAAAAATGGAAAAAAAACCCCACCCCCAACCCTTTAAATTTACTTAAATACACCCCCCCCCCCAAACCATCCCAATCCCCCACAAGACTTACTAAAAGCCCTGGTGGTCCAGCGGGGTCCCGGAACTATCTCTCCATCTTGGGCCATCGGCTGCCAGTAAACAAAATGGCGCTGGTGGGCCTTTTCCCTTACTATGTGACAGGGGCTACCGGTGCCATTGGTCGGCCCCTGTCACATGGTAGGAGCAATGGACAGCCGGCGCCATCTTAGAAAATGGCATGGGCCATCCATTGCTCCTTCCATGTGACAGGGCCAACCAATGGCACAGATAGCCCCTGTCACATGGTAAGGGTAAAGGGCCACAGCGCCATTTTGTTTACTGGCAGCCGATGGCCCCAGAGCATCACTAATAGTCTTTCTTCCTCAGGTCTTTCTCCCCTCCCACAACCACTCCCCTCCCAGTTTCCTAGCAGTCTCGCTGCCTCAACCACCCCTCCCCAAGATACAAAAGACACTTGGAATACATATGGCATTAGGCCTATTTTAATAAGTATTATGTGTGGCTTGGCTCTTAGAAAGCCATGAATAAACAATTACAATATAGTAAACCTCCCATACCAAAACAGCACTAGCTGCCAGCACTCAAACAGAAACAACCCTTACCTCGGAAAAGGCAACACTACAAATATTACATCAAGCTCTAAAACACCAATACATCTCCTATTTGGAAAACAGAACAAAGAGGAATGCCTAAAAATACATATACCTAAACATATTGTATAAAAACCTTTAAAACTACATAGGTCTCTTTTCAAATATCAAATCAGAGACAATCACATATAATGATGGGTTCTATATTGTTTCAATAGCTCATATACAGTTTTTTTGGATGATACTTACATAAATCCAATAAAAGCTAATCACAACCTGTCAAGTATACAGTTTATACCAAGAGACATATCTAACCATATCAAAACAAAACTAATTATATGGACACAAAAAGCAGCAATCCTACCAGGAAAGAGCAGCACTACACATATTATATCAAACCCTAGAACACTAATACACCTCCTACTTAAAGCTGAGCAAGGCAGATTGCTATAGACTCCTACATAGAAACTATATACTAGCAGGATCCTTCATCTTGATCACACATACAAAACACAGACAGACCCTTACCAAAGATAGAATAAAGGACAAACAACAAAATGAAGAATATAAAACATCAATCATTATAGTAAAACCATACTAATAAAAATAATAAACATTTCAAAACAACTGATGAATAGAAAATCCAATAATTATAATCTCATAAAAATGTTTATAAATTTCCCAAAACACCAATATAATATTTCAAAACAGCAGATACATCAAATAATATCCAATAATGAAACTAATAAAGATGAAAAAATCTCCATACCTTGGATTTGTGAATTTCCAGCCACCCTGAAATTGTAGTGTATTGGAAGAGGGGAGCTATACAAATTGTATCCTCTCTCTCTCACACATAAATGCCTTCTCTCTTTCATACATACAAACACACACATACATAGACTCTCATATACACCCCCCACTCTTTCTCTCTCACACAAACAAGCTTGCACACACACATGCTTTCTCCCTCACACTCACACACACACATGCAGAGGATCTGTCATGCACCCCTTTCTCTCTCAAAGGTACACAAACCCACACAGGCTCTTATCCCCTCACCCCCCCCCCCCCCCACACACACACACACATACAGGCTTTCACCTGCACACACTTTCACAGGTTCTCACTCTCTCAGGCACCCATATAAACACACACAATCTCACTCTCTCAGGCTCCCATGCACAGGCACTCAGGGCATTGGACTCTTCTTCAGACACCAGCAGGATGGGATCTGCTGGTGGCCACCAAGTCCTCCTATTTTCTTTGTCTGCCACAGGATGGGCTTTGTGATGGCCTGCTGAATCTCTCAGTCTTCAGCTGTCAGTGGGTTAGAGTCCATTGGTGGCCTTCATGTCCGTCTCTCCTCGGCTGCGGCAGGATAGGCTCCACGGTAGCCTACTGGATATTGGATAGTAGGATGGGTAACAATAGGAGTCGTGTTTAATTTAATGTTATTTCCTACTGCTGCAGGGATGTTCTCGCAGTAAGAGCTCGAGACTGGTCCTGCAGCAGCAGGAGATGATGTTCAGTTAAACGTGACTCCTGCTACTAGCTTTGTTGGGGGAAGGATAGGGGATGTATTTCCAGTGATTGAATTGGACAGGGTTTTCATTTATCCCTGCCAATTCGATGTATAAAATTGGATTGGCACTTGCCACCCTGTAGCAATGTCTATGGGCTGGGGATTCACTGAATCCCTTGAAAGTCCTGACTGCACATCACTGAGGGTAAATGAGACACTGGATCTCCCACCCAATCCCTTTGTCCCTTCTCTCACCTTTTCCCTCCCCATCTTTCTCCACTTCACACTTCCTCTTTCATCTCTGGTCTCTCTCCTTGCATCCCCCCTTCTCCCTTACTGCCAACCTCCACCTTTACATTTCTCCCCTCCTCGTCCCATCTCTTCCTACCACTCTCCTCTCCCTCCTATTGCTGTCCTCCCATCTCTTCGCTTCCTTCCCTCATTCTACCACCCTCACATCTTTATTTTCTTCCCCATCACATCTTTTTCCATCCATGTCATTTATTTTCATTGCAGTCTACTCCTTCCCTCGTTTCCACGTCCATTTTGTACTCTTTCCCTGCTAAGCCACTTCAAACTCATGTGGTGTGATCGGCTTGATAGACTCGTGTTACTGCCCTCTGTGTTGTTGGCTTCTCAGCTATCTCGGCAAGAAAAATAATGTGCAACACTATAATACGGGTTGCGGGGCTCAGAGCATTCACAGTGCTGTATGTCCCTCTAGCCTCCCTGCTCCTTCTTAGTCACATATTTTCTGTTTCAAAGCCAATAGCCAGAGGCCCAAGAACAAACCTTCTGCTATCTTCTTTCTTCTTATGACAACAAAAAAGACATGCCTCTGTGATGTCACTATGGCACTTTAGTTCTGAGCAGACAGCATCATATTTGTTGTATGACCAATGAAATGTATATCAATATGGTGGCGTTCACTCAGGAGGAAGGCACTGCATTTTCATCACTAAGGTAGATCCTTCCAGCATAATTTTTCATTGACAGAAGAAGAAATAAGATGACAGACAGCCTGGCTCTGGACCTCAGGGGCTGGGCCTAGGTCTAGGTCTGGGCCTTGGTGACAGGACCCAGCCTTGGCTGGGTCCTACATTAAACCTGGACTTGGACCTGAGTCTGGATCTCACACCTGCATCTAGACCTAGGCCTCAGCTGGACCCAGATATTGGGCCTGGGCATAATTCTCAGGTCTGGTTTTCCGTTATGGGAACCTGGCATCAGGGTTGTGCCTGATATCTGGCCTGGGCCTAGGTCTAGGTCTTGGCCTCAGTGACAGAACTGTCCTTGAGCTTCTCTCTGGAATTGGGTCTAAGCCTTAGCCCAAGCCTCATTGAAGGGACCTTGCCTCATGCCAAGCCCCGGCATCGGGCCAGAGCCTCAACAACAAGACCCCAGTCTCAAGCTGGGTTCGGCATCAGGCTTTGCCCTAGGCCTTGAAAATGGGACCCTGCCTCATGACAAGTCCTGGAATTAGGCCTAGGCCTGAGCCTCAAATACAGGGCTCAGACTTGTGCCAGCCCCATTATCAGACCTAGGTCTAGGTCTGTTTTTCTTTTATCAGAGAAGTCAATGTGATCTATGGATTGGTTTCCTTATTCACTTCAATGTAAAACAAAAAAAAGAATGAGATGAACAAACAATCTTTTTTTCATTGTGACAAACCTGGTGAATCACTGTGACCTATTAAAATGAATGAACAAACCTAAACAATTTTGTTTTACTCTAAACGTACTGAATCACAGCATATTAAAAATCTAGTGGCTAAAGAACATTTGTTGCTTCTATTCAGCCTCTATTGAGGAGGTACAGTAAGCAAATGATACTAAAAAGGCTGACAATCAGATTACACACAGCAAAGGGATATCCAACCCCAAGCCTGAACAGCTAGCAGCTCCATCTAATGATGCCATACAGAAACAAAATCAGACATCCTTAAGGGATTTCTTTTGGCTTCTCCTTGCCTAGTGCTTTGTAGTTGTTGGAGCCCATTACCCATTATTTGAAGCCTAAGGGTGGTCTTGCCACACCAGGTGGCTGATACATACCTCTCATGATGCTTCAGGATCTTTATGCCACACTTTATGTTGTTTCAACCCTCTATCAATGCCTTGGGAGTTTTCTGCCTCTTTTTGTACTTTGTTCCTCTTCATGGTGCCTTCAGCTCTTCATGCCACACTTGGTACCACTTTGCCTCTCCCATCATACCTTGGGGAGTTCATGCCACTGTTGTTAGTTCCCTTTGCCCTAATTTTGTAGCCTTGGGGTATTGTGGTCATTCTTGATGCTGTTTTGCTCCTCTGATGGTGCTTTGGAGAACTTCTGCTGTTGCTGGTACTGTTTTGCCCCATTGTGGGTCCTTGGGCTCTTCCTTATACTTTTAGTACCATGTTGACATAATCTTGAAACATTGGCAAGCCTTCAGCCTTCAGCCTTCATTAGAAATTATTAGAAAACCCCTTCTCCACACTCAAGATTTCCGGACAGTACTTCAGGCGACCATGCTCACCAAATTGGACTACTGTAACTCCCTTCTCCTGGGCCTTCCTGTCTCCACTATCAAACCCCTACAGATCTTGCAAAACACTATGACCAGGGTCTTAACCAATACCCGTAGAAGGGACCATATCACCCCCATACTAAAGGATCTGCATTGGCTGCCCATTACCTTCCGAATCAAATACAAAACCCTTACCATCTTACATAATTCATTGTTCAATTTCAATCACCCCTGGCTCAAGGAAATGCCACGATTCCGCTCTACTGAGCGCCCCACTAGAAATGCCCTTGCTGGCACCCTACACTCTCCATCACTCAAAACTACCCACCTTGCCCTTACCAGAGAAAGAGCCTTTTCGATTGCGGGCATCTCCCTCTGGAACTCCCTCCCCACCTTTCTCCGGCTGAAGTCATCCCTACACAGGTTTAAAAAAGGAGTCAAGACACGGCTCTTTAAACAGGCCTACCCCGATTTTAACCAATCCTAGACCCCTTAGCCTCCAGCACTTCTTGTCCTCCCTTGGAATCCCCCCCACCTCCCCGGAACCTGTTTTAATTTGCACTTTCAAAAAAACTTTTGCATTATTGTATAGTTTGTACATAGCCTCGGTTGTTATGACTTGTCATGTTTTTTATAATCTTCTGAAATTGGTTCTCTGCTGTTCCTCCTATCTGCGTTCCTATTATTTCTCCCTTACTTGTCTCTCTCCCAGCCCCCGCCTCTTTCCCTCTTTCTAGCCTGCCCCGCTCTCCCCTCCCACGTTCATTGTAATTTTCCTTTCTCTCAGTTCATTGTAAACCAGCGTGATGTGTTCTATGAACGTCGGTAAAGAAAAGTTCATAAATAAACAAATAAATAAATAAATTTGGAAGTCTACCTTGGGTTGATTTGTTTCCCTCATTGACTATAATAGGAAATGAATAAACAAATAAAATGCATAAATGAAAAAACTTTTGTTAAAGCTAACCAAATGAATGACTGTGATTTACAAAACAAACAAACCAAGACAAATTTTTTGTCTCTGCACATGCCTAATGGCTGTAGGCATCCCTCTTGTGTCTTCATTCCCGATACACTTTCTTTGCAAGAGAGGATGTTAGGGCATTTAAACACAAACTTACCAAACACAAGTGCCAATGTTATCACTTATTTCTATAATTGATGAGCATAATTGATTTTAAATAACAGAGTACCATTCTAACTCCTCATTCGAGTCCAAAGGATGTTATTTATTTAATAATATGTCTTTGCAATTTGGTATATGTGGGTTGTATCAAGCATACATTCAATATAAGATTGGTCTATTACTACAGTTGTCTGAACACATTGAAACAGGCACCTTTTGCATCTCATTGTAATCACACAAGGTCATGTCTTTTCAAAACTAATATAAGACACCTAGGCCTTATTCTGAGCTTGAATTGCGCTAGCCATGTTTATCACTGAGAACTTTCCAGCAATGGGAGATACAGGGAGGTGTGAATTTAAGTGATGAGTAAAAGGCAGTTCCTTCCCCTAAAGTGGATGGGTTTAGAGAATGGTATAAATGATGTTCCCATGAGAAATTGGGAGGAATCTATAGAGTTTTTGTAAAATAATAGGAATCTCTGGGAATCTGCTTGTGGTAGGTTTGCCAAATTTCACATGAAAATTCCAAACACTGGAGGCACCAAGTACAATTTTTATCTTTGACCTTCCACATGACTACTTATTGTAAACTTGTATTAGCTTCCTTATTACTAAAAACCTGTTCACAAAGTGAAGTATGACCAAATGATCCCAAATATAAAAATACCAATAGTATTCTAATACCACAGTCAAGAAAACTACAATTACTTAACAATTTCTACCACACCATTAGGAAAACATGCATTTCATTTGAAGAAGAATCACAAATACTTGTCATTTATTGGGTCACACAGACATTCTAATAAATTATTAAATCTATTTTGCCCGATTACTTTTGCTTATTCCTTAACTTGGTGATGTCTCATAATAAGATACAGATGATGGCAGACAAAGCCCAAATTGGTCCAACCAGTCTACCCATTTGAGATTCCTCTGCTTTGGATAGATGAGCATATATATTCCCACATATAACCTAATACCAACCTCTCCCCAATAACTTGTCTTTTTTACCTAATATCACGCCCCTTTACCCATCACTGCCATCACAGGGCTGATGCAAAAGTATGAGGTACCCTAGGCAAAGCTTATTGTTGTAAACTTGGAACGCGAAGGTCCCATACCCGCTCGGCTGCCAGCGCTGGCCGAGTCGCGGCGCTCCCTGGCCCCCCACCAGGTCCCAACGCGGCCTCTCTGCAGCGGCGTCTCCACGAGGGAGACGCCGCCGACTTCTTGATTCCAACCCTGCCCCTTAGGCTTGCATGCGAACAGGGGTTCGGGGTTTAAAGGGACCATGGCAGGAAATTGTAGCCCAGCCCCTGGGATGAAGTCAGACACAGCTGGGTATTTAACCCAGCTGCTCCCTGCACACCTCGCCTTGCAACGAGGTTAGCTCCTTAGAGTTGTGCTAGTTGCTGCTCCTGTCTTGTTTCCTCTCCAGCCCTTCCTTGACGTCTTCTGGCTCCTGACTTCGTCTCGTCTCCTGGCTCCTGACTTTGGCCCGTCCTCTGGATTTCCACTTGCTGCCTGTTTCGACCATGGTTCATTCAGTCTCTGCTGTCTGCCACCTGCCCCGACTCCTGGCTAGTTCCTCGTCCTGCTCATCTGATGCCTGACTTCTTCTGGACTGCTCCGTTCAGGAGCCTTCACCTAAGTCCACGCGGCTCGGGTCCTCATGGGCTCCTCCCGGGGGGACCTCAGGCTTCCAATGGTGAAGATTTGGTTGGTCTCCTGGTTCTAGCTTCTCCTCTGCTTCTTACTTCTGGACTACTCTTCAGGTACTCACCTTAGGAGACCGCCTAAGTCCAAGCGGCTCGGATCCTCAAGGGTTCCTCCCAGGGGGATCTCGGCTTCCAGTGGTGAAGATCTGGCAGGTCTCCTGACTTGAACCACCTCCCAGCTACGACTTCCACTATGGGCCTTCTCATGGTGTGCCTTCATCAGTTATAGCCGGCCAAGGGTCCACGAACCCCAACACTTATAGCCTTCACAATCTCCTTCCCTCACACACAATTAAAAATGATGCCGTAATAACAGATTTTACATGGAAAAGGTTATTCAAAGTACAATCTAATAAAGTAAAAATATGACATAAAATGTATATTATATTTACATGTATTGCTGAGGTGCTGAACAGAAAGCCCTGCAAAAAAGACACTTGGAACCCATATGGTATTGCCTATTATAATATGTTGGGTATTGGGCTTGGCTACCAGAAAGCCATGAGTAAACTGAATAACAATTATAATCTAGTAAACCTCCCAAAACAAAACAGCCCTATCTGCCAGCATTCAAACAGTAAAAACCCTATCTAACAAAAGACAATACTGCAAATATTACAACAGGCACTAAAACACCAATACACATATAGGAAACAGAACAAGACTGTTACGGGCGCGTCCACCACGCCGCTGACGGGCTGAGGGTTGGGAGGCCCTCGGGTACTATCGTAGGCGCGAAGAGCACAGCCGCCTCTAGAGCAGGTGGTGTGAGCCCTTAGGCCACGGCGAGACCTAGGGAGGAGCCCCAAGCCACACCGTGGGAGGTGAGCCGGTGCAGGCATGGTGAGCCAGGCAGGTACTGAAACA
This sequence comes from Rhinatrema bivittatum, assembly GCF_901001135.1. Lineage (NCBI taxonomy): Eukaryota > Metazoa > Chordata > Amphibia > Gymnophiona > Rhinatrematidae > Rhinatrema > Rhinatrema bivittatum. The sequence continues at coordinate 132,342,031 of NC_042620.1, read as the reverse complement.
GGGGTTAAGGAGCGGAGTCTGACCCTCAGCCGGACCAGCACGCCCATGGCAACCAGCAACGCAATGTTGGTTGATGAACGGTCCTCCGACTGTTCCAAGCCCTTTCGGACCTGCCGCTGGGTAACGGCAAAGGGCGGCAGGCCGGACAGAGAACGAGGGCAGACAGAGTCCTTAGTACACAGAAGACATCTTAGATGAGGGCTGGTGCAGACATCGTAGACAAGGGCTGGTGCAGAGACATCAGAGACAAGGCTGATGCAGAGACATCAGAGATGAGGGCTGGAAGGAAGACATGGGCACTGTCCCTCAGGGCGCCCTACTCAGCCCACCCGCGGGACTGAGTCGCGGACCACCCCGTCCCATACGCGCCGTACACAGTCCAGGAAGGCTGGTCGCGGACAACGCTGAGAGCGGGAGAGCGCAGGGAAGATCCAGGCGAGAAGGAACTCCGATGCCGGGACCAATGACATCCGAAGCCCTGTCGTCTGGCAGGAAGGGAAGCTCCAGAGCACAGGGACGAATCCCTCCTGTTGGCCACTCCAGGGCCCAACAGGACAGAAGGCTCAGAAGCCAGACAAAGACATAGGGCTGAACATCCGGAACTGGATCAGGAACTGGAACAGGTACAAATGTCAAGGCAACATCAGGAACAGACATCAAGGCAACTTCAGAGACAAGACCGGACAGGGAGCCATCAAAGCTAGGGGTGTGCATTCGGATTGACCGCATTAGTAAAACGCAACTCATATTTTTTTTTTACATAAAAAATTGATTCGACATAAACGATCGGATTTCCCACATATCGAACATAGATATGTTCGATATGTGGGAAATTGCGATTGTTGAGCCAAAATAAAAATATAAACCCCCTCACCCTCCTTAATCCCCCCCCCCCCCCCGACTTACCACAACTCCCTGGTGATGGAGCGAGGAGTGAGGACGCCATTTCTGCAATCCTTGGCGAGAAGCATGTGACGTCGGCGGCACGTCGAGTGACGCCGGCGTCACGTGATTCCCGGCTCGTTCGCGCCGGACGGCTCGTTCGGCCCAAAAAGAACTTTTGGCCAGCTTGGGGGGGCCTCCTGACCCCCCCAAGCTGGCCAAAAGTTCTTTTTGGGCCGAACGAGCCGTCCGGCGCGAACTCGCCGGGAATCACGTGGCGCTGCGTCACTCAGACGCGACGTCACGTGATTCCCGGCAAGTTCGCGCCGGACGGCTCGTTCGGCCCAAAAAGAACTTTTGGCCAGCTTGAGGGGGTCAGGAGGCCCCCCCAAGCTGGCCAAAAGTTCTTTTTGGGCCGAACGAGCCGTCCGGCGCGAACTTGCCGGGAATCACGTGACGTCGGCGTCACGTGATTCCCGGCTCGTTCGCGCCGGACGGCTCGTTCGGCCCAAAAAGAACTTTTGGCCAGCTTGGGGGGGTCAGGAGGCCCCCCCAAGCTGGCCAAAAGTTCTTTTTGGGCCGAACGAGCCGTCCGGCGCGAACGAGCCGGGAATCACGTGACGCCGCGTCACTCGACGTGCCACCGACGTCACATGCTTCTCGCCAAGGATTGCAGAAATGACGTCCTCACTCCTCGCTCGATCACCAGGGAGTTGTGGTAAGTCTGGGGGGGGATTAAGGAGGGTGAGGGGGTTTAAATTTTTTTTTTGCACATATGTACATATACCCAACTCATTGGATTTTTTTTATGTCCATATTGGCCGCAAGTGGGACCCCCTTTCGGACATAAAAAATATGAACATAAAATTTTGCTCTGCACATCCCTAATCAAAGCACAGACGACCACGGAGGACCTGGATCAGCAGACAGAACACAGCAATGTGCAACGCCAATCCGAAGGCAAATAGGAAGTAAAATGAGAGTCCTTTTATACTGCAGGATGTAGGCAACTCCGTGGGAGGAGTTCACCTGGACCGCCCCTTGCTGGCCCTATAACTGAGGTGGAGTGCCGCGGGCCAGCCCCTAGGGAGAAGGGCGTGGCCGGAACCAGGAAGTCCAAGCGAGCACAAGCAAGCCACAGGCAGGCCTCAAGAACAGCTAGGCCTCCCAGGCCCTGGAACAAATCCTGGATGGTACACAGGCGAGGCCCTGGCTTCGGAGCGGCCTCCGGGGGAGAAGGTGGGATACCTCCTGTAGGGCAGCAACAGGGGGAATCGTAACAAAGACAGGCTGCTATTGATGTCTACACAGAAACTACATATTGGTAGTGTACCTCACCTTGGTCACATATGAAGAACACAGACAGACTCTCACCAAATATGGAAAAAATTGACCATAAAGTATAGATAGAAATATGCAGTTGGAGAGGGAGAGAGAGAGGAGAACAGAGAATCGCAGCGGCGCGGCTTGGCTCTTTTTTTTTCCACCTTCAGCTGGCCCTGAGGCAGGACTGTTCGCGACCAGCTGGTTGGCCTCGTGACGTCGGCTGTTCAGAGGGGGGGACCCGGAAGCGGCTTTAAAATCTGCCGCTCTGCTCTCCAGGTCGAGGGAGAGAGAGAGGAGAACAGAGAATCGCAGCGGCGCAGCTTGGCTCTTTTTTTTTCCACCTTCAGCTGGCCCTGAGGCAGGACTGTTCGCGACCAGCTGGTTGGCCTCGTGACGTCGGCTGTTCAGAGGGGCGGACCCGGAAGCGGCTTTAAAATCTGCAGCTCTGCGGCGCGTAGCAGAGCCGGCGCGTTGCTGAAGCCGCGCACGCTCAAGGGGCGCACGTGCAGTCAGCAGACTTTGCCGGACTTCGCCGGATTCGCCCAAAAGTAAGAACCAATTTGATTCCTACTCCTCTCTCTCGGGGCCAACTTATTCCAGTTTAATATTAGCATAAGAGGGTAAGTTGGGGCCTTTCTTGTTTTTTCTTTTTAATTATAGTTATGCCTCCCAAACGCAAAGGCAGGGTAAGAGTATTTCCTACTCTCCCTATGCCATCCTTGACTCAACAAGAAATAACCAGCTTTTTGGCCTCACCTATTCTATTAGATAGAGATGCCAAGGACTTTGATGTACCAAGGGGTCAGGGAGGTCCCCTTGGGTCTGCAGAAGAGGCCTCTCTTAGCCCAAACACCGGGCTACCGCCAGTACAAAGGGAGAAGGGGAATGTTACTGAACAAACTGGAGAGGAAAAAGAAGATCTTGGACTTATTGCGGGAAATTTTCAATCCCGCATTCAAAGTTCAAATGAAAAAAAAGACACTTCAGCTACCCCTCCACTTGCTGTAGGGGGAAATGAAAGTTTGTCTTTGGCTACTCCTGGAACGGGAGAAAAAGACTCTATGCCAAATATCCAGTTATCAGGAACCCTAACCCGCCCAGCACTGGTGACAATGGAAACTCTGTGGGATATGATGGCTGGCATGACAATTAATATTAAAAACTTGGAAAGGAAAATGGATTTATCAAATGGGAAATATGAACAGGAATATTTAGGGATTCAAAAACAGATTAAAGCAACCAATGAGAGAGTTAAACATTTGGAAGATCAGGGAAAGAAGTCATTAGAGTTTAATGCAGCTGTAGTGAAAGACAGAGAAGCTATAAGTAGGAGAATAGAAATGTTGGAAAACAATACAAAAAGGTTCAACTTTTTTTAAATTTCTCAAGAATAGTAGGGGAAGAACCATTAATGTCTTTAAAAAAAATTTTTGTTGATCAGCTAGGGTTTACGTTGGAGCGTTCTCCTACAGTTAATAACTGTTATTTCCTCCCCATTAGAAATGAATCACCTAGAGAAATGTTTCAGGGAGATCTTTCCAACTTCTTGGAAGACTCTACAGCTAATGTAATAAGTTGGGGAACTTTGTTAGTTACCTTTTACTCCACTGCAGATATTAATGCTATAATGAAAAAATACTTTAGTAAATATCCAATTACTTATTTGGAAAAATCTATAAAAATTTTCCCTGACCTGGCTCCATCTACCCAATTGCGACGTAAGGCCTTCTTGGCATTTCGCCAAGAAGTGATCTCGTTAGGTTATTCCTTTAAGTTATGTTATCCGTGTAAGTGTAAACTACAAAGACAAGAAGATATATATATTTTTTTTGCTCCTGACCAATTAAAAATGTTTCTGGATCAAATTAGATTGCCTACCTCGACCCCAGTATCCAGTTAAGACAAAGAAAAGAAGTATAGGATATGCTAAAATTTGTTTTTTGTTTTTTTTTTAATTTTTCTTTAGTTAAACTCTCCCAAGTGTAGGAATAATAACCCTCCAGGCTGATTGATAAATTAATGTGATGATTAATAACTGTGTTAAAATTAGTTTGTAAGTGTTAATATTGCATGAATCATGCATTGTTATTTCAATATTATGCAATGAGTATGAATATTGTATAGTGAAAATTGATAAATAAAGAATTAAAAAAAAAGAAATATGCAGTTGGGTACCACAACAAGCCAACTCTGTATATAGTACAAGAATGGAAAAACAAACATTAACATTCTTCACAAAACAAACAATAAAGCCAAGAATTATAAAACATCTCAATAATAAAATCATATTTCAGTATGATTCATACAATTTCAATATGGTTCATAAGTATTTCATAAGAGTCGATAGAGAGAATAACATACAACAATTAATAATTCAAATTAAAAATTTTAAAAATTTACCAAACACCAATAAAATATTTCAAAACAGCAGACATATCAAATAAAGTCCAAAAAGTTTTACAAATAGGGGTAAAAAATATCCCAGGAATCTATAACTAGGAACTTTTTTTAAATGTGCTCCTTCTCTTTACAGTGAAAGTTTATTGGCAATGAAGGCACAAAATGGATGACTATAGCCACAGTATGTTTGCAAGATAACGTACTTCAGATACTTTCAAAACATGGTCTGTATTGCATTGAATTTAACATCTGTCCCCAAGCTAAACAAATTTTATTTGCATTAAAAGCTTACTTTTTTGTAGAAAATATCTTCAACTATGATTTTTATTTCTATTTTTAATGGATTGATCATTATAATTCTGAACCACTATAGTGTGCATGTGGTAGGGTCACTATATGATGATGATCCTTTGTTAACAATTGTTTTTCTGAATTTTGTGGCTCTTTGAGGATTATATTAAGTTGAAGAGAGGATATTTATTGTATTGTATTAGTTTTCCTTCCCTACAAATGGCTCCCTTGTGGTAAGTATAGAAAAGAGACATTTATTCTACAATTCTTAGACAAGCTTATAATGTGCTTTATTTATATTTTCACTTTTTTATGATAATGCAATAGCAGTTTATAGATTTTACTAGGCAGAGTAGCTTTCAGCTCTAAATACAACTGATTTATAGATCACAATTGTAAACATATTCAGTATTCTCTACAACATAAAACATTTGTAGACTCTCTGTTACCTGTTATAGCAATAAATGTTTTGACTACGGCACTTATAAATAAATAGTATAAAATAGCCATGGATTATGTAGTTTTAAATCAGTGCTTACAAGATTTTTTCTTGCCTTCTTATATTGAACAATTGTTTAAAAATGTTTGGATATTTCAAAATCATATTCTTACATTAGGCCAAATGTTGTTATGTAAACAGAACATAAAATGTGCCATACTGGATCTGATCAAAAGTCCATTGAGCCAAGCATAGTAAAAATGTTATTGAATTACTTAAGGATATATTCAATAAAGATATTTTCCATAGGCACAGAATGGGGAAAACATTTTTGAATAAGACTCTTAGAATCATATTATAACTGAACACATTATTGGTCTGAAGGTTGAGTAACAGCCTAGCTGAAGATGCTAATTCTTGAGCTCGGGGTCTATTCCTTGTGCTAGCCTCAGTGTTCATGATCATGGAAGTAGGGAGTATGAGTCATTTCACCATTATGACACCTAATGGTCAGACTCAGGGTGCACATGTTCTATGTTCCAGAAGGAGCTGGGGTCTGTGACACCTGACTAATGACTTTTGCTGCTATAACTAGTTTTGATGAGAGGGGGATGTTATGGATGTAAGCCTTTGGGCTGTTATGTGGTTAATGTATCCTAGGTGGTGAACCTACTATGTCCACGCTGACAGTAGGTGGACTCACTCCTATTAGGATTGGTTCTAGGGCTTCACCTACACCAGATGCATTCCCCACAGGTTGAGCCCTTGGATTCCAGGGCAGGGCTTAGGTGAGAGCCCTGTAAGAAGCAGTCAGATGAAGTCAAGTGCCAGGCAGAGGTCAGGGCAGGCAGCGAACAAACAGTGTCGAAATCCAGGCTGAGGTTGGGGCAGATGGAGGTCAGGCAGTGTCAAGGTTCAAGTCAAGGTCAGGCAGGTGGAGGTCAGGCAGTGTCAAGGATCAAGTCAAGGTCAGGCAGGCAGAGATCAGGCAGTGTCAAGGTCCAGGTTAAGGTCAGGGCAGGCAGCAGTTCGGAGGAATAGTCATAGTCTGAGGCAGGATCAGAACCAGAAATCAAGCAGAGACTGACAAATGAAACAAAGACAAGGCACTAGAGACCAAGTCATGGCAGGGACAAGCAAGGTACGGCAGGGCAAGACAAGATAATAAAAGGAGAAAAGGCATAGAGATAATGAAGAAACATGAGAGGCTTCTAAGAAAACTAAAAAGTCATGGGATAGGAGGTGATGTCCTTTCGTGGAATACAAACTGGTTAAAATAAGGGAAACAGAGAGTAGGGAAACAGAGACAAGTGCAAGGTGTTGCATATAGGGAAAAATAATCCTTGCTATAGTTACATGATGTTAGGTTCCATATTAGGCGCTACCACCCAGGAAAAAGATCTAGGCATCAGACTGGATAATACTTTGAAATCGTCAGCTCAGTGTTCTGCAGCAATCAAAAAAGCAAACAGAATGTTAGGGATTATTAAGAAGGGAATGGTTAACAAAATGGAAAATGTCATAATGCCTCTGTATCGCTCCATGGTGAGACCGCACCTTGAATACTGTGTTCAATTCTGGTCGTCGCATCTCAAAAAAAATATAGTTGTGATGGAGATGATACAGAGAAGGGCAACCAAAATGTTAAAGGGGATGGAACAGCTCCCCTATGAGGAAAGGCTGAAGAGGTTAGGGATGTTCAGCTTGGAGAAGAGATGGCTGAGGGGGGTTAGGACAGAGGTCTGTAAAATAATGAGAGGTCTTGAACGAGTAGATGTGAATCGGTAATTTACACTTTCGGATAATAGAAGGACGAGGGAGCACTCCATGAAGTTAGCAAGTAGCACATTTAAGACTAATCGTTCTTTTTCACTCAACGCACAATTAAGCTCTGGAATTTGTTGCCAGAGGATATGGTTAGTTCAGTTAGTGTAGCTGGGTTTAAAAAAGGTTTGGCTATGTTCTTGGAGGAGAAGTCCATTAACTGCTATTAATCAAGTTGACTTAGAGAATGGCCTCTGCTATTACTGGCATCAGAAGCATGGGCTCTTCTTAGTGTTTGGGTACTTGCCAGGTTCTTGTGGCCTGGTTTGGCCTCTGTTGGAAACAGGATGCTGGGCTTGATGGACCCTTGATCTGACCCAGCAAGGCAATTTCTTATGTTCTTATGTTACGTTCTTATGTACTTCAGGATCAGGAAGACCTGTTGCTGAGGCGCCAGTGAACGGGACAGCTGTGATTAAATAGCCAGCTTCCCATGACTTGATTCAGGCATGCTGACAGGGGTTTCTAGCCACTGGGTCCATATCAGAGATGAGAACATGTGAAAGAGCAGCAGCGCCTGCTCTATGAAGAAGACAGCACGACCTCAGGGGAGGGGGGGAGGGCTGGTGCCATCCTGGGTTGAGTGCGGCTGGTCATGGGCCCATCACATGGCCAACCAAACATTACAGGGAACAGAGGATTAAAACAAATTTAGGATAAAAAAAAAAGAGTTATTGTGAATGAAAGCTTTTGGTGCCATAATACCTATCTCCAATAGAGGCTGGTTGTATTTGATCTGGTAGTACAAGGAAAAAAGAGGAAGCTACTGGACCAAAAGAAAGAATATAGATTCAGAGAAAGTCCAAGTCACTCTCTGTTACTGTTGAAATAACTAGACATAGGGAAAGTGTTGTCAGAAACATATGGTTGCACTCTGGAATAGCTCATTGCATTTATAAAATAGGTTAGTGAAAGAGAAATATAGTACATTCTAATCATAGGGCTTATTTCATTCAAATTTGTGACTTAGAAACATTTCTACTAGAAAGATATTCACCAAGCTTGATAAATCAAAATAGTTGCATCTTTTATGTTAAAAAATGTGGTTTCAAGTTACTGCATATGTCAGGCAAACTAAATAAACATTGCTCTTGTGGAGGTAGATTTTAAAAGCATTGCTCGTGTAAAAAAAGCCACATATGCGTACATGCAACATGAATTTTAAGAAGCCGGGAAGGGCATGCATTCATAATAAGGAGGCAGAAAAGGGGCAGCCAGGTCATGGGTGAGGCCAAGACTGACATGTGTAACAACACGTTTTGCAAATGCAATATGCATATGTTGAGTGAGAGAGAGATAGAGCCTCTGTATAGGGTCAGCTGATACTTGCTATATAGGTACCACTCTAGAGGGGCACTTTGAATCGGGGTGGATTTTCGGGAGGTGGGTTGGGGTTAGAGGGGTGTTGTTACAGACACATTCAAAGATATTCATAGTAAAATTGACATCAGTAAGGAATTATAGTCCTTATAAGTGATGAAAAGTCTAACAAGAGGAGCTGCATTGTACAAATCTACTCTTTTCCATCTCTTATAAGGACTATAATTCTTTACTGATGTCATTGATTTAATAGGCCTACAAAATCTCAGGACTGAAAGATGTTTGTGTGCAGAAGGCACATAACTACCATAAAGCTATGTTCTAAATGTGAAAAAAAATGCATATTGGCATGTGTATCTTTTAATTAATACTTACTGTTCAAGTCACTGTAAAAAATGGTTTATTCCTGAGAAAAAGTTTTTTCCCCATATGTTTATAAAAAATAAAAATATGGTTTCATGGAAAAGAAGAATTTGCCTTTTTTTTGTTTCTTACTAAATAAAAAGTTTAATTAATATTAACAAAATAAATCATGTTTTTTCAGTCATTTTGTACTAGTTATTGGGTATCTGTCGGGGGCCAAATGGTCACGAGAGATGCCCCAGTTTTAATTTATGGGGTCTAAAGTCCCTGAAATAGTATTAATGCTTTTCTTTTCATGATAGACGGTGAGGGTTAAAGCTTTGAAATCATATAGTTTCCAACTGTTTTTAATCTATACTTAATAACAGAAAACTATTAAGTTAAAAGCTGCTTAGGAGCTAACTGTGTGCCTTACATGATTCAAGAGTTGTTAAAGATTCAAGAACAAGTGATACATAGACCATAAAAGAATAGAAGCTTTCTTTAACATTAGCAATATTTTGAGAATTATAGCAGTAGCATGCATACATCAGTGGTTTTCTTTTTACATTATTCAGTCTATGATTTTTAATCTGCTTCATTTTCAATTCTGGTTGACATAATGGGCCTTAGTTTAAATAAATTATTGCATACTGGACAATAATGCTTTTGTCTGAATTATCTGCGCCACACATTTGCTTGGCTTCTAACAGAACTGCATTGCCTAAGTTAGAATCCTAGTATGCAGCAATAATACCTCTTTTTTTTCACCATCTGGACCTTTCATAAATAATTTCCAGTTGCCACATTTTTCCCTTATGGCCATTGCATCTAGAAATTATGATTCAATGCAGAAAGCAGAGAGTGACCATTTCATGTCTCAGAAGCAATATATGCACCCAATGGTAGATAGATTTTTCTTATTATACTTTTTCAGGCCATGATGATATGAAAGGATGCAGAATCGCTCATGATTTCTTCTCCTTTAAGAAAGGCAAGTTAAGTGGTATAATTAAAAACTAGATAAATTCATAAAAAAAAACACACGTGTGGGTGTTTTGTTTACCCCCACATGTGTTTTTTTTAAATGTTTTATTTATATTCCACCTTTCATGATACTTCAAAGCAGATTACATATGTGCGTCTATGGGCGAGAAGATCTACCGTAGTATATTTGCCACCTAATATATGTGCCTGTGTTTCAATACACGTGGATATTTGCAACACATTTAAAGTGTGTACAATCTGCTTATGTTATAAACATATGCATATAATTTATGCATGAAAGAAATATAACCTGCATGACTAAAACCTTGATTTACATGCACAAACAGGTATATTTTAAAATATGTGTGTACTTGAAATCACCAGTGTGTCAGTACCTCCACCAGTACACCCAGTCTATCTTCAGTTCAAAGAAATCCTCCTAGTCCTTCACCCTGAACTCCTCCTAGTTCACCCAGTCCTCTTACCCAAAAATAGCAAACAAAGGAGTCTGCTATCAATAGTGCTAGTTAGTTTACATAGCAGGTGTAAAACTGTGCGAATAAGTTGCCTAATATATTCATGTAAATCTTTTATAAAATAGCAATTTAGTATATATGTATCTTGCGGCCCCATTCCAGAATGCCACTAGTCTGCCCCTTTTTTGCTCAGGTAAATGTGTGCATGAAACTGAAAATATACACATACTTTTGATATTTAGAAAATAGCATGAACATGAATACCAGCTACTTATGTATGTAAATGCACTTCAACCTCCTTTGCACCTGAGCTAATGGATAATGAATTGAATTGTCCAAGTTCACGAGGAGCATCAGTGAGATTTGTACCCTGGATTCCACAGTTTGTGTCCTGCTGACCGAATTACCTTGCCATTTCAGAGAGAGGGAAGGGCTAGAAGCCTGCCTCGTTTCTACAGGGCAATTTTTCAAAGCCAGTTATACAGGAAAATAGTGATTCATGTATGCAAATGTACTATCAGAAACTTATATTCTCAGTAATTGAGCTAAAAGTATGCAGAGTGTTTCTCAACATCTTACTTTTAACTGCACTTAGAGGAAGCATTCCTGGGGGTGGCATTTAGATCAGGAGAGAAAAATAACACATGGATAACATTTCCTAAATTTATGAGCCCAGCTTTAAAAACTGTTCATAGTATACTATTTGCATGCAGAAGTGGGCCCATAGAGAATTATGCAAGTATTTAAAAATTGTGTGGCAAGACCCACACAGTTTATTAAAAAAAAACTGTATTTCTGCCCCCAAAGTATGCACATACAATGGGACAGATTTTAAATGTTACGCGCGCGGGGTACATTTGTGTGCGCTACCTGGTGCTACCCGGCGCGCACAAATTTACACCCAATTTTATAAAATGCGCGCGCAAGGGGGTGGACACCGAGCCAAAGGGGAGCCCCGATGGCTTTCCCCGTTCCATCCAAATCGGAGCGGCCTTGGAGGGAACTTTTTTTTTCGATCCCCCCACCTTACCCTCCCTTCCCCTATCTAACCCACCCCCAGCCCTAACTAAATGCCCCGCTACCTTTTTTTCAGGAGTTAAGAACATAAGAACATAAGAATATGGCATATTGGGTCAGACCAAGGGTCCATCAAGCCCAGCATCCTGTTTCCAACAGTGGTCAATCCAGGCCATAAGAACCTGGCAAGTACCCAAAAACTAAGCCAATTCCCGAGGCAGGCGTAACTTGCACGCGCCGGCCAGCTGCCGTCGCGCAATGCCCTGGCACAGGCCGCTATGCAGAAACACTTGGGACCACCCCGGGACTGCCCCGGACTCCCCCCGGCCCGCCGCCATACCCTGGCCCCACCCCTGGCCCCGCCCCAGACTGCCACCATGCCCCCGGGCTACCCATTTTGGGAAGCCCCGGTATATACGCATGTCCCGGGGCTTGCACGCGCCACTGAGCCTATGCATACCTTACACGCGTAACCCTTTGAAAATCTACCCCAATATGTTTTAATTTGAGTATATATTTTTAATGTAGGAAGATAACATACTTTCTCTCCCCATTTTATAAAATTATGCACATAACAATATGAATATAATAACCCAGAATTAAATGTGTAGTCAGGTATTTTATAAAAAGTATACACATACTTCACTTCTGAATATACTTACTTGCACAAGTATTTGGACTCATCAGCTCGCCAATACCTCCACCAGTTCACCTAGACCAGTGATGACGAACTCCAGTCCTCAATGGAGTGTATGTGAATCTTTCTCATATATATTCATTGTGGATATCCTGAAATCCTGGCCTGTTTGTGGCACTCGAGGACTGGAGTTCACCATCACTGACCTAGACCCTCCAATACTTCACCTGAAGCCCCACCAGTTTACTCAGACCTCCCATCTAAAAACTGCAAACAAAAGGACTAGTTTGATTTCAATTGCTTGACTCTTCTAGCAGGTGTAAAACTGCATGGCCAAATTCAGTAATGTGTGCGTGTATACCAGTTCCAAAATAGTAACGTGTGCATATTCTTCGAAAACCTGCCCCAGAATGTCCTAAACTGCTCCTTTTTTCCCTGTTAACTTTTATGCCTGACACTACAAGTATGTGCATATTCTCTAGGTTTATAAAATAGGATACATGTATGTGCATAATAATTGTGTGTATGTGTGTGTATATATATATATATATATATATATATATATACACACACACACACACACATACATATATACATACACACACACACATACATATATATTTTTATACTAATTTTACACACACAATCCCCACCTAACTCTTTAAAAATTATATATTATGTGTGCTATGCTCCATGAAAAAAAGCAGTGCAAATGGCTGTGGATACTTTGCACCCATGGCAAGTTTCAAAGTGAAAGTACATGCATACCTTCTTTGAAAATTGGTGCAAAGTCCATGGATAATTTATCCCAATGCAGACAGGTTGAAAATTGCCTCTATAAAGAAAATGGCTGCTGGTAAATGTAGTCAGACCTGCACAGCATACAATTTATGGACTCAGGCAAAGTCACTTAAAGGTTCTATTTAGATAAAAATATGTCTTCTCTTTATTGGTTTTCTATGAGGAAAGAGCTCTGGAAGCAGATTGCAGACTGATAGAAGACAAGCTGCATGCTATCATTACAGATGGATTATGCCTTTTTGAAGGACTGAATTCTGAAGCAAGTTGCTTTAATAAGATTTACAAGGTCAATGTATGGTCTGACTAGAGAGAACGAGAGAGAGAGAGAAAAAAACCTAGGCTGACAGAAAATCTGGAACCAAGTAAAGTAAAATATAGCTCTAAAATAATTTTGTCTGGGTGAGGGAAATAGCTTCCCCTCACAGCACAATATAGGTTCTTGAAACCCAGTTTTAGACAGAAGCCTAGAAAGACAAGGTTATTACTTCAGTGATTATATGGCCTGCTTAGTCAGGGCACTTTATAATAAAGTACATAGATTTGGATAGGATAGTTTGTTTATTTTCATATTTAAATTTGTTAAACCTAAAGCTTTGATTCCTCTGGAGACTTCATTTTGTATTTGTTAATTTCTGTGTTTTGTTTTTATGTTTTATGCAGTTTTGGTGACAGATTTTTCAAGATTTTGTGGCAAGAGTTTGTAAATTATGTGTAAACTTTTTCAAAATTCTGAGACAATTATATGGCAAATATATATAATTTTGCATAAAGATTCATATTTCTGACTATGCAAAAAAAGTCAGTTTTTATTGAAAATTATTCACATTGTTTTTAAACTATATACAAATACAAAATTTACCAAGTACAAAAATCAACTATTTATCAAGACATACAGTATACATTGCAAACTTTCAACTGTGAAATGTCACATTTGTTTTGAATTGAAATAGTGCATCCATTCTTTTTATATTTTCTTGAGAAAGTCCTTGTTGTCTAAGGGGCGGATTTTCAGAGCCCTGCTCGCGTAAATCCGCCCAAAACCGGGCGGATTTACGCGAGCAGGGCCCTGCGCGCCGGTGAGCCTATTTTACATAGGCTCACCGGCGCGCGCAGAACCCCGGGACTCGCGTAAGTCCCGGGGTTTTCGGAGTGGGCGTGTCGGGAGGCGTGTCGGGGGGCGGGGCCGGAGTGCGCGGCGTTGCGGGGGCGTGTCGGCAGCGTTTTGGGGGTGGGTACGGGGGCGTGGCTACGGCCCGGGGGCGTGGCCGCGCCCTCCGTACCCGCCCCCAGGTCGCGGCCCGGCGCGCAGGAGGCCCGCTGGCGCGCGGGGATTTACGCCTCCCTCTGGGAGGCGTAAATCCCCCGACAAAGGTAGGATGGGGGTTTAGACAGGGCCGGGCGGGTGGGTTAGGTAGGGGAAGGGAGGGGAAGGTGAGGGGAGGGCAAAGGAAAGTTCCCTTCTAGGCCGCTCCGATTTCGGAGCGGCCTAGGAGGGAACGGGGGTAGGCTGCGCGGCTCGGCGCGCGCAGGCTATACGAAATCGATAGCCTTGCGCGCGCCGATCCAGGATTTTAGCCGATACGCGCGACTACGCGCGTATCTACTAAAATCCAGCGTACTTTTGTTTGCGCCTGGAGCGCAAACAAAAGTAGGCTGTTCGCGCTCGTCTGAAAATCTACCCCTAAGTATATAATTTTATGTATGCTAAAATGCCCTCAGTATCAGCAGTTTGTCATGCTGTTAATTACACAGAAAGATATATCAAGAACTTGTGTCATGCCTAAATCAGCCCTGTTTGTTGATGGAGAGCTAAGATGGACATAACCTTCTAACTCGTTTATAAAAAGAAAGTAACCGCTGAAGGTAAGTACAACCCATCTGATGAATACATTTATAGGCCTATTGAAGGATCTTAAATTTTATTCTCTAAATAATAGGGAGCAAATGTATCTTCTTCAAAATGTGAGAAACATGATTCATAGCAAGAATCCCTGCAAGAATCTTCACAGCTGAGTTCTGAATTAATTGAAAATATTGTAATAACACAAAGGTAATCCTTGATAATATGAATTACACCAGTCCAGTCTACTGGTAATTATGGCATGGCTTACCGTTGCAAGATTTTGCTTAGACAAGTACGTCCAGAGTTGTTTAAGGTGTCACAGTATTAAAGGAGACTTTCTTCACTGCTTACATTTGAGGTTCTATAGACATAAGAACATAAGAAATTGCCATGCTGGGTCAGACCAAGGGTCCATCAAGTCCAGCATCCTGTTTCCAACAGTGGCCAATCCAGGCCATAAGAACCTGGTAAGTACCCACACAACAAGAAGATCCCATGCTACTGAAAATGCTCATCTAATAAAACACCCACACAATGAACACTTTTGTAGAAGAAAGTTCAAGATCTGTGCTGCACCCTTGTCTTAAACCCAACTGCCTGTAATGCAAAATGGCATCTTCTCAAGAAAAAGAACAGCTAATAAACTGCTTCTCAATTATTTTTGCCAAAAAGGAAGGTTTGAGACCGGTTGATAATTCCCAAGCACTCCCGAGATCCAAACTCCCTTTCTTCAAAAGCAGATGAATAATAGTTTGCTTCAACTGGAGGGGTAGATAATACTGTTTGTAAACTAATATTGACAGTAACAATCCCACACCAACTTCTGTTCAGTTGCCCTTCAGCAGCCTAGATGGAATAGGATCAAGGGAACTAAAGCCTGAATTCAAAGAGAGAAGGAATTTCATAGTCTCAATATCTGTCACCAGTCTAAAGTCTTCCCAGCCTAACAACTGGTCCCCAAGTCTTATTTTACAGTGAGCTCTTAGCTGGTTCTACGTTCCATCTCATCTCTGGACCCTGCTAGACTATCCTGCGCCAAACTTAAGGCCTTGAGCTGTTATGCACCAAAGATCTGAAACATGCTTCCATTATCCTTACAGGTGGAACCCAGCTATCTTAGCTTTAAGAAGAAAGGTAAAGCATGTTTTTTTTTTTAGCCAAATATTCCCAGTAGAGACTTCCTGTCCAACAATCTAGTTACCACAGAAGTATTCCTATTTCTACAACAATAACAAAATAACCTAACTATGACTTTAAATATATAGATGCTTAACCAATATTGTTTGTTGTTCTAGTACTATTGTAACCTACTTTAAATTTATTGTAATCTGCTTTGCGGCCATTAATGGTAAAAAGCAAATGATCAAATGTCAATAAATAAATATATTGTCACATGGAAAGAGGCACAGAAAGAGGTTGGCTTAACACACATTTGAAACTTGTCATAGTATAATCAGTCATCAAGGCTTCAATGAATTTAAATTAATGCCCTCTCTGTCAGCTGTGAGACACTAGCAGTTGCAGACTTCCAAAACACATCCAAGTTTTTGTAACTAGTGTATATTTGACCACATATGGAGAAACAAGTATCTTTGTATAAAGATGAAATCCTTATAAAGGGACAATAGTCTGTCTAAGAATTATATCAAAATTATCTTTCTTTTGATTTAAGAGATCTTTGAGAGATCAATCATTCTGACTGCTTTCTCTGTCCACATCAACTTCATCTTTACTCTCCTATTCAAAACAGGAAGACAAGGAAATAGGGAGCAAGGGGCTGTAGAAGGGAGCAGAACAGGGCCGATGCAAGGGTATTAGGTGCCCTAGGCAAACCTTCTGGCTTGCATCTGCTCCCTTCCCCCCCCCCCCAGTCCAGGCCCCAGCTTCGGCCCTGACCTCATTCACTCAGACAGACCCCCCCTCTCTTATACACTAGTAGGCTCCTTGTCTCATTCACAAGCTCACTCTTACACAGGCCCTCTCCCTCTCTCTCACAAACACCACTGCTCTCTCATGCACGCAAGCACTCTCAATCATTTTTTAAATGCCACATTCTGCACTTAATTTACATTAAATCTGCCTGAATGTGTGTTATTGGTAACATGAGAAAAATGTGAAACAATGTGAGAAAAATGTTAAAGGGTGCTGCATGCAAATGTATGCAAAGTAACTCATTATTAAAATATCTTAACACAAATCATGTTAAACATCTCAATTTTTATTAAGCCATGGATGTTAACTATAACTCAAGGCTCAGTTAAACATAGAAACATAGAAATGACGGCAGAAAAGGACCAACGGACCACCCAGACTGCCCAGCAACTTTATGGCAGTTTCTTTGAGCCATACAAGTCCCCCTATTTCTTATCAGTTTCCCAGACCATCAAAGGCAGGGACCTTGTCGGTTGCTGTTAGAGTCCAATTCCCTATTATCTTCTGCCGTAGAAGCAGAGAGTAATGTTGGAGATGAATCAAGAGTTTCAGGCTTATTGGTTAAGGGTAGTAAGAGCCGCATCAGCAAGTTACCCCTATGTTTATTTTTCCCACACTGCAAAATCCAGTATCTTAGTTGTTTGCTATCTATATTTAATTCTCTTTTTCCTTCTTTACCCCTGCCGTCGAAGCAGAGAGCAATGATGGAATTGTGGCTTATTTATTAAGGGTAGTAACCACTTCACCAGCAAGTTTCCCCCGTGTACTCATTTCTTCATTTCTATCCTCTAGCCTTTAGGATCCACAGTGTTTATCCTATGCCGCTTTGAAATTTTTCACTATTTTTGTCTTCACCACCTCCTCTGGAAGGGCATTCCAGGCATCCACCACCCTCTCCGTGAAGAAATATTTCCTGATATTGGTTCTGAGTCATTTTTCCTGGAGTTTCATTTCATGACCCCTAGTTCTACTGATTTCTTTCCAACGAAAAAGGTATGTTGATTGTGCATCATTAAAAGCTTTCACGTATATGAAAGTCTGTATCGTATCTCCCCTGCACCTCCTCTCATCCATGGTATTCATATTTAGGTTCTTCAAGCTCTCCTCATAAGTCATTTGAAGGAGATCCCCCACCTATTTGTTTGCCCCTCTCTGGCCCGCCTCCATCCTGTCCCTGTCCCTTTTGAGATATGGTCTTCAGAGCTGAACACAGTACTTCAGGTGATGCATCACTAAGGACCTGTACAAGGGGATTATCACCTCCCTTTTTTCACTAGTTATTCCTCGCTTTATGCAGCCCTACATTCTTTTGGCTTTAGCTATTGCCTTGTCACATTGTTTCACATCTTCAGATCGCTAGACACTAACTCCCCAAGGTCCCTCTCTTGCTCCATTCACAACACCCCCCCCCCCATCACATGCAGATCTTTTGGATTACCACTCCCCAGATGCATGACTCTGCACGTC
Source organism: Rhinatrema bivittatum (assembly GCF_901001135.1). Classification (NCBI taxonomy): domain Eukaryota; kingdom Metazoa; phylum Chordata; class Amphibia; order Gymnophiona; family Rhinatrematidae; genus Rhinatrema; species Rhinatrema bivittatum. The sequence goes on along the minus strand of NC_042620.1, from coordinate 132,324,047 downwards.
TTGGCATTGAATCCCAGCTGCCATATCTTAGACCACTCTTCAAGCTTCCTTAAATCACGCCCCATTCTCTCTACTCCTTCCGACGTGTCCACTCAGTTGCAGATCTTAGTATCATCCACAAATAGAAAAACTTGACCTTCTATCCCTTCCATAATATCGCTCACAAAAATATTGAACAGAACCGGTCCCAACACCGATCCTTGTGGCACTCCACTTAACACTGCTCTCTTCTCAGAGTAGGTGCTATTAACCATCACACACTGTCTTCTGTCCATTATCCAGTTTGTAATCCAGGCCACCACCTTGACACTCATTCCCAAGCTTCTCATTTTATTCACAAGCCTCCTATGTGGGACTGTAGCAAAAGCTTTGCTGAATTCCAGGTACATCATATCGAGTACTTTTCCTTTAACTTCAGTCAGAAGCACTGGCAGTCTAACACATCTGCTGATGTTTTGCCCCACCCCACACGCAAACACACAAGGACAGAAGAGACTCATAGTACTGAATGGCACCTTTCAATCCCCTCCCCAGCTCCACAAAATTTCTTTGTGATATCACAATGCCTAAAAAATTCTATTCCATCCTATCAGATCAAAGTGGTGTTGGGGTAATGAGCGATCCCTAGTCATTTCTGCTCTGCTGGCATCACTCTTCAAAATGGCCCTAGCTGACCTGAAGCATCCTATAGAAGCCCCTTTATTGTGAGTGGGGGTTGTGGCCTAAAAACATACTTGAATTATTGCCATTGTAACCGCTTAAAGGTATATTTACTGAAAGGTGAATTTTAAAACCCCAACAAGTGCATTAATTAGGGGATGAGTGAATTTGTCAGGCTGACGCACGCCAAGTGGATTTTAAAAGCTGCCCAAATATGCACATCAATGCTGCAGTGCACAGATCTCAGAAGTTTTCCAAAAGGGGCGGGGAATGGGCGTGGTCTGGGCAAGGCATGGGCATTTCAGGGTGTGAAGGCAAGATGTGCACATAAATACTTAAATGCTCTGGCATGCGCTGATGCCACTGCTGTGTAAGTTTACTTCTGCTATGGATGCCATGTAAGTTATAAAATTAAGATAAGTAAGAAGCAGATCGGCAGGGTTTTAAGGGTCAAGCAAAGCTGGGGGGAGTGAAAGGCTTTTAAATCAGGGGGGTTTGGAAGACCTTTCCTTTAAATGGGTGAACTGGGAATTAACTTATAAAACTGGAAATGGTGTCAGCATGTGCCCCTTTTAAAATCTCCCAATTTAAGAACAGAAGCGGCATTTGCGTGCACTTGCACGCGCCCACTTAAAATTTGGTGCACATGTGTGCACGGCCAGGCTATTTTATAACACACATGCATATAAGTGCATAAAATATAAAATAGCCACATTCTTAGGCACGGGCTGATGAACACGCTCACATGTGTGCCACACGCCAATTTGAAAGTTGAACTTTAAGGATTTAATGCTCTTTAGTAAATACCTCATTAAGGGCTGGATTTTCAAAGCTCTACACGAGTAAATCGGGTTACACGCATTTAAGTCCCAGAGCTTTACTAAAGTGGCGGTCTGGTGGTGGGGCGTGGGCAGGGAGGGGTGGTCTGGAGCGGGGGCAGGGCCAGAGGCCTCCGACATAGCGGCCAATGCCACTGTGTCAGAGGATCGCGTACTGGCCAAGCTGCTGGCGCGCACAACTTGCGCCTGCCCAGATGCAGGCGCAAAAGGTAAGACAAAAGTCGGGGGGGGGGGGGGGGGTGGTTAGAGTAGGGCTGGAGGGGGAAAGGTTAGGGGAAGGGATGGGAAGGTCAGGCTAGGGGGGAAGGGAAGTTCCTTCACAGGCCGCTCTGATTTCGGAGCAGCCTGGGAAGGAACAGGGGAAGGCAGCGCGGTTCGGCGCGCGCAAGGTGCACAATTGTGCACCCCCTTGTGTGCGCTGACCCACGATTTTATAATTTGCCCGCTCAAGTTATAAAATCGGGCGTACATGTGCGCGCGCCGGGTAGAGCGCGCAAATGTACGCCCGTGCACACCCTTTTAAAATCTACCCCATAGGGCGGAACACTAATGTGCGTTAACATATATTTTTAATGTACTTTAGTAATAGTGGTGGCCCATGAGGCTGCCTGCTCTCATCCTGCAAACTATTCAGACCTTACCCCAGTCTCATAAATCTTACTAAAGCAATTTACTTCCAAGTTCAGTCCTTCAGATAAGCATAAATCACCTGTAAGGGTTACATGCAGCTTGTCTAGCACACTGATCCAGAACTCTCTCCCTAGAAAGCCCACAAGGCTTTCATTCCTTTACTATTTTTATTGAGCACCTATTATTTTAAACAAAAAACAATACTCCATTCTGAAGGATAAATAAAACACTCTTTTCTCTATATGACATATATGGTGGCTTTCTGAAATTTGGAGGAACTGAAGTAAGAAAAACTCCAGAGGACCTGTTAGGACATATTACAAGATTGATTTATCACAGTAACACAATAAAGAATCATTTTCATCATGCCTATTGACAAACAATTGTACTTATATGCATAAATTTAAAAGATTCAGAAAGTGTTGCTAGTTCAACAAATTTACAATGTGTCTCTGGCCAGCCCAATGATTCAGTTCCAGTGTGAGTCCTCCTGACTTTGATTCCTGAACTTAGCTTATGCTCATTAGACTTTTAGGGGCTAGGAATGCTGCAGAGGTAGTGTTCACAGGCCTGGGGGGAAGGGAGAGGAATCATTCATGCTCAACAGTGACACTCACTGACCAGACTCAGAATGTATATGTAATGGATTCCAAAACAGTTTGCAGTCTATGACCTCTGGACAAGGTCTGCCATTATAATAGCTGGGTTAGACAGTAGCCTATTTTAAAATGGGGGAAATAGCCAGTTAGTTGCAAATGAAGCCTCATGATGTTGTAATCCAATAGAGATTGGTTCTGATTGAACTGGAAGCCCAAAGGAGTAGAAACCAATTGCTGAATAAAAAAAAAAAAAGAATAAAATACAATAAAAACTCACTCTGTTTTTATAATTAAGAGATGGAAGTGTTGATACCAATTTTAGCAAGTGATCTACATAAATGCTTGCATAATACAAGCTGAAACAGGTGCATTATTATCAGCACCTTGTTACAGCTGAATAAATGGAAGCACAGGCAGATTGAGGAACTTGCCTGATGTATCACAGAGAACCACTGGGAGAGGAGATTTAAACGCACAAATCTCACAAGAGCTTTCCTGCTTCATAGTTCACTGCTTCATCTACTAAACTATACCAGCTGCCTTCAAAATTATTAAGAATGGAAACTGAGCAGTAATGTTTCAAGAACAGAATTTATAACAAAGGATAAATATTAGAGATGGAATAACAGGTGCCGTGATGATACTCTGTTGTGCCATATGAAATATAGAGTAGAGGGTCTTGCACCTGGACTGGACCCTCAATGATTTATTGTGGGATGGAGAAAATAATAAACAAATGCAATAACTTGGGGGCCCTGAGGAACCAGAGTACTAAAATTGCAATGGAATATTTCAAGTAGTAGACAGAGTGATCCTAAAGGGGGACATTTTCCTTTTAAAGAATTCATTTTTATAGTATCAAAGCTAAAACAGCAGAGAATGAAAGAAAATCCTTTCCTCTAAAAAGAGTAGAGAAGTGGCCAAACTGAAGTCATAAAACTGTCAATCAGCTTTTTACTCAATATTCACCTATCTCCCATTTTAGGCCAGTAATAAAAGCATGTGTAAAGAAAAGAGCCTCCAAACCTCTCTTTTTATATCTATAAATTTCATTTGACTTTCCTATTAACCTGCAGTCACTAATTTTAACTAACTGCATTATCTGTTGTAATCTTTGTTAACTTATTTTCAATATTTTTTTTGCAAAAATGTTAAGTGTTGTACTGATTATGGGCCCTATGTACTAAAGGTCATCACTAGAAGGAGTGATTAGGACTAACTGACCTGGGTCCTGTGCTATGGGGGGGGGGGGGGGCCTAATGCCACTGTAGCCCCATATCTAGAACAATAATTTCCTGTCAGTTTTGGGGGTAGAGCTATTTACTCACATCAGCATTTTGGAGCCTAGCTGCTATAGATTTGTCCTGTATTTGTACCAAACTAAAGTGAACCCTGTATGTACTAACTTCTAGGGATGTGCAGAGCAAAAGTTTATGTCCATATGTCCAAAGGGGGTCCCATTTGCGGTCAATATGGACATAAAAAAAATTAAATGAGTTGGGTATATGTCCATATGTGCAAAAAAAAAAATTTAAACCCCCTCACCCTCCTTAATCCCCCCCCCCAGACTTACCACAACTCCCTGGTGATCGAGCGAGGAGTGAGGTCGTCATTTCTGCAATCCTTGGCGAGAAGCATGTGACGTCGGCGGCACGTCGAGTGACGCCGGCGTCACGTGATTCCCGGCGAGTTCGCGCCGGAAGGCTCGTTCGGCCCAAAAAGAACTTTTGGCCAGCTTGGGGGGACCTCCTGACCCCCCCAAGCTGGCCAAAAGTTCTTTTTGGGCCGAACGAGCCTTCCGGCGCGAACTCGCCGGGAATCACGTGGCGCCGACATCACGTGATTCCCAGCGAGTTCGCGCCGGAAGGCTCGTTCGGCCCAAAAGGAACTTTTGGCCAGCTTGGGGGGGTCAGGAGGTCCCCCCAAGCTGGCCAAAAGTTATTTTTGGGCCGAACGAGCCTTCCGGCGCGAATTCGCCGGGAATCACGTGACGCCACGTCGGAGTGACGCGGCGCCACGTGATTCCCGGCGAGTTCGCGCCGGAAGGCTCGTTCGGCCCAAAAGGAACTTTTGGCCAGCTTGGGGGGGTCAGGAGGTCCCCCCAAGCTGGCCAAAAGTTCTTTTTGGGCCGAACGAGCCTTCCGGCGCGAACTCGCCGGGAATCACGTGGCGCCGTGTCACTCGACGTGGCGCGACATCACATGCTTCTCGCCAAGGATTGCAGAAATGGCGTCCTCACTCCTCGCTCGATCACCAGGGAGTTGTGGTAAGTCTGGGGGGGGGGATTAAGGAGGGTGAGGGGGTTTAAATTTTTATTTTGGCTCAACAATCGCGATTTCCAACATATCCAACATAGCTATGTTGGATATGTGGGAAATCCGATCGTATATGTCGAATCCTTTTTTTAAGTTAAAAAAAAATATGAGTAGCGTTTTACATATGCGGTCAATACGAATGCACATCCCTACTAACTTCCACTGTTTTCAAAGCATGTGATAAACATATTTATAAGAAGATAAGAATTGCTATACTGGGTCAGACCGAGGGTCCATCATGTCCACTATCCTGTTTCAAACAGTGGCCATTCCAGGTCACAAATATCTGGCAGGATCCCAAACAGTACATAGATCCCATCCTGCTAACACCCAGGGTTAAGTAGTGGCTTTTTCTAAGTCTCTCTGGATAATAACAAATTATTGACTCCTCCTGAAGAACTTGCCCAAGCCTTTTTTAAACCCAGCTGTGCTAGCTGCCTTTACCACATCCTCTGGCAATGAATTTCAGTGCTTAATTGTTTATTGAATGAAAAATAATTTTCTCCAATTTGTTTTAAATGTAGCATTTACAAACTTCTTGGAGTTTCCCCATAGTTTTTGTATTATTTGAAAGAGCAAATAATCAATTCACACTTACTCGTTTTATTCCACTCATGATTTTATAGACCTCTATCATAACCCCCCTCAGCCATCTCTTCTCCAGGCTGAATAATCCTAATCTCTTTAGCCTTTCCACATAGGAGAACAGTTCTATCCTCTTTATCATTTTGCTGTACCTTTTCCACTATAGCTATATCTTTTAGATATGTGAATCGGAACCGGAATCGGTTCGGATTCCGGTTCAGATTCACATGTGGGTTTTTTCCCATCGGGCCCGATCACGTTTTGTTTATCGGCTGGGAAAGTACCTGGAGGAAGAACTAGAAGGCTGGGAGAAAACGAGAGATGTGGAACAACTGTGGACCAAACTAAAAGGAGCAATTACCGAAGCGACTAATATATATGCTAGAAAAATAAAGAATGAAACCTATTTGGTTCACAAAGGAGGTGGCTGATAAAATAAAAGATAAAAGAATAGCATTTAAGAAATGTATTTATTTATTTATTAAACTTTTTATACCAGTATTTGGTAGAACCGTAATATCGGTTTATATCAGTTCACATTAATTTACAAATAATAACATACATTAAATGAAATCTATAAAACAAAATTACTAATTCATTTTAAATTCAATTACAAATTATGTTAAAAATTCCTAAATATAAAACACACAACAACATTGACAAAAATATCTTACTCATCATACATTTTTCTTGTTATCTTCTTAGTTAAGTGCCTGTTAATATATTTGCATTACTTATCGATCATACTATTTTCAATTGTCACCTTCATTAAATGCCTGTTGAAAGAGCCATGTTTTGATTTTTTTCTTGAACATTACTATGTTTGATTCAAGCCTTAAGTCAGCTGGAAGATTGTTCCAAATTTTTGGGCTGGCTAATGACAGAGCTCTACCTCTAACGGATGTTAATTTTGCTGACACCAGAGGTGGAATAGACAGGCCTTTATTGGCAGATCTTAAGTTTCTTTGTGGAAAATGTAGGCGTATTGCCGCATTCAGCCATTCGACTTTATCCCCGTGGATCGCCTTATGTAGAATACATAAAGATTTAAATTGTACCTGCTGTTCAACTGGTAACCAATCCAATTCCCTTAAGATTGGGGTGATGTGCTCTTTTCTATTAGTGCCTGTCAGTATTCTTGCAGAAGAATTTTGCAAGATTTGTAATGGTCAGATTGTGGAGTAAGGTACTTCAAGAAATAGAGCATTACAATATTCGGTGGATGAAAAAATTAATGCCTGTACTGAAGTCTTTTACATTTAGAAGCGGTTTTATTTTCCTCAGTATTAGCAGTTTGTAATAACCTTCTCTCATCTTATTGGCAATATGGTTTTTGAAATTGAACTCTTGGTCTAAATAGACCCCAAGGTCTCTAATTGAAGGTGCTAGGTTAATTTGAAAATTATATTAATTAAACAACAGGTTAGTATCATTTTGTGATATTTTTCTTTCTAACAAGATTATTTCTGTCTTTGCTATATTAATACTAAGTTTCACTTGATTTACAAGTTGTTTTATGACATTTAGGTATAGTGATATCAATTGGAAGGATTTCTCTAATGTGTCGGTGACCGGAATTATGATCTGAATATCATCAGCATACAAGTAATATTTTAATCCAAGTCCTGATAGCAGGTGGCATAGTGGATTTAAATAAATGTTGAACAGTGTCGCTGATAGCGCAGACCCTTTCGGGACTCCGGTATCAAGATTTATAATTTCAGATGAGGCATTATTGATCTTGACTTGGTATGTTCTGTTACTTAAGAATGATGTTAGCCATTTTAATGGTTTACCACTTATTCCAATTTCATTTAATCTGTGTATCATAATTTTGTGGTCAACGGTATTGAACGCTGATGAGAGATCAAGCAGCAGTAGTAGGTATTTATTACCAGTGTCAAAACCTCTTAGAACAAAATCCTGTAAGGAGAGCAGTAAAGGGAGGATCATGAGGAGGAATATCTGGTGGAACTGAGGGAGACGAAGAAAGTAATCAAGAAAGTGAAAAGTCAAGCAGAAGAAAGGATTGCCAAAGAGGTAAAGTGAGGTGACAAAACATTTTCAAGATACATCAGTGAAAGGAGAAAAGTCCAAAGTGGTATACTGAAATTGAAAGGTGAAAAGGATCAATGGGTGGAGACAGATGAAGAAATAGCAGAAATAATAAACAAATACTTCAGTTCGGTGTTCACTAAAGAAGACCCTGGAGAAGGACCGTCGCTAGTTAACAAAAAACTGGAGGAGAGTGGAATGGATGAAATTCTGTTTATGGAAGAGAATGTATGGGAAGAGCTAGGAAAACTGAAAGTGGACAAAGCCATGGGGCCTGATGAGGTTCATCCCAGGATACTGAGGTAGCTCAGAGATGTGCTGGCAGCTCCGGTGCGTGACCTGTTCAATAGATCCCTGGAAACGGGAATGGTGCCAAGTGATTGGAGAAGAGCGACGGTGGACCCACTTCATAAGAGTGGGAGCAGAGAGGAGACTGGAAACTACAGGCCAGTTAGCCTCGGTGGTGGGAAAGTATTGGAGTCGCAGATGAAGGAAAGAATAGTGAACTATCTACAAGCTATCGCCTTGTCACATTGTTTTGTCGACTTCAGATCATTAGACACTATCACCCCAAGGTCTCTCTCCTGCCCTGTGCACATCAGCCCTTCTCCCCCCATCGAATACAGTTCTTCCAGATTTCCACACCCCATATGCATGACGCTGCACTTCTTGGCACTGAATCTCAGCTGCCATATCTTCGACCACTCTTCCAGTTTCCTTAAATCCCATCTCATTCTCTCCACTCCTTCCGGCGTGTCCACTCTGTTGCAGATCTTAGTGTCATCCGCAAAAAGACAAACCTTACCTTCTATCCCGTCCGCAATGTTGCTCATAAAGATATTGAACAGGACCGGTCCCAACACTGACCCTTGCGGCACTCCGCTCAACACCGCACTCTCTTCAGAGTAAGTTTCATTTACCATCACACATTGTCTTCTGTCCGTCAACCAGTTTGCAATCCAGGTCACCACCTTGGCACTTACTCCTAAGCTTCTTATTTTATTCACCAGTCTCCTGTGTGGAACCGTATCAAAAGATTTGCTGAAGTCCAAGTAGATGACATCGAGCGCTCTTCCTTGATCCAATTCCTTGGTTACCCAGTCAAAACATTCTATCAGATTTGTCTGACAGGATCTTCCTCTGGTGAATCCATGCTGCCTCTGGTCCAGCAATTCTTCCGACTGTAGATAGCTCACTATTCCTTCTTTAACAGCGACTCCATTACTTTTCCCACCACCGAGGTAAGGCTAACTGGTCTGTAATTACCAGCCTCTTCTCTGTTTCCACTCTTGTGAAGCGGGATCACCACCGCTCTTCTCCAGTCACTCGGCACCACTCCCGTTTCTAGGGATCTATTGAACAGGTCACACAGCGGACCCGCCAGCACATCTCTGAGCTCCCTCAGTATCCTGGGATGAACCTCATCAGGCCCCATGGCTTTGTCCACTTTCAGTTTCCTCAGCTCTTCCCATACATTCTCTACTGTAAATAGAGTTACATCTACTCCATTCCCCTCTAGTTTTTTAACTAGCAATGGTCCTTCTCCAGGGTCTTCTTTAGTGAACACAGAACTGAAGTTTTTGTTTAATATTTCTGCCATTTCTTCGTCTCTCGTCTCTCTCCACATAATACCTGCTAAACACCTATTTATGTTTATCTGTTATCCCCAGCAATGTGATTCATGAATGAAAGATGGGCTCCCTGTATTGCATGTGTGTCCTCCTGTCTGGCAAGCCCTGCTGTAGGCCTGGGCACTCCACTGGCAGGGCTTGCCACTCTGGCTCCGGTGCGGGTACTTCCCTAGGAGGTATTTGAACCTCCCTTGCCTGTTCTTGTAGTCTTTCTTGTTATTGTTGTAGTTGTTGTTGAGCAGCCAGTATCCCACTGCTAGTAAACTTTCCCCTAACAGTGTAGTTTTAGGAAGATAAGGCAGGTAAGAAAATCAGTTTTTATTGGGCCAGCAAGGCTTTGTAGGTGTGTTTGAGGGAAGGCCTCATTTTATTGCCTGAGATAATGGCCATGATCTATGATAACAGCCGCTATATTGTGATAAAAACATTTTTCCCCTCTACCGCAAAATAAAGGTGTTATTTCCCATGTTAAATCCCACATTATTGTGCTTTATTTTACCACAAAATCTGGTAGGAATCCCTCAATTGCATAGTTTTCTATCTTTTGCCTACTCGTTATTGTATTTACATTCTAACGCACAGCGCAATAAACATTGAATGTCTAATGTGCATAGACCCCATTTATCATTAGACTTATTTTTTCCCTATGTGCATTGCTTTGTACTTGTCCACATTACATTTTATCTGCCATTTTAAATGCCTGATTCCCCATCTTGCAAGATCCTTCACTCATTTATCTGCCATTTATCTGCCATTTATCTGCCATTTTAAATGCCTGATTCCCCATCTTGCAAGATCCTTCACTCATTGCTCCCTTTTCCAAATTGTTAATGAATAAGTTAAAATCACTGGACTCTGTGCAGATCTCTGGGGCACATCACTATTTACTTTTCTCCACTGGGAAAACTGACCATTTAGACTTACTGGGGTCAGTGTTCAAATCCTGGCCAGTTAAGTAACTTACTGGATCATTCATCAAACTGCGTTAGGGAAGGCCCTAACGCAGTTTGATGAATGATCCAGTAAGTTACTTAACTGGCCAGGATTTGAACACTGACCCCAGTAAGTCTAAATGGTCAGTTTTCCCAGTGGAGAAAAGTAAATAGTGATGTGCCCCAGAGATCTGCACAGAGTCCAGTGATTTTAACTTATTCATTAACAATTTGGAAAAGGGAGCAATGAGTGAAGTAATCAAAGTTGTAGATGTAACAAATATTAAAAAGTAGATAAAATACAAGCAGATTGAGGAACTGAAGAAGGATCTTGCAAGATGGGGAATCAGGCATTTAAAATGGCAGATAAAATGTAATGTGGACAAGTACAAAGCAATGCACATAGGGAAAAAATAAGTCTAATTATAAGTGCACAATGCTGGGTTACATATTAGAATAACCATCCAGGAAAAATATCCTGGGGTCATTGTGGGCAATACTTTGAAATTCTCAGTTCAGTGTGTAGGGTGGGGGGGGGGAGGTGTTAAAAAAGCAAATGGAATATAAAGGATGATTCAGAAAGGAAAAGAGAATAAAAAATAAATGGTATATCACAATGACTCTGTATAGACCTATGGTGCAATCAATCATACCTTGAGACTTGTGTGCAGTAGGGATGTGAATCGTTTTAGGACGATTAAAATTATCATCCGATAATTTTAATATCGTCTTAAACCGTTATGGAACACAATACAATAGAGATTCTAACGATTTATTGTTATAAATCGTTAGAATCGTGAGCCGGCACACTAAAACCCCCTAAAACCCACCCCCGACCCTTTAAATTAAATCCCCCACCCTCCCGAACCCCCCCCAAATGACTTAAATACCCTGCGGGTCCAGCGGCGGTCCGGAACGGCAGCGGTCTGGAACGGGCTCCTGCTCCTGAATCTTGTTGTCTTCAGCCGGCGCCATTTTCCAAAATGGCGCCAAAAAATGGCGGCGGCCATAGACGAACACAATTGGACGGCAGGAGGTCCTTCCGGACCCCCGCTGGACTTTTGGCAAGTCTCGTGGGGGTCAGGAGGCCCCCCACAAGCTGGCCAAAAGTTCCTGGAGGTCCAGCGGGGGTCAGGGAGCGATTTCCCGCCACGAATCGTTTTCGTACGGAAAATGGCGCCGGCAGGAGATCGACTGCAGGAGGTTGTTCAGCGAGGCGCCGGAACCCTCGCTGAACGACCTCCTGCAGTCAATCTCCTGCCGGCGCCATTTTCCGTACGAAAACGATTCGCGGCGGGAAATCGCTCCCTGACCCCCGCTGGACCTCCAGGAACTTTTGGCCAGCTTGTGGGGGGCCTCCTGACCCCCACGAGACTTGCCAAAAGTCCAGCGGGGGTCCGGAAGGACCTCCTGCCGTCCAATCGTGTTCGTCTATGGCCGCCGCCATTTTTCGGCGCCATTTTGGAAAATGGCGCCGGCTGAAGACAACAAGATTCAGGAGCAGGAGCCCGTTCCGGACCGCTGCCGTTCCGGACCGCCGCTGGACCCGCAGGTTATTTAAGTCATTTGGGGGGGGGTTCGGGAGGGTGGGGGATTTAATTTAAAGGGTCGGGGGTGGGTTTTAGGGGGTTTTAATGTGCCGGTTTTGCGATTTTTCGATTTTTCGATTTTTCACGATTTTTCACGATTTTTCACGATATTTTACCCCCCCAAACGGCAACAATACGATTCCCTCCCCCTCCCAGCCGAAATCGATCGTTAAGACGATCGAGGACACGATTCACATCCCTAGTGTGCAGTTCTGGTTGGTCAATCTTAAGAAAGGTAAAAAGGCAAGGATAGGGAAAAAGCTCAGACTTGAAGGAGTTCTAATGAAGTCGGAGATGCTGAGATTGTGATCTGGCACTATCTAATAAATTGGGGCTTGTATAATTTGCTTAACTAAACTTTTTTACTGGGTAGGTTCCTTGTTTTATGCCTCTTGATATGCATTTCTCTCTGCTAGATACATTTGCCTGATTAATTGTGCTTTTTTTGTAGTTTATTTTCTCTGCTTGTAAGTCAGTTTGCTTGATTGTTTCTTTGAAATGTATTTCTTTCTGGTTGAGAGTGATAGATCTGCTTCCTTCTATGTGATTGAATAAAGGTTTATGCATTGAAGTGTAGTATGGCACAAAGAACTTGTTTTGAAGAACTGTTGGAATAGCAGACAAATAGAAAGGCAAGGGCAGGACAAACCTCAGTCTTGAGGAAGTTACTGTTGAAGCAGGAGCTGCTGAGATTGGAAATTGGCACTGGCTAATAAACTAAGGTCTGTATAACTTGCTTAGGCCTTTTGAAGTTTATTTATGTTAGCATTTTGCCCAAATGATATTTGTCTTTTGAAGTGTAACTCTTGTCTGCTAGAAAAAAAATTGCCTGATTGTGCATTTTTTAGTTTATTTCCTTCTGTTTGGAAACTAATTTACTTGATTGTGTCTATGAATTTTTTTTTTCTGGTTGAGAGCTTGATAGATCTGTTTATTTATTTATTTATTTATATTTATATACAGTTGTTCGTTAGACAATCACGGTGGGCCACCCACCCATCCTAACTCTCACCCACTTTTGTCTCAAATCTACCCTTATAGAATTGCCTGATTAGTGAGCAGAAGGATAATTTACATAATAGGAGCCAACTAGTACATTGTAAAATAAGCCCTCACTCAAACTTAATGTGTAGAGTGCTGTCCATTAAGGAGATTTGGGATAATAATTATACATAATAGTATCAATCATTTGGCCTTACACAAATAAGTGCAAAATTAACACTGATCAAAATTAGAGATAAAAGGTAAACAGATTAGGATCATAGATTAAGATAAATTACTAGTTATCAGTTGGAAAACATACTGCTTTGTAGCAAGAAGAGGGAAGTTAGTAAGTGAGAGCCATGCTTTTGCTTATGTATTCTTAATATTGTGTCAATACACATTACAATAGTTTCTTTTGATATTCCTTACAGGGAATTAATAGTCCCTGAAGCAGGCAAGGGTGGTTGCTGAAACACAGGCCTGTATCAGGTTTTGTTTGTTTATATGAAATCTAAAGAAGCCTGTAGTACGGACAGTTTGAGTCAAGTTGGACTATGACAGTTGCAAGTTTGCATAAGAAAGATTTTACATTGAGGAGTAGTTCTTCATGTCCAGATAAGTAAAACATTTTTTCTGAGTGTGTTGATAAAGGTATGGTTGTGTAACATACCTCTAGGAACTAGGGCAGAGAAATGTTGAATCATCATTGTGACATGAAAAGACTGACAATAGAGTGCTGTCTCTTTAAGAGCTGAGGGGGGGGGGGGGGAAGGAGATTCAAAATTTGATTGTATTGAGCGTGTGCTAACAGATCACTGCTCAGCTTGAACAGAGTTCCTGCCCTGCTCTGAACTAATAAATATTATCTGTGCTGATTAAGGTGAGCAGCCCTCTATAATTGTATTCATGTGTAATGTATTTATGTTAGTTAACATTGTTTTGAGATGTATTGAAGTTGTTTTTTACTTTACCTAAAGAGATTTATAAAAATTGGATTGTATTGAGCGTGTGCGAACAGATCACTGCTCAGCTTGAACAGAGTTCCTGCCCTGCTCTGAACTAATAAATATTATCTGTGCTGATTAAGGTTCTCTTTTCTGGAACCCTGCTGTGGACGACTTGGGAGTAGTTGAACTGTGCCCTGTCAGGATTTGAAGCTCTTCTTTCGGATAGAGGCTGCTGTATTGTGGATTTGGCAGTTGAAGCAGCAGTACTGACGCCCTCTTCAGCTCTAAATTCAAATGGACACACAGTAGGGTACAATCTGGGACTTTGCTTGTTCAGAGACTGCTTAAGGTCGGGTGCTATATCACATGCTGATTCTGGTTGAAATACTTAACATGAGTTTATGACAAAGTTGAGTTTTCTCTTGTACTATATACATGTTTTTATATTTATTTATTTATTTATTTAAAATTTGTATATACCGGCATTCATGATACAATCACATCATGCCGGTTTACATAGAACAGGGGTGTACAAAGAACAAATGAGTAACCTATTAGTGAGGAGGAAGCAGTTACAAATAACAAGGTACTAGAACTGGGAGTAGAGAAGAAAGGGAGAGGATAACATCAGATAAAGATATTTACATTAAATTAACATTTTTACAATGGGAGGTAGTTCAACAGGCTGCAAGGGTTAATCAGTGTCCGGGAATGCTTTTTTGAACAGCCAGGTCTTAAGTCTTTTCCTGAAGATTGGGAGGCTGGGTTCTTGTCTGAGGTCTGGTGGGATGGAGTTCCATAAAAGGGGGCCGGCTGTTGAGAAGGCCCGATCTCTTAGAGTGATGTGTTTAGTAGTTTTGGCTGGGGGTACTTGGAGGGATCCTCTGAGTGCGTCTCTGGTTGGTCTGGAGGAGTTATACTTTTGGAAAGGGATTTGTAAGTCGAGTGGGGAGTGTTGATGAATGGTTTTATGTATTATGGAAAGAGATTTGTAGAGGATTCTAAAATGAATCGGCAACCAATGGAGATCTTTTAGGATTGGATTATATGACAAATGCAGATGCTTAGGAAGTGAACAGATTTATTTCAGTCATTCATTCCAGTAAAGATAAAACTGTTACTCACTAAAGAGCGTGTGGATTCATTTCTGATACTGGGTTGGGAATCAAAGTGCAGGTTTCAGACACAAGGAGTCATAAAGAAAATTGAACTTCAAGGGTTACAGTTGGTTAGCAGATGACTGAGCTGTTGGTGCAGTTCTGACTCTGTCTGCAGCCCATTGCTAGGCAAGAGACGGGTTATTGTACTGTAAGTACCTTATGTCTGATGCTATGGTTCACATGTGACATTTTGAATTAAAGATAGATTTTTAATATACATTCATTGGATTTAATTTTTGTGATGATTATAAGATGTTTTAGCCTCTTTGTTGTTTTGTGTGATTTATATAAAAGATGACTCTCCTTTTTACTATATCAGTTTTTCCTATGAAACTTGATTGGTAGCATCATATTAAATCTTTATGGTAATTATTTCTAGTTGGTCAGATATACTTTTATACCCTAGACAATAGGGATGTGAATCGTTTTTTGACGATTTAAAATATCGTCCGATATATTTTAAATCGTCAAAAATCGTTAGAGCCACGATACAATAACAATTCCCCCGATTTATCGTCAAAAAATCGTAAATCGGGGGAAGGGGGAGGGGAAGGGGAGGGCGGGAAAACCGGCACACTAAAACACCCTAAAACCCACCCGACCCTTTAAAATAAATCCCCCACCCTCCTGAACCCTCCCGAACCCCTCCAAAATGCCTTAAATTACCTGGGGGTCCAGCGGGGGTCCAGAACGACCTCCTGCAATCGAATCGTGTTGTCTTCAGCCGGCGCCATTTTGCACCGCCATTTTGCAAAATGGCGGCGCAAAATGGTGCTGGCCGTAGACAACACGATTCGACTGCAGGAGGTCGTTCCGGACCCCCGCTGAACTTTTGGCAAGTCTTGTGGGGGTCAGGAGGCCCCCCCAAGCTGGCCAAAAGTCCCTGGGTGTCCAGCGGGGGTCCGGGAGCGATCTCCTGCCGCGAATCGTTTTTCCGTATGGAAAATGGCGCCGGCAGGAGATCGACTGCAGAAGGTCGTTCCGGACCCCCGCTGGACTTTTGGCAAGTCTTGTGGGGGTCAGGAGGCCCCCCCCAAGCTGGCCAAAAGTCCCTGGGGTCCGGGAGCGATCTGCTGCCGCGAATCGCGGAAAAACGATTCGCGGCAGCAGATCGCTCCCAGACCCCAGGGACTTTTGGCCAGCTTGGGGGGGGCCTCCTGACCCCCACAAGACTTGCGCCGCCATTTTGCAAAATGGCGGCGCAAAATGGCGCCGGCCGTAGACAACACGATTCGACTGCAGGAGGTCGTTCCGGACCCCCGCTGGACCCCCAGGTAATTTAAGGCATTTTGGGGGGGTTCGGGAGGGTGGGGGATTTATTTTAAAGGGTCGGGGTGGGTTTTAGGGTGTTTTAGTGTGCCGGTTCACGATTTTAACGATTTTAACGATATTTTAAAAACCCAAATGGCGACGATACAATTCCCTCCCCCTCCCAGCCGAAATCAATCGTTAAGATGATCGAGGACACGATTCACATCTCTACTAGACAACAATATTATACAAGGGCATTTACACTAAACTAAACAACCTCATAGATTTAAAAATATATATTGTAATCTGAAAGAATAAGAGAAGACATTTTATATCTCTCATGTTATAGTTATGTACGTTATAATGTATTGCTCACCCCCTGTTTTATGTAAACCGACATGATACGAACTTCCGTGAATGCCGGTATAGAAAAACACAAATAAATAAATACATAAATAAATATCTAAACAAACAGAGCTACAGATAGGGATTTTGAGTGTAGAAGTAGAAGTTAGATTCCATGGGATAGCAAATTTTCTTGCAGGACAGTTGTAGAAAAGATAAGGACTTTGGTAGGTCTTTTATTTCTTTCAACATGTGTCAGAAGCTCATAACATCTGGTAAACATCGCATCACCAAGCTGTCATCACTGTTACTATTTCTACTGCTGTCCAGACAAATGTCCTGATCCACAATGAAGAACCAGTTCAGAATGAAAGATTTCTGCAGGTGACTCCAAGAGGAAACTCAGAGAGGACATGGCAACACTGAGAAACATTCAGGAGAATGAGGACTACATCATTGAAATGCTTATCTAGGCATCAATGATGGAAAGCTGAAGCAGAAGGAAAGGTGAAATTGGACCACAAGATCCACACCCCAACTCTGATTTCATTTGAGCTGAAGAACAAGTGTATAGTCTTGGAAGGGGAGGAGGAAAAACCATCCCAGGAAAAAGAGTAACTGAAATTTGCAAATCCCAAAGCCTCAGGTTCAACAACCACTACAGATAAGAGGTGAAGGGTAGTAGTGATTAAGTGCACAGGTGGTATTCTTCTCCCAGTCAAAGATAAAGGCCCAAGTAAGGAAGCTCACATTTTTGGAGATGAATGAATGGCTGTGTAGATGGTGTCAATGAGAGCATTTCATCTTTATAAATCATGGGATGATGTTTCAAGTACTCCTGAGCAGAGAAGGGGTTCATCTATTGAAGAAGGGGTGCAACATCTTCCAGAGCAGGCTGAAACAACTACTCAGGAGAGTTTTAAAAATAGGATTGTTGGGGATGGGTGAACAAAGTTCTCAGGTAAATAAAACATTAAAGGCCGGATTTACAAAAAGGTTACACGCACAGGGCCTATAGCCCTGGGATGTGTGTAAGTCCCGGGTCTTGCAAAAAGGGGCAGTCTAGGGGTGGGGCATGGGTGGGAAGGGGCGGTCCAGGGATGGGGGCGGTGCCAGAGACTTCCAACACAGCGTCCATTTGCCGCTTTGTTGGAGGATCGCGTGCTGGCAAGGTTGGACAAGAATTTTTTGGGGGGGGGGGTGGGAAGGTTAGGATAGGGGGAAGGGAAGTTCCCTTCCAGGTCGCTCTGATTTTGGAGTGGCCTGAGATGGAACAGGGGAAGGGCACGGGCGTCGGTGCACGCAAGTTGCACTAGTGTGCACCCCCTTGTGCGTGCCGACCCCCGATTTTATAACTTGCATGGGCAAGTTATAAAATCTGGTTTGAAAATCTACCCCTAAATACTTGCAGAGCAGTAGGGGGAAAAAGGCAATATCTGGAAAGCTTCATACTCCAATGCAGATTGTATGAGAAATAAAGTTTTGGTTCTAGAAATAGTCATAGGAGAGGCTGACTTGGCTGTAGTGTTGTCACAAAGATATGGTACATAGAACACCATGACTAGGATAAGGTTATTTACACCAGGCAACAGTCTATTCAGGAAAAACATGGAAAAGAAGTAACACTATATATAAAAACAAATATTAAAACAGAACTGAAGGGCTTAATCTGGAAAGAAGGAATGGATCATTTATTTATATTGATGTCATATACAGATCTATATTGCAGACAGAAAAAATGGATAAAGATTTAAAGGAGAATATTCATAAATTTTCTATGAAAGGGGAAGTGCTATTGCTAAGGAATTTCAAATGCTAGTTTGAGATATCCTAGCTGCTGTGTCTTCTATATGCAGGGAGTTACTGAATTCTCTGCAGGGAGAACTGTTCCATCAACTGGTAATAGACCCCACACAGGAGGGAGAGATACTGGATCGGGTGCTTTCCAATGGGGATAGTGCCCTGATTTTGTAGTTGACGATCATCTAGGATCCAGTGATCATCAGATAGTATGGTTCAGTATTGGACCATAGGCAATGAAGGCTCATCCAAAGGTAAGCGTCCTACACTTTAGGAAAACTGGAGGAGTACCTCAAAGAGTGATTAGCTGGATGAGAAAAATCTAGATGATGTATAAGAGCAATGGGCTAAACTAAAGGGGCAACTATCACTTTTTATTAGGTAAGTAAATAAAGGATCCTGGAAAAATGTCCTATAATAAACTATGATGATGTTATGACCAGTTATGCCCTAGGATGCTTGCATTCCTCCAATATGCCAAAATTCTCAGATTGAAAAACAGCTAAGTTTGCCTCTGCCATCATGGCATCAAGGTCTGTGACTTTGTTATAGTAACAAGGCTTCTAGAATTTTTGGCCATAACTTTCCAAGATTATGCTTTGTTTCCTTCTCTGTTTCCTTTCTGGTCTCTTCCTATTTTTCCATAATCTATGTTATTACCTACTGATTACCTTCTGATTGCTGTTTTCCATATTTTATTGCATGGTTGATATTTGGTCTTTTATCCATAAAGGCTTACTTTGTTTACCTCCACCATTTTTGCTTATGGGGAGAACAGTTTGTTAGTTAAAATTCATGGAACATTCAATAAGCAAATTCCCCCCCCCCCCAAAAAAAAAAAAAAAAAATTCAGCTAAGAGATGAAGAGAAAATCTATGGAAAGAAAAGAGAAAGTACAATTGTTTTAGAGAATAACATTAATGAGTATTTTAATTGTATTTGTAGTTATTGCCATGGATACCGTTTCAAATTGCAAGCGAAATCCATGTGGTAATATCACCTTTACCCTACCAGAAATGTAATGAATTCCACTGAGCTATGCTGTGTGCTAATGGTTTCAGACTACTAATTAGCACTATATCCAGAAATACATTTTAATCTAACACTGTGCTATCGTACACTGTAATTGATTGCATCACTGGTGGTACATAATTTTCTTGCCCTTTAGCAAAAGGTGTAATTATTGGCAAACTATCATATGTGATGTCTAGCATCTTTGTATAATATTATATTAGTGTACATTTTGTTTAAATACTTGAAAATGTCAGTCTTTTCTTATCAACTTAAATTTTTATTACATCTAGATTTAATTAAGAAACATGGTCAAAAAATCTAGAAAAACAAAAAATGTAGAATATGTGTAACATGAATCAATTGTTTTGTTCAACTTCTTGCAATGTGACTTTAGCTGAGGCACACCATGAAAAAGAAAACAGGTTTAAGCTTTGTCAATTTCAAGTCAAACCGGTCATATAAGGCCAACCAACTCCTTCAAAAAGCACAGGTATGATTATTATATATTATACTGTTCTTCACAGAGACAAAAGTGTATGGGATTCTGTTTTTCCTGTAACAAATTTTAGATTCATTTATAGTACTACTTCTAGTTAAAAAAAAAAGCATCCTAGCAAAATTTGGGCCTGAATTTTAAAAGCATTGAGATGCTTAAAACTGGGTTTTTACAATGTAAATACATTTTTTACCCTTGTAAGTGGGCTTTTGAAAATTGGTACAATAAATGCCATTGAACTGTCAATAGGTTTTACTTGCATTAAATA
Organism: Rhinatrema bivittatum; assembly: GCF_901001135.1. NCBI lineage: Eukaryota > Metazoa > Chordata > Amphibia > Gymnophiona > Rhinatrematidae > Rhinatrema > Rhinatrema bivittatum. The sequence goes on along the minus strand of NC_042620.1, from coordinate 132,303,947 downwards.
TGCTTAACATGGGTAAAAGACTTTTGAAATTTGCTACTATAATATGTTACATGTATATGCTTAACGCCTTTGAAATTCACCTGTTTTGTGGAAAATAAAATAAATATGAGAATGTTAGGAAAACTCCTCTACAGCCTTCCAGTGGTCGTCTGCCCAAAATTCAAGAATGCCATTTATGTTCTTACACTATACTTGAAGTAGAAAGCAAATTATTGCCATCCAGATGTACTATCAGGACAACAAGGGTTGAAAAATACCACTTTCTCTTTGGCAGAGAAGGCATCAGCTGGTCCCACCGCATCCCATGCTCCCTTAACAAGTTGGAATGAATCCGAATCATTAGTCAAGTTGAGGTGCACACCAGGTATTCTACAACTAACTCTTTTGCATGTCTAAAACCCAAGGGTCTGGCCATATATATATATTCTATTAATACAAAGTTATACATGGTATTGTATTCGTTCAGTTACTATGTTATATTGTAAAGCGCAATGCTGAATTATTGTTGAATGTAAACCGAGGTGATGTTACTTACGTACCCCGGTATATAAAAATCTGTAAATAAAATAAATAAATATATATATACACACTGTCTTAAGAATTCCTGCAATGAGAAATAGATTAGACCAAAATTAGGAATATGCAGAGTCAAAAAATTAGCTTTGGTTTGCTCTTTTTTTTCGTAGACCACAGTCATTTATTAGGTTTGTTTCAAATGAAAAAAATAAATCTTTTATTTGTTCAATTATTTACATTATAGACAATGGAGGAAACAATGAAGGCTACTGACTACAGACAAATGATCTTTAGTAACATATGTTTAATATCCTGTGATTCAAGGAGTCTAGAACACAGTTTTTCTTCTGAATCAGTTTATGCAAATATTGCCTCTATCACTTCAGAAACAATAAGCATGGAGATGCGCTGTCCTGATTCCGGGTGCCGAACTTCTGCAGCCCTTGCCTTTTGCTGTGGTATAATCCACTGAAAGCTAAATACCTAATGAGACTAATAATTACAAGAACCATAAGGAAAAGGAGTTTGAACAAAATTTCCAAGAAGGCATGAAAATATTAGTTTGCTGGGTGAGTGAGACCTGTGAAATTTTCCAAAAGAATAGATTAACTAACCCCCAAAAAATTGGGAAATGTGAAAAATGTATAAATTACTGTACTTAAAGAAATAGGTGGGCCTGACATAATCGCCAGAGCCCACCCTTCACCGCGGCGACACCCCCCCTCGCAATGGATGGTGACAGGGTAGAGGGGAAGGGGGAGAGAGGCGGCATCAGAGGAGGGGGAGCGCCGCAGCAACTCCTTGCGGGTTGCAGGCGCTCCCTCCCTTCCCCTTCCCCCTGTGAAAGGAAAAAGGGATGTGGTCGCGTCATTGCCCCGCCCAGGGCTATGACGTGGAGGGGAGTGATGCTGGCATGTTCAAGTGACGTTGCAGGCCTTTAAAAGGCTGTGACGGCTGGGAGGCGATCCCTTTTGGATCCCTCCCAAAGAAAACCCACCCACCCACCCTGCAATTTGAAGTTAATTATAAAATCGAGGAGCAGTTTAAGCTGTTAGGATAATAATATTAACATGCATACCTTTGTTCAACAGGTTTACGTAGTCAGTGGATAGTAAAATTATGTTAGTAAATGACAGTTAAAAACATTATGTAATGTTTGGGGCCATTGTCGCAGCTTGGAGAGAGGGGCGGTGACCCGGGCCGGTTGGGCATATGGCAAGTGGTGCCGGTGGCATCACAGAATGGCTGGGTAGCCGATTAGCGCTGGGGAGGCGCAAAACGGTGGCGGCATGGAAGGCGCCGATGGTTGGAGCCCCCTTGCTGGAGGACAAGGCGGGGGGCCATGGAGTAACGCTGCCTTGCTTGGTCCCTACGGCGGGCAGCAATGGACACATTACCGGCCCGGATACCCAGGGAGGTTTTAGACATGATGTGTTAAATAAAAGTTGCGGCCTTATTCTACCAACATCAGTTTCTGTGTGGTCCATCTTATACAAGTGAATGAATAACTGTGATATAAGGTACATCTAAGGTACAAGTAGAGAGAGTCGACGGACAAGTGGGTCAGAGTGGCGGCTGCTAGCGTTAAACTCACTGTCCAATGCTTATATCAATTTAAAGAACAAGGTGTTTTCTTAGTAGGAAAATACCTCAGAGCTAAGCATTTAAGATATGTAAATCTCAATTTTGCTCAGTGTCTTTATCATCAGTCAAAAAAACTCTGCAATTAAATTTTAACAGTACAATATCTCTTTGTGATTCATGCTACAACTCAAACAGGAAGAAATAAACTTAAATTAATGTTAATAAGTCCCAGAAGATCAAACTAGCTAAAAGAAAACGCTGACAGTGCACACATTTCACTGTCACGCTGCTTCAGGACTTTTCTAAATAAGAAATAAATATTAGTTTTCTGCTCAATAATCATTGTGTCACAAATTATTAAAATATTCACTTGATTGCTTTAAATCAAATCACCAAAAGTTTCCATGGTGACTGAACTCATCCTACTAATTATTACCAATATGAAGGCACAAACCCGAATGTAGTATTCATGTATAAAGAAAGGCCCCACACAATGGATACATTCCCTCCCGACCTCCGACAAGATCCATGTCTGCTATCATTAAAAAAAAACCTCAAAACATGGCTCTTCAAACTAGCATTCCCAGAATGAAGACTTCTGTTCATATTTCAGGTCCTTCTGTTCATATTTCAGGTCCACCTGACTAATTCACTTCATTATGTCTTTATCCTTGTTTCCTTATTTTCGGGGTTCATTGTTCCTAACTAAAGTTCTAACTTTAATCGAGCCCTCACTTATGAGAGTAATTCCCAACAGACCTTTACGTACCCTGTGCTAATCTTCAGTTCCTGCCTGTTCTAAGATCACCTGCAGATTCGTACCTCTATCAAGATACATTGTTAACTTATAAATCTTTGATGTCACCTTCTTTCCACCTGAATTGTTTCTTATATTCTGGTTTTGAAATATGTTATTTGGGCTTATTAAGTATTTATCATGTTCCGTTTTTAAAGTATTTATTATTTATGTTCTATTTAAAGTAATGTTATGTTTTCTCAACGGGCAAGTTCATAGTCCCGGTTATCCCAGTATTCACCTCTCTCTCTCTCAGTTCCATGTAATGCGCAAATGCGATGTTATGTTCATTGTAAACCGATGTGATTTGTAGTCCTTACAGGAATGTTGGTATATAAAAGTCAAAAATAAATAAATAAAATAAATAAATAAAGTGTCCAAAATTTGAACATGTAAAAGACAAGCTTGTAGCCAAACAGAATTCAAACACTGAACATCTGACCAATCAAGAGATCTTGCTTATATAAATGTCATAAAAAGTATTCTAATTCATGGTAACATTTAAACCCTAAATGTTCAACTGAACTAACAGATATAGGAATTTTTCTCAATCACTACTTCTTGGATTAAGAGGGATGTAATTGATAACAAAACTTCTCAAAGATTCATAAGAGTGTTTATGTTGTTAAACTGTTGTGATGGTGGACCCTTGGACTGAAGGGGAGTTGACACTACCTGTGGGGAGGAGCCTCACAGTTCCCCACCATCGGTAGGTGAGGCTGAAAGAGAGCAGACACCCCGTTAGAGCTTCACACTACCAGCCCTCATTCCCCTTAGGTTGAGTCCTTGGATACTGGGACCAACTGGACTTTCATGAGGTCTCTGCAGTGATGGAAGTCCTGGAGGAGAGGAGATGCCAAGAAGAAAACTCAGTTAAGGAACAGGCATAGAGCACGAGGTTGAGTTCCAGGTGAGGGTTATGGCAGGTGGCGTATCTCGTAGCTCAGTTTCAGACAAGGGTTGTGGCAGGCAGCATATCTTGTAGTCAGGTCCAGTCCAAGTCGAAGCCAGAATCAGTCCGAGGAAAAGGCAGGAACTCAGGAAAGGCAAAACACTTTGCAGAAGTGAGGAGACCTATTCCCAAGGCATCTTCTGAAGACAGGGACCCGACTTATACAGTCCCTGAGCAGTGATGTCAGAGGGAAGGGCCGTGGGCATTTTCCTGCTGTGGGCCCTTTAAATCTGGAGGAGAGAGGCATGTGCACATGCCTAAGAGGAAGTCCGGATGCAGGAGAGTTGGTGGCATCTCCACCATGAGGCAGCACAGTGGCAGCAGCGGCGCACTGCCGCGAAGGAAGAGGCCGGGATGAGGAGCCGGGATGAGGAGCCAGTGATGCAGGGCTGTGGAGAAAGGCGGTTCCTACGGTCAGCGAAAGTAACATAAACAATGTGTCACTAAAGGTGTATCTATCTTCTTGTTTTTAAGCAGCTTCAATGCTCTTAGAGATGGGTCCTTACACATTTTTTTAGTTTTGCCCACATAAATCATCACATGGGCATATGATTGCATACATTACAAATATAGCATAACATATAAAACCATAGCTTATATTCTCTTGAAGTCACTGGATGAACAAACACTTAATTGCTACAAACAATCAAACGAATTGCACAATGTCCACATTTATGATGATCAATATGTTTTCCAACTACTTTTAAACAAAATGGAGACAAATACTCTCATAAATTCTTAGAACAAGAATAAGCCACTTTTACTTGAATATTTTCAAATCACGGAAGCAAAGAAACAGTTTTCCAGTATTGGCAAATGCATTTATTAATATCAATATTAAGATACCAAAACTGGTTTGGAGAAGCGGCAGCAGCAGTGATGCTGGTGATTAAAAACAGAAATGGTAGGAGCAGAGCAATGTAGCAAGAAGAGTAGACAAAAATTCTGAAGGTGCACCTCAATGGATATGATTGGAGGAGGAAGAATGATCTCAAAAGCACAAGGAGTGGTGCAGCATGCATTCAAAGCAATGAGACAAAGAGTCAGCAGGTGCTTTAAGGAAAGATGATTTGGACAGAAGCCCCAAGACTGCCAGCATGGGGGATGCCTATCCCAGTTGGAGGTATGGCTACCTGATTGATCCTATCAGTAGCATATGCTTCTGTCAAATTGTAAAGTTTGAGTAGTACCTGGAGTGGCATGAATGGCCAGAGAAATTGTGCAGCAAGCATGCAAAGGAACAGATGGCCAGGACAAGAACAAGAGCGAGAAAGTACCATAAGAAAGGAAATTTGAAAAAATGTTGATGACAGTTGAGTGAGGGATGCCTGTTTCAGAGGAGAAATGTGGTTTATCTTACTAGTGGACCAGCATATGCTTCTGTCAAACGGTAAACATCAAGCCATGTATGTGTTATGTGTAGATGGCTGGGACAGTGAAATTGCAAATGACTCATTTAATCACTTATGGTTCCATCTGTTACTTGTATAATTGTGGTGATTATAGAGTTAATAAATGCTGATGAGCACTGATCCCCAAGGCATACAGTGTGGTGGATTGTAAACAGTACAAAGTCATCAAAACTCTCAAGGCTTGAAGGGTGGGGAATCACAAACAGCAATCCACACCTTTCTCTGTTTCCAGATACAGATCATGAAAGGGGTATCTGTTAGAGATGTGAATTGTTTTTATAACGAATTAAAATATTGTACGATATTTCTTAATTCGTTTTATATCGGGAAAATCGAAAAATGATCACATTTTCCCCGATTTTTCGTGAAAACTTGTTTTTCAGCTTAGTGCGCGCTAACGTTTATTTTTGTTATTTTTTGTTACTTTTTGTTAGCGCGTGCTAACTCCCATTAGTATTTACTAAGCCGAAAAATGATTTTTTGATTTTCCCGTGGCCACACGAACCCGAAAGTGCAAATGATCAGGCACCGGATGCACATCCCTAGTATCTGCTGCTACACTAATCTCTGCAGAATTATATGGGTGGAATTCTACTGGATGCCAGCATCTTGAATTGGATGCTTGTGAGGCATCCCAAATTCCTCCATGCTTCTCATGGAAAAGCTGCCCTTCCTTCACTCTTCGTTGGAAATGTTCTACTACTTTCCAGCACCTCTCTTTCACATTCTGCAGGAATTCAGTCCCGTGGTCCTTGGGCCCCAGCCCCAAGGCATCCCTCATTGCCAGATATGCAAAATAATGGATACCCTAAAAGGCCTCATCATCTGTGGCCTTTACCATATTTACACCACTCTCTGTCACAAAGAAACCTGCTTGAAGAATCCTCCTGCTCTGATCTAGCTGCCAGCCCTCCAGCATCTTTCATATGGCTGACAGAATATTGTATGAGGAATGGCAGCTATCCATCAACTGGATGTATAGCAAAGCCTAACTACACCTGATACTCCATTCCTGCTACTGCCTCCCCCTGTTACCAGTGTGTCACCAAGGAGTGGTAAGCATGCATAGCATTTGTGCTACTCCAGATTTTGCTGGTGAAATGCATGCTACTCCTCTCTGCCTCAGCGAGCTGTGCCTGTATGTGACTACAGCACCGACACTACAGGGTGAGTTAGACCTTCCTACTAAATGTAGTGCTGGAGGGGACTTTGGATTTGGGGGCTAACACATGCAGCAGTCTCTTAAAGCCCATGTTCTCCACTGCTTGCAAGGGCTGGTCACCCAGGGCAATCGTTTCCCTGATGCTCCCCGTTTCCACTTTAGATGTTGCCTGCCTCTTGCTTTGGGACAGTATTACAAGACTTAACCCCATTTCTTCCTTGAGGGTTGCCACTGTAGAGGCATGGCAGAGTGCTGCTAGCTTACCACTTGATTGTTGGAAGGGGCTGTGGAATGAGCTTGAAGAAAAATCTTCCCCTTTCCAACCCCCTTTCCTCAGGCTTTTACTTTGACTGACAGAAAGGGTCCCCAGGCTAGGACTGCCACCTTCTTTTGATGCCAATGCTAGTGGCTTCTGCTTCTCCAGGTGATGCTGCGCACCAGAGTTTGTCAGATACTTTCCTTGACTGATATCCTTACTACTGGATTCTGGCTTCCAATTAAAAATACATTTTATTATATGCAAAACAAAAATATACAGAGCCAGCTACCTTACCAGCTTTAATAATAAAAAGTCAGATGTATCACACATACAGGTCTTTGCATAATCCTTGGAGCTTTTTCCTTCCAATCTGGGCCGGATGCTCCTTCTTTTGCCTAGGTTTTTATTTTCTTCCCCAGGGACCCGGCCTCTAACCTGGTTTCCCACTTTGAGTATCCCTTAAGATAGACTGAGCTAGATAGCTGGACCTGATCTTTCTGGTGGTCAGGCCTATACAGCCCTTCACAAGCTGTGAGAATGCCACTGACCTACTGGCATATATTCCTGAAATAAGTGAGTTCAAATTGTTATGTTTAGCACATTAAGGCCTTCTTTCTCACTCCACAGAACTGAAAAAATAGCTATGGGGATGGATTCTTTTAAATGTGTCAGTAGTCATGGGACACAATTCAATCTCCAGGTCTGAGGTCTAGACAAATTTCTAGCATGGCAGAACCTAAGGCCTATCATATCATTAAGCCTGATAAACACCCCCTTTTTTTCCCCACTGGTCAGTCTATGATTTCTCACTGAATATATTCTTCATTCCTGACAGAGAAGACCAAATGATACCAAGATGTTTATTTTTGGGTACTAATTCACTAACCCAGAAAACTGAAAAGAACTGAAAGCTCTGACAAGAGAAAAGATACATGCAAATAACCTGACTTTATTTCTGAACAAACTATGAAAAGGACCCCTTAGTTTGTTTTTCAGAATATTGTGGGTTATTGGTTTCTTCCTATCTGGGTTTCTAGTAGCAACTCTAAATCATTTGCAGATTAACTTTTTCACCACAAAGACCTGAACTGGATCATTCACTCTTGGATTTTGGAGAAAAAGGTCAAAACCACTAATTGAGATATTCCTTATGCTTCTGGCCTTAAATATAGATAATAAGGTTTGCCAGGATAAGGATAATGAGTAACCATTTTTTGGAGGTTCCTTATCTGACAACAGTTACAGTAGCTCTTGCAGATGTCCCCTTTAAATACTGCATCATTAAACCCCATACCTTCTGTGACGAAGGGGTCATTTATCAAAATGCACTAAGGCTTTTTCGCATGCGTTAAGGGCTTATTGCATGTGAAAAGACCTGTTAACGCATGTGATAGGCCCTTACTGCATGCGAAAACGTGGTTAATGCATGCGATAGCACCATATTGTATGGTGCGATGCAAATTTGGAAAATAAGAGGAGTTAGAGTGGGGTTAGCCTGTCTGTGAAGAGCTACACCTTTGTGGATGGTGTTAAGCTGTGTGGTAGCTGCTGTGACTGGGTGGTAAGGTTTTATTGCCTTTTGTGATGTCTCCTGCAAGGCCTATTTTAGGTGAATTGAAGCTCCCATAGCCTTGGGGAGAGAGAGTGAGAGAGAGAGAGCCTGGCCATAATGTCATCTCCCTAGATAGGTATTTGTATCCCTATGGTAGGCCTACCTAGTAACTTGAGGTGAGGTTTAGGTATTAGTGTAGGGGGTTAGGGGCCACCTTGACATTCAAACACCTAGCTTGATGTTACCCAGGTAGAGAATCCATCAAGCTAGGTTGAGAGAACATTGCCCAAATCTCATCTTGGAGCGAGTTTCCTCACTCCGAAGGTCATCACATCTTCACAAGAGACCACTGTTCTGTTCGTACATCTCACTTTGAATGTCAAGGTGGCCGCTAACCCCCTACACTAATACCTAAACCTCACCTCAAGTTATTAGGTAGGCCTACCATAGGGATACAAATACCTATCTAGGGAGATGACATTATGGCCAGGCTCTCTTTCTCTTACTCTCTCTCTCTAAAATGGTCCCCCAGTGGTTGTATGCAGGAATTACAACTAGTGTAGCACCTATTGCAAAGTCTGATGATGTTATCACAATTTGCACTAACTTAGCTCTTCACATAGGTAATATTTGCATAAACCACATCCCCTTTGCTATCGCCTGCGATACTTACCGCATTTTGATAAATCTAGGTCTAAGACAGTAGATGCACTTAGATATGGGTGTTGCTTTTTTATCTGCCCAAGATACAAGTGACCTAAAAATAGACCATTTAAAGCAAGAGCGAGTATCAGCAACACCATATTGTTCACAAAATATGTGTCACCCTGAATGATATAGAGGCATTGCAACACCATCTCCCTTACCAGGTCTACCACCAGGTAAATGGGCTTTTAGAATGACTGTCTCCATGACCACCATGTTGCTGGACCTGAGTATTACATTCTTATTAGTGAGCCTGTTTCCCCATATGTGCAGTAGGGATGTGAATCGTGTGCCCGATCGTCTTAACGATCGAGTTCGGCTAGAGGGAGAAAAAAAATCTGATCGGTGGTGATGTGAATTGGAATCGGTTCCAATTCACATCATTAATTTTTTTTCAGTGAGGCCCGACCATTTAAAATTGACCCCTTACCTTCTCCCACCCTCCCAACCCCCCCAAAACTTTTTATGAGTACCTGGTGGTCCAGTGGGGGCACGGGGACCGATCTCCCGCTCTCGGGCCATCGGCGCCATTTTGGCTGCCACTCAAAAATGGCGCCGATTGCCCGATGAAAAAAAAAAACCCACCCGACCCTTTAAAAATGACCTCTTAGCTTTTCCCACCCTTCCGAGCCCCCCCAAAACGTTTTAAAATTACCTGGTGGTCTAGTGGTGGTCCCGGGAGTGATCTCCCGTTCTCGGGCCGTCGGCTGCCACTCATAAAGATGGCGCCGATGGCCCTTTGCCTTTACCATGTGACAGGGCATCCATGCCATTGGCCGGCCCCTGTCACATGGTAGGAGCACTGGCTGGCCGGCGCCATCTTTAAAGATGGCTGATGGCGCTGGCCATCCAGTGCTCCTACCATGTGACAGGGGCCGGCCAATGGCACATATACCCTGTCACATGGTAAGGGCAAAGGGCCATTGGCGCCATCTTTATGAGTGGCAGCCGATGGCCCAAGAACGGGAGATCGCTCCCGGGACCACCACTAGACCACCAGGTAATTTAAAAATGTTTTGGGGGGCTCGGGAGGGTGGGGGAAGCTAAGGGGTCATTTTTAAAGGGTCGGGTGGGTTTTTCTTTTATCGGGCCATCGGCGCCATTTTTGAGTGGCAGCCAAAATAGCGCCGATGACCCGAGAGCAGGAGATCGGTCCCCGCGCCCCCACTGGACCACCAGGTACTCGTAAAAGTTTTGGGGGGGTTCGGGAGGGTGGGGGAAGGTAAGGGATTAGTTTTATAGGGTCAGGGTGGGTTTAGGGGTTGTTTTGGTGTGCCGGTTTTCCCGTCCTCCCCCCTCTCACGATTTACGATTTTTCACGATAAATCGGAGGAATTTCTATTGTATCGCGACTCTTAATGATTTTGATGATTTAAAAAATATCTGACGATTTTTTAAAATCGTCGAAAAACGATTCACATCCCTAATGTGCAGTGCCATCACAATGGAGAATATCTCTAGGAATGTGTGTAATAGCTTTTGTTACTCCGGAGGACTGCCATGAAAGAGGCTACACCTCTGCCTTTGAAAGACATTTTGCCCAAAAGCATTTATCCTGGAAACATCAGTGAATAATTATTTACTTATTTATTTGATTTATATTCTGCTTTTCAGGAACTTCAAAGCAGCTTATATTTTGGTACCGTAGGTAAATCCTGGTCACCAGTGAACTCACAATCTAAGATTGTACCTGAAGCAATGAAGGGTGAAGTTCTGTCAGATAAAAGGCCCTCACACCACATAGGTATCCCATTAAGTGAAGAGAGGAATGCACACTAGATCAAAAAGATGCTTTTAATAAAACTCAGCAGTGACTTGAGTTGGAGAACATAGAAAATACCCTACCCATAAGAGATAACACTGCAAGCAAAATTCAATGACCAATTAATGACTGTACCCTGTGAGGCATGACTTTTTAAATTGTTAAACATTGATTAACTGTTTCCTGTAATTTAGACCTTTTATTGACTGGGAGTCCTGTCATCACAGATAGTGCACAAATTCAGATACCTAAAAACACAATGGCAACCTATGGGCATGCATTTTTCTTAATAGAAATTGTTGTCAAGAAAAACCCAATAACCAGAAAACAGGATAGATGGAACAGCAATAGCTAAAAGGCCAATTCAATATCTGCTTTCACAAGCATTGCTATTCGACTGGATTTATTTCTCCATGTTCATATTTTGATGAAAAGTTGCATATTGCACCTTGCACAATTCTGGGACGATGATATTATTGACTGATATGTCTCCTTGGTATGATAATTTCTGAATGATCTAGAATTCCTGTGATTCTTTGTCATGGTTTCACCTGCTGTGTAGCCTCACTGTGCCCTGATTCAGTCTGCTATGATACCTCCTTACCAGCAGAAGACTCCTGTAAGCTCTCTTCCAAGGAACCTGAAACATCTCCTCATTGGTCACCTGACTCAGTCTGTGGTACAGCCTCCTCTCCACCAGGGATCCTCAGTGAGCTTCATCTCCAGCCTTGCCAAGATCCACCTTGCTGTTTGTACCACACCCAAGCTCCAGCCCCGTTTAACCCTGCCTTGCCAGAACCTAGATGCTATTTCATGGAGTCACCCTTGGCTCTCTGACAAGGCTACTCTTACTTTGTTTTACACCTTGGGGCCTTCGGGCCTTCCTATATCTTGCTTTTTGTTTTGCAGTCCATCTAAGCCTTACCTTGCCTTGTGGCCTCCAGGCCTTCCTGAATCTTGCTCCTTGCCTTGTGGCCTATCTAGGCCTTACTTTACCAAGTGGCCTCCATGTCTTATTCTTAATGGCCTTCGAGCCTTCACTGTAGCTGCCTTTTGGCCTCAGAGTTCTCTGTTCTTCATTGTCAAGGACAGGACTAAACAAGGCAGACAAGGGTAACCTTGTCTGCCTTGTTTAGTCCTGTCCTTGACTGGTCTTGTCATGTCCTGCCCAGCCTAGTCCCCAGCATCCATTCCCTGCTTTGCCTTGCCTAAGCCTTTGTCTGTATCCAGTCCAGTCCTTGCTCAGTATCTCCACTTGTGTCTGTATCCAGTCCTCAACTCCTTGCCTGTTCCAGTATCCAGGCCTCAGCCTGTCCCATTATCCTGTCCTCAGTTACTTGCCTGTCTCAGTCTCCAGTCTTCAACCTGTCCCAGTGTCCAGTCATCAGCTCCTTGCCTGTTCTAGTATCCATTCCTCAGCTTCTTCCCTGTACCTATACCCAGACCTTTGCTTCCGCTATATCCAGCCTGTGTCTGCCCTGCCTTGTCCAGCTTATCCAGCCTGTCCAGTTTGATCAGTTAAGTCCTACTGGTCCCCAGAACCTATGGGCTCAACCTACAGGGAAGGGGAATGGCCAGGCAGAAGACCAGTCCAGCTTCCAACAATAATTAACCATGATGTTCAACCAATGTAGTCAAGTCCTGCTAGCTTCCAGAACCCAAGGGCTCAACCTGCTGGGAAGGGGGCTGACTAGGCAGAAGATAAACCCAGTTCCTGCCCTGCTCCTGAGAGGATGCTTCTAGACCTCAACTCATATGACACTCTTTATTGAGTAATGACTAAAACTACAAACCAATGTGTCAATGCGAGTAGTTCATAAGCGGGTGATAGTAGCTTAATGTTAATGCACCAAAGGAAAACTATCTCCCCTGATATATTCTTAACAAATAAAGAACCAAGTAGGTGTATATATTGAAGTTATATGATGACCTTCATATTTCCTTTGGTGCATTACTCTTTATTGAGTACCATATCAAAAAGGGTCATTATTAAGGTTCTAAAAGGGTTTTTTGGGGGGGAGAATGGATCAGCTACCCTACCCAGGACAAGCTTTTTTGCAGTCTTACAGGTGAATTTTCAATGGAGTTATGCATGTAAATTTAACATACCATTGTAACAATTCTCAAAAATAATTTACCTGCCTTAAGTGCACTTAAGGTGAGTAAATCCTATGGACAATTAAATGGTATATATTTAGCAATTTTCAAAAGCCACTTACATATAAAACTCAGTTTAAAATGTGTAAATGCTTTTGAAAATCAGATCCATATTTCATATAATTTCATAATGTTCTTCTATAAATTTTCCACTGCACACAATTATGTAGGCCATAGAACCTTGGTAAGGGATCAAAAACCCTTGTATGAAACTCAACCAAAACAGCATCAGGACAGTTGAGATATTCTTCCAACCAAGGGGCTATCACAGTAAACTTAATTGGGGATGGAAGCTGAACCATTGTTTCCTCAAGGGTAGAATGGGATGCTGACTGAAGTTTTCTTCATGCCAGCTTCCTGGTACAATTTGTGAAGGGGTGCTGTGCATTATAGCTAGAAATGGTGTGCTTGGAACCTGCACTTTGTGCTCCAAATGCAAGGGTCAGCATTAAAGAGTACAGACCTACCTCCCTGGCACTGACATAGTAGACTTTGAGAAGGAAATCCTTTGCCCTTGGGAACCCAGAGAGGCAGAATCATGCAGTGGTCTCTGGAGTACTATTTTCTTGAGCCACATATTAATCTCTTTGTGTCCTCAGGAAATAGTGCAGTTCTTAACCATTTTAGTTTTGGAATTTAATATTATAATTTAGCCAAGCCAATCCTCCACTCTACTTCTGGGCCTTAGTAGTTGTATTAACATACCTAATGAGGTAAACACTCTATGTTCGGTCTTGCTCATGAATTACACTAGCAGGAACATGGAATGCATCAACCCAATGTCAATGTGCTCTTATACAGTACATCTAAGCAGGCCACATGCAACTACTGCAGGGGAAACCACATACAAACTGTCTCTGCAAAACTGAGAAACTAACTCAAGAACTATGAACTGCCTCTGTTTTATGCAAATATATCTTAAACTTATTCATTGTAGATTTCTGAAAACCAGACTGTTCAGGGGATTCCCAATGGTTGGACTGAGGATCTCTGTCCTATGGGAAAACTAAAACTAGAGCTCCATTTTATATTCTGTAATTCTGATTCAGTGTCACTCCCTGGACCTTGGTTCCTGGTTCACAGTGAATCAAGCAAGTGGCTATGCCTGCACTCACAGGCCCTGTCCCTCGCATGGAAGCCCAGAGGGGGCGGGGCTTGCAAGTGCAGGCTTAGTCTCTACATTTACTTCACTGTGAGGATTGCTGCTGTTGCCAGGACCCAAGGACCAGGTGGTAGTGCTGCAGTAGCACAACTGTCAGAGGTTGCTAGGAGAGGGAGGACAGGCAGCACTGAATCAGTGTCTAGGAACAGTGGAGGACTAACTCCTTTACTGCTCCCAATTCTGCTTCTATAATACTCTACATCCCCTGATGATCTTCTTTGCCTTACCTTGTTGTATAATGTAGCCCTGCTTCTGCTGCTGACTGCTACTATGAACTAAGCTGGCCTTTTTCATTATGTGAAGAAAATGAGGGTCTCAGTGATAGGTAACACTTTTTCCTTTTCATGTTATAATTCACATTATAGTTGCACACTCATTCCATTTCCAAGAGAATTTGAAGCTAACTCAGATATGCCCAAACATTTTACATCAGTGGAAAGCCATTGCTGTTCTAACAAAAATGATATATGATTTGACTCAGTATATAACAAGGAATAATGAGTTATTGTGGTCTGAAAGTTTTATTGGAAACAAAATCACACACACACATACACACACACACCAGCATTGTCCATGAAGCTTGACTTGTGATCATTTAAAGATGTGTTGCAGAACCTCCCAGTCTGGCCACTAGATGTCACTATCCCTGCCCTTTTAATACACATACAGGCCAATTCAGTAAAGTCCGCGGGAAAGCGAACGAATGCCCGCTCTCCCGGCACACGCACCGGCCACTCGCCGGTGCGTGCGATTCAGTATTTAAAATTAGGTGGTGCTGTAGAAACAGGCAAAAGGAGGCGCTAGGGACACTAGTGCGTCCATAGTGCCTCCTTTTAACCCGGAGCGGCGGCTGTCAGCAGGTTTGACAGCCGACGCTCAATTTTACCGGTGTCGGTTCTCGAGCCCGCTGACAGCCACAGGCTCGGAAACCGGATGCCGGCAAAACTGAGCATCTGGTTTTTGGCCCGACAGCCGCCGGCCCATTTTAAAAATTTTTTTTCTTTTTTTTTTTTAACTTTTTTTATTCTTCGGGACCTCCGACTTAATATCGCCATGATATTAAGTCGGAGGGTGCACAGAAAAGCAGTTTTTACTGCTTTTCTGTGCACTTTCCCGGTGCTGGCAGAAACTAGCGCCAACCTTTGGGTAGGCGCTAATTTCTTAAAGTAAATTGTGCGGCTTGGCTGCACATTTTCCTTACTGTATCGCGCGGGCATACCTAATAGGGCCATCAACTAGGGGTGTGCATTTGTTTTGAACTTAAATGTAAAACGCAACTTTTTATTTTTTTTTTAACTTAAAAAAGTGATGAGGCGTAAACGATCGGATTTCCAACTTATTCAACATAGCTATGTTGAATACGTTGGAAATCGCGATTGTTGATCTAAATAAAAATTTAAACCCCTCACCCTCCTTAATCCCCCCCCCCAAGACTTACCAAAACTCCCCAAGCTGGCCAAAAGTTCCGTGAGGGTCCGGGAGCGGACGCGCGGGGAATCACGTGACGTCGGCGTCACTCCAACGTGACGCCGACATCACGTGGTCCATCGCGGTTCCGCTCCCGGACCCCTCGTTGGACCCAAACAGCACTTTTGGCCAGCTTGGGGGGGCCTCCTGACCCCCCCAAGCTGGACCTCCTGACCCCCCCAAGCTGGCCAAAAGTGCCTTTTGGCCAGCTTGGGGACCCCTCGTTGGACCCAAACAGCACTTTTGGCCAGCTTGGGGGGGCCTCCTGAACCCCCCAAGCTGGCCAAAAGTGCCTTTTGGGCCCAACGAGGGGTCCGGGAGCAGACCCGCGGGGAATCACGTGACGCCGCGTCACTCCGACGTGACGCCGACCTCACATGCTCCTTGCAAAGGAGTTCAGAAATGGCGTCCTGACCCCGCTGGACCACCAGGGAGTTTTGGTAAGTCTTGGGGGGGGGGGGGATTAAGGCGGGTGAGGGGTTTTAAATTTTTATTTGCACATATGGACATAGACTCAACTTATGGAATTCTCCATATGTCCATATTGACCGCAAATGACCCCCCCTTTCGACTTATGAAATTAAACTTTTGGTCTGCACATCCCTACCATCAACATCATTTCTACCACATTGGAATTAATTTTGCATCTCTGTAAATAATCGCTGTAAATAATTTGCTGTCAGTTAATCTCTCTTTTCTTCTTCTTCCTCTGCTCCCAGTTGTGTACTTCCCTGTTTTATTGTAACTGCAATTCCTTTAATCATGCACCAGTTATAGTTGCTCGAGTTCTCTGTATATTGCACACCTTGTTAAATGTAAAACAGTTTGATGTGACTCCTGTCTTGAAAGCCGGTATAGAAAAATAGTAAATAAATAAATAAATAAATAAATAAATAAATAAACAAACATGCATTTGCATGTTGAGGGCGCTATTAGGTGCTGCGGGTTGGATGCGCGTTTTCCTCCCCTTACTGAATAAGGGGTAAGGGAAAACGCGCGTATCGGCCTGTTAGATAGGTTCTATCCATACCCTTCGGGCCCTCCCACCAGGAGGCTTTGGATTGGCTGACTCAGTGTTATTTAGCCCAGCCATTTTAACCAGTTTTGCCAGATGGATTGTTTTCACACCCAATTTGGCTACTTTTACTGAGTGTGTGCAAGAAAGTTTTTTTCTTTTTTTGGCTGTGGAATTTTGGGCTATTTTTTTGAGTGTGTGCGGTCTTTTGGGCTTCTTTCTGGAAGGGTGCTGTGGTAGCTGGAAGGCATATGTCTAGTGGTGCTTTGTTGTCTTTTCCTAACAAACTGGTGCTTGGATGAAATGGAGGGAGTTGCATCTGGGGGGAGGGGAAGGGGAAGTATCAGACAGCTTAAGTTTGCTTTGTTCATTTTAGAGAATCAGAGGGATGAAGATTACAAGTGGACACTTCTCTCTCCGTCTTACTTCTCCCATCAAAAGGAAATAAAGACTAAATATAGTATATGGCTTCTTCTAGGTAGAGGTACAGATTGCTCTTGACAAAGGATCATCGATATTAATAAGGGTGGCTTTTTCTGTACAGTGGCAGGTTTACTGTCTTTTTGTACTTCAGGCTTCCCTTCTCATGCGGCAGTAATGGGCTGGCTGTGAACATCCTGACAGGCTTCCAGGTATCCCTGGGTGAGAACCCCTACTATCTGCAATGCCATGTCATATTGCAAAATAGTGCTATTAGTTTCACTCAAAAATACAGCACTGTTTTCAATGCTAAAGGGAATAGAGCTGCCTTATAATACACTGTCAGTACTAATGGTAACACCTTATAAATCAGCTCCAGACTATTCTATCCAAGAGCAATAAACAGGGCCAGTATAGTGCTATAGCAATCAATATAACTGCATTGGGTTCCACCATTCCTGGGATTCCAAGTGGACAACTGCAAATTGCAGTAAGATATAGCTCCAAAGGCAACTTGCATCACTGTTTTGCTACTACTTTCACTCTGCCAGGGACTTAAAAGAAATGCTTACTTTGCTCTGCCACCTTGTTTCCACCCTGTGGGACTTGAAAAAAGAAAGCTGCTTGTTTTACCACCCCTGAGCTGGAATGGAACAGCAGTATTTAATGCCCTGGGGGGGGGGGGGGGGGTCGAGTTCCCAACCTGGACCTGCTTCTAATACATCTTGAATGGTGCAGCTCTGCACAGCTCTCATAAGAACCTTATGTTATGGCAACATGAACATGACAACCTTGATTTTTACACTTTTCCAGCAATAATCTTTAACTTTTTTATATACATTGTTAATTTTATAAATTTGCATGCAATGCAAGAATTTGTGTAAAATCATGCATAATAAAAATTGTTTTTGCAACTTTTGAGTTTTGGGCTACTTTTGGGCTAGATTTGGTGATTGATTGAGCTCTAAAACTTTTTGGCATCTGGCAACCCTGATTTTAACACTCCTGGAGTTCAGTTAGAGAGAGGAGTTGCAGACTAAAGATGTATTTTTTCCACACTCTGGTAGAGCCTCCCTGCTTTGCCTTATGGAGTTTTCTTTCAGAAGAGATACCTCACCGTGCACTCCCTGTCAGTGGGTCCTCCTTATACTAAGTTACAGACAGATAGATTGCTAAGTCTGATACCCTTTAGGGGCAAAAGGGTTCTCACCAGGGGACCAAAGATCTGTAAGCCTTCTCTAAACCCTAGGGGGCTGATGCTATAAAAGATGCGCAGAGAAATTGCGTTCATTAGAAACGCACGTGGTTTTAATGCGCGCACAATTTTTCTCCGCCACTGCGGATGCAATATTTAAATTAATCTGAAATAAAAAGCGCGTGAAAAAGGCATGCGTTATTCGAAACTGAGCGTCCATAGCGCCATCATTATTATTGCACCAGACGTTAGAGATGTGCATTCGTTTATCACGAATTAGGCAATTTCAACAAAATTGCCTAATTTGTCGTGAGTCGGGGACCCCGAACCCCGAAACTGATTTTCCCCGAACTTTGAGGAAAATTAGTTTTTCGGGTTTTTACCGGGGGAGAGGCACATTTTTTTTTTTTTTAATAAAAAAACCACCCCAAGCATTAAAATTCACTGTAATACAACCCCACCACCACCATCCCGATCCCTCCCCAAGACTTACTAACATCCCTAGTGGTTCAGCGGGGTCCCCGTGAGGGATTTCTCCCTCTGGCCTGTCTCGATCAAATTGGTGCCGATAGCCTTTGACCTACTATGTCACAGGGGCTACCGGTGCCATTGGTCAGCCCCTGTCACATGGCCATCGGCGCCATCTTGTGCTCCTACCATGTGACAGGGGCTGACTAATGGCACCAGTAGCCCCTGTGACATAGTATGGCAAAGGCTATTGGTGCCATTTTGATTACTGGCAGCAGACGGTCCGAGTGCAGGAGGTTGCTCCCATACCGTCAGCTGCCAGTAATAAATTTATTATATTTATTATATATTTTTTGGCATATATAGTAACTGTATGTCCTTGAATACAGTGTTTGAGAATAGAGCGTGTTAAGAATCAATGTCCAAAAATGGGATGTCGCAAAATCAATTATAATGGGCCCGCTATGCAAGGGTTTTGAAAAAGTAGATAAGAATGTTTAAAGTGTCTGGGGGCTATCTAAACATTTTTCAGTGTCTTTACCTTACCATTCCTGGAAACCACTCATTTACATTTTTTTTTTTATTTTTCTCAGCGTGTAGTAACGATTTTTATCAACATCCTATTCCTGTATGCCCAGCTCACATCCAGTAATCAAACATCCATAAAATTGCGTTCTGCCGATCGACGTCTCATGCTTGAATGTTTATAATACTGGGAGCTGGGATGCAGGGACATTCCAATTTTGGAAATGCTTTATAAATGGTGGGCGGCCGCCCCCTGGCACCAACATTCTTATCCACTTTTCGAATGTCCTTGCATTCCAGGTCCCTGGAAATCGATATTGCGACATGTACTTAAGAACGTCTATTAGCTTCTTAAAGGACGCCCAATCCTTGTATGCCTGTGATTTGTTTTTTGTGGTGCCATTAAAGCTCACGTTTTTTGCTTTTCTAGGGCAGTAATCTGAGAGGCCTTTCTCTCTGTCTATGCTCTCTGGATGGCCTGTGTTTCTTTGTCTTTTTTTCTTTCTGTCCATGTTCTCTCAGAGGCCTTTCTCTGTCTGTCTGTGCTCTCTAGGGAGCCTGTGTTTCTTTGTTTTTCTATCTGTCCATGCTTTCTGAGAGGCCTTTCTCTGTCTATGCTCTCTGAGGGGCCTGTGTTTCTTTGTCTTTTTTTCTATCTGTCCATGCTCTCTGGGAGGCTTGTGTTTCTTTGTTTTCTATCTGTCCATGCTCCCTCGGATGCCTTTCTCTCTCTGTCCATGCTCTCTGAGGGACCTGTGTTTCTTTGTTTTTCTATCTGTCCATGCTCTCTCAGAGGCCTTTCTCTCTCTGTATCTGTCCTGTTTTCTCATGTATCATTACTGTTCTTGAAATTGCCAATAACTGGTGTACAATATTTTTGTTTCCTGTCTATGTTTCTGCAGTGAGCAACTTAAATGGAGAACAATGGTCGAAACACTGGTGGTCGACTGGATGGACAGCAGAATGGAAGAAAACAAATCTTGCATCCAGATGAAAGACAAGGAATTATGCTGGAAGAGCAGGCGGTGGAGATTGGACACCTTCTGTGGAGATTGGACACCCAGTGGTGTCCAATCTCCACAGAAGCGTGTACGTGATGTGCACTTCTCTGATGCAGAGAAGGAGCAGCTCTGCCAGAGCGTCTGTGAGAACTACAGGGCGCTCTTCAAATGAAAGTGTTTGCAATCTACCAGAAAGCAAATCTGCAAGCAGATTGCACGAGAGGTCAGTCTCCAGGGGGTCAAGACCAGGGATGTCAAGCAGATTCAGTACCATTGGTGTGCACCCACAGGGAGGTGAAAGATAAGGCTGGAAAAATTGTGGCATCATGAAAACGGACAGGTAGAGGACCTGCTTGTACTCTGAGATTGACTCCCCTGGAGGAGCTGATCATCTCAACACTGTGCCCATAGGCACTGGATGGAGTGACTGCACCTGATGGGAATGACTCAGAGTGACCAGAAGATACAATTTTTGAAAGGCTACCATGTTTGCATTGGTTTTTTTTTCTTTGTCTGTGCTTGGGCAACCAACATAACTAATTATTGACTGTTTTATCCATTCCTGCAGCTGCAGTGGCAAACAATGGGAGCACAAACAATATGGATGAGGGTGTGGAAGGAGATTCAGATTCTTCTTCCACACCTGAATTCATGTTCCCCGACATAACAGATGAGAACCCTCCCACTGAGACCGAACTGGTCATGGAGACGCAGCCTGAGGAACTTTGGACACTGATCCTGCAGGAGGACACCCCTCCAGAAGACACCCCTCAAATACAGCCAGTGGAGACTACAGGGACTCCAGTAGAGCAGCAAGTGGAAGAGGTTGGCATGCCCATCATCTGTCTAGATGAGCTTCCCAAGAACATGGTGGACCAACCTGATTGAATGGCAGCAAGGTCACAACACTGCTGTTGCAGAGGGGTGGACCAGAGTCCAATCAGTCCTCCAGCAGATGCAGCAGGAGAATGCTGAATTCCAGAACAACATCACTACACTGGTGGGAAGACTGGTTGTGGCCGTGAAGGCCTTAAACCAAGCCTTCACATCATCGTGCCCATAGTGACAGTTAAATATATTTTTGTTTTCACAATAAAATAGTTCCGTGTTTTTTAAAGGCTGCAATGTCTCTCATTTTTCCAGTGTTTTCAAGTTGTCTATTTTTTACCTTCCTATGCTTTATTCAACTATGATTAAGTGTTTCCCCAAATGTGGGAAGCCTGTTAAGAAAAACACAGGAGATAATGGCACAACCTCAGATTTTCTTCCTTTTTCTCCAACCCCTAGACATCGCCACTTAGACACCCCTACCTCTTGCCTGGTATCTTCATCTACCCTCTCCCCATTTCCCACCTGACTGTGGCATTACCCTTGTCATCATCCTCTCCCCTAACCTCTTCCAACTCTATCAAATCTTTGCCCTTGCACATTACAGGAACAGCACTGGAGGCCAGTGACAGCCAACAGGACGAGCATCAAATGTTTAAATCGCCTCCCACCCATTCCACAATTCAAGCTACCTATCTAATAGTACAATTCAAGCTAACAATCTAGGCCCAGCCCATATTCAACTCTCTAGGGTAAGAGGCTTGGGCATTAAATGTCACCCTGAGCACCATCCAGACAGCATCTGCCCTTTCCTAGCTCTGCTGGTGCCCAGGGTGAACATAACAGCATACGAACATGCCATACTGGGTCAGACCAAGGGTCCATCAAGCCCAGCATCCTGTTTCCAACAGTGGTCAATCCAGGCCATAAAAACATGGCAAATACCCCAAAACTAAGTCTATTCCAAGCTACTGTTGCTAGTAATAGCAGTGGCTATTTTCTAAGTCAATTTAATTAATATCAGGTAATGGACTTCTCCTCCAAGAACTTATCCAATCCTTTTTTAAACCCAGATACACTAACTGCACCAACCACATCTCTTGGCAACAAATTCCAGAGTTTAATAAGGATGTGCACAATTTTTTTTTTCAGTTCGTTTTTGGGTTTGGTGCGACCATTTCGGTCCACTCCCTGAACCCGAAAACTTTGTTTCGTTATTTGAAACAAGCCGGAAAAAAAAAAACCCAAACCAACCCATTGGTTGGTCTCTCTCACATAGAAGGAGCAATGGATGGCCTGTGCCATTTTCTAAGATGGCGCCGGCCGTCCACTGCTCCTACCATGTGACAGGGGCCGACCAATGGCACCGGTAGCCGCTGTCACATGGGAAGGGCAAAGGGCCACCGGCGCCATTTTGTTTCCTGGCAGGCCCGACGGCCCGAGAGTGGAAGATTGCTCCCGGTACCCCCGCTGGACCACCAGGGCTTTCAGTAAGTCTTGGTGGGATTGGGATGGTGGGGGGGGGGGTTGTGCTCCTACCATGTGACAGGGGCCGACCAATGGCACCGTTAGCCCCTGTGACATAGTAAGGGCAAAGGCTATCGGCGCCATTTTGAATACCGGCAGCCGACAGCCCGAGTGCAGGATATGGCTCCAGGACCCCCGCTGGACCACCAGGGACTTTTGACAAGTCTTGGGGGGGGGGGCAGGAGGGTGGGGTGTTGTAGTTAATTAAATTTAAAGGGTTGGGATGGGGATTTTTTTGGGAAACAAATACATACGTTACTAATGAATGGATTGGGGTTCCCCGAGAATGGATGCAACAGATTTGGCTCCCCACGAATACGAATACCGAATGGGACAAATCCGTCCCTGCTGCACATCCCTGGTATCTACAGTCAGATGTACACTTATCATTTTGGACAAATTGACTTTATTTAACCTTATTAATCAGTAAACTTTATTTTAAACCCAGACCTGGTCCTGTCTGAGTTATTACCTCATGGGAATCACCTAAAGTACAGCACACACACTGGCGACCTTCTTTCATCATCTGGGCCATAAGCGAGAGCTTCCCCCCTAAAAAGAGTCCTCCCTATGGATTAAGAGTCCTTGTGGGAGTGAATGGTTAGCTGGAGCAGCTCCAGAAGATATAAATTGGATTGTGTGTACTTGGGACTTAACACACCCCAACTAAGGGTTACAATGCCCTGCCATAATTTTTTTTTTCTTTAATTTTCTATATTGCTTGAAAAGTATAAGAAAACTGACTAAATCTGGCGGAGGGAATGATTACCTTATATACTAGGTATAAGTCGAGAAATTTAAGTCTCAAAATTCATCTTGAAAAAAGGATCACCTTATCCACGGGTCAATGGTCTGTTCACTCCTTCCTTCCCTCTCCCCCCAGCGCTATCCTTGGTCGGTCATTCACTCCTTCCCTCCCTCCCCCCCTCCCCCATGTCTATCCCCGGTCCGTTCACCCATGGACTGAAGACACAACCAAAGCAGCTAGAAAGAGGCCGGTGTCAGTAGGACAGCTTCCCCCTCACAGCCCCTCTGGATTCCTTAACTCCCCTGCTGCTAGTAGGATGACAATGGGAATTGTAGCTGCTCAGTTATGTCCTCCCTCCTTTGCTGCCAGGGCCTGATTGGCATGCTTAAAATCACGTGGCTCAAACCGTGACTCTGGGACACCATAGGGGAGGAGGGAGGACACACATGAGCAGCCGCAACTCCCGTTGTTGTCCTGCCAGCAGCGGGGTGAGTTAAGGGATCCGGAGGGGGTGCAAGGGGGAAGATGTTCTACTGCCACCGGCCTCTTTCTAGCTGCTTCAGTTGTGATTTCAGCTGAAACAGTCAAGGGATAGCTATGGGGGAAAGAGGGAAGGAGTGAATGAATGGGGATAGCCTCGACTTATCCATGGGTCATAGCAAATTTGTTAATTTTGGCATAAAAAACTGCCCTTGACTTATCCATGAGATTGATTTACACACTATAAACGGTATGTGATTCATATACATGGGTTTCTAGGTTCGGTGAATTTATTTGCCATTGGTCAGCTTTATACATCTGGGGCAATTCTGAACAGCACAGCTAGCTGAAAAGCAGTTAGGTACTTTTTTTTTTTTTTTTCAAAATAATTTTTATTAGTAGCAGCAAGAATATGCAGCCATGCACCAAATAATGTTACGGTACAACCAGGGCCAACATGGCATAATATTGCAGCAACAATACCAGAAATTTGTAAACATCCATCAAAACATATATAGTGCAATTCTCGCTGCCCTTGTTTCCTTTATCTCCCTAATTCCCCCCCCCCCCCCCCAGCACCTCAATCAAGAAATTCCCATGCATTCCACCAACCCCAGACATCTACTTTTAACATATGTACTTATTGGCTAATTGTCCTGGGGAAACAGTATGGGTCACTTTCTTTGAAACAAGGGAAAAGTGCACGCTTTAAAAGTGCCTGCGCATATGGACAGCAGAGTGTGTGTGTGTGTGTGTGTGTGTGTGTGGGAAGGGGGAGGGAAAAGCATGCATAGTTTTGAAAAATGGTGTGCGCTGAGTGTTTTACTGTCCCTCTTATTCTAAACAAGCCAGAAGAATGGATGCGGTTAAAAGGATACAAGCTGTGAATCCCACACACGCATTTTAGCAGCTCTGAGGAGGACTTTGAAAATTGCCCTCTAGATTCAGCTTTTTTTCTATTCAAGGTCATTTCAAAATGAACGTCTGACATTGTTTCTTGTTTTTAGGCATTTTTGGAATTTTTGATTCCTGGGTTTTCCCTTTTATGTTCCCCTTTTTAGGTTACAAACACCATGCCATTGAAGAAGTTAAACAGATTTAACCCCCTCCCCTCCATCTTTGTACTAACTTTGTCTGACTAGAAAAATTTGATGACCTATGTGCGACTCTGCAAGCCACTTTTTTATGTCACCAATAACGTGACATCAAGGGCTCCATCTCTTTGGGAGATATGAGGATTGCTGAAACAGAAGTGCATGTTTCTAACAGAGTTGGATAGTTTTCAAGCTGCAATAGCCCAAAATCGCACGCGATAATGCCCTAATGCACACATTAATGGGCTTATCACAGCGATAAAATTAAAATTAGGGGAAGGGGTGGAGCTTGGGAGGAGTTAGAGAGGGGGTTTAGGAAAATGGGGAGGCGGCACCACTGCCGGCGATAATGTTTTGGACATTATCGCTGGCAGTAGCGTGGGAAATAGCACCGCCATTTAGCGTAGTGCTATGGGGGCGATAATGTGCGGCATGGCTGCACCACCACAGGTGGAACTGCACCGCCGTGATGTGACCAGCTGCATACTAGTGCCCTCCCGCCCCTGTTTTCGCCCCCTGCCCCTTTTATCATGGCAGATCATCATTCCACACGGAAAGATGAATCTAGCCCAGAGTAAGGATAGAATTCAAAACTGGAAGTATGCCTTGATCTCCCATTTGGAAGCATTCCAGCACAGACATTTGGGAAATAAAAAACAGAAATAGGAATTTAAGGATTTGGAGTAATGTATCTGGAACTTTTCTCTCATGAAGGGCTAATTTATTGTCTCGACATCACCCACAAAATTGCAAGATTGTATAAAAGGGTTGAGAGTTCCTTCAATGGAATTCATCTCAATTCGATATTTCTTTAACAGAACACACACTATGCCAAAACAGACGGTACTGGAAAGAAGTATCAAGGAAGAGTACAAGTACACCACACTATCTATGAACATCTCAAGCTCAGGAGACATATAAACCACATGTTTATTTGAAACTACAATTAAACAGATTGAAAAAGAAACACTAATAATAATAGTAATTATTTTGAAATTTACTATTAATCTTTAATAAATATCAGTATAGCAAAAATGTAAATCCCAGGTAATAAGACACATTTGCAAACAGGGCAAACACTTTCTTTCTTTTTTATAAACCCAACATATATTAAAATGTATTTCTGGTTAAATGAATTTTCAAACTATGCAATACCTTAGGGGTTCCATTCAAAAAGACGAGAATTTGAATATGTTTTGGCAAATATATATATTGCTACAAATATATATATATATATATATATATATTACTTTATTATTTTTTTTTATTTGCTCTATATATGTATATAGAGCAAATAAAAATAATCATATCCGGTTTTTAAGGGAGACAGTAGAGAGTCCCCACATTTCACACAGAAACAGAATAAATCCCTTTCGTGTGAGGTTTCTGCTCCCATTCTCTTGTGTATTATATATTAGCATGTTTTCTACAAGATGCATTAGATCTCCTTATTCTGCCTTTTCAGAAATGCAAAGTTGCTTTCATTCTGGGCATGATTTCCTAAGGCATTTGTCCCTTTCTGTATCTATGAGAAAATCAAACCCTATGTCAGGAAACTAAAGAAGAAGCAAATAGAGCATGTACTTTGCCACAGTTTAGTAGATCCTGTGGGAAATAGAGTTAAAGCGGCAGAATAAGGCACAATTTAACCCCAGTAAGTAAATAGGCCCCTAAGGTAGCAGACACATTGCTGAGCTTCTGAATTGTAGCAGATGCTCTGCCTAAGAAAGCCTGAGACCCTTAACACTGGAAAGCTGTTCTACTTTATTAGTTATTTTGAGAGTAGTGAAGAGATGCTATATTTTGTGGGCCGAATTTTGTTGCTGCTAAGAAGCAGAGCTTTGTTTTTGGCTTAAACAGCCACAAAAAACCTATTGACTGTTTCCAGGTATGGCTGACTCAGGCTGCCCTTGAGTTTATTCCAGGCTTCCACACTATTATAACCTCCTGCTGAGGAATTTCTGCTCTAGGAGGATATTAGGAGAACTGTGAATGGGGCAATAGTGACACAGCGATCTATTCTCATAGCTCTACTATATATCTAGGGACCCTTATTTTAAGTTTTTTTATTATTATTATTTGTCCCAGGAATTTATCAGGGTTTATTATGATAAGAACAATAAAAAGAGGAAATCAGTGGAAACAATGACTCATTTTTCCAGGAAAATATCTGACTTTATTTTGGTGGACAGAAGCCAGCATATTTAAACAATATTAAGCAGATATTCCTACTCATCCCCTCAGCAGCAGGAACAACAGAATGCCTTTTTAGTTGGAGGGCCAACCAATCTCTGCTTTGGCTCCGCCCACATTCACACTACCATTTCTTTACTTTACATTTACAGTTAATGGCATTCTATCTTACATACATTCTTCGCATAAATCATAGAGTATAATTATTCATTGCCATCATCATAGAGTATAATTATTTATTGCTTGTTACTAGAAAAGCAGACATAGTAGAAAAAGAGAAAATGACAGAACAGAACACGCCAAGCTGCTATAGATCCCTATGCAGAAACTACATGCTAAAGGAATACCTCATCTTGGTCATACATGTAGAAAAGAATAGATCCTCACCAAATATGGACTAAAAAGGACCATAAACCATAAATAGCTAGGTGCAGACAAAAACTGAACTAGAAACCACAACAAGCTAGATTCTGTATGCAGGGCAACAATGGAAAAAACCAGAAACATCATCACGCTTCATAAAACAACAAAAATTAAGACATATAAATTATCAGCCATAATAATAAAAACATACTAATAAAAAGAATATTTCAAAACAGCAGACAAATAGAATATGCAATAATTAAAACCATATAAAAATATTTAAAAAGTTCCCAAAAATCAATGAAATAATTTAAAAGAGCAGATACATCAAATAATGCCCAATAATTAAAACTAATAAGGATAAAATAAATTTGCAGCTCTCTATACCTGGGAACATTTGATTTCAGGTATACTGAGATTATTGTGGATTAGTTGGGCAAGGAGGAGGTGCACAAATTTTGCCCCCTCTCTTTCTCTCTCTCATACATATACACATGCTCATTCTCTTGTACATACATGTCACACTCTTATGCTCACACACATATATACCCATGCACTCTTCTGCCCTCAGGAACACACAAATTGTGGCAGCTTCCACCATCAGCCCATGCAGCCAATGGGACTACTCATCTTTCCTCTCAGGGCATGGCTGAGGCTGCTCCTGCTTCTTGCTTCTGGCCACATAGGCCAATGCTACTTCTGATCCTTCCCTCTAACTCACCCACCCCTCTTTCTTTCCCCCCACCTTCTCACTTAATAAGCTCCCTTTCCTTCCCTTTCCTTCTTTTTCACCTCCCTCTCACCCACTCATCTTTCTTTCCCTTCCTTTTCACTCCTTCTCTCTCACCCACTCCTCCCCCCTTTCCTTCTCTCCCTTCTCACCCTTCTCCTCTCACCCACTATTCTTCCCTTTCATTCCCTCTTCTCTCATCCACTCCACCTCCCATTCCTTCCCTCCCCTCTCATGCTTTTCCTCTCATCCACTTCTCCTCCATTCCCACCCCTTCACTCTCACCCGCTCTTCCTCACTTTCATTTCCTCCACAACCCCCGATCCCCTCCTCTCTCACCCACTCTTCCTCCCTTTCCTTCCCATCTGTTAAGGGTCTAGACTGAGAGATACTAGGATACTTGTGATTGACAGGGTTTGCATTAGTAATACTCTCTCTCTCACACACACAAAACACCTCGGTACCAGGTAATTTATTATTGGCTTACAAGAATAATTAGAGAAAGGGAATTTCTACAAATAACCCTAAATGGATGAGTGCAGATAATAACAACTATTGCAGAGAATACCTAAATATACATAGTTTACATTCCTAGCTACTAGGGATGTGCAGAAGGAAAAAAATGTGTTTCGATTCGGTTTTCATTTTGCCAGGACCCAAATTCATTGCATTTGTTTCATAGGGGGGAAAACCAATTCCTTGATTAGTTTTATTCGTTTTCCGATTTTCCATTAAAGTCAAAGGGGGAAGTATTTGCAGCCTATTTTTGGCTGCAGAATTGGAGTTTTCTTATCAATTCTGATGAAACTTCTGGGGAGCAATCATCAGAACGAGAAAGCTCCAAGGTACTTAAACTGTGGCAAAGTGGCACTAATGTGGCATGAATAGCCTAAGACATTTTAAAGGGGCAAATGACTACAGGGAGTGGCTAGAGTGCTTTAACAGAGGTGCAAAGCAGCAAGAATGTGTCAAAAACACACCACAGCTTCAAAAGAGAACACCGATAACAGATGCATGAACCCTCGAAGGCAGCATGACAGGCAATGTGGCAAGACAAATGGCATCAACATCCTACAGCACAATGAAGGGGGAACATAGGAAGCAGAAAGACTAGCACCAACACACTGAGCAACTATGATAGTGGCAAGAACACCACAAGGAGTTGAGTGAGTCATCTGCTATATGGCAGCAAGGCAGAGTGGCAAAACGCTGATAGGGGTAAGACAGGCTGGCATAGCGGAGGTAGTCTGATCCCTGTGGTTTTGATAGGGGCAAGACAGGCTGGCAGAGCTGAGATAGTCAGGTCCCTGTGGTTTTGATAGGGGCAAGACAGGCTGGCCCCGGGGAGAGTTACCTTTCCTTTGTGCAGAAAAGGGCTCCCTAGAATGGGTTCGCCCCTAGAGTGGGGTGTTTCCATTGGCGTCTAGTGAGCTCTCGCTGTTCTTTTAAAATCTGGTAGAGTTAGCAGATATAGAAACAAGAATTTTCAAGGCCGAGGCGGAGGAGGGTGCCATGTGAACAGCGGTTCAACATGGGTCAACAGGTACTCATAGACTGGCCGGCTACCCCGGGGAGAGTTCCCTTTCCTTTGAGCAGGAAAGGGCTCCCTGGAATGGGTTGGCCCCTAGAGTGGAGCACGAGCCTTCAAAGTGTGGCGATGTGTAGAGGTGTATCATGTGAACAGCGGTTCAACATGGGTCAAAAGGTACTAAGAGATAGGCCGGCTACCCTGGAGAGAGTTACTTTTCCTTTGAGCAGGAAAGGGCTCCCCGGAATGGGTTGGCCCCTAGAGTGGAGCATGAGCTTTCAAAGCATGGCAATGTGGATCAGGGTGCCATGTGAACAGTGATTCAACATGAGTCAACAGGTACTAAGAGGTAGGCCGGCTACACCCGGGGAGAGTTCCCTTTCCTTTGAGCAGGAAAGGGCTCTTGGACATACAGGCAGAGCATTAGAGGTCAAACCCTTGTAGAGACGTAAATTCTGGATGGACAGGCAAGCACAGCATTAGAGGACAGAGGTCAAGCCCTCGTAGGGATGCAAGGCCTGGACAGACAGGCAGGTACAGCATTAGTGGATAGAGTTCAAGCCCTTGTAGGGACGTAAGGCCTGGATGGACAGGCACAGCATTAGAGAATAGAGGTCAAACCCTTGTAGGGATGTAAGGCCTGGACGGACAGGCAGTGGCACAGCATTCGAGGATAGAGGTCAAGCCCTTTTAGGGACATAAGGCCTGGATGGACAGGCACAGTATTCGAGGTCAAGCCCTGGATGTAAACTAAAACTGGGACCTCTGTATTTATACAGAGCTTGTAATTATAAAAGAGGCCCACTGGGGATTGGCTTCAGAGAACACCGCTGTCCCAATATATGTGAGTCTGCTAACCGCCCCCAGGCCCACGAGGCTGTGCCTGGATGTACACTAAAACTGGGACTGCTGTATGCACACACACCAAGCTTGTAACTACAAAAGAGGCCCACTAGGGATTTGGCTTCAGAGAGCACTGCTGTCCCAATAATATATATATATATATATATATATATATATATATATATATATATGAGTCTGCAAAACTGCCCAGTGCCCACTGATGCCCAGTGAGTGCATTCACTGTCTTATTGGCTTAAAAGAGCACAAAGAGACAGCCTGAGTTCAATAAAAAAAAAACTGCAGTTAAATAAAAAGCAAGCCTTGCTTGGCACAGTAGCAAAAAAGAAGGAATATCTTTTTCAATGGAAAATTCTATCAAACTAGCTAAAAATTGAATATATCTCCCACCCACAGCACCCAAATCCTGCTTGCAACCTACCCCAGGGGGTAAAATATAAAAATAACAGCAACATGCCACTGCTAGAAGCTTCTCTCAGTGGCACAGACAGACTGTCGCAGTGCGGTCAAATAAAGCATGGCTAGCTGGCGGCACTGCAGCCAATCGAAGAAATATCTTTTTCAATGGAAAATTCTATCAAAGTAGCAAGCAATTGAATACAGATTTCAGACACTCAGACTAGCTTTCAGTGCAGCCACCTCCCCGGACCACCTCCCCAGACCATCCCCGCAAAGAAAGTGTGTGGCACGCCGCATGCTTAACGTATAAATAGTGCTGCGTCATCAGGAATACCGTCTTAGAGCACTGAGTGAGAGCGTCAATTGCCTGCATTAGAAAAATGCTTAGCCCTGATAGGTTGCATTCTGGTCTCCTTGCCAACCTGTCTGACCCACTCTATGACAGGGCTGTGAGGTCACTTATGACTCACAGGAAAGGGCTGGGTTTTGCTATCTCCTATTTCAAACGACTGCTAAGAAATCACTGCGAGCCAAAAGAATGAAACTAATATGATATGTTGTATTTGTGGGGGATCGCGATGTATTTCACGAACCCATGAATACAACGAATAGGGACTTATGCTTTGCAGATTGCCAATGCGTTGAAAATGAATGCACATCCCTGCTAGCTACAGATGAAACAAGGGCTCAGTAGATCCATCTGTCCTGCCATGGGCTGAAGTCTGTGTTGTTTCATTCCCTTATATTTGCTCACCTTTATACAGCTTGTGAGAAATCTATCAGGAGAAATCTAACACAAGCAGATGCATAAGGGGAGCATGAGCAAACTGCTTGAGGTTGGAAGGGACTCTTCCTCTCTCTTTTTTCTTATTACTTCTGGTGCCACAGTTAAGCACATCACACCCTAATGTTGCTTTGTTGTGTACCTTTGTGTTTGGGCTCTATAGTTGGGGCAATCTTAATCAACAGCATCTGCATATGTGAGAGACACCTCTCTTATGCTGTAAACATTAGCGAATAGTTGGGGGCTATTCAAGCAGAAAAGTAATTATGCAAGCAGTAATTAATAGGGGATTAGATGTCAAGGACAGTTCTGTGTGCTTTCACATGTGTAAATTAAGTTGGCCAGGCCCAGAATCAGTTTTCTATATACCTATGTACATTCTGTCTGTATGTGGTGGGAGTTCATCAATAGTCAGAAATAATCCCATTATACCACCTCACCTACTCCTCCTTCCTTTCCTTCCCTTAACTCTCACACACACTGCTCCTCTCTTTCCTTCATCCTCTCTCACTCACTCTTTTCCCTCCCCTCTCACTCACTTACTCCTTCTCCCCCTTCCCACCTCCTTGCTCACCACCTTCTTACTCACAACTCCCTCCTTTACCTTAAGTAGAAGAGTCTGATTTTCTCATCCTGGAAATTCAAACCTTGCATATATGAAAGGAAAATGGGCTAAGCAAATATTTTAGCAAATCCAGAATTCCAGTGATAGAGATGATCATATCAGAACATGAAACTCAAAAGTGAAGACATTTTAGTACATGACCATACAAGTTCTTAAAAATGTATTTTCAGCTGTTGTAGGCTTTTGTTTATTTTTATGTTTACATTTTTTTCTTCATAAATCTCTCTTTATATTGTATTTCCTTTGTTTTTTTCCTATAGAATGTGTTCTTATTTCAACTCCTAGCCTGAAAATTGAATGGAGGTCAGTATCAACGTGCCACACTGATTTTTGTTCATATGTTCCAGATGGTCATGACTGATATCACGAATAAATGAATGCAGAGGATAAAATTACCTTTTCCTTTAACTGATGCTAATATTTTCCCAATATTCGCTCTAAGAAATGTTAAGAAATTTGTCAAAGAGGAGGGGCGGAAGGGAAATTGGATTCATACTGCAACCAACATGGGTCCTGACTTTTACAGTTGGAGGGAACTGATATGCAGTAGGGATGTGAATCGTTTTTTGACGATTTAAAATATCGTCCGATATTCATCAAAAATCATTAGGGCCACGATACAATACCAGTTCCCCCGATTTATCGTTAAAAAATCGTAAATCGGGGAAAGGAGGAGGGCAGGAACTTACTTACTTGCCCTAAACCAATGGCAGGAAAACCGGCACACTAAAACCCTTAAAAAACCCACCCCTGACCCTTTAAATTAAATCCCCCACCCTCCCGAACCCCCCCCCCCAAATGCCTTAAATTACCTGGGGGTCCAGCGGCGGTCCGGAACGGGCTCCTGCAATTGAATTGTGTTGTCTTCAGCCGGCGCCATTTTGCAAAATGGCGGCCGCAAAATGGCGGCGGCCATAGACCAACACGATTCGACTGCAGGAGGTCGTTCCGGACCCCCGCTGGACTTTTGGCAAGTCTTGTGGGGGTCAGGAGGCCCCCCCAAGCTGGCCAAAAGTCCCTGGGGGTCCAGCGGGGGTCTAGAACCCCCGCTGAACGACCTCCTGCAGTCGATCTCCTGCCGGCGCCATTTTCCGTACGGAAAACGATTCGCGGCAGGAGATCGCTCCCGGACCCCCGCTGGACCCCCAGGGACTTTTGGCCAGCTTGGGGGGGCCTCCTGACCCCCACAAGACTTGCCAAAAGTCCAGCGGGGGTCCGGAACGACCTCCTGCAGTCGAATCGTGTTGGTCTATGGCCGCCACCATTTTGCGGCCGCCATTTTGCAAAATGGCGCCGGCTGAAGACAACACAATTCAATTGCAGGAGCCCGTTCCGGACCGCCGCTGGACCCCCAGGTAATTTAAGGCATTGGGGGGGGGGGTTTGGGAGGGTGGGGGATTTAATTTAAAGGGTCGGGGTGGGTTTTAGGGGGTTTTAGTGTGCCGGCTCACGATTTTAACGATTTTCACGATATTTTAAACACCCAAACGGCAACAATACGATTCCCTCCCCCTCCCAGCCGAAATCGATCGTTAAGACGATCGAGGACACGATTCACATCTCTAATATGCAGACATAAGGGAAAAGGCACAGGACTACTTCTACAGCCAAGTCCAAAAGCAAAGAATGTCAGCATTGTCAGAATTTTCAGGAAGACTCCTCACCCAGTAAAAATGTTGCTAGAAGTAATTTTTTTATGGGTTTGACAGTTGCCTGGTTTTGATTATAAATATTACTACCCTTATTGGGATTGGGGGTAAAACTGCATGGACTACCCTTAACAGAAACCTAGGGGTAATCTATATGGTGCAGTAGATATTACCATAAGAAGCTTGCTGGGCAGGAGAGATGTGAATCGGAACCGGAATCGGTTCGGATTCCGGTTCCGATTCACATGTGGTTTTTTTTTCATCGGGCCCTTTCGCGGTTTTGTTTATCGGCTGCGCCCGAGCCAATAAACAAAAAACCCACCCCGACCCTTTAAAACTAATACCTTAGCTTCCCCCACCCTCCCGACCCCCCCAAAACCTTTTTACAGATACCTGGTGGTCCAGTGGGGATCCCTGGAGCGATCTCCCGCTCCCGGGCCGTCGGCTGCCACTAATCAAAATGGCGCCGATGGCCCTTTGCCCTTACCATGTGACAGGGTATCCATGCCATTGGCCGGACCCTGTCACATGGTAGGAGCACTGGATGGCCCGCACCATCTTGTGCTCCTACCATGTGATGGGGCTGACCAATGGCACCGGTAGCCCCTGTGACATAGTAAGGGCAAAGGCTATCGGCACCATTTTGATTACTGGCAGCCGATGGCCTGATCACTCCCGGACCCCCACTGGACCACCAGGGGCTTTTGGCAAGTCTTGGGGGACCCTCCTGACCCTCACAAGACATGCCAAAAGTCCAGCGGGAGTCCGGGAGTGACCTCCTGCACTCGGACCGTCAGCTGCCAGTATTCAAAATGGCGCCAATAGCCTTTGCCCTTACTATGTCACAGGGGCTACCGGTGCCATTGGTCAGCCCCTGTCACATGGTAGGAGCACAAGATGGCGCCAACCATCCAGTGCTCCTACCATGTGACAGGGTCTGGCCAATGGCACGGATACCCTGTCACATGGGAAGGGCAAAGGGCAATCGGCACCATTTTGATTAGTGGCAGCCGACGGCCCGGGAGCGGGAGATCACTCCAGGGACCCCCACTGGACCACCAGGTACCTGTAAAACATTTTTTGGGGGTCGGAAGGGTGGGGGAAGCTAAGGGATTAGTTTTAAAGGGTCGGGGTGAGATTAGGGGTTATTTTTGTGTGCCGTTTTTCCCGCTCTCCCCCAAAACAATAAGAGAACCCCCACAATCAATATCGTGGGGTTTTCCTATTGTTTCGGGGGAGCCCCCGATTTCTGACGATTTTGAAAATATCGTCCGATATTTTCAGTCGTCTAAAGCCCGATTCACATCCCTACTGGGCAGACTGGCTGGACCATTTGGTCTTTTTGTGTCATCATTACTATGTTACTATATATGCTCATTCTCTCAGTCTTCCTTCACTGTCATCTTTCTCCGTTTTATAAACTCCTTAAATTGTTTAGAAGTGATTCCTTTCTTTTCATTCCTCCAAACTTTACTTGGATTTAACAAAGCTTTTGATACTGTCCTGCATTGGAGGCTCACTTTGTATTGGAGTCTCATTTTGTTTTATTTTCATTTGTTGTTTCATTTGTTGTTTGTTTTCTTTTCATTGATTTAAATTTGAAAAAAATAAAACAATTAAAGAAAAAAATAATATATTTTGTAAAAAGTTATCTTAATCAGAGATTGTTTTTTAAATTTCTCCAAGGCTCCCCTTCCAAACCCTCTCACCTCCCCAAATCCTCTTACCATATTTTTCTTTTTTATCATGGGGTAGAAGTGATCCCCAGTCACTCCTTTTCCATTAGTGGTATGCTTAAAAGTGAGGCCAGCACCATTGTTCATTTCTTCAATATGAAATAGTCCCAGCTAGGCCTAGAGCCTGGAAGAAATTAGCAATGCAGCTGGAGATCACTCTTGCCCCTGAAGAAAAAGAAAATATGGTAAGTGTGTTTAGAGGATGGGGAGGTCCAGGAAATTTTAGAGATGGTGTAAGTTTTTGAAACAAACTAAATTTTGTTCATTTTTCTTTTGTTTCATTTTAAAAATGAAGTAAAATGAAATGAAAAGCAGTCCTAAAATTTACCAAACGAACATATCCCACTAACTTTAAGATAGCTGGTTATATTCAATGGCAAGAATGTAATATATTTATCCCTCTAAGGGGGTCATTTTCAAAGGCTTATCGCATGCGATAAGCCTCTATCGCACGCAAAAAGGCCCTTTTCACTTGCGATAGCATGCTGAGGGCGGAGTCGGGGTGGCAAGGGGAGGAGTTGGGGCCACGAAGAGGCGGACTCGGTGGTATCTTCGCTGGCGGCAATAAGGTTAATATCGTTATCGTCGCCAGAAGCGCGCCCAATAGCACTACTTTTTATTGGGTGCGAAAGCCGGCAGAGAAAACACCGCGGTGGTGCAAAGGCTGCCGGCTTTCACAGGCCCGCCCCCTATTTTCGCTGGATTCACCATTCTGCAATAGAATGGTGAATCTAGGCCTAACTTTCTTAGCCAGCCAGTGACTCAATATAGACTTGAGTGTACATATCTGAAAGAACTCTAAAGGATGTAGTTATAGGATTGTTCCAGCATGCACAATGGGAAGTAAACTATGGATATGTAAATTTACCATGTTTCTAATCATATCCTAACTCAGATCTAGCTGACTTGATTCAAATTTTGATCTTTCTGGATAAGTCAGCTGCAACATGGCTTGCAGGAACAATCAAATCTGCCAGGCTGACTGATTTCCTCAGTGCTATAATTTTATAATGGGCTTTAACCGGCACTGTACATACCTCTTCCAGTCATGATGAAATCCCTAAGCATTATGGATTCATGCACTGTATGACGCTATATTCATCTCATAATGCTTATGAATTCTTAACAGCACTAGAATGACAGTGCTAAGTATATATACAAACTAAGAAAGATTGTAATAGTTGTTTCTCTCTCTCTCACTGTCTATATTTCCAAAGTAATTTTTTGCATGACATTTTATAAATACTTTTAGGATCTGAAGCCCTTTTTATTGACATTTGCATCACTTTGTATTGCATATCCCAGAGTCCAAGACTGAATGAACAAGGACAAAATTAATTGCTCCTAATTTGCTGCTTCTAACAGAAACCAATTTGAAGTATTGCAAAAGTATAATATGAGACATTTAAATAAGATAATCATAAATCCAGCACTTATAAATATGAATATTACATTTTATGCTTAGTCTTCATTATTAGTCAAAAATGCCTTTCACTTGGGGAAAAATATAAGTAGAATATTTTATGATTCATAATTTGTACCAATAAGATGCGCAAAAAGGATAAAGATGCTATAGCAGCAGATGCTGCCTCCGTGGCACACATCCTTTTTATTTCTTATTTCTTACTGTGGAAGAAATGAAGGTAGTTGCAACATTCTATTTCTGTTTTTACTGTTATACAGTACACCGCTAATATGGAATCTATATTTTAAAAAACCCCTAAATATTGAAAGAGTTGTGCAACATGGAAAGACATGGAGGAAATTAACTTAATCATTGGGAATGTCTTGCTGCTTGTGAGGGACTGTGAGTGTGAAGTGTTTAGGAATTTTGCCTGTCAGTGGTGACAGCTCCCAGCTTTAACGAAGATGTGTGTGTTGCACATGAAATATGCCAACCATCTTATTTCCCAATTTTAATCACAGGAGCTGATTTCAAACCTTTGAAGATGCTCATTTTTTGTTCCTTCCACATTGTACAGGTCTGCATGAACTTGTAGTACTCCTTTTCTTAGGAAATCAATAGGGGCAACAGAACCACAAATTCAAGCAGGCTGCGGGGTAAAAACAGGATTGGATCAACCTATCCTAAAAATCTGGAGGTAGTTTGCAACTCTATAAGTATCCCTTTCCTGATATACAGTCACTCTCCTGACAACATCATCAACTGAAATAAGATAGCGGCAGCATTTGAAGTGATAATGCTTTTATAAACTCACAATATCTATCGGTGTTAATAATGGTAGGAAGAGGCCTTGGTCACAGTTGAATGGGGACTGTAATGTTAGGCCTAGATTTATCAAAATGTGATAATTTTTGCATGAATAACATCTACGATAAGGAAAAGGGGCATGGCTGAGAGAGAGAGACTCTTTATAAGGCTGTCACAGTAGTCAACTATTTGTATCACTATAGGAGATAGATTGATAGTATCCTGGCAGAAAGTCCATCAAGCTAGGGTGAGAAAACATTGTAGAAATCTCATCTTTGTATGACTTTCCTCACACCAAATCATATCAAATCTTCACCTAGGTCTACTGTGCTGTTCAAACGTCTCACTCCGATTGTTAAACTGGCCCTATAACCCTAGACCACCACCAAAACCTCACCTTGAGTTAAAATCTGGCTGTCTTATAGCATTATAAATAGTTGACAACTATGCATGCCACTCAGAAGTTCTCTCTCTCTCTCTCTCTCTATCGCACCGTGTGATGGTTAGTATATTCCCTGGGGAAAGTTGGGGCAGGAGCCCTGGGTGGAATCCTCAAAACCCAAGAAACCCCAGGTTAGGGGAAGAGATCCTGCTCTGAAAGGTACTGAGAGAGGGGGAGGAGTGGTGAACTGAGAGGGAGGGACTGCACAGCCTGCACTTCATCAGGAGGGCAGGAACATCCAGATGGACTGGGAGGAGCTGGTGAGGTGGCCTGGCAAAGGGGCTGGACAGGAACAGGAAGAAGGACTATTAAAGACAGAGGGAGACATGGAGGAGTTGGAGGTGAACTTGCCAAAGAGTTCAGACCTGGAGCCCATGTCGATGAAGGAAGGAGAGGACTCGTAGAAACCCTTTCAAGGAAACATGGACACCAAACAGGTTAGAACCTAAGGAAACTGCTATAGGTGGATGTAGCAGTGGGTGGGCAAGATGCAGTATTGAATTGTTGTCTCCTACAAGCTACGGTGGGTGGAGGCAGTAGGGCTTGGTTGTCCCTAAACCAAGCCCACAGGCACTAGATTTATAAACCAGAGATAAAAGCCTTGAACTGTGCCTAGAGATCTAAGCATTTAAACCAGAAGCAGGAGCCTTGAATTAGGCATACCGGGGGTTGAGCTCTTTGCAGATTAACAGCAACCAATGAAGCTGTGGCCGATACTCTTAAGCAGTGACGCTATGTGAGAGAGTCCTGCAGTGGGGAACAAGCTTATGAATTGGACCTTAGGACATCGCTGTTCCACACCTAAAGAAGGCACAAGACGACAACAGCTTAACACCAGGAAAAAAGGTGTAGTTATTTCCGGCAAGAAACGTGTGTTAATGCCCATAATTTTCATTAATCTCACCCAAACCCCTCCCCAATCATGCCACTTTGAAAAAATTTGCATTCATGCCGCATGTTGCAATAACTATTGCATGCGTTAACGCACGCCATAACACATTTTTATAAATGACCCTGTTTATTTCAGCCCTGGAACTCTACATATTATAATGAGCTGATGAGCATGCAAATCAAATAATGTGACTTTTCCTCCAGGAACTTGTCAAACCTTTTTAAATCCAGCTACATTAACTGCCTTTACCACATCTTCTGGCAATGAATTCCAGAGTTTGTGCAATGAATGAAAGAATATTTTCTTCAATTTGTGCTACTTAGTAATTTTATAAAATGTCTCCTAGTCTTCTTATTTTTAGAAAGCAAACACAAATGATTTGCATATAGCCCTTCCACTCCACTATTAACTTTTATAATATTTCTCCTTAGCCATCTCTTTTGCTAGACTAGACTAGAAAAACTGGCAATGACATCAGCATGCATGTCTTCTAAAAATCCCCCACTTATGTGGTAGAAATGAAATTTGCATGCATAAGTGCCTATCCACTTAAAATTGCTTGCACATGTGCACACATTCAGGATATTTTATAAGGTGTGCACATATACACACGTATGCTATAAAATGGCCATGACCCTAGGCGTAGGCCAACGAATGCGTGCATGTGTGCCCACACGCCTGTTTAAAAGTTACCATCCCTGAATTTACATCATGTGTGAACATAATTTAAAAATAAAATCTTGGTAGACCAGACTAGATGCATTCCATTGTCATGGAATACATCTAGTGCCAAGACTCAGCCTGCTGCACAGTCTTCCCTCCACCAGGAGTCCTCTAACCCTTGCTCATTACCTTGCCAGTTACCTCCTCATTGATCCTACTACACCCAAGCCTCAGCCCTACTTAATCCAGTCTACTCAATGCATCAGTGCCTCTTTGAGTCACCTTGTTTCCTTTACCTGGCCAACTTCTCACTATTCTCTATTGCCTTATGGTCTTCCCAGGCTTCCTACCTTGCCTTGTGGCCTCTCTGGGCCTTCTGCCTTGTCTTGTGGCCTCTCTTTGTCTCCTGCCTTGCTCTGTGGCCTCTCAGACCTCCTTGCCTTGCTCTGTGGGCCCTGAGCGTCTCTGACTTACCTTATGGCCTCTGGGCCTACTAGCTTCTCCTAGTCAGCCTTGTGCTCTGTTGAGCTTCCCTGTTTATTGTTGTCTGTTCGGTCTAGTCCAGTCCTTGTCTAAGTCCAGTCTTTGTCTAAATCTTGTTCTTGTCCAGTCCTTGTTCTGTTTTGCACCTCCCTGTCCAGTTCCTTGTCTGTTTCCCAGTTCTTGCCTTTGTCCCTGATTCCACACTTTCTGCTTCCTGCCTCTGCCTGCCCTCAGTACCTGGTTCCAGGTACTGAGGGAAAGGTACTGAGGCTCCTGGGCCCTGTATCCATCCCCCAGTCTTTGTTCTGTATCCAGCTCCCAGCCAGAACCTGTGTCTAGCCTGTGCCCACCCTCAACCAGCTGTACCTGCCCTTAACTTCCAGCCAATGCCTGACATCTGCTACCAGCCTTTACCATGATTTTCTGAAGGAGACAAGTCCTACAGGCACCCAGAACCCAAAGCCTCAACCTGCAGAGGAGGGGGTTGGTTAGTAGAGATGTGAATCGTGTGCCAGATCGTCTTAACGATCAGATTCGGCTGGGGGGGGGGGCCAAATCTGATCGTTAAGATATGTGAATTGGAATAGTTTCCGATTCCAATTCACATCGCTAATTTTTTTTTAGGGAGGCCCGCGCCGCTAAAAAAAAAAAGGATAAGGGCAAAGGGGCATCGGCGCCATTTTCTTTTTTTAGAACAGCTGATGCCTAGGAACGGGAAATATTTCCCCAAGGCCCCCCTGGATCTCTCCCCGAGGCCCCCCTGGACCATCAGGTAACTTTAAAAGGTTTTGGGGGGGTTGGGAGGGGGGGGGGTCAATTTAAAGGGTCAGGTGGTTTTGTTTTTTTAGCGGCGCGGGCCTCCCTAAAAAAAAAATTAGCAATGGGTCGGGAGGGTGGGGGAGGCTAAGGGGGGGTCGATTTAAAGGATCGGGTGTTGTTGTTTTTTTATCGGGCTATCGGCGCCATTTTAATTAGTGGCAGCCAAAATGGCGCCGATGGCCCAAGAGCGGGAGATCGCGCCGGGACCCCCCCCCCCCCCCCACTGGACCACCAGGTAACTTAACATTTTGGGGGGGTTCGGGAGGGTGGGGGAGGGTAAGGAATTGGTTTTAAAGGGTCGGGGTGGGTTTAGGGGTTGTTTTGGTGTGCCGGTTTTCCCACCCTCCCCCAAATAATTCCCGTGCCCTATTTAATGATACAATACAAATGCCCCTGACGATAAATCGGGGGCATTTGTATTGTATCGTGCACTCTAATGATTTAGGACGATTTTAAAATTATCTGACGATAATTTTAATCGTTCAAAAACGATTCACATCCCTATTGGTTAGATAGAAGACAAATTTTAGCCCAGCTGTGCAGTCCTGCATTGCTTCTGCAGGGGTGCTCCCTGAATTCAGCCTGTCTGACCATGACATCCATTCATTAAAAAAGGCTGAAAGAAGGCCAAATGACTATCAGTAAGGCTAAAGGTTAAGGTGAAAGAGGTTATTATAGCCAAAAGAATAACTTTCAAAAAAGAGGAGCCAAATGGAGACAACAGGAAAAAGCATAACTGTCAATTTAGATGCAAAACATTAAGGCAGTGAAAAAGAGAATTTGAAAAGAAGCTTACTGTAGAGGCAAAAGCTCATAATAAAACTTTTTCAAATATATCTGAAGCAGGAAGCCTGTGAAGGAGTTGGTTGGACCATTAGATGCTTGAGGGTTAAAAAGGGGCACTTAGAGAACACAAGGCCATAGTGGAAAGACAGAGGGCCTGATTTTAAAAAGCATTTACATGCATAAAACTGGATTTTACTTGAGTAGGGCAAATTAATAAACTGAAGAGTAGCACATTAGCTATACTAAATGCCACCCCAGGGTTTTTAACTAAAAAATGAAATTTCAGACACATTTCTAGTAATTTGAAACCTATCATTAAAATTGTCTTTTGTACCTGAAGATTAGAGGGGCCAATGTTTAAAAAGGGCTCCAAGGATGATCCAAGAAACTATAGCCTGATGTCAATGTCTGGGAAAAATTATAGAAACTATTCTAAAAAACTAAATGGCTGCACATGGTTTAATGGGAAAGAGCCAATATGGATCTACCCAAGAAAAGTTTGACTTACCAATCTGCTACAATTTTCAAGGTTTTAATATGCATGTAGATAATGGTGAACCAGAAGATATATCTAGATTTTCAGAAGGCATAGGACAAATTCCCTCATGAAAGACTCCTGAGAAAATTGCAAAGTCATGAACTAAGAAGCAATCTCCTATTGTATATTGAATGTTGGTTAAAAGTTGGGAAACAGAGAGTATGACTAAATGGTCAGTTTTCTCAATGGAGGAAGTTAAATAGTAGAGTGCATAGTAATATATGATCTGGTAAAGGGAACAAGGAGTGATCTGATCCAATTTGAGGATAAATTCCAAGTTGTGAGAAACTGCAGGAGGACATTGTAGACTAGGTATCCAAATGACAGATGAAATTTAATCTGGAAAAGTGGAAAGTGATGCGCATAGGGAAAAATAATCCAAACTATTGTTACATGATGTTAAGATTCATAGTAGGAGTCACCTCCAAGGAAAATGATCTAAGTGTCATTGTAGACAGTATGTTGACTTTTTGGTTCAGTGTGTGATGGCAATAAAAAAAAAAAAAAAAAAAGCAAACAGAATGTTAGGAATTATTCAGAAAGGAATGGAAAATAAAATGCAGAATATCATAAAACCTGTATATTGCTCTAGAGTATAGGGGCAATTCTGGTACCTGGCACCTGCATCTCAAAAATGATATAGCAGAACTAGAAAAGTAAAAGAGAAGGGTGACCAAAATGATAAAGGATATGGAACAACTCCCCTATGAGGAAAGACTAAAGATTTTGGGGTTCTTCAAATAGCAAAAGAGATGGCTAAGGAGAAATATTATAAAAGTTAATAGTGGAGTGGAAGGGCTATATGCAAATCATTTGTGTTTGCTTTCTAAAAATAAGAAGACTAGGAGACATTTTATAAAATTACTAAGTAGCACAAATTGAAGAAAATTTGTGCACAAATCATTGCACAAACTCTGGAATTCATTGCCAGAAGATGTGGTAAAGGCAGTTAATGTAGCTGGATTTAAAAAGGTTTGACAAGTTCCTAGAGGAAAAGTCAATAAACAGTTATTATCCAGACAGACTTAGACAAAGCATTGCTTATCCCTAGGTGTAAACAAAACTGAGCATATCCCCAGTTCATTGATCTAAGTTATCCTACCTGTTCAATGTAACCGCATTCTTATATGCCTGTTAATTGTTATAATGTAAACCGAAATGATATGTAACTTTGCTACATGAATTTCGGTATATAAAAATGTTAAATAAATAAATAAATATCTACTATCTGGGATCCTACTAACTTGTGACCTGAAGGGGCCACTGTTGAAAACAGGATACTTAGCTTGACAGATCCTTGACCTGAACGAGTATGTCAGTTCTTCTATTCTTATGGAGCTGTTGGGTGCAAGAGTGTTAGGGCACCAAATCAACATTCTTCTGAACATGGTGAACATATGAGGCACAGAAACCCCTTTCTACAGGACTGAGGAGGAACAAGGGGATATCAGGGCTCCAAGACTCCTTTTTGCAGGATTTGGCAGGGAGGGGGAGAATGAAATCCACTATGAAATTGGCCCATTTGGTATGGTCTTGTTTGCACAGGGGATTTCATGATCAACACATGTATGCTATATTTATTTATTTTATGTATTTATTTAAAAACTATACTGTCGTTAAGTTACATCACCATCACAATGGTTTACAGAAAGGCACAATAAAGAAAAACTATAATTGGTATAGATTACAAATT
Source organism: Rhinatrema bivittatum (assembly GCF_901001135.1). Taxonomy (NCBI): domain Eukaryota; kingdom Metazoa; phylum Chordata; class Amphibia; order Gymnophiona; family Rhinatrematidae; genus Rhinatrema; species Rhinatrema bivittatum. The sequence goes on along the minus strand of NC_042620.1, from coordinate 132,259,764 downwards.
AAACATGTGCCATCATAGTACAGTAACATATTTTTAATACAATAAACTATGTGTTAAGTTAAGCCTAAATGTTGGTTAGGAAACTGTTAAGCGGTTCAAATCTAACGTTAATATGCATTTGTAGGTAAAAAAGCAAAACTGATTGCTTGGTGCGTCCTTATCTATCAACTGTTTTTCTCCTTTTCTTTGTCTTTATAAAAAGCTTGTTTAAAGAGCCAAGTTTTCAGTTAGTTTTGAATAGTTTCAAATTTCTCTGCAGCCTTATTTCGAGTGGCATGGTGTTCCACAGCACAGATCCAGCCAGCGACAGTGCTCTCTCCCTTACTTGAGTGAGGCGTGCTGATTTAACAGAGGGTACAGTTAGTAGAGCCTTATTAGCAGATCTCAGGTTTCTGTGCGGGACATGTACACGCAGGGCTGTGTTAAGCCAGTCGGCTTTTTCATCGTAGATTAGTTTATGAATTATGCACAGTGGGGTAGATTTTTTAAAAAAGCGTGTTCGCGTACTTTTGTTTGCGCACCAGGCGCAAACAAAAGTACGCTGGATTTTATAAGATACGCTCGTAGCTGCGCGTATCTTCTAAAATCCTGGATCGGCGCGCGCAAGGCTGCCGATTTTGGGCAGCCAGCGTGCGCCGAGCCGCGCAGCCTGTCTCCGTTCCTTCCGAGGCCGCTCCGAAATCGGAGCGGCCTCAGAGGGAACTCTCTTTCGCCCTCCCCTCACCTTCCCCTCCCTTCCTCTACCTAACCCACCCCCCCGGCCCTATCTAAACCCCCCCTTACCTTTGTCCGTAGATTTACGCCTGCGAGAAGCAGACGTAAATCTACGCGCGCCAGCGGACTGCTGGCGCGCCGTGCTCCAACCCGGGGCTGGTCCGAAGGCCTGGACCACGCCCCGGGCCGGCGCCACGCCCCGGCCCCGCCCCCGAAATGCTGCATCATCGGGTCCCGCCCCCTCGACACGCCCTCGACACGCCCCCTTCGACAAACCCCGGGACCTACGCGCGTCCCGGCGGCCTATGGAAAATAGACGCGCCAGCGCGCAAGGCCCTGCTCGCATAAATCCGGGCAGATTTACGCGAGCAGGGCTTTTAAAATCCGCCCGAGTGCCTTGTATTGTATTCTTTGTTCATTTGGAAGCCAGTGTAGTTTTTTGGATTAATATGCATCCTTTTTTGTATGCTTTATAAGGAAGATATATCCTAAGCCTCCATCAATAAATGGGAAACTCCTGCTTTGCTGGGTCATTTCCAGCTCTCCCGCTACATTTCCTGACCTGGCAGGGACCTCATGGCCATTGCCCAGAATATCAGGTGGCAAAAATAGCTATTTTGTTTACTGCTCCAGCCCCTTTCCTCATGGGAGCCTAGAGTTGAGCAGGAGGGGAGGAAAACAATTGTTTTTTGCTCTGCTATTTCTACTCCAGCCCCTTTCTCTTTCCCTCCTGTCTGTTCCCATCTGAAAAGGCAGCATAGGGGAAAATCAGGAAGGGAAGGGACTAGAGAAGGAAGCACAGCAATTGTTTTTCACTCTGACGTTTGCTTCTGCAGCCTTACCCCTCACGCCCTCCCTCCTATCCTTTTGTCAACAGGCATCAGTGGGGGAGCAGAGTGGGGTAGGAGGAAGAATTCACCATGAAGCACATGTTGGACAACTGGGACTAGTTTATGGGGATGGAGTAGAGGTAAATTCTGAAAGGGGGTGCAAATGAAGAGGGGGGATAATGCTTTAAGAGGACGTGAAAGGGGATGAATATTGGGGAGGTGAGGGAGATTGCATGTTAAAGCGCTGAGAAGGTTTGTATATCTGAGGGGTGGCTCAACAAGGGATGATTGTTGGGGGAAGTGAGGAGAGGGTTGAATTTTGGGGATATAAAAAAAGCTAAATGCTGGGGGGAATATCAAGATGGGGAAAATTGGGGAAACATGAGGTGAGGGGTGAATTCATTCTCTGCCCCCGTCTCCCTGAATTTAGCAATGAAAATGTGGGTTGTCAGTTATGGTACCTCATGCCTTCCCAAAGTCTGTGGTGCATATGTTTTCCATTCCAGCAGGTGTGAGAAGGCTGGGGTTAGGATGTGGGAGAATAGAGGGGCTGAGAGTAAGCCAGAATAAGAGGGTGCATGAGAACCATGTGGGAATTGCTGGGATAAGGGGTGTTAGATACTCCAGGGATGCATGTATATTTTCTAGGGATGTGAATCGTTTTAGGACGATTAAAATTATCGTCCGATAATTTTAATATCGTCTTAAACCGTTATGGAACACAATACAATAGAGATTCTAACGATTTATCGTTATAAATCGTTAGAATCGTGAGCCGGCACACTAAAACCCCCTAAAACCCACCCCCGACCCTTTAAATTAAATCCCCCACCCTCCCGAACTTCCCCCCCCAAATGACTTAAATAACCTGCGGGTCCAGCGGCGGTCCGGAACGGCAGCGGTCCGGAACGGGCTCCTGCTCCTCAATCTTGTTGTCTTCAGCCGGCGCCATTTTCCAAAATGGCGGCGAAAAATGGCGGCGGCCATAGACGAACACGATTGGACGGCAGGAGGTCCTTCCGGACCCCCGCTGGACTTTTGGCAAGTCTCGTGGGGGTCAGGAGGCCCCCCACAAGCTGGCCAAAAGTTCCTGGAGGTCCAGCGGGGGTCAGGGAGCGATTTCCCGCCGCGAATCGTTTTCGTACGGAAAATGGTGCCGGCAGGAGATCGACTGCAGGAGGTCGTTCAGCGAGGCGCCGGAACCCTCGCTGAACGACCTCCTGCAGTCGATCTCCTGCCGGCACCATTTTCCGTACGAAAACGATTCGCGGCGGGAAATCGCTCCCTGACCCCCGCTGGACCTCCAGGAACTTTTGGCCAGCTTGTGGGGGGCCTCCTGACCCCCACGAGACTTGCCAAAAGTCCAGCGGGGGTCCGGAAGGACCTCCTGCCGTCCAATCGTGTTCGTCTATGGCCGCCGCCATTTTTCGGCGCCATTTTGGAAAATGGCGCCGGCTGAAGACAACAAGATTGAGGAGCAGGAGCCCGTTCCGGACCGCTGCCGTTCCGGACCGCCGCTGGACCCGCAGGTTATTTAAGTCATTTGGGGGGGGTTCGGGAGGGTGGGGGATTTAATTTAAAGGGTCGGGGGTGGGTTTTAGGAGGTTTTAATGTGCCGGTTTTGCGATTTTTAGATTTTTAGATTTTTCACGATTTTTCACGATATTTTACCCCCCCAAACGGCAACAATACGATTCCCTCCCCCTCCCAGCCGAAATCGATCGTTAAGACGATCGAGGACACGATTCACATCCCTAATATTTTCTGTAATTATCAGGGAAAAGAGAGAGGGTGTGGTATGTCTGCACACTGAAAATGTCCCCTCTACAATTTGGTTCCCTTTGACAACTCTTATATTTTAGTGGGTGTGCAAAGCAGTATAGCATATTGCCCATTAAATCAGGGGTTAGTATGCATGGTAAATAGTTTTGCACTTGTATGCTAAAAATAATTTGCACAACTTTTAGTGGTTTTTTTCCTATTTTGCCATGCTATTTAGAAATAAAGAAAAAAAGTTGTCATCTTTACAAAGAGTATCAAAAGACTGTAGGATGTTTCCATTCAATAATTTTTAAATTCAGAAAAAGCAGTTTCTTCCTGGAATTCTACTGAGTAATAAGGCCTTTAAAAAGTCATGAAGAACATACCATGCTTCATGGGCATACAGCTACTAATTTATTAACGAATACTGGAAGGAACATATTTTGCTCATCTTTGTGGTGCTGAATCCTGCAACACACACAAACACACACACACACACAGAGTTAGAATATGCAAATAAGCTGGGGAAAGACAGTCCACAAATGGTAAATGCACATGTGCCAGTAGAAACACAACAAGAAACAATTCAAGCTGAGCCCAGGCATCAGTCTTTCCACTGATATTTTTTATGACAGGCTACAGATTAATGGTGGTTCAGCAGCTGTCACCATACAGCAATGAATGCAGAAAATATCATAAAATAGCAATGACATTTTACAAAATCAGTCATAAACAGATAAACTCCAGCGACGGCTTTCAAGCTGAGAAAGAGTTAGCAGTTTTACAACAGTATGCTCCGGCAAGAGTGTATCAAGTTATACAGTTTATGTCTATTATATGATGATTGCATTTTAGAGGCAGCAGTATAAACTGGAAAGAATATCTATGTCAGGAATGAAATTACCATCTTCAGCTACAGTGGAGCAGTCACATAAACTCACTAAGGTGTAAAATAGCATATATGTGAGTATATACTATTTAAAAAACCTCAATATAGATGCATAATTCAGTGTCCGTGAGTATGCATATTTGCATATGTAAAAAAGGGGTGGGCCAGGGTGTTCCGGAGAGGGGCCAACATTTACACAAGTAAGTTCCTATTTTAGAAGCAATTTACACATGTAAATGTGGCACCTTACTTGTGTATATTTACTCCTGCTCAATATCAGGAATATGAGATTGTGAATATCTTAAAAGAGAAAAAATGACCAGGTAAGGGTCTAGATGAAATGGGAGGAGTTCAGGCTGAAGAGCCAGGAGGATCTTCACAAGCTGAAGATGGACAGGGTGAACTGATAGAATAATTGTTAAAACTGGTAATTTCATTGCCACAAGCATGTTCGAAAATCCCCTGACTTACGTGTGTAAAAGCCGACTCATGAGAGGTAAATGCATGTAACATGAGTAAAATCTACTCACATATCCCTTTAAAATGTGAAGTACAAATACACGGGTATATCATTTGTGTGCACTTATATGGCTAAATTCTGACTTATCTGGCTAAGTAGTACCTTTGTCGCTACTTAGACGGACAAATTTTAACTTATCCGGTTAAGCAGCAGCACTTATCTGGCTATACTCTGATTTATGCATCTAAATAGCAGCAGGCCGTCTAAATATTACTTGTCCATCTAAGCAGCACTTTTCAGACTTATCCGGCTATGTAAGATTGTCAGATAAGTCTGTAAAAAAGACTACTTAGCTAGATAAACCTTAAAGCGCTATTTATCTGGCTATGTCATTAGCCAGATAAGTAAAAAATCTCTGCTTATCTGGCCATCTGACTTTGCCAGATAAGTGGCATTTTAAGACTTATCTGGCTAAGTAGCATCTTTTTTAGACTTATCTGATTATCATACAGAGATATGTCTGATAAGCAATACTTAGCGCTATTCAGACTTATCTGGGTAAAGTGCCACTATTTATCCAGATAAGCACCACAACTTATCCAGACAAATCTGAACTTGCATGGCTCATTTTTTTTATATACGTGAGCATGTTTGAACACATATGTACTCATATTCTGTAACCTGTGCATTTCATTTGTGCCCATATACACATGAGAAATTTTGAACGTAGAAGATATGAGTATATGTAGGATTATGCATGAATTAATGCAATGCATTGAAACCATGTATCTATTTTAAAAATATGTATAGATTTTATTTATGGATTTTACGTGGGATAGTAAAGTAGGACTTACTTGCGTAAGTAGGCCAATTTAAAAACATGTGTGCGTAAATAAAATTAAAGAGTGTACTAATTAATTAGCTCACCGGTTTGCCCAGTCCTTCTCATGAGATCTTTCTGGTTCTTTAGCCTCAACTCCCCCTAGTTCACACGGACCTCCCAGCCAGTCAGAAATACACAATAAACACATTTAATATCACTTATGCCAGATAATTAGATATAAAATAATGGGAGCAAGCTGGCACATGTACACGTGAAAGTGTCTATTAAAATAGCTGCTTAAACGCTTGTTGGCCCTGCCTCAGAATGCCCTAGACTACCCCTTTATTATTTGCATAACTATGGGACAGATTTTAAAACCTACGCACGCGGCCTATATTTGTGCGTGCTACCCGGCGCGTACCAGAGGCCTTGGTTCTGCCCCTGCCCCGCCCCCGCCCCACCCCTTTTTTCAAGCCCTGGGACATACGCACGTCCCGGGGCTTTACGCGCACCGCCGGGCCTTTTGAAAATAGGCCCGGCGCACGTAACCCCCCTATGGATTTATGCGCTTAGGGCTTTTAAAATCTGCCCCTATGCATGTGAAAATGAAAATAAACATATATGTTTTACTTTTATAAAATATGGAATATGAGAGTAGAGGCTACATATATGTGTAAATGCTAATTTTGACACACTCAAAGTTTTGAAAATTCACACAGATTATAAACTCTCTAAGCCAAGGACTCATTGTACCAGTATGTAATTTGTTGAAAAGTATAGTGTTTCTGGGTGCTTCATAATGCTAATAACCTACAAATGGGAATATTAAAAAATACCTTTCACAGATAAATATGAATAAGGCCAAGACCTGTTGGATTATACCCAAGATTACTTAGAGAATTTAGAAAAGTGATAGTAAAAACATTATGCATACAATTTTTGCAGATAGTAATTATGTTAGTTAATTGGGTGATACTTAATATACAGTTCCTGAAGAGGGTAAAAGAAATGTACAAGCGACTGTTGACTACTCAGGTTGATAATTGTAGGGACAAAAATTTTGGAATCAAGCATAAAGGATAAAATAACATAGTGTCTCATAGAAAAACAGCTCAGCATAAAACAGGAAAAAAAAATCTATCATGATTAGAGACTGCCACATTTGAAAAGCTAATTTAAACTAGAATGATTTCATCCTGGTTCAGTTTTGACCATTTGCTTTGGATTTATGTGGGAATTTTAGACCTTATAAACAATGAAAATTCTAACAAGAGGAGTTGATTTGTACACTGCCGTGTCGGATAGCTGCATTGTACATATCGAGTTATCGACTCCTTTTAATTGCTTATAAGGTCTAAAATTCTTTAATGATGTCAATTTTCCAAGGAATACCTTTAAATGTTTCTGTAACACTACCCCCCCCCCCCAACCCCAACCCACCTCCAAAAAAACTTACCCGAATCAAACTGCCCCTTAAAATGGTGAATATAGGGCCCGATTTGAAAAGCCCAGCGCTTGCAAATCCTGGATGATATGCGCATGGCCGGGCTGTGCGTGCACTGAGTGCATTTTCGAAACAGCCCAGCCACGCATGTATCTCCCGATACACGCGGAAGTGCCGGGCTGCAAAATAGGATTGGGCCTGGGATCGGGGTGGGGCCAGTCGGGACAATACCATTACAAAATCTGATGCCAGTGCGCACGAGTGCCCGATTTTGTATTGGCGCACACATGCATGTGCGGGTTCCCCTCTCGCACACGCGGGGGTTGCATTTTTGTAAAAACCGCACGGCGATGTGAGTAGGCCTACCCCAGTTCCCTAACTCTTCTCCCTCTTCCCCTCTCCTCCCCAACCTCTAAACTCCAGCTACCTACTCAAATTTTTTTTTGTCACTGAGCTTACCCACTCCACAAAGCAGGAGTAAGTTCACGCACTGGCTGGCTGCCAGCGCTTAATGGTGTTGTCCCAGCCGGCCCCACCCCGACTCCAGGCCCGCCCCTGTTTTGCAGCCCGGCAGAGGATTAGAAAAATTTTCTCTAGATCGTCAGAACATTTGCTTCTGATTTTTCACAATCTTGAATCAGAATTCATTGCTTTGCATATCTGCTTCAGACTTTTCAAAAAACAGTTAGTGAATTTAAAAAAAAATCTAACAGGCCAATACAGTAAAGGTTGTGGGAGAGCGGGCGAGCACCCGCTTTCCTGGCGCACGCACAGGCCACTCTCCCGTACGCATGATTCAGGGGGGACAAACATGCAAATTAGGGCCCGTAGTAAAAAGAGGCGCTAGGGACACTAGCGCGTCCCTAGCGCCTCTTTTTTGATGGAAGCGGCAGCTGTCAGCGAGTTTGACAGCTGACGCTCAATTTTGCCAGCGTCGGTTCTCAAACCAGCTGCCAGCCACGGGTTCGGAAACCAGACCCCGGCAAAATTGAGCGTCCGATTTTCAACCCGCAAGCAGCGGGCCGATTTTAATTTTATTTTTTTTAATTATTTTAAACTTTTAGGACCTCCGACTTAATATCGCCATGATATTAAGTCGGAGGGTGTACAGAAAAGCAGTTTTTAGTGCTTTTCTGTACACTTCCCTGGTGCCGGCAGAAATTAACGCTTACCTTTGGGTAGGCGGGACTAACTAATAGGGCCATCAACATGCATCTGAATGTTGCGGGCGCTATTAGTTTCGGGTGGGGGGGGGGGTTAGACGTGCTTTCGACGTGCTATTACCCCTTACTGAATAAGGGTTAGAGCTAGCGCGTCGAGAACGTGTGTCCAAACGCGGGGTAACAGTGCGCTCCACCAGAGTGCACTGTACTGTATTGGCCTGTATATCAGGTTTTTTTTAAATGGAGAGGACAATTTTCAAAGCAAATTGATGGTAAAAATGCATTTTACTTCCATCAACTGGCTGTTTGAAAATTAATTTCCCTTAGTCAATGCTTCTAAAAGATTGGGGTAGATTTTTAAAGTTATGCGCGGGCGTACATTTGTTCGCGCAACCCGGCGTGAACAAATCTACGCCCTATTTTATAACATGCGCACACTGCCGCACGCATGTTATAAAATCCAGGGTCGGCGCATGCAGAAGGGGGTGCACAATTGTGCAACCTGCGCATGCCGAGCCGAGCAGCCTGCCTCCGTCCTCTCCGAGGCCGCTCCGAAATCGGAACGGCCTCGGAGGGAACTTTTTTCCCGGCCCCCCCCCACCTTCCCCTCCCTTCTCCTACCTAATCCACCCCTAGCCCTAACTAAATCCCCCCCTACCTTTGTGCAGAAAGTTACACCTGCTCGAGGCTGCCGGTGTGCCATTCCCTGGCCTGGGGGCTGATTCAGAGGCCTTGGTCACGCCCCGGAACACCCCCGGGCCAGCACCCAACCATGGCCCTGCCCCCGGAATGCCCCAAATGCCACACCACCCCAACACATCCCTGACACACACCCCAAGCAAAACCCCGGGACTTACACGCAGGGCTTTTAAAATCTGCCCCTTTGCATTGTGGAATGACATGCCAATTTTAGGTACACGGAGAGGAGGCATTTCCTGCGTCACATTTAATTCAGAGGAAGAGAAGCTCTTCAACTGCATTTTAAAATCTTTCTAATAAATATTCATAGAGGCCCCATGTGAGAAAATAGCATATATGCACATAAGTAACATATATTTGCATATATTCTATTTTAGAACATAAAAAATACATGCCTGTTTTCAATTTCATGCAAACATTTCACTGGCATAAAAAATGGGAGGTCTAGGAGCGCTCCGGGGCAAGGTAAAGATGTAAATAGGGAAATTGCTATTTTACAAGAAACATATGTGCATATATTATAACATTATTCATACAATGTTACTCCTGCTAATTAACTAGCACAAGTGAAATCAGACTTATCTACAATTTTTGGGTGGGAGGCCTGAATGAACAAGTGAGGATTCAGAGCAAAATACTAGAAAAGGTTCTAGGTGAATCGGAGATGGACTGTGCAAAGTGGCGGAGATATCAGAAAAAATGTAATTCCAAGTATGCATACAAGTATTTTCAAAATGGTATACGCACATACTTTATAAAATAAATGCCTCCATATGAAAATCAGGGGGATTACATGTATATGTTATAATTTCTTGCACCCAAATTATACACATTATTGGGTAGATTTTAAAAGGGCCAAATTGTTGGCTCAGTGGTAGCCTGCTGGCCACACGGAAGACCTGGGTACAGCTTTCAAACCAGTCAGAGCTGAGGACACTACGGAAGCAGTGTTCACAGCCCTTAGATGGAGGTATTCTCAGCTATCACTCAGTAGTAACACATATTGGTCAGATGAATGGTTCAAGTTAACTGAGCTCTGGCCAAGGACTGTCATTGCAGTGAATCAGCAGAATTCTGAAAGAATAGGGAAACATTGTGAGCACATAGGGGAAAAATAACCCTGGGTGGTTTCAAATGAAGGTTCATGGTTCTCAGCAAAGGCTGGTCCAGATTAGGCTGGAAACCACACTTTTCTAAGCTTAATAGTGTTTCAGTAAAGAAATTGTGCCTGGATAAAAAGCTAGGAAAAGTAGGTAATTCCATTTTTGTTTCCTCCACTGGTGGCTCCCTTCAGGCCTACTGGGCTTTCTCCATCGGTAGTCCCTGCAGAAACAGTGGTGGCAGCAGAGAGGAGACACCAGTACTACGCCAACGAGGACTGCCCACCGCCCACCCACCAAGGAACACAGCGGTGGCGAAGTCGAAGGAGCATGACAAAAGAGCTTGCCCCTTTGTGCGACTCTTTATGTGTGCCTGAAGTACAAGTCCAAAGCGCGTAAATCACTTTATACTAGCTTCCTGGCCAAAGCTACGACAATAATGGATCTAATATGCTCTATTGAACCCATATTAGGACAGGGTCTAAATGGAGCGCTAAGAAAGAAAGCACTAAAAAAGAAGCAGAGAAGGAACACAAAGCTGATCTTCCCCACAATAAGTAACAACTCTTTTAAACTCTCTTCTTGCTTCATGTTTACTCTGCTACTATTGAATGTTCAATCTCTATAAAAAAAAAAATCCCTCTAATTAATGATCTGCTAGAGGATTTAAATCCCTTGATTTTTTTGCATATCTGAAACATGGCTGAATGACAAAGATAATGTACTCTTATCAAATGCTAACTATGATATATTTCACTTTCCAAGACCCAAATGAAAAGATGGGATATTATTAATAATTATTAATGATTAGTAAAAAAGAACTCAAGCTAGTACCTTACAAGGTAGAGATTAACCCATCCTATGAGGCTGGAATTCTAAAGTCTCCACAAATAAATATAGGACTGGTCTACTGTCCCCTAGGCATATCACAAAAAGATTGCTCGCCACTGATTGAATTATTCACTAAGGGGTAGATGTTAAAAGAAACGTGCCCGGCTGTAGAACAGCGTACGCTGCTGCACGCACAGCGGGCCACACATTTTGCATAGTGCGCGCACTTGTGTGCGCACTATACAAAATCCACGCACATGTGGACCCTGATATGTGCGCGTAGCTCAAGTTGCTGCACATGCGACCTGTGCGCGCAAGTAAACTTGTATGCGCCGGTATCTGTGCGCTTCCCACAATCGCGTGTGCGTACCCGTGCGCATGCGAATGCGAGGGCGGGACTTCCCATTTCGTCCACACCACAAAATGGCAGCACGTGGAAGGCAGCCCAATTTCACCACCAGGGACGTCAAACTGCTGGCATCCCTGGTGGTGGTGAGGGAAAGGTTGCTCTTCCCTATGCGAGGATGCAGGACCGACTACACTCACCTTCGGCGGTCCTGGAGGCGGTTGCAGGCCCGCTATAATGAGCAAGCCTCCCACCCCCGTGGAGTAAGTAGACTGTACTACAGCTGATGGGGTTAATGTGGGAGTGTGAATGTCAGGTTAGGCCTCACAGGAGGAACCAGTCAGAGTATTGTAGTGTCATAGTTTACTGTAATGTAAAAAGTTAATTGGCAATGCTGATAACTACATGATTATTCAAGAATATCATGGTTCTTCAAGAGTCATTAATGTTATAACACTCACATTCAAGTATGCAGTTCCTATTATTACTATCAGAGTACACTAATGGTTCTCCCTCCTTTCATTCTAATAGATAGAGGACCTGAAGAAGAAAGCCCGGTGGCTGCGCCTCAAGAGGTCGAGGTGGCTGGAGCGGCTGCGGGCAGAGCGGGCTGGGCCTGGTGGTAAGTGATCCTTCCAAGCTACTGGAATGTTCTATCTCCCTTCTGAACCTGAATGTACTGTTTATTCAGACATCCCCTTTTGTTTGACAGATGCTGAAGAGACCAGGTCAGGCCCAGCTCCACGAGAAGGAGCCGCAGCCGCTCCGGAGGGGAGCCGGATTCTCCCCCTCCCCCCTTGAGGAGATGTCACCAGCGGCACCCACCTCCCTGGGTGGAGGCGCACCCCGGGCCTCCCCCTAGCCCCCCCCCCCCCCCCCGTAGGGCATCCTCCCCGTTTTGCCCGTGGAGTTAGGGACACGGGGGCACCCAGGGGCCAGCCTTTGCTGGCCCAGGGAGGCATTCATGGCCCTCTCGTGCCTCACCATCCCCCCTCACGGCAGCAGCGCAGAGGCTCATCCTCGGGAGCACGTTCCCCCGAGGATGAGCCTCTGACGCTAAGGCAGTTTATGGCATTCATGAGGGGGGTCCGAGAGGGACTGAGGGCCATGAATGCCTTCCAAGAGAGGATGATCCAGAACATGGATCGGATCCTCAGGGCTGTACAGCTGTTTGGCACAGCTGTACAGCCCTGGGGAATCTGATCCGTCGCCCGTGAGTCATCCTCTCTGGTCCCTGCCTCCCTAACTTCACGGGATTTTTTATTATGTAAATAGTTTTGCTCCTTAGCTCTCTTCCTCCCATCCTTTTTTTTTTCATTGTAAATATTGTACAGTTTTTCATAGCAATACAAGTTTGTTTTTCTAAACTGGTGTGTTCATTTCAGGTAAGGGTGGAAGGGGATCATGTATTATCCCAGTGGGGGAAGGAGGGAAGGTGGGGGAGGGAGGGAGGGAAGGAAGGAAGGTGGGGGAAGGAAGGTATAGGTACAGTAAGACTGCAACTTATCATCCAGTGGTCAAGAAGGAAGAACCATCTTGGAGGTCAAGGAGTGGTATCATCCGTATGATCCCAGAGGATCGCCAGCAACATCCCCTGCACCACATACAGCTGGGATGTTCAGTGACCTGGACATGCAACACACATACAAAAACGGTTGTCATCCCTTTTCATAACAATTTCTACAGTACTGTAAAGCTGAGGGGCACAGGGAGGCAGGGCAGTGTAGGCATCAAGGTAAATGGAGACATGTAAGCTTAGAAAGCAAACGAGGAGTAGTGCAGATAGGGATCCTAATATGGTGAAGGAGGAACAGCTGACGGGTTAAAAACTTTTGTAGGTACCACGTCTATCCATAGTATAACTCTGCATTGCTATACACACACCATGAAGTCATGGATAGGGGGCAGCCATAGGGCCACACCCTCTTGTTAACACCACCCTCTGTACATATCACGGAACATATATACTGTAACACATAGTCATAGTAATTATGGACAACCAAAAAGGGTGTGCAAAGCCTGCACACCAAAGTTAGTTATCATAGGTATGTTATACAGCTTCCCTCTCAGCCATAACCCTTCAACAGAGCTCTATTAAAGTCAATGGACTAGAATCTCGTCCCTCTATAGCAGCTATGTAGTATGGTATGTAATCCATACCATACTACATAGCAGTTGATACAATATCAACAGCCTGGATTGCTGTTGATATTGTATCAACTGCTATGTAGTATGGTATGGATTACAGGCAGCATATGCGCGTCGCCCATAGACTTTAATGGAGATGTGCGCACCCCATAGACATTAAAACGCACATCTCCATTACAGTCTATGGGTGATGCACATATGCTGCCTGTAATCCATACCATACTACATAGCAGATGATACAATATCAACGGCAATCCAGGCTGTTTGGTGGGCTGCTATAGTGGGATGACAATGCAGTGACATACAAAGGTGAACAGCTACAAAGCCTGGATAATGGACCTCAGAGAGGCTGTTGAGAAGCAGACTACACATGTTAGACAGCGAATGTATGGTAGGAGTCCCCTTTCAAAGCAAACACAGGTTATAACTAATCAGACATACAAAAACTATACCCAAGTATTCCACAATAAAAACAGATGTCCCCTTCCAAGGCTTCATTAAAGCCTTCTTACCTACACATTTCACTCTGGGTCCTACAGCCGCAGCAATCGAGTAGTATGTGCAGTGACTTGTGATTACTGCAGGGCTCAGAGAAGGTCAACTCAATCAGGGGCAGCTGCTAATCAGCACCTCCAACACCCAGTAGGGCAGTGACACAAAGTGGTAATTGATTGTCCGTAAGTACCGGTGGGGAAAAGCAACAGCATGCACATGTTGCATATATTCGTTAATGGCTGCACACATACATTTTTGATAGGACAATACGCACAGCTCTATTGAAGTACATAGGCGGCGTGCACATCTTCATGAAAATCAATAGGCGGCGCGCACCAGTCATCCAGCGCACACAAGTTCCACATTAATTTTAATTGTCAGCATGCGTAATTGCTATTCGTGCTTATAGGATCAGCTGTGTGCATTACTTACGCGGCAGTGGGGTAGGAAACGCGCAAATTGGGTTCCCTTCAAAACGATTGCTGGTCCACTCACTGGGCACCTTCACCATGTCTCAGGCACTTCCTGTTCTCATTCGGAAGCCGAACTTCATGCCAGCGGAGGTTAATATGCTGGTGGAGCATGTCATACGACACCGGGATCTGCTGTATGGTCCACAGTCTCATACGGTGGGTGCATACAGGAAGGAGCAGATCTGGAGAGGGATCAGGCATGCTGTCAACTCCGTGTTCCACCACAATCTGAGTATTGCTGAACTCATGCACAAGTGGAGGGACATGAGGAGACTCGTGAAGCGCAAGCAGGCCAGGCACCTTGCAGAGGGAGAACAGAGCCACATCACCTTCTCATCCTCTGAGCAGCTGATACTGGGTACCATCTCTGAGGCAGCTGTGGGTGGAGTTGGCCAGCTTGACACCATGCACCATGTCGGGCAGGAAGGTAAGCAGAACCACAACATTGCCAACCCCCCTGTAATCCTATCCATGTACCTCCTCATATTATAGCAGCATAAGTCTTCATATATCTCTACTACCTGGGCAGCTGTACTGTTTCTGAACTGACATACCTCCCGTCTCTGCCTATATGTAAGTACTGATTACTGTTAACCTGTATAGCCAACACAGTGGCCATTGCATGTAGAGCAGTCAGTATCCAGGATTCCAGGCAGGGCTGCTGTACAGATGTAAGTACCAAGCCATCACAGAGGATTGCACTGCTCCAGCTTCCGTACTAGACTAGCAGGACAGCGTGCACTGATCTCATAGGTGTATGTATGGTGATGCTTTATATATGTGGTCATACAGCAGGCCGCATATGACATTATAGTGTAGGGACTGTCTTACAATATTTTGTGGATGTTATTTCTTAGGGGCAAGGTAGGCTGTCAGAGTATCTGCTGGTCCACATGGGTGAGCAGCCACACAATGCTAGCTTTCCACACTGTCTGCAGTTTTTGTATGGGAACTGATGTGAGGCATATGACCGATGTGTCCATTACAGTTGGTAGTGTCACTTGCTCATTATTGGATGTTCCACCTTGCAAAGGAGTCTAACTCTCCCCCCCCCCCCCCAATTCCCCATGTTCCCCTTCAGCCCCTTCCTACCCTTCCCCTATGATTTCCCTTCCCCCCTTCCTCTAGCAGGCATGCCTAATTCACAGGTTCCATAGCATATTGAACTGGTCATATGTCCCTGGAATGTTGTTGACGGCCCCACTATGCCACACATGATACCCCCAGGGGTGTTCATCAGGATGCAGGCCTACTTAGAATGCCGAGTCCCATGTCACTACCACTGGATTAGTAGTCAGGTCTGCTACTGTACCATGTATCACATATGGAGCCAAGTACATAACACCCCTATTGCCAGTAGGCTAATGTCTATATGCTTTTGAATTTAGGGGAGCCAGATGATGAGCAACCTGGACCTGCACCTAGACGACCCCAAAGGCTGTACCTGTGTCTGCCGATGGTCCCTGACTCGTCGACAGAGGAGGAAGTGGAAGCCCGTGAACACATGGAACAGCCTGTGGAGGGGGAGCAGCAGCGGCAGGAAGAGGAGCCGGAGGACCCACTGGCTGAACTGCTACGTGATCGGCGGCAGGACAGCAGTGCGTCGGACCAGCCCGAACCCGACCTATATACCAGTCAGGCAGAGAGACTGTTACAGCAGGGCACCGGCCTCTTGGATGCCATCTCTGGCCTGTCTGATGTGGTGCAGCAGGAAGTGAGTTCTCTCCGTGATACTGTCAGGGAGGAGTGTCAGGGGATTCAGGCGTGCCTCCGAGACCTTTGCCTGGCTATTGAGGAACAGACGGAGGTTTGGAGGGAGATGCTGCAGCAGTTGCCTCCTGTGCAGCCACAGCCACCAGCGGCTCCATGGGCTTTCATGGGGCCCTGGATGCATTACCCTCCACCTTATGGGCCTCCATATCCATGGATGGCACCTGCCCGTGTAGAGGCATCTGGTGTGGTACCGCCACCTGCGCCTCAGCCTGTTCCAGGCTATCCGTGGATGGCACCACCACCACCGCCTGCACCTCCTGTGATGCTTCCCCCACCAGCACCAGAACCGCTGTTGCCCCTGGCTGTACCGTCCTGCAGCCATGACTTGGAACTGCCCCAAGTACCTCTGCCCTCTGAGGGTAGTGTAAGCAGTGGGAGGAGTCCACTGCACCGGAGTGCCCGGGTGGGGCAGTCTAAGCTTCCTGATGGCTGTAGGAGAGGATGGCTGAGGAAGTGAACTGTTGCTATATTTCTGTTCTTCCTTTTTACTTTTATTTGATTAGCACTTTTTTGACACACTTGTTAAATGCACTATCACCTACAGAAATGGCTTTCTATGAGATGTTCCTTTCTCGTATCGCCCGCCTTTGGCTCAAGTGATGGATTTCTGCCAATTCCTCCATAGTCAGCTGCACGTCCTCATCCTCCTCATTCTCTTCAGTGGCCTCCTTTGTACAGGGTTGGGTCTGTTAAGTGCAAGATTATGTAGAATATAGCAGGCTAGGAATATCTCACACACTTTAGAGGGGGAGTACAAGAGGCATCCACCAGATCTGTCCAGACAGTGGAAGCGTGATTTCAGGATGCCAAATGTTCTCTCTATGACACTCCTGGTCCTATGGTGTGCCCTGTTGTAGTGAGTCTCAGCTGCAGTGTTGGGGCTGGCCATGGGAATCATGAGCCAGGATTTCAGTGGATAGCCTCTGTCACCTGTAGCATAAGAGAAAAAAAGAAGATTACATTCCGTCTGTGCTTCACTGGGGTACAGCTCACAGGGCATACAAACAGAATGCCTACTGTGGCACCCTAAATATAAGGGTTCTACTAATATAGGTGGGGGCTCATGTGAGCAGTTAGTTAGCATACTACCTAGGAGCCAGCCCCCAGTGATGTGTCGCCGCTGGAACTGTTCATAGATCCTGGATTGAGTGAGAATGTAGGCGTCGTGAGTGGATCCAGGAAAGCGGGCCACCATATTGGTGATGAGGCACTTGGTGTTGCACACCACTTGCATGTTTAGTGAGTTGAATCCCTTGCAGTTGCAGTAGATGGCCTCATCTCCTCCTGGTGCCCTTAGGGCTACGTGAGTGCAATCAATAGCTCCCAAGACTGAGGGGAAGTGTGCTATTTGGTAGAAGTTTCTCATGGTTTCATGCTGTTCCTCTCTTCAGAAGGGGAAGGAGATAAAGTGCTGTGTGTGTCGCAGCAGGGCAGCCAGGGCCTGCTCCAGACACCTTGATGTGGCACACTGAGTGATTCCAGAAGTCACGCCAAGCGGTGTTTGGAAGGTGCCGGTAGCCAAAAATGCCAGGAATGTAGTCAACTTGATGTGTACAGGCAAGGCATGGCCCCTCTGGGTGAGAGGTTGCAGGTCAGCCTCTAACATTTGGCAGAGGGACAGTATGGTCTCCTTATTAAATCTGAAATGGTGCATTACTTCCTCCTTAGACAGATCCAGAAATTGTGTGCGGGTCCTGTAGACTCTATGTAAAGGGTACCACCTCTGTCTCAGCATTCTTCTCCTCCTCCTCCTCTCTCTTTCTCTTCTGAACCGTATGGACTGCAGGAGCCATATTGCTGCTGTAAACATGTGTAGACAAGGAATAACCAAAGAATGGCTGTTGACTTTAGACGCTCCTGAGGCAGTCAGTTACCGTTATACGCACATTAACGGTGGCTATGGAAAATGTTTCTACTTTCCCAGTTACCATCGGTTACTCCCTCACGACCTCTTCCTTCCACCTTCTGCCCTTCTCCAGAATGTCTGGTCCTTTAGCGATGACAGCCAGCAGCCGCAGACCCTTCACTCGTCGCTTGCGCACACAGGCAAGCAGTAGTAAATATACTCGCGTAACCTTGGCAGCACGTGCCGGTGGATTTATGCGTGTCGCTTATAAAATACGTTTTACGCGCGTATGCCCGGTATCCACCCCAACACACCCCCGACATGCCCCTTTGCTATTCGCATAAGGTTGTGCGCACAGGGTCATTTACTCGCACAAATACCCCTATGCAACATTTGGGTTGTGCGCACGTAACGCTTTGAAAATCTGCCCCATAGGGATAGATTTTAAAAATGTGCCTGTGAGTCCATGTGCGCGAATGGTTCCCGGCGTGCGCACATGGACATGCCGATATTATAATATGCACGCGCCAGCACACACACATTATAAAATTGGGTGGCGCATGCACATGTGTGTTGGATTTTATAATCCGTGTGCATATGTGCAGGCGGCATGTGCAAGGAAGGATGAACTTTTGCAATTTCCATGCGGCGATGCAATCGGGCCTTCCCAAGTTCTCTCCCAGCCTGCTCCAATTAAGGAGCAGACTGGAAGGGAACTTTCCTACCCCCTACATCATTCTGACGAGATATCCAACGGGGATGATGATAGTCTGTCAGGAGATATAGCACGCAGAGGGAAATGTCTTGAGTTCCAAAAATCTCCCAAGGTCCTCTGCTGCTCCCAGGTCAGGTCTAATTTAAAACTCAAAGAAGTTCTAGCAACACTTTCTGAATTCAGCTTCTCTTTTGCCTGAACAAGAGCTAGAATTTGTGGCTGCCAGTTATACAAGGGAATATATGTGTTCAGTGCTGCTCCCTCAAGGGGAGGGGCTAGCACTTGATGATACTCCGTAGGCGGTGTTAATGATCTATTGTGAGTAGTTCCCACAGAGTGGCAGTTGATAATACCGTCTATTAGTGTTAGAATGAACACTTAGTAAAATGGTGAATCCCTGAGCCGATGGCAGATAACAGCGCCCTCAAGTGGAGATCCTGAGAGGGACCACCAGCTAGGCTGGAGTATTGAGACAAACACAGATAGTTCTTTATTAGACTGGAAGCTGAACCACCAGTGGTGGCAGTAGTGAGTCGCTGTGTCCGGTAGGGCTGAAGTCCTTCTGATACTGGAATATAATCTCTGGGTAGATGAGCTTTAGAGAGAGACTAGAAGTAGTGAGTAGACAGGGTATACTGGATACAAGATGGTACACTCACTATAGTAGATGTCTGCAGTGGTCTCTATGCCACAGAGAGGCTTCAGTACATTCAGGAACAGGAGCCGTAGGCAAGCACTGGTTCCCATAAACAGTCTGTAAAAAGAACTCACAATAGCTATATATGAAATGGCTTCTAGAGTAAAAGAGAGTCTGTAAAAGATTTTAGGAACATGGGCCCTCATGGAGTGAGTACCGGTTCCTATCAGTAATCTTGCCAATGTAACTCATGATCTCCGTACCTGCGATAATGTCTTGGACGGAAGGGAGTCTTCAGAGCTATAGGAATGTAGGCCCTTGTGGAGCGAGTACCGATTCCCATGTACAATAGAACTCACTGTGTTCATGTTCTCGATCGCTTCCAGGCAAAGAAGAGTCTTCTGAGTAATCAGGGATGTAGGCCCTCGAGGAGCGAGTACCGGATTCCGTCTAATAATCTGAAATAAAGAATAGAGAAAGCGGAGCCCCCGAGGAGCGGGTACTCCTGAAAATACAATAGCAGAGTAGCTTGGTTGAATCGTAACTGGCAGAGATAGATTCAAGTCCTTGCTAACTCATTAGAGGTTAGCAAACAAAGTCCTTTTAAAGTGAAAAATGAATGACGTCACTGTGAGGGGATGCCCCTGAGGTTCGCACCCTTGCTGGTACAAAGTCTGGAGTGTGCGCATGCGCACCCTTACATCATTAGGAACATGGCGGGTCCGTAACATCGGGCCAGCTCGGAGGTTCTGACGAGATGTAGCAGAAGAACTCCGCATTAGCAACTGTCTGTCAGGCCCAGAGGGAGTCGCCACCGAAGTAGAGAGGGTGGAGCGAGGGTGAGAAACAGGCACGAACGCAACAATATGCAAACAGACTGAAAATTGGTTAGATGGATGCAACAGCAAATGATTTTAAATAGGAAATAATCGAATTGGTTATATGTAAAAATGGTGTGCTGTCAGGATCTGTATTATAATTTAAAACATAAGGATATGGCTTATAAATGCACATTGAAAATCATCTTGTTCAGTTTATAGATAATATAAAAATAAGTTGTAATGCTGAGGAAGTAGAAATGTCACACTGAGTTTCGAAGATTGACAGCCTGAGCAAATATATGGAAAAGTAATTTCAATATAAGCAAATGTAAGGTAACACTTCAAAAATGATAAGAAATCTGCCTTACATAAGATGGGTGGTAAGCAAATTAGTAAAAGCATTGAAAAGGATATCAATGTCATGGGAGACATTAATGCAAAAAATGAACTTCACTTGCCTAAGGTATAGCAAAGTATTTACATTAATGAGTCTGCATTAGGAATGTACATTATTTTTTTAATTTTCATTTTTAGAGTGCAGTAAAACAAAACTGAACAAAAAAAGAAGAAATGAATAATAAAAAATAAAACAACCCCCCCCCTCCAAATATATTCAGTCTGCACATACCTAGTCTGCATTACATATTGTGCACTTTAAAACATGAAGGAGCTGATATTCAAAAGCCATTTAGATTGATAACTGAAAAGTTATCCATCTAAGACCAAGAATCATCAAAATGCTATAAATAAGGCACAACACAAGGAGGCAGGATGGCGGCACTTACCATGGCTGTGTTGCAATCGGCAGGGGCCAACCCCCATGGCTGACCGCACCTACCAGCAGTGGCAGAGGCGGGTCTCTTCGGTACTCTCTGTGCAGTCCTCATCATCAGCTAAGGCAGCAGGGAGCTAGCAGCATGGCTCCCACAGGAGTAGCCTTAGCCCCAATCTGACACAGGTGCTTGGCTCCTCCCCCCACTTATAGGAACAGCAACAGGAAGTAGTTCCAGGCTCCCAGGAACCACTTCCTCACCCATGAATATATAAGGAGGCTGCTGAAGGATTGCCAGTGCCTTGCAATAGGTCCAGCTTGGTGTGTCTCCTGCTTTGCTTGCCTTGATTTCTGCTTTGGATTCTCGACTCTGCCTTGCCTGCCTCTGACCCTGCTTTGGATTCTGGACATTGCCTGCCTCTGACCCTGCTTTGGATACTGGACATTGCCTGCCTCTGACCCTGCTTTGGATTCTGGACATTGCCTACCTCTGACCCTGCTTTGGATACTGGACTCTGCCTTGCCTGCCACCTGCTGCCTGCCTCTGACCCTGCTTTGGATACTGGACTTTGCCTTGCCTGTTGCCTGCCTCTGACCCTGCTTTGGATACTGGACTTTGTCTCTTTGCTGCCTGCCTTGACTCTGGACTGTCTATACCACTGCCCTGCTGGTAACTCCGGCTGCTGGCCCTGATTTGTGAGTCTACTCAATGTATTTTTTTTTCTTGCATTTGTTTCCTGATTGTATACCGCTCATTAATGCTGAGTCTCGTCCCCCCCCCCCCCCTATTTCTTTTATTTACGGTGCATGCATTTATACTTTACTTCAGTTGTATAGTATTGCCTTAACTATATTTTTCCACTTTACTGTACCGATATTACTTTACAAGATGTATTCTTGTGATTATTTGAAAAGTCTTGAAAATTAAAAATTTAAATAAATAAACATCAAGACAGCTTGTAAGATGACCATTCTGCTAGCTTTCCTCCCCTGAAATCCTCAACTTATGTGCTTTAAGGGTGGCTACAGATAGGATAAGGACTGTAACTGCTACTAGCAATCAGAACAAACAAACTACACTGCAGAGTGTCTATGTATCTACATAAAGTGAGACAACATGACTAACCCTGAACTGGACAGGCAAAAGGGACCTGCCATCTCAGTAGGTCCCAATGGCTACCTGTGAAGTGTCAGGCTAGGTTAATAGCTTCTAACACAGTTTTGTCTTGGGTTCAATGAGGTGAACATTTTGTTAATTGACATGTGGGTACTGTTATTGTCATCACTAAATAAACAATGAACTACCCTAAACCAATTAAGCCTGATACATCACTTTGAATGCATATACAGCGTTGCTCTCTGCTTCTACAGCAGGGGGAAATGTGGAAAAGAGGATTTACATTCAGATAACAACCAACAAGGACTGAACTTCACAATCTGGGTAAACAAATAACCTTGGGGTAGCTTGCTTATTATGGTGGTTTCTACCCTAAACCAATTAAGCCTGATACATCACTTTGAATGCATATACAGTATTGTTTTCTACTTCTACGGCAGGGTGAAATGTGGGAAACAGGATTTACATTCGGACAACACCCAACAAGGCATTGATCTGTGCAGTCTGGGTAAACAAGCATTGGAGTAACTTGCTTGATGCGTGGTTACTACCCTTAACCATTAAGCCTTATGCTCACCTTTGATGCAACTCCAACATTACTCTCTGCTAGGGATGTGCATTCGGATTGACCGCATATGGAAAACGCAACTCAATATTTTTTTTTAACTTAAAAAAAAGATGGGGCGTATACGAGCAGATTTCCGACATAAATGAACATAGATATGTCGGATACGGCGAATCGCCATGCGCGCGCTTTCTCGCCGCCATTACCTGCGACTCGAGCTCGGAGCCCCGGATTACCTGAAAATGGCGGCGCCCCTGCGGTAACCATGCCAACCTGTCTGACCCTGTCCTGTGAGTCTCAGTGACTCACAGGAAAGGGTGGGACAGGTCGGCATGGATACCGGAACGCAGCGAATCTGCGTTCACCTTTTCAGAGAAGCACTGAATGCAGCGAATCGCGCTGTCATTCCGTGCTTCTCTGAGGATTTCCTGACGAGCCAGCAGCACTATAAAAGCAGCAGCAGCACGAGGACTGACGGACATTGTCAGCGATTCAGTGGGGAGGTGGGATCGGGATCGGGATCGTGCAGGGTGGGCTTAGGCAGGCTGAGGCAGAGAAGATAGCAGAACCCGATTTGATAGACAACACAGAACAGAACCAGATTTGATAGACAACACAGAACAGATTCTTTGTTAGGGGAAAAAAAAAAAGAACATTCTTATTGAGTGAGTCTGTACATTTTATCCTGGGCAGTGCCAGGCAGGGCTGGCAGTACTCTGCCTCATATTTGCTATTTTTAAACAGACTTAAAAGCATTCTCCTTGAGTGGTTCAGTGCTGGCTGGGCAGCAGTTCCAGGGCTGGGAGTACTCTGCCTCATATCTACTTTAGTTCTATGTGCACTGCAGTGCACACAGACAGACACATTCCGTGCACTGCCAGGCAGACAGTGAGGCAGTGGGCATTGTAAACAGAGTGAACATTGCCCTTCAGCGAGTCTGTTACATTTGCTATTTTTAAACAGACTTAAAAGCATTCTCCTTGAGTGGTTCAGTGCTGGGTGGGCACTGGGCAGCAGTTCCAGGGCTGGGAGTACCCTGCCTCATATCTACTTTAGTTCTATGTGCACTGCAGTGCACACAGACAGACACATTCCGTGCATTGCCAGGCAGGCAGTGAGGCAGTGGGCATTGTAAACAGAGTGAACATTGCCCTTCAGCGAGTCTGTTACATTTGCTATTTTTAAACAGACTTAAAAGCATTCTCCTTGAGTGGTTCAGTGCTGGGTGGGCAGCAGTTCCAGGGCTGGGAGTACTCTGCCTCATATCTACCTTAGTTCTATGTGCACTGCAGTGCACACAGACAGACACATTCCGTGCATTGCCAGGCAGGCAGTGAGGCAGTGGGCATTGTAAACAGAGTGAACACATTCTCCTTCAGTGGTTCAGTGCTGGGTGGGCAGCAGTTCCAGTGCTGGGAGTACCCTGCCTCATATCTACTTTAGTTCTATGTGCACTGCAGTGCACACAGACAGACACATTCCGTGCATTGCCAGGCAGGCAGTGAGGCAGTGGGCATTGTAAACAGAGTGAACATTGCCCTTCAGCGAGTCTGTTACATTTGCTATTTTTAAACAGACTTAAAAGCATTCTCCTTGAGTGGTTCAGTGCTGGGTGGGCAGTGCCAGGGCTGGCACTGGCAGTACTCTGCCTCATATCTACTGAAAAGGAAGCTTGTTCTCTGTGCACTCACTGCACACACACAGACAGACACATTCCGTGCATTGCCAGGCAGGCAGTGGGCATAAACAGAGTGAAGATTGGCCTTAAGCGAGTCTGTTCAATTTGTTATTTTTAAACAGACTTAACCGCATTGTCCTTGAGTGGTTCAGTGCTGGGTGGGCAGCAGTTCCAGGGCTGGGAGTACCCTGCCTCATATCTACTGAAAAGGAAGCTTGTTCTCTGTGCACTCACTGCACACACACAGACAGACACATTCCGTGCATTGCCAGGCAGGCAGTGAGGCAGTGGGCATTGTAAACAGAGTGAACATTGCCCTTCAGCGAGTCTGTTACATTTGCTATTTTTAAACAGACTTAAAAGCATTCTCCTTGAGTGGTTCAGTGCTGGGTGGGCAGCAGTTCCAGGGCTGGGAGTACACTGCCTCATATCTACTGAAAAGGAAGCTGGTTCTCTGTGCACTCACTGCACTCACACAGACAGACACATTCCGCGCATTGCCAGGCAGGCAGTGAGGCAGTGGGCATTGTAAACAGAGTGAAGATTGGCCTTCAGCGAGTCTGTTCAATCTGCTATTTTTAAAAAGACTTAACCGCATTGTCCTTGACTGGTTCAGTGCTGGGTGGGCAGTGCCAGGGCTGGCACTGGCAGTACTCTGCCTCATATCTACTGAAAAGGAAGCTGGTTCTCTGTGCACTCACTGCACACACACAGACAGACACATTCCGTGCATTGCCAGGCAGGCAGTGGGCATAAACAGAGTGAAGATTGGCCTTAAGCGAGTCTGTTCAATTTGTTATTTTTAAACAGACTTAACCGCATTGTCCTTGAGTGGTTCAGTGCTGGGTGGGCAGCAGTTCCAGGGCTGGGAGTACCCTGCCTCATATCTACTGAAAAGGAAGCTTGTTCTCTGTGCACTCACTGCACACACACAGACAGACACATTCCATGCATTGCCAGGCAGGCAGTGAGGCAGTGGGCATTGTAAACAGAGTGAACATTGCCCTTCAGCGAGTCTGTTACATTTGCTATTTTTAAACAGACTTAAAAGCATTCTCCTTGAGTGGTTCAGTGCTGGGTGGGCAGCAGTTCCAGGGCTGGGAGTACACTGCCTCATATCTACTGAAAAGGAAGCTGGTTCTCTGTGCACTCACTGCACTCACACAGACAGACACATTCCGTGCATTGCCAGGCAGGCAGTGAGGCAGTGGGCATTGTAAACAGAGTGAAGATTGGCCTTCAGCGAGTCTGTTCAATCTGCTATTTTTAAAAAGACTTAACCGCATTGTCCTTGACTGGTTCAGTGCTGGGTGGGCAGTGCCAGGGCTGGCACTGGCAGTACTCTGCCTCATATCTACTGAAAAGAAAGCTGGTTCTCTGTGCACTCACTGCACACACACAGACAGACACATTCCGTGCATTGCCAGGCAGGCAGTGAGGCAGTGGGCATTGTAAACAGAGTGAACATTGCCCTTCAGCGAGTCTGTTACATTTGCTATTTTTAAACAGACTTAAAAGCATTCTCCTTGAGTGGTTCAGTGCTGGGTGGGCAGCAGTTCCAGGGCTGGGAGTACCCTGCCTCATATCTACTGAAAAGGAAGCTGGTTCTCTGTGCACTCACTGCACTCACACAGACAGACACATTCCGTGCATTGCCAGGCAGGCAGTGAGGCAGTGGGCATTGTAAACAGAGTGAAGATTGGCCTTCAGCGAGTCTGTTCAATCTGCTATTTTTAAACAGACTTAACCGCATTGTCCTTGACTGGTTCAGTGCTGGGTGGGCAGTGCCAGGGCTGGCACTGGCAGTACTCTGCCTCATATCTACTGAAAAGGAAGCTGGTTCTCTGTGCACTCACTGCACACACACAGACAGACACATTCCGTGCATTGCCAGGCAGGCAGTGAGGCAGTGGGCATTGTAAACAGAGTGAAGATTGGCCTTCAGCGAGTCTGTTCAATCTGCTATTTTTAAACAGACTTAACCGCATTGTCCTTGACTTGGTCCGTTCATTTTGTTATTTTAAACAGACTGAGCATTCTTCTTGAGTGGGTCTGTTAATTTAGTTATTTTAAACTGACCGAACATTATTATTGTGGGACAGTGGGCAGTGTTACCACTAGTACTCATTGACATTAAATCCATAATGTCAGGGAAAGGGAGATGCAAGCGACTTAGTGGGAATGGCAGCGGAGGCACCGCAAAAGACACCAGCGCAACACCACCAGTACAGGTAAAAAGGCAACTGTCGCAATCAAACGTCTTTGTAGGGGATGGCAGTTCCCCTACAAAGACGGCAAAAAAAAAGAAATCAGACCATGAAACTTTGCAATCGCCAGCACGTGTTTCTGGCACTGTAGTTTTGGAGGAGAGTGAAGAGGAGGCAGAGTCTAGCCAGACAAAAGTTACACACCCAAGAGCAGCCAGGGGACAGAAGTGTCCTGCAAAACTTCGCGGTGACAAGGTAGCGCTGGCACTGTTAGCTTCTGATTCAGAAGAAGAATCTTCTTGGATGGGATTCTCATCAGAAACGGAAGATGTAATACCTGAGCAATCTTCGGTAGAATTGTCAGTTAGTCCTGTTTTAGCCTCCACCTCCAGAAATCTGCGGCAGGGGAGACATTCCACTGATATCGAGGAGGAGGAAGAGCTGTCAGAAGGGAGACAGAGGGTGACTGTTGCCCCCGCTGGCATTGCTTCGCCAGGTGCAGTGGGTGCACCACCCACACCCAGTAGTACCTCAACTCCAGTGCCACCATCCACCCCCAGGGCGGGAAAGAGAGGAGGATCACAAAAGAAATCTGCGATCTGGGCACATTTTAAAGTGACAGAAGACCCGCGTTATGCTCGGTGTAATTACTGTGCCAGGGATATTAGCAGAGGCAAGCAACTGGGACATCTGTCAAATTTTGGCATGGAGTATCATATTAAGAGGCAACACCCAACAAGATTACTGCCATCTGGGGATGGTAGCATTTTCCGTCAGGGGACCCCTTCCCCTTCCAACCAGGGTGCAGTGGTAGGAAAGCAGCAGAGTCAGCCCACGCCCTCATACCCTTCTAGCAGTCAGGCGGCAGGCCAGAAACCCACTGACATGTGGGAGAAGCGACAATGCACCATGGAGGAAATGGGGTGGAGTGCGGTAACGCTATCCCGGGGTAGGAGGCAGGCAGCCGCAAAAGTAGTAACCAGGAGCATTGGGGAAATGATTGCCCTTGATGACCAGCCCCTGCAGTTAGTGGAGAATGTGGGTTTCAAACGTTTCTTGAAGGTCGTACTTCCAAATTACAAAGTCCCCTCCAGAACCACATTTAGTAGAAAGGTCATCCCCAGCCTGTACAAGCACTGTGTCAGTCGCGTGCAAGCACTGCTAGGAAAGGCAGACGGAAGAGTGCATTTCACCTGCGATATCTGGACCGCCATGAATGCTGCACACTCTTACCTCTCTCTGACAGCACACTGGTGGGACATGGCAGAGGCAGGGGCAGCCAGCAGCTCTATTACTGAACAAGCATCAGGGTGGAGGTGGGCTTTACTGAACACCCACCTGACGGACCATTCCCATACCGCTGCCAATATTCTAGCATGCATCAGAAAGATGCTGGCGAGCTGGAAAGTACACCAGCGAGACAGTAAAACGCGGGCAGGCTTTTTTGTCACAGACAACGGTGCAAACATGGTTAAGGCAATAAGCGATGGGCGGTTTAAGAACATACGATGTTTTGCACACACTCTGCATCTGGTAGTGAAGTCAGGTTTGGGCTTGGAGTCCAAGGACAAGGAGACTGAATACCTGCGTCGGTTAATACACAAGTGCAGGAACATAGCAGCACACTTCCACAGAAGTGTCAGGGCGGGGCAGGTTCTCCGAGAAAAGCAGACTGATTTGGATATGCCTCAGAAGCGTCTCATTCAAGACGTTGCCACCCGGTGGAATTCAACCTTTATGATGCTGGAGAGGTTACTGGAGCTGCAGACACCCCTTCATGAACTTTCTGGTACAATAGACATAGGTGTGCAGAATCCCCTAGGGCATCACGATTGGTTAGTCATGAGTCAGCTGGTAAAAATCCTGCAGCCCTTCAAGGACGTCACGGAGGAGCTGAGTTCCAGAAGTTCCACCTTGGCTGACATCATCCCTATAGTGAAATTCCTGGATGACCATTTGGAAGGCATTAAACGGCAAGAGGGAATGACTGCTGAGGTGCTGCAGTGTGTGGACGTTTTGCAGCAGCAGGTGAAAGACAGATTAAGGCCTTTAACAGAGGACAGCACATACATGCTCGCCTCTGTCTGTGATCCCCGTGTGAAAGGTAAACTCGCCCTACAGACCAATTGTCTGTCATTTGTGAAGGAGCTGTTGTTAGCACAGGTCCGTGAACAGGAGCACCATAGGCGGAGACAGATTAGGCTTGAAGCACAGGTGGAAACAGCAGGCACGTCACAGAGTTGTGCTGCTGCTAGCCCTGGCAGGAGAAGGACTGTGTCAGTGACAGATACTATTATTAGTGCGTCCACCTCAACGTCAGAATGCCCAAGGCATGTTGGCCATAAAGATACATCAGTTGTGCAACGGGCGAGAGAGAAAATAACTGGATTGAGTGACTCTCAGCCCTCCCAAGCACAGGAGGAGACAGCAGCAGAGCTGTCAGTGACACGGTATCTCTCAGAGCCGATAGAGAACACGCAGACAGATCCGCTGGCATATTGGGCACACAAGTCCACTGTCTGGCCACACCTAGCCAAAGTGGCTGAAGGATATCTGTCATGTCCACCAACCAGTGTGCCCAGTGAACGTGTTTTTTCAATGACAGGGGATATCATGAGCCCTCACCGCTCAAGGCTGTCACCGGTCTTGATGGAAATGCTAGTGTTTTTGAAAGTAAACCTGCCATTGCTTGGCTTTCCCGATTTTCCTTGTGAATGGCAAGATGAATAAAAGCTATTGAAAGGAGCCTTGCAGCAGTTCCAATTGCCTCCTATGCTCAAGATAATGTAAGCACTGCAGCACATGTTCTTGACATGAATCGCTGTGCCTGACCGGCATCTACTGTGCAGCCCTTGTGTTCCCACAAGTGTTTTAACTCCATTGCTGTTCCTGCCTGTACCTCCAGGTATTGTGTTCCTACTGGTGTTTTAACTCCATTGCTGTGCTTGCCTGTCCCTCCAGGCCTTGTGTCCCTAGCCGGGATTGACCTCTGTCCTCCAATGATGTGCCTGTTCCTCCAGGCCTTGTGTCCCTAGCTGGGCAGTTCCGTTTTGTTATTTTAAACAGACTGAGCATTGTCCTTCAGAGTGGGTCTGTTGATATTGCTATTTTAAACAGACTGAGCATTGACCTTCAGAATGGGTCCATTAATTTTGTTCTTTTAAACAGACTGAGCATAGTCCTTGAGTGGGTCCGTTAATTTTGTTCTTTTAAACAGACTGAGCATGGTCCTTCAGAGTGGGTCCGTTCATTTTCTTATTTTAAACAGACTGAGCATTCTTCTTCAAGGCCGAAGTGGAGAAGGGTTCCATGTGAACAGCAGTTCAACATGGGTCAGTCGGTCCTAAGAGATAGGTGAGAGCCGTTCCGAAGGGACGGGCGAAGGCCTCCGTCGCCCTGGGCCAATCGAAAGGGAGTCGGGTTCAGATCCCCGAACCCGGAGTGGCGGAGATTCGGCGCTGGGCTCTTCCCTCTTCACTCGCCGTTACTGAGGGAATCCTGGTTAGTTTCTTTTCCTACGCGGCTTGTGTCCCTAGCTGGGATTGACCTCTGTCCTCCAATGATGTGCCTGTTCATCCAGACCTTGTGTTCCCACGCGTATTCTTATTTCTGAGAGATTTTCCGATTCCTTTGTCATCAGCTAAAGTGCATAAGATGCGTTGATGAATAGTTTTGAAGATGACACATCTGGCTTTATAGATGATACGGAAGTGGACGGGTAGCCAATGTAACTCTTTCAGAATGGGAGATATGTGGTCTCTCTTTCTTGCGCCTGTTAGTAATCGGGCTGCTGAATTTTGAACCATCTGTAGTGGTTTGGAATAGGATGAGGGCAGACCTAGCAATAGGGAACTGCAGTAGTCTAATTTCGCAAAAATGACTGCTTCGATGATCGTTCTGAAGTCTTGAGCATGGAAAAGAGGTCTTATCCTCTTCCGAACCTGGAGTTTATAGAAGCAGTCTTTGGTTGTTTTGTTGATATGTGCCTTGAAGTTTAGCCGGTTGTCTATTATCACTCCTAACTCTCTAACTTGTGTGGTAGGTAGGTTGGTGGGAAGAGTAGTGTTGGAGATATTGTTTTCAGGAGAGATGAGTAGGATTTCTGTCTTGGATGAGTTTAAGATGAGGTGTAGGTTGTTTACTACTTGTTTGATTTTCTGGTGGCATGTTTCCCAGTACTCAAGAGTTTTACAGTATGTGTCTTTGATAGGGATGATGATTTCAATATCATCTGCGTAAAGGAAGTACTTTAGATTGAGGTCGGTAAGAAGTTGGCAGAGAGGAAGAAGATAGATATTAAATAGGGTCGGAGACAATGAAGAACCTTGAGGGACTCCTATGACAGAGTCAAATCTTGAGGATTCCTTGTTTTCGAGTTTAACTTTGTAACCTCTGTAATTGAGAAACTTTTTGAACCAGGATAGGACGGTGCCGCTGATTCCTATGGACGAAAGCTGGTTTAGGAGGATGGCGTGGTTGACCGTGTCGAACGCTGCGGAAAGGTCTAACAAGATCAATAGGAAAGAGTTTCCTTTGTCGAGGCCCATTAAGATATAATATTATATCTTATAGTTGTGGTTTGGATCATATTCTTTAGGTGAAGACGGTTGTCTATAATTACTCCCAGGTCTCTCACATGGTTGTGGGTGAGAAGGTGTTTGGGATGGATCTGAGATGGGAGGTTTTCTTGCTTGTAGGAAATGAAGAGGAGTTTAGTTTTAGAGGCATTGAGGACCAGGTTTACACTGTTGAGGAGATTAGTGGTGGCTTGTAAGCTGTTGTTCCAAAGTGCGATGGCTTTGTTAATAGATTCTGTTATGGGAATAAGAATCTGAACATCGTCTGCATAGATGTAGTGAATGAGGTTAAGACTACTTAACAGTTGGCAAAGGGGAAGGAGGAAACGGCGGGGGAAACGGCAAAGCTGCTGCCAGGGGGGGCTATAACACGCGCCGCCGGAGCGGCGGGCCACCTGCCCCCCCCCTGGGCCTTCCCAGCCGACACGGAGCCGGTTGCGGCGCTCCGCCGCGGAGGAAATGCGCCCTGCGGCCGTCCGGGAGGCGTTACCCGCCCCCCCGCGAAAGGGGTGGGGGATCCGCCGAAACCCCGGTCCCACCGAACCCGAGGGTTCAATCCTCCAGGCGGACTGCACGCACCCCACCCGTTTCACTCTTAACGGTTTCCCGCCCTTTTGAACTCGGTCTTGAAAGTTGTTTTCAACTTTCCCTTACGTACTTATTGATTTTATTGATTTACTTTATTTTTTTTATTCCTGGACGGGGCCGGGGCCGCGGACTGCACGCACCCCACCCGTTTAACTCTTAACGGTTTCCCGCCCTTTTGAACTCGGTCTTGAAAGTTGTTTTCAACTTTCCCTTACGTACTTATTGATTTTATTGATTTACTTTATTTTTTTTATTCCTGGACGGGGCCGGGGCCGCGGACTGCACGCACCCCACCCGTTTAACTCTTAACGGTTTCCCGCCCTTTTGAACTCGCTCTTGAAAGTTGTTTTCAACTTTCCCTTACGTACTTATTGATTTTATTGATTTCCTT
Organism: Rhinatrema bivittatum; assembly: GCF_901001135.1. Classification (NCBI taxonomy): domain Eukaryota; kingdom Metazoa; phylum Chordata; class Amphibia; order Gymnophiona; family Rhinatrematidae; genus Rhinatrema; species Rhinatrema bivittatum. Next base: position 132,227,901 of record NC_042620.1, on the reverse strand, counting down.
TATTTTTTTTATTCCTGGACGGGGCCGGGGCCGCAGACTGCACGCACCCCACCCGTTTAACTCTTAACGGTTTCCCGCCCTTTTGAACTCGGTCTTGAAAGTTGTTTTCAACTTTCCCTTACGTACTTATTGATTTTATTGATTTACTTTATTTTTTTATTCCTGGACGGGGCCGGGGCCGTCCGGGAGGCGTTCCCCGCCCCCCCGTGAAAGGGGTGGGGGATCCGCCGAAACCCCGGTCCCACCGAACCCGCCGGGTTCAATCCTCCAGGCGGACTGCACGCACCCCACCCGTTTAACTCTTAACGGTTTCCCGCCCTTTTGAACTCGGTCTTGAAAGTTGTTTTCAACTTTCCCTTACGTACTTATTGATTTTATTGATTTACTTTATTTTTTTTATTCCTGGACGGGGCCGGGGCCGCGGACTGCACGCACCCCACCCGTTTAACTCTTAACGGTTTCCCGCCCTTTTGAACTCGCTCTTGAAAGTTGTTTTCAACTTTCCCTTACGTACTTATTGATTTTATTGATTTACTTTATTTTTTTTATTCCTGGACGGGGCCGGGGCCGCGGACTGCACGCACCCCACCCGTTTAACTCTTAACGGTTTCCCGCCCTTTTGAACTCGCTCTTGAAAGTTGTTTTCAACTTTCCCTTACGTACTTATTGATTTTATTGATTTACTTTATTTTTTTTATTCCTGGACGGGGCCGGGGCCGTCCGGGAGGCGTTCCCCGCCCCCCCGCGAAAGGGGTGGGGGATCCGCCGAAACCCCGGTCCCACAGAACCCGCCGGGTTCAATCCTCCAGGCGGACTGCACGCACCCCACCCGTTTAACTCTTAACGGTTTCCCGCCCTTTTGAACTCGCTCTTGAAAGTTGTTTTCAACTTTCCCTTACGTACTTATTGATTTTATTGCTTTACTTTATTTTTTTTATTCCTGGACGGGGCCGGGGCCGTCCGGGAGGCGTTCCCCGCCCCCCCGCGAAAGGGGTGGGGGATCCGCCGAAACCCCGGTCCCACAGAACCCGCCGGGTTGAATCCTCCAGGCGGACTGCACGCACCCCACCCGTTTAACTCTTAACGGTTTCCCGCCCTTTTGAACTCGCTCTTGAAAGTTGTTTTCAACTTTCCCTTACGTACTTATTGATTTTATTGCTTTACTTTATTTTTTTTATTCCTGGACCGGGCCGGGGCCGTCCGGGAGGCGTTCCCCGCCCCCCCGCGAAAGGGGTGGGGGATCCGCCGAAACCCCGGTCCCACCGAACCCGCCGGGTTGAATCCTCCAGGCGGACTGCACGCACCCCACCCGTTTAACTCTTAACGGTTTCCCGCCCTTTTGAACTCGCTCTTGAAAGTTGTTTTCAACTTTCCCTTACGTACTTATTGATTTTATTGCTTTACTTTATTTTTTTTATTCCTGGACGGGGCCGGGGCCGTCCGGGAGGCGTTCCCCGCCCCCCCCGCGAAAGGGGTGGGGGATCCGCCGAAACCCCGGTCCCACCGAACCCGCCGGGTTCAATCCTCCAGGCGGACTGCACGCACCCCACCCGTTTACTTCTTAACGGTTTCCCGCCCTTTTGAACTCACTCTTGAAAGTTTTTTTCCACTTTCCCTTACGTACTTATTGATTTTATTTATTTATACCGGCATTGCATCCTCTGTAGGCTTCCCTGGTGGGTCTTGTGCATTTGAATAAACGAAGAGGAATTTGTAGGTCGATTATGGTGTGTTGGTGAATGATTTCTTATATCAAGGTGATGGATTTGTAAATGACTCTGAACTGAATTGGTAACCAGTGGAGGTCTTTTAGGACTGGGGAAATGTGGCCTCCTTTCCTAGTGTTTGTTAGTAGACGGGCTGCTGCGTTTTCAACCATTTGGAGTGGTTTTGTGTATGAGGAAGGGAGTCCAAGTAATGTAGAGTTGCAGTAGTAGAAAATGAGGGCTTGGAGGATGGTTCTGAAGTCTTTGGCGTGGAAGAGTGGTCTTATCCTTTTTTAAACTTGCAGTTTATAGAAGCAGTCTTTGGTGGTTTTATTGATATGGGATTTCAAGTTTAGTTAATTGTCGATTAGCACACCTAGATCCCTCACATGAGTAGTTTGTAGGTTGGTTGGGAGACAAGCTGTGAGATTGTTGTCAGGAGTTATGAGTAATACTTCAGTTTTAGAGGAGTTTAGTACCAGATTTAGGTTTTTGAGGAGGCTTTTGATTTCTAGGTGACAGGAATCCCAGTATTCGAGGGTTTTTGTGTATGATTCTTTGATGGGGATCAGGATCTGGATGTCGACAGCATAGAGAAAGTGTATTAAATTGAGGTTGGTAAGGAGTCGGCAGAGTGGTAGGAGGTAAATATTAAAGAGTTTAGGGGATAAAGAGGAACCTTGTGGGACTCCGATGGCCAAGTCGTGGCGTGGTGATTCTTTGTTCTGGATTTTTACCTTATAACCTCTGTTGGTTAGCAACAATTTGAACCAGGCGAGCGCCAATCCAGAGATTCCGATTGCTACTAGCTGTTTCATCGGTCTCGTGCCAGTATTCAGCCTTACACGGAGTTTACCACCCGCTTTGGGCTGATTTCCCAAAGAACCCGACTCAGAGAAGACCCGGTCCCGGCGTGCCGGGGGCCACTACCGGCCTAACACCGTCCGCGGGCTGATCCTCCATCAGAAGGACTTGGGCCCCCGAGCGGCGCTGGGGAGTCGGTCTTCCGTATGCCACATTTTCCGCGCCCGCCGGACAGGCAGGGATTCGGCGCTGGGCTCTTCCCTCTTCACTCGCCGTTACTGAGGGAATCCTGGTTAGTTTCTTTTCCTCCACAGCTTGTGTCCCTAGGTGGTCCCTGCGGGTCGGTACGGCAAGAGCGGTATTCAAACAGCAAGCACTGGGGTATGAAAATACAGACCCCTGTGTACTTACTTGGTAGAGGTTTTGCTAGGAGTAAGAATTTGTTGAGGATAATGTCAGTTTCTTAATAAGATCTCATGCTTTGACTGTTGAGGAGATTAGTGATGGCTTGTAAGCTGTTGTTCCAAAGTGCGATGGCTTTGTTAATAGATTCTGTTATGGGAATAAGAATCTGAACATCGTCTGCATAGATGTAGTGAATGAGGTTAAGACTAGTTAACAGTTGGCAAAGGGGAAGGAGGAAACGGCGAAGCTGCTGCCAGGGGGGGCTATAACACGCGCCGCCGGAGCGGCGGGCCACCTGTATATACAATATATACAGCTTCTGAGCAGAGAATTTATTGATGGTGCGTGTTAGGTGGAGTTCGGGAAGGCTTGCCTGAAAAGCCATGTCTTGAGTCTTTCCAGAAAGGTTAGGAGGCGAGGTTCATTTCTGAGATCTCCCCGTGTACAACATTTTGAATTAAACATGCCACTTTATATTGTATGCGATATTGGATGGACATGCACAGCATTCCAGGTCAAACCCTTTTAGAGACGTCAAGCCTCGACAGACAAAGTAAAGAGTAAGAAATTGTTGAACTTGGAGGTGGACCCTTGTCCGGGGGAAACGGCGAAGCTGCTGCCGGGGGGGGGGGGGGGCAATAACACGCGCCGGAGCCGGTATTTACCCTTAGATGGAGTTTACCACCCACTTTGGCCTGCATTCCCAAACAAACAGACTACGAGAAAACCCGGTCCCGGAGCACCGGGGGCCGCTACCGGCCTAACACCGTCCGCGGGCTGAGGCTTGATGAGAAGGACTTGGGCCCCCGAGCGGCGCCAGAGAGGCGATCTTCCGTATGCCACATTTCCCGCGTCCGCCGGACGAGCGGGGAATTCGGCGCTGGGCTCTTCCCTCTTCACTCGCCGTTACGGAGGGAATCCTGGTTAGTTTCTTTTCCTCCGCGGCTTGTGTCCATAGGTGGGATTGACCTCTGTCCTAGAATGATGTGCCTCTTCATCCAGGCCTAGTGTTCCTACTGGTGTTTTAAGTCCATTGCTGTGCCTGCCTGTTCATCCAGACCTTGTGTTCCCACACGTATTATTATTTCTGAGAGATCTTACAATTCCTTTGTCATTTTCTGAAGTGCATAAGTAGGGTAGCTAAATGAGGAGAATATTGGAGGGGCGAAGTTCCATATTCAAAGCTGAGTAGCTGTACTTATCTAGTGAAAGTTTGAAGGATCAGGGAAGGCTTGTAAGAATAGCCAAGTTTGTTAATAGATTCTGTTATGGGAATAAGAATCTGAACATCGTCTGCATAGATGTAGTGAATGAGGTTAAGACAAGTTAACAGTTGCCAAAGGGGAAGGAGGAAACGCCGGGAGGGGGGGCTATAACACGCGCCGCCGGAGCAGCGGGCCACCTGCCCCCCCTGGGCCTTCCCAGCCGACCCGTTGCCGGTCGCGGCGCACCGCCGCGGAGGAAATGCGCCCTGCGGGGGCCGGGGCCGTCCGGGAGGCGTTCCCCGCCCCTCCCCCACCCCCCGCGAAAGGGGTGGGGGTGGGGGATCCGCCGAAACCCCGGTCCGACCGAACCCGCCGGGTTGAATCCTGTGGGCGGACTGCACGGACCCCACCCATTTACCTCTTTACAATTTCACGCCCTCTTGAACTCCCTCTTCAAAGTTGTTTTCAACTTTCCCTTGCGGTACTTACTTATTTATTTTATTTATTTAAGGTTTTTTTATACCGGCATTCATGAAATCGTTCACATGATGTCGCTTTACAGAAAACAGGGGTGCAAAGAAAACAACCTATAACATAAATACACGTGGTGAAGAGATGCAGTTACAATTAACTGGGGCTATGAACTGGGAGTGTAAGAAATAAAGAGGGATAGAGGAGGTTAATTATATACATGTGTAGAATATAAAAATATACAAGAGTACATTACAAATATGGCGTCCAATATATACAGCTTCTGAGCTGAGAATTTATTGATGGTGTGTGTTAGGTGCAGTTCGGGAAGGCTTGCCTGAAAAGCCATGTCTTGAGTCTTTTCCGAAAGGTTAGGAGGCAAGGTTCATTTCTGAGATCTGGGGGGATGGAGTTCCATAACGGTGGACCTGCTGTGGAAAGGGCTCAATCTCTAAAGGTGCTGTGATAAGTGGTTTTGGAGGGTGGAACAAGGAGGCATCCTCTGTAGGCTTCCCTGGTCGGTCTTGTGCATTTGTATAAACGGAGAGGAATTTGTAGGTCGATTATGGTGTGTTGGTGAAAGATTTTGTATATCAAGGTGATGGATTTGTAAATGACTCTGAACTGAATTGTTAACCAGTGGAGGTCTTTTAGGACTGGGGAAATGTGGTCTCTTTTCCTAGTGTTTGTTAGTAGACGGGCTGCTGCGTTTTGAACCATTTGGAGTGGTTTTGTGTATGAGGAAGGGAGTCCAAGAAATGTAGAGTTGTAGTAGTCTAATTTGGAGAAAATGAGGGCTTGGAGGATCCTGGTTAGTGTCTTTTCCTCCGCGGCTTGTGTCCCTAGCTGTGATTGAACTCTGTCCTCGAATGATGTGCCTCTTCATCCAGGCCTTGTGTCCCTAGCTGGGATCGACCTCTGTGCTCGACTGCTGCGCCTCTTCATCCCGGCCTTGTGTTCCCACAAGTGTTTTAACTCCGTTGCTGTGCCCGTTCCTGCAGGCCTTGTGTTCCTCTGGGGATAGGGAAATACATACAGTAACTGAGTGTAAGCAAGTATGATTTGCATTGAATACAAGAATGTCAGTATATAAAAATGACAAATAAATATAAAAATAAATGAAGTGCTATAAACTTTTTAAAAAAAGAATATAAATCCATAAAAAAAAAATTGTACTATCCGAGTATCAGTGTTCATCCATGTTCCTACTGGTGTTTTAACTCCATTGCTGTGCCTGCCTGTTCATCCAGGCCTTGTGTTCCCACAGGTGTTTTAACTCAGTGGCGGTGCCTGTTCATCCAGGCCTTGGGTTCCTCTGGGGATAGGGAAATACCTTCAGTACCTGAGTGTAATCAAGTCTGACGTGCTAGAAACGTTTTCGAATAAGAATATAAATACATTAAAAAAACACATAATTACTATCCGAGTATCCGTGTTCATCCAGGCCTTGTGTTCCCACAGGTGTTTTAACTCAGTTGCTGTGCCCATTCTTCCGGGCCTTGTGTTCCCACAGGTGTTTTAACTCAGTGGCGGTGCCTGTTCATCCAGGCCTTGTGTTCCCACAGGTGTTTTAACTCAGTGGCTGTGCCTGTTCATCCAGGCCTTGTGTTCCCACAAGTGTTTTAACCTGGTTGCTGTGCCTGTTCATGCAGGCCTTGTGTCCCTAGCTGGAATTGACCTCTGTCCTCGAATGATGTACCTGTTCATCCAGGCCTTGTGTTCCCACACGTATTCTTATTTGTGAGAGATCCTAGGCTCCAATTCGTTTGTCATCAGCTGAAGTGCGTAAGTACAGTCTGAATTCACTAGACGCCAACGGAATTCACTAGACGCCAACGATATTCACTGGACGCCAATGTAAACACCGGGTACACACAACTCTAGGGGTGGACCCGTTCCAGGGAGTCCTTCCCTGAACAAGCATGAGGGTGGAGGTGGGCTTTACTGCACACCCACCTGACGGACCATGCCCACACCGCTGCCAATATTCTAGCATGCATCAGAAAGATGCTGGCGAGCTACCAGTGTTTTAACCTAGTTCCTGTGCCTGTTCATGCAGGCCTTGTGTCCCTAGCTGGGATTGACCTCTGTCCTCGAAGGAAGTGCCTGTTCATCCAGGCCTTGTGTTCCTACTGCTGTTTTAACTCCATTGCTGTGCCTGCCTGTTCATCCAGACCTTGTGTTCCCACACGTATTCTTATTTCTGAGAGATCCTCCAATTCCTTTGTCATCTGCTGAAGTGCGTAAGTACCGTCTGAATTCACTAGACGCCAACGGAATTCACTAGACGCCAACGATATTCACTGGACGCCAATGTAAACACCGGGTACACACAACTCTAGGGGTGGATCCTTTCCAGGGAGTACTTCCCTGCACAAAGGAAAGGGAACTCTCTCCTGGGCCAATTGATAAGAAAACCACAATTCTGCAGCCAAAAATAGGCTGGAAATCCTTCCCCCATTGACTTTAATGGGCGACATATGTACATATACCCAACTCATTAGATTTTTTTTATGTCCATATTGGCCGCAAGTAGGACCCCCTTTCGGACATAAGAAATATGAACATAAAATTTTGCTCTGCACATCCCTACTCTCTGCATCAATGACAGGGAATGGCAGGAAATTTGAATCAAACAGTTACCAACAAGGGCCCTGAACTTGGTGGTTGATGAAACAGATAAGTATGAGAAAATAAGTGTGGAAGCTTGCTGGGCAGACTGGATGGTAGGGATGTGCAGAGGGAAAAGATACATTGCTATTAGGTATTTGTTGTGCTGGGACCCAAATCCATTGCATCCATTTCATAGGGGGAAACCTGATTCGTTCATTAGTTACATTCGGTATTCGTTTTCCATTAAAGTTGTAAAAACAAAAAAACAACCCATCCCAACCCTTTAAATTTAATTAACTACAACCCCCCACCATTCTGACCCCCCAAGACGACAAAAGTCCCTGGTGGTCCAGTGGGGGTCCAGGAGCGGTCGGCTGCCAGTAATCAAAATGGCACCGATGGCCCTTTGCCCTTACTATGTCATATGAGCCAAGCAATGGCACCGGTAGCCCTGTGACATAGTAAGGACAAAGGGCAGTCAGCTGCCAGTAATCAAAATGGCACCGGCCATCCATTGCTCCTACCATGTGACAGTGGCTGACCAATGGCACCGGTAGCCCCTGTGACATAGTAAGGTCAAAGGCTATCGGCTCATTTTGAATACTGGCAACCGACAGCCCAAGTGCAGGAGATTGCTCCCAGACCCTCGCTGGACCACCTTGGACTTTTGACAAGTCTTGGGGGGTCAGGAGGGTGGGGTAAATTAGGTAATGATAAATTGCATTTGCGGGGGTTCACCATGCGTTTCGCAAACCACGAATGCAACAAATAGGGATTTATCCATTGTGGATTGCACATACATTCAAAACGAATGCACATCCCTACTGGTTGGGCTGATTGGTCTTTTTCTGCCATTATTTCTATGTTTCTATGTTTCGATATACATTTCAGAGTTGACTTTCAACAACATGTGAAGGCATGACACCATATTATTCCCAATGCAGCCTTCAGATAGTCAGACCAGCATTTTGTCTAGACTCCCCGAGCAGCAAACATAACCAACATGAGAGCCCAAGGCCAAGGCCCTCACCATCTGTACTTGAGAGTTGACTGTTTGCTTATCTAGATGTAGCAGGGCCCAGCTGCACATGGTAGTGTGTAACCCCTATGAGATAAGCTGGCTTTCAATGACCTGTGAGAAGTTTGGGATTGCCACGATATAAGAACATAAGAAATTACCATGCTGGGTCAGACCAAGGGTCCATCAAGCCCAGCATCCTGTTTCCAACAGTGGCCAAACCAGGCCATAAGAACCTGGCAATTACCCAAACACTAAGAAGATCCCATGCTACTGATGCAATTAATAGTGGCTATTCCCTTAGTGGCGAATTTTAAAAGGGTTACGCGCGTAACCCCGAAAACCCGTTCCTGTGCACGCCGAACCTATTTTGCATAGGCCCGGCAATGCGCGCAAGCCCTGGGACACGTGTAAGTCCCTGGTCCTGAAAAAATGGGCGGGGTGTGGGCGGGGTGGGGTGGTCCAGGGGTGGGGTATGGGCTTGGCCAGAGGCCTCACCACTGCCGCTGGGCTCAGGGATCACGCGCTGCCAATCGGCCAGCGTGCACAATCTATGCCTACAGGCGAAAATAAAAAAAATAAAGGTGGGGGGATTTAGGTAGGGCTGCGGGTGGGTTAGATAGGGGAAGGGAGGGGAAGGTGGGGGGGGGGGCGCAAGGAAAGTTCCCTCCAAGGCCGCTCCAATTTTGGAGCACCCTCAGAGGGAACGGGGAAAGCCATCGGGGCTCCCCTAGGGCTTGGCACAAGGTGCATAAGTGTGCACCCCCTTGCATGTGCCGACCCCAGATTTTATAACATGCGCGTGGCTGCCTAGATGCTTAGATCTTTTTCCTGGGTGGTAGCTCCTAATATTGAACCTAACATCGTTTAACTACAGCAAGAGTTATTTTTCCCTATATGCAACACCTTGCACTTGTCCACATTAAATTTCATCTTCCATTTGGATGCCCAATCTTCCAGTCTTGCAAGGTCCTCCTGTAATGAATCACAATCCGCTTGTGACTTAATTACTCTGAATAATTTTGTATCATCCGCAAATTTGATAACCTCACTTGTCGTATTCCTTTCCAGATCATTTATATATATATTGAAATGCACCGGTCCAAGTACAGATCCCTGAGGCACTCCACTGTTTACCCTTTTCCACTGAGAAAATTGACCATTTAATCCTACTCTCTGTTTCCTGTCTTTTAACCAGTTTGTAATCCACGAAAGGAGATCACCTTCTATCCCATGACTTTTTAGTTTTCTTAGAAGCCTCTAATTAGGGACTTTGTCAAATGCCTTCTGAAAATCCAAATACACTACATCTACTGGTTCACCTTTATCCACATGTTTATTAACCCCTTCATAAAAATGAAGCAGATTTGTTAGGCAAGACTTCCCTTGGGTATAGAAAAACAAATAGATAAATAAATAAATAAATCCATGTTGACTGTGTTCCATTAAACCATGTCTTTCTTTATGCTCTACAATTGAGATCTTGAGAATAGTTTCCACTATTTTTCCCGGCAGTGAATTCAGGCTCACTGGTCTGTAGTTACCTGGCTCACCCCTGGAGCCCTTTTTAAATAATGAGGTTACATTGGCCACCTTCTGGTGCAATGGATGATTTTAATGATAAGTTACAAATTTTAACTAATAGATCAGAAATTTCATTTTTTAGTTCCTTCAGTACCCTAGGATGCATACCATCTGGTCCAGGTGATTTTAGTTTGTCAATCTGGCCTACTACATCTTCCAGGTTCACAGTGATTTGTACATGTACTTCCCAAAATGCAGTAAGTGAAGGCCTGCTATGTCGGCACTGATTCAGAAACAGTTGAGGCAGTGATGACACCTGTGTCTTTGCAGGTCTATGTGACACTATGCATCCAATGTACATGTAGATATTTTCAGATGTACAGGGATGTCAGCTAGAGAATCTGGCTGTAGCATGTTGAGTCTGTGATTGATGATCATAACTGTCAATTTGTATCTTCAAGATGTGCCTTTAAGCAGCTGATCCACTTGTGATACCGATGACTTCTAGAGCACTTGGCTTCATGTCCTAGGCTCTGCTGGAATTCCATCATACCTATGTGACTACCTCACCAACATATGAGGGCTAGGACTGGCATAGCCCAGGCAAGCAAGAAGGCAGACATCATGGCAGGATATGTACACTTTGTTGGCAGTTGTACACAAATGTTATGGTGAGACATGACTCTTTTGGACTGACAATCACTATGACTACATTAGGTCAGCCACATCTCTTTTGTGTTAGGTTTATTTAATTGCACCTATTGCTCCATTATCACATTGTTGCCTAACTAGGCCTAAGTGGTTTGTTACACAGTGACCCAGAGAAAGGACCTTTGAGTAAATGACAGAGATCCAGCTAGTAGCACTCTCCTGGGCTCTCTTCCATGGAAGGGGAAGTAATAATTGAGGACTAACAGGCAAAGTAGTGTTGTATGATGCTTTGCCGAAGCTGGTTGCCAGTCTGAGTGGTCTCCTCAACTTCTGCAGGGGAATATGGGGGATCCTTGAGTAGATCTGGAATGACATCTATTGGGATACCATACTGTACAGCCAGATTATGGAATATACAGCAGAACAGCACTATCTCAGTGACTCTGGGTGGTGCATGCATTAAAGTTCCCCCCATTTGTCCAAATAGTGAAATCTACTTTTGAAAAATCCGAAGGTGAATTCTATGGCATAGTGGGTAGAGCATAAGGTCTCATTGTACCATGTCTCCACCAGATCATTGGGAATAGTGACGGCATGAGAAGTCAGATCATGTAACCATATCCCAAATTTCCTGCAGCAAAGAGAGAATGGCTGCATCCCTCACACCACCGAGACTTTGTGCTGCCAACCCACAGCTTGCTGTTAAACACTAGAAGCTAAGCTATAGCTTGACATGAGCTTTAAAAGGCTATTTCTGAACCAAAAGTCCATGCCGCCTTTTACTGTGGCACTATATGTATGCTAAAGCACTTGCTTAGCTGTGTCAGATCTTCCTGAATAGAAAACAGCATCTAGGATTCCTACACAATGTGTCCATGTCACTCAACCAAGCTATCGCTACCCGTTTCTTGCAGTCCTCTAACACTGAGGCTGTACATCACATCTGCTACACATGTCACTGAACAAAGACATCAACCTCATAGTATAATTGTATATGACCCTGGATGCAGTATGTCCTCCAGAGATACACATTTGTCTGACATGACATAGTGACTAGGATTGGGCCAAAACACACAGACCCCCAACTTCAATTGAACCAGTGTACCCCTGTGATTGTCAAGGCAAATCGTGGCTGACATCCTGACTGACAGAACACTGACAGGGCACACCTGACCCGGGAGTTCCTGCACTGTGGACACAAAAAGGATTTGTGTCAAGTTACATTTCAACAGCTCCAAGAAGTAGTATTTGAACAGCCACTTGCTTAATGTTAGCAAGTTGAAGGTCTGTAGTGTTCATTCACACACAAAACTTTGTGGCAAGTGCATCGTTTGGGCATGCAACATTAACAAGCCTGTACAACATGGAAAGAGAAAGCTGGGACCTGGCACTATGGCTTGTAGACCTAACTGTTGAAGCCACTTGTCATGTAACCCATGCAGTCACATCCCTGACAGCCCCTTCTGTCAGTACTGTGTTTGCTGTAAACACTAGGGGTGTGCATTTGGATTGACCGCATTAGTAAAACGCAACTCATATTTTTTTTTTACTTAAAAAATTGATTCGACATAAACGATCGGATTTCCCACATATCGAACATAGATATGTTCGATATGTGGGAAATCGCGATTGTTGAGCCAAATAAAAATATAAACCCCCTCACCCTCCTTAATCCCCCCCCCCCCCCGACTTACCACAACTCCCTGGTGATGGAGCGAGGAGTGAGGACGCCATTTTCTGCAATCCTTGGCGAGAAGCATGTGACGTCGGCGGCACGTCGAGTGACGCCGGCGTCACGTGATTCCCGGCTCGTTCGCGCCGGACGGCTCGTTCGGCCCAAAAAGAACTTTTGGCCAGCTTGGGGGGGCCTCCTGACCCCCCCAAGCTGGCCAAAAGTTCTTTTTGGGCCGAACGAGCCGTCCGGCGCGAACGAGCCGGGAATCACGTGGCGCCGCGTCACTCAGACGCGACGTCACGTGATTCCCGGCAAGTTCGCGCCGGACGGCTCGTTCGGCGCGAACAAGCCGGGAATCACGTGACGCCGACGTCACGTGATTCCCGGCAAGTTCGCGCCGGACGGCTCGTTCGGCCCAAAAAGAACTTTTGGCCAGCTTGAGGGGGTCAGGAGGCCCCCCCAAGCTGGCCAAAAGTTCTTTTTGGGCCGAACGAGCCGTCCGGCGCGAACTTGCCGGGAATCACGTGACGTCGCGTCTGAGTGACGCGGCGCCACGTGATTCCCGGCTCGTTCGCGCCGGACGGCTCGTTCGGCCCAAAAAGAACTTTTGGCCAGCTTGGGGGGGTCAGGAGGCCCCCCCAAGCTGGCCAAAAGTTCTTTTTGGGCCGAACGAGCCGTCCGGCGCGAACGAGCCGGGAATCACGTGACGCCGCGTCACTCGACGTGCCACCGACGTCACATGCTTCTCGCCAAGGATTGCAGAAATGACGTCCTCACTCCTCGCTCGATCACCAGGGAGTTGTGGTAAGTCTGGGGGGGGGATTAAGGAGGGTGAGGGGGTTTAATTTTTTTTTTTGCACATATGTACATATACCCAACTCATTGGATTTTTTTTATGTCCATATTGGCCGCAAGTGGGACCCCCTTTCGGACATAAAAAATATGAACATAAAATTTTGCTCTGCACATCCCTAGTAAACACATACAGCTGGAGAGGGACTATAGAAAGACGCATCAACTTACCTATGAGCCAATCGTCACCGTAGAGGTCATCTTGAAAATTTCCAAACAGATCAGATTGCCTAAGAATAAAAGAATCATGTGCAGCTCCCAGGTACCTGGCAACCACATTGAGGATGCGCAGTTGAGCATCACAGACCACCTGCACATTAAAGGATTAGAAGAGCTTTCTGTTGTAGTAGATCTCATGCTTGCCACAGGGTGGGATGATAGTTACGTGAGTGCAGTCAATAACTGCCAGAACATTAGGAATGTTGGCAATAGCATAAAAGCTTCTCTTCAAGTCCAGCAAGTCCTGCCTTTAATGAAGGAATCTTATGTAACAATTAGTGCAGCCACATAGAGCTGTTATGACCTGGCCCAGACAGTGGGAAAAAGACATTTGGTACATTCCTCCGATGACCCTGACTGTTGTTTGGAAGGAGCCAGATGCCATAAAATGCAGAGTGAACAATATTTTGGTGAGGCCTGGTATAGTGTGGGACCTTTCCGAAACTGTATCCAGATCTCCTCTGAGTTCTTGATATAATTCCATGATAACCTGAGAGCTCATGCAATACCTCATAACCACATGCTCCTCTAGTATCCCCACTATGTGGTTCATGGATGAAAGATGTGCTCCCTGTATCACCTGTGTGCCCTATTGTGTGGCAAGGCCTGCCGAGGGCCAGGGCACTCCACTGGTGGGGCTTGCAGCTCTGGTGCATGTACTTCCCTAGGAAGCGTTTGAGCCTGCCTTGCCTGTTGTAGTAATAATAGAAGTTACTGTTGTTGTTGTTGAGCAGCCCAAAGCAGCCAGTATCCCACTACTAGTACACTTCCCCTTAACATTGTATCTTTGGGAAGACAGGGCTGGCAAGAAAAGCAGTTTTTATTGGGCAAGCAGAGATATGTAGATGTGTCTGAGAGAAGGCATTTTTTAATCATGCGTGATAATAGCCACGATTCGCGATAATGGCCACTATGGAGCAATAAAACCTTTTTTCCCCTCTACTACAAAAAAAGGTGTTTTTTCCCACATTAAATCCCACATTATTCTGTATTTATTTTACAGCGAAATGTGGCGAGTCCCTAATTTGCATAATTTTGTAGCTTTTGCATACTGTATCATATTTGCATGCTAACATGCGATACAATAAATATCAGACATCTATCATGCATTAGACCCGCCATTTATCGTGCCATAAGGTCTTAATGTGGCTTGATGAATGGCATTATAAATGACTAAACCGTTATATTAAAAGTCTTATCCAACTGTATTCTAGCCGGATAACAAATTTCCGGCTAGAATATAGGCATAAAATTGGGGGCCTTCCAGGGGCAGGTAAGAAGCATTCCAGGGAGGAGTGGAGTTAGCCGGATAAGTTAACCAGCTAACTCCGATATTCAGAGTTAACCAGTTAACCTTTCTCACTAACTCTGGCTGCGCTGGAGGGCTGGTCTAAAATTAGCCAGGTATATTTATCCGGCTAATTTTAAGATAGCCAAGTATATTCAGGGGAGCTTTCTCGCTGCTGAATTTCTTGGTTATGTTAGCTGGCTAACTTACCTTACCCACTCAGCGACTGAATACCAACCTCATTGTTTTTCATTGCTCTAATAATAGGTAATGAGCTGTTTAGTATAATTCTGCATCATATACCCTCATAAGCATGAATTTTGTGCAAGTGAAATGCAAGATATAGAATACATTTTAACATGGTTGTGAATGTACATTTAAAGTTGAATTTTCAAAGGAGTTGCACGTGTAAATGTTATACTATGAGGTGAATTTTAAAAGCCCAGCGCACACATTAATTAGGAGATGCGAGAATAAGTCAGACTTGCGAACAGAAAGGGATTTTAAAAGCTGACAAGATATGCACATATTTCCCACAGCATGCAGATCTCGGAAGTTTTCATAGTCGATCAAGCCAATGGTCAGGGAACGGAGTAGGCAGGCGTAGTCAATCAAGGCAATAGTCAGGGCATGGAGAAGGCAGGCATCATCAATCAAGGCAATGGTTAAGGCACGGAGAAGGCAGGCGAGGTCAAATGTAGCAAAGGTCTGGGGTTGGAGATAGGCTGGAGAGTTGTCAAACATAGCAAAGGTCCGGGGTTGGAGACAGGCTGAAGAGGAGTCAGACATAGCATAGGTCTGGGGTTGGAGATTGGCTGAAGAGTAGTCAAACGTAGCAGAGGACCGAGGTTGGAGATAGGCTGAAGAGGAGTCAAACGTAGCAGAGGTCCGGGGTTGGAGATAAGCCGAAGAGTAGTAAAACAAAGCCGAGTCGAAATCCAGAGAGTCAGTCCAACCCACAGACAGGGCAGGAACAAGGAAGACAGGAACCGGGAACCACAAGAGACAGGAACACGAAGTAGAGATGATTCTCTGTCAGCAACGAGTATGAGGAGTATGAGGAGACCTGTTGCAAAGACAAGGCTATGGAGCGAGGCCTGAGCTTATATACACTGAAGAGTCTGATGTCAGTATCTGGGACTGCGGCCAGGTTCCCACAGCGGGCCCTTTAAAAGAATCAGCGATGCGCGTGCGCCTAGGAAGGGGCACGGTGCCGATGGCAGTGTCTCTCCATGGGCCACGCAGAGAGGCCTGACGAGCAGGGGCATCTTGGCTGGCAACACTGGGGATCATGGCAGAACCAGAGGCACCAGAGGCGACCCGAGGTCGGAGCTGGCAGCCCACCGCCGCCAGTGAAGAGAAACCAGGAGCTGGAGTCTGTACAAGAAGGTGAGAGGGCTGTGCTGCGGGTCTGCCGCAGGCAGCATGTGTAACAACATGCGTGAATCAAGGAAATTACCAGTTTTACAATTTAGTCCACCAGTTCACCCAGTCCTTCTCCAGGCCATTGAGACCCTCGTGGTTGTTCAGCCTGAACTCCCTACAAGTTTCCCAGACCTGCCTTGTTTATTATCAGTTATGCCAGATAATTATCAGATGTAAACATATGCATGTAAGTGGGAAAAGATACCCACATAGGTGTCTTTTAAAATAGCAATTTATGTGAGAATGTGTTGGCTTACCCCAGAATGCCCCTAAACCGCCCCTTTTTTACATGCGTATATGTTCACGTGAAAGTGACTGTGTGTACTTGTTGCTTTTATAAAATATAGAATATGCACATAATGGCTACTTATGCACATGCGTGCACAACGCTTTTAAAATTTGCTTTTAAGTGTATATGAGAGAAATGTTTAGAACATAGGGTCCTAAATGTTTGTCTGAGGTAATGGGAAATAAAATGACTTGCCCAGAGTCACAATAAAAGTTTGTGGTAAAAGCAATATTTGAACCCTCACCTTCTAGTTTTCAGATTATTACTTTAGTCAAGTGGCCATTTCCCCTCCCCCTCCCATTATACTGTTTTTAATTAGAAATTATATAGTGCAAATATATTTGAATGTACCTTTCAGAAGTTATCTGCTTTTGTTTACATGAGCAATTCTGCCAGCAAATAAGTTTGTTTATTTATTTATTTATTTAAAATCTTTTCTATACCGTCGCTAAGTTATATACCATCGCAACGGTTTACATGTAGGCACATTAAGGTAGGTGAATGAGTACTATAGTACATTCTAACAGGTGCCACAAAAGGTTCAGTTACAGTATATCATAAAAGACAATCGATTGTTTAGTGAAGCAGGTCATGACCAGGTGTACCTGTAAGGTACTATTCACAGATAAAATTCATATTCTCTGTGTTTTACAATTACGTTTGTTGTGAAATAGAGTTGTTAGATTATTATAATACACATTCTGAGAATGGTGCTGTGTGCTGATGCTCTTCTGCCTATTCCTGTATATTTTCTATTCTCCGGTCTCTTTATAAAATGCTTCTTTAAAAAGCCATGTTTTTAAACTTTTCTTAAAGGTTTTGAGATCTCTTTGTAATCTGATCTCTAGAGGCATTGTGTTCCAAAGTGTGGGGCCTGCTAAAGTTAAGGCCCTTTCTCTCACTTGGGTTAGTCTCGCTGTCTTTACTGAAGGAATGGTTAAGAGTGCTTTGTTTGGTGAACGAAGGTTTCTGTGTGGGACATGTACTCGTAGTGCTGTGTTATAGAAAAATCACAAGGAAAGATTGCAGAATAAAAAATGATAGCTAGGTTTTTATAAATATGTTTGTTCTAGGCAAAATCAATGTCTTCATGATTTGTAAGTACTACATTCCATTATAAAAGACATCTTTGGCACACATACCGTACTTGTCAAAAGCCGAATTGAATAAGGTTGCCTAGGATCAGTTCAAAATGCTCTGACTTCCAAAAGCCTGCAGAGATGATTTTGCCAATCCCAAAATTATATTATTAGGAAGATAGGTGGAACTGCTTAAGAGCATGGAGAATTTCCCATTTCCCTTCTCTCTCTTAGTTTTTGCTTGAGCAGCAAGCAAACAGCCTAGGGCTAAGTGACTCCATATTCCATAAAGTCAGGCTAATATGCAGAAAAGGATCTTTTCTAGCACATACTCTTAAAACCTGGATGACAGCACATAGATATAAGCGTATGCCTTAGGCAATGCTTCGCTCTCGCTTTCCATTAAGGAGCAATCTTACTGTGTTTGTGTCTTCTTTTTCTCTGGGCTTAGATGTTTGGTAAAGGGCTAGACTCAGGACTGTTTGGAAATTCTGAAGGAAGAGAGACATTAGATATTTTGAGGCTGCAGTGGCTGACTTTCAAGTCCCAGTAAATACACATCATATATGCCTTCAGTTGAAACAGTTGAAAGAGGTCCTCAATCACCATCTCGACTGCAGCTAGACCCTTAGAGAGCTCAATGCATTGGAAAAAGCCTGTTGAATGTAGTCATCTATTTTTTGTATCATGTCAATGTAGTTGCCTTTCAGAGACCAATTGTGGTAGAGTAACTCTTTTGCAGCTGATATGCAGAGTGGAGGAGTAGCCTAATAAAGGGCACCACGCTACATACCAGGAAACCAGCATTCAGATCCCATTGCTGCTTCTTGTGACCTTGGGTAAGTTTCTTCACTTTCTATTGCCTCAGGTATAAACTTAAATTGTGAGCTCTCTGGGGAATGAGCAGGGCCGGTGCAAGGGTATTAGGCGCCCTAGGCGAAACGTCAGCTATGCCGCCCCCCCCCCCCCCCCCCCCCACCGCCTCCACACACAATTAACTTACATTGTGCATTAATGAAAATAACGAAGTCTGTATTTATAACAGAACACTTATTTGACATTTTTATGCCATGTAAACCATTGAGATGATTTGTCTTATCGACGGTATAGAAACTCTTTTATAAATAAATAAATAAAAATAAATAAAATAAACATAAACCAAAGCTATACTTGTTGCTCAAACAAAAAAAGCAGACACATCACATAATATTAAATAATTAAAATGGCAGTCAATCAAGAAAAATAAACTTAAAAAGCCATCTTTACTTACCCCCTCCAGCAGCTCTCCTACCCCTCTTCCATGCAGGCCGTAGCACACAGCAGAAGCAGTAGTAGTGGCTAAGCTCTATACTCATGGTCCTCTTCCTTAAGGCCCATGTCTCTCACACACACACCATATCAGTCATGCCCCCATGACCAGTTTCTGTCTCTCACACACCAATCATCTCCCAAACAGTCTTTGACACACACACCAGTCACCTTCCTGAACAGTTTCTCTCATGCCATACACACACACAGGCTTCCCACTCCCGTGTTCCACTTACATATATGGGCTTCTCACTCTCATAATCACTTTCTCTTTCTCACACACACTCACCAGTCTCTCACTCCCATGCTTGTTCTCTCCCCATGCACAGGCTTCTCATTCCCATAATCACTTTCTTTCTCTCACACACATACACAAACACACACACCAGTCACCTGATCTCTCTCATGCATACACCCACACAGGCTTCCCACTCCCATGCTCTCTCTCACATAATCAGGCTTCTCACTCCAATGCTTTCTTTCACATACACCCCCACAACACCAGGCTTCTTACTCCCATGCTTTCTCACATACCCAGAGTTCTCACTTCCATGCTTTTTCTCTCTTTCACACACACACACACATCAGTCACATCCCTGACTGTCTCACACTCTCACACATCAGTCATCTCCTTGAGCAGTCACTTTCATTGTCTCTCACATATACACATACATCAGCTCTCTGACCAGTTTCTCTCAATCACACACACATGCTCTCGATCAAATACATTCTCTCACTTACACACAGGCTCTCAATCACACACAGGCAGGCTGGCTGCTTCTCTCTCTCACTTCCTCTCCCCCCCCCCCCAAGCACAAATGGTAGCTGCAACAGCCTCCTCCTCCAGCCCCCGCAGGCCAAGAAGGAAGAATCCCATCTGCCGCAGGAGGCTCGTGCTGCTGACTCCTTTCCCGATTATCAGCTGCTTCGATTGCTCGGGGGCCAAATCTGCTGTCGCCGCTATTTTTTTCATGCGGCACCGCTCTTTCTCCTTCCCGCGCACCACTTCCTGTTCCGGGTCAGGGGGGGGGGGGGGGCGGGAAGAAGAAAAGGGCAGCCGCGGATACCACAGCTTTTTTTTTTTTTTTGCACCGCTGCCGTTCCCGCTGGGCTTGAACGTGCTGACAGCCCGGCGGCAACGGCAGCAGGGAAGGAAGAGCAGCGGGAGAGACCGGGAGCACGCGAACCGCTGGGGGAGGTCAGATGGGTCTTTTGGGGCGGGCTGCCGGCAGCGGCACTTTTATTTTTATCGGGGGGGGCGGCGGCTTAATGCAGCTTTTTTTAATTTTACTGGGGCAGTGGCTGAGCGCAGCTCTCTTAATTTTACCGGGGCAGTGCCGCCCCCGGGAAGCTGGCGCCCTAGGCGACCGCCTAGTTCGCCTAGTGCTTCCGCCGGCCCTGGGAATGAGAAATACTTAAAGCACCTGAATATAATCCATTTTGGAAAGTCCAAAAGCAGAATATAAAATGTCTAGAATGAAGTATTAATCATTGGGCTAAATTAAAGGATCAAGTAACAATTTAAGAAAGTATACAATTTTGTGAAATATTTGGATTTCTTTTACTTCACTATGCTAAAGTAGTAGTGGGAAACTGGGTATACATTTAAGTATGTGGTGTCTTGCTTTGTGCAATACTTTGGAAGACATTAGAAATAACATCAGCTGCAGGCATTCATTTTGTTTTGACTTCTGTGCTGTGTCTTCTTGGTCTGTAAGAGGAGAAAACGATTTCATATTCTGTAAGAAGACTGAATACAGATCTCATTCATACTGTCAGATTTATGATTATACTTTTTGGAAGAAAATCACTGAATTCAGTATCTGAATGCCCAGATTCATGTGAGATAGCAACTGTAGAAAGGCTTACTTATGTTTTTAAAGGCAAGAAAGATCACTATGATACAATTTGGGGGGCCATATAGATGCTCCTTTAAGATATTTCATCAACTTTCAATTATGGCTATTTGGTTGGATGTTTTATATCTCTCATCATGTAAGGGATAATTTTCAAAAAACCTGCATAAAAGTTGGCAAAAACGTGCACAATTTTCACAGTTGTCCCATAAAATCTACCAGCAGAAGTTACCTGCTAAATCATTTGCACAAATTTTCCCTGAGAATATTTTCACATATTTTTTTTAAAATCCAAAAATCTAAACCCCTCCTTAATTCCAGGAATGCCTCCACTCAGTCTGCATAAACTTACATGACTTATGTGCATAAGTTCACCTTTTTCTAAAAGGCCATTTCTGCATGTAAAAAAAAATATTTTTACCCACTGAAGTATCTTTGAAAATATCCCCTGAGGGTAATTGTCAAAGACATTTATGCACATAAAAAACAATTAACCAACATAATTTGGCCATCTGAAAATTGTCCTCTCTCAATGTTGTAACGTGCAAATAGTAACACCAGGAGGTGTTCCTGATGAAATTTATTGATTGTGGTGAGGAAATTAATGCAGGCAGATTGCATTATCAACTTTAAGAGGAAACTTCCCAATCTATTCCCATTACTGGAGTTGCATGAGCAAGCGGACACGCAGAAACCTGGTTGCTTTATAAACTGTGCAGTGGATTGCTGCACAGTTTATACAATAGTGTAGTTCAGCTCTGAAAGTCGGTGCATATGTTTCAGTACATCGCTTCTAAAATAGCAGCTTCTGTGCATATGTCTTGGCCCTGCCCCAAATTGCCCCTATACCGGGGCTTCCCAAACCTGTCCTGGAGACCCCACAGCCAGTCGGGTTTTCAGGACATCCACAATGAATATGCATGAAATAAATTTGCATATACTGAGCCTCCATGGTATGCAAATATACCTCATGCATATTCATTGTGGATATCCTGAAAACCCGACTGGCTGTGGGGTCTCCAGGACAGGTTTGGGAAGCCCTGCCCTATATAAACCCTTTCTTACACAGGCACATAGATGTACAAAACCAAAATATGCACATATTTTTTATATTTATAAAACAGCATATATATGAACACAATGGAGCTTATGCATGTATATGCTAATTTCCTAGTCATAAATTTGCCATGGAAAAAGTATCCACAGAAAAAGCACGTACAGATGTCCTTGGGTACTTTTTACCTGCAGCAAGTGATGAGCGCCTTGCAGTTTCTTTCTCCTTTGGGCTTCCAGCTCAGTCGGAACTGGCTCTGACTGGGGCTATGATGCAATCAGTCTCCATTCACATCTTTGAATTTATCCTCATGTTTAATACCTGCAAATCCCCTTCCCCTTCCCCCCCCCCCCCCCCCCCCCCCCATTTAGTCCAACAAACACAATTGTACTTGAATAATTGATTTTGTTCTAGACAAATTATACTGAGACAAAAGATGATTTCCAGACAGTGTTGAAATAAATAATCCCATACCTAAAGGAAGAAGGTGACAACTTTAAAGAAGTCTTCCCTGTTATCTGCTGTTGTAGGTCCTGACCATTAATTCATCTGAATGTCATTCATCAAATCTCCAGGTGCACCAAAAGCCATAGCAGAGCTCAGAGCAGACCTATTTGTGGTTAGCGAAATCTACCTGACAGCTCATTATTGCATATTATTATGCAAGGTAATACATTTTTCTATCTCTCAGGTCAATAGAACACCTGGTTTTCAGGCAAGGAAATATTGAGATTATAAATGTCAAACTTACTAAGTTAGAGTCAGGTAACTAGTGAAAAGAATGAATGATGCTAGTGGTGTACATTGCTTTTCTTTGATGGGAGAATGGCTTAAATTTTCCTAAAACGTTTGGTTTTTTTTTAAAAGGATATATCCATAAATATTTACTTTTATTATGTATGGAGTGGGGAGAGAATAAGGCTGAAGAGTGATAGCTGATTTTTCTACAACCTGAATTCTCTGAAGATATATCGTTCAGATAGCAATCAGCATGCAACTCAAGGGAACCCCAAGCACGCTGCTTTTAAAAACACTGCAGCAACACATTATTGTGCATTAACAAGATAGATTGCATTCTCTGGCACTCCTTGTCTGTGCTATTATGATTAATCTATGCTGCCAAGTATTTCCTTGTGTTACAAGTGCAATTCCTATCTCTGCAATAACATCTAATGAAGTATCTTTTAGCTTTCTGCCTTCAGTTCTGAACAACAAGCATGAAAGGATACAGGGCACACTGGTACAAGCAGGCTGATAAAACAAGGTTAGAGTAGTAACACTATTTTATTGAACAGTTACTGCAGTGATGTCTTGTAATCACTCTCAAAATATCACACAGTTATTCCATTTTACTTAAAGGAGTTACTGTACAGATATACCACCCTGTACTTCAATATGCCTAATCTTATTATTATTGCTCCAGCAGTATCCTTCTAGTTATTTGGGCTTCCAGCTCGGTCAGAATGGGCCATTGTTTAGCAAGAGCAACATGAATCTTCATTTACATCTACTTGAGTAGGTCCGGTATCTTTATAACCTTCCCTAGCTGAGCCACTGTGATGGCCTTGACAAGGAACCTTAGACCACAATTTCCTCTGAAACTTGGGACATGTGTACCCTAGTTCCAGCCAGCAGGTGTCATCATAGAGCCATAGATGGAGTTCCTTCAGTCCCAGAACCTGTGAATGTTGCCCCCAGGATCCTCAGGCCAGGCTGGGGCTGGGAGCCCAGGAATTAAACTAGGGCAGGGGTGGTCAACTCTAGTCCTCAAGAGTCGCAGACAAGCCAGGTTTTCAGGATATTCACAATGAATCACATGAGATAGATCTGCATATTTATTTATTTATTTAGGGATTTTATATACCGATTTTCTTGATACAGATCAAATCAACTCGGTTTACATAGAACGATAGTACATTAACAGTAACTAGTCAAACCTCCAAAGAGGAGACAGATTGTGAGCAGAAGGTAAAAAGTTACATTATAACAAGGGTGAGTAACTAGGAATTGGAAATGAAGAGACAGATAATCAAAGTAGAGAGATATAACAGAGAGAAAGGGCTTGACGCCAACCTCAGGAGAATAACTCTAGCATTATAACATGATTATATGACATTTTGCTAGTTATTGAAGTACAGCTGATTGAAAAATATCTTAGTAGGATATAGTCTAGGAGACAGGAAAGGCTCTACCGAAAAGCCAAGTCTTCAGTTTCTTTTTAAAATTTATGAGGCAGGTTTCCTGTCGGAGGTCTGGGGGTAGTGTATTCCAAATAGTGGGGCCTGCTGTTGAAAAGGCCCGGTCCCTGATAGATAATCTTTGTACCAATTTGATTGGGGGAACATGAAGGGATCCCTTATAGGCATCTCTCAAAGGTCTAGCTGAAGAGTGTAATTTGAGAGGGTGTAGTAGGTCTAGTGGAGTCTGGTGGTGGATGTTTTTATGAATAATGGTGAGGAATTTGTGAACAATTCTAAAATTAACTGGAAGCCAATGTAGGTCTTTTAAAATGGGCGTGATGTGATCTCTGCGCTTAGTGTTGGTCAAAATCCTTGCAGCTGCGTTTTGGAGTAGTTGCAGAGGTTTTAATGTAACAGCTGGTAGACCTTGTAGGATCGAGTTACAATAATCGACCTTAGAGAACAGGATTGCTTGGAGTACAGTCCTGAAGTCATGGTGATATAGGAGAGGCTTGAGTTTTTTAAGCACCTGTAACTTGTAGAAGCATTCTTTTATAGTATAATTTATAAATTTCTTTAAGCTCAGATGGTTGTCAATAATAACTCCAAGATCTCTAGCATGAGTGATGTGGGAGATAGTGTGCAATTGTTGTAAGTGTAGACTATTTTCAGGGGTGATAAGCAGGATTTCAGTCTTAGCAGTATTTAACACCAGGTTGAGGCTAGTAAGGAGATGGTTAATAGTTTGAAGGTGAGATGATATAATGCATATAATGGAAGCAGTGCATGCAAATCTATATCTCATGCATATTCATGGTGTATAGCCTGAAAATCTGGCCTGTTTGTGGCTTTCATGGACAGGAGTTGGTCATCCCTGAACTAGGGCCTTCGGATCTACAGTATATAGCAGCACTGCTAAGCCACTGGATCAACTCTAATCTGCAATTCTAAATTAACTCATCTAATATATTTAAATTTGTAGGTGCAAAAAACAACAGATTGATGTATTAGGTTGCAAATATATTTGTAGATGAGGGCTGCAAATGTAAATTTGAGCAAAATGCCCCAAAATATGCAGAAATGTTAGCATTTCAGGTTTGTACACATTTTTATGCAGAATATGTTTGCAAAAACATTTGCAGCATATCCCCTTGCACATAGTAAGCATATGTGTATAAGTTTATAAAAATTCTGAGATAATAAGCAGCTGTAAGGGCAATATCCTGCTAAGCAGTTCAATATCTCTGAATTTTCTGAAAAACAGCATGCATCATTGTTGAACATTTTTTTTCTTTGCAAAAAAGATAACTATGAGATATAGTTACCCTTTTTGAGAAGTTGCCTATATGAAACTTACATGAATATGTTTTTTATTGGGCTCATTTGCATGTGAGCTTTGGTAGAAAACTTTTCAATTTATGTATGATATATCCACACAACTTAGTACACTGTTCTCCAGAGATGTATAAATGTTTGAGTTCAAGCTCAAACCTACTGAATTTCAGCCTGGTTCCATTCTGATGGATTTTTCCTCAGATTTTCTGGGGATATTTGTTGAATACTCTTCAGTGAATCTTGGGGAAATCTAACTGTATTTGAAAAGATTTCATGTCCACTTATCAATTTACATTTATCCTCACCAGTCTTTTCTAAAAATTTTTTTAAATAATATTCCACAAACCTATGAAATTATTGACTTTTACTGTGCAATATACTCCTTACTGTGAAATCTCTATGGGCAGTTCTTGCCTCCCACCAGCCAGGGTCTGTGAACTTTTGGGGTTTTCTGGTCAGTCCTTCCAGGTCCTGCTGGTGTTTCCTCTGGGACCCTGCAACTGATGCAAATTCCCTGAGACTCAGGGTGAAATCCTAAGAGTTCCCAGCTATGGCCAGCAGCCTCTTTGTCATCTTTGCTACTACAAACACGACTATTATTTTGGTTGTTTTGGGGGCCAAATGGAGAACTGGCCTATGTAGAAATGTGTAAATAATAAAGAGAATTCATTCATGTGCCCAGAATAAAAAGAAAAACAGAATTCACAGAACCAATAAATATTAGAATTTTGTTTTGAGTGATTTGTGTTTTACATTAGACACACATTACTTATACCCTGAAAAATTCTGAAAATGTAGTGCAACAAATTCTTAAAAATTCTGAAAAACTAAAGCAAAAAATGCTCAGTGCCTAGGCTGTGCACTTATATTAGTTACTTGCACACTTCTTTTTTTTTTTTTTTTATTAATCATGACATTTCTAAATTTAAATGGGCTTATAAACTAGTAAAATGATACATCTAGCAAAAAATATGTGTGTGAATAACTGAGACACTAGCTCAGTCAAAAGGTCCCAGACTATGCTCACAGCATTAAAGGAGTCAGGTAGAACAAGAAACTGAGAACTATATCTACTATAATAGACATCTATCCAAATCAGTAGGAAGTGGCAACAATAACATTTTTAAGTGATCCGTTTACTTAACTGTATTTGTGCTCAGTTATTTTCAATACAAAGTTGTACAGAAAATATGTTTTCAATATGCTTCTAGCTCATCCATTACAGGAATTTCCAGTGTGATCATATGCTGCATATATTTGGATTAGGAATTAATGCTCCAGATTGCAATGATTTATCTGAAGAGTCCAGAGTGCATTATGAGGCCCATATTCAAAGGCATTTAGCTGGAAAACTCACTAGTTATCCAACTAAATGAATATTTGAGCACTTATCTGGCAAACTTTTAGCTGGATATTTTATCTGGCTAATATTTAGCCAAAGAGCTCAGGGGCATCCCAAGGGTGTTTCAGGGAGGAGTTACGTTAGCTGGATAAGATAACAGGCTACTCTGATATTTAGAGTTAGCCGGATAACTAAGGGGGTCATTTTCGTAGCGTATCACGCGCAAAAAGGGACTTTTCACATGCGATAGCTAGATTGGGGCGGAGTCTGGGCGGATGCGGCGGACATTTTGCTGGCGGTGAAAAGGTAAGAACCCTTTTCGCTGCCAGTAGCGTGCCCAATAGCAGCACCTTTTACGATGGCTTTCGCAGGCCCACCCCCCCCCCCCCCTTATTTCTCCCCCTGCCACCCATTTATGCTGGATTCTCTAAGGTCTGCGGCCTTAGAAAATCCAGGCCTAATATTGTTAAGTCTGGTCATACCAAAGAGCTTTTGTAAAGTCTTATTATTTAGGAGAGTTGTGGGTGGATCCTTGGGCCGGTAGCAGATGACCACGCCCCTGGGTGGGAAGATCCCGAGAGGGACCACCGGTCAGGCTCAGAGTTAGGAGACAGACACACACTAGTTCTTTTATTAGACAGTATATGGAACCACCAGAAGTGGCAGTAGTGAGCTGGAATGCCCGGCTGGGCTGTAGTCCCTCAGGTACTAGAACAGTGATCCCTGGAGGCTGAGCTGTAGAGAAACTGAAATATAGTGAGTAGGCAGGGTATGCAGAGTTCATGTACCGAACCTGATGGTAACACTCATACAGTGTCTCATAGAAGCCCAGTAGCTGGAATGAAGTAGGCCCTCGGAGCGAGTACCTGGTTCCAGGGAAAGCTCTGAGAGAGCGATGGTAACTCACAGATGTAGTAGGCAGCGATGACTTCCAGGCAGAAGTGAATTCCGAAGCAGTCCAGGAACGAGGGCCAGACTGCAATCTATAAAGTAAGAGGCCCCCGAGGAGTGGGTACCCCTGGTTAGTCCGAGGAGGCAGAGTAGTATAGGTAGAATGAATTCTTATCCGTATCCGTTATCCATATCCTTGCTAACTCGAGTTGTTAGCAATTCAGAGACCTTTAAATATCTGAAGCGGATGACGTCATCTCAGGGGGAAGACCCTGAGGTTCGCGCCACTTCTGGTACTTGAGGCGGGGCTGCACCGTGCGCGCGCCCATAAGCATCAGGTCAACATGGCAGATTGCAGCGTTGAGCCGGTCCGGGGACGCCGGACGATGGCGGCGAAGAACGCTGCGGCAGCCAGCCTTCCATCAACCCTGGAGGGAGTCGCTAATTTGGTAAGGTGGGCGGAGTGGAGACGTCAGGCAGCGACGGTCGCAACATAAAGTTAGTCAGATAAAGTTATCTGACTAATTTTAAGATAGCCGACTATATTCAATAATATGGCTGCACTATTGGATAGCCCTCCAAGCTTGGCTGGATAAGTTATCTGTCTAACTTTACTATCCATACAGGGCTTTAAAATATACTCCTAAGATTTTAAATTACAGGTATTTACTATAATTAGATCGATAGAAATCTTCCATACACACAAATATACTTTATGCGTGCACAGTGATTATACTTGCATAAAACAAATTCTGTTTAGCTTGTCTATTTAGCTTGTATGTTTATGGACTGCCTGATCATTAATTATCCTTTTCCTTCTGCAGGCTTTAACAATACATCATTCTGATTACCTTAGTATGAGAATACCATATGCAGAATCACATCAAAGGTAATTCTAAGAGCAAGTCCATATTTACCTCTAGATTTATTGTGAACATGTAGAGAGACTGAATTGTACTAATCATATATTATTGAATTCTATTGTGCTGTCAAGTTCTTTAGAATCTGACAACCATCAGGGAGCATCCGAGAAAAGAGAAATCAGAATTCTGAAAAATATTTTAGTGATT
Organism: Rhinatrema bivittatum; assembly: GCF_901001135.1. NCBI lineage: Eukaryota > Metazoa > Chordata > Amphibia > Gymnophiona > Rhinatrematidae > Rhinatrema > Rhinatrema bivittatum. The sequence continues at coordinate 132,199,641 of NC_042620.1, read as the reverse complement.
AACTTTAGGCATATTTAAACAATTAGTTTCTTCTAAATAGGAGCTTAGCTATTTTTTTCTTTTATTTTATGGTCTTACATCGTCCCTTTTGCTCTTTTGCACTAATATTTTTTCATATAATAGAATTAAAAATAAAATAAAGGTGCACACAGTAAGGATAATTTTCAAACCATTAAATGAAGCCCCATATATGCTCAAATATAGGTTCATGCAGATTTACTGTTGTATTTTAGAATCTGAGTGGATGAGACTGTTTAGCTTCTAAAATATGCAAATAAATAGTATCAAAAGTATGGGGTAGATTTTTAAACTTGCATGAGTGCGTCCAGGTGCGCGTGCTACCTGGCGTGCGCACATGGACACGCGATTTTATAACATGCGCACACAGGCGCGGGCATGTTATAAAATCGGGGGTCGGCGCACGCAAGAGGGCGCACAATTGTGCATCTTGCACACGCTGAGCCTGCGCCAGGCCGTGCTGCCTTCCCCCGTTCCCTCCCAGCCTTGGGGCGGAAGTAAGTTGCGCGCTGGCCAACTGCCGGCGCGCGATCCCCAGCACAGCAGCAAATGGCCGCTGTGTTGGAGGCCTCTGACCCCACCCCCCGCCCTGCCCCTGGACCGCCCCTTTAGTAAAGCCCAGGGACTTTACGCACATTGCCGGGCCTTTATAATAGGCCCAGCACGCGTAATCCCCCCTAGAGCCAGTCCTGGTATTAAACTTACGCCCAGAAGATGTGTGACATAAACTTCTATTTGAAATCAGTATTGCTGGACTATAATGCATCAGACTAGGATTGTCCAACATCCTGGTCTGATCTGCAATCTACCTTTTGAATCTGGTTACCTTGGCTCCTTGGGCATTGTCCCTACTCTGGTGTGTATTCTGGCCAGGTAGCAGGATACCACATATTGCTATACTAAGGGAAAGGAAAAAACTATAAAAAAAAAAAGTCAGAGGCTTCAGTTGAAAAAATGGAAATATACCTTTGAGGAGGTCATAGAACCAGCAACATTGAGTTAAGAGCTTTGTATTTCTATTTTTTTGCATAGCTTGAGGATCTCAAGAAGAAGGCCCAGGAGCAGCTCCAAAAGGAAAATGAGTGGCTGGAACAGCTGCAAGCTGGAAGGAGGAGGCTGGTGGTAAGTGTTTTAAATGCCACCAGGGAGAAGTCAACATGGTCTATCTATTAGGGATGTGAATCGTTTTAGGACGATTAAAATTATCGTCCGATAATTTTAATATCGTCTTAAACCGTTATGGAACACAATACAATAGAGATTCTAACGATTTATCGTTATAAATCGTTAGAATCGTGAGCCGGCACACTAAAACCCCCTAAAACCCACCCCCGACCCTTTAAATTAAATCCCCCACCCTCCCGAACCCCCCCCAAATGAGTTAAATAACCTGCGGGTCCAGCGGCGGTCCGGAACGGCAGCGGTCCGGAACGGGCTCCTGCTCCTGAATCTTGTTGTCTTCAGCCGGCGCCATTTTCCAAAATGGCGCCGAAAAATGGCGGCGGCCATAGACGAACACGATTGGACGGCAGGAGGTCCTTCCGGACCCCCGCTGGACTTTTGGCAAGTCTCGTGGGGGTCAGGAGGCCCCCCACAAGCTGGCCAAAAGTTCCTGGAGGTCCAGCGGGGGTCAGGGAGCGATTTCCCGCCGCGAATCGTTTTCGTACGGAAAATGGCGCCGGCAGATCGACTGCAGGAGGTTGTTCAGCGAGGCGCCGGAACCCTCGCTGAACGACCTCCTGCAGTCGATCTCCTGCCGGCACCATTTTCCGTACGAAAACGATTCGCGGCGGGAAATCGCTCCCTGACCCCCGCTGGACCTCCAGGAACTTTTGGCCAGCTTGTGGGGGGCCTCCTGACCCCCACGAGACTTGCCAAAAGTCCAGCGGGGGTCCGGAAGGACCTCCTGCCGTCCAATCGTGTTCGTCTATGGCCGCCGCCATTTTTCGGCGCCATTTTGGAAAATGGCGCCGGCTGAAGACAACAAGATTCAGGAGCAGGAGCCCGTTCCGGACCGCTGCCGTTCCGGACCGCCGCTGGACCCGCAGGTTATTTAACTCATTTGGGGGGGGGTTCGGGAGGGTGGGGGATTTAATTTAAAGGGTCGGGGGTGGGTTTTAGGGGGTTTTAATGTGCCGGTTTTGCGATTTTTAGATTTTTCACGATTTTTCACGATATTTTACCCCCCCAAACGGCAACAATACGATTCCCTCCCCCTCCCAGCCGAAATCGATCGTTAAGACGATCGAGGACACGATTCACATCCCTACTATCTATTCCTGCTTTCATCACAGACTCTACTATTGCCCTGACACTCTACAAGGCCCTGTCTCTGCCTAGAGCTTAAAGAAACCCTCATGCACATTAATGTCATCTTTGGCAATTCCCTGAGACTCAGGCAGCACTGTCATAAAGCATAACTTGTAGTGTACTCATAGGACAACTATTGAAATCAAGAGGATGTTAGAATCTTCGCCTAAAACTCTTACCAGGGAATACCAATTCCTCCCATCCAATAAAGATCCTTAGACGTGGCTACATTATGGCCATTGTCAGCTTGGAATCTAGGGCACAGCCCTACACATACCACCCACACACTGAGGCTACCTCTGAACCCTTATCACTAACAGACACCATGCTGTAAAGGACTGCTTTACAGAAGTCTACTTAGAAATATAGAAGTATGGTGGCAGAAAAAGACCATATAGCCCATCTAATCTGCTCATCTGTCTTATTTATCTAGCCTTTCAATTCCTATTACTTCCTCAGAAATCCTCTGCATTTGTCCCACACTTTCTTGAATTCAGATACTGTTTTTGCATCCACTGGGAGGCTGTTCCATCCTCTACCATCTCTCTAAAGAAATATTTCCTAAGTTTATGCCTGAATCAACAACCTTCCACACTCATCTCATGACCCCTTGTTCTAGATCCTCCTTTCCATTGAAAGAGGCTAGCCTCCTGTCAGTGTACATGGAAACTTGTGAGATATTTAAAGGTCTCTATGATATCTTCTCTCTCGCCTTTCCTCTAAGGTATACATGCTTACTTTGCTTAGATCTTTGGGTCTTTCCCCATATGCTTTAGAATGAAGATATCTGTTCCCCTACAGAAGAAGAGCTAAAGGATACTACAGAGGCAGCCTAAGACACAGCTATCATCTAGGAAGTCTGGAGGTAGGAAGTGGGTGGTGGTAACTGAGGTTTAATAGAAGACTTTTCCCTCAGTTATTTAGAGGGTGGTGGCCAAATGGCAGCCTGCCATTTAGCTTAGGCAAGCTGCAAATCAAAGGCTGCACTGCACTTGTTTGATTTATTTTTTCTTCTATTTGAATTTAAAACTGACTGCTTAAAAAAGGATTATGTTGCTACAGAGCAATGAGCGTGAATGCAGGGAAGCTATGCAGCCCATTCAAAGCCCTGGACTGAAATAGTTTCCCTTTTTTTTTCTTCTGTTTGAATTTAAAACTGACCTCTTAAAAAGGATTGTGTTTGCTACAATGCAGAGGCTGAGAGAGTGCATGCAGGGGAGCCATTCAGAGCCTTCACTGAAATAGTTTGTCCTATTTTTATTTCTGTTTGAATTTAAAGTTGACTGCTTAAAAAGAACTGTGTTGCTACAGAACAGAGACTGCAAGAGTGAAGGCAATGTAGCCATTCAGACCAGTCGACGCTTGGCATTGGGATTGCTTGCCTTATATGGGACTGAATTTGAACTTGCTTCCTAAGGAAGACTACATGAGTATGGACTACCATACATTGATTCCCTAGGAGAGGGAGCAATGAGAAGTGGTTCCAGAGCAGAAGCTGTTTAAGGTCTTCACGGAGGAAGGGAAATGGATCACTCTCTGTCAATTCCCCAGATGGAGAACGCTGAAAAAAAAAAAGGGCACTTACCTGGAAGAATAAGAGTTGGAGTACTGACCCCCCTGACAATAAGTTAATATTTCTTTGCCATGGTTAAAGAATTGTGAGATTATAGGTCTTTAGCTAATTTGTGAGCTTGTATAAGTTAATATTTGTTTGCAAGTATTAGAATTGTGAGTTTTCAAAGGTCACTTACTTAATGTGAAAAGGTGAGAGTACTGGTTCCTGGGTAAATAGTCACCAGTTTGAATTCTACCCACCCCCTCCCTAGCTCTCACCCACACCAGGCTTTATTCTGTTACATGGATAACCCACTCCCCCCCCCCCCCACCCTATCCGGGTAAAATGAAAATCTTCAAAATAGGAGTCAATTAGCAATTCTGAATAATATACAATCAACCCTAATTTCAGTGATTGGCAAATTTAATCTTGGCAAATTTAATCTTGGCAAATTTAATCTTGGCAAATTTAATCTTGGCCATTCAGAAACTAATTATCAATTTAAAAATCTTAGACACACAAAACAATTTTAAACAGCTTAAACTGAGAGACATACCTACTCCATAATCATCTTTTAAAACTTTAGACCACTTTGGAGTAGTTACCATTAGAATTATGTTGCCTAGTCATCAATGTAACTGTGTTAAAAACAACTTTGGGGTTATTGTTGGCTTGATGAATGCGATTTGAGTAATAGAGTTTCTTAGCTGTATTAACTGAAGTGAAAATTATCGATAATTCAGTATGAAACAAGTTTAAATTATGATTGGTTTTGTGTTTCTTCCAAGCATATTCTTATTTACAGAGTTCTCTTTTTTGTAAAGCTAACATATGGATATACCAGGGAGCAGATGAGGTTCTAATACAAGATGTTCCATGTATTAATTTTACTTAATTTTTAACTAATTTTATTTTTTACTTTTACCCTATTTTATTCTATTTTGTTTCATCTATTAACATTGTTTAATGATTCATTTATTCCAATTTAATACTTTTGTTCTATTGTTCAGACACCTTGTTTAATGTAACGCCTCAACCGCGACTGTTTTGTTATAATGGAAACCGATTTGATTTGATATTTGTATCGAATGTCGGTATATAAGAATTCTAAATAAATAAATAAATAAATAAGATATTTTTGAGCCGGCACAATCTTATTCATAGTGTGGACTAGTGCTGTATCCCATCTATTAACCATATCGTGAGTAGTGGTATGAAGCATATCAGAGATTAAAGGCAAAACAATGTCTTTGAAAATTCGTGGATCAACATTTTTTTGTTTAAGGATAGTTTAAAAATGGGTTTTGAATGTGGGGAATTATATTTAATAGAGATATCAATTAAATAATGATCGGACTAGGGGATCACAGCAGTGGAGATAGTAGGGGAGTCACAATGAAAGAATGAAGAAATGAGAAAAAGTAAATCTAAAGTATGGCCAGGTTTATGAGTTGATACGGTAAAGTCTAATGCATTCTTAGCATCTGAAAAATGTTCAGCAGAATGAGAACGGAATCTGATTGACATGCAAATTAAAATCACCTAAGATGATCATTTTTCAGGTTGTGAAAGAGACGAGGTGAGATATTCAATAAGCAGAGAACAATTATGAGTTAATAATCCAGGGAGACAGTAATGTTATTATGTTAAGATAAATGTTCTTTTGGAAACAAAATACACTGTAAAATCTTTATCAATAGAAATTCCATGTGAGAAGAAGAATAGAATGGCAGTGAAGGTGTACTACTGTCAACCTGGCCAGAATGAAGAGACTGAAGATCAAAGCTAACAGAAGAGGCGCTAACAAAATTAGCAACCCAGTAATAACAGATGAATTAAATTACTCCAGTATTGACTGGGTAAATGTCACATCAGGACATGCTAAGGAGATACATTTCTAGATGAAATAAGTGATTGCTCAATGGAGCAGCTGGTATGAGAACCAAAGAAAGAGGGAGCTATTTTAGAAGTAATTCTTATTAGTACAGATGATTTGGTGTAACAGGTAATGGTGTTGGGTCCACTTAGCAATACTGATCATAACATGATCCATTTTGACTTGATAGCTGGAGAGAGGACACTAAGAAAATCTACTGCATTAGCATTTAACTTTCAAAAGGGAGACTAAGAAAATGAGAAAAATGGTTAGAAAAAAATGAAAGGAGCAACTGCAAAGATTATGGCCTCATCATTCAAACTTAAACTTTTAAGTAAAATTGCCAGATAAGATGTATCCAGATAACTTACATGGGATATTCAGCACCAAGGTTATACTGCTGAATATCCCTATGGAAAATGCCACTTAGGGGGTCATTTTCTAAGGAGTTACCACAGGAGATAAATTCGCAAATCGCGCTAACAGCCGTTAACGCTTAATTTAGTATTCAGGGGGTGGAGTTTATTTAAAGTTATCGTGTGCAGCGAAACGGCCACAGTGGTAGCGCGGCTCCTAACGCGGCCAATAGCTACAACCCTTTCATTCGCGATACTCCTTTACCAGCCTGTAGTGCACAACGTATTGCGGTTCACGATATTCCCAGACACCCTGTGAGAGAGAGAGAGAGAGAGAGAGAGAGAGAGAGAGAGAGAGAGAGAGAGAGAGAGAGAGAGAGAGAGAGAGAGAGAGAGAGAGAGAGAGAGAGAGAGAGAGAGAGAGACTTGCTATAGTGCCTATGCCCTAGACAGGTATTTGTAGCCCTATGGGAGGGCCACCTAGTAACTCGAGGTTGGGATTAGGTATGAGCGTAGGGGGTTGTGGGCCACTTTCACATTCAACATGAGACCTACGGAAAGAACAGTGGTCTCTAGTGAAGATTTGCTGGCCGTCGGAGTGAAGAGATTTGGGCAACGTTCTCTCTCTCTCTCTCTCTCATACTGAAACAGGCTGTCTGGGAATATCGTGAACCGCGATACTCCTTTACCGGCCTGTAGTGCACAACGTATCGCGAATAAAAGGGTTGTAGCTATTGGCCACGTTAGGAGCCGCGCTACCACTGTGGCCGTTTCGCCGCACACGATAACTTTACATAAACTCCACCCCCTGAATACTAAATTAAGAATTTGCATTCGCAAATCGCGTTAACGGCTGTTAGCGCGATTTGCGAATTTATCTCCTGTGGTAACTCCTTAGAAAATGACCCCCTAAATGTTAAAGTGAAAACCATTCTCCAAATGATACCTACCCATAAATCTTATCAATTTTTACCAAATTATTCAATGTAATTTAAAGAAAACATTGTCGTCAAGACGCTGTCTTTCTCTGCACTGCTCTACCACGAGCTTTTAAATCCCATTCAACCAATGCAATGCACAGCTCAAATCTGACGCACTAAATCCAGGCATTTTGAATAAACTTTATAGCTATCTACATCAGGGATACCACGAATTCTCAAACTTTATGTTAAAATTACTTGAGATCCCCTCTTGCACCCTCTGTGGCATGTTTATATGTCAGTGAATACAAGAATAAGTTCTTATATACATCTGAGTTTTTCTCTTGTATAAGTTTCTATATTAGGTATATGGATGACCTGTTTTGGATATGGTATGGTGACAACAAGAAGCTGCATGATTTTGACATTTATATTAACTCATGCGACGTGAATTTAAAATTCACATTACAATCAAGTTGCACACAAATATCTTATTTGGATGTCAATGTACAGTTACGGCATAATAAGTTACATTCATCAATTTATGTGAAACCAACGGATAGGAACACTACTCTTCATTTTGCCAGCTTTCATCCTAGAAAGTTTAAAGAAAGCATTCCAATAAGCCAGTTTTTGCGCTACAGATGCATATGCTCATCCATTGAGGAATATAAAAGAACTGCAGTTACGCTGATGGAAAAATTTAGGCAAAGGGGCTATCCTTATAAGTGCATAAAAAGAGCTTACAAGCGAGCCCCATATGCGAATAGGGAATATTTATAGGGGAATACACCTAAGAATTTTATTTCAAGACCAATTTGCACTTTACCATTTTCATCTAAATCTGATGGTATTAAGAATATCATTATGAAGCATTGGAATGTAGTAAAAAATTACCGGGTTTTGAGGAAACTCCCATTTTTGCCATGAAAAAGGGAATACATTTAAGATCAATGCTTGCTTATAAGAACAAGAAAGCGGATGATGGCACATGGGGGAATTATCCCTGTGGGGAATGTGCAGTGTGTAATAATATATTTACTGTAAAATCTTATCAAGGTTCCTCTCTAAAGTATCCCATGTTATTAGAGGCAGATATACATGAAACACCAGCATGGTAATATATGCCATAGTCTGCCCTTGTGACTTGTTTATATTGGTCACACGAAGAGACATATTAAATTAAGAATTATTGAACACACAAGCAGGTTACGTACAGGCAAAATGGGAGCTCCCCTTGTAGCCCATTGGCAGGAAGCTCACCATGATGTTGAACAATAAAAGTTTTTCATTATTCAACAATGGGGATAATTTCTAAAGGGACTTCTGAGCATTAAACAATGTTTCATGTGCAGAGTTAGGGGTAGATTTTAAAAAAGTGTGATCATGTACTTTTGTTCGCGCACCAGGCGCAAACAAAAGTACGCTGGATTTTATAAGATCCGCGCGTATCTTATAAAATCCGGGATCGGCGCGCACAACACTGCTGATTTTGGGCAGCCTGTGCGCGCCAAGCCGCACAGCCTGCCTCCGTTCCCTCCGAGGCCGCTCCAAAATCGGAGCGGCCTCGGAGGGAACTTTCTTACGCCCTCCCCTCACCATCCCCTCCCTTCCCCTACCTAACCCCCCCCCCCCCCCGGCCCTATCTAAACCCCCCCTACCTTTATCCATGGATTTACGCCTGCTGGAGGCAGACGTAAATCCGCGCGCGCCAGCAGGCTGCTGGCGCACCAAGATCCGACCCGGGGGCTGTTCCGGAGGACGTGGTCACGCCCCCGGGCCAAACCACACCCCTGGGCCCGCCCCCCAAACGCCGCGTCACCCCCCCAAAATGCTGTCATTTGGCGACGCCCCCAACACGCCCCGACACGCCCCCTAAAAAAGCCCTGGGACTTACGCGCGTCCCGGGGCTCTGCGCACGCCGGCTGTTGGATTCGTGGACCCTTGGGCCGATCGGAGTCGGAGGAAGAACTGCTGGATGTGGTTGCAGCAGCGACCCCGACCGGGAGGCGGCGAGGACAGACTGGTGGCTGGCCGAAGGTGGAACGCTGGGAGCTCTATGCGACCAAGAGCTCGGGCGAGGAAGGAGGTGATGGTGGTGCTGGCACTGTGTTGAGAGAACCTTCGCCCTGGAAGCTGATCCTCCCCCGAGAGGAGCTCGTAGGAGTTCGGCCGCTGGGACTTAGGAGATTCACCCTGGAAGCCGGAGTCCCCCCAGGAGGAGCCCGTAGAGACCCGGCCGCTGGGACTTAGGAGGGCCCGCGGGGGCCTGGTCAGCTGAAGTCCAAGGTTGAGTGCTGAAGGGTCGTTGCTCGCCAGTCCAGAGTCAGGAACCAATGGATCACCGTACGCCAGTCCCAGGTCAGGAGCCAGAGAATCAACGTAAGCCGGTCCAAGGTCAGAAGCCAGAGGGTCAACGCAAGCCAGTCCGAGGTCAGAAGCCAGAGAATACCAAATGCCAGTCCGGGGTCAGGAGCCAAGAGTAAACGTAAGCCAATCCGAGTCAGGAGCCAAGTAGAAGACAACGCAGTCAGAACGCAGCAACTGGAGACAGGAACAAACCTGGAAACCTCGTTGCAAGGCACTGGAGGAGCGCAGCTACAGGGCTTAAGTAGCCCTGCAGCGTCTGACGTTACCGGAGGGAGAGGGCAGGTTTCCCGCACCTGGCCCTTTAAATCTCAGGCCGAGACACGCGCGTGCCCCTAGGGGGCGGAGCCAGCCGCGGCGAGACGCCGGCTGCTCCGGTGGCATGGAAGCAGCGTGGTGGAAGCAGGGGCAGGCCCGGGTGCCGCGTGGGAACGCCGGGAGCGCGGCGGCAAGAGCCCCCGGAGGCCCGGGGAGGGCCGGGGAGACCCGGAAGCCCGCGGAGGTAAGCGGAGCGGCCGGGGCCGACCCGGAGCCGCAACACCGGCGGCCTATGCAAAATAGGCGTGCCAGCGCCCTGCTCGCGTAAATCCGGCCGGATTTACGCGAGCAGGGCATTTAAAATCCGCCCGTTAGTGCGCACTATCGGGGAGTTAGCACGCACTAACCAGAAAATTAATTTTTTATGAAATTTCGGAAAAAATTCAATGGTTTTCGGTTCTCTGGAACCATTCTGAATTAGGCAATTTCGTTGAAATTCAGGAAAAACAATTGCAAATCCCTAGTAAATATGAAATGGTTATTTTCTCTTTTGAATAATACAAGGACTAGGAGGCACTCCATGAAGTTAGCAAGTAACACTTTTAAAACGAATCAGAGAAAATTATTTTTCACTCAATGCACATTTAAGGTCTGAAATCCGCTGCCAGAAGATGTGGTTAAGGCAGTTAGTATAGCAAGGTTTAGAAAAAGTTTCAATAAGTTCCTGGAGGAGAAATCTATTACTGCTATTAATCAACAGGGAAAAGTCACTGCTTGTTGCCAGCATTAGTAGCATGGGATCTATTTAATGTTTTGGTACTTGCCAAGTACTTGTGACTTGGATTGGCCACTGTTGGAGACAGGATACTGGGCTTGATGGACCCTTGGTTTTACACAGTATGGCATATCTTATGTTCTTATGATTATACTATTCTAGATGCTCAGAGCAGATATCTATCGTCTATGATATGGACAGTGTCCTTACATATAAGATGGTATTCCAGATATAGCATAAATAGTCATTAGTATGCATACTACAACTTTTAAACTAATTATTTCAAGAAAATCTTCCCAAATCAAAGAAAATCTCTCAATATGCATATTTCAAACAAAACACCAGTCAAACATCGTTCAGCAGTCACTAGTCTTACATCAACATAGTGATGGTATACATCATGATAAAATATCTTCCTATTTGCCTGGAGCTACCATGATATCTATCTAATTGATAAAGCTTTGAAACTACTAGTGATAGCAAGACACAAATGTCTTAGACCAGTCATTATTTAAGCACAGAAGACACTAAGCAATGTGAATACATAACTACAAAGAAAAATAAATTTCTTTTGGGGTAAGAAATATCTGATTCTATTGTAGAAGCATCTTAGTTCTGAAAAAGTGAATTTAATGAACTGTATCATTAAAATGCAACTTTTGTCCCAAAGTAGTATTGAACAGCACAACAAGCATGCATGATTTTAAATATTTGCATTTTATAATTGTTTCTAGCAAGGATTGAGAAGGTTGAATTAAAGTAGCTTCTTTGTTCAGTGAGAAGCAGTAGAATTTTAAGTAGTCACATTAACATTTTCTAGAAGTCAGTGCATGATTTTTGACTGCCATAGCTCTAGATTTATTTTTTTTGGGGGGGGGGGGAGGGGAAGAAAGGTTATTAACAAGGACTCTTTATACAAGTTGTCTTTGATAACATCTCTGAGGATAGATTTATTTATAGCACAACTTGAAATATTGTCTCACAAAATATGAGGTTGCATTAAGTGCAATCAAGCTAGTGTCAATGACCTGTCATTCTATAGATGAGTTCTTTACAAGACAACCTATCACCAAGCGCCTCCTGAAGTTGCTGCAGAGACATTTGACTGGCTTGCTTGGTTTCAATCCCTGCACTTTGTTTTCTGTCTTCCTCTTTTCTGTTTCCATTTTCTTTAGAAAGCATATCTTCTCTATTCCATTCTTTTCTTGCTTTACATATCCACAGAATGTCAATTTCTGCTTTAGCATCACAACATCAACAATATGGGGATAATTTCTAAAGGGACTTCTGAGCATTAAACAATGTTTCACGTGCAGAAGTGGCATTTTACAAGATTGCCCACGTTATATGTGGGTTAATTTATGAGCGTATGCCATTTTTGTGTGCAAATTTATCTGAATTGAGCAATGGCATTCCTGGGAGTAGAGTTAGGCTAGGGTTTGGATTTATGTGCATAAGACTGAATTTTATTTAACTTTTATTGAAATATGCATAGGATAATACAAAAAGATTACAACTATGTTTTCTTTCCCATAGGGCTGAATTTTAAAAATGATTTATGCATGTAAAACTGTGTTTTATGCACATAACTGGACATTATGCACGTAAATGGATTTTTGAAAATTACTATTTTCACGCATGGAATTCCTCTAAAATTTCACTCCATAGGAATGAATTTTCTAAAGGTTTTACACATGGGCTTTTGAAAATTGCCTAGATATATGATTCTTTTACATGTGTAAATCCTTTTGAAAATTCAGCCCATACTTTGTAAAATTCAACTTTATGTGCATACATTTTTAGGGAAAGTTTGTTTGTACCAAATAGCGGGTGTAAATTATGTGGGCATTTTTGTGGGGATATTATTCAAAGTCAGCTTGTGCATTGTAAGTCTGCTTTGAAAATTGGTGCAACGTATGTATTTATTGCATAAGTTATACAGAATGAAAATTACATTCTGTTACGTTCGTGGACCCTTGGGCTGGTTGGAACAGAAGATGGAGTGCTGTAGAGGTCCACAGCGAATGTCCCAACCAGGAGGCGGTTCGGAAGCTCGGTGCTGGCTGACACACAGGTCTATGATGAAGTCCTTTGCGACCAAGGACTAGATCCCCACTGGACGGATGGATGGTGTTGGACCTGAGCGGTAGAAGACTCTTCGCCCTGGAGACCGTCACTCCCCCGGGAGGAGCCCTTAGGAGTCCAGCCGCTGGGACTTTAGGAGATTCACCCTGGAAGCCGAAGTCCCCCCAGGAGGAGCCCGTAGGGACACGGCCGCTGGGACTTAGGCGACTTCCTGAAGGTGAGGGTGGTCCGGATGCAGGCGCCTCCTGCAGGTCGTGGTTCTGGATGGCTGGCGCCTCCAGCAGGTTGTAGGTAATCCAGAAGTCGGTCCAGGAGTCGGAGTCCAAGAACGGTCCGCAGCCAGTCCAGGGGTCGGTATCCAGAGAGCGGTCCAAAGCCAGTCCACGGGTCGAAGCTGGAGAGCGGTCCGCAGCCAGTCCAGAGGTTGGAGCCAGAGAGCGATCCAAAGCCAGTCCAGGGGTCAGAGTCCAGAAGAATCAACAGCGGAGGGAAGGCAGAAGCGGGATGAAGAACAAATCAAGAACGCAGCAAGAACACACCAACTCCAGGAACCTTGTTGCAAGGCACTGGAGTGAAGTAGATGCAGGGTACTTATACCCTGAAGGCGTCTGACGTCATCCACAGCTGCAGACAGGATTTTCCCGCGCTGGCCCCTTAAAAGGGAGCTCCTCCCCGCGCGCGCACGTCAGGGGGCGGGGCCAGCCGCGCCAAGCCATCGACGTCTCTCCCGAGGAGGGAGAGACGCGCTGGAGGGCCTGCAGGCCCGAAGACGTCCCAAAACGGCCCGGGCCGCCCCCGAGGTAGGTGGAGGGACCGGGGCACGGCCTGGGACCGTAACACATTCTATGTTGCTCAAGACTGACTGACTAATATGTTCTCTTTATTGTCTAGGAAATCTTGAGCAGTCTCCTCCAATACCACATTTCAAATGAATCAGTTCTCGTCCTTTCATTTTTTTTTATAACGTCTCACTTTCATATATATACATCACTACTGAAAATATAAAACTGACTTTAATATTCTTCTTTCATTGACAGCAATATATTTTTCTTTTATTGTTCAAATAGGGAATTTCCCTTTGAGAATTATATTTAGGCCTACATGGGAAGCTGAAAAATACCTCTTGAATTTTCCTGATGATAAAACTTTTATTTTCCTGATGTTCAATATCAGAGTGGCTCTTGTATTTCTTTTTTGTATCTCATTTCCTGTATTTCTTTTTTGTATCTCATTAGGTTTCTTAAGTTCTCTTCATTTTTAGCTTATAGGGTTGTATATCTCAGATTGATATTTTGATCTCCTATTTTAATTTCTGTTTTGATCTCAGCCATTCTCATGATATTCTTGCTTTACAGGTTGAACAAGTATAGTGATAAGATACATTCCTGCTTCTCTCTTTTCTAATACCGGGCCATTCTATTTCTTCAAATTCTGTTCTTCCTTAGTATAATGACTTCTTAGAAGAAGAACAGATATTCTAGTACATTTATCTTCCTCAGTACATTCCAAAGTCCTGAATGATCCATGCAACTGAATGTTTTCCTAGAGTCGATGAAACTCATGAGGCAGCACCAGTGATATTTGAATAAGGGGTTGCAGGGTAAGATGGACCAGTGTTTGGCTTCAAGCAACCAAGTAGTGTCAGTGATTCAAGGAGCTAGCAAGCTCCTTGACAGCAGCATCCTGGAGACTACTTCTCCCTAAGGAGTGAACTGGCCCAAGGAACATACAGGGTTAAGCAAGACACAGAAAGTTATTTTCAGAAACTGGAAGGCTACCCAGTCACTATGTCAAGGAATCAGCTTCTGTACTCTAGCAATTTTACTGCAAAATTTAGATTTTTTTATCACACCGTGGTGAATAGGGGGGAAAAATATTAATAAGCAATCCAGATCCTCCCACCCCCAAGTCTTATCACCTACCTTTGTAATAGTCTAAACAATTACTAAACCTAATGAGGCCATTGCCTAAAATTAGTGAGTCTACTGACTGAACACTGGGCCTCCATATAAGGAAAATTTTAAAAGCTGGCCCAGTGTCAAAATCGGGAGATGGGTGTGCATGTAGCACTTGCGCATGACCACTCAATTTTATAAGCTGCCCACATGTGGAATGTGAGCAGAATGTGGACATGGTGTAGGAGAGGCGTAAAATTGGGCATTCAGGGGCAGGGCCAAGAGATATGCATACAAGTACCTATGTGCCTGTGTACACACCCAGGTATATTTGAGCTTAAAGTTACTTCTGCTATGGAGGAGGTGTAAGTCTAAATAAAAAAAAGTCCCAGGCATCTATGAAGGGTTTGAGAGGAATGGGAAACTTCCTGGTTTACTGTGCTCTCTCTCTGCTATTTTTGTTTCTCTGTCTGTCTTTTTCTTTTTTTTCTCCACACAGATGCTGTCCGCATTGCCCCCGAGGTCCCCGGAAGTGCTGCCACACTCCTCCCCCTCGGCTGATGCTACTGACGTCACCGATGTCGGCAAGCACGCCAAGAGGGGGGATTTAAATCACGGAGAGAAATGGAGGCGGACGTGTGACCGGTGCTCTGCCTTGCTGCCGACCTGCCTGCAATCCACCGAGGGATCCTGACCATATTTCTTCCCTCCCTCTCTCCCTGTCTCCCTTCTTGGTTTACCTGTGCTCTCTCTCTGCTGGTTTTGTTTCACTCTGTCTGTCTTTTTCTTTTTTTCTCCACACAGACACCGTCCACATCACCCCCGAGGTCCCCAGAAGTGCTGCCACGCTCCTCCCCCTTGGCTGATGCTACTGACGTCACCGACGTCAGCAAGCGTGCCAAGAGGGGGGATTTAAATCACGGAGGGAAACGGAGGCACTGCGCGCCAGTAGCGCGCACCAAAGGGGCGCAACAAGGGGGCATGCCCCTTTGTACGCCCCTTAGTACACCCCTGAGAAACCGAGGAACCAAGTCCAACCACACTACACATCTACCAACTTACAACATGGACAAGAAAATTGAACTACCAATTGAACAACCAATCTCCATCTGCATGAACAAAGGTAAATATGAAAATAAATATTTAAAGAACAATACTAGAGATAGAACAAAAAAGACAAAGAAATCCTCTCTCAATAATTTAATACAGATAAAAAAGACCCCTATTTCTATTTCTAAAACTTCTGCAATAAACAATCTACTTATGCTAACATTCATCTTAGTAAATGCACAATCAGTCGCAAAAAAATTCCCAATCATCACGGATTTACTGTATGACAATAAACCAAACTTTGTTGCAATAACTGAATCATGGTTAAAAAAAAGCAGACGTAGTTCTAAAAAATCAAATAGCACTCAAAAATTACAAGGTATTTTCAGTCCCCAGAATAAATAAGCATGGAGGAGGTCTCTTACTAATTATTGATAAAACTTTTAGATGCAAACCTATCCAAATAACACCCCCCCCCCCCCCCAAATCATGAAATTGCCATTTTTTTATACTAATAATATACAAATATGCCTTATCTACTGCCCACCAAGCCTCCTATAATTAAATATCTCACCACTAATTGAGTTCCTTACTATACACTTAAACATCTCTAAACCAACCATAGTGCTAGGAGATTTTAATCTTCACATGGGCGCCCACCCATTATCAACGCATGCCAAACACTAATAGATGCTATGACAGCATTAGGTTTCTCACTAATAACAAACAAATCAACTCATAAAGCTGGACACTCACTGGATCTCACCATCATCAACCACAACTACTTAGAACACTGTAAAACTGACTACACACAAATTCCATGGTCAGACCACTTCCTTATTCATTCCAACGTAAAATTCCTTAAACCTCAAATCAAACAAAATCATAAACCCTTAGAATTTAAATATAGACCACCTTTTACTATTGAAAAACTAAACGACAAACTAGAGGAAAAACTAACTAATATTGACTACATCAACTGTAGTTCTGCCATGGAAACATGGTTAGAAACAACCAAAATAATAGCTGATGAAATAAACCCCATCAAATCAATACAGAAAAGAGAAACAAGACAAAATAACCCCTGGCATAATGAAAAAGTAGAAGATGCAAAAAGAACTCTCAGATCAATGGAAAAAAGATGGAGAAAACACAAAACAACCGATAACCATCGTGATGCGGTAGTTATCGCATGCATTAGGGCATTATCGCACACGATAACGGCCCACCGCATTTAAATTATTGACCCTGTTTGTTTATTTGTTGTTGAGTTATAATTATGAATGTCACATTGTAAACCATTGTGATCTATACATGGAACGACGGTATATAAAATGTGTAAATAAATACATAAATAAATAAATGCATAGATGGCGCAGCTTCTATTTGCTATCAGGCAAATATACCATTATTGTTCACGATAATGCCCTAACACATGCGATAACTACCGCATCACGATGGTAACATTTAAATTAGGGACAGAGGAAGAATTAGGGCGGGGTTAGAAAAATTTTGATTCTGGTACTGCTGCAGACAATAATGTTTTAGACATTATCACTGGCAGTAGTGCCGGAAATAACACCACCTTTCCCATTGGTGGTACGGGGGCGATAGTGTGCGCCAAGGCCACAACCACGGTGGGTGAAAACATACCACCGCTATGGGGCCAGGAGCCCACTTTCGCCCCCACCCCTTTTTTTCTCAACTCATCATTCCAATATTATTATAGCAGAATGATGAATCCTGGGGAAAGACTGGTTTTCATTGGCAGGCATTATCAAGTCAAGTTTTCTAGTACACATTAAAATTGAATTCTTATGTAAGCCAGAGATTATGAATAATTGAAATGAAATGTTGGTTTTCATGTATTAGCCATTGAGTTGTTTTGAGAATTTTGCATTCTCTCTTTTGATTATTCTTCATAGTTTGATTATTATCTTTTGTCCTTCTTGATTTTGTAGTTCTGTCTATTCTGATTCTTTTATATTAAATTATAGGCATTTTTGAATAGCCATGTTTTAAATTCACATTTAAATTTCTTTCTGGTAAAATACAAAATGCCTCAGGCAGACAGTTCCAGAGCTTTGGACCCGCTATTGAGAACGCTCGATCTCTTGTTTGCCTCAGATGTGTTGTGATCCCCCCTGCTGCTGCGCTACAGGAGGTCTCTTACCTTCCTCCAGAGGCCGCTCTGAAGCCAGGGCCTCGCCTACGTTCCATCCGGGACTTGCTCCAGGGCCTGAGAGGCCTAGCTGTGCCTGTGGCTTGCATGCCTCTGTGTTTGGACTTCCTGCTTCCGGCCATGCCCGTTTCCCTAGGGGCTGGCCCGCAGCTCTCCACCTGACTTATAGGACCAGCGGTGGGCGGTCCTGGCAAGCTCCTCCCAGGGAGTTGCCTTCTGCCTCCAGTATTTAAGGACTGCCTGTTCACTTGCAAAGGGCCTTCGACCAGGCCTTACAGTTGGCTATAACCGTGCTGATCCAGGTCTTCCATGGTTCCTAGTTCAGTGTCTTTGCCTGATGTCTGCTCCTGTTTCTGCCAGCCGAGGGGGCTTCGGATGTGAGTATCCCAGCATCGGAGTTCCTATTCGCCTGGGTCTTCCCCGCACCCTCCTTCTCAGCGTGGTCTGCGACCAGCCTTCCTGGGCTGTGTAGGGCGCGTCTGGGACAGGGTGGTCCGTGACTCAGTCCCACGGGTGGGCTGAGTAGGGCGCCCTGATGGACAGTGCAATGTTTCCGTCCAGCCTTGTCTACAGTGTCCGCTTCAGCCCTTGTCCTGATGTCTCCGTCTTGCTTCTGCCTGCTTCTGCCCCGTCTGATGTCTTCTGTTAAGGACTCTGTCTGCCCTCGCCTCTGTCCGGCCTGCTGCCCATTGCCGTTCCCTGCGGCAGGTCCGAAAGGGCCGGGAACAGTCGGAGGACCATTCATTAGTCAACTTCCCCGTGTTGGCTACCATGGGCATGCAGGTCCGGCTGAGGGTCGGACTCCCTGCTTCTGTTCCTGCCTGCCTCGCTCACCATGCCTGCTCAGCTCACCTCCCACGGTGTGGCCTTGGGCTCCTCCTGGGGTCCTGCCGTGGCCCAAGGGCTCACCACCCGCCCGAGACGACCGCGCCCGCGCGCGCTCGTAACAAGATGTGTGTACCGTAATGTGAGAATAGGCAAAAGACCTTTATTTTGAGCTCTTAGTGTTCGCTGAGGGTTGTAAGGTTGTAGTGTCACTCCTAATAAGCAGGTGTTATTGAGTGAATGATGTTGATTATTATCATTAATACTTTATAAAAGATTCTGGATTGTTCTGATAACCAATGTAGTGACATCAGCATGGGTTTAATGTGATCATATTTCCTTAATCCTATCAATAGTCTTGCTGCAGCATTTTGCAGTAGTTGTACTGGTTTTAAATGATATGCTGGAAGACCTAGTTGCAAGGAATTGCAGCAGTCAAGGCTTGAGAAGAAAAGAGTTTGCAATACAGCGTAACCTGTCTTAATTAATTTACTAATGCATTTTCATTGTGAGGTTCTCATCTAGCTGTACTCCTAAATCCCGTGCCTGATTTGAGAGGTTAATTGGAAAATTACCCAGATCTAAGACATGTGGTTTAAATGATGGTGAATTTCTACTCAGCCAAATGATTTCAGTCTTTTGGGGGTTTGATGTCAGTTTAAGTTGTGACAGTTCTTGTTGTATTGCTTTCATATATGTAGAGAGTATCAAAGCTGTGTTTTGAAATGATCTGGAGAGTGGGAAGTAAAACTGTAAGTTGTCAGCTTACAAGTAGAAAGTTATTCCTAGATTATTAAGTAATTTACATAGTGGGAGCATGTAAACATTGAATATTGTTGCTGAGAGGGCTGAGCCTTGAGGTATGCCTGTACTACACTGGAAAGTGTCGGATAAGTGGTTGTCCAGTTTGACTTGGAATGTTCTGTTTGATAGAAATGAAGTGAACCATCTTAGAACTGTGCCGTCGATTCCTATGATTCTCATCTGATGGCATAACAGGATATGATCCACAGTGTCAAAAGCTGCTGTTAAGTCAGTTACACAGGGCAATAAGATTCATCTGTGTCAAGCCCTCGTAAGACTGAATCCAATAATGAGAGGAGTAATGTTTCAGGTGAGTGATGTTTCCTGAATCCAGATTGATTTGAGTATAGAATATTTTGATCTTCCAGGTGGTTTACAAGTTGGGATAACACTGCTTTCTCAAGAACATTTGCTAGAAATGGCAGGTTGGATATTGGGTGATAGTTGTTCCAGTCATCTCTTCTACCTGACTTATTTTTTAGAATCAGCTTTATCACCACTTGTTTTAATCCATGTGGTATAATTCCTTCTGTAAGTGAATGACTAGGTAAGGTTGTGATTGGTGTTATGTAACGGGAGGCCTTGGAAGGCCTTCGCACTCTGTTGCGCTCTGCTGGTGGCCTTCACAATCTGTTGTGCTCCGGGAGGCCTTGGAAGGCCTTCGCAATCTGTTGCGCTCCGCTGGCTGGGAGCACTAGGGGTGAGATGTGTGCCCCATGTGGTAAGACGGACCTCGTCTAGGGTTGGAGCTGACCAGGACCCTGCTGACCTGAATGCCAGGATGAGGCCAACCACGCAAGGTTGGCCTGGATGAGGCCAACCACGAAGAAAAGTGGGCACTGTTCCTCATGGCACCCTACGCAGCCCACTACTCAGGGCGGACCCAATGGGCTAGTCATGGATCACCCTGTCCTCTACGCACCCTACACAACTTAAGATGGCTGGTCATGGACCACGTGGGAGCGGGGCAGGCTCAGGAAAGGAATCCAACTGGCAGGGGCTCCAGTGACCGGAAACAGGAACTGAACAGAATGGATTTATCCTCGGGGTGGCCATCTGGAGGACTCGGGGAGCTGGAAATTACAAAAACAGACATCAGGAAGATCAGGTAGATAAGGACCTCTAGCCATCGAGGACGTCAGGCCTTCTGGAACACCAGGAGGGCAG
Organism: Rhinatrema bivittatum; assembly: GCF_901001135.1. Classification (NCBI taxonomy): domain Eukaryota; kingdom Metazoa; phylum Chordata; class Amphibia; order Gymnophiona; family Rhinatrematidae; genus Rhinatrema; species Rhinatrema bivittatum. Next base: position 132,179,198 of record NC_042620.1, on the reverse strand, counting down.
AGACGGAAGACGTCAGCAACATCAGGAGGGCAGAGACGGAGGACGTCAGGCTCAGGAAAGGAATCCAACTGGCAGAGGCTCCAGTGACCGGAAACAGGAACCGATGGAATGGATTTACCCTCCGGGTGGCCATCTGGAGGACTCGGGAAGCTGGAAATTACAGGAACAGACATCAGGAAGATCAGGTAGATAAGGACCTCTAGCCGTCGAGTACGTCAGGCCTTCTGGAACATCAGGAAGGCAGAGATGGAGGACGTCAGGAACATCAGGACATCAGAGACCAGAATCAGGAACAGCAGAGATGATACGAAGAGGGAGCCTTTGGAATACTGAAACACCAAGCAAGAGCAGGAACATGGAGTCTAAGGGGAAGGAGAAGTTCCTCAGATGACTGGCTCATTGCGAAGGCAAAGCTGACTGGAAGTTGAAGTCCTTTTATAGGGCTGAAGACAGGCAACTCCCTGGGAGGAGTTTGGATGGGCCACACCTAACTGGCATTATAACTGAGGAGAAGTGCAGCGGGCCGGCCCCTAGGGAGAAGGGCGTGGCCCAAACCAGGAAGTCCATGCAGACCCAAGCAAGCCTCGGGCAGGCCCCAAGGACATCAAAGGCTTCCCAGGCCCGGGAGCAATTCTGGTCAGTTCATAGGCGAGACCCAGGCTTTGGAGCGGCCTCCAGGAAAGAAGCCTCCCGTAGCACAGCTACAGAAGGATTCATAACAGGTGGAGTGATAACGTGGTGTATTTGTTTCAATGAACTGGCTGTTACTGGGTCACTTAGGTGAGTGGCAGGTTTAATTTTATTAATGATTTTACTGATTTCCATTTTTGATACTCTATCAAATGTAGCCCTCTTGCCTATGTCATTTGAGTCTTTAGGTGCATTTGTTGGAGGACTGATAGTGAATTGATTTTTTAACATTGATTTTGTCTATGAGTGCGGTGGCATATTCATTGCAACAGACCCTTTGTGATGTTGTTTTCTCAATATGGCAGATGACAAGTCTTTAATTAAATTTTTAACAGTCTCAAAGGGTAGTTTTGAATTAAATATAACCCCATGAATTTGTTTAGCAAAGTAATCTTTTTTTTTTTTTTTTTGCTTTGTTGGTTAGTGTACGATATTTTGTAAGGAAAGGTTTATATTTTCCTAGGGATTTAGCAGATGGGCATTTCTGCCATTGTTTCTTTAATTTTCTTAGGTTTTGTTTAGTGCTTGATTATCTTATCCCATGAATCAAATGTTGATGTAGAATTGTTTTGATTTAGTTCATGGATTTCATTTTCCATTGCTTCTTCAAGTACTTCCTTCTCTATCTTTTTTCTGAAGATGAATGTAAGCTTATTTTCTATACTATTATGGATTTGGCTGGTTAAGGCTAAGTCTGCTTTTATTAATTGTGTTCAGACCAGACCAGACCATGTGTGAAGTATTGATTAGGCAGTTACTTGTATTAGCAAATATTAGGTCTAGAACAGTGGTTCTCAACCTTTCTAATGCCGTGACCCCGCAATACAGTTCCTCATGTTGCGGTGACCCCTCGCCCCGCCCTCGCCCCGTGAGGGTGGGGTGAGGGCGGGGCTTTGGTCATATGGGGGCGGGGTTATGGATGGGGTTGGATTTTAGTGCACACTTATCATTTAATTATGACATTTATAATGTGAATGTAACTCAACTCACCATAGGTTCTCACATGCATGGCACACTGACCCATGATCGTCACGGGGCTAGATGTAAAAGTACAGTTTGTATCCACATGAACCCCCCTGACCCACAATAATGGATGTAAAGCAGAATTATGACATTCCCCATACAACTCACCCTACAAAAAAGATATTCTGGTTCTAGTGACATCTCAGTAACAGCAACTCAAACTCCTTCTATTTCCAGGCTCAATAGCCCTACTTATGAAAAGACAGCAGTTTACCACCAATGCATGTCCTCTGAGAAAACACAACAAATAAGACCGATACAAACGCTTACATGCTAGCAAAATATCTCATCTCGGTAACAGACACAGAACCGACCTAACATACTCCCAGCATCTGTAGTAATGCACATAAACTAATCCGCACACAGTTACACCTGTATTATGGAATACACTCAAACAGGAGCAACCCTATCTATGAAAAGGCAACACTACAAATATTAAATCAGGTCCTAAAAACCAATACACCTCTTATTAGGAAAACAGAACTAGCAAGCAGCTATAGATCCCCACACAGAAATAATTGTAAAACTATACTATACTAATAAGCAGAATAAATGTTTCAAAACAGCTATGAACATCCAACAATTAAAAACGCATAAAAACTATTAAACATTCTCCAAACACCAATAAAATATTTCAAAAAAGCAGACATCACACAATTAAAATGGCAGTCAAGAAAAATAAACTTAAAAAGCCACCTTTACTTACCCCCTCCAGCAGCTCTCCTACTCCCCTTCCCTGCAGGCTGTGGCACTCACCAGAAGCAGCAGTAGAAGCTAAGCTCTATACTTATGGTCCTCTTCCTTAGTGCCCATGTCTCTCACACACACACACCATACCAGTCATGCCCCCATGACCAGTTTCTGTCTCTCACACACCAATCATCTCCCAAACAGTCTTTGGCACACACACACCAGTCACCTTCCTGAACAGTTTCTCTCATGCCATACACACACACACACATACACACAGGCTTCCCACTCCCGTGTTCTACTTACATATACGGGCTTCTCACTCTCATAATCACTTTCTCACACACACACACACCAGTCACCTTCCTGAACAGTTTCTCTCATGCCATACACACACACACACACACAGGCTTCCCACTCCCGTGTTCTACTTACATATATGGGCTTCTCACTCTCATAATCACTTTCTCTGTCTCTCTCTCTCTCTCTCTCACACACACACACACTCACTCACTCACCAGTCTCTCACTCCCATGCTTGTTCTCTCCACATGCACAGGCTTCTCATTCCCATAATCACTTTCTCTCTGTTACACACACACCAGTCTCTCTCATTTCCATGCTCACTCTCCACGTGCACAGGCTTCTCATTCCCTGAATCACATTCTCACATTCACACACACACACCAGTCTTTTTCTCTCACACACACCATCACCTTACCAAGCAGTCTCTCTCTCTCATGCATGCACACTCACCCTGGTTTCTCACTCCCATGCTTTCTTTCACCCCCACAACACCAGGCTTCTTACGCCCATGCTTTCTCACATACCCAGACTTCTCCCTTCCATGCTTTTTCTCTCTCTCACACACACACATCAGTCACCTCCCTGACTAATGTCTCACACTCTCACACACACATCAGTCACCTCCCTGACTAATGTCTCACACTCTCACATACACATCAGTCATCTCCCTGAGCAATCACTTTCATTGTCTCTCACATACACACACACACATCAGCTCTCTGACCAGTCAATCACACACAGGCTGGCTGGCTGCTTCTCTCTCTTTCTCTCACTCACTTCCTCTTCTCCCCCGAGCACAAATGGGAGCTGCAGCAGCCTCGCTGGCCAAGAAAGAAGAATCCCATCGGCCGCGGGAGGCTCGTGCTGCTCTCTCCTTTCTCCATTACCGGCTGCTTCAACTGCTCGGGGGCCGATGCTGCAGCCGCCGCTGCTACTTTTCGCACGGCGTGGCTCTCTCTCCTTCCCGCGCACCACGATTCACTTCCTGTTCCGGGTCACAGGAGGGGGGGGGGGGGGCAGGCGCAGGAAGAAGAAAAGGCCCAGCCGCGGGTGCAGAGCTTCTTCTAGCGCCGCTGCCGTTCCCGCTGGGCTTGAACGTGCTGACAGCCCGGCGGCAACGGCAGCGGGAGAGACCGGGAGCGCGCGACCCCTGCGTTTTGGGCGTTCGACCCCCGCCGGGGTCGCGACCCATAGGTTGAGAACCGCTGCTTTAGTGAATAATTCAATCAGTGGTGAACAGTCTTTTTGTAGTAAACAAGGTGGACAGTAGATTAGTCCTATGTTTAGCTGATGAGATTTAAAATTTCTACTTCATAGGGAGGGTAAATCTCTACATTGCATGGTAGTAGCTTAAGTTCTTTTTTATAGATTATTAATAAACCTCCTCCTTTTTGTTTAGGTCAGGGAAAGTGAAATACTTCATAGTTAGGGTGGAAAATTTGCTTTAGCAGTACATTATCTTAATCAGTCAGTCAGCCAAGTTTCAGTGATGCAAAATGTAGTTGGTTGTAAATCTTCTAGCAGGTCGTTAATCAGGGGGATATTTTTTTACATAGACTGAACATTTAATAGAAGCAGAGTAAACAATAGACAGGGTGAGATAGTGGAAGCGTTAGTACTTATCGCTTGGAAGACCAGATTTGTGATCCTTATTTGCTACTTACTTGGGGCTCTCCTTAGATCTCCATTTAGGCCCCTGGGCTCAGTGATATATATCTGGTCCATTATTGTAGCTTTCAATGCAGGGATCAGTGAATTAATCTACTTCAGGCATGCACAACGGGGCATACAAAGGGTATTTATTAAGGCTTTGAAAGTGACATTTGAAAAAGAATTGAGAGGATCTAATTGAGTTCTAAAGCAAAGAGACACAGAAAAGACAAAGCCAGTGCCTGTTTTTTTTAATTCAGTTAGAAATAAGTTAAGCTTTCTGTTGAGAGCTGTGTGGGATACTATTGTATTAGTGAGCTTTAATAAACATAATTCCTTCCATATAAGAAACTAAGTTTAAGAAGGATAATATTAGTTTAACTCTGAAAGGATTGGAGAAAGATAGTGATTGCTTCATGGAAAGACTGAATTCTCATATGCTCCACCTCACTGTCCTATATCTAATAATAGGGTTGATTTGCTTAATCTTTAATTTTGATTAGCCAGCTTTTCCAGTTCATCAAGTTGGCAGAGACATACACCCAGGGAACATATTAGATTCTGCAAGATTTTCAATGAGAAGGAGAAAGCATTCTTTTTGAGTTTTTAAAGAATAGGTAGCAACTAGAATAACCATGAGGACAAAATACCAATGATCTCAAGCCATGCTGTCAAGCACACCAGCATTTTAAAAGGAAAGCAAGGAGAATAACTTTCAAATAGCTACGTGTGCACCCATATACCCATATATGCATGTATATGGGCGTGTATATTTCAAAAAAAAAAAAAATCTGTTCCTATATTTTATAACCTGTATGTAAATGATATATGCAGGTTATAAAATAAATGCAAATTATTCCTACAACATATACATGCATATAAAAAAAAAAACCCAACACAAATACATATTGCACTTATCCAGCTAACAGGGTCATTTATCAAATAGCGTTTTCGCATGCGTTAAGCACCTTTACTGCATGCGATAGCACCATAACGTATGGTGTGATGCAAATCAGAAAAAGAAGAGAGAAAGAGAGAGAAAAAGAGAGAGAGACTAACCATAATGCCCTCACTCTAGATAGGTATTTATATCTCTATGGGAGGCCCACCTAGTAACTCGAGGTGAGGTTTAGGTATTAGTGTAGGGGTTAGGGGCCACTTTGACATTCAAAGTGAGACGTACAAACAGAACAGTGCTCTCTTGTGGAGATCTGATGACCTTTGGAGTGAGGAAACTCACTCAAAGATAAGATTTGTGCAATGTTCTCTCAACCTAGCTTGATGGACTCTCTACCTATCTAGTGTGAGGGCATAATGGCTAGTCTCTCTCTCTCTCTCTCTCTCTCTCTCTCCCCCCCCCCCCACCCCCCGATAGTAAACATGGTCCCCCCCAGTGGTTGTATGTAGGAAATACCACAATTCTGGTACTTATCTCAAAGTGCAAAAAGGTTATCGCAATTTGCGGTAACTTAGCGCTTCACATAGGTATTAGATTAAACTGCCTATTGCCATAAAACATTAGGGATGTGAATCGTTTTTTGACAATTTAAAATATCGTCCGATATATTTTAAATCGTCAAAAAAATCGTTAGGGCCACGATACAATATCAATTCCCCCGATTTATTGTTAAAAAATCGTAAATCAGGGGAAGGGGGAGGGCAGGAAAACCGGCACACTAAAACCCCCTAAAACCCACCCCCGACCCTTTAAATTAAATCCCCCCCCCTCCCGAACCCCCCCCCCCAATGCTTTAAATTACCTGGGGATCCGGCGGTGGTCCAGAACGGTGGCGGTCCGGAATGGCCCCCTCAATAGAATCGTGTTGTCTTCAGCCGGCACCATTTTTCAAAATGGCCGCCGCAAAATGGCGGCGGCCATAGACAAAAATGATTTGACGGAGGAGGTCGTTCCGGACCCCCGCTGGACTTTTGGCAAGTCTTGTGGGGGTCAGGAGGCCCCCCCAAGCTGGCCAAAAGTTTCCTGGTAGTTCAGCGGGGTTCCGGGAGCGATTTCTTGCCGCGAATCGTTTTCGTACGGAAAATGGCGCCGGCAGGAGATCGACTGCAGGAGGTCGTTCAGCGGGGGTTCCGGACCGCCGCTGATGTGCCCGCTGCATATCTCTGCAGCGGGCACATCTCACTTGGGGAGGGCAGAGTCTGGGTGGGGCATGGGCATTTTGGGTCCTGGCCAAGAAATGTGCTGAGGGCCTCTGTCGCGTAACTTTTGTTCTGCTAGGGATGAAATGTAAGTTTTAAAAAGTTTAAAAAAATAGAGAGCTCTGAGGGGTTTAAAGAGAATGGGCCAAGTGGTGGGAATGCTGGCTATCAAACTAGGGGGGATTGGAAGGACCTAGCTGGTAATTGGGCAAACTGGTGAATGAACTGATAAAACTGGGAATGGCATCGGTGTGCGCCCCTTTAAAAATTCCCTGACTTATGTGGTAGATGCGGGATTTGTGTGCACATTTATTTATTTATTTATTTATTTATTTATTTAAAAGTTTTTTATATACCGAAGTATAGCTAGATGCCTTCACTCCGGTTTACAGATATAACAACTTAGTACATTTTTCCAACAATTGAAACAAACATATTTTCAACAATTGAAAACAAACAGGGTATAACTGTGATCAAACCGGGTAATAATCAACAAATTGATTGAAATTATGTAAATTAAAAAACAACTTAGAGTGGGTAATTTGTATCCTTTGGGTTGTGTTATCATTGCAGGAGGAAATATGTTGTCATTGAGGGGGAAGTATATATTTTACAGGAAAGAAGCAGTTGTTAACTAATCGATTTACCTATGAGAAACTAATTTTTACAAGTCTGTGGATCATCAAGTAGTATCATTTTTGTCATTGAACAATCAAGTTTAAATGTTCTTAGTAGTCTTGGGATTGTTCATGCATAACTGTAAAGGTTATGTGTTAAATAAGTATGTGTAGTTATCTGATACCGTCTTTGAAAGTTTTGACTCAAGATCCATGTTTTAAGCTCTTTTTTAAATGATTTGATGTTGCATTGTGAGCTCAGGTAATCTGGTAGTGAGTTCCATAATTTCGGTCCTGCAATGGAAATGGCTCTGTTTCTTGTGTTGGATAGCTTAGCTAATGGAAGTGATGTTATGACTAGATGTAATTTACTTGCGGCTCTTGTCGTGCGCTGTGATCTGTGTATCTGTATGATGTTATTGAGAGCAGTGTTATCTAGGGATGTGAATCTTTTTTTGACGATTTAAAACAATCGTCAGATATATTTTAAATCGTCAAAAATTGTTAGAGCCGCGATACAATAGTAATTCCCCCGATTTATCGTCAAAAAATCGTAAATCGGGGGAGGGGGAGGGGGAGGGCAGGAAAACCGGCACACCAAAACAACCCTAAAACCCACCCCGACCCTTTAAAACAAATCCCCCACCCTCACGAATCCCCCCCCCCCCAAAATGTTTTAAATTACCTGGGGTCCAGTGGGAGGGTCCCGGCGCGATTAGTAAATGGATGCATGCGCCAACTTAAAATTTGGTACAAATGTGCATGCGGCCATGATATTTTGTAACATACATGCATAAACATGCGCATGTTATAAAACATCTGTGTCCCTGGGCACAGGCGCACACATAGTTGCTGTTTGTACCTGAGACAATGTGACTTGCCCTAGGTCACAAGGAGAAGCAGTATGATTTGAACCCTGGTTTCCTGCCTACTACTCTAACCACTAAGCTACTAGTCGAGCTAACTGTAGTAGCTGGATAAATAGAACTTTTTTGACATACAGCTATCTGACAACTGGATAAGTAACATTTTAAGGCTTATCCAGCTAAGGAGTAGCATTGCTTCTACCTACCTGGATAAATCAGAACTCGTCTGGATAAGTGCAGCTTTCAAGACTGAACGAGACAAACTGAAATTTAGCCAGATAAGTAGCATGCAACAGCCATACTCATGTATTTTTATGCCTAACTTTTAAAATATATATGTGTGGAGATTTTACTTGTATAATTTAGAACTCATTTACTCCCATAAATTGGGTTTTGGGTGTGTAAATTGGGAGATTTTCAAACATTCATGTGACAATGAAATTATCAGTTTTACAAATTAATCTACCATTTCATCCAGTCCATCTGCAGGTCATCGAGATCCTCCTAGCTCTTCAGCCTCAACTCCCTCAAATTCATCCAGACCTCCCACCCAGTCAGTATTTCACTTTTAAGATGTTTATCACTTAGCCCAGATATAGACCATTTTGTAATTATGCATGAGTAAACTGCCAAATCTGTTGCCATCCTGCTTGTGAGATATGCCCACAAACAGTCCCTTACCTCTCCGCCACCTTCTGACACCGTTCCTCATGGCCCAGAGGCTATTGGCATCTCCCCTATTTCCACTGCTGTCTGCAGCGAGCCGCCACCGATACTTCTCTCCCGCGGCCTGGGAGCCACCGCCATCTTCGCGGCCCAGAGGCCGCCATCGAGCACTGCCAGTCTCTCCTCTTTGTGGCCAGGAGGCCGCCACCAAAGCTGCTTCTCTTCGCGACCTGGAGGCCACCACCGAACTCCGCCATTAACCTGCGGCTAGGCTGCTGCCGAAGTCTTCCTCTTCAGTGGCCTTGAGGCTGCCCCGAAGCTCTTCTCCATGCAGCCAGGAGGCCACTCCAGAGCTCCTCTTTATGCAGCCTGGAAGCCGCCATCATCTTCTTACTTCGTGGCAGGGAGCCGCTGTTATCAGGGCCTGCTTCTTCTTGTGCAGCAGGACGCAACTCTCAAGGTCCTGCCTTCTTCCTTAGGCGCGAGGCCACGCCTCCTTGCTTCATTTAAAGGGCCAGCAGTGGGTTGTCTTCCTGGGCTCCTCCTGCTGATGTCCTCTAGGCCAGAGCTTTCCAAACTTTCATGTTGGTGACACACTTTTTAGACAAACATAATTTCACGACACAGTAATTCAGTCTACTAGCAAACCAAAGGTTAAAGGTTAAACAAGGAAATGTATTTCGACAATTTATGTAGTTTCCTTAAATATATACATAAATAAAATGTTTCACGACACAACCTCATGAAAACCTTTCATTTATATAAAAATATATAATATTCCAAGATTAATGTTGTTGTTATAATTTATGAGTAACAATAATAAAATGAATTGTCTGTCCCCCACACACTCATCTCTCTCCCCCCCCCCCAAGCACATGTCTGGTCCCCACACACTCATCTTTCTCTCCCCCAAGCACATTTCTGGCCCCCACACACTCATATCTCCCCCCAGCACATTTCTGGGCCCCACACACTCATATCTCCCTCCCAGCACGTCTGTCCCCCACACACTCATCTCTCTCCTGCCAAGCACATGTCTGTCCCCCACAATCTCTATCTCCCCCCCCACCCAGCACATGTCTGGCCCCCACACTCATGTACCTCTTTTTTTTTTATTGTTGCCAGTGTTTCATGAAAAAACAAGCACTATTTTCCAAAAAAACAAGCCCAAGCACATGTCTGGTCCCCACACTCATGTACCTCTTCTTTTTGATTGTTGTCAGTTAAGTGCTTCACTCCCTTCAGGGTTCAAGCCTGCCTTGATGCATAACACCTTCCAGGATCACCAGACACTGTTGCTTGCAGTCAATACTCCTCATGGCCAGGCCTCATCGGCAGCAGCAGCCAATGAAAGGGACAGCTGGGCTCAAGTCCCACCCACAAAGCCCCAAAAAAACACAATTGACAGCAAAAATCGCCCAATAATAAGCAACCCTCGAACTGAAAAAAAAAAAGTGAATCGCTAGAAAAAAAAAGCCCAAACTCGTGTCGGAGTTGACCGGGCTTGCGTGACACACCTGCACACTGCAGGTGACACACTAACGTGTCCCAACACACAGTTTGGAAAGCTCTGCTCTAGGCGTTACCTCTTCAGCCCTATAAAGAAGGCCTTCCTTCACTCAGTCTTTGCCTTCACAAGGAGTTGATCATGGAGTCGTACCTCTCCTGGATCTTCAGTTCCAACTCTTCATTCCAGGAGTCCTCCGTTATCCTTCACTTCTTCAAGGCACTCTGTTCCTTGTTGGTCCTCATTGTCTTCATCCATGGCTCATGAACCTCTGTCTTCATCTTCATTCCATGTCCTGGTCTCTCAATGGATCCCGTCCTCTTGTCATCAGATGTCCTGATGTCTCCACGTCTCCATGTCCAGACTCTCCCTATTTTTGGATGTCCAGACGTTTCTGCTCTCTGATGTGGATTGCAAACTGGCTAAAAGACAGGAAACAGAGGTAGGATTAAATGGGCAATTTTCTCAGTGGAAGGGAGTGGACAGTGGAGTGCCTCAGGGATCTGTATTGGGACCCTTACTGTTCAATATATTTATAAATGATCTGGAAAGAAATACGACGAGTGAGATAATCAAATTTGCAGATGACACAAAATTGTTCAGAGTAGTTAAATCACAAGCAGATTGTGATAAATTGCAGGAAGACCTTGTGAGACTGGAAAATTGGGCATCCAAATGGCAGATGAAATTTAATGTGGATAAGTGCAAGGTGATGCATATAGGGAAAAATAACCCATGCTATAATTACACGATGTTGGGTTCCATATTAGGTGCTACAACCCAAGAAAGAGATCTAGGTGTCATAGTGGATAACACATTGAAATCGTCGGTTCAGTGTGCTGCGGCAGTCAAAAAAGCAAACAGAATGTTGGGAATTATTAGAAAAGAATGATGAATAAAACAGAAAATGTCTTAATGCCTCTGTATCGCTCCATGGTGAGACCGCACCTTGAATACTGTGTACAATTCTGGTCGCCGCCATCTCAAAAAGATATAATTGCGATGGAGAAGGTACAGAGAAGGGCTACCAAAATGATAAGGGGAATGGAACAACTCCCCTATGAGGAAAGACTAAGAGGTTTAGGACTTTCAGCTTGGAGAAGAGACGACTGAGGGGGGATATGATAGAGGTGTTTAAAATCATGAGAGGGTCTAGAATGGGTAGATGTGAATCGGTTATTTACTCTTTCGGATAGTAGAAAGACTAGGGACACTCCATGAAGTTAGCATGGGGCACATTTAAAACTAATCGAGAAAGAAAGTTCTTTTTTACTCAACGCACAATTAAACTCTGGAATTTGTTGCCAGAGAATGTGGTTCGTGCAGTTAGTATAGCTGTGTTTAAAAAAAGGATTGGATAAGTTCTTGGAGGAGAAGTCCATTACCTGCTATTAAGTTCACTTAGAGAATAGCCACTGCCATTAGCAATGGTTACATGGAATAGACTTAGTTTTTGGGTACTTGCCAGGTTCTTATGGCCTGGATTGGCCACTGTTGGAAACAGGATGCTGGGCTTGATGGACCCTTGGTCTGAACCAGTATGGCATTTTCTTATGTTCTTATGTTCTTATGTCTTTGTCTGTCATGTTCCAGACATCCCTGTGGTCCTCTTCTTTAGAGGTCCCTGATGTCCAGATGCCTTAGATGTCCAGATGTCCTAATGTGCTTTCCTATCTGATGTCTTATGTTTCAAGTGCTGATGTTCCAAATCCTGACCTCGATGTCCTGAGTTCCAAGTCCTGATTTTGATGTTCCAAGTTCCAAGTCTCAATCCTGATGTCCTTTGCCCAATCCTGATCCTGAAGTACCATCAGTTCCTAGCTCTGGGTTTAGCTTCACTCGCCCCGGACCTCGTCTCCAGCTGACCTTTCCTGGGAGTAAATCCGTACCAATCCAGTGTCCATTTCCGGTGGTTGGAGTCCTCTTCCAGCAGGACCTGTCTTCAAGCACTACCCTGATTCCTCCTCATCCTGAGCCTCAGTCTTGTGCTTGTTCCGCTCTCTGCGTGGTCCATGACCAGCCTCCTTAGGTTGTGTAGGGTGCGCCATGGGACAGGGTGGTCCGTGACCAGCCCACATTGCCTGTGTAGGGAGCCCTGAGGGGCAGTGCCTGTCTAAATCTCCGAGTATCCTGAGTCCTTGTCCTCGCTCCTTCCAAGTTCCAAGAATCCTTGTCTCATCCCTTCCAAGTTCCAAGTTCCAAGTCCTTGTCTGAAGTCCTTCCAAGTTCCAAGTCCTTGTCTGAAGTCCTTCCAAGTTCCAAGTCTTCGTCTGAGCCTTTCCAAGTTCCAAGTCCTCGTCTGAGTCCTTCCAAAACTCCTCGTCTGAGTAACCAGAATCCTTTCCTCAGTCTATGTTTGATTTCCTTCCACGTCTGAAAGTCTTGTGTCTGAGCTCCAAGTTCCAAGTGTCCTTGTCTCATCTGAGTTCCAAGTTTCAAGTGTCCCTCATCTCATCTGAGTTCCAAGTGTCCTCATCTCTTCTGAGTTCCAAGTTCCAAGCATCATCATCTTTACTGAGTTCTAAGCTCCAAGTTCCAAGCATCCTTGTCTGAGTTCCAAATTTCCAAGTATCCTCACCTTGTTGAAGTCTTCAAGCCTAGTCCAAGTCTGAGGTCCCGTCTTGTACTAGTTCCAGTACCTTCGCCTGTCCTCTCGACCTTGTTCGTCCTGCTGCATCTGCCGCTCCCTAGTGGCAGGTCCGAAGGGCTATCGAGTGGCCGGAGGGCTACCACAGAGACCAGCAGTGCGTTGCTGGGCCTCTACCGGTGCGTGCAGGTTCAGCAGAGGTTAGGGCGGTGGTCAGCCTGCTCCTCCCATGCTTGGACACATCTTGCCTGCCGCAGCGCTTCCACGGAGCTCCTCTCTGCAGACGCGTCGTGGTCCAAGGGCACACATTTCCCTGGAATCGGAAGCGCTCCCTAGCGCTCCCTCCCACAGGTTCCAACAGGTTGCAAAGGCCATGTGTCCAGTGAGCGTGTTCCTGTGTTGGGCCCAGGCCTTGTTCCAGAGTTCCCGATTCAAGTATTTTTCTGAACTTTCGTGTCCCAGGAAGAGTGATTTGTTAATTTGATGTTCTTAGCATCTTTATAAAATCGGATTTATTTTAAAGAGAAATATTTTATATAGAAAAGAAGCTGTTGATGAAAATAAAATTGTTTTAAATCAGTAAATTACAAAAGAAAAGTTTCATCCTTTACTTTAACCCATACTTTTCCTCCAAACCTATGGAAAATTGCTGGGTGGGTTCTTGACCCCTTTCCTTTGTGGCAGACTCATCTGGGAGGAGAGCATCAAGGTATGCATCTTGTGGGATGTCTTCTGAGCACCTTGCAAAGTTGGGACCATAATACATAGAAATATCTTATCCCTTGGCCATGAAAGCATGATAAGTCTTCACTCCAGGTTGGCACAGTTTAGACCTGCAGGCCGGGTCACTAGCTTGTACTTCTTTGATCCAGACTTTTGTTGCTATACTGCAACTCCTAATTTTATTATTATCACTCTCCTCTGCATCTGTCCTAAACATGCTTGAATTCTGTCACATTTCTGTATTCTGCTACCTGTGCTGATAATTTGCTCCTAGCAGATACTGTATTTAATCAAGTTTCTTCTGAATCTTCCTCCATGCATTGTCAGATCATGCCCCTCATCCTTGAATTTCCGTTTCCATGGAATATTTCACTTACCAATACTTTATTGAAGTCTGCCAAATATTTAAATGCTTCTATTATATCCCTTTTTCCTTTCATTCCTTCAGCAAGAACATTTTGAGTCTCTTAAGTCTATTCAAATGAATTCATTTTTTAGATACAGCATGAAATATCTACAGTCTTGTGAGTCTGTCAGCCCTGGAACTACTGTAAGTAGATAAATGTAAAATAATTCCATCTTCTATAATTAGTTCCAGCCCACAGATAGCAGAATCCAATTTTACCTGTCCAAACCCAGTCTGACCATTGGCATGTTATGCTTACATTATGCCACTGCTTAAAGCAAGTGCAACAAGTTGGACACATTTTGAGATCTGATAATTGCTCTGGATGATAAGATGATTTGTGCTTTTAAGATGTTTTGCTGTCTTATGCTGATAAATAGTATTCTTACTGCGAGGGCAAGAAATGCTGCAGCCTTTCCACTGAATTGATTTAGATCTAGACTCTTTAAAAAGGATTCCACAAAAGTGGTCTGAGCTCATTTTAAGCCCCATAGAATATAGACCAAATCATCACAAGTCTACTATACCCTTTGCTAGAAGTAGGAAATAAAAAGGTCGTTTTAGTGAAATTTAAACTGATGAAATAGACATTCTTCTTTATATTCTATGCGTTTTGTTAATCACTGACTGAACAACACTGTGCCTGGAGCCAACTGACAGAAATTGTAAACTGATTAAATGTCCCGGTATACTTTAATACCTTCAAATGGAATTTTTATGACCTGTTCCGCAAGCATATTAATACCATCAAGAAGACCACAGACATACATAATAGCTCATCAATTTGTAGTTGAGCACTTTTGACCTTGGAAAATCAGTTGCCTTTCAGATTAGTGTATGTGCATTTTATGCAGAAAAAAAAAAAGCAATACAGTTATTATATTTAATTCTATTACACCAGTACTAGGGCCAAATAAAAGCACAATATTAGAATTTTTATTGACATTGCTGTTAGCCTTTGGCATTTAAAGTAGCAAAAAATGAGAACCTATTTCTAATTTAAAAAAAAATTATTACAAAAATGCAAACTGATAAACCAGTAGTCTCAAACTAAGAAAAGGAAGCTGAGATTTGAATGATTGGTGATTGCTTCATTGTTGGTAGTAACTTACCAATAATCAAGTCTGTTGAATAGTCATGATTTCAAATTTTTCATGCAACAAAATGCAGGAAAAAAAGAATGGAGACAAAGAGGCCAATATTCAGTTCTTCTTAGCCGGATATAACTTATCCGGCTAAGTTGTACCAAATAAGGGGATATTCAGTAGCAAAACCATGCTGCTGAATATCCCATTAAATTAGCCAGATAATCTTATCTGGCTAAGGGCCTGGATTCATCATTCTTTCGCAGAATGGTGAATCTTGTGAAAATGGGGGCAGGGGGGGCGAAGGAGGGGTGGGCCTGTGAAAGCCGGCAGCCTCACCACCCCAACACCGCCCCCTCACCGACCCCGTCCGCCCCTCACCGCTCCAACTCCTCCCCTCGCCACCCCGACTCCACCCCCAGCATGCTATCGCACGCGAAAAGGGCCTTTTCGCGTGTGAAAATGACCCCCTAAGTTATGTACATGTTCACTTTTGAATATTGGGCACATAGGAATTTTTGTTTAAACTACCAGCTGGAAGGAGAGTGGTACCTATGGTCCAATGCATCTAACCTACTCCTCCCATTGCTGACATCTCTACCTCCTGCATGATTCAAACTAGAATCAGTGGTTTTAACCATGCAGTGCTCTATAGCGATCTAAAGGGTACTACTACATTTCAAATGCTGATCTCTGAACCATGTGAGAGGAAGAACATTTATTTAATTATCTAGTTATGTTTATAACCCACTTACTGCAAAATACCCTAACCAAGGAACAACAAAGGAAATTACAGTAAAATAAGAACATACTGAATAATAAAACATAATAAAATATACAATAAAATAAAAAATACAAATACAAAGCATAAACTATAACCATGCCAGAAGCACAAGGAGTGGATTAGATGTGCTGAATCATAAAGATCACTCTCCGCAAAGAAGGGTGGGGAGGTGAAATAAAGAGAACAAGAGGCCCAGTAGAGAGGAAGAGAAGTATTGAAGCTCCAGGAGGAGGTAAGAGTGGGGCTCAAGGACTGGTTGGAGAAAGGACTTTGGGATTGAAATGAAGAGAGGAGTCCCAGAGATTCTCAGGAAATTGAAGACAGAGATTGGATGATGGGGATAGCATGGACTTAGCAATAGGGTGGCGATAAGGGTGGAAATGTATGAGTTGAAATGTGGGATATGAGCAAGGTGATGTGTGAGAGGACTTGGGATATGAGGTAAAGGTTAGAAGTTGAAGGGTTGGGAAGGGTCAAAAAATGGCATGAAGGACCTGGGAAACCTGAGTACAGGGTGAGAAGCAGTGGGAAGGAATTAAAGCCTATAGATGGGTAAGAGACAGAAAACAGATATGGGTTTGTGGAAGGCTGAGAGACTGGAAATGGGGGGGCTGGGGAGGGGTAAAGAAAGGGGAAAGGGGAGACTGGATATGGGGAAGAGGCAACAAAAGTACTGTTGGCAGGAGAGGGAGAGAGTGATGGGTAATAGAGATGGTGCTGGTGAGAGTGAGAGGCAGAGGAAGTAGATGAGGGCTGGGGAAGCTGTGATTACAGCTGTGAAAAGTGTGAGAGTGGGAGATAGAAAGCTGATAGCTAGGTACAAGATAAAAAGAGGAAGACTGAGTACTGGAAGAAGAGGTACAAGACAGATATGTGGGATAGGGGAGATGAGGGAAGATGAGGGAATAATACCAAAGATGAGATGAGAGAGGGTGCAAGATAAGATGTGAAGAGATGGTGAGGAGAGAGAGGCAATTTGATGGAAAATGGGAGAGCATAAGAAGGGGTGACAAGTAAATGGGAGTGCTTGAATGGGATGATTAAAAGAGATGTGACAATGAAAGGGAATGATTTGGAAAATTGAGAGGGGATGATTGGAGAGAGAGTCAATAGAGGTTAAGATGTATCATAAATTTCAGGGATTCCAGCTTTCAATTTTTTTTATCAGTTGTGCAGTCTGTGCTGTTGGGCAATATAGCTTAAGGCAGGTCATGTGACAAAGTAGGCTAAAGATCAAGCTTATATACACTAGGGGTGTGCATTCGTTTTCACCGCATATGTAAAACACAACTTTTTAATTTTTTTAACTTAAAAAAGTGATGAGGCGAAAACGATCGCGATTTCCAACTTATTCAACATAGCTATGTTGAATAAGTTGGAAATCGCGATCGTTGATCCTAAATAAAAATTTAAACCCCTCACCCTCCTTAATCCCCCCCCCCCCAAGACTTACCAAAACTCCCGGGGAGTCAGGACGCCAACCGGAACTTTTGGCCAGCTTGGGGGGGGCCTCCTGACCCCCCCCAAGCTGGCCAAACGTTCCGTTTGGGTCCAACGAGGGTCCCGGAGTGGACGCGCGGAGAATCACGTGACGTCCGCGTCACTCAGACGTGACGCCAACGTCACGTGCTCCTCGCAAAGGAATACAGGAATGGTGTCCTGACTCCCCGGGAGTTTTGGTAAGTCTTGGGGGGGGGGGATTAAGGAGGGTGAGGGGTTTAAATTTTTATTTAGGGAATCGGTGCACGTATGGACATAGACTCAACTTATGGAATTCTACATATGTCCATATTGACCGAAATTGACCCCCCCTTTCGACTTATGGACTTATGAACATAAACTTTTTGTCTGTACATCCCTAATATACACCAGTAATCTAGAGGGATTCCTTAGTTAGAATCCCTCCTGTATTATTGCATTGTGGCTGACAAGTCCCTGGATACACAGTTAGAAAAAGAAAATTCCCCACATATGGCAAGTGAACCAAAGATGAAGTATAGCTAGAGCATGCTAGGACAATAAATATATAATCTTTGGTATCCATGGTATTTAAAATTGACCATTAGATCATGTAGGCAACTCATAAGCTTATGTATAGGTATTAGTTACAGGAAGTTAATGAATATTTAAATATAATATTGAATATTTATTTATTGAGTTAGTTAGTTATTTGAAACATTTATATGCTGTATCATCTAAAATTCTAAGTGGCTTGCAATAAGACATACATAATGATTAAAACATAAATACTGCCAACTGATTTGATCATTGTTTATTATCATAATCTGTACAGTATATATAAGAATTAAAACTGTGACACTGGCTCAGTACAGCTTCCTGATTTTGATTGTAACCTTTTTTTTTTTTTTTTTTTATCAAAGTACATGCATCTGTTAAGAAATATAGAAAACAGGACTGTAACCTGTTTCTGATTCTTCTTTTTAAAAGCATTTTTGTACAAATTCAGATAGTGTAATACAGAGCTAATAGTTTGGGCATGATAAGGAAATTCATAATGGCTAGTTTTTATATGGAATTCCTCAGATGGAGAGCTAAATGGAGAGGCAATGGAAGGGAAAATTAGGGAAATGAAGGATTGAGACAGAGAGAACTGGAGGGGTGAAATTTAGTTATGAGAAGATAGAGAGGCAGAGAGGCAGAGACGAGGGAAATGGAGAAAAAGAGATGAAAAGGAAAGATCAATGTCAGAGACAGATGTGGTTTTTTAGCTTAGCTTATCCAGGTTAGTCCAATATACGTTTTCTGTTACTACAAATAGACTAGAGTAGTATCTCTATGGTGAGTTTGAAGTAGGTCAATTTTACATGAGAGGAAGGAGATATTTTATTAGGAGATGCTGGTTTGAAGGTGAATCCGGGGGGTTATAAGACCTGAAGGAATCTAGCTTTTAGGAGTTTTAAAGTAGGGGAATATCGTTAGGTTAATGTTTTTATGTTATGGATGTAATGTATGCTAGCCTTAGGTTTTACAATGTATTTTAGTAATGTAGGTTAGCTCTAGGCTTTTATTATATTTTAATTTTTTATTGTATTTATTTATTTGTTGTGAACCGTTTCGATGGATTCTGAGCGACGGTATACAAAAAAAATGTTAGTTAAATAAATAAATAAATAACATGAAAGAAAACAGGAGGAAAGAAAAAAATGTGAAAATGGAAAACAGATACTAGGAAATGATTTAGTAGAAGAACCAGAAGTTAGTAAAAAATAACTGAGACCAACATGGAAAAAATTACAGAGGATAACTTTGAAACATGCATGTGCGCACACACATATGCATGTACATGGGTGCACCAATTTTACTATAGTATTTTAAAACACGCGCATGTCACATTTGTGCATATTATTATAAGATGTGTGACTACTATATAACATGCACACGTATATAGGCCCACGCACGAATACATGCAATGATTTGAAACTACATTTCAATGACTTGAATGCGCATAATTTACCCACTTAGAAGTTATAAGCATGCGTATTTTTAAAATAAATGCAAGTAAATGAGAATTACTCACATATGTCCCAATTTATAACATGTGCACCTTGAGGAAATTACCAGAATTATCAATTAGTCCATCAGTTCATCAGTTCTTCTCCAGGCCATCAAGATACTCCTGGTTCTTCAGGGTGAACTCCTGCCAGGTTGCCCAGACCTCTCGTCCCCGTCCCCCCCCCAGAAAGTACTACAAAATAAACATTTATTATTACTTATGCCAGACAATTACTGGGTGTAAAAATATGCCAGTACGTTGGCAAATGTATGTTTGTATGTGTCTTTTAAAATAGCAACTTATACAGGCACATGCTGGCTCCATCCTGGAATACTTCTAGACTACCCCTTTTGTACACATGTATATTCATATGTGAAAGGGAATATATGCACAGACTTGCAGCTTTGATAAAACAAGGAATACGTGCATAGCGGCTACTTATGCATGTGTATGCTAATTTTTGCATGCTTACAGGTGAATTTCCAAAGGAGCTATATGGGTAAATGCGATGTACTATCATAGCAATATTCAAAAGCCATTTATGCGTGTAAAGTTCACTTACGTCACTAAATCCTATGGACAATTCAATGGCACATTGTAGCAATTTTCAAAAGCCCACTTACATGTGTAAAATCCATTTTTAAGCTTTAGAAAATAAGGCTCAAAATGCTTTTAAAATGTACCTTAAAATGTCTAAACAATAGGAAAATAGAATTTTATTTTAAATGTTCTTACTTCTAGGCCTTTTGAAACCACTGTTGCTATGGTGGTCAGACTGGACTTGGCTTCATTCCCAAGAAATTTCAGCCACATACTGTTAGGCATGCAAAGATGAGAAGGTATATTATTATCTTCTGCCCTCAGCAGAGGACACAATGGGAAAACTTAAGCATACATTCTATATGTCTAGGATAACAAATGTGATGGATGCTCTTGGTTGCACACAGGCCACACTAACATAACCTTGTAAAAGGATACTGGCCTTCTGTTACCATAAGCACTTTCATTCTCTGAATGTTCGAATGATATGCAATGTATACTTGGAAATTCTGAATGTTGTGATAAAGTATGCAGGGTCTTGCCATGTCTCCTTTATCATGTCATGCATAGCCTTTTTATTGAAAAAGAAGCTGGCAAACATGGAGATAGATGGTTGCTGAGTGAATAATGTCCTTCCTATATAAATACTACCTCATATGCACTCTTGAAGCAATTTTCATTAGCCCATAATGTTGCACAGTATATGGCTAATTTTGAGGTCCGTATTCAAAGCTGGCCGTTTAAGTAACTTAGCTGGATATAACTTCTATGACTAAGTTATGATGAATGTTCAGTGGCACAGCTAAACTTAGACCTGATCTATGGGGCGCCTAATTTTAGATGTACACTTAGGGGTAGATTTTAAAAGGCCTGCCCGCGTAAATCCTGCCGGATTTACGTGGGCAGGACACTCGCGCACCAGCGCGCCTATTTTGCATAGGCATCCAGCGCCCGCAAAGCCACGGGACGTGCATAAGTCCTGGGGCTTTGTAAAAGGGGCAGGAGGGGGCGTGTCCAGGGGCATGTCAGCAGGCCGGGGGTGTGTCCGGGGGCGTGTCTAGGGTCAGGGGCAGTCCGAGGAGGGTCCGGGGGCATGGTGACGGGTCGGGGGCAGGCTGGGAGGGCGGTCCCAAGTCCCCCAGCACTGCAGCCTGTGCCGGGGGATGCTGAGGCGGCGTGCGCAAGTTACGCCTGCCTCAAGCAGGCGTAACTTGCACAGCAAAGGTAGGGGGGGGGGATTTAGGTAGGGCTGGGGGGTGGGTTTAGATAGTGGAAGGGAGGGGAAGATGGGGGGAATCGGAAGGAAAGTTCCCTCCGAGGCCGCTCCGATTTCGGAGTGGCCTCGGAGGGAACGGAGGCAGGCTGCGCGGCTCGGCGCACGCAGGCTGTCGATTTTGCACAGCCTTGCGCGCGGTGACCCTGGATTTTATAAGATACGCGTGTATCTTATAAAATCCGGCGTACTTTTGTTTGCGCTGGTTGTGCGAACAAAAGTACACGCGCGCATACTTTTTTAAGTTCTACCTCTTATACTCCTAACTCCAAATATTGGTAGTTAGGCATTTAAGTTTTACTTCTAACTCACTCTGCCACAGTCCACCCAATGCACACCCACTTTTTTGTGCATACATTTTAGCCACATAAGGGACTTGTATGGCAAAGCGCAGGCTGCTGAACATGGGCACATATTCAACAGCCACTAGGGATGTGCATTCGTATTGACCACATATGTAAAACGCTACTCATATTTTTTTTTAA
This sequence comes from Rhinatrema bivittatum, assembly GCF_901001135.1. NCBI lineage: Eukaryota > Metazoa > Chordata > Amphibia > Gymnophiona > Rhinatrematidae > Rhinatrema > Rhinatrema bivittatum. Next base: position 132,157,630 of record NC_042620.1, on the reverse strand, counting down.
CTTAAAAAAAGGATTCGACATATACGATCGGATTTCCCACATATCCAACATAGCTATGTTGGATATGTGGGAAATCGCGATTGTTGAGCCAAAATAAAAATTTAAACCCCCTCACCCTCCTTAATCCCCCCCCCCCCCAGACTTACCACAACTCCCTGGTGACTCGAGCGAGGAGTGAGGACGCCATTTCTGCAATCCTTGGCGAGAAGCATGTGACGTCGTGCCACGTCGAGTGACGCGGCGCCACGTGATTCCCGGCGAGTTCGCGCCGGAAGGCTCGTTCGGCCCAAAAGAACTTTTGGCCAGCTTGGGGCGACCTCCTGACCCCCCCAAGCTGGCCAAAAGTTCCTTTTGGGCCGAACGAGCCTTCCGGCGCGAACTCGCCGGGAATCACGTGACGTCGGCGTCACTCGACGTGCCGCCGACGTCACATACTTCTCGCCAAGGATTGCAGAAATGATGTCCTCACTCCTCGCTCGATCACCAGGGAGTTGTGGTAAGTCTGGGGGGGGGGGATTAAGGAGGGTGAGGGGGTTTACATTTTTTTTTTTTGCACATATGGACATATACCCAACTCATTTAATTTTTTTTATGTCCATATTGACTGCAAATGGGACCCCCTTTGGACATATGGACATATGGACATATGGACATAAACTTTTGCTCTGCACATCCCTAACAGCCACTACTTAGCTGTATAAGTCCCACTTCTCTGTCTAAATAGCGCTGAACAACCTTTGAATATTGACCTCTGAGTATTTGAGGCTTTTTAGTCAATTTTCAAAAGAAAACAATGTGATAATTTTCTCTTTGAAAATTGCCTACAAGATGCACAAGCACAGAAGTCTTCATATACTTTGTACTTCCTAAGTCTGCGGGCTGTGGAATGGGGGCAAAACAATGCACATAAATCTGAAAATTCAAATGTACATATATTGTTTAATCACCCAAACTAAATGCACTCCAGGATATACATCTTTGTAATCTGGTTAAAATTTTGCACATTTTGATAGTCCACGCATTATTTTAGCTATTCTGAAGGGAACAATTTTCAAGCAGGACAATCAAGTTGGGAAATTAGTTATCTGGCTAAATCCCATTGAAAATTGTCCACTCCCGGCCAATCAGCAGCATGCCTGACCTATCTCAGTCCATTGGCCACAAAGAACCATTTAATTTTAATGTCTTTTCAGTGAGAGAGAGGTAGTCTTTCTTTATTGGTTTATTATAGTCAGATTAGTAGGTGCAATCTATTGTCTGAATGTCATAGTCGAGAGTGGAAAGTAAAGATCCTGCCAGCACTATCAAGCTCCGCTTACTAGTAACTGATCTGAACTATTAAAGCTTTTGTACTTTGAGGTTCCATAATCTATATTATCTATCTAGCATCAATAATGAGCTTTACAAGTGAGCACTTATAACTAAGTTAAGTGTGTGCACACTCACGAACTGAGCAATATAACTTACACTGACATAAAGGACATATGGATTAAATAGAATAGCTGAAAGGGAAGAACAGACACATAAGAGAGAATAACAGGCACAGATATAGAAAATAATGCAAAAATACTTACCTGAAATGGAATGAAGTTTTGTTCTTGGAAGAATCCTTCTGAAAAATAGAATTCACTCAAAGACTTAATTCTTATAATAAACAGGAGAAGATAAAACTTGGTCACTATAATATAGAAAATAACAAAAATAATACATATCTGATAGTATTTGGAGTTGTACTATGAGACCAGTTCTCATTATTTTAAGTTGTAACTAGGAAACAAAGTTACATCTAAGTAACATTATTTTGAAAGTTTGAGTGTTACTGTTCTATATATGATAGATTGAGATACATTCAGAATACTGTTAGTGACAAGATCTAAAATAATTTACTTTTAATCTCTTTATACAAATGCTGCTATTACCAGCTTAGCTTCCAAAATAAAATGTAACTATTATATCTTAGTGTCCTCATATTTATTGCAATTTATTTCATTGTATATTTACATGGGTTAATTTAACAGCTGGGGGGCATTCTAAATTTTAGGAAAGTACAAAGGAAACCCAAGAGCCCAGACCATCAATACCTATGTGACAGTGCAGAAAAACTTTGTTTCCCAACTCAAAGGGATAGGTTTACACTATCCCTTTGAGTTGGCTCCTCCTCCAGATCCATGTGGTCTGGGCTACATGGTCTCTTCTAGCAGTTGCCCCTGTTTTACCATCTTACTTGTTTTTACCTTGGGATCCATTTCAAAACCCTTTAATTCACTTAAGTGAATGTTCTCACTGTTCTTACACCCCTTACACACAGGCACTACCCTTTACCAGGTATCCCATAGCTTTCTTCATCATCAATATTACATATTAAACTTTTAAAACCAACTCATTTTCTTAAGTTGGCCATAATAGTCCCTTTTCAGAAAACTACTTGTGTCTATTTTCTTTTGCTGTCTCCATGCTCTGGGATCATCTCTCTTTGGCACCCCAGTGTAGGCTGCAGAATATAGTTCTGGCACCTGAAGTTTGGCCCAACTGCCCATCATGTAGCAGATTGCTTTACAGCCTGCAGCACTGCCTTCTCTAATCTTCCTTCTAGTTCAACAGTCTAGGAGGAAGGGAAAACAGAATCCAAGTTCAGACTGCTTTGCAAACTCAATATAACTCTTGTACCTTGCCAGAGAAAATCATTTTCAGCAACAGAAGAAAAACAAAAAGGAGAAAAAATATTTTTGTCTTAAACCCCTTTAACAGTAAAAGGTGAAAAATTAGATATCTCAAAGCACTGCATGTTCCCTTTTTATATATATACTAACAGCCACTCCTTGGGTATACTTATCAACAGTAAAGCACTTTACTGCATTTCAAGGCCTTACCTGCACTCGTTATTTATTTTATTTTATTTAAATTCTTTTTGATATACCGATACTCAAGACTAGTGTCTTAACGTACCGGTTTACATTGAAACAAGGGGTAACCAATTAACTAGGAAGATAAAGTCACAATGAACAGGGGTTTACAGAGTGGGAGAGTAGAGAGCAAAAGCATACGATTAACATAAACTTAGTTATGTTATAATTTATTAACATAACAAAGTTTAACATAAGGAGCGAATGTAGCAAGCTTAGACAATAGCTTAATCTTTAGGTCTATAAAACTGCAGGCACGAATGAGGGAGGAGGAGGGGGCGGATCTGTGAAAATGGAGTGCATAGCTGTGCTGTTAGTAGTGTGTCCATTAAGGGAAGGCTTGGGTGAACAGCCAAGTTTTTAGTTTCTTTCTGAATGAAAACGGGCATTGTTCCTGTCGAAGTTCCGGGGGAAGAAGAAGAAGATTCCAATGATATGGACCGGCCGTGGAGAAGGTTCGTTTCTGGATGGAAGTGTGACTAGTGGATTTGTTAGGGGGGGCTTGGAGTGTTCCTTTGTAAGCCGATCTGATCGGTCTTGTGGAAACGTGAAGTTCGAGTGTTATTTTGAGTTGTAGAGTAGATCGGTGATATATGTTTTTGTGGATGATGGATAAGGTCTTGAACATTATTCTGTGGTTGATAGGTAACCAATGTAGGTTGGTCACCTGTCCCTAGATATGTTTGCCAGGGTATAGAAAACATCTCCATCTGGGCTGCTCCTTCTGATCCCCTATGTCTCTCTGTGCTTCAACCTGGACTAGTCACTCCCCTCAATCACATACACTCATCTATATTGTTTACTACCTTTTAGCTATTGAGATGCAAACCATTTAGATTTTTCATTATAAACAGTAAAACAAATATAAACATAGAAGTCAAAATTCAAAAGCAATTTAAATGGATAACTACAAGTTATATTTTTTACCCACTGAATATCCAGAACAAGTTGTCTGGCTAACCTTAGCCAGATAACTTGTCCACTAAATGATCTACTGAATACTAGCCTCATAAAAAATAAAACTGCCTTTCTAAAACAGGTCAGTTCTTGAAACAGAGACCCTCCTTACTTGAGTCTTCCCAAGTACCTGCTTTGAAGGCCATGGGGTAGATTTTAAAAAAGGTGCACGCATGTTATAAAATCTGGGGTCGGCACGTGCAAGGGGATGCACAATTGTGCACCTTGCTTGCGCCAAGCTGCACTGCCTTCTTCTGTTCCCTCCCCCCTGACCTAACCTTCCCACCCCTTCCCCTAACATCCCCCCACCCTACTCTAACCCCCCCCGACTCTTATCTTACCTTTTGCGCCTCCCTCCGGGCAGACGCAAGTTGTGCGTGCCGGCACCCACACGCAATCCTCCGACACAGTGGCAATGATTAATGGAATAGTTAAAAGTTAAGAGGTTAAGAGGCTATTTTAGCCAAAAAAAATCCTTAAACTGGAAGAAGGATCCATCTGAAGAAAATAGGAAAAAGCATAAGCTTTGTCAAGTTAAGTGTAAAATATTCATAGAGTAGGTTAAGGGAGAATTTGAAATGAAGTTGGCGGTAGAGGAAAAAACTCAAAATATATCCAAAGCAGGAAGTCTCCAAGGGAGTGAGTTGGACCATTAGATGACTGAGGGGTTAAAAGGCCTCTTAGGGAAGATAAGGCCATTGCAGAAAGACTAAATAAATTATTTGTTTCTGTGCTTACTAATGAGGATGTTGGTCAGATACCAGTTCCAGAGATGGTTTTCAAGGGTCATGAGTCAAATGAACTGAACCTAATCACTGTGAACCTGGAAGATATAGTAGGCCAGATTGGCAAACTAAAGAGTAGCAAATCACCTGGACCAGATGGTATATACTTCGGGGTTCTAAAGGAACTAAAAAATGAAATTTCATATCTATCAGTTAAAATTTGTAAACTATCATTAAAATTAGATATTGTACATGAAGACTGGAGGATGTAACCTCAATATTTAAAAATGTCTCTAGGGATGATCCAGGAAACTATAGACTGGTGAGCCTGACTTCAGTGGTGGGGAAAATAGTGGAAACTATTCTAAGGATCAAAATCACAGGACATATAGAAAGACATGGTTTAATAGAACACCCTCAGCTTGGGAAGTCTTGCCTCACAAATCTGCTTCATTTTTTTGAAGGTGTTCATAAACATATGGATAAAGGTGAACCACTAAATGTAATATATATGGATTTTCATAAGATATTTGACAAAGTCCCTCATGAGAGGCTTCTAAGAAAACTAAAAAGTTATGAGATAGGAGGCAATATCCTTTCGTGGTTAAAAGACAGAAAACAGAGAGCAGGATTAAATAGTCAATTTTCTCAGTGGATAAGAGAAAACAGTAGAGTGCCTGAAGGATCTGTACTTTGACCAGTACTTTTCAATTTAATTATAAATGAACTGGAAAGGAATACAATGAGTGAGTTAACAAATTTGCAGGTGATACAAAATTATTCAGAGTAGTTAAATCACAAGCAGATTGTGATAAATTGCAGGAAACCTTATGAGACTGGAAAATTGGGTATCCAAATGACAGATGAAATTTAATGTGGTCAAGTGCAAGGTGATGCATATAGGGAAAAATAGCCCATGCAGTAGTTACACAATGTTACGTTCCATATTAGGAGCTACCACCCAGGAAAAAGATCTAGATGTCATACATTGGAATCATTGGCTCAGTGTGCTGCGGCAGTGAAAAAAGCAAACAAATTTTAGGAAATTTTAGGGAAGGAATGGGGAATAAACTGGAAAATGTCATAATGTCTCTGTATTGCTACATGGTGAGACTGTACCTTGAGTACTGTGTACAGTTCTGGTCGCTACATCTCAAAAAAGATATAGTTGCACTAGAGAAGGTACAGAGAAGGGCCACCAAAATGATAAAGTAGATGGAATGACTCACCTATGAAGAAAGGCTAAAGAGGTTAGGGTTGTTCAGCCAACAGCTGAGGGGAGATATGATAGAGGCCTATAAAATCATAAGAGATCTTGAAAGAGTAAATGTGAATTGGTTATTTACTCTTTCAGATAATAGAAGGCCTGGGGGCATTCCATAAAGTTAGCAAGTAGCACATTTAAAAAAAACTCAGAGAAAATTATTTTCCACTCAACACACAATTAAGCTCTGGAATATGTTGCCAGAGGATGTGGTTAAGACACTGCAACTGATTTTAAAAAAGGTTTGGATAAGTTCTTGGAGGAGTCCATTAACTGCTATTAATCAAGTTGACTTAGAGAATAGCCACTGCTATTACTGGCATTAGTAGCATGGGATCTACTTAATGTTTGGATACTTGCCAGGTACTTGTAACCTGGATTGGCCACTGTTGGAAACAGGATGCTGGGCTTGATGGACCCTTGGTCTGACCCACTATGGCAACTTATTATGTTCTTAAGGCAGCTTTTCTCTTTTCTTCCTGAGGTTTCTCTAATGCTGGTGAGCTTCTGGCTGACACTTTTTCCAACCAGGAATGGTTCAGGACCCTTTTCTCAGATGGCTCGTTTCCTTTTTCAAAACCTTCTACTGAGGACAAAATCCTTTCCTAGTGAACAATTCTCCAAAAACCTTTTTCAAGTCAAATGAAGAATTTCTACTTCCTGACAACCTCTTCTTTGCTTTAGTCCTTCTCAGGGTTCTTCTTTGTTGTATTGGGTACTTTGTCTCCAATCCACTTCAATGGACATAAACGTCTTTCTTTCAGAAAAGGTTTCATTTCTGGTACTTTCTCTGAGTAAGGAAAAAACACTCCTTGGGAGGTGGCACTCTCCCATGGAGTGGAACTGTGATTAAAAGACCGGTTTCTCCCCTAGAACTCCTTCAATTCCTAACTCCAAACTCCCTCTGCATCACATGTGTGCAGAATCTTTATCAAACCAATGATCCCACCCCAACTGGGAGAGTTAAATCTTCTTAAACACTCCTACCTACACTAACCTCATTAGCAGGGACAGGCTCTGTTGAGAACTCTGACTGTATACTACAAGGCTTCTATACTAGTAAGGGGCAGACTTTAGGGTCCCCTTACACATATCTAAATTACCATTTAGTACAATTTCCTGGGACTGCAAAGCTACTTCTTTGTCAATAAGCTCAGTAAGTAAAACCTTACCTTACCAACCCATCATCATATTATTTGGGTAATGCTATACTAATATATTAACTGCAAGGTTCAAGGATGTCAATAACATTATTCAAAATTGGAGATGTGAAATATTCATTGGAAAGTGAACAATTTGTCACTTACAGTGCCTAATAATCATGAATTCAAATCCTGCTTTCCCACTGACTGTAATTTTAGACAAATTGCCTTCTCTCTTAGTGCCTCAGTTTAGTCAACTGTAGTTGGATAGCAATAAAATTGTTCCCGCTCCCTTTGAGCTGTCATGTAAATCAAACAGCAATATTGATAACTACACAGAGTTGAATGTATTGTTTTTGAAGTATGATAACTATAAAAGTCTTTGAGATATTTTGTTAGCTAAAAAGTTTTTATATTCAGGTAACTGTGATAAAAATATGTAAGTAGGATAACTGTGAAGTCCATATTCAGTGCCATTTGTCCATCTAAGTTTGGACTTAATAGGACAATTGGTGATGTTTCTATATCTGACTGTACTCACTGCTGGGGTCTTAGTTGGCTAACATTTTATCTGGCTAAAAATGTAGTTGGATAAGTTGGGGGCAATGCAGGGCATTCTTGCATGGAGTTACAGTAGCTATTTAACTAACTTATGCCTAGCTTTTCTAAGCTGTGCTATGGCTATAAAGTGTGATAAACAGTGTTTAATGCATGATATCACATGTTATTTTAGCATATAAACTACCACTATTAAAATGAGCAGCCTTGCATGGAATTTGCATGCATGAAGTTTACAAATTCATACAAAGCACATTTTAGAGATGTGTAATTATTTGTACCCAGGGACATCAGGATACTAATGTGCTTTCTGATTTCTCTGGGAGGTCTGTTAAAGGTACAGGCCTTCAAAAACCTGTATCCTCCCTAAACTGGCTGTTGTGTTTGTGGCATTGTGGACCCTTGGTTGCTGTGGAGATTACTCCGCCCAAGGGGAGGGGCCCCATGGGGAACCACAGCGATAGGCTGAACTCAGATAGCAGACACAGTATGGCTAGAGGCTTTATTGTACTGCTAAAGATGGATGATGTAGGCAGGAAGGTAAGGCACTGAGATCCACGAGGTGCCAATACGTTCAACAGGCTCGGATGTATAATCTCACCCAGATGTCACGATAGGCGGGAGCCCGCAATGCGGGTAACGCCGCAGCTGGTGGGTGGAGCTGGAGCACCGGATTGTAGAGGTACTCACAGGAATGTAGGCGTCTTCCTCATGATGAAATGGTGGGACCGAAATCCATGGTGCAGGATACATAGGCTGGTAGGCCCTCGAGGAGTGAGTACCTGATAGTCCGATATCCTGAAATGGAGAAGAGAGAGAAAGACCCCTGAGGAGCGGTTGTCTTAATTAGTAGATGCCCCAAAGGGTAGTTGGAAGCGAGAGACCTCTGAGGAGTGGGTGTCTAGATCTTCTTGAGGAGCGAGGCCCTTGGAGTGAAAGCGCCGTCTAAGCGTGCAGCTTAGAGCGGTCAGAGTAGCTAAACTGAAGTCCTTATTAACTTAAAGGTGGTAGCGAAATGGGGGTTTGATATACCCGGAGGTATTGATGTCATGTGGTGGGGCCGCCCCCGAGGTTCCCACCACGACATGTATTTGAGCATAGGAGATGTGCACGTGCCCTAGGAGGCCACGGGAGTGAGCATGGCCGACTGGGATGCCCATGCTAGGTTGGAGACGCCGAGACCCTCGGCACTCAGCACCGGAGGCAGCCATCTTGCCCAAGGAAAGAGAGAAGGGAAGAAAAGAGGTAAGGCAGAGTGGTCGCAGCCGTCTGCGACCAACGGACGCAACACTGGCAAATTACCATGGGATTTATAAAGACCCCACACACCCCTGGCTGCCTTTAGAGGTAGCATGGATGCTCAGAATTTTTAAAAAAAGATACAAAGTCACACAGTGATGCTCTATCCCCTTCATAAACTGAACAAAATAGCCCCCAACATTCCCCAGCATCAGAGACCCCCCTCCCACAGATGCCCCCACTCGCCAGACCCCTCACCATACCTAGAAAATAAATCCCTGTTGGGCTAATGGTGGCCCTAGCTCCAGGCCAGTTGATGTCATTTTTGAAAATGGCATTGACCTGACTTTGCCCCACTACATGATATCATATGGCCAAAGTCCAGGGACAAGACTTTGGCCATATGATAAATAAAATGACATCAGGCCTCCAAGGATTTGTTTTGGCTTCTCCCTACCTAGAGCTTTCTACCAATTTAGTTAAGAACATAAGAAATTGCCATACTGGGTCAGACCTAGGGTTCATCAAGCCCAGTATCCTGTTTCCAACAGTGGCCATTCCAAGATACTTTATGTTATGAAAGTGGACCCGTGTTTCGAGGTAGATATCTACCGTCGAAGGGCGAGGCCACTCAGCCTGGAGAGGCTTGATAGAAGACTTCACCCTGGAAGCACGCAACCCCCCCAGGAGGAGCCTGTAGGGGTCCGGCCGCTGGGACTTAGGCAACTCCTCTGAAGACTGTAGAAAGGTCTGGATGCAGGTGCCTCCTGCAGGTCGTGGGTTCCAGATGGCTGGCGCCTCCAGCAGGTCATAGCAGTCTGAGGACGGAATCGTAGAAGAGTCCAAAGCCGGTCCGAGGTTCCATACACAGGCGGGGTCCGAGTCCAGTTCAGGGTCTAAGCAGGAAAGGGTCCAAAGCCATACCAGGGTCAAGCCAGGAGAAGGGTCCAACGCCATACCAGGATCAAGCCAGGAAAGACACATCCACCAGTCCAGAAGTCAGCAGCCAAGAATCAATCCACGGAGCAGGGGAGCAGAACGGGACGAAGAACGAAGAACCAGGAACACAGGAACACACTCAGGCAGGAACCTCAATACCAAGGCAAGGACTGAATGCTCAGCCCTTGCCTTAAGTACAGGAAGCCAGGGGAGGAGTCTCAGGGGGAGCCATGACACTTCCTGTCATGGCTCCTTTAAGAATACCCATCAGCCGCGCGCGTGGCTCCTAGGAGCAAGGGAGGAGGAGCCGGATCGTCGCGGAGCCATGCCACCGATCCCAGCAGTTGCGGCGGCCGTCAGAAAGAAGGAAGGGTCTGCCTGCTCCTGCAGGAACCCTCGGCACTACCCGGCGTCCTGGGTAAGCTATTTCCTGTGCATCCAGCTGCCCGGCCTCAGTCACAGTCCTCTGCGGCCGGCGGCCATGACACCCGGTCCCGTTCGCGGCATGCTGCGGCCAGCGGTGCTAACACTTTAGATTTTATGCATACTTTTGTTTGTCCTGCCTGCCTAAATAATCCTTCACATTATTTAGAAAGCATTGTTTTTCATTTCCCTAATTTTAAATTATGGGACTGTGCTAAATATTGTTCTACAAACTCTGTATCTGTAAATGTCTGTAGCAGTTATGTTGCACATCAACCAGATCCAAAGCCACAGATTCCACTTCCTGACAATACGATTGCACCCCACACTCTAGCTTATTGGAAGTGCAAGAAATGCCTAGCTAAAAATTATTGGATATTTCCAGACTTAGAAAGGTTGGTGTCCTTTGTCTCTCATTTGGCTCCTTGCCACTCTGTGTGATTATTTGTACTTCTCATAATGCTTTGGGGGGCTTCATGCCACTCTTTCAATTGTTTTTACCCTCACTGCCTTGAGGGGGGGGGGGTCTGCCTATTTAGATACTTTGTTCCCCCTTCATGGTGCCTTGAGTTATTCATAAGAACATAAGATGATTTCAATGTGTTATCCAATACGATGCTTAGATCTCTTTCTTGGGTGGTAGCTCTTAGTCTGGAACCTACTGAGAAAATTGTCCATTTTATCCTACTCTCTGTTTCCTGTCTTTGAACCATCACCACCTATCCCATGACTTTTTACTTTTCCTAGAAGCCTCTCATGAGGAACTTTGTCAAATGCCTTCTGAAAATCCAAATACACTACATTTACCGAAAATCAAGGTATAAAGGAACAAAATAGAGGAAGAAAGGAGTTATGTGCTATCTAGGTAGGAAGTATACTTACTGTACACCTGTTATACTCCTCTGTACTGTATTTGTTGTGCTTTATGAAATTCTTAATAAAATAAAATGACAGCTGACTTCTACCAGAAGTCTTTGTGATCCATAGAACCGCACACTACAGTTAAAATATATTAAAAAAATAGATATTTACATATGTACATTCTGCCTTCTTTTTAATAGTTTAAATGCTATCCTGCTCATTAAGGATACAGCACTGGTAAAGGATACCTTTCTCTTACTCAGAAAATGATCCCCTTTACCCTCTCCAATGCTAGATTAGCCTGATAGCTTACTACAAACTTCACAAAACAAATCAGTATAGGAAAGATATTGTCATCTGTACCATGCAAGAGATCTATCTCTTCCAGTTCTGCCCAGTGACAATATGCCCAGAACATCTAACCATACCACAATGCCTGTACTCATTCAGGGAGCTTAGTTTTAAAATATGTCCATCATGGTAGATCTCATGGAAAGTTGTCCATCATATCTATCAATCACATTGTCAAAGTAAGCAATCTGATAAAATGGCCTTCTCACCTCCTGCTTCTTCTGCTCTGTACAAGAGTACCATCAGAGGGTCAGATGTACTAAAGGAATTTTTGCATTTTGTGTCTAAGGGAAAAAATACTTAGTATATCTGACTCTTGTAAAATACATAGGCAAGCATGGCAGGCAGAAAGGCTTGTCACAGCTGAAGACGGAAATAACAGTGCATCTAAAAGAGCAGTTCTGCAAAGCCATTTATAGAAACCACATATTATAGCAAAGTTCACACATTAGAAACATTCTGCCATGTATTTTTCCAGAAAAGAGCTACCTCTATACAAGAGTAAGGAAGCTGCATATCATTCTTTCTTTCCTTTCCTGTAAAGGCAGCTCTTAACTGGAAACAAAAAAAAAAGCCAAGATGTGTTTCTAATGTAGGAGCCTTCTGTAATACGTGGGTTCTATAAATGTTTTTAGTAGAGGACAGACTGCATACAGTTTATAAAACCACAGGCATGTTGCTATATATTTCATAAAAATTTAGGGAGTAAGGGCACAGCCATCTAGTGATATTCCAGCTACAACTATCATCTAGCTCATCCTCCAAGGTTTTTCCTGAGACCTTGCAATATATCCTGAGGATTCTCCATCCCATCCCAGAAATCATCCTCAACAGATTTCAGGCACAATACAGAACAATGCACAGAGGGCAACGATTTTCAAACTGTCTGCATTGGGGAAAAGTCTGTGTGCAATTTTTGACTATGGGTACTTTGTACCCACTTACTTAGCCCCAGTTTTCAATGAGAACGTGCACTTGTACTTTCACTTTCAACCCAAGGACTATTTTAGATCCATATGTTTATTTATTTATTTATTTAAAAACATTTCTATACCGTCTTTCAAAAGCGAAAACACTCACCAAAACGGTTTACAAAATAAGCAAATATTAAAGTAGAAATAAAATAAAAAATTCAATTAAATAATAATAACTAAATTAAGTCTCACAAGTTACCCAGCTAAAAACAGACATTTGAATATTTAGGGCAGATACTCTTCTAAATTTTAGCCATTTATGAACTCATTAGCCAGCTGATATTTAGTCAAATACCATTGGAGCATTCTGGAGGCATTTTTGGGAGGAATTAGGTTAGCCAGATAAGGCTTCCAACTAACTCTAATAAGTTAGTTGGTTATCATATGCAGCTAACTTTGGTCATACTATAGAGCTCTCCTAAAGTTAGCCAAACTTTTCAAACCATCTCTGAATTTGCAACCTCAAGGCCATCCCCCCCCCCCCCTTCCAAATCTACAGCGCCGTGCACAAATGATGTACTTGCAACTATGACAGTGACTGCCAACTTGAACTCTCTCTTGTATTTAATCTATCATCAAGACCTCTGACACCTGCTGAGACATATGTGTTACAAAAAGGATTGGGGTAGATTTTAAAAGGAGTGCGCCCGGCATACATGTGCGCACGCTACCCAGCGCGCACACATGTACACTCAATTTTATAACTTGCATGCGCAGGTGCGTGCAAGTTATAAAATCAGGGGTCGGCGCATGCGAGGGGGTGCACAATTGTGTACCTTGCGCGTGCCGAGCCACGCTGCCTTCCCCCTTTCCCTCCCAGGGAAATTGGAGCAGCCTGGAAGGGAACTTCCCTTCCCCCTAACCTGACCTTCCCATGCCTTCCCCTAACCTTTCCTCCCCTAGCCCTACTCTAAACCCCCTCAAAATTTTTATTTTACCTTTTGCGCCTGCAGCCTGCCAGCACTTGATCCTCCGACACAGCAGCAATGGCCACTCTGTCGGGGGCCTCTGGATATTGTTTCACTCTATTACAACATTCCCCAAGAGGAAGCTTTATCTGTGATACAATTGGAAAGTCACGTGATAACTTAACATTTTTTCTTCTTTCATACACAATTTTTTCAGCAGATTAAGGGGACAGCCATGGGAGCTACCATGACCCCCAGTCTAGCCTGCCTCTTTGTCAATAAATTGAAGAGCATTTCATCTATTCCTCAGACTTTTTCAAATTTACTCTGGTTTGGCTGAGGTATGTAGACAATATACTGCTAATATGGATGGGCACCGAAATCCCATTCTTTCTTTTCTTAGATTGGCTAAACAACTATGATAGGAAATTACAATTTAATTTTTGTCAGTACCACACCAGAATATCTGTTGCATCCGTCAGTCGCAGACGGCTGCGACCGCTTTGCCTCACCTCTCTTCTACCCTTTTCCTCCTCCCTGGGAAGGAAGGCTGCCTCCGGTGCTGATTGCCAAAATCCTTGGCGTCTCCGACACAGCATGGGCATCCCCATCCGCCATGCTTCTTCCTGAGGCCTCCAAGGCGTGCGCACACCACCTACGCTTTTGAATACGTCATGGCGGGAACCTCGGGGGCGTCACCACTACATGATGTCAGTACCTCTGGGTATTTAAACCTCCGCTCTGCTATAGCCCAACGAGTTAGCAAGGACTTCGGTTTTGCTACTCTGACTGCTTCTAAGCTGCTCGCTTGGATTCCTCTCTACCCTCTGGGGTAACTCGCTCCTACAGAAGTTCTGGGTACCCGCTCCTCGGGGGCCTTTGGCTTCTATCTGCCCTTCAGGGTTCAACTACCTAACCTAGGACACTCGCTCCTTGGGAGGGTCCTATCTACTTTCTTCCAGGATCCTTCGGCGCTCCTAGGATATTTCAGGATATTTGCATATTCATTGCATATTCATTGCATATTTGCATATTCATTGCATATTCATTGCGTATTTCAGGATATTTGCATATTCATTGCAAATATCCTGAAAACCCAACTGGCTATGGGGTCCCCAGGACAGGTTTGGGAAGCCCTGTTATAGAGCATTGCTCATGCATTCACTCATCTTCAGAGGAAGCTCCACTGGTATCACACTGGCTAACTGCTTCACACTCCCTTGCTGACCTAAGGTTTTTGCTGTTGATGTCAAAAGCCTCCTCCCCTAGGGGTGGTAATTTCTTGGAACAGTTGTTGTGTATGGAACAGAAGTGGATTTATGTATTACAATCATTATCTTCAAATGGCCTTAACATCAATATTGAATGGGTACATTTTTTTGTAGTACTGTTCTTCTATATTTTATAATTCTTTCTGTATCTTACAGTTTCAACGTATTATGTCTTGTGATTTTTACTGTACAGGGTATGTGGCAACCCCCCTTTCTTAGTTCCAGTTCTAGTCTTAGATAGTCACATCCCTGATTGGCTAGTCCTCAATCATGTGACTTCTAATTGATTTGCTACCAGATGTATAGATTGTCCAAAGTCAGCATCCTTAAATACATTTGTCTAGTTAATATCTGTAAGGGTTCTTGTCATGTTTTGAATGTATCTGTAACAGCTAAGTATCTTCATGATATCCGCTGCTGACCCAGTTACTTTTGTCCTTTGAATTTTATGAAGATTGTTTATCTGTTCCTTTATAATGGTTGAGCTATTGCCTATAAAATCCCTCCCAATGCAGCCTTTTTGGGGAAACACAGGGACATTATCACCTTTTGAATATACCTGTTTGAAACTCAAGAGTCTCTTCACCAATATTGTTCATGATCACCTTAAAGTGAATGACTGAATTCTTTCTAAAGGGCAACTACATATACCATACTCTTTTATTTTTACAATATTATTTTTGTGTGTGGATTATCACTCCCGTATTTCTTTTAGTTTAAATGAACTGCCATACAACAAAATTGTGACCTCCGCTGAGGATGGAGGTGCCAGAGTTAAGTTCAGGAAAGGCTGAAGAGGTTAGGGCTGTTCAGCTTGGAGAAGAGACGGCTGAGGGGGGATATGATAGAGGTCTTTAAGGTCATGAGAGGTCTTGAACGAGTAGATGTGACTCGGTTATTTACACTTTCGAATAATAGAAGGACTAGGGGGCATTCCATGAAGTTAGCAAGTAGCACATTTAAGACTAATCAGAGAAAATTCTTTTTCACTCAACGCACAATAAAGCTCTGGAATTTGTTGCCAGAAGATGTGGTTAGTGCAGTTAGTGTAGCTGGGTTCAAAAAAGGTTTGGATAAGTTCTTGGAGGAGAAGTCCATTAATGGCTATTAATCAATTTTACTTAGAGAATAGCCACTGCTATTAATTGCATCAGTAGCATGGGATCTTCTTAGTGTTTGGGTAATTGCCAGGTTCTTGTGGCCTGGTTTTGGCCTCTGCTGGAAACAGAATGCTGGGCTTGATGGACCCTTGGTCTGACCCAGCATGGCAATTTCTTATGTTCTTATGTTTTTAACTCTGGCGCTTCCCCAGCAGATGCCATAATTTTCAAGAAGAAAAGGACAATGTTACAAGGCCTGGACTCTGGCCCTTGGGACTTGTCCAAAGTTGAGGCCCCAGTGTTGGGCCTGAGTCTGGGCTGAGGCTCCAGCATTGGTCCTGAGGCCAGGCTTTGGCCTAGGCTGAGGCCCAGATGTCAGGCCCTACCTTTGGGCCTGGATCCAGGCTGAGGCTCTGGCATCAGGATCTGGTCTCTGCACCAGGCCCAGGCAACATGATCTGTCCTCTGAACCAGGGATGACTTTGGTCCTGCCTTTCGACCGGGCCCTGGGGTTAGGCCTGGGCCAAGTTTGAGGCCTCAGTGTCTGGTCTAGGCCCTGGCATCAGGCCTAAGTTGAGCTGGCCACAAAGCCTGGGCTTTGCATAGGGCCTAGCACAAAGTTGCAGTAACTTACCATGGTCTAGGCCTACACAAGGCCAAGACTTTAGCCTGGACTTAGGCCTCATCGCTAGATTCTCTCCAGACTGGGTAAGTGGGGACCAGAGAGAATCCTTGCCTTGGCATTTTTTTGGGTGGGAAGGATGAGTAGTGAGGTCAGGGGGCCTTGGAAAGCCCCATTTCTTGTTTTTTTACTTTTTTTACTTTTTTGGATTTAGGTTTATTTGTTTTCTTTTTAAACTAAACAAATGAAATAAACATTAAACGAAATGAAATTAGTGGAGAAAAAAACATCATAAATGAAACAAAATACTAAATGAAATTTTTATTTTTTCCCCACACCTACAGGCCAACTATTGAACTCAAGAAGGTACTAGAACCTACTCCTAAAACCCTTACCAGGGAATTCCAAAGCTTCCCATCCAACAAAGACCCAGAGACCTGTGTCTGCATCATGACCCTTGTCAGCTTGTAATCTAGGGCACACCTCAACACATGCCAACCAGCCACTGAGATTACCTCCAATCTTCTATCACTAGATAGGAATCATGCTGTATAGGACTATTGCACAGAAGCATATGTATCATTAGTAACCTATCTATGGCCTTGCCATCCCTTATAGTATAAGGGTACCCCACCACAAAGAGCACTTCCCATTGCCTCTAACTCTTCCAGAAGTACAATTCCCTTAACAGTTTGTAGGATGCTGCCCATCACAATCTGGAGCATACTACCTGATGGTTAGATATACTTTGTAGGGATGTGAATCGTTTTTTAACGATTAAAATTATCATCCGATAATTTTAATATCGTCTTAAATCATTATAGAACACAATACAATAGAAATTCTAACGATTTATCGTTAAAAATCGTTAAATCGTGTTAGTGCGCACTAACGGGAGTTAGTGCACTAACTCCCAGTTAGTGCACACTAACTGAAAATGATACAAATTGACACTTTCCAGGTCAGTAAAGGTCAGTTAGGAATGAATATGTGTTCCTATTGGCTGGCTGCCCTCTTATCTATTGATGTTAACCAGGTTCCCACTGAGGTGATGGTTGGGGGGATGGGAAATGGAAATGGAAACTCAGGAACACTAACAGAAAATGATACAAATTATTGACACTTTCCAGGTCAGTAAAGGTCAGTTAGGAATGAATATGTATTCCTATTGGCTGGCTGCCCTCTTATCTATTGATGTTACCAAGGTTCCAACTGAGGTGATGGTTGGGGGGATGGGAAATGGAAACTGTTGGAAGTTGACAAAAAAAGTAATGTGATCAGTCAATATGACTAGAACCTGTGCCCTATTCCTGATACCAGGGGTGTTGTGATCTTCCTGCACTCAGTGCCCTATCCCTGATACCAGTCTGAGACAGCTCCCTCCCTGCATTACTAGTGAGAGGCTGGCTTCACAGAGAGGGGGGAGCTGCCTGACCCTCACTCCTGACTTCCCCCATGTCCCAGCCAGTGAATGATGTGTGGGTGAGGGGGGGGGGGGATGGTGAAGTCTGAGACAGCTCCCTCCCTGCATTACTAGTGAGAGGCTGGCTTCACAGACAGGGGGGAGCTGCCTGACCCTCACTCCTGACTTCCCCCATGTCCCAGCTAGTGAATGGTGTGTGGGTGAGGGGGGGGGGAGGATGGTGAAGTCTGAGACAGCTCCCTCCCTGCATTACTAGTGAGAGGCTGGCTTCTAGACAGGGGGGAGCTGCCTGACCCTTACTCCTGACTTCCCCCATGTCCCAGCTAGTGAATGGTGTGTGGGTGAGGGGGGGGGGGGGAGGATGGTGAAGTCTGAGACAGCTCCCTCCCTGCATTACTAGTGAGAGGCTGGCTTTACAGACTGGGGGGAGCTGCCTGACCCTCACTCCTCCGGGGTATTGTGATCTTCCTGCACACAGTGCCCTATCCCTAATACCAGGGGTGTTGTGATCTTCCTGCATGCAGTGCCCTATCCCTGATACCGGGATGTGTGCAAGAAGATCACAACACCCCCGGTATCAGGAATAGGGCACTGTGTGCAGGAAGATCACAACACCCCCGGTATCAGGAATAGGGCACTGTGTGCAGGAAGATCACAACACCCCTGGTATTAGGGATAGGGCACTGTGTGCAGGAAGATCACAACACTCCTGGTATTAATAGGGATAGGGCACTGTGTACATGAAGATCACAACACCCCTGGTGCCAGGGTTAGGGCACTGTGTGCAAGAAGATCACAACACTCCTGGTATTAATAGGGATAGGGCACTGTGTGCAGGAAGATCACAACACCCCTGGTGTCAGGGTTAGGGCACTGTGTGCAGGAAGATCACAACACTCCTGGTATTAATAGGGATAGGGCACTGTGTGCAGGAAGATCACAACACCCCTGGTGCCAGGGTTAGGGCACTGTGTGCAGGAAGATCACAACACTCCTGGTATTAATAGGGATAGGGCACTGTGTGCAGGAAGATCACAACACCCCTGGTGCCAGGGTTAGGGCACTGTGTGCAGGAAGATCACAACACCCCTGGTGCCAGGGTTAGGGCACTGTGTGCAGGAAGATCACAACACCCATGGTGTCAGGGTTAGGGCACTGTGTGCAGGAAGATCACAACACTCCTGGTATTAATAGGGATAGGGCACTGTGTGCAGGAAGATCACAATACCCCTGGTATCAGGGTTAGGGCACAAGTTCTAGTCACATTGACTGATCACATTACTTGTTTTGTCAAGCTACCAACTGTTTCCATTTCCCATCCCCCATATACTGTCGGTGGGAACCTTGGTAACATGAATAAATAAGAGGGCAGCCAATAGGAATACATATTCATTCCTAAACTGACCTTAACTGACCTGAAAAGTGTCAAATTGTATCATTTTCAGTTAGTGCGCACTAACTCCCAGTTAGTGCGCACTAACTCGAGTTAGTGCGCACTAATCGGAAAAAACGATTTTTAACGATTTTTTAACTAAAAAATCGTGCCTAACACGATTTTCTTGCCCTGCCACACGATTTCTATCGTTAAGACGATATGGAACACGATTCACATCCCTAATACTTTGCTCTGTTCACAAATACCACGAGCTTGAAGGATTAAGAGAAGGAGCATGATTTTGAGGAGGAAGAGCACCCAGCCCCTCCTGCTACTTCAGCAACTTTGGCCACTGCAGGGGAACAGCAGCCACTACCACCACCACCACCACCACCAAAACCACCACTGGACCCTGAAATAGCATGGCAACCACTCCCCAGGCCTATACAACCAACCATACCTCTTCTCTTCCCAGTAGGGCCTCCTCCCTATTTGGCCCCTGGAGCTCTGGATATAGGTCCTGTGGCTTCCCAGCTTTTGCTGGGCAATGGAGGTCAGCAGCTCAAAGGGCTGCTTCCCCAAGATTCAGGGTAGCATCTCGTTGCTGCAGAGGGAGGCTCAGCGGCCTGAGCACATGCTCCTAACCCAGAACTCTGGACTTTAGCAGCTATTGAGTAGCTGTCCAGTTGGTGGGGGTGGGGGGGATGCTTACAGCTTATATGCTGACATCAGGAGGCTGGTGAGATGGTGGAGCATATCACCCAGGCTCAAGGGGACTACATGGCTGCTCTTGAGCTGGTGGGCATAAAGCTACTGCCACAGTCCCCAGCCTTTTAGACCAAGAAGGACCTGGCCTCCATGGATTCCTGAGCCCTTTTTTGTTAGGTTAATAGTTTAATACCTAGTTTTTCCTACCCATTCCCCTATATTATTTAAATGTAATTTTTAAGTTATATTTGTTTGATAAAGGTTTTATATATATTTAAATACTGTGCAAGTCTCTTAATTGTGCACACTTAGAAACCATCTAATTCCCAAGTCTTGGCCCTTTCATCACAGACAACTGTACGCACTCTCAAATGCACACACATACTGCTCTGCCTCTAATCTCTCTCCTGCACTCATCAAGCCTTACTTCTGCCTCTGTTGAACACTATGTAATTAAGGGATGCATTCTATAGAATGTCCTTCCTTCAATCGGCACAAAAATTGAAGCTGTTAATTGTTTGGTTTTCCATTCAGTGTCAAAGATGTAAGTCCAAGCAAGCCACAAACACTGGTATACCCTAGTGAAGGAAACATCCTGCCAGCTTCCCAAATGCAAACATGTCAAAAAAGGAAACAATTAGCTGATGGTGGCCTTTTCACCTACAGCAAACTTTCCATCAGAGAAACTGTATTAATTCGCTATGCTGGTAGGAGCTCCTTTCTACAGAAGCAGTCTGTATAAACTTCTAAGCAATCACATCTTTCTCCCCAACGATAGTTCTGTAAATGAAAATTATATAAAACGTCTGCTTAACACTCACATTGAATAAGATATATCTGGAGAACTACAGGTAGCTGAACTGATTACAACAAACAAACAAATAGGCAAATGTCCAACCATCAAAGATTGATCAATTAATGAATTAATTAACTACTTGATTAATTAATTAATTAAGAAGGAGGGACATAAAGGTTCAAACATGTCCTTGATGTTCAAATACAAAACAGTTTAATTGTGTACTGGCAAGTAGAAAGTTCAGTCATCAGCATCAAACCAAACCTATTGTGTCAATAGATTCACGGTCCCCCAGCCCATATCATTATCTTCCCTCCATATTCTGGTTATCTCTGTGACTGGGGAATGCCACAAGGCTCCCAGCTTCCAGCTGCAAATCCCCTTCATCCCCATGCTCCCACATATCTCTGAAGAACCCACTTTTTAATGGATATCTGCCTGCCAGGTTTTGTCTGTGTCCTGTCCATATAGGCTAAAGGAGTCATTGGAGTAAAACTACTAGGCCTTGTTTGCTGCCCTGAGAAAAACCAGACAGGTCCCAAGATTGCAGATTGCTTTATTGTCAATGAATTCAAAGGGAGAATAGCCTGAGTGAATTCACAGCAGCATTCTGCAGTACATTACAAATAGTAAGACCTTTATACTGTTTTCATCCAAAGAAGGCTATGTACTGCTATGCTCCAAATTTCACTTTTTCTCTGTTTTCCTTCAAACCTTGAGTTCCAATAATTTCTGCAGGCAGGTAATAAATGTTTCAACACAACACATCTGCAGAGATAAGAAAAAAAACTGTACTTTCAAAAAACTTTTTATTTATAATTTCAAATTACATCCATTCAATATAACTTTGAAATAGAAATAAGCAGAGTTTAAGAAAAAAACATATTAAAAAAAAAACAACCTTTATAGAGACAATACATTTTTATTAATCTTTGAGACCTTGTCTCAGACTACTTTTCATGGCCTGAGATCTTACTTCTTATAAATATATTTATCAAGCAGTATGGTATTGTATGACCTCAAAAATTATTGATCTACTACTGTAAGCTAAATTGGGCAGAGAGGCCAACCTAGGGTCAAATATTCTATCAACCACCCCCCATTTTGTTCTTTTCACAATCCCAATCACTCTGATACTTGACTTGGGTGAGATTCCCCTTATGTTTACTATATCTTCTATCAGAAGCTTCCTTCATGAGCCATGTTGAAAAACAGGACTATTAAAGCAAACTTTTATGCATTAGTTTTGATTCTTTCTCTTCTGTGGAAACTTCCTCCAGAGGCAAATGAAACCTGGTCTGGAAAAGCAATCACAGCTATTACAGTAATTTTAGTTACAGGTTGTCTGTGTAAGGAAATCAATCATTGGCAACTTAAAAATAAAGCAATGTAGCTAAACAAACAGCAATCATGATAAGTAAGTACATTAATGTTTTACCTAAGCCACTTTGTGAGGTAAGAGATAAAGTCTGGAATTCTACTTTCATCTCAACTAATTCTTAGAAGAAGAGGACTGATCAGGGAGGTATAAATAAAGAATTTGATTAACAAAACAGACAAGCATCGGTGAAGAAAAATTATGTTTACAGTATGAAGAGTTTCAATTTTGGGATATCATTGAAAATAGAAGCCGCAAGGGAGAATACTGGTACTGAGTAACATTAGTAACAGCAAAGTCAAATTTGTCCTTTGATATAAGTATAGGATGAAAATATACAACTACTTTCTGTCCATGCTGCATGCACACCCAGCACCTAGTTTTAAGTTAAAGGATTGATTGATTATTAATTGATTGATTTATAACTTGTTTCTCTACTCCCTCCAAAGTTTAGGGTGGTGTACATAAGAGCATACATCATTAAAATTGACAAATACATACTCTTTTAAAAACAATAATACAAACTTGCTGCATCAACATTGTCTAATAGCTGGATGGAAAAACTATGTTTTCAACATAGCTATATCTGATATTAGAAATGTAGATACCGGGTAGCTGGTGGATATGAGGACCATCTGGTAACTTGCCTGCCTGGTGAGAAGGTGGTGGATCTCATGCATCACGTAGATAGGATTATAGACAGTGCTGGGGAGGAGCCGGCAGTCGTGGTACATGTGGGCACCAATGACATAGGAAAATGTGGGAGGGAGGTTCTGGAAGCCAAATTTAGGGTTTTAGGTAGAAAGCTGAAATCCAGAACCTCCAGGGTGGCATTCTCTGAAATGCTCCCTATTCCACGTGCAGATCCCCAGAGGCAGGCAGAGCTCCAGAGTTTCAATGTGTGGCTGAGACAATGGTGCAGGGAAGAGGGATTCAGTTTTCTAAAGAACTGGATGACCTTTTAGGGAAAAGGGAGACTTTTCCAAAAGGACGGGCTCCACCTTAACCAGAATGGAATCAGGCTGCTGGCACTAACTTTCAAAAAGGAGATAGAGCAGCTTTTAGAATAAGAGGGAAAGCCGACAGTCACTCAGCAGTGCATGGTTCAGAGGAATGTATCTTTGATGGATACTAATGAAACAGGAGAGTTAGAGCATCCCAACAGAGAGGTTCCAATAAAAGCAAAAGTAGCCCCTGTGCCTTTAAGTAAAGAATCACCTGAGCTAAAGAATTCAAAATTATCCTTATCAACTGAAAAGCAGATTGCTAATACAAACAAAAAATACACTTTAAAATGTCTTTATGCCAATGCCAGAAGTCTTAGAAGTAAGATGGGAGAGTTAGAATGTATAGCAGTGAATGATGAGATAGATATAATTGGCATCTCAGAGACCTGGTGGAAGGAGGATAACCAATGGGACAGTGCTATTTTAGGGTACAAATTATACCGTAATGAAAGGGAGGATCAACTTGGTGGGGGTGTGACACTTTATGGGGGTGTGGTTTCGGCCCGGGGCGGTCCGGGGGCGTGGCCGCCCCCTGCGGAAACGCCCCCAGGTTGCGTCTCGACGTGCTAGCGGCCCGCTGGCGCGCAGGGATTTACTTCTCCCTCCGGGAGGCGTAAATCCCCTGACAAAGGTAGGGGGGGGGGTTTAGATAGGGCCGGGGGGGGGGGGGGTTAGATAGAGGAAGGGAGGGGAAGGTGAGGGGAGGGCGAAAGCGAGTTCCCTGTTGAGGAAAATAAGCAATAAAACACTAGGGACAATGAATAACTGGGCATATGGAAGAGACTGTTTAAGGAGAGTAAAATAATTTCTCTACTTCCTCAGACCAAGGAAGTCTCAAGGGCTGATGATCTTTAAAAAATGATAGAGAGAGGAGTCAGTAATTTGATCAGGGGTAAGGAAGAGCAAATCTTTATAAAATGGAATAACCCAACCCAGGTAGATAAGAGAAATAAAATATAGCCACAACTTTGCCTTCAAGACTTTTCAGTTAATATAAACAATGGAAGAAGCTTGGAAAAAGAGAGAACATAGAGGGAGATTACGTACATATTTCATTAAAAATTTGCCTAGTATAATATATAGCACTACTGTACATTCTTACTCTGACTACAAGGGTTCGGATGTATCACTTCCTGGCTGTTTTAAGTGTGTGTCATCAATTACAGTGTATTTAAAAAAACACTAATTTCACTGACAGCTTAGCATAAATCAGAAAAAGGAACTGTGGCAACGCCAATCACTGTTTTCTACTAGCAGCAAATATAGAATAGATTATCAGGCAACACTATGCCTTCATTTAGACAAAGCTTAATATTAATTTATTTAAATAAAGCAAACACAGCCACAATTCCCAAAATTTAAATCAATGGACATGACATCAAACACTCCACACAGGAATGAAATCTACTTTCTAAACAACTGAAAATGACCTTGTCAAAATTATTTTTAAAAATTTGCACAGAATCACTAGTGAAGGCAGTTGTCAGTATATTTCTATTTAATCTATTGAAGTCGAATATAACCAGTATATTTGGAGAAATGCCAGGAGAGCATACACAGTTCTCATCCTTATGACTACCCTAGTAAATCAAACAGAACTTTAACATTAAATATACATGGTTGCCATAGCTGCATTTAGCAAATAAACCCCTAGATTCATCAAAATGCTGTAATATTGCATGGATAATGCCTGTGGTAAGAAAAAGGGGTGCGTTTATGGTAATTTTAGAATTACTGCACCACATGTTTTGCATTGTAGTGTATCATGGGGTACAGTGCAAAGAGAGAGAGAGAGAGAAAGAGAGAGAGATTTCCTTTATAAGGCCTTCATAGTACTCAACTATTTATATCATTATAGGAGGGCCACCTAATAGCTTGAGGTGAGGTGTTGGTTTAGAGTCCATCAAGCTAGGGCCAGAGGCCACTGTAGAAATGTTATCTTTCTGGGACTTTCCTCATTCCAAATGATGTCAAATCTTCACCGTAGTGTACTGTGCTGTTTGTGCAGCTCACTTTGGCCTGGATTCATCATTCATCGCTGAATGATGAATCCAGCGAAAACTGGGGGGGGGGCAGGCCTGCAAAAGCCCGCAGCCTTCGCATCACCATGGTGTCTTCGCTGCCGGCTTTCTCACCGCCAACTCCTCCCCTCCCCACCCCAACTCCTCCCTTCCCCCTAATTTGCATTATATCGCATGCAAAAAGGGACTTTTTGCATGCGATATGGCCTTATTGCGTGCATTAAAGCCCTAACGCACACGATAAAGCTTTAGATTTGTCACATATACAAACTACCAGCTTAAAAATAATCTTAAAAATAATTATTTAATTTTGACCTGAACATTGAGTTTGTGCCAGAAGCAACTGTGTCCTTGAGGTTGCCAACAACAAATAAATTTGTCACAAATCTGCAAAATACCTAAAGCTCTTAATAAAAAAAAAAAAGCAATAACATCCCAGAGAAATAATGAGAAAGAAAACACAGACAAATACAATAAAATGTTCTAAAGCCAGCAGGCAAATTTCTCTTGTTTCACTGAGAAATAACATCCATGCAAATTATTCATAGCCTGTGCGACTGTTCAGCTCAGTTTGTATCACAAAAGACTGACTAATACCACTTGGAGCAAAAATGTTTCCATTCAGAGCAAACTTAGAAATGATTTTCATAACATAAGTATCCCACCATCTTTGCCTAGGGGCAGGAATCTATCCAGACTTTCTGATCATTTTATGAAAATTATAATATACTGTAAGATATTTTACAAGTATAAAGTTAAGCCATTCATATAAAACACATCTGTAGTTTTTTTCTTCAAGAGAAAGAAAAGGAGTTTGGCTGTAGATAGATACCAGCTGACAGAAAAAAATTGGCAAGAAGTATGAGAGAAGATAAGGGGAAAAGACAGAGAGCAGGAAAATAAAGGAGAGAGGGCTGAGAAGAAAATCTGGAATGGGCTTTTGCATTTATTTCATTTTGTAAGGAATGAATATGAAAAATACTTTCTTTAAAGAGACAGAGAAGTAATGCAAGGTTTAGGTCAGTGAAGACGCTTTACAGCTAAATTTTGTAGTTGCTGCTGAAGAGGAGATCAGGATGTTGAAGCTGGAGAAGTAATAGTCTTATGACATTGAGTTCTTAAATCATCAAGATTGTCTTTACTCTTTAATTCAAATAAAGTATTCCCATTTCCTCCTTGAATTTGGGGGCCCTTGGCCAGCAAGGTATCCTCAATTATGTCTAAATAAAAACATATGAACAGCAGGAATTGTAAGAGAGTGTTATCACAAGTTAAAAAAAAATTACATCTGCATGATATAAGAATCTCTCATATACCTGTCTGGCATTCTCTTGCAGGGACTCAACCTTTGAATCATTACCAACCATTCTTTTCTCCTTTCATATCTTTTCTTATCACAGTAGCTCATTTTTGTATATGGCAAAGGAAGTCCACATTATAAACCTGTTTATTTCTATTTCTTCAGCCATCCCTTTATTCTCTTAGTTCCTTTTTTCTCTTTTCTTTCTTCTTCTCAGATATTGCTGGCATGATTCTGACCAGAATATCACTGGCACCCTGTTTCTTTTCTTAGTCTAGAACGTAGAATGACAGTATCAGCATGTCGCCAACCAAAATGCTCCTGGTGCCACACACAATAAGTTACAGCTAAAAACACAACACACATGGGAATATACAACTCTAGAATCTCTGACCACTGCATGATGCGGTACTAGCTACTCTACTTCCTTGTTCTTTTCCAAAGATGAATTATTCTGGTGAAGGAGAACTTACCAGGAGTAAGTGAACAACAACAAGGTGGTCACACAAAAAGTAATCAAAAGATAGATTCTCCTTAACTGATGCATCACTTTCAGGTTTCAGCACCACAGCCACTAAGCCTCCCTTGCTGCCCTGAGAAAAATCAGATGGCACCCAAGATTGCAGAATAATATGGTTCAGCTTTATTGCCAATGAATTCAAAGAAAGAATGGCCTGAGTGAACTCACAAACACATTATAGAGTACATTACAAGTAGAACTTTTCACACAATGAAGGCTATGTAATCCTATATGCCAAATTTAATTTTTACTATGATTTGATTCAAACCTTGAGTTTTGATAATATCTGCAAGACTGTTTCAGTCAGCACATCTGCAGAGATAAGAATGAGACTATACATTTTTAATCTTTGAAACTTTGTCTCAGACTTCTGTTCATGGTCTGATATTCTTAGTTCATATAATCAAATTTACCAAGCTGTCTGGTTGTATGTGACTCAAAAATTATTAATCTGTTATTATAGGATACATTGAGCAGAGAGGGACAACCCAGGATCAAATATTCTATCAACTTCCACAGAGTATTTGAGGGATATCACATTAAACTTTCCAGCTATGACCTAGCAGTAAATCCTTGATATTTCTGTTACTTTGCCCCCTCACCCACCCATGCCATCTATAATTGAGATGGACCTCAAGCCTCAGAGCTTGGCTATCACCTGAGGCTGGATCAGAACTAGAATTTCTCTGAGCTGCTTCCCATCCAGATTCAATTATACTATATAGAGTTGAACTGACCCAAATCACGGTGAACTTGGAAGATGTAGTAGAACAGATTGACAAACTGAAGAGTAGCAAATCATCTGGATTCTTGAGGAACTAAAAAATGAAATTTCAGACTTATTACAAGTAATTTGTAACCTATCATTAAAATCATTTATTGTACCTGAAAACTGGAAGGTGGCTAATGTAACCCTGATATATATAAAAAGGAAAACTATAGACTGGTGAGCCTGACTTCAGTGCCGGGAAAAATCATGGAAATTATTACAAAGAATAAAATCACAGAACATAGACATAGACATGATTTAATGGGATATAGGCAGAATGGATTTATCCAAGGGAAGTCTTGCATCACAAATCTGCTACATTTTTTTGAAGGAGTGAATAAGCATGTGGATAAAGTTGAACCAGTAGATGTGATGTATTTAGATTTTCAGAAGGCATTTGACAAAGTCCCTCATGAGAGGCTTCTAAGGAAACTAAAAAGTAATGGGTTAGGAGGTGATGTCCTTTTGTGGATTGCAAACTGGTTAGAAGACAGGAAAAAGTAAACAGTGGAGTGCCTCAGGAATCTGTTCTTGGAATGATGCTTTTTCAAAATATTTATAAATGATTAGGAAAGAGGTACGAGTCAGGTGATCAAATTTGCAGATGACACAAAATTATTCAGAGTAATTAAATCATAAGCAGAGTGTGATAAATTTTAGGAGGACCTTGTGAGACTGGAAGATTGGGCATCCATATGGTAGATGAAATATAATGTGGACAAGTGCAAGAATAACCAATACTGTAGATACACAATTTTAGGTTCCATTTTAGGAGTTACCATGCAAAAAAAGGATCTGGTCATCAGAGTTGATATTACATTGAAATCGTTGACTCAGTGTGCTATGGCCTGTTTAGGAAACCTAACTTCTAGTCATAGGAGGTGGACCTTCTAATGAAAGAGGTAATAAAGGTCCAGCACACCTACTATGGGTAGGAGTCACAGAGAGAGTGATCCTACCAGAAAGTGTAGATCTAGGAGAAAATCTGGCACTGACTCAATGCAGTCTTGCACAAAAACAGGTGTGCAAGACCTGAGTTGTATGTAGCGAAACATATGACACCAGGTCAAGAATAAACAGACCAAGATGAGGAAAAATAGACCTGTAAGCCTAAATGTTTTCACCTAAATAGAACAGATGGTCCTCAGTAGGGGTGTGCATTCGGATTGACCGCATTAGTAAAACGCAACTCATATTTTTTTTTTACTTAAAAAATTGATTCGACATAAACGATCGGATTTCCCACATATCGAACATAGATATGTTCGATATGTGGGAAATCGCGATTGTTGAGCCAAAATAAAAATATAAACCCCCTCACCCTCCTTAATCCCCCCCCCCCGACTTACCACAACTCCCTGGTGATGGAGCGAGGAGTGAGGACGCCATTTCTGCAATCCTTGGCAAGAAGCATGTGACGTCGGCGGCACGTCGAGTGACGCCGGCGTCACGTGATTCCCGGCTCGTTCGCGCCGGACGGCTCGTTCGGCCCAAAAAGAACTTTTGGCCAGCTTGGGGGGGCCTCCTGACCCCCTCAAGCTGGCCAAAAGTTCTTTTTGGGCCAAACGAGCCGTCCGGCGCGAACGAGCCGGGAATCACGTGGCGCCGCGTCACTCAGACGCGACGTCACGTGATTCCCGGCAAGTTCGCGCCGGACGGCTCGTTCGGCGCGAACAAGCCGGGAATCACGTGACGCCGACGTCACGTGATTCCCGGCAAGTTCGCGCCGGACGGCTCGTTCGGCCCAAAAAGAACTTTTGGCCAGCTTGAGGGGGTCAGGAGGCCCCCCCAAGCTGGCCAAAAGTTCTTTTTGGGCCGAACGAGCCGTCCGGCGCGAACTTGCCGGGAATCACGTGACGTCGCGTCTGAGTGACGCGGCGCCACGTGATTCCCGGCTCGTTCGCGCCGGACGGCTCGTTCGGCCCAAAAAGAACTTTTGGCCAGCTTGGGGGGTCAGGAGGCCCCCCCAAGCTGGCCAAAAGTTCTTTTTGGGCCGAACGAGCCGTCCGGCGCGAACGAGCCGGGAATCACGTGACGCCGCGTCACTCGACGTGCCACCGACGTCACATGCTTCTCGCCAAGGATTGCAGAAATGACGTCCTAACTCCTCGCTCGATCACCAGGGAGTTGTGGTAAGTCTGGGGGGGGGATTAAGGAGGGTGAGGGGGTTTAATTTTTTTTTTTGCACATATGTACATATACCCAACTCATTGGATTTTTTTTATGTCCATATTGGCCGCAAGTGGGACCCCCTTTCGGACATAAAAAATATGAACATAAAATTTTGCTCTGCACATCCCTAGTCCTCAGTACCATTTCAGAGGCTACCGTGAGAGGTGTGGAAGATTTGGACACCTTCTGTCCTCAAGGCCATCAAGGTGAGCTGTGTTTGTAAGAAATGCATTTAAAAAGTTTGCATGTCATGACTATAATAATGTATAAAACCATACATATTTGTGCACGTAACCTTTTTTAAAATCCAGTCCTTAGTTTTCAACCTCAATGTTGTATAACACATATTACAAGTCACTTCCATCTATTCTGTCTTCTTCATAAGGGAATGATTCACAATTATGGCTGTTTATATATAAACTGTCAGATGCTGGAAACCCATCTCATTAGCTGAAAAAATTATATGACTTGAATAATCCAATCAAAATACCATGGACAACTTTTTCAAAAAAATCAATCAGAAAGAATATAATCTGTTCATTCAGACATAAATTGGACCCATCTTATTGGATGAAAAAAATCACATATTCTGCTTATTCACAAAAATAAATGTCATTCAATGCTAAAATTTAAACCCATATAGGTGAAATTTCAAAGCAGTTACACATGTAAATGAACATACTATCATTGCAATTTTCAAAAGTCATTTATCTGTATTAAGTACACTTAACCTGGGTAAAACTTATTGACAGTCCAATAGCAGATATCATACCAATTTTTAGAAGTCTACGTATACAGGTAAAGTATATTTACATATATAAAATCCAGTTTTAAGTGTGTAAATGCATTTGAAAATCAGGCCCATAGATTCCATTATATTTAATTTGAAAATTCATCTTTTCTCTGTAGGAGATATCAGATGTTTCACTACTTTATACAACCAAATATGAATACTGACTCCGCAAGAGGGACACTGACGTCATATGAAGGACACTGACATGTATGTTTCAACAGGAAAACAAGATGAGGACCTTTGTCCGGGATAACAATATATGCCCAGGTTATCTGATCTGCTTGTTTAACTTAGGGCTATTGCTTTCCAAACAATGACCTAAGACTACCCAGTGCAGGGACCGATCACTAAGATGAAAAACAACTATCCAAAGGGCAGTTTATCAGACAAATCAGCTCACAGAAAAGCAAGACAGCTTATGAGTCAAGAAGTTGTAAGACCAAGTTCAAACCCTAGTACAGAATCACCACATGGCAGGAACAGTGATCCCCCCCTCCCCCCATTGAAAGAGGGGGGCAAGCTCTCTGAAATGAAGAAATCACCCCATCTGTCCTGCATGAGCTTCTTATATATTCACGCTTTGCTTGTTAAAAGCAGTAGGGAAGAGAGAGAAAAGACAGAGCAACTGAAAGAAAGACCATTTTCACCTGAAGACAAAGCTCAAAGCATCACTCGTTTCTCTTCCCTGCTGCTAAGCAGAAGAACTCTGGTGTTCTTGAAGTCTACACTTAAGAGAGTCCTGCCTGTTATCCAGCTGCCCATTTCAAAGTTGGCTTCTCTTCTCCAGGACTGAGACAAGCCCCTTAGCCCAGCAAATGACAGGGACCAAGACCACAAGCTTTCTTCAGCAAAGATTATCTCTAAAACCTGCAGCCAGAGGCTGCTCCAGGTAGAAACAAAGGTAATCTCCTAAAGTTGTGGGGCTAATTAGCATACTACATTAATTAATATACACAAAGCAAGTTGAAGTCTCTGATATGTTTGTTTACTAATATTGTAGAACTCAACATAAACCTGTGCTGTGATAAGGATGTTAGAGTCATTTGTTTATCTTATTCTAACTGCTAAGTCTGAAAAGTCTGATAAATAAAAGTCTGATTCTGAGACAAACAGGTATCCTTTCTTAGAATTTTTGGATTACATATAAGGTAATAAGTGGTAAGTTTCCATAGCATGGCCAAAAACCCTCAAAAAGGGAAGGAGAGGGGGAGCAGGCAGAATCCTCACGGTTATGAATATCCTTACATTGCTTACAGCTCTTGCTCACTTTCCTGCTCATTTTCTAAGATGGCGCCAGCCATCCATTGCTCCTACCATGTGATAGGGGCTGACCAATGGCACTGGTAGCCCCTGTCACATCATAAGGGCAAAGGGCCACTGACGCCATTTTGATTCCTGGCAGGCCCAACAGCCAGATGGCCAGAGACTGAGAGATTGCTTGCGGAACCCCGCTGGACCACCAGGGCTTTTAGTAAGTCTTGGGGAGGGATCAGGATGGTAGGGGAGTTGTAATAAAGTAAATTTGAAGGGTTGGGGTGTTTTTTTTTAAATAAATGTGCCCCTTCCCTCCCTGTACTAACCCAAAAAACGAATTTTTCCAGAAGTTCGGGGAAAATCCGTTTCGGGGTTCGGGTCCCCCAAATCAGGATGAATTAGGCAATTTTGTTGAAATTGCCTAATTCGTCATAAATGAATGCACATCTCTATTAAATATAGAAACTCGAAAACATCCAGACCCACGATCTGAGGTTATTGGGATTTTCCAAATACTAGATTTCCAACTGAACCAACTGCTCTACCTCCTCACCAAATATTGGAGGGTCTTATGGATAAAGCTTGGGATACTCCACACCTTCTTCCATCTATTTCTAAGAAAATAGATTTAAAATATAGAATGCAAAAGACCTCCTACTACTCAAATATGTGGTTCCTCACAATTCAATAGTAGTAGAATCGGCAATGAAGAGGGCCAAGAAAAAACGACA
Organism: Rhinatrema bivittatum; assembly: GCF_901001135.1. Classification (NCBI taxonomy): domain Eukaryota; kingdom Metazoa; phylum Chordata; class Amphibia; order Gymnophiona; family Rhinatrematidae; genus Rhinatrema; species Rhinatrema bivittatum. The sequence continues at coordinate 132,125,146 of NC_042620.1, read as the reverse complement.
ATACTCTAATATACTTCCTGGAAAGGACAATAAACTCCTAGATGACTTTGCAAAAAAGATTTACCAAAATTCTATGCTTAATTCTAGAATTAACCATCATCAGTTTTACATTATACAATATTTATTCAACTGTACTCAACAGCTGCAATCCTTGTTAACTGCCTCACAAGGAGATGCTCCACTGCCTCAACCCTTCCTAGACCTACAGGAGGGCTTGTGTCACTTGTTGCGGACAGCATATGAAGCTTTTGACACCTCCACAAGATCATAGGCTACTTCCATTTCTGCTAGATGTCTGGCATGGCTTAGGGCCAGCAGTATTAGAGAAGACGTACATGACCGACTAACCAATTTGCCTTGCAGACCAGACAATCTCTTTGGTGAAAAACTCAGAGAGACGGTTTCTCTTATTAAAGAACAGCATATAGTGGTCCAGTTTTTAACGACACTTCTTGACATGCCTTCAACATCTAAGCATTTCTTTGGTCAATACAAAAGAGGTTACTACTATCGCAGACCATACCGCTACTATCAACCCTACCAACCTAGTTATAGGCAACAGCTTTTCCAACCTCAGAGACAACAATCCCAACTGCAAGGACAAAGACCACAGCAAAGAACACCAAGACAACAAAAACTACAGCCCTCTCAACAAACACCAAAGCAGTATTTTTAAATCATCTTGCCACAACAACAGTTCATGTGGGGGGGGGGGGGGGGGGACTATCCTTATTTCATTCCCAGTGGTCCAAAATCACCACAGATCGATGGGTGTTGAGCATAATACTTCAAGGGTACCAGCTACATTTCAGCTCCTTCCCAACTCTTCCACATCTCATTTCTTCCAAGACTCCTCAAAATCAAGTCCCTTCTCTCATGGCAGAAATTTCCATTCTCCTTCACCAGAAGGCAATTCAGCCAATTTCTTCTCAAAAGGAAAACAATTTTTACTCCCAATATTTCCTCATTCCCAAAAAGTCGGGAGGCCTACACCTTATCTTAGATCTTCGAGCGCTAAACAAACACCTCACAAGAGAAATCAAAATGACTTCTCTCAAAACCGTACTTCCCTTTCTGCAAGCGAATGACTGGATGTGCTCATTAGATCTAAAGGATGCGCACACTCACATACCAATCCACAAAGATTTTGGGCATTACCTTTGCTTTCAAGTTGTGAATCATCACTACCAATACAAGTTACTCCCATTTGGTCTCTCCTCTGCCCCACAAGTTTTCACGAAATGTCTTGCTGTTGTGGCTCACTTACACAAACAGGGAATAAACATATTCCCTTACTTGGACGATTGGCTTCTAGTATCTCCCAACCCACAACTCCTGAAGCAACAGGTGGAATGCACACTCCTCTGTCTAGAAAACTTAGGTTGGATAGTGAATTACAAAAAGTCTCAACTCCATCCTTCACAAACCATTCAGTTTATAGGAGCATTGATTCAAACACCAATATCCAGAGCTTTTCTACCTCTGGACAGAATCAAGACCTTACAATCCTTTTCTCAGACTTTTTTACGTCGGACAGTAGTTCCAGAACGACAAATAATGGTACTCTTAGGGCATATGGCGGCAGCAAGCCATGTAGTTCAAAATACTCATCTACATATGAGATGTATCCAGTGGGGTCTAAAATCTCAATGGAACCAACTGACACAGCAAATGTCTCACAAGGTACAGTTGACATGCTCCATGAAAAAAGACATAAATTGGTGGCTCTGTCCGCCCATTTTGAATGAAGGAAGTCCTTTTCAACTTCCTCCTCATCAGATAATACTCACAACAGATGCTTCTATGAAGGGCTGGGGTGCCCATCTCTTACATCTAGACACTCAGGGTCTTTGGTCAGAAGCAGAACAAAGTCTCCAAATAAATCTTCTGGAACTAAGAGCAATCAAGAACTCTTTGTTTGCATTCCAGTCATGGCTACAAGAGAAATCAGTAATGATCCATACTGACAAGCAGGTAACTATGTTCTATATCAACAAACAAAGGGGATCTGGTTCGCTGACACTTTGCAAGGAAGCGGTTAAAATATGGGAATGGGCAGAATGCAACAGGATCTTCTTACAGGCATCCTACCTTCCAGGTCTTGTGAACACAAGAGCAGACAAACCAAGCAGAGTTTTCCATCCCCACAAATGGTCGCTCAAGCAAACGGAAGCAGACAAGATTTTTGCAAACTGGGGTACTCCAGAGATAGACCTCTTTGCATTGGAAAACAATTGAAAGGTACAGAGGTTTTGTTCTCTTCTTTCCAGTGTGGACAGAATGTCACAGGATGCTTTCCTGATTCCTTGGGAGAAAGGTCTTCTATACCCATTTCCTCCCATTCCATTAATTTCACGCACAGTCCAGAAATGTATTGCGGACAAAGCAGACCTAATCCTAATAGCTCCAGCGTGGCCGAGACAACTGTGGTATCCTTATCTACTTCATCTCTCAGTCACTCATCCAATACGTTTACCGAAAGACCCTTTTCTCCTTTCTCAAGACGCAGGAAATCTGATTCATCCCATGCAGTCCTCCCTTCATCTGACAGCATGGAGATTGAAAGGCAGTTACTGAGTTCCCTGAACCTCTCCCCAGACATTTTGGAAGTCCTCATAGCATCATGAAAACCTTCTACCAGGAAAAATTATGCCTTCAAATGGAATAGATATTCAAAATGGTGCACCCATCAGAGGTTTGACCCCCTTTCTTGCCCGCCTGAGTTGCTGTTAACTTATCTCCACCATTTATCCCACTCAGGCCTGGCAGTAACTTCTATCAGTGTTCACCTTAGTGCTATTGCAACTTACCATGTCACGGATAAGGGCTGTTCCATCTCTACCCATCCATTGATTTCCAAATTCATGAAACGCTTGCTTCGCCTGCACCCGCCTTTTAAAAAAACAATAGTTCCATGGGATATTAACATAGTCCTCGAAACGTTGATGAATCCACCCTTTGAGCCCATGTCAACCTCCATGATTAAATTCTAATGTGGAAGGTGCTTTTCTTAGTGGCCATCACTTCTGCAAGAAGAATAAGTGAACTTCAGGAGCTGGTAGTCAGTTTTACATATCTTCAATTTCACCATGATAAGGTGGTTTTATGAACTCACCCTTCATTTCTACCAAAGGTCGTATCTGTTTTTCACTTAAACGAGACAATCTCCCTTCTGGTTTTTTCCCCCAAACCACATTCTAACAATTGCCAGAAGTCTCTTCTTACCTTAGATTGTAAGAGAGCTTTAGCCTATTTCAAGAACAAGACAGACTCACTCAGGCATTCTTCTCAATTATTTGTCTCCTTCAATCCAAACAATCCAGGTCAAGCAGTGTCAAAGAGAATGCTTTCCAACTGCTTACCACCTGTATCCAATACTGTTATTCTACAAGAGCAATACCTCTTACTGGTCCTGTGAAAGCTCATCAGATTAGAGCCACTGTAGCTTCTATAGCGCACATTCAAGGAGTATCTACCCGGGACATTTGCAGAACAGTGACCTGGTCATCTGTTCATACCTTTACATCACACTACTGTCTTGATCATCAGTCTGCTTCAGATTCCTCCTGGGGATATGCAATTCTAAAAATGTTTTCATAGTATCGATGGCTGTCCACCTTCCATTGGTTGCAAAAAAAAAAAAAAAAGAAAGAAATTCATTCAATTCCAAAAATTTTTTCTTTAATGGCAATATCTGTTTCCAACCTATGGGCTTGGGACTCCCACTATGCATGGCTAAATGACCTGCATATCAAGGGAAAAAAGCAAGTCTGCTTAGCGTAAATGGTGTTTTCCGTAGATAGCAGGGAATTTAGCCATACATTCCCACCCACCTCCCTGGACAGCCTTCCATCCTCACAACACCTACACCAGCACTTAGCTTGGAAAACCAACTGAAGGGGAGCTCGAGCAGCATAGGAACCCAAGGTCATGCGCACTTCAAAGCTCTTCGAGCTAAGAGAGTAGCTCCGCCTTTGTGACATCATGGATGACGTCACCCACTATGCATGGCTAAATTCCCTGCTATCTATGGAAAACACCGTTTACGGTAAGCAATAGGGGTGTGCATTTGTTTGCACCATATTGGTAATCCGCAACGTATATGCCATATTCGTTGTATTCGTGGGGGTCACAAAATGTATGGTGAACCCCCATGAATACAACATATCACTAACGAATAAACTCCCACCCTCCTGATCCCCCCAAGACTTGCCAAAAGTCCCTGGTAGTCCAATGGTGGTCCTTGAGCGATCTCCTGCATTCGGGCTGTCGGCTGCCGGTATTCAAAAAGGCGCCGATAGCCTTTGCCCTTACTATGTCACAGGGGCTACCGGTACCATTGGTAAGCCCCTGTCACATGGTAGGTGCAATGGACAGCCAGCGCCATCTTGTGCTCCTACCATGTGACAGGGGCCGACCAATGGCACCAGTAGCCCCTGTGACATAGTAAGGGTAAAGGCTATCGGTGCCATTTTGAATACTGGAAGCCGATGGCCCAAGTGCAGGAGATCGCTCCATGACCCCTGCTGGACCACCAGGGACTTTTGGCAAGTCTTGGGGGGGACTCCTTGGGGAGGTCAGTGTTGCGTCCGTCGCTACTCAACGCCCTCACTCCGCCCTCTTTACCTCTGTGGCGACTCCCTCTGGATCTGATGTACAGTTAGCTGCTGTGGCATCATCTTGCCATCTCCCTCTGGCTTCCCCGGACCGGCATGACGCTGCGGATCCACCATGTTCCTGATGACGTAGGGTGTGCGCACGCGCTCCGATTGATGTACCAGCAAGGGTGCGAACCTCGGGGGCATCCCCCTGAGATGACGTCATCTGCTTCCAATATAAAAGGTCTCAGAATTTGCTAACACATCAAGTTAGCAAGGATTCATCCAAGCTACTCTGCCTCCTCAGACTTACCAGGGGTACCCGCTCCTCAGGGGCCTCGCTCTCTTTTCTTTATTTCAGATTGCAGATAGGAACTGGTATTCACTCCTCGAGGGCCCATGTTCCTGAACACTCTGAAGATTCTCTACTGCCTGGAAGCTATTGCAGATACAGACATATTTGAGTAACATCGCTCTCTCAGAGCTTTCCCTGGAACCAGGTACTCGCTGCTCGAGGGCCTAACCCTTTCCAGCTACTGAGCTTCCTAAAGACTGTTAGTTAGTGGACCCTTGATCCGGAGAAAAGACACCCACCTGAGGAAACAAGGTGCCTTACGCCTCCGGAAGGTGGAAGTCTTGGTACCGCAACCCCTCAGTACCCCTCGCGGGGCCTCAGCCGAACAGGGTACAGGCCGGAACCACGCAGATACAGTGTCCAGGTTCCAGGCAGGGGTCAGAAACAGAGTACCGTTAAGGCAACGTGAGGTCCAATCCGAATTCAAGGCAGGCAGCGAGCAAGGCAGGTCAAAGTCCAATCCGGGGTCCAGGCAGGCAGCAGGCAAAGGCAAAGTCAAGTCCACTCCGAAGTCCAGGCAGGCAGCAAGCAAGGCAGGTCAAAGTCCAATCCGAATTCAAGGCAGGCAGCGAGCAAGGCAGGTCAACCAATCCGGGGTCCAGGCAGGCGGCAGGCAAAGGCAAAGTCAAGTCCACTCCGAAGTCCAGGCAGGCAGCAGGCAAGGCAAAGTCAGGGCAAGCAGGAGTCCAACCAGAAACCGCAACAACGAACACAGCAAAGCACGGGACCTGTTGTGAAGGCGTCAGTGTCTTCACTGAAGGAGTTTAAATCTCCCCCTCAGCTGACGTCCATTTCCGGGGCCGGCCTCGTCTTCGCGGCCCGGCCCCTTTAAGGGCGGGGCCAGCCGCGTCTCTCCCGACGCAGTCTTCAGACGGCAGGACGCTGTCACGCCGCAGCCCGCGCTCCGCGGACCCCTGGAGGAGGAGTCCCGTCCCGCCTGCAAGAAGAGATAGGGAGGCCCGATCGCATACGATCACGATCGGGCCTCACAACAGTACCCCCCTTCTTACGCCCCCTCCTGGACGGACCCGGTTTCTCAGGATGTGCAAGGTGAAAATGGTGGAGAAGAGACTTATCCAATATGTTAACCGCTGGTTCCCACGAGTTCTCTTCTGGACCGAACCCTTCCCAAGCGATCAAATACTCCCAACATCTATGATGGCGACGAATGTCCAGAATCTCCCGAACTTGATAGATGGCGTCGTTTTCTGATTCAATAGTAGCAAGTGGACGTGGAGTTCCATGAAAGGAGGAAGAGATCAGAGGTTTGAGCAGCGACACATGAAAAGAATTGTGGATCCTGAAGAGTAGATGGGAGCCGTAGTCTATAAGTTATGGGGCCCAGGCGTCTGCAGATGAAGAACGGCCCAATGTACCTAGGAGCAAGCCGCATGGATGGAACCCGTAGACGTAAATGACGGGTCGACAACCAGACCCGATCTCCCGTATTGAACTGAGGAGCAGGTCTACGATGTCTTTCAGCCATACGTTTAGCCGCTTCGGCCGCTCGATGAAGCCGAGCATTGGTGGTTTCCCAAAGTTCATGAAGCTGCAGTGCTGATAATTGAGCGGCCGGTGAAGCCACAGAAAGCGGTAGAGGTAGCGGAGGTCGTGGCTGTCTTCCAAAGACAATCTAAAACGGTGATTGTCCGGTGGCAGAGTGTACATGGGAATTGTGAGAGAATTCCGCCCACAGTAGGAGGAGAGCCCAGTCATCTAGACGATGATTCACGAAAAGACATAGAAACAATTTTAGTCCTCTGTTAACCCGCTCCACCTGGCCATTGCCTTGCGGGTGAAAGGCAGTCGTGAAGTCCAGTTGGACGCCAAACTTTTTGCAAAGCCCACTCCAATATTTGGCCGTAAATTGAGGTCCTCTGTCCAAGGTAATGTGGCGTGGAAGTCCATGGAGATGGAAGATATGTGTTGAAAATAGATCCGCCAGTTCAGGGGCAGAGGGCAACTTGGGCAAAGGCACGAAATGGGCCATCTTAGAGAACCGATCGACTACAATCCATACTACCTGGTGTCCACCAGATAAGGGAAGGTCCACAATAAAATCTGTGGAGATATGGGTCCAAGGTTCCTGCGGAGGCAGAAGGGGCTGGAGGAGGTCCCAGGATCGACCAGGTAAAGGTTTCTGCTGAGCGCATTTTGGGCATGAAGAAACATATGCTTGCACATCTCCCCTCATCTGCGGCCACCAGTAGTAACGTGATAGAAGTTCCCAAGTTCCTGCTTTGCCAGGATGTCCTGCTGACAGGGAATCATGTACCCATGAAAGCACCTTAGGACGCAGCCTGAGTGGTACTACCGTCTTGCCAGGGTGTATCGTCTCAGTAACCGCAAACATCAGCTTGGCTGGGTCAATGATGTGATTAAGAGTCTCCGGGAAATCCTCAACCTCGAAAGACCTGGAGAGAGCATCCGCCCGCCTATTTTTAGTTGCAGGACGATATCGAAGAATGAAATCGAATCGGGAGAAAAAAAGTGACCAGCGGGCTTGACGGGGGTTGAGGCGTTGTGCTCCGTTAAGATATTCTAAATTTTTGTGGTCGGTGTAGACCGTGATGGTGTGTTGTGCCCCTTCCAACCACTGCCTCCATTCTTCGAAAGCCATCTTGATGGCCAGTAACTCCTTATCACCAATTCCATAATTTTTCTCTGCGGGTGAAAATTTCCAAGAAAAAAAAGAACAGGGAAGGAGGACTCCTCGGTTCGAATTCTGACTGAGAACTGCTCCAACAGCTATCTCGGATGCGTCTACTTCCACGATGAACGGACGGCTGGGGTCCGGATGATGAAGACATGGTTTTTGTAAAAAGGCCATCTTAATCTCCTTGAATGCTTGTAAGGCCTCCTGGGGCCAACTCTTCGTGTCCACCCCCTTCTTGGTTAGAGCTGTAATAGGGGCGGCTATAATGTGAGAATAATGAGGAATAAAACTTCGGTAAAAGTTGGCAAAGCCAAGAAACCGCTGTATGGCTCGAAGTCCTTTGGGTTGTGGCCAGTCTCAAATACTGGCCACTTTCTCCAGATCCATCTGGAACCCAGTAGTGGTTACATTAAATCCCAAAATAGGTATTGATCGTTGTTCGAAGAGACATTTCTCTAACTTCACAAATAGCTGATTCTCTCTTAGTCGTTGAAGGACTTGTTTTACATCCTTGCAGTGAGTATCCAGATCCTTGGAGTAAATAAGAATATTGTCTAGGTAAACGATCACCTGTTTATATAACATGTCCCGAAACACTTCATTCATTAGGTTCTGAAAAACCGCAGGTGCGTTACACAGGCCAAAAGGCATGACCAGATATTCATAGTGGCCGTTGCGAGTATTGAAAGCGGTTTTCCACTCATCTCCGGGCTTAATTCGAACCAGGTTATAGGCACCTCGTAAGTCGAGTTTCGAAAATATTTTAGCACCATGTAGTTGGTCTAAAAGTTCTGGTATCAAAGGTAGTGGGTAGTGATCCTTACGAGTGATGGTGTTGAGCCCTCTGTAGTCAATGGGTCTTAATGATCCATCTTTCTTTGGTACGAAGAAGAACCCTGCCCCCGCAGGGGAGGTGGAAGGTCGAATGAATCCCCGTGCGAGATTCTCTTCAATATATTCAGTCATAGCCTGGGATTCTGGTCCAGAAATTGGATAAATCCTACCCCTAGGTGGGAGAGCGTTGGGCAGTAAATTTATCGCACAGTCGAATCTCCGATGACAAGGCAAAATCTCAGCTTTCTCCTTAGAAAAGACATCAGCGAAGTCAGAATACTGATGTGGAAGACCAATTTTGGTAGTAGCCACCGGTATCACTGGTTGGTGAGTCCAGTGAATACATGTCTCCTGACATTCTGGGCCCCAAGCCGCAATCTGCAGTGTCTTCCAGTCTATAGTTGGAGAATGTTTTTGTAACCATGGTAGACCCAGGACCACAGGATGGACTGCCTTTTACAAAATAAAAAATTAGATTTCTTCTTTGTGCAGGATTCCTGTAAGTAACGAGATGGGAGCGGTATTACAGGTGACTCGTCCAGGTAAATTCTCGCCTTGAATGGAGGAAATAAACAGCGGGTTCTTGCAAGGCTGTGTAGGAATCTGAAGCTGGTGAACCAGTTCTGCCAGTATGAAATTCCCTCCGGCCCCAGAACTGACCAATGCTTGAGTCGTGAAGGATCCTTGCTCTCCTAGTAGTGTAACAGGAACCACGAATTGAGGAGCTGGATAGCCCCCTAGGGTCTGCTCCTCGGAGACACCTAGGATCGGTAGTTCCCGGATGTTCAGGACACTGGGCGAGAAGATGACCCTTGTTGCCACAGTATAAGCAAAGACCCATCCTTCTTCGACGTTGCTTCTACTCTAGAGTCAGCCGACTTCTTCCGAGCTGCATGGGTTCCTCTTTGGGCTCTGCGGACACTTCCATGGTAACAGGTGCCACTAAAGGACAGGAAAAATGAGGAGCCAGAGGAAAAAGACGCCGGGGGGGTCTAGATTCCTTGACCCACTGCTGAATCCTACGGTCAATACGACCCGCCAAATCAATAAGTGCATCAAGATCATCGGGAAGCTCCCGTCCAGCCAGTTCATCTTTAATTTGGGGAGATAGACCCTCTAGAAAGATGCCTCGGAGACAGTCCGAGTGCCATCCTAATTCAGAGGCCAAAGTGCGAAACTCAATGGCGAAGTCTGCCAAGGTACGTGACCCCTGACACAGATTGAGGAGTTCAGACGTGGCGGTAGCAGCTCTCCCTGGCTCGTCAAACACTTGGCAGAAAGTGGAAATGAATCTCGTTAAGTCATTCAAAATTGGATCTCCTCTTTCCCAGAGGGGAGAAGCCCATGCCATAGCTTTCCCTTCGAGCAGGGATATGATGAAAGAAGTCTTTGTTCGGTCATTGGAAAACTGCTGCTCTTGCAATGAAAAACGGATGAAGCATTGGTTGATGAACCCTCGACAGGCCTTAGCCTCCCCAGAGAAACGAGGTGGTGCTGGTAAATGTGAAACTGAGGCTGATGTACTAGGCGGGGAAGGCGCTGGAACAGCTGCTTCAGCTCCGTGGGGGGCATCCAACTGCCGTACTAATCTCTCCAAGGTGGCAGTTAACGCCTCTAAACTCAGTTGTTGCTGCTGCTGCTGCTGTTGTCGCTGCTGCATCATTTGTTGGGCAAGACCGGGAATAGCCTGAAGGCCAGACAGATCCACCAGGTCCATGGCCTTCACAATCTGTTAGTTAGTGGACCCTTGATCTGGAGAAAAGACACCCACCTGAGGAAACAAGGTGCCTTACGCCTCCGGAAGGTGGAAGTCTTGGTACCGCAACCCCTCAGTACCCCTCGTGGGGCCTCAGCCGAACAGGGTACAGGCCGGAACCACGCAGATACAGTGTCCAGGTTCCAGGCAGGGGTCAGAAACAGAGTACCGTTAAGGCAACATGAGGTCCAATCCGAATTCAAGGCAGGCAGCGAGCAAGGCAGGTCAAAGTCCAATCCGGGATCCAGGCAGGCGGCAGGCGGCAGGCAAAGTCAAGTCCACTCCGAAGTCCAGGCAGGCAGCAAGCAAGGCAGGTCAAAGTCCAATCCGAATTCAAGGCAGGCAGCGAGCAAGGCAGGTCAAAGTCTAATCCGGGGTCCAGGCAGGCAAAGGCAAAGTCAAGTCCACTCCGAAGTCCAGGCAGGCAGCAGGCAAGGCAAAGTCAGGGCAAGCAGGAGTCCAACCAGAAACCGCAACAACGAACACAGCAAAGTACGGGACCTGTTGTGAAGGCGTCAGTGTCTTCACTGAAGGAGTTTAAATCTCCCCCTCAGCTGATGTCCATTTCCAGGGCCGGCCTCGTCTTCGCAGCCCGGCCCCTTTAAGGGGCGGGGCCAGCCGCGTCTCTCCCGACGCAGTCTTCAGACGGCAGGATGCCGTCACGCCGTGGCCCGCGCTCCATGGACCCCTGGAGGAGGAGTCCCGTCCCGCCTGCGGAGAAGAGGTAGGGAGGCCCGATCGCATGTGATCGTGATCGGGCCTCACAACAAAGACCTTATGTGAGTTTTGTCATCTAGTTCAGGCTATGAACACAGCATACCTGTCTACTCACTATCTATAGTTTCTCTACAGCTCAGCAACCCTGGGATCGCTGTTCCAGTACCTAAGGGACTTTAGCCCTGCCGGACATATCAGCTCACTACTGCCACCTCTGGTGGTTCTACTAACCTGTCTAATAAAAGAATTAACTATGTCTGTCTCCGTACTCAAGCCTAGCCGGTGGTCCCTCTCAGGATATCCTCCTGGGGGCACAGTCATCTGCCATCAGCCCAAGGATCCACCTATCTACATTCCTCTACAGTTGAGTGTCAGTGTCCTCTCCAAGCACTCCGCTGGTAACAGATTGCTACTCCTTCTCCATCAGGAGTCTTCAGCAACAGATTCATTCAGGTTGCTACTCTGAAGTCTAAACACTAAACAGATTGTTTACTACTCCCTCTACAGAAGCTGAGCATATCAGATTGCTAACTACTCCCTTCTTGAGGAGTAGATCATAACTGTTTGCCAACTCCTCCTTCCACAGGAAGTCAAAGCATAGCAGATCGCTAACTCCCTAGCAGTTCACAACAAGATTGCTAACTCCTCCTTCCTCAGGAGTAGTTCTCTAACAGATTGCTAACTCCTCCTTCCACAGAAGCAGTTCTATAACAGTCAGGAGTCCCCCCCCCAAGACTTGCCAAAAGTCCCTGGTGGTCCAGCAGGGGTCCTGGAGCGATCTCCTACACTCGGGCTGTCGGCTGCCAGTATTCAAAATGGCGCCAATAGCCTTTGCCCTTACTATGTCACAGGGGCTACCGGTGCCATTGGTTGGCCCCTGTCACATGGTAGGAGCAGTGCCATCTTGTGCTCCTTCTATGTGACAGGGGCCAACCAATGGCACCGGTAGCCCCTGTGACATAGTAAGGGCAAAGGCTATCGGCGCCATTTTGAATACCAGTAGCCGATGGCCCAAGTGCAGGAGATCTCTCTAGGACCCCCGCTGGACCACCAGGGACTTTTGGCAAATCTTGGGGGGGGGGGGGCAGGAGGGTGGGGGGTTGTAGTTAATTAAATTTAAAGGGTTGGGATGGGGGGTTTTGGGGGAAATGAATACATATGTAACTAATGAACGGATCAGGATCCCCCGAGAACAGATGTAACGGATTTGGGTCCCGACGAATACAAATACCAAATGGGACAAATCAGTCCCTGCTGCACATCCCTAGTAAGCAACTTGCTTTTAAGTGATGATCTTGAAATATGTGACAGACTGTAAATTGTTTTAAATTTGGCCCCACATGTAAGCTATCTGCAAGCGGCTATTCACAAAACAAGGATGTAAATATAATAATAACCAATAGAGATGTGAATCGTGTGCCAGATCGTCTTAACGATCAGATTCGGCTGGGGGGGGGGGGGAAATCTGATCGTTAAGATATGTGAATTGGAATCGTTTCTGATTCCAATTCACATCGCTAATTTTTTTTTTAGGGAGGCCCGCGCCGCTAAAAAAAAACCCCACCCGACCCTTTAAATCGACCCCACCCTCCCGACCCCCCCAAAACCTTTTCAAATTACCTGGTGGTCCAGGGGGGCCTCGGGGAGAGATCCAGGGGGGCCTCGGGGAGAGATTTCCCGTTCCCAGGCATCAGCTGTTCTAAAAAATAAATGGCACCGATGCCCCTTTGCCCTTACCATGTGACAGGGTATCCGTGCCATTGGCCGGCCCCTGTCACATGGTAGGAGCACTGGATGGCCGGCGCCATCTTTACTCATCAGCTCCTATTATACTATACTCTATTTATACCTTTCATCACTCCAAATCACATAAAATCTTCACTGATGTCTACTGTGCTGTTTGTATTTCTGACTGTGCATGTAAAACTGCCCCACAAAACCTAGCTCACCACCAAAACCTTACCCCAAGTTCAGAATGGCCCCCCTTACAGTGGTATAAAATGTTGACTAATATGTGTGCCTCACCAGAGGCTCTCTCTCTCTCTGTCTCTCTCTCCCCCTCTCCGCCCCCTTCCCTCAAACAGGGTTTGTAATAAATATTGCAAACCCTGTCTTGGTCATAACACCAGGAAAAAGGTATAGTAAATCCCATGATAGCATGCATTATTAAGTACTTCTCATTTTCATAAACTTGTCCCACTTGACTACATTTTTTAAAATTTGCATATGCATCACGAGATGCATTATTTATCGCATGCATTATGGTGTTATCATGGGCGTTAGGGCCCTAACACCTGCAATAAGGCCCTATTGAGATTTGAAAAATGGCCCCCTTAGTCTGTAAAAGGTAAGCCATAAATCCAGTCTTTCTCAAAACTGGCCACAAATAAATCATCCAACAAGGGGTCCTTAGCAGCACTCATAGCAACTCCTGAAATCTGGAAATAAAAATGACCATCAAAGATGAATAAGGTCTTTTTAAGAGCAATGAGAGCAAAATTGACAATAAATTTTGATGGAACTTTATGAGGTTTCACTCTAATTTCAACTGCATCAAAAATAATTTTAATGATTCATCTTGAGGTATTAAAGTATATAAGAAAATAGGTAGTGTCTTTAAATTAAGAAGGAATCTAGTCTACAAAAGGTTTTAAAAACAATTCTGTGTACTGAGACAAGGATTCCAACAAAGAATCATTAACTGGTCCTGTATACTCTGTATAAATGATACTCTCTCCTTCTCTTCCTTTGTTCCCTCTAATTCCTAAACCATTGTGCCATGAATATACATATGGTTATTAATTTAATTTTGGAATTTATCTATTTTGCCTTTCCCTACCCCACTATACCCTAGTCACACTCAGCTCCCCCCCCCACCCCCGCCCCACCCCAGTATGTCCCAGAAAACCTCACCCTCCCAGTATGCCCCAATGTGCCCCAGTAAGCTCAAGTCACCACACATACAACATACACTATCTCTGGAATGCAGTGCCATTCAAGGACAGGTAACCCCCAAAGCAAACTAGCAAACCTTGTCTCTGGCTGAAAGCAAACCAAGCAAAATTAAAGGTTATAGGCAAACAATAGACCACAATTTTCCTGACTGCCCCCAGCCTCATTTCACTCTTCGCAGTCTGCTGCAGTGTCAACTCACCGAGAGAAGCCAGCCACCAAACAGAAGGTTGAAATAGAGAATGTAAGTTTGAATTTGATATACAAAATAGCTGTAGTAAAAGTGTTCACACAGTCTTGATGACTTTTCAATGTCTGTTCTTTATAAAATAGCAAAGTATGTGCAAAGTTGCAAACCATGCCCCAACGCACTCAAAACACATCCACTTTGTTTGTAAATACTTTTGCTTGCTATGTGTATATTTTACCCTTTTGTAAATTGGGTATACGCATGCTTAATTGCTTATGCCATTTTTACACATTTAACTCCTTTGAAAATGTATGAATTTGTATTTATTTATTTATTTATTTATTTAGTTGTTTTCTATATTTATTTATTTAGGCATGTTATATACCGCCAATCCAGAATAAGATCACAATGGTTTACAAAATCATCATTCATATTCTTGTTTAACAATCACATTCTGTGCCAGCATTTATAATCTAGGTCAAAACCACAGCAGATATATGTTCTTATTTATGTTGTTCATACATATTCTTGGTCAACATAACAGTAGGTTCATATTCGTATATTTTCAAAGTTGGCATTATAGAAAATGCAGATTCTAATTCAATTATCTATACACTTTACATCAATCATTACTTATTACTCACTTCACTACCATTGTGTCTTGTATTGGAATTGAGGTTTTCAGTATATTGGTATTTTATTTTAAATCATAAGTTTTTCTAAAGGACCATGTTTTCAGTTCACGTTTGAAATTCTTTTTTTCTGTTATCTGACATAAAGACTCTGGAAGGGAGTTCCACAACTTGGGGCCAGTTATGGAAAACATTTAGCCCCTAATTTGTGTCAGACGTATGTTCTGAGTAGAAGGCACTATTAGAAGTCCTTTGTTTTGTGATCTTCGGGTTCTCTGTGGTATGTAGTGTTGAAGTGTCACTCCTAAAAAGCATGGGTCAGTATTGTTTATGATGTTAAAAATTTGGGTTAATACTTTGTAATGAATATACCATCGTTCCAAAAGAAGATCACAATGGTTTACAAAATCAGCATTCATATTCTGGGTCAACACTCACATACTGGGTCAACATTCATATTCTAGGTCAACACAACAGCAAATACATATTCTAGGTCAACACATCAACATCAAGTACAAGTTAACTAGGGTGCTATGATAATGGTTTGTAATCCATAATTTCCATTTCATTATCCTTCACATAATAATCAGCAAGTTGTCATGTAACACTTTACAACATTGCTCAATACTTATTGCTCAATCTACTAACATTATCTATGGTTTTGATAGTGAAGTTATCAGTATATTAGTATTTTACATTAAATCATATGCATTTCTAAACGGCCATGTTTTCCATTCACGATTGAAACTCTTTCTTTCTGTTAGCAGATATAATGACTCTGGAAGAGAGTTCTATAACTTGGTGCTTGCTATGAAAAACATTTGGTCTCTTATTTGTGTTAGATGTGTACTCCATGTTGTAGGCATCTTTATAAGTCCTTTGTTTTATGATCTTAGGGCTCTCTGTGGTATGCATGGTTGAAGTGTCACTTCTAATAAGCATGGGTTAATGTCATTGGTGGGCCCGTGGCGCATGCAAAGGGCCCACGGCTTACCTGGGGCCGTGGGCCGAAGACGAGTGGGATTTCCCCAGCGTGGCGGAGCTGGCCGATGGGCTCGGGCCGATGTCGCCACGCACGGGGGCGTTCCTGTGGGCCAACTCTGAAGAAGTCGGCCCAGGTATTTAATTCGCAAGCCGCGCCACAGCCGGCCTCTTTCACCTCTCCCAGGGGACCAGCAGGCACGGCTGTGGCACGGCTCGCATCCCTGAACACGTGGAAAAATCGCTTCCAGAGGCTGCGATGTTCTTAACTACTTGTTGCAACCGTCCCTTCCCGACAGCTTCACTCCGCCTACCTTTCTTTGCTCCTCCTCTTCCTGCAGATGGATGCCTGGCTGCCGCGGTGGCTGCTTGCCGCCCTGTCCGGCATTCCCGGATCAGCTTGGGGCTGCCTCCCGCCATGCTCCACCTGTAACTTAGGGCGCGTGCGCTGTGTGGCCTCACTCTTAATTTCTACTTGGCGCAAACCTCAGGGGCATCTTCCTGTGATGATGTCACACCGGATATTTAAAACCTACATTGTTTGCTAGCCTTTGAGTTAGCAAGGGGGATTCTTACGGATGTGATTCACTCTCCGTACCCAGCTACTCTGCCTCCAATTCCATTGGACTCTAAATGCTAACGAGGTACCCGCTCCTCGGGGGCCTCACCTGCTTTTCAGGTTGCTATCAGGAAACCGCTACTTGCTCCTCGAGGGCCCATGTTCCCTGACTCGCTGCCTGTTCCTACCTTCTCTTCTGCCTGGAAGGATTTGCTATCTTCAACACCAGTGAGTACAACCATCTTCACCTCAGAGCTGTTCCCTGGAACCAGGTACTCACTCCTCGAGGGCCTGCCTCCGTTCCAGCCCTGGTGCCATCTCCTACATGGAACCGCTGTGTGAGTACATCACCTTCAAGCCTCTCAGCTGTCAGGGATAATGTACTCGCTCCTCGAGGGCCTGCTCTCCCTATCTTGGGGTTCTCCATACTGGGGCTTGTGCATATTCCACTGTACTCATTATTCTCAGTTCTTTCCACTACAGCACTGCTACCGGACGAGTCGCTGTTCCAGCGCCTGAGGGATACTAGCCCAGCCGGGCTATTCCAGCTGCTCACTACTGCCACCTCTGGTAGCTTCCTTACACAGTCTAATAAAAGATCAATCTCTGTGTTTGTGTGTCCTAAGCTGAGCCTGATCTGTGGCCCCTCACGGGACTTCCCCCTGTGGGCTTGGTCAGCTGCCACAGTGTCCAAGGGTCCACCCAAACCTTACTAATTATAACACTACCTTAAAAAAATATACAGTTTAAAAGGCTCTTCTGTGGCTCACCACATAGAGCAGAGCAGCTACAGCTAAGGGGCTCACAGCTTCAAGCTCAAGGACAAGCAATTAATAAAACAATTTTAATTCAGACTCCCCCAATGATCTGGGAGAAGTCGGCAGCCACGTGGGACTGGTAAAGGCAATTTAAAAAAAAAAAAATTTGGAGAAGAAGAAGGGTGCCTTTCATACCGGGTAGCTGCCCCCAACCAGGAGCGAAAGGAAGAAGACATCACGCCCGATAGGAAAAGATCAGTGCAACAGTGAGTACCCAATGGGAAGGGGACCGAGAACCCGCTACGTGGGGCAGAGAGGCGCCTCTACTCAGGGCATGCAGAGCCAAAGGGGAATGAGGACAGGGGGAGAGGTCTTGGAAGGGGTCCCCCGCAGTGCAGGACGTCAGAGGGAAGAGGTCGTGGATGGGATCCCCAGCGTGGGACCGAGCGTACAAACGGGCGGAATGTGGCGCGTGGTGCGCTGAGGACACAGGTCCCACAACAAAACAGGGGTAGCGTACGACTGCAGTAAACCTCAAGAATAACACCGCGAGCGTGAAACCTGGTCCAGGGGACCAGACACAGACTACGGCTTTCCCTTATTTACCGGGGTTCCTTCCATCTTGGGCCTGCGGACCTTGGATGCCACCAGCCAACACCGAGGGTAGTAGCAGCAGCCCAGGACCTAACCCATAAGCATCCACAGAAACTATAATTAATACCAGGTCGACACTACATGTCTCATTTGTTTTTGCAGCTGATAGGGACGCTGTATTTCGCATATACATGAGGTAAAGATCAGAGAAATTCCACAGGGCACCTATTTGGATATACCCCGATTTCTCAAGACAAACACAGTTAAGGAGGAAGCAATTCCTTGCTTGTAAAACTGATGTAGAGAATTTAGGGGGGAAAATGATTATAAAATTCCCTTGTAGATGCGAGATATTTCGCCTAAATCAGAGATATACTTTTTATGAAGTGTCACAATTAAGAGTGTATTTGGATTCACTAACCCACGAGTCTTTAGTTCTGGAAAAAGAGGCAGAGTAAATTAGAAGGTGCAACCTTAATTTTCAGTTGTTTTAGTGTTTTCATTACCTTTAACCGCTTATGTTCCTTATCATACTCCTAGAGGATTTTCCTTAGATTAATACATGCAGAATTAATGTTGCTTAAAGTTTTTCAACTTATTAATTTCTGAATGTCTGTAATGAATTATTGCCTATTGTAATTTAAAATGCATAAATAAAAAAAAATTAAAAGAAAAACATTTTTGGATTATACAGGAAGCCAGTGCAATGCTATCAGGAAGGGTGTGATGTGGCCAAATTTCCTTGTCCTAGTAAGAGTCTAGCTGAGGCATTTTGTAGTAACTGTAGTGGTTTTAATAGTCCTGAGGGTAAGCCTAGTAATAGGGAATTGCAGTAACTTATGTTTGAAAATATTTTATTGTTTGTAAAACAGTGTGGAAGTCCTGTTTTGTTAGTAATGGTTTCAGCCGATGTAATATTCTCAGCTGGTGTTACGCTCATCAGTTGCAGATGGCTGCGACCACTCTTGCTCACCTCTTTATTTCCCTGACTCCGTGGGGTAGACTGGCAGCCTCCGCCAGCTGCCGACGGCCTGCCTACCCTCCCGGGGCGGCACGGACGCCGCCGACCACCATCTTGCCATCAGAAGTCCTTAGGCGCACACGTGCACTGGCCAGTCTTAAAGCCATCATGGTGGGAACTTCAGGGGCATCACCTCCGGATGACATCATCCCTCCAGGACATTTAAGCCAGCTGGCCCTGCCTACCAACAACCTAGCAAAGAGAACACTTCTTGCTAAATCCACCTCGCTCTGAGGACCTGCATTCCAGTTCCTGCTTCCAGGCATAGACATCTAGGGAACCCGCTCCTCGGGGGCCCTCTCCTCGTCTTGGCTATCTGCTCCTTGGAGGGCCTATCACTTGGGACTTCTGCCTTCCCTGTTCCCCGGGGCTTTCCTGGAACCTTCGCTACTCTTTCTATGAGTACCCCACTCCGCGGACTACTTCCTGTTCTACCGAGGATTCCTCTGATGTACCCCGCTTCACGGACCACTACCATCTCTACTGAGGATCTCACCGGTGCTCCCCGCTCTACAGATTACTATCATCCCTACGAAAGACCTTCACCATGAGTACCCCGCTCCGTGGCCATTACCAACTCTATTAAGGACTTCATCAGTGTGCCCTGCCCTGTGTACTGCTATCATAATTTCTGAGGACCCTCTCTGGTGTACCCCACTTCGTGGACCATTACCATCTTTACTGAGGACCTCATCAGTGTACCTCACTCAGCGGATCATCATCTACTCTACGGAGGTATCCACTTGGGGGTATTCTCCTATCCAAGGACCCTGTGTCTCTGGGTCTGTAAAATCTCCTCTCTGTCACCCCCGCTCCGCAGATTGTGTCACTCTCTCTCTTTAATAAAGACTCTAGACTGATATTGTGTCTGACATCACTGAGACCTCGACTCCCGATGGTGAAGCTCACAGGGCTCCTCCCTGTGGGTGGTACCATCTCTCACCTCGGCTCAGGGCCTTCATTTTGATCTGCCTCTAGCTTGGAGTATCCTATTTTAATTAACTGCTTATATGCTCAAGAATCTCTAGATCTCCACAGAGGAAATAAATGCTTGGAGCTGTCATAAGGAGCTCTAAGCACGAATCTTGGTAAGAATCCTTTGGAGGTGTTTCTTGCTCTGTTGGTAATCACCCAGATCTGTCCATCTGTGGCAAAGTGGAAATGTCCTCAAGAGTAGCCTAAGCTCCATTGAGTGTGTATGTTCTGCAGCTGAAAACTTTTACACCCAGGAGAGTAGCAATAGAGTCATCTACTCAAATGAAGTTCAAAAGAAAATCTCAGTGCAGAACCACTGGAGTGAGAAGGATCTCAATGTACAGCAGGATATCTGCCCTGGGTATATCAGAGGATTTCAGAAGAAAAGGAATCATCTGATTTAGGAACCTGATGGAGATTTTCTAAGACTAGGAAGTCCCTCGGAGTAACCTAATAGGGGCTTTATGAGTCCAAGGAAGATCCTGCTTGCTGACAAACAATGTATCTGACTGTAGCACATAGTGCGGAAAAGAGCATCAGTTATCATATACAATGTTATTCATACTTATATATAATTATCTGATCTCCATTTTCCTTCTCACTCCAAGTTATTGATTTCCTTGTTATATGTAACTGCTTTTCTGCACTATTGTTCAAATTGTAAAGTTTTATTATAACTGCACCCCTGTTTCTTGTGAACCAGCATGATGGGACTACTGTCTTGAATGTTGGTATATAAAAAAACTTAAATAAATAAAATCATATTTTTCAGTAAACTTTAATTTTGGAACAACCCATATTGAAATGAATGTGTCTTTGTTCCTGAATCCTCAAAGACAGTCTCAAGCTCCATGGATGTTTGAAGCAAATCTTGTTTCCTACAGGAAAAATACAGAGAGCCCTATGGGTTATATGGTAGCCCAGAAGCTCCCAGATATGCCATTTGTCCTGTTCAGAAGTGGAAAGGGGATTACATGTTTATTTCATTCGATGTGATATTCTGGATATTCTGCTTTATCAAAAATAGTTGTTTTTTTTTATTGGGGGTAGCTTTTGCATAGAACATAATGCACATAGAGTCGAAAATGCAATCTATGCATTTTGTTTTCCATCCTCAAACTAATCATGGTCCTGAAATTACTTCACCAAACAATTCATGCATTTAGCAAAATTTACCCCATCATAAAAAGTTAATAATGCACCATGTGGTAACTTACATAGGCATTATTATAGTAAACTTAGCAAGCACTGTGAGAATCCTTATTTTAGATAGAGAGAGAGAGAGAGATAATTTACAAGGCCCTCATTGTAGTTAAGTATTTACATCTTTATAGGAGAGCCACCTGATAGGTTGAGGTGAGGTATTAATGGTGGTTTAGGGGCCAGTTTTATATGTAGAGTGAGACATACGAACAGCATAGTACACCTTGGTGAAGATTTGACATCATTTGGAATGAGGAAAGTCTCACAAAGATGAAATTTCTACTATGTTCTCTCACCCTAGCTTGATTGGCTGTATAACATCAAGCTAGGGTGAGAGAACATAGTACACATTTTCATCTTTGTGAGACTTTCCTCATTCCAAATGACACCAAGGTGTATTGTGCTTGTCATACGTCTCACTCTACATGCAAAACAGCCCCCTAAACCCTAAACCACCACTAACACCTCACCTTGACCTATCAGGTGGCCCTCCTATAGAGATATAAATAGGTGCACACAGTGAGGCTCCCAGAAGTACTCTCTCTTTCTCTCTCTCTCCGAAATACAATTCCAAAAATGAAATGTGTTATGCTACTGCACAGTATGATATGGCCCCTAATTTAACTAAAACCTGCCCAAACTCCTCCCTCAAAAATTTGCATTTGCGCCATGCGCTACTATACTTTTCACATGTGTTAAGGCATTATCGCATGTGTTAGCGCCATAACACATTTTGATAAATGATCCTATTAGGGAGGTCAATCTCAGAAAGCCAATTTATGTGCTAAAATTATTATTTACTCAAGTAAATGGCTTTGAAAATAGTTCTCAGAAGATGCAAAAAAAACCTATAGACTGCCATATGCCAGTGCTTCCCACATATCTCGGGTGGCACACACCTAACTGGTCTGGCTTTCAGGATTGTACAATATGCATGGGATAGATTTGCATACACTGGGTATCAAACCTCATGCATAATTATTGTAGCAAAATGGACAACCTGACTAGCTAGGTGTTTCTCCAGGAGACATTTGGGAAACACTGGCATATAAACAGTTATATGTCCAAGAGGGTAACTAATTACACTGGAGGGTAAACTTCAGTGCATGCATGTATATGCCCACTAGGCCCTTGACAGAGTGACTTTCATAAACACTTTAAAAAACAGACATTATTTAAGAAGGGAAAACAGTGATGAACAAAGAACGGAACAGTATAACAAAGACACTTACACTGATGCAGTACAGATAGACTACACAGAACACAAAGATGGACAATGTACTAAAAAAAAAAAAGAAGAAAAGCTTGAAGTATTTTGACATATGATACAGGAACAGTAATTTTCAAACTGGCGCACAAGTCATCCATAGCAGAAGTACAGTTATGCGGCAGGAGTCTCGGTGTATCCTAGGGCACATCTCTTGGCCAGGTCCCGAAATGCCCACAACTCACCCAGACCATGCTCACAGCCCTTCCATTTTTGGAAGCTTTTGAGATGTGTGTACCACAGAATGTACACGCGTATATGGGCGCTTTTTAAAATACGGTCAGCGCGAGTAAGCCTGACATCTTCATGCATCCCCTAACTGATGTGCACGCCGAGCTTTTAAAATTCACCTTTTAATCTGCACACACACATTAACATGGTATATGCAACAGTGGACTGAGTGCCACACATAGCATTTTTGCAGATGTGCCAAATATCCTGCTGACCATTCTTAATGTCTCTCGAATATGCTCTATTAGAATAGTTGCTATTCAGTGAAACCTGAACAATCCAAGACTTTCACTCTCTTTAGCCCACAAAATAGAGATGAATCAAGACCTTTGTAAGCTGAACAGTTTGACAGAAACAGGAATTTTGATGTAAATATACTGCATTATTTTTTTTCTTCTTTAATGAACAGTTTTTCTCATTTCTCCATGCACCAGACCATTAAAATTCATATTGTATTTAAATGTCATGGAGCACATCTAATTTTATACTTAGTTGTATAACCTAGTCCAGATTTTATGGTCAGCTGGGACTTCATGGCATTACAATTAAATACTAATCCAGAACCAAAGTGCTTTACATTCTACAAGAACTATTACAAAGAGTGATATAGAGAAATAAATGTCAACAATATTTTTAGACCTAGAAAAAGTTATGGACTGAATCTCCATGTAATGGAAATATCCATTCTAGGGAAGCATTTTTATAAATGTCAGGTATCTTTATTGTGCTGGTATTTATTTTTAAGTCTATTCCTCTTATCTTCCTTCAAATGTAAAGTCATTGCTTTTACTATTGAAAGATTTAAGGCATGCTGCAATTTTACAGTTATTTTCTTCATTTCAAAAACTAATATTTCTATAATTTTTAACCTTGAAAGCTAATTTTGTATAATCTTCTTTTATTCAGTGGGTCAGTACTGATACTGAATATTATCCTGAGCAATAAAGATGCCAAAATCTTCTAAGCTATTCCCTGTAAAGAAAAGACCATGATTAAAAAATGTTAAGAGAACATCAGCTTCATTATATCACAAATGCATTTATGGACCAAATTTATAGAAAGTTAAACTTTTGAAAATTCAAAATAAAGGAGATAATTTTCAAAGGAGTTCTGTACATAAATGTACATATTAACGTGCATTTACATATGTAAAATGTATTGACAATTCAATGACATATATTATAGCAATTTTCAAAAGTCCACTTACACGGGTAAAGTGCATTTACACATGTAAAATCCAGTTTTAAGAATGTAAATCCTTGTGAACATTACCTCCCCTCTGTGTAAGTACAAGGCCCTCCACAACCCTACCCCCCAGGAATGGATCTTCCTACTGTGGGGGAGCTCTGGTAAGCACCAAGGAAGATGGCTGCTTAAGCTTTTAGGTCCTCAGAACTCCCTGCTTAAGCTTTTAGGTCCTCAGAACTCCCTGCTGTTTTTGTGTACTGCAGTCCATTTTATGTTATATATCTCTTGGATTGCACCCAGGCTTCTACCATGTCTGCTCCTAAACCTGGTAAAATTGAGTCTGCCTTTGCCATTGCTTCGGGGAATAAATGGACCAAACGCTATCCGCCCTTCTCTGTAAAGTTGCCTGCTGAGAAATCCTCCTCGACAACAGACTCTATACTCCTCAAATTGCAGCAGCTAAAAGATATGCTATGCCACAATACTGAAGCCACCTGCACCATAAAGTCAGAGATTTCTGATTTGGCTTCCAGTGTTGCTGCCTTACCACCCTGCCCCATGCCACCTCCTCTCAGAGCTCTCTCTCCCATTTTTCGTTTATGCTGATGATGTACAAATAATAATCCTCATCAAAGACTCCATACATAATGCCCTCAAGATGTGGGATTCTGCCCTATCGGCCATCAATAACCTCCTTACTAAGCTCCATCTTGCCCTCAACACTAACAAGACGGAACTTATGATAATTACCCCTCAACACAACTCTTTTATCACCACCCCCACCAACACAAGCCTGCCCACAATCAACTTCTCCCCTCACGTATGTAATCTAGGCATCACCCTGGATACCCACCTTAACTTGAAAAATTCATCAATTCCACTTTAAAAGACTGCTACTTCAAGCTAAACACTCTAAAAAAGCTCAAACCCCTACTACACACTAACGACTTCTGCTCTGTTCTTCAATCCATCATCCTTTCCAAAATTGACTACTCCAACAGCATCCTCCTGGGACTCCTTTTCCCCCCTACAAATGCTCCAGAATGCTGCGGCACACATCCTGACAAGTACACGCAAAAAAGAGCATATCACCCCCATCCTCAAACAACTGCACTGGCTCCCAATTTCGGCCAGAATTAAATACAAGACCCTATCTCTCATTCACAAAGCGCTTCACAACCCTAATATGCTTTGGCTTAATGACTCTATTCTATTCCGCCCCAACAACAGACCCACTAGATCGCAATACTTCGCAACACTTCAAACTCCATCCCCCAAACTCACCCACCTTATGACAACTAAAGAACGCTCCATATCTATTGCTGGACCCACCCTTTGGAATACCATGCCACCTGATCTATGACAAGAAGCATGCCCCAAAAAGTTCAAACAAAGACTCAAAACATGGCTGTTCATACAAGCCTACAGAAACACCATGTAACCCTCCTCCCCGCCCTCCACCCGGGCATACTCTCAAGCTGACCCCCCTGCTTTAGTTTATCCCCCGACCTCATGAACCCCCTATGGGATCGAGCTCAATTGCATCTCTCTCTCTGCCCTCTTTGACATCATTGTTATTCACTTTTTCCTCCCTCTCCCTCTCCCGCCCCAACCCCTCTATCCTGTAAATATTTCATAAATTCTCTCCTGTAAATATCATGTATATACCCCCCTGTCCCCTAAACAATGTTTCTCTATTCAATACTTTCCCTCAGCCCCCTCTTTCTCTCCTTTCAATATTCCTTATTTCCTTCAGCTCTAGCTAATTAGTAACTTTAAACCTCCCTATGCATCATTAATTATCTGTGTACTTACACAACGCGAAAGATACTTGTTTTGTTATGTCCTCCCTTAGCCCCCCATTAACTATGTTGCCTCAACTGTTTTTTACTGTGTTAAAATTGTTCGCTGTAAGGCTCTTTTGGCTGCATTTCTAGTTCTGTGGAAACGGATGTGATGTTCCGAATGAATGTCGGTATATAAAAATGTTAAATAAAATAAAAATAAAATAAATATCAATGGCTTCGTAGCTGGTGGGCCATGTGGAGCTCTGTTGACCACTACTTTCAAGATCTGCCTTCTTGATATTATCTGATTGTATGCTTTCATGTACTACTACGGTTTATTTCTTTCCTCCACTGCTGCATTGTTTCGTGTATATATAAACCTATTGTTATGTTATAACCTTTTGTTTTATCAGGTGGCGCCTCCTGCCCCCCTTCCTTTTTCCCCTTCCCGGTCTCCCTTATTTTCTCCTTTTTTCCCTCCACCCCCCCCCCCCCCACCCCCCTTTTTGGTTGTGCACTATGGTTAGGTTTCTTGCTTGCATTATTGTAATATGTTGCTCTGGAGCGCTTAAAGAACCAATGTGCTCTGGAGGTTGTTTGCCTTTGTATCATGTTATTTTCAAATAAGTTTGGAGTGGATCTTCCTAGTTTGAGTAGAGTTACACATGTAGTGACAGGATGTACATAAGTTTACCCACACACAGGGAGGGGAATTTTGTAAAGCTTATTTCTGTGGCTAAAATACTGTTTTACGTGGAGAAATAACTTTTAAAATGACCCTCCTTAAGTATTAGTGGTTTTAGATAGAAGCCACCTTAAAGAACAATATACAATGTTTTATCCCTGCATGGGGTATCATTATGGTCCTAGAAGGGATCCCTTCGAACTCAGTGATGCTTCTTATAACATAAGCAGCTAGTAGGGATATGAACAGAAAACATTTTCAGTTTGGTTTCTTAATTTGTTTCATATACCACCATGAAAATACTGTTCATTTCTTTTTTTTTTTTTTTTTTTGTTTAAACGATTTATTAAACATTTTTTAAACAGAAAACAGAGAGATTACAAAATAAAAGAAAGAGACAGGATTCAACATAATGGAGAGCAGCATATAAGAATCTCGAACACAATAGCACAGTGCAATAGATATCCAGTTTACAGGACTCAAATTAAGCATACATTCCAAACAAATAAAGAACCCACGACTTCTGTATTAGCAATAATAATGGGGGGGGGGGGGGGGGAGCATATATAACAGTACAAAGTACGTTATAAGAGAATCCTGAGAGAAGAAGAGACTAAAACGAAAAGGTAAAGAGGGAATAAGAGAGAGGAAAGATAAAGAGAGAAGGACAAAAGTGCATGAGAGAGTGACATGTGGATATGACAGAGAAAATTGGAATATGCAAGTAAGTATCAGGTTATCAAGATAGAGAGGTTATATATTCTTCGAGCGGTTTCCATACTTGAGCCCAAGAAGCTAGCCGATTACACTTTATAGCCATGGCTTTTTCATACTTATAATACATACACTCTGAATTCCACCACCAGGCTTGTGAAAGCAAATCACTACGCTTCCAGTTAGATAGTATTGTGTGAATAGCAATGGCGAACAAGAAATCCATTAATTTCCGATGAGGAAGGGATAGGGGAAACGAAGGATTGGAGCCTCGAAGGAAAAACACAGCATACGTAAAGGGATGGGAAATGGGGATGATGGAAGTAATCGTTGACCAAACTTGGAGCCAAAAATTTCGTACATATGGGCAAAAGAAAAACATATGCTCAAAAGTCGCTTTGGGTGCTGAGCATGACCAGCATTGATGGGAGGTAAGTAAACCGGCCCTATGTAATCGCCAAGGTGTCCAGAGAGCTCTGTGCATGAGGAAAAAGGAGGATTGCGTCAGGCTGGAAGATAATGTGATGCGAGTAGTAATGGACCAGAGGTATCGCCAAAAATACTGTTCATTTCTAATGACGTTTTTTTGCTTATTTATGTCACCTGTTCATTTGATTTTGAACAATGCATCCTATTTGTATCACCAAAATTGGAGTTTTCTATTCAAGTTTAGTGAAACTTCTACGCAAACATTAGCAGCAGAGGGACGAGCACCTCAAGACACCATGAGGCCAATATTCAGTAGACCATTTAGTGGATAGTTATTAGTTACCCCAATGAATAAACTTGTTTAAAGTTATCCTGCCATATGCCATATATATGTGGCTAACTTTAAAACCTAACTGGCTATGGGCCATATTCATTAAGGCTTTTCTCTCATTTTGTGTCTATGGGAAAAACCCTTAGTGAATCAGGTACTATGTTTGAATACAGCTGTTTAGTTTTTAAAGTTATCTGACCTTGTGTGGCCAGATAACTTGCTACTTACCCAGATATCTTTAAAAGATATCTAGGTAAGAAGCGCTGTCAGTTTTAATATTTAAAAAAAAGAAAACTAAATCCAAGGATTCATGGCTCCCAATATTATC
The DNA here is from genome assembly GCF_901001135.1 of Rhinatrema bivittatum. NCBI lineage: Eukaryota > Metazoa > Chordata > Amphibia > Gymnophiona > Rhinatrematidae > Rhinatrema > Rhinatrema bivittatum. The sequence goes on along the minus strand of NC_042620.1, from coordinate 132,097,405 downwards.
TTTAAAATCCACTATCTTGTCCAGTGCTTCTCAAAGCCCAAACATTACTAACCTGTTTCCCCCTCCACCCCCTCAACCCCCTCTGTCCTTTTGCCTTTTTAATTAAAATGTTTGCAAACACAATCCTCCCCATTCTGAAACCCTCCCACAGGTAAACTGAGCATAGTTTACACTTCCAGTGCTGCCTATTAGATGGGATAGGGGCTTAACTATTAGTTTGAAACTGAGGGAGGGTTTCAAAATCCGGGCAGGTCCTGTCTGCTAATTTTTAAATTAAAACAGGGAAAGGGTATGGGGGTGGTGGAGATGGCCCAGTAATGTTTGTGCTTTGAGAAGCGCTTGGCAAGACAATGTATTTTAAAGATAAGATTGGGAGCCATAGGCCCTTTTATTTTATTTTTTTTAAATACAGAAGCTGACAGTGCTACTTATCCAGATATCTTGTAAAGATATCCTAATAAGAAGCAAGTTAAAGTTATCCTGCCATAACAAGACCGGATAACTTTAGACTTGCTCTAAAGCAAGTCTAAAGTTACTGGCTAACCTAGCCGGTTATACCCGATATTCAGCTCGTTTAGTCAGATATCTTGGTCACTTCCTGGAATTCTCCTGGAATGTCTCTTTTTTATCTGGCTATGATTTAGCCATTTAAGTGGCTGAATATGCCACATTTGGTTGGTTACAGTTGGTTGGTTACAGTTGGTTGGTTACAGTTACTGCTTAGTTGGTTGGTTGGTTACAATTGGTTGGTTACAGTTACTGCTTAGTTCGATGTAAACCGAATTGATTTGATTTGTATCAAGAAAGTCGGTATATAAAAGCCTTAGGGGCGGATTTTCAGAGCCCTGCTCGCGTAAATCCGCCCAAAACCGGGCGGATTTACGCGAGCAGGGCCCTGCGCGCCGGGAAGCCTATTTTACATAGGCCTCCCGGCGCGCGCAGAGCCCCGGGACTCGCGTACGTCCCGGGGTTCTCGGAGGGGGGCGTGTCGGGGGGCGGGGCCGGAGCGCGCGGCGTTGCGGGGGCGTGTCGGCAGCATTTTGGGGGCGGGTACGGGGCGTGGCTACGGCCCGGGGGCGTGGCCGCGCCCTCCGTACCCGCCCCCAGGTCGCGGCCCGGCGCGCAGCAGGCCCGCTGGCGCGCGGGGATTTACGTCTCCCTCCGGGAGGCGTAAATCCCCCGACAAAGGTAAGGGGGGGGTGTAGACAGGGCCGGGTGGGTGGGTTAGGTAGGGGAAGGGAGGGTAAGGTGAGGGGAGGGCAAAGGAAAGTTCCCTCCGAGGCCGCTCCGATTTCGGAGCGGCCTTGGAGGGAACGGGGGGAGGCAGCGCGGCTCGGCGCGCGCAGGCTATACAAAATCGATAGCCTTGCGCGCCCCGATCCAGGATTTTAGTGGATATGCGCGGCTCCGCGCGTATCTACTAAAATCCAGCGTACTTTTGCTTGAGTCTGATGCGCAAGCAAAAGTAGGCTGATCGCGCTTCTTTTAAAATCTACCCCTTTATAAATAAATAAATAAATTTGCAATTTAGACAGATATCTTTTGAATTATCCTTCTAAATAGGTTTTGAATATGGATCCACGTAGATACAGAGCTCAGTAGCAAGAAGAGTGGCTTTAACATGTCATAATGCCTCTGTATCGCTCCATGGTGAGACCGCACCTTGAATACTGTGTACAATTCTGGTCGCCGCATCTCAAAAAAGATATAATTGCAATGGAGAAGGTACAGAGAAGGGCTACCAAAATGATAAGGGGATGGAACAGCTCCCCTATGAGGAAAGACTAAAGAGGTTAGGACTTTTCAGCTTGGAGAAGAGACGGCTGAGGGGGGATATGATAGATATGTTTAAAATTATGAGAGGTCTAGAATGGATAGATGTGAATCGGTTTTTTACTCTTTCGGATAATAGAAAGACTAGGGGGCACGCCATGAAGTTAGCATGGGGCACATTTAAAACTAATCGGAGAAAGTTCTTTTTTACTCAACGCACAATTAAACTCTGGAATTTGTTGCCAGAGGATGTGGTTAGTGCAATTAGTATAGCTGTGTTTAAAAAAGGATTGGATAAGTTCTTGGAGGAGAAGTCCATTACCTGCTATTAAGTTCACCTAGAGAATAGCCACTGCCATTAGCAATGGTTACATGGAATAGACTTAGTTTTTGGGTACTTGCCAGGTTCTTATGGCCTGGATTGGCCACTGTTGGAAACAGGATGCTGGGCTTGATGGACCCTTGGTCTGTAGCAGTATGGCATTTTCTAACACCACAAGGCTTATGGTGAGGTATATGGTAGCAAGCTGTTTTTAGTTTTACAATAATACACTATCGATTTGTAGTGTGGACACTCATAAAGAGAAGACAATCATGTTTTACAGAAGAAAATCACACAATGATACTATCAACACCCCAAACATGGAGTGAGGGCTAAGCCAGGAAAAAAAGTTGCATCAAAACTAAAAGACACAGAAATAGCAGCAAAGCAACACTAACAGTAACATGAGCATCACCTTTGGGAATCCACAGAGGTACAGCAAGTGTGTGCATGGGATTGGCATAGCAAGATCAATAGTTGCTAAGACAGCAGGAGCAGAGACAGAAACACCCATGACTCCAAAGAACGAAGGGAGGGTCAAAGCAGCAGGAGTTTGAAACTACAAACAATAGGTATAAAGCAATGGGATTGTGAGAGATTGTGTTTGTTGTGTTTTATGACATTTATAATGTTAAGTGAATATATTTTTTATTTTATTTTGATTTATATTGAGTGTATGATTTTATTGTTAACTGCTTAGATGCTACTGTGATATGGAATATCAAATACTGTTAAATATTAAACATTAAACATTAAGAGTGGCATCAATGCCCCAAAGCTCTATAAAGGAAGCAACAAACTCCAGAGGAATGAACACCCCAAGGCCCCAAAAGATGAACAAATAGCACTAGCAATAGTTGCATGAACTATACAAGAAACATAAAGAGGGGCAGAGTGCATCAACATTCATGGCATGAACACTTACAAGTTCTTAAAGAGAGGCAAATGGCACCATTAATAATGGCATGTATACTACAAAGCACCTAAAAAGGAACACAGTAGAAGCAACAATGGAATAGATACCATTAGGGATGTGAATTGTTTTTTGACAATTTAAAATATTGTCTGATATTTTTTAAATCGTCATTAATCATTAAAGAGTGCGATACAATAGAAATTCCACCGATTTATCGTGAAAAAAATCGTTAATCGGGTTAGTGCACACTAATGAGAGTTAGGACACAACCTAAAAACCAACCCCGACCCTTTAAAACTGCTCCCTTAGCCTCCACCACCCTCCCGACCCCCCCAAAAAACATTTTAAAATTCCCTGGTAGTCCAGCGGGGGTCCCGGGAGCGTTCTCTTGCGCTAGGGCGTCGGCCGATAAACAAAAAACCCACCCGACCCTTTAAAACTGCTCACTTAGCCTCCACCACCCTCCCGACCCCCCCAAAAAAACATTTTAAAATTACCTGGTGGTTCAGTGGACCCTGGGAGCGATCTCCTGCTCTCGGGCCGTCGGCTGCTACTAATAAAAATGGCGCCGATGGCCCTTTGCCCTTACCATGTGCAGGGTAACCATGCCATTGGCTGGCCCCTGTCACATGGTAGGAGCACTGGATGGCCGGCGCCATTTTTAAAGATGGCGCCGGCCGTCGAGCCACGAGCCACGAGCCTTTAATACTCGTGATGGCCACTTCAAGTACATGGTCATGCCTTATGGCCTGTGTAACGCTCCGGCCGTATTCCAAAATATGATGAATGAGATTCTGCGAGATATACTTACCAATGTGTGGTTGTGTATTTAGACAACATACTAATCTTTTCCCAAGATTTACAAAGTCATCAGACAGATGTTGCCAGAGTCCTGCAAAGACTACGTGATAACCGTCTTTACGCTAAGCTCGAAAAGTGTGCCTTCCACCAGGAGTCTGTTCCCTTTTTGGGCTACGTGGTATCCAGCAGAGGTTTCCAGATGGATCCACAAAAGACCAAAAGTATACAGGACTGGCCTCAACCCATTTGGTCTCAAAGCACTTCGCCGATCCTCGGCTTCACCAATTATTATCGCACATTCATCCGACACTATTCCACCTTAACTGCACCACTTACTGCCAAGACAAAGAAGGGAGCCAACCCTTCACAGTGGTCTCCAGAAGCTGTTGTGGCTTTTCAAACCCTCAAAGAGGCTTTCCTCAAAAAACCTTGCCTTCGCCACCCAGACCCTCGACGTCCATTCATAGTGGAGGTTGACGCCTCCGATGTTGGTGTAGGAGCCGTTCTTAGCCAGAACAGTGATACCCATACACTACACCCTTGCTCTTTTTTTTCCCAGTGTTTTCTCCTGCCAAGATAAATTATGGCATAGGAGATAAAGAGCTGTTGGCTATCAAGCTAGCATTCGAAGAGTGGTGACCATGGTTAGAGGGGTACATCAGATAATTGTATACACAAACCACAAAAATTTGAAATATCTGCATCATGCGCAACAACTCAATTATAGACAAACCCGATGGTCTTTGTTTTTTAATCAGTTTGACTTTCTACTCAAGTACCACCTTGCTGACAAAAATACATGTGCAGACACTCTCTCACGATCCTTCACTGCTGAGGATGTTCTGGATGCACCTTGCCATATAATCAACCCTGATAAAGTGATTCTTGGTGCTATCCATTCCATTCCAGGTGGGAAGATGTATCTTTTAATTATGTTATTAACCCCATATATCGTAATCCAAGTTAATTCGACCTGTTCATTGTAAGACATTTACTTGTCATTGTTATTGTTTAGAATGTAAACCGAATTGATCAATAATTCTGTTATTGGAAAGTCGGTATAGAAAAATGCTAAATAAAATAAATAAATATCCAGACCTTATGAAAGAAACTTCTTAAGTGGGCTCATGATGCCCGACTATCCAGTCACCCTGGGCAAGCCCGTACGCTATCCACCTTAGAAAGATACTACTGGTAGCCTTCAATGAAGGAGGACATATGAGCGAACATAGAATATTGCGTCACCTGTGCAAGATAGAAGCCTCCAACCAGCAGCCCTTGGGGCCTTCTCCAGCCTTTACTAGCTCCAGAGGAACCTTGGATGCACATCGTGACTGACTTCATCGTTGACCTGCCAGTGTCCAGCGGAAACAACACCATATGGGTCACTGTAGACCGCTTCTCGAAAATGGCGCACTTCGTAGCATTACCCGGACTCCCATCTGCTCCAGAATTGGCTAAGCTGTTTTTGCCTGCACGGCATGCCAAAGCATATCCTTTCAGATAGAGGCATACAGTTTACGGCAAAGTTTTGGAGAGCTCTTTGCAAGAAGTTCCATATTTCTTTAGACCTGACGTCAGCACACCATCCACAATCAAATGGTCAAACCGAAAGAACGAACCGTATACTTAAACAGTTCCTCCGCTCCTACGTCAACTCCAGACAAAGCGACTGGGTAGAATTGCTCCCCTGGGCCGAGTTCACCCTAAACACGCAGCCATCTGCCGCAACTGGATCAATAACTTTCCATATAGTGTATGGCCGTCAGCCATTACCTCCGCTACCAATACACTTGTCAGTTCCATCACCAGCAGCCCAGGCTTCAGCTGAAGAACTCCATCGTCTCTGGGAACAAACCAAAGGCCTTTTGCAGAAGGCAGGACAACGGGCCAAGAAATTTTACGACACTCATCACAGAGCAGCACCTGAGTTCCAACCAGGAGACAAGGTATGGGTCAGTACCAAATTCATCCATCTCAAGCTGCCATCTGTTTGATTTGCTCCACGCTACATTGGCCCTTTCTCTATTCTCCGCTGCCTGGGACCCGTAAAACTTACAGCCTGCAATTACCCACTTCCATGAAGATACACAATGCCTTCCATGAATCTCTCTTGAAGCCACTCATCCTCTCCGAGTTTTCCATAGCCTCTTTCCGCTGAAGAAGACATTACATACCAAGTAGATGAGATCTTAGATGTACACAAATGTGGAAAGCATTGGGAATATCTATTATCCTGGGAAGGATATGGGCCACAAGAAAACAGCTGGGAACCTGCTAATAACATCCTTGACAAGGATCTTATTTGACAATTTCATCTAACTCACCCAAGGAAGCCGAAACCCCCTGGGAGGAGCCCTAAGAAGGGGGGTACTGTTGCACCCATCAGTCGCAGATGGCTGCGACCTTTGCTGCTCACCTCTCTTTTCCCTGCATCAGTGATTCTCGGAGCCATGGTGGCCTCAGCCTGCAAACGCCACCTTCCCCGGTGTCCCTGGGACGGCGTGGGCGATCCCGACCGCCTTCTTGAATCGGGGATTACCTAGGGCACGCCTGCACACACCATTCCCACTTTTATTCACATCATGGTGGGAACCTCGGGGGCGTCCCCTCCGCATGATGTCACCTGCCAGAAGTATTTAACCCAGCCAGCCTATGCTTCCTATGAGTTAGCAAGGACTTCCTTCCTGCTTATTCCACTCCATTTGGAGATGCTTCACTTCACTACTTGAACTTCTTCCTGGTTCCTTGGACATAGAACGCCTTAGGTACCCGCTCCTCAGGGGCCTTGTTATGTTCTGGCTATCCGTTCCTCAGAGGGCCTTCCTGCCTGGAGATTCATGTCATCCTGATTTGGGACCCTACCAGTTCAACCTTGTGAGTGTTTCTCGCTTCCACCATCTTGCTGACAGAACCACCGGTATACTCCGTGCCTCAGGACACTACCGTGCTCATCCCAGCTACCTTTCTACACTACAGAGTATATACCATCATCTACTTCATTCAGCTGTTCTCCTGCACCTCTCTGAACTACTACTCGATGATCCTCGGCATACCCCGCGCTGCGGGCCACTACCAGGGATATCATCATTGAGCAGCCTTACTACTCTGGACAGTGTCTTCTCTTCACGCTGTGGGTGCCACCCACAATTCCAGTGTAATAAAATCTCTCACATCTCTGTCCATCTCTGCTGAGGCCATGCCTATCATAATGAGTCCCCACAGGACTCTTCCCTGTGGGTGGGGTCAGCTCTCACTACGATCCAGGGTCCACAACCAGACCAGATTATAGCAAAAATCAAGCCCATAAATATAAAGGGAGAGGATAGGAAAAAATAAATAATCTATTAGTATCAGAAAGTACAGGCCATCAAACATAAACTATCATTCAATCCTCCTCCACCAGAGACACAACACTGACCCCTCTCTTGATTTACCCCATCTACACATCTCTGAAGCTGAAAAAGATCAAACAATACATAAGTAGCCCATTTATATTTGATTAAACATTTAAAAGGAAATTTAAGAAAAAACTTTGTACTCATCTGACTCAGTCTGTATATAAGAAAGTAAAGCTTTATGAGGGTTTTTTAGTACATCTACAAAAGTCTGTTTACTCCCTAACAGTGTCATTAAAAAACTCTTAGCTTTGGTATGAAAAAAGGCTTTTAGATCCCTATCCCTATTGGGTTCTATGATAGTAGATGTTAATAGGGTAGTCCTTGTAATGATTTCTTTTTGAGAAGATTCCAGTATCACAGGTTAAGTCTATCTTATCCATAGGCAAATTGTATCAAAGATTACCCTATCTTCCAGTGCTATTTTCTTCCCCATGGGTAAGAACATAAGAACATAAGAAAATAAGAAATTGCCATGCTGGGTCAGACCAAGGGTCCATCAAGCCCAGCATCCTGTTTCCAACAGAGGCCAAACAAGGCCACAAGAACCTGGCAATTATCCAAACACTAAGAAGATCCCATGCTACTGATGCAATTAATAGCAGTGGCTATTCCCTAAGTAAACTTGATTAATAGCCGTTAATAGACTTCTCCTCCAAGAACCTATCCAAACCTCTTTTGAACCCAGCTACACTAACTGCACTAACCACATCCTCTGGTAAATAGTAGACTTGTACTAAAGGAGGAAAAACTTCAGGAGGATATTGCAAAATTTCAGTGAAATATTTCCTTAACATCTCTTTAGGAAAAATTATGGAAGATTTTGGAAAATTCGCATAATACAAGTTTTTCCTTCTAATCTTATTCTCTAGCCAGTCAACCTTATTATGGAAAACTAAATTATCCTGAATGAAAGCTGTATTTGTTGGCAAGACTCTCACCATATTTTCTAATTAAATTATCATGATAGGCAAATTTGGTTGATGCTGGCTTAGTAAACTTACAAAGCTGAGAAGCACAACCTATGAAAGATGATTCTATCCTTGCAACTAAGGCCCAGACTTCTCTGAGGGACTCTATCATTTGTGTGCTTTGCAAAGGAGCAAGTACGGAACTTAATTGGGATAGAAACCGAACAACTAACAATATGTGAAATTGAAGAGAGTTTTTCCATCTTGCTTCCAATACCTTCACACCTACCTCTAAGGAAACCAAATCTGAAGCAGGAATCCTACTCATTGGGATTGAGGGGTCATACCCAAGATTTCCATTTTTAGCTAATTCTTCCATTACTGGATTAGCTGTCATGTTATTTACCTGCATGGTCAGAGCAGAAAAGTCATAACCATAAAGAAAAAGAGCAATACCTCCAAAAAATCCAATACAAAAGAAAAACTGAGGTGTAGGGACTAAAAAGTCAACAAAATTCTTAAATCAACACTTAAAAAAAAGATATCACTATTTTCATATCTCACTATTATTAATGGAAAATGGTATCAGAGTATGAGGTGCAGAAGTTTAATCCACTGTCTCTTGCCCGCAATGGGTTTCAAACAGTGTCAGAGCAATACACTTTGGGCCAGATTTTAAAAACAGCGCGAGGGCGTAGATTTGTTCGCGCAACCCAGTGCGAAAAAATCTACACCCGATTTTATAACATACGTGCGCATCTGCGTGCATGTTATAACATCCGGGGTCGGCGCACGCAAGGGGGTGCACACTTGTGCACCTTGCATGCGCCGAGCCCTAGGGGAGCCCCGATGGCTTTCCCTGTTCTCTCCGAGGCCGCTCCAAAATTGGAGTGGCCTCGGAGGGAACTTTCCTTCTGCCCCCCCCCACTTTCCCCTCCCTTCCCCTATCTAACCCACTCCCAGCCCTAACTAAAACCCCCTCCTGACCTTTATCTCGAAAGTTACGCCCGCCTCTGGGCAGGCATAACTTGCGCGCGCCGGCCAGCTGCCGGCGCGCCATCCCTCAGTACGGCATCTGTGCCGGAAGCCTCGGTCCTGTCCCTGGCACGCCCCTGGGCCAGCACCCCACCCCGGAACACCCCTTTTTGCAAGCCCCAGGACATACACATGTCCCGGGACTTGCGCGCGCCACCAAGCCTATGCAAAATAGGCTCGGCGCGCGCAGGGGCAGATTTTCTCGGGTTACACGCGTATGTTCGCGCATAGCCTTTGAAAATCTGCCCCCTTATGTTCAAATCATGTACTGACTATCCTTCTGTTACCTCTAGATATTTTATTGAACAACAAAAAATATTAAAAAATGTTTGTAAAATTATATTTCTTTCTAATAGCACGCAAAAAGGGAATCAATGTCTTAGATATAAAACTAATCACTTTACATCCAAAGGTTACCCAAGAAAGTATACTTAGCTCTAAATTAGTATCAACTATGCCAGTTGTAACTCAAACAAATATCTCCTTTGGATAGCGATTCAGTCTCCAGAGCTGCATCACTATTTGGGAAAGGAGGGGAGTTCTTCCTTCAGGGCTTAAAGAAATATTGGGTGATGCTGACCCACACACTGCTGATCCAGTCGGCATGTAATTATCCTTCACGGTGAGGTTTCAGCCTATCACCTGCTTCTGCAAGATGTCCACCAACACCAAAACGTCTTCTGTTAGTCCTTCTTCCTGCTGGAAATCATGTAACTTTTTCTGCAAGATGTTGACTGCAGGGATCCACTTACCCATTGTGGATCTTGAGGAAGTGACATCAACCATGGAATCCTTGAAGGGTTTCAGGACTCTTAACAGCTGTATTATGTGTAGCCAATCATAATGCCACAGATGGCAATCCTATCTCACTTTCCAGTGGCAAATCATGAAGGACTGTTTATTGTTCCACTAATCTCTGCAATATTAGATAACTGGAATTCCACTTGTTGCCTTCATCCTGAATCAACCAGTGCAGAGGTGCCACCAATGCTTCCTGCTTCTCGCATAGCTACTGCCCACTCTTCCAGGTAAATTTGTAAAGGAGGTATGCATGTAAATATAACATACTTATCATAGCAATTTTCAAAAGCCATTTGTTCATGTTAAATGCACTTAACACAGTAAAATCTATAGACATTCCAATGGTATATATTGTAGCAAAAAATCAATTCACATGGGTAAAGTGCATTTACTTGTATAAAAACCCAGTTGAAAGGTATAAATGCTTTTGAAAATCAAGCCCTTCATGTTCTGGTGAAAATGTCCTACTATTTCTTGCACCTTTCAATCACTTCTTTCAAGCATGTTTACAATCAATCACTGAAGAGAAAAGTAAAAAAAAAAAAGAAAAAATCCGCTTTGGAAAAGAGAACGCTGAGAGGAAAACAGTGAGCAAAAGACCTGCCCCTCTCTGACGTCATCCCACCTAGCGTCGAGCTGGTAAACGGCGCCATTCCACCAGGCACCTATGCGGAGGGGGCAGCGCACCAGCACTGGGCACATTTACAATCAATCACTGAAGAGAAAAGACAAAAAAAAAAAAAAAGAAAAAATCCGCTTTGAAATCTGAAAAGAGAACGCTGAGAGGAAAACAGTGAGCAAGAGACCCGCCCCCCTCTGATGTCATCCCACCTAGTGTCGAGCCGGTAAACGGCACCATTCCACCAGCACCGGGCATGTTTACAATCAATCACTGAAGAGAAAAGACAAAAAGAAAAAAATGAAAAAATCCGCTTTGAAATCTGAAAAGAGAACGCTGAGAGGAAAACAGTGAGCAAGAGACCCGCCCCCTCTGACGTCATCCCGCCTAGCGTCGAGCCGGTAAATGGCGCCATTCCACCAGACGTCGCGCGCCGAAGGGGCGCGACAAAGGGGCACTCCCCTTTGTGCACCCCTTAGTGCAACCCATTGTGCCTCCTTTTCATTTTTAAACTTCTATGTTTCTTCCTCTTTTGTTTTATCTTTCTCCATGTTTTTCTTAGTTTTTATCCCTTGTTAATAATTTCCTTGTTATAAATGTTCAATGTATTAGACAAAGGAAACATTTTGCCTGCATCTTCTGTTTTAATGTAAACCGGTATGATTTGTATATTATACAAGAATGTCGGTATATAAAAATTAAAAATAAAATAAATAATAAATAAATACGATTAAGCTGCTGTGTTTCTCCTAGTCTCCCAGGCTGACCTTTACTACAAGGTTCAGCAAGTGTGCAAAGCAACAGATCCACTCATAGCCCCCCCCCCCCCCCCTTCCACTACCTTTTTCATAATTTCACCACTGTCTGTCATGGAAAAACCAGTCCTATCATTTCACTCCATCAGCTTCATTATTGCTCCAAAGATATTTACCAAAGTGTAGTTGATGTCCTTCACCTGTGTGCGTAGCACAGCCCATCTGTACCCTGCTGCTCCATGTCTGACTAGAGCTGCTGCCAGCCCCTGCCTCAGCCAGCTGCCACTAATATGCTTTCAGAGAAATATAGATAGGTGTACCATTCTGGCTGCTGCAGATGCATCTGGTGAAATGGATGCTATCCTTCTTTACCTTATCAGCTGCAACTTCATGCAGGTGTAGCACTGAGTGAACAGGCCAGGGATAACCTATCAATTGAATGTTGTTCAAGAGGGAACTTTATAATTAGTGGCTATCAGATGCAGTTGTTATGTGGTACCTGTGGACCCATGGACTGGGGTGAGTTTGGCTCAATCTGAGGGGAGGGACCCTACAGGTTCTCATCTCCAGCAGGGCCCCTCCCCCCTCTGGAAAGACAGAGACTGGAGAGAGACTTCACCCATTTCAGCTCTTGTTCCCTTTGGGTTTAGCCTTTGGGTGTCGGGGCCAGCAGGATTTAGGTGATGGTCTCTGGGAGTAGACGAGGTAACAGATTCCAGGGCAGGCAGTATTGGAGGTGAGTGGCTATCAGCAGAAATGAGGGTCCAAGCAGAAGTCGAAAGCAGGCAGCTATCAGGCGAGATGAGAGTCTAAGCAGAGGTCAATATCAGATATCTGTCCAAGGAAGTCGGAGTCCGGGCAGGCAGAGCAAGAACAGGATCAAGCAGAGCTGACAAGGCAGGAACAGGTTGAGCAATGAAAGCAGAATCCAGTAGGGATGTGAATCGTGTCCTCGATCGTCTTAACGATCGATTTCGGCTGGGAGGGGGAGGGAATCGTATTGTTGCCGTTTGGGGGGGTAAAATATCGTGAAAAATCGTTAAAAATCGTGAAAAATCGAAAAATCGAAAAATCGAAAAACCGGCACATTAAAACCCCCTAAAACCCACCCCCGACCCTTTAAATTAAATCCCCCACCCTCCCGAACCCCCCCCCAAATAACTTAAATAACCTGCGGGTCCAGCGGCGGTCCGGAACGGCAGCGGTCCGGAACGGGCTCCTGCTCTGAATCTTGTCGTCTTCAGCCGGCGCCATTTTCCAAAATGGCGCCGAAAAATGGCGGCGGCCATAGACGAAAAAGATTGGACGGCAGGAGGTCCTTCCGGACCCCCGCTGGACTTTTGGCAAGTCTCGTGGGGGTCAGGAGGCCCCCCACAAGCTGGCCAAAAGTTCCTGGAGGTCCAGCGGGGGTCAGGGAGCGATTTCCCGCCGCGAATCGTTTTCGTACGGAAAATGGCGCCGGCAGGAGATCGACTGCAGGAGGTCGTTCAGCGAGGCGCCGGAACCCTCGCTGAACGACCTCCTGCAGTCGATCTCCTGCCGGCGCCATTTTCCGTACGAAAACGATTCGCGGCGGGAAATCGCTCCCTGACCCCCGCTGGACCTCCAGGAACTTTTGGCCAGCTTGTGGGGGGCCTCCTGACCCCCACGAGACTTGCCAAAAGTCCAGCGGGGGTCCGGAAGGACCTCCTGCCGTCCAATCTTTTTCGTCTATGGCCGCCGCCATTTTTCGGCGCCATTTTGGAAAATGGCGCCGGCTGAAGACGACAAGATTCAGAGCAGGAGCCCGTTCCGGACCGCTGCCGTTCCGGACTGCCGCTGGACCCGCAGGTTATTTAAGTTATTTGGGGGGGGTTCGGGAGGGTGGGGGATTTAATTTAAAGGGTCGGGGGTGGGTTTTAGGGGGTTTTAGTGTGCCGGCTCACGATTCTAACGATTTATAACGATAAATCGTTAGAATCTGTATTGTATTGTGTTCCATAACGGTTTAAGACGATATTAAAATTATCGGACGATAATTTTAATCGTCCTAAAACGATTCACATCCCTAGAATCCAGTTAGACAGACGAGGCAAGATCAAGCTGGGCATACCAGGCAGGAATTAGAAGACAACATGCACTACCGAGGTAGGAGAATCTGTTGCTGAGGCGTTGGGAGAGCATCCGAGGCAGCCTTATATAGGAAGAAGCTAATGACATTATCTAAGGGTGCCACGGGATTTTCCTGCAATGGGCCCTTTCAGAGGCTTAGCGTCGATGCGTGTGCACACTAAGGAAGGCTGGCAGTCTCCTGCCATGCCAGCCGTGATGGCGGCATCCTGCCACAAAGACATGGCATCGGGGTGAGTAGTGCAGCTCGTGGGGATCTCCCACAAGTGACAAAACACTTCAAGCTTTTTAAATCCCACATTCTATATTATCTGTAAGAGCTGGCCATAGAGGGCAATTATTTCCCCAATGCAGTATATAACTACCCATGATGGTGTCTGCCTCTCCTACTATAGGATGGTGATGTGGTAAAACACCCCATCTGGTCCTTAGTGGCTTGCTGATAACATGGAGTTGGTTATCTGTTGCTTCACTGGAGAATGAGATTGGGGGGGGGGGGGGGAGGGAGTCGGCTTGGAAAACTGACTTCTTCTTTTCTAGAGCTTTCCTGCTTCTGCTACTTCTTTGCGTGGGAGATGGGGTCCCCAGGCTAGGACTGGTACTCTCCCCTGAAGCCAATAGTAAGTTACAGGTGTTCTCTTTTTACATGATGCAGCATTCCACTGTTTGTAACATGCCCCAGTACCTTTCCACTACTGATGGCCTTATAACAGTGAATGCACTCTGCAAAACACAAGTCCTCCCTAGCTATGAAGTGTCTCCATATTTCTTGTGAGACCTCCTCTCCCTCTTTGGCTTCTTGAATGCTAGTACTGCTGCTGGGGTTGGGGTTGGGGTTGAGGATGGACACCAGGTAAAATTCCAGGGTCATCTCTCGCTCTTCAACACCACTGACTACTTTTCCTGGTGGGCACCCAGCCCTGGCAGTATCACTTTCTGCTTACTGGAGGTTCAGGTGCTAGTAACTAGACTCAAGTACTCTTCGGCTACTAGCAGTTTAATATCCTCTGATTCTGAGAATCCATGACATGATTAATCTGAACCAGTATTTTAGAATAATAACATAGTGAATGAAAGCAGATAAAGACCAAAATGGTACATCCAGTCTGCCCAGCAAGTTTTCTTTTCAACATTTTTAATGATAATAGCATCTGCCATACCATGCAGTCTACCCCCCAAATGCCAATCCATGCAGTCCTCTGTTAAGGGTAGTAGCAACTTTCTCACAGGACTCGCTGCAGACACTAATCAGCAGGGATCAGGAAGAAGCAGTAGTGTGGTAGTGTGCTGCTTTTGGTAGTTCCACTCCTATTCCTCTTTCCTCTTCACTGCCAATGCCATCTTCCACTGCCTAACAGTGGGAACAGGCAGCACATGCTCTTTCAGTTTCAATTTCTTCTTGATGGTCCCTACTTGTGTCTATGGGTTCCTCTTGATAAAATAATCTCTCATCCTGGTCTTTTCTGTTTTAGTAATGCTGCAAGTGGAAGTGCTTGGGCTTGTCCACACACAGGTAGGGTCTAATGCACAATGCAGATAGCATATACTCTGTAATTCAAAAAGATGTCTCACTGTTTACTGGAGTGCTTAGTATGCTGCCATTCCTAATGCCATACTAAGTATTGTTCACAGATGACACAGTTTATGAAAACGGAACTCATACACACACACACACACACACACACACACACACACTGTATTCAGTGTATCAGTGATTCCATTTTGCAATCCAAGAAACTGACAAGCCAATAAATGTAAAAGCTAAATTAGAGTGGAGGAGTCGCCTAGTGATTATTTCAGCAGGCTGAAAAACAGAGAAGCCAGGGTTCAAATCACACTGACACTCTCTGTGATCTTTGGCAAGTTGCTTCACCCTTGATTGCCTCGGGCCTTATTTACAAAGTCTTTTCCCCATTCTGTATTTACAGGAAAACAGCTTAATAAATCAGGCCCTTAGATTGTAAGCCCTCTGGGGGACAAAGAAATACCTACAATGCCTGAATGTAAGCCACCTTGAGTTTGTCAATGAAAAGGTGCGAGCTAGATAAATAAATAAATAAATAAATAGACCCTCTCAGCATTTATGCACAAACTAAACAAGCCCTCAGCACAGTATTCAAGATGTCTCTAAATTCACAGTGCTCAGACAAATGGCATGGTGCTGCATCACTGCGCAATTTCAGATGCCACAGGATTATGGTGATTGGAATCATTTTGCTGACTTCAGCTATGAGACAAGAAAATATAATGAGCTCAATAGTTCGACAATGCCAGGTATTAGGGATGTGCACACCCAAAATGTTTTTTTTTTTTGGGTGGGAGATAGATTTTATTTGTGTTGTTTGAAATTTAAATTAATTTAATTGGCTTCATGTTTTATTGCATACTACTTATAAATAGCACATATTAAAAGCATTTTGTGTGCATTTAGTGTACACTATTTGTAAATAGAGCCCACTAAAAGCAGAAAATGAAATTAAATAAAACAAAATTGCATTAGTGTTTTTTGTTTCATTTTAAAATGGCATGAAACAACCTATTTAATCTCAAGAAAGACGTAGTAGAACTAGAAAAGATGCCGAGGAAAGTGACAAAAATAATAAAGGGGATATAGCATCTCTCCTATGATGAGGGGCTACACAGTCTAGGGATCTTCAGATTGGAAAAGAGATGGCTGAGAAGGGACATGACTGACATTCATAAAATCATGACTGGGGTAGAACTGATAAATAAATACTACTAAAACAAGGGGACACTACATGAAACTAACAACCAGCAGATTCAAATAACTTGTAGAAAGTACTTTTTCCACTTAGTGCATTATCAATATGTGGAACCTGTGATCAAGGTGTGATCAAGGTGACTAGATTAGCGGGGTTTAAAAGAAGTTTGGACAAGTTCCTGGAAGAAAAGTCCATTATACATTATTATCCAGGTAAACTAAAGAAAGCTAATGCTATCCCTAGGATTCACAAGAATTAGATCTACTTTATTTGATCTGCCAGCATACTTGTGACCTGAATTGGCTATAACTGGGCAGCCTGGACACATCTGGGCTCTATTCTGCCCCCACCCCAGCCTAACTGGACTCCACCAATTACACACAAAGAAAATGAGACACATAATTTGGATGCAAAGGCTGCAGCCATTTATTAGAGTCCCTTTCAGTGGAGTCTAATTTAGGCGCCAAGTCCAGTCAATAATGTTTACAAAATTGCTGCTGGGCAGGTGCTGATAACTCTGATTTCTGCCTAAGCGGAGCCACAGGGGCTCACGCCCAGTGAGCCCCTGGAACAGGAGTCATGACCACCAAGCACTGGATGGGATCTCAGCCCGGGCCGCCACAAAGCAAACCCCCATCAGAGCCTATCCACCGGAGGGGATCTCGGCAACGCCACCACAAAGCAAGCCCTGCCGGAACCCCTCCCTGTGTATACAGCCATTGATCCATCGAGGCCCTGAGCCTGGGCCCAACATTGATCATGCGTGGCAAATGAGTGAGGACCCTTGGGTCTCTCACGTACATATTAGCACCTCCCAGCTTCCTTCTAATGCCTCTGCATTTACAAATGCTTTCCTGGTCTCGGTTGCCACTGCCACAGGTGCCTGGCAAGTGCGGGCATGGAAGTTCCTTTCCGCCCGCACGTGACAGCACCTCCCAAACAACGGCTGCAGCTCCTGCATCAGATGGGTGAATAACCTCTGCATTGCTTGCAGGAACAGATCATTTCCCAAGTTCGACAAGTGTATACCATCCAGGGCATATGATTCTGCACAGTGTCTGTCCCCCCATTCATGTCACAAATCATAACCACCCTGAAGTTGTATGGCCTTGGCAACCTGCCGATTGAATTTGGCACGGTACCTTCCCCACCACCCGGTGCACATCAAGCTATGTCAGGGTATGATTTCGGACCAGCAGAGTTTTGCAGACAGCCATGAGGAGGTTAGGCAGCTAAAGTCTTCCCTGATCGAGTTCATCAGAGTGATGCTGAATGCTTTGCCTAAGTCATTGCCACCAAGGTGTATGATAATCAGGTCAGGACGTGTCCAGCTCACTCTACTCGACTGCAGCATGGGCCATAACTGGTGCCAACGCATGCCTCCTTGACCCAGTCATTCATGTGAAAGCACGCACCCAGTTTATGATCTTTCTTTGGGTGGGCTTGGCTGTTTCCAGCTCCTTTCACCTCTCCCACTTAGTCTGGTTCTGTCTCCTATGCCCCTCCATCAGGCAGAACAAATCAGTGTAATGCCTGTGTCTGATATAACGCCTAAGGGGCCTGGACACCAGTTCTCAAAGTTCTGATTCTGGCTGTTCATGGGGTTGGACAGCGTCCTCCCAGTCACACCTGCGCGCCATAGAAGCAGATTCTGAACTTCAGGCAGAAGAGAAGAAGGAGCTGGAAGAGCCGCTAAGTGAGGAAGATGAAATGACACCTGCTTGTGCCTCGGCTGCTTGTGCCTATCCCTGCCTTTGCGCTCTTTTAGCAGAACTTCTTCTACACTTTGCACATCATGCTTACTCTGTTCCTTGTCAGGCCGCACCAACAATGAATGGATCCTTGGTGGTGGCTTCAGTGTTGAGGATCTGCGAGCAGCGACGCTGTGATGGGACTCTGCTTTAGAATGTTATAAGTTCATTTGCATACATGTTCTTCTCACCATTAGCTTCGGCATTGGCATTACTTTAGCACACACCTGTGTTATGGTTAATGCAGGCATGTTAATGCCAGTACAACATGCATTAGGACCCTGAAAACCTGTGTGTTGGCTAATAAAGCCATTATAGTACAATAAAGCTAGCATGCTTTAAAACATAGACCCCTTAAGAGATGCCGCTATACAAAGATAACAAGTATAAGTAAGTTGTTCAAAAGCTATTTTGTGTTAGCCATCATAGAATCCAGAATCCTTAGATTTCTAAAATATATCCACACATGAAGAAATGAATATATACATATACATTAAATAGTACAGTAAACCTGAGTCATTACAAATTTGATCAAAGTGTGTACATACTCTTATTCTCAAAATCCATATATAGGTAATTTAATTCAAATGTTGTGATCAAGCAAAGAACTATCTGGTGTAACAGAAATGAAAAAAAGCTTTTTAGCAATTACTGTATCTGTACAGTTTTAAAACTAATACAAAAAAAAGGTAGTCAAAAGGAATAAGGTGGGAAGGTAGGTTAAAACCTGAAGTGAAACTAGGCCGGGGCAGTGGCATGCAATGATAAGTTATAACAGATCCATAGGGAAGTGAAACTGGAGTTTAATGACTTTTATCCAAGGCACTAAATGGAAAAAGAAAGCCCATACTGTACGGGGCCGCTTGTTTCAGTTTGTTTTTCTAAAATGCACTAGCATGGAATTTTCTTGTTATGTCCTTTAAAAGCTTTACCTTGAACTGTTTTATTGTGATACTTTATCACTATAGTATAGAGTAGAATTTGTAAGCAGATTTATATTTTTTCTCAGCTCAGTATCTGGCATCTCACTGAATATTTATGAGAAAAGGAGGAACCCATAGCAGCATGCAATGCAGAGACTGAGGAGTCTTCTATTTCTTATAACCGAAGGATTCAGTCTCATTGTGCAGATCCTTTTCTCATACATTATTACCTCTCCATTAATAAAATATTTGTATGACGTACATGCCATTTGGGTTTGTTCGTGTTCTTGTTCTCAGTACACTAGTTAACATCATACTGATACACCCATCTTTTTACACTTCACTACTAGATAGAAGAATGGAAAGTTATGGGTTTTTTTAGTTTCACTTTCACTTACTATGAGCCTTCAGAAATGAAGGGCAACTGAAGGTGATATCTTTGTATTGGATTAATTTATTACATTTTTGACTAGCTTTCAGGAGCTCTACTCCCATTGTCATGTCAAATCAGAATGCATCTTTAAATCTCAGTATCTGAAATTATTGCTTTGCAATATTGTGTCACTTGATTGGGTATGTCAGGTATATTATTGTTGTGTCAAACTGAATTCCAAAGTTGATTAATGTTGAATATTTGCTTGGTGTAAAAAATCTGAGAAAGTTGAATTCAAAGTTTGGAATTAATAATGTGATCTAGAAAGGCAAGATGGGAATTTACTGTGCACAGCTCAGACATTAGTCCTTGTCTTTTGATTGGCTAACTAATACGACTGATTGAGAAGCTATGAAAGAGGTTTCAGATGATCTAGTCCAAACAATTATGGACATTGCTGCATTAATCTAGAGAAACTCAGAATGAAAGACATTATTGCTGTTTACAGATATTTGTTTTTCTTCAGTAAATGCATACTGTATATAGCATTTTTCATTTAACATATTGGATTTTCTGAAATATTTATATCTATACATATGTCCTTGTTTTCTGTATAACAAATAAAATGATGTTTGCACAGAAGAAACTTAAAATTGTTTTCAGTATTCTTATAGACTTCAATAATCAATTTTTAAATAATCTATTGAATCTTGGATTTCCATACACTAATTTGCTGTATTGTGGAATTCCTGATTTTAAACTGAAATAAAATTGTATGAAGAGAAATAATAGTTAACACCATTGGTAAGATCATTTTGTAGATGTGTCAAAAGCCTCAATGCACTGAGAATTAGAACTATTGTTGCAAATAGCACTTGATTAGACACAAAAGGACCAGTTTTCAAATACAGTATATGCTGACATCTCAACAGAAGCATGTTCATTACAGTTCATCTGACCAATTCCAGCTGTTGGTGACGTCACAGAAATGATTCTGCATATCCAAAAAGGGCTAATGAGGGCCATGCATTTTGGTTATGAAGTTGATCATGTATTGTGTTATGCTGAGATTGTAATGGTCTACTATGCTAAGTAATGAGGGTTTGCCCAACTTTTCTGAGATACGCAGGATTATTTTCATTTGCTGAAGTTGCAAATAATCTTTGAGTCTACATTTTTCTAGGTCCTAAACAGGTGAATTGAGCCCATAATTCATTTTAATAAATGAAACAATATTTTTGTAATACATCATCATTATATTCTGTTAATTTCTATTCAGTACTCATTCCCCTTCGTCTGAGGAGTTTATTATTTTCTTTAGAGAGAAGGAAACTCATTCTTCTGCGACTAAGCAGAGCAGTAATTAAGGTACTAAGATTCACAGTATGTTGTAGTGAGAATCAACAATCCTTATTATTTGCTGCAGCAGAGATTACTGAATCTAGTCATCTCTTTGCTTGTTATATGCCTGGACACTAATACAATTAAAAAAAAAGTGTTCCATGAAAGAGAATCCATGAAAAAATAAGCAGATTTGAAAATAGTTTAAACGCTTTTCTTTACCCCTGTTGATTTTGTATATAGAATGTCAAGCTGCAGACAGGGCCTTGCCATGGTCAGAAGTTGAATGTCAAATATGAAAGCGTGGGCATGAGTGCAATTGTCTAAATGATTAACATTGGTGAAAAAGTCTCTCCTTTTTGTTATTTAGAGAAACAATCCAAAATATTTTACCCCCTCACCATGAACATGGAAAGAAAAGAGACAAGGATAAAAGCAAATAAAGTGGAGGGTAAAGAACATAAAGTGGAAGATACTGTGGATACTTGGGAAACGCCATTCAATGTTTAAAAATAAGAAAAAAAGACACCGTATTGTAACCTGAACAGAGAAAGGAATGGGAAATGATTTCATCATCACCCTAAAAAGGCACAGGATCAGAGCAGACAATAAAGTAGGACTATCAAGTAGTTAGTAGCCATTTCATCAAAAATGTATTCCTAGCCCATTCATGAAGGAAATGTCAACAAGAAACAATCTCTGCTCTTACAGATTAACTCCACAGACACAAGAGGAGCTAGATATGCATTTCTGCTTTTCTGAGTAGATTTAAAGAAACCCCGGCGTGCAAAATTGATGGATTCAAACCCTATCATGAAATGTCAGATGCTTTTGTATAATTTTGTAATTCTGGTGTAACCAGGCATGGCACATCATTCCAGTTATGTGTCAAATGTACAAATATCAAACACTCACAGGAAAGAGAAAAGCCTCAGTAAAAGTGAGACCTATTTTTGTGTTTTCCAACATAGAAATGTTGGAAAGAATTCAGAAAAATGCTAACGACATGGCTCTTTCAACAAGCTTTCCCGGATTAATTTCGATGACTCCTGCCCTCCCACCCTTCCACCTTTGTTTTTTTACTTTTCCCAGATATAAATCCAATGCAATCTCCTCTCACATGTAATCATGTCAAATTGTGTATATTTGTAAATTATGTTCCATCTCTTTCTTTTCTCTCCTTATTAGTTGCAATTTTGCTAGGCTTGCTGTTCCTGAGCCTCTTATTTCTTACTTAGCGGTTGTCCGCTTCCCCATCCCCTGTTCTTTGTACTTTCCACCTTTTTGTTAAAAGGTAAACCGATATGATGAGTATTTTAATGTCGGTATAGAAAAGCTATTAAATAAATAAATAAAACAAATTTGTGTCTATGTATGTATTCAGGGCCAAAATAATTCTTCTAAGAAGGACCAGTGTCACCCCCCCCCCCCCATACACAGCAGCAGCTGCAGCCCCCCCCCTCGTCTCTCTGCCTCTCTAGTTCCTGTTCAGCAGCAGTCTCCTCTTTGGTCGTCCCCCCCATCCCCCCCTTCAACTCCTGTCTAGTGGCAGTCCCCTCTCGTCTGCCCCTCTCTTTCTCTCTCCTCCCTCATGTTTCTTGGGCTGCAATGCTGTAGATCTTTGTACAGTGGCAGGTTAGGGCTGTTCAGCTTGGAGAAGAGATGGCTGAGGGGGAATATGATAGAGGTCTTTAAGATCATGAGAGGTCTAGAATGGGTAAATGTGAATTGGTTATTTACTTTTCTGGATAATAGAAGGATTAGTAAGTAGCACATTTAAAACTAATCAGGGAAAAATCTTTTTCACTCAACTCACAATTAAGCTCTGGAATTTGTTGCCAGAGGATGTGTTTAGTGCAGTTAGTGTAGCTGGGTTTAAAAAAAGGTTTGGATAATTTCTTGGAGGAGGTCCATTAATTGCTAATAATCAAGTTGACTTAGAAAATAGATACTGCTATTACTGACATCAGTAGCATGGGATCTACTTAGTGTTTGGGTACTTGCCAGGTACTTGTAGCCTGGATTGGCCACTGTTGGAAACAGGATGCTGGGCTTGATGGACCCTTGGTCTGACCCAGTATGGCAGTGTCTTATGTTCTTATATTCTTATGTTCTTACCCACAGGCGCCGCACTGATGCAACCCCAACCTTCTTTCCACACAAGCTTATGATTTGCAGTATCCTGAAAACCCTGTCTGGCTGAGGGTCACCCAAGGCAAGTTTAGGAACCACATCCCTAGTTCTTTCAGCCTTCAGCATTATGCACTGTATCACCAAATTAATTTTCAGGCCTATAGGCCCCCCTAAAATTTTCATAAACTCAATAATCATTATATCCCCATCACCATAATTCAACAATATACTTTTAAATATTAAACTGTTTATTTTATACATAATACAAATATATTTGCACGTAGGAGGCTCATTAATAAACTGAGTAACTTGGGGATGGGTCCCAAGGTAAAGGCCTGGATTTAAAAATGGTTGAGTGATAGATGATAGAAAGTAATGTTAAAAGGAATTCACTGGGGAGAGAAAAGTGATGTGGTGTGCAATAAGAATTAGCTGTAGACAAGGGTATAAATTGACTATGAAAGTTGGTGGTGCAGCAACTTTGCAGCCACCTTATGTTCCTGTGAAATGGGTCCTCCTCAGGGCCTTCTCACTCCCTGTGAAAAAGGTGCCTGGACCGGGAACCACCTCAGCCCCCACTTAACCCTTCTATGGGATGCCCACTCATTTCCTGCCATGCCAACATCCATTACAATGATGCCAGTCAGCCATGAGACTGGCATCACAGCGTCATTAAAATGGCACAAGTCTCAGGGCCAGTCAGCGCCATTTTGTTGTACGGCCATACAAACATATGGCCATACAACAAAATGGTACTGGTCAGCCTTCAGACTGGTGCTGTTTTGCTGTCAGACCTGGGGAAATCCCAAGGAGACCTCGGGTCAGGTCTGGAGAAGCCTCAAGGAGGCATTCGGTCGGACCCAGGGAAGTCTCAAAGAAGCACAGATCTCGGGTCGACCTTGGAGTTATCCTGGAAAAGTTGCTGGTCACAGCATATGTCTTTTCTTAGTTAGTGGTGCCTTTACACCTCTATTTACTATAGACAGTATGCCCCTGGTCCTTAGGTCAGTTTATTCAATATCTTTTTTAGTGATATCGCAGAGTTCAAGGGATATGTTTGCTTTTTGGCAAATTATACTAAGATCTGCAACAGAGTGAACACCACTGAAGGAGTAGACATAATGAAAAGTGATCTAAGAAAGTGTGAGGAGTAGTATAATACTTGACAGTTACGATTCAATGCCAAAAAAGTACAGATTCATGCACTTGGGATGCAGATTCATGCAATTGGGAGTATGCAGTAGGAGGTGAAGAAATGATGTGCACCGACCAGGGCTACCAGCAGTCTACTGCAAATCCCTACATAGAACCTGCCCACTAGAAGAATACTTCTGCTTGATAAGAAATACAGTAAACAGATTCTCATCAAATACAGAGACGGGATCACAAATTAGAAATATGCAGATTAAAATTGCATTCTTCTTTGTTCTGTTATTCATTTCGGCTTCACCCTCTCCCCCTTCCTATTCCCTGAAGACAGGATGGGAGTGGGACAAAAGAAGACAAGGGGCTGCATTAAGGAGCAGATGGTTCTTCTTTGTGAAGGGAACCTTTGGTTTCCCTAACTAAAAGGAGTGTGCCAATTTACTGAGGTTCTATGTAGAAATACATAAGAGAGGTTTGGGTTTTGCTCCCCCATGTGAGAACAGCAGATGGTATGACTTGCTGTTTATCATCCCAATGCACTATCTGTCTTTGTGGATTTTAAATCGGATTTTGTTGAAGCAGGAGCTCTCTACCTCCTGTCTTACAATTATTTTTTCCTAATTTAAGGGAAAGGGGTAAGGAATTTTTCCCATTTAAGAGTCAGCCTCCCATCGGCTTGTTTATCCAGCCTTTAAGCTTGTTTTGGACTCTTTTAAGCCAATTTTTGAGAATTCCCTGTGCAAGCCTTGGTACCCCTTTCACAGTGGATTGGGGTGTCTGCTGTGTAAGGTTAGATCATGTGTAAGAGAAGATTCTGGCAGACTTCTTTCTCTCTTCCAGAGGATAAAACTGCCTGATGACCCAATGTGGAGGAAGTATATTTTGGACTTAACTGTCTTTTTGTGCTACTGTATCTCCTCTGGAGAAAAGGAAGTTTTATTCCCACTCTTCCTGCTTCTTGCTTGAATTTTTCTCCTATTTGGGTTTACATATTATTTTCATTCCTCTTGAAGCTGATGGTCCAATCACCTTAGAGAGTAGATTCTTTCAACCTGAAAGAAACAGAAGTGTGGAGAGATTTATCTAAAGGACGGGATCCCAGCAAAGTGCACCACAGGAAGGAAACTAAAGGATACGAAGTAAAATATTACAGAAGGGGAGAGTAATGTGCCCACCAGGTGCTGAAAAAGGAGTTAAAGTAATTAAAGAGAATTCTGGAAGAACATTAAATATGGGACTCAGTTTTGATAATATATTGGGACTATATATTCTAACCAACTTTAGTGGGAAGAGCTGAGAATTAGATTGGCGAGAGAAGAAGGATTGAACCAATTTCAATCTAAAAGAATATTGGATTTGATGGAAGTGGATAAAAGAAGGAAATCAGTGTAAATATAGAGCTTCAAGTAGAAGTAGAGACTTTGCTAAAGAAGTAGATTCACAAGTTTATTATATTTTTCTTCTGTCTTATTTATTGAATGGAACCAAGAAATGAATTGAAGTGTAAATATCATTCAGTAATCTAATCAACTACCAACAAAGAAATTGAAAACCACTCTTCTCGTTGTCTGTTTATTGGATGCAGAGACAGAGTTAATTAGCAGTTTGTGAACACAGGACAGAGAAGGGCTGATGATATTGCAAAAAAAGCGGCATAAGAACTATTGTTCATTCCCACAGTTGGAATCTTGAAACTCAGAAAGTAAAGCTATCTGGTGGGGAGAGTGAGAGACTGAGAGACATTCAAGAACTGCTGTACAGAGAATCCATCTCCATTCTTTATTCTTTGTGCCCCTGGTTGCAGTTAAAGGATCCATCCTGCCTTGGGGTTACATTTGCTTTGCACTGTGAGCTGTCTGCTCCATGCTCACCTCCCCCCAATTCTGTTCCTTGCATGCTGCCTAGGAGGGAAGGGCCTGGAGCAGGAAGCAGAAGGCAATGCTGCCTAGGGATGTGCAGAGCAAAATTTTATGTTCATATTTTTTATGTCCGAAAGGGGGTCCCACTTGCGGCCAATATGGACATAAAAAAAATCCAATGAGTTGGGTATATGTACATATGTGCAAAAAAAAAATTTAAACCCCCCTCACCCTCCTTAATCCCCCCCCCAGACTTACCACAACTCCCTGGTGATCGAGCGAGGAGTGAGGACGTCATTTCTGCAATCCTTGGCGAGAAGCATGTGACGTCGGTGGCACGTCGAGTGACGCGGCGTCACGTGATTCCCGGCTCGTTCGCGCCGGACGGCTCGTTCGGCCCAAAAAGAACTTTTGGCCAGCTTGGGGGGGCCTCCTGACCCCCTCAAGCTGGCCAAAAGTTCATTTTGGGCCGAACGAGCCGTCCGGCGCGAACTTGCCGGGAATCACGTGACGTCGCGTCTGAGTGACGCGGCGCCACGTGATTCCCGGCAAGTTCGCGCCGGACGGCTCGTTCGGCCCAAAATGAACTTTTGGCCAGCTTGAGGGGGTCAGGAGGCCCCCCCAAGCTGGCCAAAAGTTCTTTTTGGGCCGAACGAGCCGTCCGGCGCGAACTTGCCGGGAATCACGTGACGTCGGCGTCACGTGATTCCCGGCTCGTTCGCGCCGGACGGCTCGTTCGGCCCAAAAAGAACTTTTGGCCAGCTTGGGGGGGTCAGGAGGCCCCCCCAAGCTGGCCAAAAGTTCTTTTTGGGCCGAACGAGCCGTCCGGCGCAAACAAGCCGGGAATCACGTGACGCCGGCGTCACTCGACGTGCCGCCGACGTCACATGCTTCTCGCCAAGGATTGCAGAAATGGCGTCCTCACTCCTCGCTCCATCACCAGGGAGTTGTGGTAAGTCGGGGGGGGGGGGATTAAGGAGGGTGAGGGGGTTTATATTTTTATTTTGGCTCAACAATCGCGATTTCCCACATATCGAACATATCTATGTTCGATATGTGGGAAATCCGATCGTTTATGTCGAATCAATTTTTTAAGTAAAAAAAAAATATGAGTTGCGTTTTACTAATGCGGTCAATCCGAATGCACACCCCTAATGCTGCCTGAGATTAAGGGCACTGGCCAGTCATGAAGGCAGAGCCCTATCTGCTTATACAATGAGCCACCTGTTATATGCCCATAAGTAGAAGCATCTCTGCTGTTGATGCCCACTTGGTCTTGACACCAGGGAGAGCCACCCAATCAACTGCCCACTCCCTCCTTCCCAGTGTCAGCCCGTACTATGTACCATTCTCTTGTAAAGATCTATATTGGAAAGTATATCCTGAGCCATGTCTCTGCATGCTTTCCTCATTTGTTTGAATAAAATTGTTTCAAGCAGGTTATCCCTGTTAGGGAATGGGGAGTAAATTGGTAAACTACACCAGGCACATGTTTTGGGGTACCTATGCCTCAATTCTCTAGTACCCTTCCCTCCTGCTCAGTAAGAGAGTAACACTTTTCACCTGTATCTGCTTTCTCGATCAGCTTCAGTCTGAAATCTGAGTGTGTAGAACTCCATTGTCTCTTGGGTGCTGTCAGTACTTTACATTCAGAGTTTAGATTAATGCTTGAAGTGGAAGAGACAGATGCAGGAAAGAACCCCTACTCTTCTCTTGTTAGGAGGGAGGGGGGAAAAGGATTACATGACTGGGTGGTGCAGGGTTCAGGGGGAGAACTACATCATAGCCTTAGGGTGTTGGAGAGAATAATGTGAAGGGATGCCTGCACAGGCTGATTTGTCCCAGGACATACACCTCCTTAAGTTAACCCTAACTTCAAAAATATTGCAGTAAATTCTTGATAAATGTGAAGCTGTTATGTCAGATGGTATTTATAGAATAATTTAGGGTTAAATTATTTAATATCTGTGTTATAAAATAAGTCAAGGGGAATATATCTCAAAAAAGCTCACAAAGCTGTCATGCCAAAAATAACCACACAAACAGAGAGCTAACAAATAAGCTCCCACAGGTTAAAGTGTCTACAATAATATAGATAAGCTGGGTGTCAGCAAGCCAGGACTAATGCTAAACCTCCTAAGGAAACCCTGGAGATAGCCCGGACCACTCAATCATCCACCCATAGTCTATTAACTATAGAAACCGTCTTTTATACTTTTTAACACTGCAAGTAAAAATTGTTCAAGCTCTCCGAATAATCATAAAGGACTTTTTTAAATAGGCCACAGTCAGGGAGATACATTAAGCTGCGGTAGTGCTCTAATGCATGTTAAACAGCATATATACTGTGCCATATATGCTGAACAAGATAATGTGATAGTGGTGACATGATATACACGATATTTTGCATCTCCCCACCCTGGTACCCTCCCCTATTACAGTGAACTTCTTTGCATGCAATTAACATGTATGAATAATGCAATTGCATGCAAAAAAGGTTACTACTAGGGCAATTTGAGGCAAATATTTTATTGCGGCCGAATTAGAAGGTGACCATGATAAAATAACTATACCATTTTGAAAAATGGTAAATGTGAGGTGGGAGGCCAGGGACCCTAATGTGGGTCCTGGGGCTCTCTCCTCACATCTAAAGAGCCTGCCAAAACAAAAAAAAATCCCATGTCAAAAGAAAAGTTTGAGCAAAGGTCAATGCTGACCCTCAGCTCAACCCAGGACCACCATTCGAGGAGGCCCCAACTCCCCCAAAGTTTAAAAATAGCAACATGTAGCCACATGGCGATATCCCCAGCATGCCCAGATTTCAATAAAATACGTAATAGGCCTCAGGACCCCCCCCCTCCCCTTGCCTCCTCAAAGGTAATAATCATTGGGGTTCAGTGGCCCCCAAGCCCCTCCCCTCCTCCAAAGGTAAAATAGGAGCATTGCCCCCCATACCCCACGCAATTTTAAAATTAGTCTGGGGTCCCTTGATGGGGCAAGGCACACCCTTGCACCAGACCCAATTGGTGGCATTTTCAAAAATGGCACCAACCTAAACTTGCCCAGCCATGTGTCTGCGGCAAGGTCCAGGGATCAGATCCAGGTCTGATCCCCAGGCATGTGGATGCCATTTTGGAAAATGGCACTGACCGAGCCAGGTGCAAGGGTGCACCCCAGCCCCACCGAGGGACCCCAGATTAGTTTGAAAAGTTTGGAGGGGTGTGGTAGGGGGGCAGGTAGTTGGGGGCACTGAACTCCAATGCTTCTATTTTACTTTTGAGAGGGAGGAGGATGGGGTTTGTGAGGCCACTGAACCCCAATGATTCTTACCTTTGGGGAGGGGGAGGAAGGCCCAGGGCCTGCTATGTATTTTATTGAAAGGGGGGGGACAAGTCATCACCGTGAAGCTACATGTGGCTATTTTTTAGTTTTGGGAGAGTCAGGGATGCCTCGAGTGGCAGCCCCAGATGGGCACACAGCCTTGACCCTCGCTCAACCTCCTCGATTGGCCACACAACATTTTTTTTTAACTGGTGGCCCTTTTAGGCGATCACAGTCCCTGGAGGTTGGCACTGCCATAGCATTAAAGGGCTGCTAGGTACGTTTTTTTGCCCTATAGTGTTTGGCCGCAAGACGAAAGAATGTACCTTAGAGCCGCAAAGTTTTTTTTTGGCGGGGGAGCCCACTATCATGGCGACACCTCCCCACCTCGTGATAGTGGGACCCTCCTGCAATAAAACCTTACAGCTTAGTGGCTCTAGGAGGTGAACATAGGATATACCATACTGGGTCAGACCATGGGTCCATCAAGTCCAGTATCTTGTTTCCAAAAGTGGCCAATCCAATTCACAGGTACCTGGCAAGTACCTAAACATTAGATAAATCACATGATACTATTGCTTATTAATGACCATAATCGCAGTTTATGGATTTTTCCTCTAGGAACTTATCCAAACCTTTTTTTTTTAAAATAATTTTCTCTTTATTAAGCTTTTCTTTTTACATCAAGCAACATCACAGAAAACAAAATGTAGGCAAATGTGTACAGCATACAACCATCAGGAAATGTTTTAACAATATCATTTATGCCTCACAAGATCCATATAATGTGGGGGACATAAAGAATTAATACTAAAAAAAAAAATTAAAACTAGAAACTAAACCATAGGAGAGGTAGGTTTCTTTTTTTTTTTGGCCTTACTTATCTGCTGTTAGTAGACTCACATTAATCTCAGTTTTATCTGCTAGGAAAGTCTCAAGATATGAGGGTTCAGAAAATATAAACTTCTTGCCTTGATAATTTATATGACATCTGCAAGGGAATTTTAAATAAAAAGTTGCCCCAACCTCCAGGGCTTTATTTTTCAAAGGCAAGGAAATGTCTCCTATGAGCCTGAGTAGGCATGGGGACGTCAGGAAACATATATATTTTCTTTCCACAAAATGGAACATCCTTTTTTTTAAAAGAATTTCTCAAACACATTTTCTTTCTCTCTTTCTAAAGAGAAGGAAACAAACATCGTTGCTCTTGTATTTATAATATCTAAAGATCTTCAAGGAATGTTGAAATACCTGGGCTTCTCTCAATTTCCTTGCCCACTGTATTATTAGGCTGGGTAGGGAAATAAACAATCTTAGATATAGCAGGAATCTTACTCTCTTCATAAAGTAAATTTTCCTGTAAAAACTTCCTAAACATTTCATAAGGAGATAGCCTTGATTCTGGAAAGTTAACAAAATGAAAGTTCTTTACTCTTATCAAATTCTCAATATTTTCCAAATCTATATGTAAAGACAGACTGCATATTTTCAGCATTCTGAATATTCTGAACTTTTGATGACAAAATTTTTACAGATGATTCCAGCTCAAGTAATCTTTTTCCCTGATCTTCAATAGTCTATTGACATTTACTAAGGAAGAGAGACAGGAGTTAACCTGTAAGACATTAGAGTCTAATTTAACCAGTATTCTCCACAAGTCTCCCAGTGTAATGTTGGAGGAATCTTCAAAATTCTCCTGAAGATTACCAACAACTACAGGAGAGGTCCCATTCAGTATTCTTTGTTGTTGCATAACCAGCTGAGGTGTTACAGCCAGTTTAACTATAAGGGAGTTTAATTCTCCCTCACTCACGTTTGCAGAACCACAACCAATGGAGCCTTCTTCAACTGTAGCATCTGGGGGTTAGGGAGGGGTAGGGCCATTGCCCGTACTCAGAGAAACACCCAAGGTGTCTCAAGCACAGTCCTCTTGTGGCATATCAAGCCTATTCACATGCTCATCTATGGGACTGATGCTCCTATAAGTAGATAGAGAAGAGGTAATGATCTTTGCTTTCCGCTTATGACCCATAAGCCAGAGAACCACAAAAGAGAATGCCCAAATAACTCAAAGTTGGTCGAAGGCGGTCGAAGGCAGTCAAAGTCACACGCCCCTTCGGCGTGTGCGGCTTAGGCGATGCGCCGGTGACAGCAGTGCGCCACACTGCCGCAGGATTTGTAGGGTCCCGTTGTCTCGCAAAGATGACATCAGCAGCTGGCTCAGGACTCAGCTGGATCATTTTTCTAATTACAGTCTCACCAAGGCAGTCGAAATGCAGGTAGGGCTTCTTCCAGGAACCTCCTTTCCTCTACCAAGGTTCCCATGATATGCCGCGGGATTTTTAGAGTCCTGCAGTCCCGCAAAGATGATGTCAGCAGTTGGCTCGGGACTCAGCTGGATTTTTTTTTCTAATTAGTCTCACCAAGGCGGTCGAAATGCAGGTAGGGCTTCTTCCAGGAACCTCCTCTCCTCTACCAAATTCCCCTTCCAAACCTTTTTTAAACCCATTTACACTAACTGCTGTAACCACATCCTCAGGCAATGAATTCCAGAGCTTAACTATGTGCTGAGTGAAAAGTTCACAAGGGTTTCCACATATTCATCAAACACTGAAAAAAACAAAATTGTTGAATCAAACCCTAACAGCTGTTGTTTCAGGAACAACCCTGCTTCAGAGAGGAACTTATCTTTATCATGTGCTCACTCAGCATTGGATCAGCCAATCTCACCCCAGGTATGCAATGGTCTGAGCAAGCACATGATACTAACTGAAGCATGAGGAGTAAACTTAACGAGAGAGAGAATGTAAGAATCAATATAACGTACCAATTAAAATGTGAATGTTTATATATTATTTTATTTAATTTGATTATATTGTCTGTAATCCTTGCCTATGTCCCAGATCTTTAGTCAAATATATTGGAACATTTCATTTGATAGATATGAATGCCTGTTATGAGTACAATTTCTGTAACCTAACTTTGTTGATTTATAGCTATGAATGTTACTTTTAGAAACCTTTCTGATCTTTACATAGAATGACGGTATATAAAATATCTAAATAAATAAATAAATAGATAAATACATGATAAAATTCAGTTGTATCTGTTCATAGAACATTTGCCATACAGAAGGAAGAATAAGAATCTCTGACTTCTCTTGGAATTCTTGACTCTAGGCAGATTTTTTTTTTTTTTTTATAAAATTGCTTCTGAATCTTCTTATTTGCCAGCTGTTCTAACACCTACAACATCTCTCCTCAACAGAAAAACATCTGTGGGAGTAGAGCTTCAATTAACCTTCATTTTGAAAGTATTTTACTTCTAGAAACTATGCAAAATCTCTAAAAGCTAGAGGGTGGAAATATTTGACTTCCAAAACCATTTTTTCTTTTTAATTGGAAGTTTTATTATTTTGACTTCCAAAACCTAAAATAGAACTGAACTGTATGGGAGGATAATTTCAACTTTTCAACAGCCTGTTAGGTATACATGCCTGTAAAAATGTAGCTTAGATTCTCAGTTTTTTGTAATTTATTTTTAATTTTTTTCTGTGCAGTCAAGGATTCACAATAACACAGGGAGGATAATTTTCAAACAACTCTGTGAGGCCCTATATATGTGTATATGTGGCTGCACTTAGATCTATGAAAGTATTTTATAACACGTACATATCAGATTTGTACAAATTATAAATTACATGTATCTCTACCCCACAATATTCATATGTGTATATGTTTACACATGAATACATACAAAGAATTGAAAGCAAGTATTTCAATGCATTGAATGCACATACTTTTCCTACCTATTTAAAAAATATATGCAGTTATATTTTAAATGCATAAAAAAGTAGAAATGATATAAAACCTGATTTACGTGTGTAAGTTGATATATTTTAAAACATGCATGACTGAAATTACCAGCTTACCAATTATTCCACCAGTTCGCCTAGTCCTTCTCCAGGTCAACAAGACCCTCTTGGTTCTTCAGCCTTAACTCCCCCCCAGTTCACCAAGACCTCTCACTTATCAATAAAACACAATAATATGTCAGATATCAGTTACATAAGATAATTAGCAACTGTAAAATTAAGCAAGTAAGTTGCCAAATATACGTGTGTCTTTTAAAATAGCAACTTATTTACATAACTGTTGGCCTGGCCTCAGGATGCCCCTAGACTACCCCTTTTTCCCCTATGTATATATGCACATGAAATATAAAATATGCATATATTTCAACTTGTATAAAATAGTGATTATGTGAGTACAAGCTGCTAACAAGCATATATGCTCATTTTTATGTGTGTAACTTTGAAAATTCATCTCAAATTGTGTTATCTACTGCACATATTGGGGTAGATTTTAAAAGCCCCGCGTGCGTAAATCCTGCCAGATTTACGCGCGCAGGGCACTCGCGCACCGGCGTGCCTATTTTGCATAGGCCGGCAGCACGCGCAAAGCCCCAGGATGTGCATAAGTCCCGGGGCTTCGTAAAAGGGGTGGGAGGGGGCTGTCTGGGGGCTTGTCGGAAGTCCGGGGGTGTGTCTGGGGGCATGTCCTGGGTCAGGGGGTGGTCCGAGGCAGGTCCGGGGTGTGGCTATGGTTTGTGGGCGGGTCGGGAGGACGGTCCCGAGTCCCCCGGCACTGCGGCCTGAGCTGGGGGATGGCGAGGCGGCACACGCAAGTTACGCCTGCTTCGAGCAGGCGTAACTTGCACAACAAAGGTAGGGGGGCATTTAGTTAGGGCTGGGGGGTGGGTTAGATAGGAGAAGGGAGGGGAAGGTGGGGGGACGCGGAAGGAAAGTTCCCTCTGAGGCCGCTCCGATTTCGGAGCTGCCTCGGAGGGAACAGAGGCAGACTGTGCGGCTCGGCGCACGCAGGCGCGCGCGGGCCATCCATTGCTCCTACCATTTGACAGGGTAGGAGCAATGGCCAATGGCACAGATAGCCCCTGTCACATGGTAAGGGCAAAGGGCCATCGGCGCCATTTTGATTAGTGGCAGCCGACAGCCCGAGAGCAGGAGATCACTCCCAGGATCCCTGCTGGACCACCAGGTACCTTAAAAACATTTTGGGGGGTCGGGAGGGTGGGGGATTCGAACTAATTAAATTTAAAGGGTCAGGGTGGGTTTGGGGGTTGTTTTTGTGTGCCCTTTCTTCCCGCCCCCCCCCCCCAAAACAATAAGAGAACCCCACAAAAAATTTAGTGGGGTTTTCCTATCGGGTTCGGGGGCCCCCGAATTCTGACGAGTTTGAAAATATCATCCGATATTCTTATTTTCGTTCCGGAAGAGGGTTTCGCCTCCATCTGCGTTCTAAATTATGGAGTTTGTGTTTAGTTGTTTGTAATTGATCTGTGTACCATGTAGATGGTTTTTTATTTGCAGTTTTGTGAGGTTTTAGAAGCGCTATTCTATCTAGGTTGTCAGTTATGCATTTGTTCCAAAAGTCTAACATATCACACATATTTGTGCGTGGATTTTGATTGATCATTGCTATTAATGCATCGGTGAAAGTTTCTTTGTCGATTTTTTTTCATTGTAAGGGTTTTTTCAAAGGGTTATGTGTGTATATTACACGCGTAACCCCAAAACCCACTCCTGCGTGCACCGAGCCTATTTTGCGTAGGCCTGACGATGCACACAAGCCCTGGGATGTGTGTATGTCCCAGGGCTTGAAAAAATGAGCAGGGAGTGGGCAGGCCAGGGGCGGGGCAAGGCAGAGTGGGGGAGGGACTGAGGCCTCTGGCACAGTGGTCATGCCGGGGGCTCGCATGCCGGCATTCGGCCGGCGCATGCAACCTATGCCTGCCCAGATGCAGGCGCAACTTCACCAACAAAGGTCAGGGGTTAGATAGGGCTGGGGGGGCGGGTTAGGGAGGGGAAGGGAAGGGAAGGTGGGGGGAGGAAGGAAATTTCCCTCTGAGGCCGCTCCAATTTCGGAGTGGCCTTGGAGGGAACAGGGAAAGCCATCGGGGCTCCCCTAGGGCTCAGCACGCAAGGTGCACATGTGTGTACCCCCCTTGTGTGCACCGACCCTGGATTTTATAACATGCGCATGGCTACGCGCATGGCTACGTGCGCATGTTATAAAATCGGGCATAGATTTGTGCGTCCTTGGTTGCGAGCACAAATCTACACCCGCGCGTAGGTTTAAAATTCTGGCGCATACCGGGGTAGATTTTCAAAGGGTTACGCAGGTAATATACGTGTGTAACCCTTTAAAACCTTCCTGTGCGTGCCGAGCCTATTTTGCATAGGCTTGGCGGTGCATGCAAGCCCCAGGATGCACGAATGTCCCGGGGCTTTGAAAAAGGGGCGGGAAGGGTTGGGGCCGGGGCGGGGTGGTGGTCCGGGGGAGGTATGGGGTCGGTCCCAAGTCCTCCAGCACAGCGGCCGTGCCAGGGGATGGCACGCCGCTGTGCCGGAGGACTTGGGACCCCCTACCTTTGTTCTCTAAGTTACGCCTCAGGCAGGCGTAACTTAGAGAACAAAGGTAGGGGGGATTTAGGTAGGGTTGGGGGTGGGTTAGATAGGGGAAGGGAGGGGAAGGTAGGGGGGAGTGAAAGGAAAGTGTGCACCCCCTTGCGCGTGCCGACCCCGGATTTTATAACATGCGTGCAGCAGCGTGCGCATTTTATAAAATTGGGTGTAAATTTGTGCGCACCGGGTAGCACGCACAAATATACCCCACGCTCGCTCCTTTAAAAATCTGCCCCACTGTGTATACTGTGTATACTTTCACCAGTAGAGACATGTGTGTGTGTGTAGGAGGGAAGGAGTCATCAACCTATGATTATATGTGAGTAAATGTGAGTATATTCACGTAAATTGCTTTAATTATAATATTGTCCCCACATTTATAGGGACCATAAATGTCAGCACATAACAACTACATAGTCTACCCAGTCTGCCGTTGTCATATGCTGAACATTTGTCACTTACTTTAATACATGTTTGTAACAATGTGAAGCATGCATATATGGTGAATTAAAGGGCATTCAGTAAAGCTAATTGACAAACTAAAGAGAAGCAAATCACCTGGACCAGATGGTATACATCCCAGAGTGCTGAAAGAACTGAGAAATGAAATTGCAGACCTGCTATTGTAAATTTGTAAACTATCATTACCACTATCAATGGTACCTGAAGACTGGAAGGTTGCCAGTGTAAGGCCAATTTTTAAAAAGGAATCAGGGAGTAATACAAGGAAACTACAGACCAGTGAGTCTGACATCCATGCCAGGCAAAATGATAGAAAGTTACTATTATACAATATTGCAGTTGTATAAAAACAAAGAAATTAGAGGCTCCATTAGTACACAACTGGCTCCATTATAGTAACACCATTCAAGATTTCAAATATTTTGTTGTCCAAAAACTCAGTTTAAATAGAGGAGGCAACATATCCCATCAATTGTATCATTAAGAGCAATATTATATTTTTAAATGGGGTACTATTCACCCTAATGGTCTCAACAAGGCAATTGAGTGGGAAATATTTTATTAGATCAAGTAACCTATTAATGTGTAAGTGGACAATAAAGCTCCTTTTTTCTATAGGCCTATTTGTAGAGTATATTTTCGGTTAGGTGTGTAGCAGCTTTCTAAAAGAAGAAATGGCCTTGTTGCTGTCTAAAGGTAGGATGCTTG
Source organism: Rhinatrema bivittatum (assembly GCF_901001135.1). Lineage (NCBI taxonomy): Eukaryota > Metazoa > Chordata > Amphibia > Gymnophiona > Rhinatrematidae > Rhinatrema > Rhinatrema bivittatum. The sequence goes on along the minus strand of NC_042620.1, from coordinate 132,060,741 downwards.
TTGCCAGATTTTCTTTGGATGTAGTAAATTATATAGAAGAATTAAGAAATATATAAAAATGACATAAAAAACCTAGTGCAGTATTTTACTAAATAGATTCATGAGTGGTTATATTATTTTCTCCAACAGTGGAAATTTTGCAATGTAAAGATTGAGAGGTTTGAATTATGACAGTATACCACATTGGGCGGTTCATTTTAAAATATGTGGATACCTCCCTCAGGAGCAATTGTTGAGGTTTGGCACTATTATTTTTGCACTTTATTACCTAAATATATTTGGTTGTTTGACTTTTAGGGTTTGTGTGGATATTTCACTATAAAAATATAATAAGTTCTTCTGGGATTTTTTTCACTTTGAATGGCCATGTTTATGATACGCTCGTGGAAAATCTACACTAATTGCAACCTCTGATAGTACCTGTATGGTTAAGCCGGTAGTTATGATTACACACTATTTTCTGAGTCTTTGAGCTCCTGATGAAGCTATTTTGCAGATGAAATGAAAGTCTGTGTTGAGCTGTTTAGACAACTTATAACAACAAGCTCTGAATTCAGAGTCTGATCTTTGGACTGTCAGAGTCAGCTGCACTTATGGTTTGCATGATTAAGCTCCTGAAGGAAGTGAAGAAAGGTATGTGAATTGATACATTTATACTTTTATGTTATTTAGAGTAGCAAAATTGTATTAGATTGTTGTTTTTAACTTCTTGGTACTCTAGTAAACTTGTCTGAGTGTAATGATATGTTTGGAATGGATGAGAATGGAGGTGAGTTATGAAAAACCTCTTTGATATGTATAGATTTATTAATCTGACAATAATTGATAGGCAGTATCATTTGTTAACAAAAAACTGTCTATGTAAGACAATATTATTTGTAATAAAGTTTTGTATTATTTTTTCCAAAAACTTGTTTTGAAATAAATTTTGTGATTTGGGTGTACCAATCTTGTTTTCTATGCATATTTAATAGGGATGTGAATCATTTTTCTAATGAATTGAAATATCGTACGATATTTCTAAATTCGTTAATATATCGGGTAAAAAAAGAAATGATCACTTTTCCCCAAAAATTTTCGTAAAAATCGTTTTTCGTGTTAGCGCGTGCTAACGGGAGTTAGCGCGCACTAACAAAAAAATGTTTATTTTTGTTACTTTTTGTTACTTTTTGCTATTTTTGTTAGTGCGCGCTAACTCCCGTTAGCATACACTAACCCGAAAAATGATTTTTCACTAAAAAAAACAAAAACAGGGGATCCGTGGGAAAACAAGATTTTTCCACAGCCAGATGATCCCGAAAGCAGGAACAATTGGGCACCCGATTCAGATCCCTAATATTTAACATTAAGTGATTAAGGGCCTCATTTTCCAATATTGCATTGGTAACACATTAGGGGGCATTACCAATGCAAATGAGGCTTCTTTCATGCAGTGGGGAAACATCACATGCAGCGATGTTTTCACCATTCGCACCACACACAATGTTTTCCCAGTGTGTGATGATTCTTTCAGTCTTTTATCACGGTGCACGATATTTGCCAGGTTTTGGACTTCAATCATCGTGGGCCACAGAGAGAGAGAGAGAGAGAGAGAGAGAGAGAGAGAGAGAGAGAGAGAGAGAGAGAGAGAGAGAGAGAGAGAGAGAGAGAGAGAGAGAGAGAGAGAGAGAGAGAGAGAGCGCCTTACTATAGTGCCTATGCCCTAGACAGGTATTTTAACCCCTATGGGAGGGCCACCTACTAACTCGGGGTGGGGATTAGGTATGAGCGTCAGCGGTTGGGGGCCACTTTCGCATTCCACATGAGACCTACGGACAGAACAGTGGTCTCTAGTGCAGATTTGCTGGCCGTCGGAGTGAGGACGCTCACTCCAAGAAGTGGTTTGGGCAACGTTCTCTCTACCTAGCTTGATGGACACTCTACCTGGGCAACAACATGCTAGGTGGAGAGAACGTTGCCCAAATCTCCTCTTGGAGTGAGCGTCCTCACTCCGACGGCCAGCAAATCTGCACTAGAGACCACTGTTCTGTCCGTAGGTCTCATGTGGAATGCGAAAGTGGCCCCCAACCCCTGACGCTCATACCTAATCCCCACCCCGAGTTAGTAGGTGGCCCTCCCATAGGGGTTAAAATACCTGTCTAGGGCATAGGCACTATAGTAAGGCGCTCTCTCTCTCTCTCTCTCTCTCTCTCTCTCTCTCTCTCTCTCTCTCTCTCTCTCTCTCTCTCTCTCTCTCTCTCTCTCTCTCTCTCTCTCTCTCTCTCTCTCTCTCTCTCTCTCGGTGATAATGCAATTTTGAGGTTGTAGTTATTAGCCACAATAGCAGCCGCGCTAACACTGCGGCTGTTTCGCTGCACACGATAAACAGGTTCCCGCTTTACATATGCTCCGCCCCCTGAATACCAAATTACTAATTTGCAATCGCGTTAACAGCTGTTAACGCGAATTTATCGCACGCGGTAAAGTGCTTGGAAAATGAGGCCCTAAGTGGGGACCTGATTGTTGTTAGTTGTTGCAATACCGAGTATCTATTACTATATCTATATCTATATAGACAATATATCAAAACATAAAGACACCAAACATTTAACATATTGAAACAATATCTTAATGCAAAATCTTTATCCATTTTGTACTCACATATAAATTCAAAAACACTTTCTAGTATCCATGTCATTGGCATCCATCCCCCATATGTTAATATCCATACTATACAACTCACTCAAACTACATACATACCACACACTACAAATAAAAAACCCAGAATACCACACTAAGGCCTGGATTCACCATTCTATCGCAGAATGGTGAATCCAGCGAAATCGGGGGGTGGGGGGAGAAGGGGGGGCGGGCCTGCGAAAGCCGGCAGCCTTTGCACCTCTGCAGTGTTTTCGCTGCCAGCTTTCACACCCAATAGCAACACCGTGAAAGGTGGTGCTATTGGGCACGCTACTGGCGACGATAACGTTACTTACCTAATTGCCACCAGCGAAAACACCACTGGCCTCACCTCCTTGTCGCCCCGACTCCTCCCCTTGCCGCCCCAACTCCACCCCCAGCATGCTATCACACGCGAAAAGGGCCTTTTCACCTGCGATAGAGGCAAATGACCCCCTAACATTTCAGCAAAACCCTCAATATTAATATGATTTCTTTCTTTCACCCTTTCTTTTATCCACCTGTCACCATGCTTCATCAGGGGAATATTACACATTCAACCTAAAAGTAACCTAATGGCATAAAATATCCTACTGGAATTAGCTCCTTGTAGTGTGGCATGATACATTCATGTTGCTCTGAATGGATCAGTGGCGTAGCCAGAAATTAATTTTTTGGGGGGTCCTAGGTTAACTTTGGTGGGCAGTTGACATGCAGGTCTAGGCCCACCTATTTATACTAATCAATAAATAATGCCTAGAGTGCATCTGACAATGGATTTTGAAGTAATTTCATTATAAGTGATGCTTTAAAATATTTTAATTCTATTATTTCAAGCACTTATTAGCATTAAAAGTACCTCAATCTATATTAATTTAATTTATTTTATGTTTATTGTATTTTTAAAAACACATCATGTAAAAAGTAACAAGGTTAACAGAAACATCAAATCCAATTATGTAATAAAACAAATATAAATACATTCTTTTATGAATCCTCTTTGCAAAAATGCAGAGAATATCATAACTACAATAAAACAGCAATAATCATAATAATTATCATAAGAACTTAAGATTTGTAATAGGTGCAGAACAGAACTAGGACATGCAAAAAATATATATTCAAATGCTGGTGCCACCTCAGTGACAGCAAAGCAAACTCCCTCCAATGCCAAAACACTTTCAGGCCAATTTTAAAAGGCCTGCGCGCATAAAATTGTGGGCTATGCATGTGGCTAAGCTTTGCGTGCACCGTGCACATTTTCTAAAGAGCCCGGCCACGCATGTAACCCCCGATATGCACCACAGTGCCAGGTCCTCAGAAAGGGGCTGGGAGAGGACTTCCCTAACACTAACCCTATTCTTCCTCCCTCTACCCCTCTTCCCCTCTCCTCCCTGACCCCTAAACTACCCCTACCTATCTCCACTGTTTTTATTTTTCTACTTACTGCTCCTCTGGAGCAGAAGTATCTTCCGCATGCTGGCTGGTTGCCAGCATATGCTGTCCCAGCCCTCCCCTGCCACCACCCTCCCTGCCCAGACCACGGCCCTGGCCCACCCCTTTCTGAGGACCCGGCACTTTGGTGCATATCCGGGGTTACATGCGTGGCCGGGCTCTTTAGAAAATGTGCACGGCACGCACAAAGCCTAGCCACATGCGTAACCATCAATTTTATGTGTTTGTAATATGGGCTGGGCTGGAGTGTTTGTCTATAAAGTTATAGGATTCAAAGCATGGGAATTATACCCATATGTACATTTCCCTGTGTGTGTGTTAGATTTCAGAGGAGCCATGTGAAAGGAGGCTGACTGTGGCCTGTGTGATCCAATCTCTGTTTTTGCTAACGGTACAGTTGTAGCCAGTCAGGGGATGGTGCTACACAGTGTATTGTTTTGGAGAACGAGAGGAATAGCAGTTGACTGGGGTTTTTCTGCTGCTTGTTTCCATATTTGCAGTGGTTATACTGGCTATAACTTATATTCCACAACAATTGAGTGAGAGGTTTTCCATTGAATCAGGGATGACTAAGCCGATCACAATCACATGGAAACAGGAATTTCTAACATTGAGCTAACCACAGGGCTTGCTCAGAAAAGTAAGGAAGTTTTCTTAATATAGTTTCTGGCTGTAAAAAAAAAATTGTTTTGGCACCAGATGTTCTGCTGCTAGTGTAGCCACTGTTTAGAGGTGTTAGGAGGGAGATCAAAGTCCGTGGTCCATGTGTTTCAATTAAGGGTTACTAATGGGACAGCTTTAACCGTTGGTGGGGGAGATGCTGGTGGTATGTTTTGCATACTGAGGACCTGCAGGGTTAATGAAGTTTATTCTGCTCTTAATTTTATGTTTACAGTGGGACTGTGCAATAAAATCCCTGACTGTTTCCATCTGAAGAATGAGCTACAGAAAGGATATGATGTGCTTTGCCCTGTAGTTGAATTATATCACAATAAATGTGTGTTGAGGTTATAATAGGAGATGGGAATATTTAAGACACTGGAATATACTAATTCTATATTTTTTTCAAATTCTATATATTTTTTAGTATTTTCCCATCTCCTATTATAACCACAACACAACTTTATTGTGGTATAATTCAACTACAGGGCAGAGCACATCATATCCTTTCTGTAGCTCATTCTTTATTTGTCAGTGGTAACAGGCTGCAACTATTGTCTATCCCCTTGTGGATATAAAGCTGTTGGAACTGTTGTTGAGAACTGAAGCATTACTCAATAACATATACAGAATATATAATCTAATTGGAACAACATGAATTTAACACGGCACACTACAAGGGTCTAATTCCAGTCGGACCTGTAAAAAGAACCTCAGGTGCACATCTTTTATTGTATATTTTAAGCCACCATGTTACTTTTAGGTTGAATGTGTAATATTCCCCTGATGAAGCCTGGTGACAGGTGAAACTTAGGCCTTTCTTGGGTAAAAGAAAGAAATAATACTAATATTGAGGTTTTGCTGCAATTTTACAGGGTCATTCATTAAAATGCGATGTGCTGTTAATGCACAGGATAAAGTCCTAATGCACATGATAACTACCGCATCATGACTTTAACATGTAAATGAGGGAAAGGGGTAGGATTAGGGTGGGGTTTAGGCGGGGGAAAAAATGTTATGCTGGTACCCCTCTGAGCAATAATATTTTACACATTATCGCCGGCAGTAGTGCTGGAAATAACACCACCTTTCCCAGTGACGCTATGGGGGCGATAGTGTGCGGCACAGCTGCAACCGTGGAGGGTGAAAATGCAGCTGGCAGCACACTATTGTCCCCCTGCCTCTTTTCTGGCCGTGGCTCATCATTCCACTATTATATATATATATATATATATATATATATATATATATAAATATATATTAATCTAGGCCGAAGTGTGGTATTCTGAGTGTAAGTTTTTATTTGTAGTATGTATGGTATGTGTGTACTGTGAGTGAGTTGTATAGTATGGATATTAACATATGGGGGAAGGACACCAATGAGATGGAAATTAGAAAATGTTTTAGAATTTACATGTGTGTACAAAATGAATAAAGATTTTGCATTAAGATGTTGTTTCAATATGTAAAATGTTGAGTGTCTTTATATTTTGCTATATTGTCTATAAATTATATATGACCCAACTTTAGGACAGTGCCAAAAAAATTGTGATTATATATATATAGATAGATAGATAGATAGATATAGATATATATAGATATCACAGTAAGGCAGTACAAATATATGCTCATGTGTTCTCTGAGAAATATACTATAAAGCAGAGGTTCTCAATACGTGTGTCGGGACACTCTAGTGTGTCACAAGGTCACAGAAGGTGTGTCGCAGACCCAGCAGAAGTCTGCTCTTTCCTCATCAGTCTGAACAGGAGTTGGCAGATTTCTCCTTTATTGGGTATGATAGGAAGCTTTTTTTTGCTTCTTTCTCCTCTTCCTGGCCCAGTGGGAGGTTATTCCCTTCTCTTTCACCCAGATCAGAGTGAGATATCACCAACTCCTGTTCATATAGGCCGGCAAGATACCAACTTTATCTTCCTTTGCTTTGCTTGGCAGTGAGACTGCTGATGGTCTCTTCACCCCATGGGGCCTGGACATGAAAGCAGGAGCATGAAGGAGAAAGGTGTGTGCTCTATAAATCCACTGCTGACTTTCTCTGCTGCTGCCTCATCTTCATTATTTCCTCAATGCTTCTTGCCCTCAACTGCTGCTGGTAAAGCAGGAGGTTGTTTCTGGATTGGACTGAAGGCTTTTATGCTGGCTGGGAGTCAGGAGGTGGGGGAAATGTGCTGGGCAGGAAGGCCTTGGGAGATAGGGAGTCTGGAGTCCGCTGGGTTGGAAGGAGAGGGAGAGGGGAGGTTGGGGTTGCTGGGCAGGGAGAGATGGAAAAAGGAGGGGCTGGGGCTGCTGGGCAGGGAGGAGAGAAGGGAGGTGGGCCTGCTGGGTTGGGGGAGAGGGGAGGTCAGGGGATGCTGAGTAGGAAGGGGTGGGAAAGAGGTGGTCAGAGGTATGCTAGGTAGGTAAGGGAAGGGCAGGGAATGTTGAGCAGGGCAGATCTGCAGCACAGGGAAGAGGATGCAGGGGTGGTGGGTGTCAGAATTGTTGGACGGGGATATGAGCATGTGAAGGGATGATTAAGTAGTTGGGAGAAGTGAGGGGTGATGGGGGCATGGAGGGATGTGACATGGTATAAGAGCCATAATATGTCAGTTTTTGAGAATAACTATGCACCGTAATACACCACCAATAATAAATTATAAACATGGGATGAGGAAGGTTTCATACATTATCTGTTGCATGCCTCCACGGCCTTACTCAAAGAATTTTCTTAAATGTAATCATGAACCTACCTCCTTCCCAACCTCAATTATTTTTTAATTTTTTCTTTTCCTTAGTGTAAATTTTGTGTCTTTGAAAGATTAAAACCCGTCTTGTGACTCCCTTAGTACTTTCAAATACTTTCATTTAACTGCAATCTAATTTTTTTTTTGTGGTAAAAAAAACAAAAAATGCCATTCGCATCAAGAGACGAGACCCAATAACAAGGAAATGAGATGAAACAAGGACTCCCCTGATGAAAAAAAATCTTCTTTTCGAAACATGGCCATGTTGGGAGAAACTGACAGCTAAGTGAATCAGGGATATTTAAAGTGGTTTAATAATAGCAGTGGTGTATGCAAAGCTGGTTCAGATTGCAGTTAAATGAAAGTATTTGAAAGTACTAACGGAGTCACAAGACGGGTTTTAATCTTTCACAAGACACAAAATTTACACTAAGGAAAAGAAAAAAATTAAAAAATAATTGAGGTTGGGAAGGAGGTAGGTTCATGATTACATTTAAGAAAATTCTGTGAGCAAGGCCATGGAGGCATGCAACAGATAGAGGTAGATCTTTAAAAAGTACGCCAGATTTTATAAGATATGCGCATAGCCGCGCGTATCTTATAAAATCCAGGGTCGGCGCGCGCAAGGCTGCGCAAAATCGGCAGCCTGCGCACGCCGAGCCGCGCAGCCTGCCTCCATTCCCTCCGCGTCTCCCCACCTTCCCCTACCTAACCCACCCCCCGGCCCTACCTAAATCCCCCCCACCTTTGTTGGGCAAGTTACGCCTGCTTGAAGCAGGCGTAACTTGCGCGCGCTGCCTCGCATCCCCTGGCACAGGCCACAGTGCCAGGGGACTCGGGGCTGCCCTCCTGGCCCGCCCCTGAACCGTCACCATGCCCCCGGACCCACCCTGGACTGCCCCCTGACCCTGGACATGCCCCCGGACATGCCCCCTTCCACCCCTTTTACGAAGCCCCAGGACTTACACGCGTCCCGGGGCTTTGCGCGTGCCGGGGCTTTGCGCGCGCCGGCGCACGAGTGCCCTGCGTGCGTAAATCCGGGAGGATTTACCCGTGCAGGGCTTTTAAAATCTAGCCCATAATGTATGAAATCTTCCTCATCCCATATTTATAATTTATTATTGGTGGGGTGTTGCGGTGCATAGTAGTTAGTGTAAATTTTTACCTCACTGTAGGCGGAGATTTATTGACTAGTTTTCGAGAGTATGCATTTCTTCTATCTTTAAACTTTGCTTCATGAAATATATTTCTGTTTCTAGTTCTCCAGTTTTGCACTGCATGCAGAAGGTCTTGGTGTTTCCATTCCAGGTTTTTTTTTTCTGCATTTGTAATTTGTGTTATTTTATTCTATATTAGATGAAGGTAGTCTGTCTGTGTGTGACTGAGGTGTAGCATGTAGGGATTTGTATCAGTCTTATTTGTTGTATTTTCTCAATATGATATTGCACTGGTGGTGAACTGTTGCCTTTTCTTAGGTAGGTCAATTGCTGTTTCATTTCTTGGAGTTAGTGCTGCTTCGGTATGGCAGGTTTGATAAACATGTAGAGTGGGGTTTGTTTGTATTATTTTACAGTGCACCTGGTAGTAGAGGGAATTTGTAATGCTGTTATTGAGATGACACAATCAGAATAGCTTTTTTGTATGGTAAATTGTACAGGGAAATGTCTTAGTTCTGCTCTGCACTAGTTAGGAAGAGGGAGATTCCTGTGCATATGTTTGTATTTAGTCCCATGATAGTCATGTGTTCAGTGTCATCTCTCAGGTGTCTCCTGATAGAAAAAAGGTTGAGAACTACTGCTATAAAGAATAGATGTGAACACTGATGAATAAATTAAACATAAAAAAATATAAAGTATTTTTAAAAAATGTTTTTATCATCATAGAAAAAATGTTTATTAAATATCACCATATTAGAAACAAAATTTTCAAAAAGAATGCTTTCACAGAAGAAAATGTTTATACCAAGCACAAGTATTAAAATATATGCAGAACAATTCCTCCAATAGTATGCTTATCTTACTAGATAAACGAAGCTTGACCGACGTGCCGCAAATGCGCAGTAGAGACCAGCTCTACCGCGCATGTGCGGGCGAGCACGTCGGTCTGAGCCAGCGTCAGAAAGAAAAAAAATG